>NC_085992.1:35377957-36717124 GCF_030014385.1 Trichomycterus rosablanca
CTGCAGCCTTGGACCTTCGGAGGGACTTTCAGGGATCTCAGGGATGAGGAGGCTTTTTGTAGTTTAAAACGTAATCTTCCTAGGAAGGCTATGTCACAAATCGTGTTTTTTTGTTTAAGTTTGCCGATACACAGAATCCCCTTTTTGCTCGTTTCCTAAATGTCCCTGAGCTCTTACTTGGAAAGGTTTTTACAAACAAACAGAGAGGTCATCTCAGATTTCTATGACAAGATTTTATCCTTTAATAAGAAAAATGCTAAATAGGAAGAAGAATTCATTACGGAGCTGGAAAATGATTGGTGAACTGAAGCTCTGGCTAGAGTCAATTTGTCACCCTCTTCGGCCAGATTGAATTAAATGCAATTTAAGTGGTTTACAAAACCCACATGTGCAATGCCAAATTAACTGGAGGGATTTTGTGCAGAGTGGGATTTTTGTACTCGTTCTGCAGTCTTAAGTAAACAGCTGAGTCAATGTCCCTTACTGGCTATATTTGGTGTCCTACTGACACTATCCAACAGGGCTCTCGAGAATTGGATGCCATAGTCTTTGCACTGCTGCATGCGAGACGAAGAATTCTTAATAGTTGGAAGTTTCACTCTCCCCTTCTTATTCCCTATGGCCAAGAGTTATTTTTGTCTTGCGCCTTAAGACAATCCTGTTTAGTTTGAGGGATTCTTTCTTATAAATTTCTTATAAATTCTTTGTTATAAATTTATTGTTTTCTTCAAGTCTTCCAACAGTTTCCTGTGGAGGATCCACTTCCCTCTTAACCCCCTCCTCTGCCCCACCTTTTTAAAAATGTGTTGTGTTTATTTTTCTCTTTTTTTCTTTCTTTGCTGTAATTACATGGTTGGTTGTTGGTCTGTATAAGCTTGATTTCATGTTGTGAGACATTTAAAAAGCATTAAAAAACAACTAGACGACCCACAAGACTTTTGAGATAATATTCTGTGGCCTGATAAGTCAAAGGTGGAGCTTCTTGGAAGACATGGGTGTTATAACATATCTTACATAAACACCATATTGCACCTTAAGAACCCCATACCAACAGTTAACCATGGTGGCGATAGTGTGATAATCTGGGGCTGCTTTGCTTTAGCAGGACCTGCACAATTTGTCATAATTGATGGAACCACGAATTCTTCTCCCAGAAAAACCTGAAAGGAAATGTCTGCTAGTCAGTTTGTGACTGGGCAGTTGGGTTATGCAGCAAGATCCGAAGGACACAAGCAAGTCCAGCTTTAAATGCTCAAAAAGAAACAAAATTGAAGTTTTAAGTGGCCTGACTTAAATGTAAAAAAAAAACTGGAAGTTCCGGCTCTAAAACCCTCTAACGTATCAAAGTTATCACAAACATCTGATTGCAGTTACTGACAAGGGTGGCACAACAAGTTATTAGGTTTAGGAGGCATTTCAGTAAATTCAATTATTATTTAGATATCTGCATTTTGTGTTTACTCTAGTTGTCTTCATCTTATATTAAACTTAGTTGGAACATCTGAAATAATTAAATGTGACAAGCTGGTAAAAAATAGGAGAAATTGGGACAGTAACAGCACTGTAAAAATGCATTCAAATTACAAGTTACAACAATGAAATTATGCACCTGGTCTGTGGTTGCAATACAATGTACAGTAATGAAACTACACATACAGTGTATCACAAAAGTGAGTACACCCCTCACATTTCTGCAGATATTTAAGTATATCTTTTCATGGGACAACACTGACAAAATGACACTTTGACACAATGAAAAGTAGTCTGTGTGCAGCTTATATAACAGTGTAAATTTATTCTTCCCTCAAAATAACTCAATATACAGCCATTAATGTCTAAACCACCGGCAACAAAAGTGAGTACACCCCTTAGTGAAAGTTCCTGAAGTGTCAATATTTTGTGTGGCCACCATTATTTCCCAGAACAGCCTTAACTCTCCTGGGCATGGAGTTTACCAGAGCTTCACAGGTTGCCACTGGAATGCTTTTCCACTCCTCCATGACGACATCACGGAGCTGGCGGATATTCGAGACTTTGCGCTCCTCCACCTTCCGCTTGAGGATGCCCCAAAGATGTTCTATTGGGTTTAGGTCTGGAGACATGCTTGGCCAGTCCATCACCTTTACCCTCAGCCTCTTCAATAAAGCAGTGGTCGTCTTAGAGGTGTGTTTGGGGTCATTATCATGCTGGAACACTGCCCTGCGACCCAGTTTCCGGAGGGAGGGGATCATGCTCTGCTTCAGTATTTCACAGTACATATCGGAGTTCATGTGTCCCTCAATGAAATGTAACTCCCCAACACCTGCTGCACTCATGCAGCCCCAGACCATGGCATTCCCACCACCATGCTTGACTGTAGGCATGACACACTTATCTTTGTACTCCTCACCTGATTGCCGCCACACATGCTTGAGACCATCTGAACCAAATAAATTAATCTTGGTCTCATCAGACCATAGGAAATGGTTCCAGTAATCCATGTCCTTTGTTGACATGTCTTCAGCAAACTGTTTGAGGGCTTTTTTGTGTAGAGACTTCAGAAGAGGCTTCCTTCTGGGGTGACAGCCATGCAGACCAATTTGATGTAGTGTGCGGCGTATGGTCTGTGCACTGACAGGCTGACCCCCCACCTTTTCAATCTCTGCAGCAATGCTGACAGCACTCCTGCGCCTATCTTTCAAAGACAGCAGTTGGATGTGACGCTGAGCACGTGCACTCAGCTTCTTTGGACAACCAACGCGAGGTCTGTTTTGAGTGGACCCTGCTCTTTTAAAACGCTGGATGATCTTGGCCACTGTGCTGCAGCTCAGTTTCAGGGTGTTGGCAATCTTCTTGTAGCCTTGGCCATCTTCATGTAGCACAACAATTCGTCTTTTAAGATCCTCAGAGAGTTTTTTGCCATGAGGTGCCATGTTGGAACTTTCAGTGACCAGTATGAGAGAGTTTGAGAGCTGTACTACTAAATTGAACACACCTGCTCCCTATGCACACCTGAGACCTAGTAACACTAACAAATCACATGACATTTTGGAGGGAAAATGACAAGCAGTGCTCAATTTGGACATTTAGGGGTGTAGTCTCTTAGGGGTGTACTCACTTTTGTTGCCGGCTGTTTAGACATTAATGGCTGTATATTGAGTTATTTTGAGGGAAGAATAAATTTACACTGTTATATAAGCTGCACACAGACTACTTTTCATTGTGTCAAAGTGTCATTTTGTCAGTGTTGTCCCATGAAAAGATATACTTAAATATCTGCAGAAATGTGAGGGGTGTACTCACTTTTGTGATACACTGTACATTCAAGCAGAGTGGAACTGCCTATGACCAAAGATAATCTAATATATTCTAAAAAATAATATTTTAAAAGTGAGCAGTTCTGATTCTATCTACTTATAATTTGACCATCAACATGTTGACAAATACAAATCTAGCAAATCTAGCAAATATATCCTTCATTACTGCCTATTTAATCTGTGTTGGAATGTGAAGGGTTAAATTAAAGAAGCCCCTTTGTCTCCCTATCAGAATTTTGCCACTTCTGCTGTTGCTGGAAAAAATGTTGGTGATTGCTATTAATTTACACAGGGCCAAGCAAGAGTTATTCAATGAGAGACTAATTTCAAATAACAGTAAATGTGACCAATAATATCTTTCCTCTAAATGGGTGGGTTTTGTTATTGCTGACTTTATGAAAAGTTCCGTCTGCCATGTGGATACGGGTGCAACAACAGAATTGTTAATAGCTATGGTTCTACACAAACACATTTAAATGTAACCCTAACAATTTTGTTCAGGTTGTAACTCTCTTTCTTTCTCTCTCTCTCTTTCTCTGTGCAGTTTGCTCGTTGTATTTCTTAGGCTCTATTGTCTTAATTCTGGTTTCTTAACTTTTGTAGCACATTAGGAAATGACTCAGTAGGCTAGGCTTTCCTTCTTTACTTTCTACAACATTCTAGTTCCATTGTTATTCGTAAGAGTACTTACTTTCTTTATTTAAAACTAAGTAAACTGTTTCCTTGTTCCTGTTGTAGTGGTTACAGAAAGCCTGGTATGGATGGAATGTTACTTATTCAGAACAGTCATGTCCTGTATGAATGCTCAGCTACAGAAAAGGGTATTTCTTTTGTAATAAGCTTATTCTGTGCAGTTTTCCCTTCGTTATTTCTATTTGTGTCCACAGGTCATGCTAGGCACACACTATAAATAGGCTACACATGAGATATGGGTCAGATAAAAGTCTTCTTTGGTCTCTAGTGTGCTCGATTGGGCCTTACACAATGTCTGGACACCAGACACTTAAACACTTCACTACACATCTGTGCCGAGCAGCAGATATGATGAGAAACTAAAATAACAGACACCCGTTCTTTCGTTCACACACACCCACAATAACAGCAGCCTTGTCTACAATGATAAACCAAGTTACTTGGCCTAATTTACACTCCTAATTAAACCATTTTAAAGCACTTCATCAACCCCCATTCCGAATAGTACACAGGCCTATAATTCTTCAAATATAAGATTAGCAGTACTATTTAGGACAGTATACATCGCTAATGGTATCGTATAATGCACTACAAACGTTAAGGCGACAGCTATACACACACTTTTATCATTAGTCATTATATCACCCAGCTCAGTATAGTATCACTATATCACTCATTCTAAAAACCAACCCTCATTAAGTAAAGTAAAAGCCTTCTATATCTGTAATTAATTTGTTATTATTTGTTTTCTTTTTTGGCTTCTTCTGTATTTAGTGGTCACCACAGTAGATAATTCTGGTCTGCATACCTGATTTGGCAGGTTTTTTTTGCCAGATGCCCTTGCTGACACAACCCTACTTATTTTTATCAGGGCTTGACATATCACCACTGACAGAACAATTACAAGTGCACCTCACTATGGCTAGGCTGCTCACCCATCAACACTAACCCTATCCCACAACCACCCCCCAGCACCCGATATTGCCAATCATGTTTGTGTTCTGTGTAGACACCCAATCAGCCGATAGCACTGCTGTGATTTAAACCTCAGATCTCAGCGTTTGTGGGCTAGCATATTTTACTGCTGCACCACCCAAGCGTCCCATAAGTTTAACTGTAATATCCAGTTTTATGATAACTCCTCTTATCATACTTCATTGTAAAATTCAGGCTATAGTGACCAGAAAAATCTCTAAGATGTCACACTGACACCAAGATGCAAAAAACACAGCACAATGAACTATCCAAGAATACTTCTCTGATCCTGATCTCTCTTTCCCACACACTCTCCATTACAATGGTATGTTACACTATATGGCCAAAAGTATATGGACATCCCCTTTCAAAAACAAAATGTATTAAAATAGACTGACCCCTATGTGATCTTTTCAGCGACTGAAATTGTGCCCTGTCTGTCAAAAAAGAATTTGTATGGCTGGACAAGGACGTTAGTCAAGAAAACCTTAACTGATGGTTCAGTTCATTCCAGAGCTGTTTACTAAGGCTGAGGTCAGGGTTCTGTGCAGGCCACTGGAGTTTCTTTAATCCAAGCTTTTTTCATGTCTTTTCATGACAGCGGCAAAGTCATGCTGGAACAGGAAATTGCCTTCCTTAAATTGTTTGTGCAAAGTTAAAAATCATATAATTTCCTTCATATAACTGATTTTTACAACTGTTAGTAACTGTTGTGACTGAAACAGAGGAATTAAATAATTAGAAGGGGTGTCCTAATACTTCTGTCTATATAGTGTATGTCAAAATGAAAAAAATAAAGAGGAAGCAACACAGGAGGAAAAGCAGAAAAGAAAAAGCATTAAAGCAGAAGTATGTATTTAAAAAGAACAATAGTGGATTGAGCCGTTACTGTGTGAAAGGACGTGAAGTAACAGAAATGGTATATGTGGAAATAATACATTTATTCACAATACTGTACATTCAAGGCCCAGGAAAATTCAACTGATCTCACACCTACCCTCATTACACTAAGCAAAACCCATGAACATGCTAATAAAAAATGCCCCCAAGTCCTACTGCCTAGAAAAACATCCTAGAACAACTACCTGCTAAAAAAAATAATGTTAGTGACAAACAAGATTTAGGATTTACTTTTTTTGTGTATTTATATTTACACTATTTGACAAACTCTGTTTTTCCACAGCACAGAAGTCTACTTTGGCTGCATCCCAAACCACATGCAATTTTACTAAAAGGTATGTGAAATTAATGCACTGCCAATGTTCTTTCTAATCGGTTTGTTGCGATGAGTACATGAACTTGAACACTGATTATCAGATTAGTTTACAGATTCTCGTAGTTCAGGTTCTGAATATTTAATTATTCAGATAAACATCATACTTTGACTATCTAATCTGATTAAAGCCAGGCTCAAATTATGAGTAATGCCAATAATATAATTGGACTTCTGCTCAGTAATCGGGTTATTAAACTCATGTTCAAGGCTGTTCTAATTACTTTCAAATTTCTATAACAGAATATTTGTAAGGAAACAAACTGTGTTCTATGGAAGTTCTATGAAGTTTTTAGTAGGGCATTTAAATTGTATATAAAAAGTAAATGGTGGCACAATTCGTAGTGAACTACTACCTAATTTAAGATTGTGCCTCAGTAGAGGATGCAAAAAAGATTGCTGCTTTCACAAACAAAAAATAAAAGAAACATTTAACAGAAAAACTCATTACATACTTATAACAATGAAATTATTGTGTTTAGAAACTACACTAACGTTTCTAGAATTGGGGTTTGCATATTAAAGCACAAGTTTTTTGTAATTCTTAGATAGTTTTGATCAGACCTAAAAATCAGACGTAAATAAATGAACAACATACAGTGTATCACAAAAGTGAGTACACCCCTCACATTTCTGCAGATATTTAAGTATATCTTTTCATGGGACAACACTGACAAAATGACACTTTGACACAATGAAAAGTAGTCTGTGTGCAGCTTATATAACAGTGTAAATTTATTCTTCCCTCAAAATAACTCAATATACAGCCATTAATGTCTAAACCACCGGCAACAAAAGTGAGTACACCCCTTAGTGAAAGTTCCTGAAGTGTCAATATTTTGTGTGGCCACCATTATTTCCCAGAACTGCCTTAACTCTCCTGGGCATGGAGTTTACCAGAGCTTCACAGGTTGCCACTGGAATGCTTTTCCACTCCTCCATGACGACATCACGGAGCTGGCGGATATTCGAGACTTTGCGCTCCTCCACCTTCCGCTTGAGGATGCCCCAAAGATGTTCTATTGGGTTTAGGTCTGGAGACATGCTTGGCCAGTCCATCACCTTTACCCTCAGCCTCTTCAATAAAGCAGTGGTCGTCCTAGAGGTGTGTTTGGGGTCATTATCATGCTGGAACACTGCCCTGCGACCCAGTTTCCGGAGGGAGGGGATCATGCTCTGCTTCAGTATTTCACAGTACATATTGGAGTTCATGTGTCCCTCAATGAAATGTAACTCCCCAACACCTGCTGCACTCATGCAGCCCCAGACCATGGCATTCCCACCACCATGCTTGACTGTAGGCATGACACACTTATCTTTGTACTCCTCAAATGATTGCCGCCACACATGCTTGAGACCATCTGAACCAAACAAATTAATCTTGGTCTCATCAGACCATAGGACATGGTTCCAGTAATCCATGTCCTTTGTTGACATGTCTTCAGCAAACTGTTTGCGGGCTTTCTTGTGTAGAGACTTCAGAAGAGGCTTCCTTCTGGGGTGACAGCCATGCAGACCAATTTGATGTAGTGTGCGGCATATGGTCTGAGCCCTGACAGGCTGACCCCCCACCTTTTCAATCTCTGCAGCAATGCTGACAGCACTCCTGCGCCTATCTTTCAAAGACAGCAGTTGGATGTGACGCTGAGCACGTGCACTCAGCTTCTTTGGACGACCAACGCGAGGTCTGTTCTGAGTGGACCCTGCTCTTTTAAAACGCTGGATGATCTTGGCCACTGTGCTGCAGCTCAGTTTCAGGGTGTTGGCAATCTTCTTGTAGCCTTGGCCATCTTCATGTAGCGCAACAATTCGTCTTTTAAGATCCTCAGAGAGTTCTTTGCCATGAGGTGCCATGTTGGAACTTTCCGTGACCAGTATGAGAGAGTGTGAGAGCTGTACTACTAAATTGAACACACCTGCTCCCTATGCACACCTGAGACCTAGTAACACTAACGAGTCACATGACATTTTGGAGGGAAAATGACAAGCAGTGCTCAATTTGGACATTTAGGGGTGTAGTCTCTTAGGGGTGTACTCACTTTTGTTGCCGGTGGTTTAGACATTAATGGCTGTATATTGAGTTATTTTGAGGGAAGAATACATTTACACTGTTATATAAGCTGCACACAGACTACTTTTCATTGTGTCAAAGTGTCATTTTGTCAGTGTTGTCCCATGAAAAGATATACTTAAATATCTGCAGAAATGTGAGTGGTGTACTCACTTTTGTGATACACTGTACATGCCATATAACAGGATTGTTTCTCTTTTTTTGACGGGAGTGCCATTTCTTTACATTTCTGCAAGTCTTGATTTACATGTGTGCGAGTGTATCCAGCTTCACCGTAATGTGTCGGCAAACAGAACTGAATGTAATTGATAGAGACGGTCGAGTTTTTAACAAGACATGAACTTCTGAAGTATTTATTTACTGAAGTCAGATGTAAAGCTGTTTAAGGATCACAATTTAGTTTTTAAATTTCTGTTATGGTACTAAACAGAGAAATATAAGAACATGAAGGATGCAGAGCGTCACATCTGAAGCTTCGCTAACTAAACTGCAAAAGCAACAAGGACTTTATTTATAAAGTTTAACACAGTTAAACACAGTGAAGTAGTCAGGACCAGCTTTGTGATTTTAAAAAGAATATCCAACAATAACAAAGCACAGAAAAACAGCAAATGAGGTAATTAGCCAAACAAACAAAATAGCAAAAAACTTTGTGTAAGTTTAAAAAGCTTCACATTTTGTTCACATTTGTTTTTGAGAAATTAGTTGATTAAATAGTAAAATAATGTTGATGTTTTTACTCTGCCTACTTCTCATTTCCTGTTTGTAACATCTAAACAGTAACAGATTATCAGAACGGTACAATGTACTGCTTTTTATAAAGAGATAAAATTAGAATTAAATTCGCCCAATTGGTCCAGCCCTCCACAACAGTCCTGGTTTCTTATGTGGCCCCTTGGAAAATGTAATTGCCCACCCCTGGTTTTGATTGTACAAATTATATAATGTTCTTAATTTATAATCATTTGAGCTAGTTTGCTGTGCTGCCATTATCACTAGCTACTGATATAAACTATTATTAAATATGCAGTTTAAGTATTTTTAATTAAAGGGCACATGCAGATTTAGATACACAATCTGGTATGAACTGACATATAATGAAACAAAATTTTGTTTTATGTGTCCCACCACCAAGGAATAGCCAATCATGTATGTCTTGGTGCCCAGCAAGCTGACAGCACCTGCTGAGAGTCAAACACAGATCCCTGAAATGGTGGGCTAGCGTAATAGACCACTGTGCCACTTCGACACCTTCATTCAATAATCTCTCCTTTACTTGAACTGTCATTTTAAACAGTATTTTTTGCAAGGAAAGTGTTAGCACCTCTGGTCTTTAGTATGTTTATAAAATAAGCAGAAGTACGCACTATGCAATTTAGGATGCAGCCCCAAAACACCCAAATTAGCAGGCTAACTACTGTTAACCTAATTTGCATTAACCATAAGTAAAAATTACTGTGGCATTTACTAGTGATATCTTTTATAGTAGGTAAACATGTTAAATAAATGATAATAATAAAACAATTTTCTGTAACATTAATTTGCAAGTTTTCATGTTCACCCTCATCCTGTAACAATCTGAATCAATCACTGTGACATTACTGGTGTGAAGACTAATTTAACCACCAAAATGTTAATCATTTAACCAAGAGGACTATTTTATTTTTAACTGCATTTAGTTTATTTTGTAAGACTTGAACAACCAGCAGTAGTGTTCAGCATATTTCACAACAGAGTCATTCAAAGAATGCTGATGCAAAAGAATTAAGACAAATGTGGGTGTGACAACTGAAATTCATGCTGCTTGTGTTCTCATTTAATAACAACCCAAGAAACATGCGATCATTTCCTGAAAAAAATCCCACTGCATTCATTCAGCAGAACCAGAAAGTAACAGCAGATTCCTGAATGGTGCACCTTTCTTCACAGAAACAGCTGGCAAATATATGCGTGGGCAGACATTCAGCTCATTCAACAGAAGCCTGTTCTAATTAGCTAACTCTTTCCCATCTTCAAAGGCAGAATGGAAATTTATAAAGAACATGACAGACCTGATAAGTGGCACGCTGTCCAGAGTACAGCATAATACTGGTCCCCTCTGCACAGACAAATCCTCTTCACAGGACTGATTATACATCCTGAAACAGAAACATCAAAAGTCAGAGAAGTGTAATCAGTGCTGATTTTACCATTGACTGAGCGTGACTAGGTGGCATAACTATTTATAAAATAATAAAACCCTTAAAGTACATTTTTACATGTAATTTTCACCACCACTTTGTTCAGGATAGAGCTGTGATGGGTCCGTTTTCTCTATAAACACTGGGTGCAAGGCAGGAATACCCTGGACATGGCGCCAATCCATGGCAGGGCTTTGGCAAGGCTTAAAAAACAAAAAGGACACATTTAAAAACTGCTAGACTTGCACACCTCATATAAGGTCAGCCAGCATTCATGTTTCCAATATTAGAAAAAAAACTAATGATAGGACAGCTGCAGAGCAAAAACTGTGGCTAACCAAGAGGGAACATAAAAGCTGAATCATTTTTTGGACTGATCGAATCAACAGTAAAACATTTTGAATTATTATTTGTCCTGTTACATCTTGCATAAAGCTAACACAGCATTCCACAGTTGGAACATCATACCAACAGTCAAACATTGTGCTGAAAGTGTGATAGCATAGAGATGCCTTGCCGCCTCAGAGCCTGGGCAACTTGCCATAATATATGAAAGCATAAATTTTGCACATTACTGAAAAATTCTAGAGGAGGATATCTGGTTATCAGCCCATAATCTAAATCCCAAGCAAAAGTGAGTTAAGCAACAAGACAACCATTCAAAACATGCTTAAGGAGGCAGTTCACGCTCAAAAGCCATCCAGTGTGCTTGTTAATGTTGTTTTTGTTTGTTTTGGAATTGTCATTAGGATTCTGTTACATTTTTATTTAACATATCAACCTTAATATATCGTTTGACAGAAATACATTTTAGTCTATAATGATTAAGCCATTGCTTTTCTGTCATGTCTAACATGTTTACAAAGAGACAGTTACATTTATCTAACCTGCCTGTCTATCTTTAAACCACTCACTTTAAATAATCATTACAAACAAAAAAAGCTACACAGCATCAATTTCTAACCAAGTTTATACATGCAACAATTTAACCCAATTCAATCAGCAGCTGGAAAATACTTATCCACACAAATCTAGCATTAAACAACCTTAATGTTGACCTGTATTCATTTTAAAACATGAATGGAATTGATATTGTCTACACATTTGATAGCTGCAACCTATTCCAAAAAAGTTTGGACGATGTCATGTTTACCATTTTGTTACATCTAGGGATGCATCAATACCATTTTTTCCCAACCGAGTACGAGTACAAGTACATGTATTTTAGTACTCGCCGATACCGATACCTATTTAGAATGATGCAATCTGGAGCATTATGGAATAGTGTAGTTTTTAGTGTAAAATAGTGCAGTGGAACAGTTGCTTGGGTTGCCATCACTAATTGTATAAAAAAAATAAAAACACCGCACAGACATCATTGAGAAAGCTTCTGACAAGCTAACGTTAACGTTCATTAATAAACGCACGTAATTAACGTTGTGCACATCATACATGCGATGCGATTCTGCTGATTGAAATATTTACTTTAAAAGGATAATACAGTCCGATCCCATCTGAGCCGATTCTATCAGCACATACATTCGTGGTTCACCTCGGTAAATCGTAAACGACTCTGAGTCGGCTCCCGCTCTGTGGTAATAACCAGTATAATTAAGCCTGAGCTTTATAATGTAAGCGAGTCACACAAAATGTTCTGTAGTAGTTGGTGTTTATTTACAACCGCATCATTTATTATAACAGTAAACACGGAGAGATGACTGAGAAAGGAAGCTTAAAATGAGTCGACTCCTGAATCACTTGTATCGACACTGTGAACAGAGTATTGAACACAAACACGTCCTATAACAGCGGTCGCTGCTTTTGTAACCGGTTATCTTCGCTGTTAGCTCTATTTTGAAGGTTTATTTTTTTTTTTCAAACGGAACTAAATAACATTAAACGTGCGTGTGAGCGTGGTCAGTGAGAATAATTCAATCTGTCTCCCGTGGGTGAAAAATAAATTGCTTTAGTTTTAGAAGTAAAAGAATCTCGTAATGTCACGTCCCCCGGTCAGGCACGCGCGCCCCACAGGTTGAAAATCCCTGCGTTAACGCAGCAACGTGCACTAGGCACAAGGTATCGGAGGTTTAGTATCGGAGCCTCGTTTGCGAGTGCGAGTACGAGTTAATAAGCGCGGTATCGGGCTAATACCCGATACTAGTATCCGTAAGTTACATCACATTCTCATTGTTGCTTGATAAAACACTTCAACTGTTTAGGGTCTCTGTTAATGTACTGGCACTTCATATTGAGCCACATGTTTGTAATGAGAGACTGGACTGCAGGCAGGAAACTCTAGTACCTGCACTCACTTTCTACAAAGCCAAGTTGCAGAAGGTGGTTGGTGATGTTTGTTTTGCTGAAACAAGACGGGACGACCCTAAAAAGACTTCATTGAAAGTGGCAGCATGTTTCTCCAAAATCCATACATACATTTCTCCAAAATACATACATTAGCAATAATTGTAGTTTCACAGATGGTAGTTTAATAGTAGTTTCCATTGGCAGTAACACACTCCTATACCTCGGCTTTCTCTCTTACTGTTCTTTCTTCTTAAATCATTGTAACAAATACTTCTTTAATGAGGTCATGTTCTGTTAGAAATTCTGTTGTAATTTTAGGATAATATGGCAAAATAAATACAATCAATTCATTTGTTTGTGTGATTTCTCTTTGTGCATATAAATAGCGGTAGTTAACCATACTAATTAGACAAAGTCACATAAAAAGCTCTTTAAAGACGTCAGTAAGCATCATAGATTTTTAAAAAAATGACCAAAATCACCACCTTAAAAGCACAGCCAAAACTTCTTGCTGATCACATGAACATTATTCATTCACATAAAAGCAACAGCTTGGGGGAATCCCCTTTGCACAAAGGTCTGACTTTGAACACTTTTAAAATCAGTTAGAACACTGATTTCGAGCCAGGTCTTCTGCCTAAGTTCACAAATCCTCATTTTTCTGAATGGGCACAAATTTCCATACACAGCACAGACTTCTTGTGGACAATCTTGTGGAGCTTGTTACAGTCAGGTGGTCAGGTGTACACATACTGTACACATAGTGTAACAGTGTCAACTGTAGGAGTATAGCAAACCTTTGACTATAACTGTAATACTATGATAACATATTCAAATTCCTGTGCAGTAGTTTGTGATGAACTTTATATGGTTAAATTTAGACACTTTTAAAGTTAATGGCTTATTTGAGATCCACATAAAACGTTTAAATGAACAACGAATACGTTTCACTGCATCAAACTTTCATTAAACATCAAGCAATTGCACAAAGTGAATTTAAATGTAAGGTCAAAGGCTTACCAGTTCTCCACAGGACACACATGTTGATTATACACAGCCATGGCATATCTGTAAAAGATCCAGTAAATTAATAAAACAGACTGTTTGTATTACCAATAGGAAAAATAAATAATATGTGTAATTGTGTATTAGCTATGTGCGTTTTAACAGATAATGATGGGTATATGTACAGTACGTTTGCATTTTATAGTTCTAAGAGTTCTAACATTTTGTATGTTATCAGTAGAAATCTGCTACTGCTATACGCATAAAAAAAATCTACACAAACACTAAAATACGTGTTGGATATGTTGGATACAATAAACAGTAGAATGTCAGTTTTACATATAGGTTAAATCGACAAACTTAAACAGCTGCATGCATACAAAGCCATAAAGCCATGACTAAGCACTCAAATCTCATATTAAAATACCAGGTTGTTTCTAGCTATATGATTGTTAATACAGGTGCACTGGGATGGTGCAGCTGTAAATTGTGCTAGCTACAGCTGGGATCCAGGGTTTGAATCCCCATCGGTGCTGGCTATGTCGGTTGAATGGTTGCCATGCCGCAAGATGGCTTGGCATCCTGCATGTATTATTGCATTGCACGCAGTGGTTCAGAAAAAGCCGGACCTGCCACAACCCTGACCAGGATAAATCAGTGGTACTACATGGAAATGACTTAAAAATTAATGATAGTTAATGCTGTCAGATTTGTTAAATCATAGTAAAATATAGACATTATTGCTTCATACGTAGCTTGTGTTAAGTGAAAGTTTAGGAATGTGAAAAAAATGTCAGATCATACGTTGTCATGACTGATTATTGCTGTTACCTGTGAGTAAGTACCAGCGATGTGTAATGTGTGTATGTGATTAGATATGTGTATTGTTTACAGCGTACTGTCTACACATATTTCCCACTGAGAATTCATAATTATTGATAAAGCCAATCAATAAATCAACCTGTCAATCTATCATCTACCATTTGAACCAAACAACCAGACAATCTACCTGCCCACCCATCTATCAAAGCTTCGTGTTTTGTGATGCTGTTAAACAAAGTGCTATAAGAGCACAACTCTGAGGAACCACTTTTGTCTCAAATAGCCAACTGCTAAATGAAATTAACCATAAATACCCTGAGCAGTTCTTGAAATACCAGCTCTAGCCAAAAAAAAGCACCTGTAGCTCCATGAAACTGATCCTATTACAGACATTATGTATTTAAATGATTTGCCAACTGAATTAACAGACAGCTGTGGGAATGTTACTGTTGCAAACACATTTTAGCTTATGCCAGCATTTTGAATTTCAATCCTCACTCCTGCTGATACAGCAAGGTCAGTGAATGTCCTTTCCAAAGTCATCCTGCTACTTGGGGGATGTCAGTGAACAGAGGAGCATCTAATAGTAGTCAGAGAAAATGCTTGACTTCAGTGTGTCTATACTCTCACATTTATAAGACTGGCAGAGCAATGAGTTTCAGTGAGAAAAATGTGCTTGACAAAAGAAACACGTTTTACAACCAACAAATAATCTGCATTATTTAAAACCTATATACACAATTTGTGTTTGTCCAGTCTAACTGCCTCTGGCAGTCTGCAGGGTCAGATACAGGCTAAACACCAGTTAGGGTGTTTCTATGGTCTCAGAGCAGGTGTGTGTGTGTGAGAGAGAGAGAGTGCTCTTGTATGTATGTACACAGTGGGATACACCTCCAGAATGAAATTGCATTAGGTAAACAAACAATCTCCCATCCCCAAACCGTTACCAGGTCACCACTGACACTTTTAATCCCACTGGCCATTCATTCACCGAAAACACTATGGTTTATATTTCACTATTTCAATTCTGATCTGTCCACTAGTTTAAAAAAGCTTCTGAACTGACCACAAGATGTTTTAGAGTACGTACAACACTATACAACAAGTAAGAACAGACTGAGGGGTTTGACTGAAACTCCTAAACATACATGTTATGCATTCCTTTTGCTTAATGACGTCAAAAAAGTTTTTAATTCAAGACATGGGTCAGTAGAATGACTGGGCAAGTTTAAGATCCAAAAAATATGACACCCGCATGAGTTGTCAATCAAACCATGATCCTGTTTACACCCCAAACCACATATTATTACATTGAATACTGCATACAATTATTTAGTACTCTGACAAACTTGATTTTGGCCTCTATGTTAAGAATAGCTAAGTTAGAATGCAAGCTAGCTATCTGGAAACAAACTAGCTTGCATTTGTCACTAGCAGACATTAGATGGATTCTCTTGATTTGTAAAATGTATTTTTTATTTTTCAGTAGCCTAACACAGGAACTCTGGGCTCAAGCTGAGAATATATATTGAAAAGGGCACCAGTCCATCACACATTCACACTCATCCACACCTAGGGGAAAGTGTCTGAACTGCTGCTAAATGGAAACCCATGAGAACATGCCAAGTCCACACAAACAGTAACTGGAGCTCAGAAGTGAACCTCAGACCATAGAGCTGTAAGGCACCAACACCATCTGCTGTACCACTGGACCACCCTACATTATTATTTTCTTAGCAATTTATAGTAGTCAAACATGCCAAATTAATCATAATAATTTATGATACCTGCGCTACCGCAGGTCCTTTATTCCCACAGCCATCAGAGCTTACAACAGTAATAATATATAATAATATCACTCATACCTAATCTTTCATGTTCATGGTGTAATAATAAGTGCAATATGTAATTTATTTACAATAAGTGCAATAACCTAATATATTTTGCATATTTCTAATGTATATATTATTTTTTAGATATTTTTTTAGAGTAAATAACTACACACTATGTGTGCAATATTTTTTACTTAGTTGTATTTCTTTCTGTTTTTCCTGTCTTCATACTGCTGTAACAAGTTAATTTCCCTAAGGGGATCAATAAAGTCTTATCTTATCTTATCTTAATGTTAGCACACAGCCACTATTTTAGCAGCTGGCAGGATAGGTAAAGTATAGCTAATTTAGTTATCAAGTGTCCAGACATCCTTTAATAATCTAAACATCATCCTCAGTTCTAAACTGTGATATAAGCTATTTAAGTGGGACCTTAACCATGTGTATACATGGCCGTCATTCCATGCCCCTAACAAAAAAAAAGTCAAGCATTTTTAATAGGATTGCAGATCTTAGGCAACACAACGTGGACGGACCAGAACCAGTGAGGTGAAAGGTGAACAGAGTTTACTTTATGCAAATGAGAAGCAAAGCAGTAAGCAGGATCTGGAAGCAGTAAAACTCACTTTATTTTCCCTTTGTTAAACATTATGTATCCTTGTTTTCTATCAGATATTTGTAAAATACACAATATACTATTTTGGAACAAAACATAGAAATTATGCTTGGGACGGGGATAACTATTTGTAAACGTTTGTTCTTCAGAAGTGTTGGATTAGGTCAAGAACAGACTTACAGTACTTCCCTTAAATCAGACCTGGGCATTGTACGGCCCGCGGGCCACATCTGGCCCGTGAGACATCCCTAACCGGCCCGCATGAGTTTCGAGGCAATTAAAAATTAGATGTAAATAAATGTACATCACATATGCAATATAACAGGATTGATTTTGACGGGAGCGCTGTGTCTTGTGTGTGCGAGTGTATCCAGCTTCACCGTGATGCGAACAGAACTGAGTGTGACTGACGGTGGAGTTTTTAAAAAGACATGGACTTCTGAAGTATTTATTTACTGAAGTCAGGTGTAAAGCTGTTTAAGGATCACAATTTAGGCTCTAAATCGCTGTACTAAACAGAGAAATACAACAACATGAACGATGTGGACCATCACACCTGAAGCTTCACTAACTAAACTGCAAAAGCAACAAGGACTTTTTATAAAGTTTAACACATCCAGATCTGAAGCAGTCAGGACCAGCTTTGTGATTTTAAAAAGAATATCCAACAATAACAAAGCACTGAAAAACAAATGTGGTCATTAGACTCAAAACAAAATAGTTTAAAAATATGCACATTTGTTCACATTTGTTTTTGGGGTTTTTTGCATTTGTTTGTTTAAATAGTAAAATAATGTTGTTTTTTCTCTGCCTACTTCTAATTTTCTGATTGTAACATCTAAACATTAACAGCTTATTAGAACTGCACAATTTACTGCTTCTCATAAAGAGTGGGCAGTTGTAGCCTAGTGCTTAAGGTACTGGACTAGTAAATACAAGGTCGCTGGTTCAAGCCCCTCCACTGCCAGGTTGCTGCTGTTGGGCCCTTGAGCAAGGCCCTTAACCCTCAATTGCTCAGACTGTATACTGTAACTGTAATGTAAGTCGCTTTGGATAAAGACGTCAACGCTAAATGCTGAAAATGTAATGTAAATGTAAATAAAGAGATAAAATTAATATTGAGCAGAATTAAGTTCCCCTTATTGGTCCGGCCCTCCACAACAGTCCCAGTTTCTTATGTGGCCCTCTGGAAAATTTTATTGCCCACCCCTGCCTTAAATCCTTAACCACATAATATCACAATAAATGTTGTGTCAAACTACTACACCACCAGCAGAGTCTACTACTTTTTATGTAGTATTATAATAAGACAAAGCCCATGTAAATGTAAGCACACATTGCTAAGCTACTTTTTACTATAATAAAATATTTATTTGGAACTGTATTTATTAAAACATGAAATACACCATTTATCAAATGTTGATAAATAATGTATAAAACATAAAGTAATAGAGGGTTGCCAGGTGTTTATAACATAAACAAATCAGTCTGGTCATCAGCTTTGCTGTCCAGGAGATGCCAACGCTTTTACGCCAAGGACAAGCATACTGTATGTTTCTTTTTCTTCCAAAGACCAAAAATAAACTCACTCTAGCAAGCTAGGATAATGCAAAAAGTTTCTAGGAAACAGCTGGCAGTCAGTCACTACCAAAGGAATAAATAAACTCTAACTCCACCTCTTTCTACAACCAATTAAACAAAGATATATTTCTAAAAAGTGTAGATGTATTTTAACATGATGTTTGAGTCACTCCGTTTCATCTTATAAGTGTTATGTGATCATCCCTGCTCTGACAGTGTAGAAGAAAGGGGAGTTCTAAGTACACTTAGAAGCAGGGCACCTAGGAGCATTTTACAGGAGGGAGCCACAGAGAGCTGTGATACAATTTCATACCATTCCAGCAACTTAAATAAAACAGAGAAAATTGCATGTAGTGTTTGCTGCCTGAGTCAGCTTTGTAGAGCAATAATCATAGCTTTCTTAACTATCCCCAAACCCTTAATTACTACCTGTATTCTGGAGCCTGTAATCTGTATTAGTCTTTTAGCAAGTTTACAAAGATATGGCAAATTAACATAACTTGTTATGCCTGCTCACTTGTCATCTAAGAGAGAATGAAAATGGGTAAATACTTGAGGGTTTACTGGATAATCACCTGACCAATATAAGACAACATTTTTGTTATGTTGGGAGTGTTTTTTCCAGGATTACAATGTCCCCATACACAGGGCAAGAAGGGTCACTGAATGGTTTGATACTACACAAAGGTCAGTAGCAAACAGTTCATAGCATGTTCTAACTATGCTATGTTAATCATAATAAATAAAAATGCAGTCAGTATATTAAAGCTTTTCCTGGCAACTTAGTTTAGATTTGTAAGATTATAAGCAGAGTTTTACTTTTATACTGGGCCATGATGTAAAATATCCACATTATTTTTTCACACACAAAAAAAGTTTTTGTGTGTGAGCCTGACTTCTCCTTGTCATTATGACTAAAAATAGTGTTGCTATATTTGAAAAAATGTCCATGTAACTTCAACACTTTCAAACTGCTTGTTTAGGCAACTAATTACCTGGAATTATCTATCATCTTGTTTGATTAAAGATTCTGTAATAGTAGGCCTGGACGATATGACAGTATATACCATCTGACAATTGAAAAATGTCCTACTGCTTGACGTTTTGCCATACTGAGAGACCTTATTTATACTGGATTTACTTGACTTGATTTGAGTTTGTAATTAAAAGGTACAGTCTAAGCAGAACAATATAACACCAGCATCCTTTTCTACTACTTCCTTACAAAAAGTACTATATCATAATATAGATCTTTGCAGAGATATAGAATTACATTTACAGTGATAGCTGATCTTGCTTATGTACAGTATATGCATATGTAATAGTAATCCTTTCAGACACAGAGCCTGTGGTCAATAAAATACTGACTGTGTCAAACTGATTACCTGGTCATGTAAAACTACTACTGAAGACTGAAGGGGACTGCCATTAATGTGAATAATGAGTCTGTAATTAGAAATAATTTGTAAATAATTAGTGAATTGCAGATGAATCAATTTTATAATGTGCCATTAAACTAAGAAAGGATGCAAATCCATTGTTTGAGGGATTGTTATAAGTCACATCATATGGATTTTAAGTGTGAAAAGGCTTAAGACAGCACTCTCTTACATTTACATTTTAGGCATTTAGCAGATGCTTTTTATCCAAAGCGACTTACAGTTGTGACAGTATACAATCTAAGCAAATGAGGGTCAAGGGCCTTGCTCAAGGGACCAACAGTTGCAACCTGGCAGTGGTGGGGCCTGAACCGGCAACCTTCTGATGACTAATCCAGTACCTTAACCACTAGGCTACAGCTTCCCTGTTAAAACTCTAAATGAGTTGTCTAGACACATGGATGTGTAAATGTTAAAAATACACTAGAATTACACGTAACTAGACATACACGAAGAAAACATACCAAACTCGGGTCCCGGTCTAATATCCCTACAGTTTTAATTAAATCTCGGCTTTCAATTCGATTTATTACAACAACAAAAAAAACTACTTGCGCATGCGCACTTGTGTTCACGCCTCGTTTATCCATCCTAACCAGGCTGGTAGGTTAAAGCGTTGCCATAACTAGTATTAAATACATAATACATTAAGTGTAAATATTGGTTTTACTCACACAACCCAGATGCCAGTGATGGTGAAGACGGGCAGGCTGATGGGCAGGATCACCCACATCGACATCACCATCGTGTGCTTCTCAGCCTGACCCTGTCTGCTCCAGCCCCAGCCCGGCACCTTCACCTCACAAATTCACGTTTAAATTCATGGCAGGAGCTCCATTAACTGTGAGAGGGGTTTCACCAAACACAACAACAATTAATAAATAAGGCTCGTACCTACAGCTTTGCTTTTTTTTTTTTTTTTTTTTTTTTTTTCCTTATGTTTATGTTTGCGTGGTTAGCTACAACCACCGTTACATTCAACTGAAAACGGTACAGCCCGGGTTTAACGTTTCATTCAGTCTAACGTGGAGAGACTCAAACTTTCATTACACTTTCTTCACAGCGAAAATGGCTGACTTAACAGTTGCAACTTGTGGGAAACAGAACAGACACGAGAAGTAAAAGTAAGTGTAGGGGCATTAATCCTACCTTCTTCCCCCTCGGTGAGGTACAGTAGCCGTGTCTCTCCCACCTTTATACTCCTCAGAACAGCAGTCTGAGTGTCCGCGAGCGGTTACAGCCTCTTGTTCTACCGACATACACAGCGAGCTGAGGCGGGTTAAAGTAAAGCTAATTCTGCACCGCTAATTCTGCACTGTTTTTACTGCTCTCGGGAGAAATTACGCTCCTTTTTCCTTGTCTGGAGGTGCCCAAGTTACCCGCTCGGTTCTGCGTGTGCTCGGTTACACTGAAGTAAATGCAGCAGCCGTGCTGAGCTGCTCCTCCCATCTGGACATCATGTAGCTCCAGTCATGTCTCCATGTCTTCTTACTCCCACATCTCACTACTCCCACTTTCTTCACCATGTTGATGGTGTATCATACAGGTTTTACTTTCTATTATGCAACTACATATTATTTTCATTCATTTTATTATTTTAAGAATCAGCTATGGGTCACACACTGAGTGGTTACTCTTAGTCATCTATTTTACAAGTTCACCAGGATTGACCTTTTATCGGAACATACCCTGAGATAAATGTATGTTAATTTATTTAAGCTGAAGTCAAAACATTACACTTGCAGGACACATGCATGTATAGTCTGGGGGCCAATTTTGAAAAGTTTTAAGGTGGTTGTCAAGTTTGAAAATTCTTTTTGTGATTTTTATAAGCAATCTTGTGTCAATTTTTAGGTTTTTGGTTTAACATGACATGTGTACATAAAATGTTGAATATCTCCACAACCACATGGGCTACGAACATAAAAATGGTAGCAAATGAAACTGAAATATCTCACAGTTTAGGAGAAAATTTACATTTTCGGCATTTAGCAGACACTTTTATCCAAAGCGACTTACAATTATGACTGAACACAATTTTGAGCAATTGAGGGTTAAGGGCCTTGCTCAGGGACCCAACAGTGGCAACTTGGCGGTGGTGGGGTTTGAACCGGCAGCCTTTTGATTACTAGTCCAGTACCTTAACCACTGAGCTATCACTGCCCTGAGCTATCAGAAAATGGAGGTTCCACCTAAAGAAAACCACTTTTCAAATTGTGTATCAGCTTGAAAACATAATATAGTGGCCCAAAAACTCTACTAATTAGTGCCCCAGTGTAGGGGCAAGAGTTATTCCAAGTTATATGCTTGTAGTGTGAGACAGTGCAACACAGCACAAGTTTTAGTACTTTAATGTTCAGGCGGAATTCTAGTGTTCAAAGTGGACGCCTTCAGTGCTATTTGACTTTTGATTCATGTACCGTATTGTGAAAGAAATGACATTAATATGTAATAACTGCACAGTTACAATATATTCAAGTGACTTTTTTATTGCTTTTTTCCTATTTTTTAAACACAAACATTTTCAACAGTTACAAGAATTTGCTTTTTCCCCATCCGAACTGCCACACTGATCCAGAGGCAACAGGAAAACTTGGCTGCAATCAGAAGGCACCAAGGGACTATGTGTACTCAGTCTGAATCCTGGTCAGGAACAAGAGGGAAATTTGCTCTTTTGATTTGGTGAAGCATTTATGTTCACAAAACAAAATAACCATGAACATTCTTAACAAATATAAAATCACACATAGTGTGGCAACACTCAATTTTGACATTACTACCTGAGTAATTTTGCACCAAGGAGTTCAGGCACATCCACATGCCCCACAGCAGTAGATTCCACTTTTCCAACATCGACACTGCCTGGTACTGCACTGACTACCTCTTTCTTTGCACCCACAGATCGTCAGCTCCAAGCATCTTGCCTGTACAGGTTCTGTGGTTAAAAGTTGAGGGACCAGCACACCATCTTTCATGTGCCAACCACAACTGGTTGGTGAGGGCAACTGTGATGAGTCACTAATGACTGCTTCCATATTTTTGTTTGGTAGTGGGCCCTCATGAAGTGCAGAGTCAAGGTATCCTTTGTTGGTGGTAACGTATCCACATTAGCTTTCACCTTCCGAAATAGGGCACAACGAACTTCATGGATTGAGTTGCTGCTTGATTTTGATTCATACAGTTTGCATACAAACTGTTCCGCCAAGGATAGAGTAGCTGGACTTGGTACCTCATCCTCACCAAAATAGTGGAGAAGATGAGGGCACTGCTGGAACACTTTCCACGCTGTCCTTTTTCCTATTCCAGTGAACTGGCTAGTAGTGTCACATCCGGTAATGGCATGAAATGGCAATAGACCATGAAGAATCTCAGTTGGCATTTTGATGTCATGAACTCTGATGTAAGCGTGGTTTCTTGACTGTTCCTGCTTTCATCCAAATTTCTGGACGTCGGTGGGCAAACACAAGATTCTCCAAAGTGCTTCAAAAGCAAGTTTGTGTGCACAGGCTACACGGTTCCGTCCATTTCCTTTCATTATGTTTTCATCTGTGTTCTTTCCAAACACTCCATTTTCCTCAAGAATGTCCCTTAGTCCAGAATCAGCAAGATGCTGTCCAATGACCTTGGAAAAGTTCATCTGCACATGAACGCCACCCAAGAGAATAACCATATTCTCACACTCTTTCTGGTGGTGCCACTGAAGCATCTTTGCAGTAGAGCTACTCATCAAATGTTATGACTGTGAACTTTTTTGTCCCAGTTTTGTGGTCATTTTGTGGCAATTCTGTAAGACTGTCCATATAGTATCATAATCATGTGCTGGAGAATTTAAGATAGACATCATTCCAGCCACTGTCTTTGGATTATCTGATCTTGTCATTAGGTGGTTGAAGCCACTCCAAGCTGGAACAATAGGATCTTGTGTGTTTTGCAGTCTACAGATTACCCATACAAGGACAAACTTGTATCTGTTGTTTGAAATTCAATACAGTAGTATGCAAGTTTTGTTCAGATGTTGACACCTGCAGTGACCATCTTCACTGGACCTGCTGCCTAATGCCAAATCACAGTTGTGCTGACACAATAGTGACCCCTGTGGTGTAATAAGCTTTGGATATTTATTGATTATTATTTTTTAAGAAGATGGTTACATAAAAGTGTGATTATGTTGCACATTTGCTTATAATTACAGGGGGAGATTCAGAAGTTTAAGGAAGCACTTTGGGAAAAAATCCGATTTTACCACTTTTAGAAATACAGTGATAAAATGACCAAAAAATATTTTTCTCAGTTGACAACCTGGCTGGAACACATGTCAAGGTCAAATATTAATACTGGATAGGTTGTCAGCTTGTACTCATAGAGATAGCACTCAAAAGTTACAATATCAGATTTGGCCCCCTGACTAGTATACTCTGTATACACTGTGTAATAGCGGGCTTTGATTTTAGTTATTTCTGCAATTGTTATTTGTCTTTGACTGAACGATACATATACTTATTTGACAGGCTGTTTGTATACCCTTAATACCCTGAGCCGGCACGGTGGGTAGCACTGTCGCCTCAAAGCAAGAAGGTCCTGGGTTCGATCCCCAGGTGGGGTGGTCCTGGTCCTTTCTGTGTGGAGTTTGCAGGTTTTCCCCATGTCCACGTGGGTTTCCTCCGGGTGCTCTAGTTTCCTCCCACAGTCCAAAGACATGCAAGTGAGGTGAATTGGAGACACTAAATTGTCCAAGACTGTGTTTGATATAACCTTGTGTGAACTGATGAACCTTGTGTAATGAGTAACTACCGTTCCTGTCATGAATGTAACCAAAGTGTAAAACATGATGTTAAAATACTAATAAACAAACAAACAATACCCTTAACAAATTTGAGTTCTTTCATAAGTTCATTATGTGTTTTTTAGAAATATGACAATTCTGTCAATAGATGCACCATTTATTTAGTGGTCTAGTAAGTTCCATGGGTCTATTTATGCTGATCTTTTGGTTTTGATAGCCATAAACATTAACATTTCGCACAACTCTTATTGGATCTTTGACCACTCATCTGGACTGGTTGAGTTACAGTATATGTTGGTTTCAGAACAGCCCACATTGTTTGTAAAGGGTAGAGGTCAGGACATTGAGAAGGCCCTTACAAAAACTTCATTACAGTCTGATTCCGTCATTTCAGCAACAGTTTTGGCATATATTTTGGGTCATTGTCCAAAGTAATTTTAGGTTCATTGATTATTACTTTGTCCACCTACTAAAACAGAACAGTTCCACTGGCAGCAAACTATTTTTCTTTTTATTTCCCCTTTATTTTATGTGAAAATAGTTATTTTAAATAACATTTTCCATGAGCATATACATTTAAATAATTTACATTAAGAGTACTGTACATTATATTTACATTTACATTATGTATGTATATTTCTGACACAGCAGATTTTGTTATATTCGTAGGTAAGACATAAGGTAAGAAAGTTAAAATTATGAAGTCACAAAAAAGAGTCGTTTACTAGTTAGTAATGTTGTGTCACTATTTTGTATTTCATTACACTTTTTACACAGTTGAATGGCACAGCAGAATGGCACTTAAATAGTGTCAGTACTATTTTATTCAAGTTTAACATTAATGCCATTGTCCTTGTATTTAAATGTGAAGCACTTCATAGACCTGGCATGTAACTAATTGACTCACATACTCAAGTTTAGCAAGCATAACCTACTTAGGCAGATGCTTCGCCTGAGGGGAAATCACTGTGGTGGTTTTTGTGTAGTTTAAATCAGGATGCAAAACACCTTCTAACAGGTGGAGGTTTAGTTCCTAAATGGGCCAGGATTAGTCAAATAATTATTGGCATTGTAGACTTTGCTAGCTCAGGTACTTAGGTTTCCTTCCTACTTTGAATAAACATGCATTGAGGTAAACTGGGTGTAAGTAAGCGAGTGAGTAGGTAGGTAAAAAGGTAAGTGTGTGATGCTGTTAGATGGTGCTTTGTACACTGTGTTCCCTAGGCTTATCTTAACCCAGATCTGGACTAAGCAGCTACCTAAGATACATAAATAAAATCTTACTTTATTAGGTTTGTTTAAATTAATTGATAAACCTAAATATACATTTACTTATTACTTTATTCAAGATAAATCTGAGATTTATGTGTTAAGACCAACTAAGCTCACCCTAGAAAATAAAGTGAATATTAGTCTATTTATAATTTTATTAAAATTATATTCCTTATCGAATCTAAGTTGTATTTTAATATAAATAATATATCAAAAAAATGTGAATTGTAAAATATCTCTCTGTATGAGAATATTAAGAGACAAACAATAATATGTATGATAAAAGCATTGTAAATATCAAAACATAAAATATAAAAAAATGCTATAAATACTCAGTTTAAATAACTTTTATTATGAATGATTTATAGGCAGCCATTTTTTTGTATAACTAAACTATCACTAATTATGTTTAAATGATGAAAATTTATAGTAGATATTTTTACTGTTTTCAAAACCATAATTAACAAAAAGAACCTTTAAAAAGTTTGTAATGACAGATACAGTGTAACAACATTGCTTTTAGTTTAGCATTAACACTTAACACATCTGTTTATTTATTTACAGCTCTGGAAAACCACAACCATGACATTTTAAGCAGCATATGCTGCAGAATTACACAACAAAAACACTAATTATTATATAGCTACGTAGCCTTATATCTTAAAAATTAACTTTTGAAATAGGTTAGAATAACTTGTTAAACAACTCCTAAAAACAATAAAGTTGCAGCAAAACTCTCAAACCAAATTTTCAAATCAAATCATTTTGCAAACGCCAGTCTATATATGGCTTGTCCAATAGGTTTATTTAATTGACTGGACCATTTTTTGCTTATATTAAATTACTTTAGTCCCTGTTGCAAGAAGAATTCATCAAAGGCAAATAACTTCATGTATATGTTTACTTAAATATAATTGTTTATATAATTATATACTGTATAATTGTAACAGTTATTAATGCCACTTTACTATCTGCTTTATCTATTGAAAAGGTCACCTGATGCTGCAGTAAAACAGATCCACTTCTTTTCACTACATTTATCTTGCAAATCACCAGCTGCAGAAATGTATGCAATAATAGAACTTTGGAATGGGTGATGGGCGTCAGTGGGGTTCTAAGGTTGTTGACATAGTGCTACAGTCCACTCCTGGTCACTACATCTAAGAAACAGACTTTAGAATGTATTCAAATGTAATCAAAACAAATTTGCTTTATGTTTTAACAGAATAGATTACTGAATATCTTTAGAAATATATGCAAATAAAGGTGGTTATGAAAAGTCATGGTAAGATAATACCTTATCAGGATGGGATTTTGTGATTTTTTCTGCAGGTCCCAAAAGGCTGTCAGGCATCTTAATAAAGCATGAACACAATTACGATGCTGCCCATAAAGAATTGTGAAATATTCACTGAAGAATGCATGTACCTCAGATACTGCCTGTGTTTTTTAGGTTTTAAAAAATTCTATTATATATACATTGCTGTGGATTTGGAGACACTGTAGTGTTTGTTATTAATGCTACAGTGTATTTCTGTCTTTCCTAACCAAAATGTTTTTGCACAGAAATAACATGCACATTTATGACATTACATTTACTGTTGAGTGTTTTTCCTGCTTGATGCAGACACAAAGTCATCTACCCAGTTTTCAGTTTATTTTAGTACAGGTTTTCACGTAAACAGCTGATTAAAAAAAAAGAAATCATTTACATTAGCATTTTAACTACAAATTCAGTTTGGATGACAAGTCAGCAAGTCTTGAGTCCACCAGTAAACACGTGTTTAGCAGTTTTCTCAAATTTAATACAATGTCAAATGACTATTATTATTATTAAATAACATGTAATAATAAAATTGTGTTACACTTGCATTGTATAAATGATTTTTCACTGTATTAGAATGTAGTAATAAACAAACAATATATACCACTAAGTACTGGTTGTGAGTATTTCAAGTTTTGTAGACAATAATGTTTCCTAGAGTTAAATAATATCCCTACCCACATTAGGCCACACTAACTGGGACAGGGTTCCCAAATGCTTGTACAGTAGTTCAAAGATCAAATAAAATGTACATTTGACCTGGCTAGTTTAGTCCCGTAACCAAAAAAAGAAATTATTACACCATCTAGTGGTGTAGTTAGTGTCGTGGTTTTGTCAGTATACAGGGTATGAGGACTGGCATGTTCTCCCAATGTCTGCATGGATTTTCTCCTGTTACTTTTTTATTTTGTTGCCTTAAAACATGCAGAACGTAGATAAGCTGGTGTAAATTGTCAGGTGTAAGTAAGTAAGAAATTGTGTGAGTATTTGACACTAATCTGTCCTTTCCCTAAAAAGTCACATGATGAGACTTGGTTCCAATGGATGTCAATAAATTCAGTTGTCATATTAATATCCATAAATTACACTGAAGAACTAAATAAAGACATTCATAAAATAAAACACAGTGTACTATTATAGTATTTTTACAGCACTTCCAAAACCCCAGACTCCAAACCCGGCATAAAGCGGCTCATTGTATGACGTTTGAACTTTTTGGAGTAAGGTCATTGTGTCTGACACACTATAAAACGCCAGTGTTCCTGCCTTGTGGTCTAGATACACTCCTATTCTTGAAGACCTGGGCACAGGTATGGTGGTTCGTTTACTGTTGTGCATAAAGGAGTACTTGGACTCAGAGCAGTACAGACTCCAAGATTTGTCATTCCAGCCAAAGCTGCAGATGTTGTCATTGCCTTTCCTGCTAATTGTTTTGTAAGTAATGGCCATGTCCACTTCAGTCCCACTCCATTCCACCTCCCAATAATAACGACCTCCAACCAGGCCCTCCTTGCACAGTACCTGCTGCCAGTAGTCAAACCTGTCCGGGTGCTCAGGGTATGACTTGATATCACTGCTCATCTGCACCACAGTGTTTCCTTTGGACAGATACAGATTTGGATGAGCAGTCTGATGATCCATGGAAAGTTGACAGTAATCTGTGTAAGAAATAGAAATGATTAATGGCTTAATTTACCAATGTTAGAAATATTATAATTAAGTGTTGTTAGTCTCTTCTGGTCATTTTGCTTCTACCTTGAAAGTTTTGTAAAAGAAAATTGGCCACAATGCAGGAATACAACATTCCAGTGCAGGACAACTCACCCATTTACTCCCTCACACTTAGGGGCAATTAAGAAAGGCCAATTTACCTAATGTACTTCTAGATGTTTTGTAGGGTGGTTGAAAAGTACGTAGAGGTAACCCACATAAATTCCTCACAGTGACTGGTGAAAATACAAACCCAAGTCCCTAGAACCCTTGTGTGGCCAGCTGTGCCACAGTGCCAAACTGGTTAATTACAGAACAATAGATATAGAGAAGAGAATATGTGGATAAGAGTAACTGGAAGCAAGGATTAAACCCAAGCACCTAGGCTGTGAGGCACCACACTAAACCTTTATACTCATATTAATATTTGACCAATTAAAATAATATTGACCAATATTTTTGGCATTTGGAATTTTTGCTTCTGACATGCATGCATCATGGATTGATTTGTCATATTAAGTTTAGTACTTTTTTGTACAAGTTGTATTGAAAGTAACACTGAGTCACTGAGATCCTTTTAAGTAATTTTATCCTTATGTTTGATTTTAATGATACTGAATAAAATAACTTACACTGTAAAAACTCATCCCTTGTTGTTGGTTCCAAAGTCTGCAGAATTTTAACTTCTCTTACTGTCAAGAAAAAAAAAAAATAAGAACCTGTAAAATCAGTCAACTAAGAAAGAAACATTTACAGAAATGTCACATTTTACCAACCTGCAGATGAGATCTGGGTCAGCTCTACCTTGCTTATATCCTCCAGTTGCACTTTGAGTTCGGATATGGCTTTCTTTGCTTTATCAAAAGAGGGATGTGGGGCCAGTGTCAGTTTGGACAAGTCTTCGTAACCTGATGGTGAAGAAAGAGACTGCCAGCTCTGGGAAAAAATGCAAAGTTAATTGTGTTAGAATTTACAGTGTTGAAAATTATTTAAACCAGTCAAGAGGGAAAGTTTATAATATTGGGATCTTGCACTGCTGTTAATAACACTAGAAGCTACTGAAACCACATCCCACTAAAATATTACAAACCCTATTTCTAGAAAAGATGGGACATAGTATAAATGCAGTAAAACAATTGTTAGATCTCTTGATCCTGACAATCGTACGAACAAATGACTTTTTTTTTTACCAACTTGGTGTTTTGTAAATATTTATAAAAACAGTGGGTAGCACTGTCGCCTCACAGCAAGAAGGTTCTGGGTTCGATCCCCAGGTGGGGCAGTCCGGGTCCTTTCTGTGTGGAGTTTGCATGTTCTCCCCGTGTCCGCGTGGGTTTCCTCCGGGTGCTCCGGTTTCCTACCACAGTTCAAAAACCTGCCACCAGGCTAATTGGAAACACTGAATTGCCCAATAGATACCTAGCCACTAGATGCACAAACCAGTGCATTGTAGTGCTGGTCCCAAGCCCAGATAAAATAGGGAGGGTTGTGTCAGGAAGGGCACCCGGCGTAAAAATTATGACAAATCAATGCGGATCATGATCGGCAGAGAGCCGACCCCGCAACTGAACAGGACAAAGGCCGAGGAAGAAGAAAATATCCAAATTAAACCATTTTAAAACATTTGACAATAAGCAGGTAACAGGTGATTGTATCATGATTTGGAATTAAAGGAGGATCCGCCAATTACCCAGTCTTTGCAAGTGGAAATTTTGTGTTTGGACCCTAATTTGTGCCAAACTTTATGAGAGATTGTCATCCAGTTGAAAAAAAAACCATTTCTCAACACAAGACTGCAAATAACTGAGTTTTTCATCATCAGCTTTTTACAATATTGAGAAAGGATTCAGGAAATACAGAGAAATCTCAGTCTGTGTAGGAAAAAGTCGGAAACCACTATTAAATGTGAGTGACCTTCAAACCCTCAGACGGCATTGGACAGAGGCATATATTGTGATTTTAGAGACATATGCTGCCATCAGGGTGACCTTTTTTCCTGGGAAATCCATGGTAATTTCTGCAAGACAATGCCGGGCGGCATTCTGCATGTGCTACAACAGCATGGCTTCATGAACACAGAGTGCATGTGTTTGGCCTGCCTGCAGTTGCATCGTGAAGAGGAGAATCAGACAATGGAAACCACAGACTGTTGAGGAGCTGAAGTCTTTTATCAAGCCATAAATTCCACTTCCAACTGCAATGATGAGTGTTTTCAAAATTTCTAAAGAATTAAAAAGTATTTGATAGGAAATGTAATGTAACACAGTGGTGAATATGCCTCAACTTTTTGAGTGTGTTGCAGATATTCAATTCAATTCAATTAAATCAATTATCACTCTTGTTTTTATTGCATTTTACAAATTCTCAGGTTATCTGGAAATGGGGTTTGTATTTAAGTGTATATTGACTTGTCAACCACAAGCTACAGATTAAACTGTTGAAATTTAAGCTTAGCACAACTTGGCACATTAGGCTTAACACATGTTTAATGCTTCTTTTAGTATAGATTCCTGCCACAGAGTTGTCTATATCTCAAACCAAATGCAGTCTGCATTGTCTTGTTCAAATCATGTTTTTAATTGTTGTGTACAAACTAGGGATGCATCAATACCATTTTTTCCCAACCGAGTACGAGTACAAGTACATGTATTTTAGTACTCGCCGATACCGATACCTATTTAGAATGATGCAATCTGGAGCATTATGGAATAGTGTAGTTTTTAGTGTAAAATAGTGCAGTGGAACAGTTGCTTGGGTTGCCATCACTAATTGTATAAAAAAAAAAAAACACCGCACAGACATCATTGAGAAAGCTTCTGACAAGCTAACGTTAACGTTCATTAATAAACGCACGTAATTAACGTTGTGCACATCATACATGCGATGCGATTCTGCTGATTGAAATATTTACTTTAAAAGGATAATACAGTCCGATCCCATCTGAGCCGATTCTATCAGCACATACATTCGTGGTTCACCTCGGTAAATCGTAAACGACTCTGAGTCGGCTCCCGCTCTGTGGTAATAACCAGTATAATTAAGCCTGAGCTTTATAATGTAAGCGAGTCACACAAAATGTTCTGTAGTATTTGGTGTTTATTTACAACCGCATCATTTATTATAACAGTAAACACGGAGAGATGACTGAGAAAAGAAGCTTAAAATGAGTCGACTCCTGAATCACTTGTATCGACACTGTGAACAGAGTATTGAACACAAACACGTCCTATAACAGCGGTCGCTGCTTTTGTAACCGGTTATCTTCGCTGTTAGCTCTATTTTGAAGGTTTTTGTTTTTTTCAAACGGAACTAAATAACATTAAACGTGCGTGTGAGCGTGGTCAGTGAAAATAATTCAATCTGTCTCCCGTGGGTGAAAAATGAATTGCTTTAGTTTTAGAAGTAAAAAAATCTCGTAATGTCACTCGCCCCCCAGGTTGAAAATCCCTGCGTTAACGCAGCAACGTGCACTAGGTACATGGTATCGGATGTTTAGTATCGGAGCCTCGTTTGCGAGTGCGAGTACGAGTTAATGAGCGCGGTATCGGGCTAATACCCGATACTAGTATCGGTACTCATGCATCTCTAGTACAAACCATACCTGGAGGAAGTGAATGTGGTCATCAGAGTGTGAAAGCTTCTCCAGGTCATTGTGTTTCATTCGCAGAAGTGTGATCTCTTCCTCCATTTGGGTTAGGTGTCTCTCGGCCTGAGTCATCAGGGCTGTCTCTTGGGTTCGGATCATCTCCTTTACTTCCACGTACCTCCTTTCTAGCGCTTGCATTAACTCTGTAAATATTCTCTCATTCTCCTCCATCAGGCTCTGGGATGAGTTCTGTTTAACAACAGTAGAGTTTAGGTGGGGTATCAAACATTTGGCAAAGCATGAAAAAAAGGAAATTAAAAGTGTTTACCTGCAAACCATTAAACCCTAAAGTCTCACCTTTAGAGATACTGCTGCTTGCCTCAAGTCCTGCCACTTTTTTACTTTCTCCGCAATATTTTGCTGAGAAGCCTTCAGTTTAGTTCCAATCTGTTTCTGCAGAAGCAAAAATAGGCAGCTGTTTCTAATGTATTGTAAATCCATTAATTTGTTCATTTATTTAACTTAAGTAACTACTTTTATTTTACACATACAGACAGGACAATTAAAATAAAGCAATAAGCCACGAGAGGCCGTACGTTACTGTGATTTTAGCACGGGGATGACGTTTTTGGCACGACGCGAAGCGGAGTGCCTAAAACTTCTTTCCCCGTGCTAAAATCGTAACAGTAACGTATGGTCTCGAGTGGCTTATTGCTTTTATAAAACGGCGGTCAACATAAAATATAATAAATACAACAATGTTTAATCATAAATGTATTTATTGTGTATAAACTTACAATAAAGCATTCTTCCGCGACGCAAGGTAATCCGATTAACAGTGTTGCTAGGCAACGTGAGGGCGAAAATAACATTAACTTTCTCTATTCAGTGGCGTATTAATATGGAATGATGTGAGGTGGTCCTAGGTGTGCGTTTATCGGGGATTTTACAACGGCTTCGAACGCGGCTCAGCCAATCAGATTTTAGGACCGGAACTATCCGTTTTATAAGCAACTATTTTACACAGTGAAATATCTTCAGAGGCAAGAGGAAGTTGGTGAAAACACACAAAAATGTGTGTGCTTCCTTTGGTGCCAAAAAAGGTGCCAAAAACATATCTACAATAAGAGATGTCACTGTTTTGTGATGCAACATTTTTAATAAATGATTTTTTTAAAGATTTTCTATTGGTATTACCAGGGGAAAGCCTTCCACTAAGAACACCACATAATGTAAACATCTAGCTTGATAAAGCAGCACAGTTTTAGTGACCTTTGTTCAATCCACTGGCATGTTTTGGGTGGAGATAGGAAACAGAAGTTGTGTGGCAGCAGAATTTTTTCACTGTGCTACCTGTCATAATGACCATTATTAAAGCAAGGGTGGGATGGTGTGACACCAGGTAGTATGGGTTTTGCAACCCTTATGGAAAAATACAAGCCTTACGTCTGACATATATAACAAACATAAATCAGAAAAAGATTTTTTACAAGAACATAAATCTCTACAAATCTCTCACCTGTTTTTCAGTCCTTTCGGCTGCAGCAGAAACAATGTCATGTTTTTTGTGTTCTTCCATGATGCACATAACACAGACACATATCTGATCAGAACGGCAGAAGACCTCCAGCAGTTTGTCATGCTCAGCACATATTTTTTCTCTCAGCTGCCCGGTTGCTGTCACCAGCTTGTGCTTCATCAGTGCTGGATACTCATAGTGAGTCTGCAAGTGAGTCTCACAGAATGAGGTCAGGCATGTTAGACAGGACTTCACAGCCTTCATCTTCGTAGTCAGGCAAAAATCACAAAGTACATTTTGCTGACTGTCCGTGGTGTTGACTCTGGAGTTGCTGTATCGTCTATTTGGATCAGAACTGTGGGTCTTTTCCACAGAACTGTAGCGGCCCACACTGCTGCGGCGAGACATTTTCCAGTTCCAGGAAGCACACACTGCTAGATCTCTGAGTCTTGTGTAGTTTCAGTGAAACTGTAGTGTGACTGAGTTTAAATAAAGGAATGTGAACAATGAAGGAAGGTTGGGTTAAACCAGTATGCCTTGATCCAGAGGTGTGGCAGATGACGAGATGTTCATTTTAGAGAAAACCACGACTGCAGAATTGTCTATACAAAGGTGTTTGATATATATATATATATATACCTTTGTATAGACAATTCCAAAGTTCCAAGGTTAGTCCAGGTGTAGATTTGCATATTCAGTGTGGTATCACCGAAGTGGGAACTAAAGCAATGACTGATTGTACAAATGTTAAAATGTTCTCTTTTAAAAAATGGTCTTGTATTGTATATTTATTAGTTGTGAAAAGTGTGATACACATGTAATGCGCATAACACAGGGAAATACTTGAAATGTGCTTTGAAAAGATGCTAGGTGACATAAACCTCTAAATTACCACATAGGCAAGCATTATGTAACACAGTAAAAACTTAAAAAATGACAAAAGTGTACAAAACATGTAGTTTAAACAAATTCTTTACATACTGTAGATATGATGGTATGGTGAGCTTGGAAAAAAAAAGGATTCCTGCTGTCAGTGTTTTTATATGTTTACAGAATTCAATGTCATAGTCAATTACCCAAATTTTTAAGCAGTTGAGCAATTAAGTGCTGTTTTCTAATGCTAGAAAATCCACATAAATCTGTCAGGGTTCAAAAGCAATCAACTCAAATAAAGGACATTAAAATTGGACAGGTATAATCTTAGGTGTATTTTTCTAACATACTACTTTCCTAAAATATATTTTTTAAAAAGTTATTCAGCACACAAAAATGGACTAGACTGAGTTATTCAAAAAACTTCAGTAAAGTAAAAAATATTTGCAAAACAACTACAAATTTTCAACAAGTTTAACAGGGTGTGCCATGCCTCGTTGCTAAAGTCCCACACATAACTATGGCATAACTAGAAGCTCATGGGCCCCAGTGCAAACAAAAATTTGGGCCCCCTCAACAAATTTTATTTATATATATATATATATATATATATATATATATATTAGGGCTGTCGAAGTTAACGCGATAATAACGCATTAACGCGACCTCAATTTAACGCGATTAAAAAAATTAGTGCCATTAACGCAAATTCTAGTTCATGTTGACACTTGACTGGTAGAACAAACGTTTTAATGTCGGACTTGCCACCGTTTTTCATTTGCGGTTTGTTAACATAATGTAACCGATCGTGGTAGTGATGCACTTGCATAATAAAGAAATAAATACACTCTATATTCACAAGTTGTCGGGAGCAGAACACTTTATTACACTTAATTAACTTCTTCTTCTGTACCGAATACCGGAAAGCTGAGTCGAGCACGTTAGTTCATGAACTATGGAAGCCCCAAAGGGTCAAAACACACTCACTTCGTGTAGAAACGTCCATCAAACCATCGTCACGATACAACCACAGACAAGTCTGTTACAATAACTACGCCTTATCCCACCTAAAGCACCGCTGATCTACAATGTTTGCTGATGGAGAAATTCTAACCTACAATCTGACATTTACTGCCTAGTATGTGAGTGAATAAAACTCCCTTACAGTTTTCTCTTGTCCCAGCAGTTTTTAACATCAGTACATTTAGCATAAAATGTGTTCACCATTTTAATTGTAACATTTCACTTAAAAATCCTTGTTTTCTATAACATTTACACAGATTTTTTTTAATGCGATTAATCGCGATTAACTATATGAAATTCTGAGATTAATCGCGATTAAAAATTTTAATCGTTTGACAGCCCTAATATATATATATATATATATATATATATATATATATATATATATATATATATATACTGTATGTATATATATATACAGTGTATCACAAAAGTGAGTACACCCCTCACATTTCTGCAGATATTTAAGTATATCTTTTCATGGGACAACACTGACAAAATGACACTTTGACACAATGAAAAGTAGTCTGTGTGCAGCTTAAATAACAGTGTAAATTTATTCTTCCCTCAAAATAACTCAATATACAGCCATTAATGTCTAAACCACCAGCAACAAAAGTGAGTACACCCCTAAGAGACTACACCCCTAAATGTCCAAATTGAGCACTGCTTGTCATTTTCCCTCCAAAATGTCATGTGACTCGTTAGTGTTACTAGGTCTCAGGTGTGCATAGGGAGCAGGTGTGTTCAATTTAGTAGTACAGCTCTCACACTCTCTCATACTGGTCACTGAAAGTTCCAACATTGCACCTCATGGCAAAGAACTCTCTGAGGATCTCAAAAGATGAATTGTTGCGCTACATGAAGATGGCCAAGGCTACAAGAAGATTGCCAACACCCTGAAACTGAGCTGCAGCACAGTGGCCAAGATCATCCAGCGTTTTAAAAGAGCAGGGTCCACTCAGAACAGACCTCGCGTTGGTCGTCCAAAGAAACTGAGTGCACGTGCTCAGCGTCACATCCAACTGCTGTCTTTGAAAGATAGGCGCAGGAGTGCTGTCAGCATTGCTGCAGAGATTGAAAAGGTGGGGGGTCAGCCTGTCAGTGCTCAGACCATACGCCGCACACTACATCAAATTGGTCTGCATGGCTGTCACCCCAGAAGGAAGCCTCTTCTGAAGTCTCTACACAAGAAAGCCCACAAACAGTTTGCTGAAGACATGTCAACAAAGGACATGGATTACTGGAACCATGTCCTAAGGTCTGATGAGACCAAGATTAATTTGTTTGGTTCAGATGGTCTCAAGCATGTGTGGCAGCAATCAGGTGAGGAGTACAAAGATAAGTGTGTCATACCTACAGTCAAGCATGTTGGTGGGAATGCCATGGTCTGGGGCTGCATGAGTGCAGCAGGTGTTGGGGAGTTACATTTCATTGAGGGACACATGAACTCCAATATGTACTGTGAAATACTGAAGCAGAGCATGATCCCCTCCCTCCGGAAACTGGGTCGCAGGGCAGTGTTCCAGCCTGATAATGACCCCACCACCACACCTCTAAGACGACCACTGCTTTATTGAAGAGGCTGAGGGTAAAGGTGATGGACTGGCCAAGCATGTCTCCAGACCTAAACCCAATAGATCATCTTTGGGGCATCCTCAAGCGGAAGGTGGAGGAGCGCAAAGTCTCGAATATCCGCCAGCTCCGTGATGTCGTCATGGAGGAGTGGAAAAGCATTCCAGTGGCAACCTGTGAAGCTCTGGTAAACTCCATGCCTAGGAGAGTTAAGGCAGTTCTGGGAAATAATGGTGGCCACACAAAATATTGACACTTCAGGAACTTTCACTAAGGGGTGTACTCACTTTTGTTGCCGGTGGTTTAGACATTAATGGCTGTATATTGAGTTATTTTGAGGGAAGAATAAATTTACACTGTTATATAAGCTGCACACAGACTACTTTTCATTGTGTCAAAGTGTCATTTTGTCAGTGTTGTCCCATGAAAAGATATACTTAAATATCTGCGGAAATGTGAGGGGTGTACTCACTTTTGTGATACACTGTATATATATATATATATATATATATATATACTGTATATATATATATATATATATATATATATATATATATATACTGTATATATATATATATATACATATATATATATATATGGAATATCGTGTTTGCTATATATTTCCTGTTTGGCTTGCCATAATACATGCATAATACGTGCAGCCAATGGGGGGGCAGTGAGGTGGGTGGTTGAGTCCATGTCGTGGGGGGGGGGGGGGGGGGGCACCCGCCATGGGCCCTAGTGCACCTGCCCCCCTTGCCCCCCCTGTAGTTACGCCACTGGTCCCACACCTGCAAGACCAACTGCAAGACACTCAACTAAGCTTAAACCAAATCAAAATCCACCATTCAAGGCAGAGAGGTAAAATAACAGATAGGTGAGCATGGTAGTAGGAGTAATGGGTACCCCGCTACAGGTTTTTGCCCAGAAAAGAAAAGAAGGTAGTTTGCTGCACAGGGACAAGAGCCTAATCTACCCCCAGCAAACCTTAAAAAGGCATGTACAATTACATTTTCCGCATTTAGCAGACGCCTTTATCCAAAGCGACTTTCATTACAGTTACAGTATACAGTCTGAGCAATTGAGGGTTAAGGGCCTTGCTCAAGGGCCCAACAGTGACAACCTGGCAGTGGTTGGGCTTGAACCAGCAACCCTCTGGTCACTGGCCTGGTACCTTAATCACTAGGCTACAGCTGGCCCTGATAAGCCCCCAGCGAAACACACAGCCACTAAGAAAAGAAAGTTCAAAAGCTAAGCCACCACCATACCAGCTAGTCAATCCACCAGCAATAGTAACTCAGGCTTACAAGAAAAAAGGGCAGGGAACTCAATACAACTGGCAGTGAGTAAACAAAAAACAAAAGTGACTTCCAGGTCTGACACTAGTTGCATGGGGATGGATATCATGTGGCAGACAAAAAGCAGACGTGGCTGAATTCCCAGGAAATAAATAAAAAAGAATGCCGGCATAAGAACTGGCAGAAAAGAGCATGAAGCAGCTCAGCATATCGGTCTGCTAGATTGCATGGCAGGTGAGCATAAAACTGCAATCCCTGGGCTATTACACAATTACGTTTTAAATTGTCTGCTATAAATTTTATATTAAAAAAATAATAATAATGTTATTAAGACACTTAAACTCAATTTCCAGTAGTAATAGCTTTTCGAAGACGAATCCAGAATCTCATTTTACTCAAAGGGTTTCCACTCCACTTCAGATAAGTATTCTTTTTCAGGTGTTTATGAAGTCCAAATACTTTCTTTGTCTTCTCTTCCTCCACATCTTCCAAAATGATGATGATGATGTTGGCATTGCCTTGCATCACCAGCCAAGACTGTGCTACCTCAAACTCAAAGCGACACCATGAACTCTCAATAAAGTGTTGAGAAACAACCACAATAATCTTACGACTACCCATGATACCTTCATCTATAATGTTGGAGGTTATTGTTTTACCTACTTCAAAGTCCCGTACATGGAGACAAAGCTGAATGGGTGGAATCCCATTTTCCAGATTTTCCAACAGTTCATTCATTACCCAGGATTCATCTTTGCTGGAGTAGATCACAAAGGCATCATAAGAAAATTCCTGCAGTCTGGAGACTTTATAACCTCTTAGCAGGATACAGCCATACCGCAGGTAGAACTGAAACTTATAGGTCAAAACAGCTCCAAGTGAAAGAACAGTGACAGCACATATGGATAACACAATTGTAAGTCTTCTGATGTGTTCACAGCTTTCAATGTCATAGTCAAGGACTCTAATTTTTGAGCCCTGTGTCAATTGTCTACAAAAAAGGTTATTTGATTGTTGAATTAGATGTTGATGGCTGGTGATCCATGATATAAAAGCTATTTGTGAACAAGAGCAATCAAAAGGATTAAAGGACAGGTCAAGTACAGAAAGATTCTTGGGTAGATTTTGCAGAACATAATTCGAGATGCTTGAAATTGTATTTCTTTCTACATTTAACATGGTTAAGCTTTTTACATATGGGTGAGTTACAAAATCCAAAACCACCAGCTTGTTTTGACTAAGAAATAAATGCTTGAGTCTGGTTAGACCTTTAAAAGCTCTTGCCTCTATGTTCAGAATTCCACAATCTGAGATTTCAAGAATTTCCAAAGCTGTCAGGTTTACAAATACATAATTTAATGCATCTTCTTGGAAATGGTTCCCTGATGCTTTTAATACTTGTAGATGGCTTAAATGACCAAATGTCATAGTTCTCAAAATATTGCTACTAGAATATGATATATCCAAATATTTTAAATTCTTCAGGTTTTTGAACAATTCAAACTGCCTACTTAGAAATCCCAATCTTGTAAAGCGAACATCTAAGATCTCAATGGAGGAAAATCCTGCAAATGGATTTTTGCTCAGATACATATTTTGATTGTCACTCAGATTAAGGCTGCGAAGGTTTGGCATCCCTATAAAATACTGTGTACAACAGTCAAATTGACTAAAAACTAAATTATTTCTACTCAGATCTACATGCTGCAAATTGGGCATGTAATTTAAACCTTTAAGTAATGTTGGTCTATTTTCAACCACCACCAGTTTTTCTAAGGAATGTAGATGGTAAATTTCAAGTTCGATTGGCTCTTCACTGTTAGCTATATAAAGTTCTTTAAGATTTGGAAATGGGACATGTTGCATAGCTGTTATATAGCAATGATTCAGAGTGATTTTTGTTGCATTGATTAAACAGGTGTACATATCTTCAGAAACAAACTTTTCTATTCGGAGCAAATATATTTCTTTAAAAATCATAGAGCAAAGACCATCAAGATAATTTGCAGCAGCGTTTGTTTTCTTGAAATTGTAGTTTCCAATGCTGAGTCTTCCGACCTTAAGGCCTCTGAGAGCTTTGAGACCATCTCTCTTTGCCGCAGAAGAAACAAAAGCACCTAATATGTTAAGCTCTTCAAGGTAAATGCCTTGAAATGCTCCTGGTTCTATGTGTAATATTGGGTTTCTAGACAGGATCAAAGTGATATTTGCTCTCATTCCTCGCAGCACACTTGTTTGATTTAGCTTTATTGTAGATATGTTGTTGACATGCAGATCAAGTAAGCAGAAGTTATTGAAGTTTATCATAAAGGGTGGAAGAGCAATGGACTGGATGTTGTTAGTTCCAGCTTTTAGTTCTTGTAGTTCAGTTAGATTTTCAAGCTGAATATTTAATGAGTGCAGACCGGTGTTCACGAGAACTAATCTGTGTAGTTTTAGTAAAGAGTTCAAACCATCAGGTCCTATATATGAGACAGGGTTCCCAGTAAGAATTAGAGTAGTCACATTCCTCACATTGTGGAAAGCATCATCAGCAATATACTGAATGTGGCACCTATAATCAAAGAAAATAGTTCATTTAAAACTATTTACATTTCATTTGTTATATATCATTTAAATTATATTTATTATTATTATTATATATGTTAACCAATGACTATCGCAAAGACAAATAACTTTACCTTGTGAGATCAAGCCTTTTCAAATAATCCAGCCTGGGAAATGTACTTTTTTGTAATGAAGGCAAGAAATTAAAGCTGAAGTCCAGCATCTCTATGAATAAAGGAATACTGGTAGGCACATAAGTCAGATTCCTCCCTTCACATGAATAGTATTGGTCACTTTTAACCTTTGTAAATAAAAAATATAATATGTTGTGAATTAAGACTTAATGTTGCACCAAGAATCTAATAGTTTATAACATTTAAAATATAAATTTATTATAACACATTATACACATTATTTTATAAATGTAAAATAATGCATACCTTTGTGCACTCCTCTCCATTTCCATTGTGTACAAGAATAAACACTATATAAAGAAATATGTTTCCATTTATAAAAAAGGACATATTAATAAGAAATGTCAAACTCAGCGTGAAACTGACAATCTATGAAGCTCCTAAATGCACTGACCTAAAATGAGGAACTACTTCACTATGTCCTAAATGAGGTCACAAAGAAAATTAAAATATTTACTCTCACAGAAGTCACTAAATATCTGTTCATGTACTGTTTTTACATAAATTATTTAATTTAACATGAAACTTTTTTTCAACAAAATGCAAGTTATCTAGTACACAAAAATGGCTTTGATTGTTTTGTAAAATATATTTCATTAAAAAAATGTTTGAAAGCAAACTCATTACCTGAGATCCATCATTTGTTTTTAAATAAGCAGTCATAAAACATTTATAGTAATTCTTTTGAGATATACCACTGTGCATTACTATTTAGAATAAAGATTGCATATGAATGCTGTTTACACGAAAGTTAGACATTTATAATACAGTATAATCTGCAGTATAAAAAAAACCACTTATATGCATAAATCTACACATATTTACTCATAATAATAAAGTGAAAGCAAGTTTTTTTTTTTTTTATTAATAAGAGTATAAATAAACATATTCAGACCCTTTGCTGTGTCACTCCAAATTTTGCTCAGGTGTATCTGGTTTACTTTAATTAACGTTGAGATGTGTCTAGAATTCAATTGAAGTTGCTGTTGCAATGTTAACTGTTTGAACACAGTTTGGAAAGGCATGTACCTGCGTCTGTGAGGGCCCACAATTTACACTGCATTGTCACAACAAAAACCAACCCTTGAATTCAGACGTTTATATGGCAGAGTGGCAAGATGTAAGCCACGGTTAAGTGTAGGACAAAAGACAGCCCGCTTGGAGCTAAACAGCATAAAGGCATAAAAGGCATAAAAGCATAAAGGACTTTCAACTATTCACTGAGCTCCTGAATTATTAGACTGGATAATTCTGGGCCAAAACCAGAAGGTGTGTGTTATCTGTATGGTAAAACACAATGGTATCATCCTTCTATGTGGGTGCTTCAAAGCACACTGATCAGTGTGGAAGAACGTAATGCATTTTTTTTATAATGAAAGCAGCCATAGCACATGGCCAGTAACACTACTGTACAATGTGGAATTGAATACTGCCTAATTGGTATTAGGTATTATAAACACTATCTAAAGCTCTTGATCTCTGATTTCATGTATTGTGCCACATGACTGGTTGAACAGATTACTTTAATAAGCAGGTGCACGTGTTCCTAAAACAGTGGCTGGTGAGTGTATGTTGTAATTTCTTATTTTCAACCTGTGTTGCTACTAATATTAAAACTTAACATGAGGTTAGGAATATATGTTTATTAAAAACAAGAAGTCAAAACCAAAGGGCCACCCCCCTCAAACCTAGCCCTAGTCTGTGTAGAGGCACTGCTGGTCGATAGCACCACTGGAATTTAAACCTTTAAGGTAAACGTTTATAGAGTATTAATAGAAGTAATTTACTTCAGTTTACTTAAGCAGAATTTAAACAAGGCTGCCATCTGGCGGTATGAAGTGGAATTACAAATGGATTGTGTACCAGTAACAATACCTTAATGTTTTCATGTATTCTGTATCACACTATGTATGACAATTGATTTGGAATTTTAATAACGTTTGTCCATGATACTAGATATTTTTCAACTTAAAATTGTCAAGTTATCAAAATTAGCTTGTGTGTGGAATAAATATTCTTCCTATTTTTACTGACACACTAATACCTTTTAGGGTGAGAAGGGTTGGATAATACACTGATCAGCCATAACATTAAAACCACCTTCTTGTTTCTTCACACATTGTCCATTTTAAACAGGCCCCTTTCACCCTGTTCCTCAATGGTCAGGACTCTCCCAGGACCACTACAGAGTTGGTATTATCTGGGTGGTGGGTCATTCTTAGTGGATAGTAATCCCAGGCTGGATTATTAGTGGACACAGCAGTGCTAATGGAGTTTTTAAACACCTCACTGTCACTGCTGGACTAAAAATTGTCCACCAACCAAAAATATATCCAGCCAACAGCACCCCGTGGGCAGCCACCTGTGACTACTGATGAAGGTCTAGAAGATGAAGGACTCAAACAGCAGCAATAGATGAGCAATCGTCTCTGACTTTACATCTACAAGGTGAACCAACTAGGTAGGAGTGTCTAATAGAGTGGACAGTGAGTGGACACGGTATTTAAAAACTCCAGCAGCGCTGCTGTGTCTGATCCACTCATACCAGTACAACACACACTAACACACCACCACCATGTCACTGCAGTGCTGAGAATGAACCACCATCTAATTAATACCTGCTCTGTGGTGGTCCTGACCATTGAAGAACAGGGTGAAAGCAGGCTAAAAATGTATGTAGAGAAATAGATGGACTATAGTCAGTAATTGTAGACCTACAAAGGTGGTTTTAATGTTATGGCTGATCAGTCTATAAACATCTACACAGTGGCTATAATCTCTCTCTACCTACCAGTTACAAAGGCAGGTTGTTGTGGTGTAAAAAATGACTAATTTCAGAACATTTTTTTTTTTTACATTTACTGTGACTTATAAACTGTAAAGTTCAATGAAAACAAACAATTCCTTTTTTGGTGGATAGAAAACAATACTACTGTTTTGTAAATATGCACACACTTTGTTGAATCACTTGACTTTTTAAGAGCAATCTGTCTTTTTGGGTAAGAGTCTATCAACATGACACATCTTAGCAGAGGTCTGAAGGTTTTGTGCCAAAAGTCACTGATATTTGGAATTGTTCAAAATTCCCTCTATCTTGACCCAGTACCAGCTAAAAAACCAAACAAAATATAATGCTACCAACATGCTTCACTGTGGGTAGTGTTTTGGCGAGGCAGTTTTGTTTTTGAAATTGTGTGAAAAGCTCAACTTTGGACTCATTAGACCATAACACATTTTTCCTACATGCTTTTGGCAGACTTTACGTTATTGCTAAATGTAACTTGGCTTAAATGTTTTAGTGCCACCCTACCCATAGCCCAGACATATGAAGAACACAGGGAATTGTCGTCACATGTAATACACAAACAGTACTTGCCAGAAATTTCTGAAGCTTCTCTCACGTTGTAGGTTTCTTGGCAACCTGGACCAGGGGCATCAAGTTCTTGGTAATGCCACTGTTGTGCCATATTTTATTCACATGTTGATCATCCTCAGTGTGTTCAATAGTATATGTAATGCCTTGGAATTTTTGTACCCCTCTCCTGATACCTTTCTACAATGAGTTGATGCTTTGTAAGCTTTATGTGGACAGTGGCGTTTGCTGTGTATACAATTAAGTAAACGTCGGAAAAATCCTACTAGAACAGATAAACTTTATACGAGTTACTTTAATTGATGGCAGGTGTCAGTTTTAACATGAACCTGAATGTGTGAAGTTACATCCCCAGTTATAAAAAGATGTGCAAACTTATTCAACCACATTTAGCTAAGTTTTTTTTTTTAAGCTGCTTAAAATTAAAGGCAGAATGCAACTACTTTTGATTTGTGCTAATAACTATAGAGCATTATGTACAGAAGCCTAGTGGTGTGATGGGAAAACAGATATAGGCCAAAAAATTAGCCTTACCTGTTCCTCACCAACACATTTACTAAGAATATACACCGATCAGCCATAACGTTAAAACCACCTTGTTTCTACACACATTGTCCATTTTATCAGCTCCACTTACCATATAGAGGCACTTTGTAGTTCTACAATTACTGACTGTAATCCATCAGTTTCTCTGCATGCTTTGTTAGCACCCTTTCATGCTGTTCTTCAATGGTCAGGACACTGCAGTGACACTGACGGTGGTGGTGTGTTGGTGTGTGTTGTGCTGGTATGAGTGGATAAGACAGCAGTGCTGCTGGAGTTTTTAAACACCTCACTGTCACTGCTGGACTGAGAATAGTCCACCAACCAAAAATATATGCAGCTAAGAGCACCCCGTGACCACTGATGAAGATGAGCAAACAGCAGCAATAGATGAGCGATCATCTCAGACTTTACATCTACAAGGTGGACTAACTAGGTAGGAGTGTCTAATAGAGTGGACACGGCCTTTTAAAACTACAGCAGCGCTGCTGTGTCTGATCCACTAATACAGCACAACACACTAACACGTCTGTCACTGCATTACCCATTAGTAAAAGGTAGTGGAGTATCAACAAGACCCAGTAAAGCATCAATTTAGAGACTAGATTAAATTCAAATTACAATTAGTTTTAATGCTTACAATGATTTAATTATCAATTAGTACTTTTTATTTTATTTTACATTATTCAGGTCAAGTTTTGTCAGTGAAAGTTTTGGAATAAACAACCTGACATGAAATGGACAGTGAGAAGAGAAACATTTTTTTATGTTTTAATGTTATGGCTGATCAGTGTATACCTAAAAAGCAGGCTAAACTGCTTAAACGCAAGGATAGGAGGCTGTTAATGCTATAGCTGAAGATAAAAGGCAGAATACGCTGTAAATTAAAAGCGACAGTAATTTTAACAAGTCATAGATTGTTTTCCATTTAAATATCCTTGGTGATCAATGATACAGTTTTCACTAGGGAACTGGTGGTTCCCTTTTAGGAGCAACAAAATGCAAAATAGTTGAGATGGCCTAAACCAGGTTCAAGTACATTAAACTAGCTTAACAAAGGTGTGATTAAGTGACTAAAGGCTTATCACAGCTCACTGAAGAAGCACGGCTGAATGGGCTGTCACGTGCGAGTCAATTAAACATTTACAGTGGTGTTCAAAAAAATAGCAGTCCAACACCATTAACCTGATAAATCACTGTTTTTAGTAGAAATGCTGTTTCTACATAGCAAAAAATTTACTTGAAAGTGTAGTAGAGTAATGAAAACAAAACAAACACAACAATTTAGGACATGCATCCCACTCATTCTGAGTAATCAAAGCATTGATTGAAAGGGGCTTGTTCAAAATAATAGCAGTGAGGAGTTCAATTGGTGAAGCCATTCATTCTGCAGAAGAACGGGTGTCAATTTTGGCCCTTATTTAAGGTAGGAGGGGGGCAAATGTTGCACAGGTTGGTCATAGCGCATTTCCTTCTGAAATACTGGGTAAAATGGGTTGTTCCAGACATTGTTCTGATGAACAGCGTACTTTGATTAATTAACTATTTAGAGGGAAAAAACATAGAGAAGTGCAGCAAATTATAGCCTGCTCAGCTAAAATGATCTCAAATGCCTTAAAGTGACAACCAAAACCTGAAAGATGCAGAAGGAAGCGTGGAACTACTGTTTGAATGGATGGAGTACAGAAGATGATTAAGTGAAGCCAATTTACCAGCAGGAACTCCTTGCAAAGTCCCGTTGTTAAGAAAAAGACACGTCCTGAATGGGTTACAATTTCCCAAGGAACACATTGACTCGTCCAAAGAGAAATGGCTCAACATTTTGTGGACTGGTGAAAGCAAAATTGTTCTTTTTGGGTCTAGTGGCCGTAGACAGTATGTCAGACGACCCTCGAGCACTAAATTCAAGCCAAAGTGCACTGTGAAGACAGTAAAGCATGGTGGTACAAAATGATGATATGAGGATGTTTTTTATACCATGGTGTTACACCTATTTATCACATACGAGGGATCATGGATCAGTTTAAATATATCAGAATACTTGAGGAGATCATGTTGCCCTATGTCGAAGAAGAAATGTCCTTAAAATGGGTGTTTCAACATGACAATGACCCAAAACATCTTGGTTACAGACAAACAAGATTGAGGTAATAGAGTGACCAGCCCAATCTCCTGACTTCAATCCTATAGAGAACTTGTGGGCTGATATCTGAAATGCGTTCTTTTGAGGCAAAACCCAAAATTGCAGAAGAACTGTGGAATGTCGTCTAATCATCCTGGACTGGATACCTCTTCAGAGGTGCCAGAAGTTGGTCGACTCCATGCAACACAGATCTTGGAAACAATAGACCACTGAAGTCGTGCGTCATTCTGTAGTCCTCGTTATGCCCATATTTGGAGACCCGGGTCTAACTCAGATTTCCTATGGGAAATTTGAATGGGGTTTTCAAAAAACCGGCTCTAACTTATCCTGTGCTAAATAAACATGTTCAGAACCCTGTACGTTTTGTCCTGTGTAAATCTTTCTCTTGTACATCACTGGATCCTCTGAATTACGAGGTTGTTAAAGGGTCGTAATACTAATAATGCTACACGAAAGCTAATGCTACTGCACATTAATTAGACGTCACTGAACTACACCAATCAAAACAACGAAACGAGCAGCTCGATTTTGTTAAGTACAACCAAAGGCGTAACACCTAACCATCCTTGCTTTCTACTTTAATGTAGCTAACTACAAAAAATATCAAGTAAAACTTGTGAATATCACTCCACTGTTACACTTTTGAATCGCGCTGCTTCGTGCGCTTATTTAAGAGGCTTATAAAAGAAAGAAAAAAGAAAACAGTAAGAGGCTTCAAGTTTAGTAACGTCAATTCCGTGCGCAGTAGCATTAGCTTACATGTAGCAATATTCATATTTTGACTCTTTAACGACTTCATAATTCAGAGGATCCAGTGATAATAGACAGAAGAATCTCCATAAAACAAAACGTTAACAGCTTTGGAACATTTTTTATGACTACAGGATGCGAGAGAGGCAATTTGCGAAATCTCCATTCATATTTCCCATTCAAAATTTCTCTTAGACCCGGGTTACCAAATATGGGCATAACAACATGGCGTGGTTAATTTAAAGTAAAGTGAAACCTCAAACATTTTCAGTTTATAGATACATTTTTGGAGTTTTTAAAGAAAATGCTGGCACTGCTATTTTTTTGAACAGCCTAAAATTCATTTTTCTTAACTTTCTGTAAAGGATGAACACAAACTGGCTAAATGTTGTTAATGTTTTGATTTAGAATTAAAAGTGTAGTATTTTCAGTGCATTTGCATTTATGGAAATAAAAGTGATTATAATGATTTTGTGCTTTATTCACTTTTTTAAAATCACTGCTATTTTTTTGAACACTACTGTATGGCTCTGCAAAAAAACACATTAGGAAGTATTTCTGCAAACTGATAATATTCACATGTCCAAACAGATCAGACATAAGAATATTTAAAATGCTTAAAGAAGTTCCCAAAGATTTTTCAAACTCACATTGAATACAAGCAGAGTACCAGGAAGTCAAGAACCTTTATTTATCCATGTGTGCCACTCAAGGATTGGTAAAGCCATGGAACAAGATCTGACTGTTTAAAAGAGGGCAAACAAAATGTGGATCAATGGCATGTTGTGTTTTTTTCTTTCCTCCATTTTTTAAACCTCTAGATTTTTCTACAATGAGGTCAGTTGACAGACAGGAAAATTAAAAGAAAGCAGTAACAGCATTAACATATGTTTGTACACAGAAAAGCAAAACAAATGAACTAACATCAAAGTAATATATGATGGTTAGTATGTAAAGGAACAAAAGGAGGAAGAGCCAAAACATTTTTTTCTATTTAAGCTCAACATACATTTCTACATCACATGCAATAAGGCACCTAACTAACACAATGAATAAGCCTAGGCTACGAGTTGAAGCACAACTGTTATCCAAGAGGATGAAAAAGAAATTAACGTCCACTCCCGTAAAAACACTATTCCTTTCATTTGCTTTTTTTTTTTTAGATTACCCAAACCATATTAAAAAAATACATCAGTATGTAAAAGATTTTCCCCCACACATAGAACTTTAAGGTAGAAAGCGCATATTTACGGAATTCTGAAAATCTGAACTAAGAGCAAGCTATATTTTTTGCATTGATATTATACACATCTCTTACACTGTTTTAGTCATTTGCTGAATGTATCCAGAATATAAATTACCTAACAGCTATATATATGGATGCCTGATCTAGTTGTAAAGCAATGGCAAAGATTAAGCTTGTATGTGAATATGCACGATATACCCCATTAGTAAAAGGTAGTGGAGTATCAACAAGACCCAGTAAAGCATCAATTTAGAGACTAGCTTAAATTCAAATTACAACTAGTTTCATGCTTACAATGATTTAATTATCAATTAGTACTTTTTTTTTTTTTTTTTTTTTTTTTTTTTACATTATTCAGGTCAAGACAGCTTGAAGGAATTTTCAGTTCCAACTGGACTACAGTTTTGTCAGTGAAAGTTTTGAAACCCGGCTGAATAAACAACCTGACATGAAGAGCTGAGCACACATCAGACGATTCAAACAGCTCCCGAGCTACTCCAGCCCCTTAAAACTTTAACCTTTGCCAACAGTTCATCTAAAGCCAGTGCTAGGCACTAAGCCACTTTTTCTCTCAAAATAAAGATGGTTAGACAGACTAGATCACACATCCAAAAGCTCAATATGTAAAAGAACAACACACTTACCTATACACATGTATATATAAAAAAAAATATCAACATTTATTTACAAGTGATAAATTTTGAGGAGCCCATGAAGAAAATGGGGCGAGTAAAAAGATACATGGACTGGGGGTGTTACCAAGGTCCTTGATCACCAATTAAATATGAAGCTCTGAACAGGCTCTAAATTCTGGCTTGGTGAGTAAGCACAAAATTGATACAAGTTTTGGCTACATTCTTATACAGGAGTCAAATTAAAAACAAGCTTTGTATGCGTATAATATAGGGTCAGTATCAGCTCAATGTTTCTTTTTTGAAATTCCCATGGGTAAAGCTAAAGGACTGAGCCAAACTTTATTCGCTGTAAATATTTTAAAGGTCCATCAGTAGGAAAGCTCAGAATTAGATTTTAAATTTTTTTTCTGAAGACAAAAAAATTTATTCACATAAATTGTTTTAAGTTTGGCCTGGATCTAAATAGGAATAAACTGTAGGACAGTAACCGCCACAGTGATGAGATCACTGATCAATATGAATCCTATGATGCCTAGAGAGTGAGGAAGAATGGTTGAAGCCTTTTCCACACTGTGAACACCTGTACGGTTTCTCGGTCTGCAGAATTCTCTGTTTCAAAATAGTGGTGGGAGGAAAACCTTTTCCTGTGGGGATCGCACTGTATGTGGCTGCCGCCTTCTCATCCAAATGGACACGCTGGTGCCTTGCGAGAGAAGAGGAATGGTTGAAGCGCTTGCCACAGTGAGCACAGGTGTAGGTTTTTCCATCTGAATGAGTTCTCTGGTGCCTGGACAGCGACGACGAGTGATTAAAGCTCTTGTCACAGTGGTTGCAGCTGTAAGGCTTTTCACCAGTGTGCATACCCCTCTTCATGGGTGTATCAAAGGGGAACTCCTTGTCAGGCTGGGCATATAGTTTAGCCTCTAGATGGACTTTATGGTGTCTTGACAGGGACGAGGAATGGTTAAAACCCTTGTCACACTGAGAGCATCGGTAGGGTTTACCACCCTGGTGCACAAGCTGGTGCTTCTTCAGATGGCGTTTCCGCACAAAGCTCTTCCTGCACTGGTTACACTTGTAGGGTTTCTCGCCAGAATGGATCCGCTGGTGTTCCCTTAAAGTTGCTGCTGCAGCAAAACACTTGCCGCACTGGGAGCATCTGTGTGGCTTGTCACCGCTATGGGTTTTTTGATGCTGTTTCAAATTAGAAGCCGTAGCAAAGCACTTCCCACACTGAGGGCAAGAAAACGGCTTCTCGCGGGCATGAAGTTCCTGATGTTTCTTTAGATGACGTCTACGGACAAAACTCTTCCTGCACTGGGTACATTTGTATGGTTTGTCATCAGAATGCATTTTCATGTGCTCTCTGAGTGTGATAGCAGCTGCAAAGCTCTTTCCACATTCTGAGCATCTGTGTGGTTTTTCAGGAGAGTGCATCATCTGGTGTGGTTTCAGGTTGAACGCATCAATGACTCCTTTACCAACCATCTCCACACCAGTAAGATAACTCTTCTCTTTCATGTGTATTCTCATGTGCCCTCTCAGACTGGCTTCAATGGCAAAACTCTCGCCACAATGAATGCAGATGTAGGGATTGGTTGCTTTATGAATTTCAAAGTGTTGGTGCAGGTCGGGTATGTTGCTAAATATCTCACCACACTCGTTGCACTGCAGACCCTGGCCTTCGTGGATGATTATGCCATTCTCTGACTCCACTGTCAGCTCTCCGCCATGGTCTGACTCATCCTTGACCACATGCTCTGCACCAACGCCACCCATTTCGGTTTTCAGCAGTACTTCACCAAGCAGGGACTCGTTGCCTTTTATGTCTGCGCCTCCAAAGTACTGCGGGTCATGATGCACCTCAGATTTGGTGTAATCATGGTCCGTCTCCGTTACAGCATCAACACAAGCTACAGCTCCCAGGTCACTGTGAATGGCTTCCAGGTCAAGCCGTTTATCCTCTTGGGTCATAATTTCAGTCTCTGCTCCATAATGCAAGTCACCCACTTGTGTGTGGGTAATGACACACTCAGACCCAAGCGTATCTAGGCCTGGTGTGTCACATTCAGTCTCTGACTCGGCCATCAAAACACACTCCAGCCTGACGACTTCCGTCCTTACGTTTGGGAGAAACTTGATGCTACTGTGGAAGCACTGCTTCCTCAGAAATTAAGTCGCCTTGGATTGGTTTGGTCAGCAAGAAATCAGGAGGTTGCTGATCTGTTAAAAAGATAAATAAAAAAAATGTGTCAGTGATCACACACATTACTTTGGTTGCTCAGAATCCTAATTAGGCTAAAAGTCAGTAATGTCATTTAACCTCAATGTATGCCTAACTAATTATCTAGTTAACTGCATTACTAATTCAAGAATCAGCACAAAGCTGAACCTGAGTACTGCTCAGAAGTCACTTTCCAATTCAGATGCACTGGAAAGCAGCGTACACCTCTAAAGCGATTGGGTTACTAAAAGCCTGTGATAACTACAAGCAACAAGACATGCTTCAAAAAATAGGGACACAGAAACAGGGAGCAAACAAACACATGAATTTATTAATAAAACGTGTTTTACTAATATTTAGATGTTATGTATGCCACTAGATCTGGGGCAAATAATATAAAGTACACTGGAGAGTATTAAAAGCATCTGCTAGATTTTTCTATACTGTGCACTCTGCGATACAAACAAATCGTTTGTTTATTTGTCCGGTACACAGATACATTCAAACACAATCAAAATCAATGCAGAAAGTTAACATCCCATACATACTCATAGTCTATTAAACAAATAATAAATAGGGGGCTAATATAATAAATGTACAGTGTAATTGTGGGTTTAGAGCTAGCATAGTATGCACTGCCTGACTGTAGTGTACTTGCCTGATTATTCTCATCATTCATGCATCATTCTCTCATGTCTGTTGTGTTAATAGTCACTCATCTACCACCAATTCATTTACAGTCCTATATAACCCATTCAGTAAGCTTGCTACTACTAAAGTGTCAGCTGAATAATTTGCAAATGTGTGCCTGAAACAGGTTAACCTCAGAGTGAATGCCTTTCATACGCTAGGTACGTGCATGTTCAAACTGGAACATCTGGCAGTTTAGCATTATCAGGGGTGCACAGACATACACAGATGACTGGAATTGTGGTTCTTGTATTTTTCTGTAATTTATTGCATTTTACCAGTGGTCAAGTTGTTTTTAGGCATTACATGATTAGGCAACACCTTGGAAGACAATATCACTACCTACTAAATAGGAGTGAAATAATTAGGGCCTGTCAATTACAATAATTTGGCCTTACCATCAGTGAGGTTACCTTATTCCACAACAGCAATGTACAGGGGTTGGACAATGAAACTGAAACACCTGTCATTTTAGTGTGGGAGGTTTCATGGCTAAATTGGACCAGTCTGGTGGCCAATCTTCATTAATTGCACATTGCACCAGTAAGAGCAGAGTGTGAAGGTTCAATTAGCAGGGTAAGAGCACAGTTTTGCTCAAAATATTGCAATGCACACAACATTATGGGTGACATACCAGAGTTCAAAAGAGGACAAATTGTTGGTGCACGTCTTGCTGGCGCATCTGTGACCAAGACAGCAAGTCTTTGTGATGTATCAAGAGCCACGGTATCCAGGGTAATGTCAGCATACCACCAAGAAGGACAAACCACATCCAACAGGATTAACTGTGGACGCAAGAGGAAGCTGTCTGAAAGGGATGTTCGGGTGCTAACCCGGATTGTATCCAAAAAACATAAAACCACGGCTGCCCAAATCACGGCAGAATTAAATGTGCACCTCAACTCTCCTGTTTCCACCAGAACTGTCCGTCGGGAGCTCCACAGGGTCAATATACACGGCCGGGCTGCTATAGCCAAACCTTTGGTCACTCGTGCCAATGCCAAACGTCGGTTTCAATGGTGCAAGGAGCGCAAATCTTGGGCTGTGGACAATGTGAAACATGTATTGTTCTCTGATGAGTCCACCTTTACTGTTTTCCCCACATCCGGGAGAGTTACGGTGTGGAGAAGCCCCAAAGAAGCGTACCACCCAGACTGTTGCATGCCCAGAGTGAAGCATGGGGGTGGATCAGTGATGGTTTGGGCTGCCATATCATGGCATTCCCTTGGCCCAATACTTGTGCTAGATGGGCGCGTCACTGCCAAGGACTACCGAACCATTCTGGAGGACCATGTGCATCCAATGGTTCAAACATTGTATCCTGAAGGCGGTGCCGTGTATCAGGATGACAATGCACCAATACACACAGCAAGACTGGTGAAAGATTGGTTTGATGAACATGAAAGTGAAGTTGAACATCTCCCATGGCCTGCACAGTCACCAGATCTAAATATTATTGAGCCACTTTGGGGTGTTTTGGAGAAGCGAGTCAGGAAACGTTTTCCTCCACCAGCATCACGTAGTGACCTGGCCACTATCCTGCAAGAAGAATGGCTTAAAATCCCTCTGACCACTGTGCAGGACTTGTATATGTCATTTCCAAGACCAATTGACGCTGTATTGGCCGCAAAAGGAGGCCCTACACCATACTAATAAATTATTGTGGTCTAAAACCAGGTGTTTCAGTTTTATTGTCCAACCCCTGTAATAGCAACCTAATTTAGGTCTACAGATCTGCACTTTCATAATTTATCGAATTTTATCAATAAAACTGAAAGGCAAAATAAATGTTTGAAGCATTAGTCATTTGTTTACACCAGACGCCGGCCAGTATGTGACCTTGAATTGTCAAACTATATGGCTTAAGCTAGTAATAGACAGCAGGTGTGTACACCCGGTGAAAGTGTTGATATAACCTGTGCAAACAAATTTTAATCAGCTTTTGAACTACAACATTTTCGAATTTTATGCAGTTAAAAAGTAATATTTCCTAAAATTTCTACAGAACATTCATAACTGTGTGCACCTTGTAGAATAAAATACTTGTTCATGTTGATTAATAGATGGTTTTCAGAATTTTTTTTACATAAATTACATTAATAAAAACTCAACTGACAACCTAATAGCATCTGCGCAATTCTTTGGCATTAGGAAATAAATCCATAGACCTGATTCTAAACGTTTTAATCCTACCTAGTATCACTTCAACCAGCTAGTGTGTATTTGTGCACATATCTATTTACCAATGTACCACACACCTACCTCCATACATACCTAAAACACACACACTCCTCTGCATATCCAAGATACACACAAACTATCTATCCATCTATCTATATAAAGAGAGAGAAAGAGAGATGATATATAAATAGGTGTGTTGTATATATGTATGGAGACAGGTGTGGTATATTTGTAAATAAATATGTGCACAAATACCAAACAACACATAAAACACAATTATTTGACAGCTGTCAAGCTAAAATTTAACGGGCCTAAAAACACCAGAAATGACAACCAAATAAGACTTGGTACATTTGCACAGCTGTGCTACCGGGCTGTAAGCAAGTTAGCAAACTTGTGTTTTGCTAAAAACAAGCTAATCTTAGCCAGTTATAATTGAGCTAACGTAGCTGGCTAGGTATACCTGTTAAGATTAAATTTACACATTTTAAATAGTATTATTCTGTAGACAATAAGCTGGCTGCAGAGTTAAGACACACTAGGAGTGTAAATACGTTTTTCATTAGTTTAAAACTGAAAACAATGATAAATGTAACGATGCATAAATTGTAAACACTAAACTGCAGTTTTGGCTAAGTTAGCTGGCTAAATAGCTCGGCTAGTTAGCTGATAATGCATGCTCCAGAAAGCTAACTAGCTGGCTAACGAGCAATTCGGCTAGTTCAAGCATAAAGTAAACTGTTAGAACGCTGTAAAAGCGCGACACTGTGGTAAACATTTCAGTTCGTACATTACTCTACAGTGAAGAGAGCACGACCCAATATTGTGAAACAGTCTGGTGAGTGAATTAGAGCGCATGTGGCGGGGGGCATCTTGTGCAGCTCACACAACACTGCTAACTAAACCAACGTTAGCTATAAAATGGCCGCCGTTAGCTTCCGCCCTGCAGCAACCGTGTAGCTGCGCACTTAGCTAAACACTGCTAAAAACCATCAGAAACTTTATGAATCGAAACTTACAGCGATAAGTTATGGTTAAATAAGCAAACGATAAGCATTTCTTACACAGATCGTCATGTCTCAGTCGGACTGCTATGAAAATGGCTAACGATAGCTGTGGTTCTTCACCAAAAGCCCGGGAAAGGAGCGTCCATCTTACATAACCAGCACTGCGTCTCCTTTGTCATCAAGATTTATTATAAACACGATCGGTAGTGTTGGTGATGGCAGATGTTATGAATACCTCAAATAAACTACAGGCGCGAGTCATACAGCCCTGGATCGGTGTGCACAATGCTAGCTAACTAGGTAAATTCTAACAGTACATCCATAGCTAGATGGAACAACATGGCCTACCGTCCATCTGACTACAAGCTACCGCCATTAGTCAGTGACGTTCACACTATACCAAACGACTTAAAAATCCAAAACCTATAAAGCATCACAACGATCACTCTCATATATGACACAATCACAACCAGATCACAGCTAACAACAAATAACATCGTCTCTATAGCACGCTAGTTAGCCAGCTAGCCCGCTAACAATGTTTAATCCGAAGCCCCGGATTACCCGACACGCATAATAACACACACACTTATAAACACAACACGTACTCATTCCCCGACCTGTTAATCCTCAGATTGGTGTAGAGTAGAAATGAAGGGACGTTGTTTTCAGACTTTGCAGAGTGGATATAATGTGTAGATCTTGGATCGCTGCGTCGGCACAGCTCGGCTGCACTGACTCTCTCTGGATCTGCACAGACTCGCACTTACTGCCGCCAAGAGCGTTTAAGCGCATGAGCAAAAACTAAAAGCCTCCACAAACCGAGCATTGTCGCCACCATCCGACCCGGAGCCGAGACTCTGTTGCTGCCTGTTGGACCCGTTCATCTCGTATGCGTGTTCTTCTCCAAGGTATCTATCATGTCACACCCCCCCACCCCCCCCCACCCCCCCCCCCCCGCCTTCCGAGTAAACGAGTAAACAGTGTAGAGCCTTTCGAAAATGCATAATTACCCAGGTATTACCCAGTGGCGGCTCCTGCCAAATCTCTCAGGGGGGACAATTGTTGCGATGATGGCCAAGGCGACCCGTTTAATGGGAATGAAATAAAGCAATAAGCCACTTGAGACCGTGCGTTACTGCTATGATTTTATCACGGGGAAAGATGTTTTGGCACGACGCGAAGCGGCTTATTGCTTTTATAAAACGGCGGTCAACATAAAATATGATAAAATACAACAATGTTCAATTTATAAATGTTTTTATTTACAAAAACACTTACAAAAAGCATTCTTCCGCGAAATCAGGTAGTTCATTAACAGTGTTGCTAGGCAACATGAAGGCGAACATAACATTCGCAATAAACATTCCTCCACAAACACTATTATACTATTTCTTGGACGAAACACCCGCTTAATGATTACGATTACTGTTTATATTAATCTGGACATTTCCATGTATAGTACATGACTTAAAACAGTGTTCAGCCAAGTTTGTACTTTTTCTTTTCAGTGGCGTATTAATATGGAATGATGTGAGGTGGTCATAGGTGTGCGTATATCGGGGATTTTACAACGGCTTCGAACGCGGCTCAGCCAATCAGATTTTAGGACCGGAACTATCCGTTTTATAAGCTTAAATAATTAACATATTAAGTCATCTGTCAGTTTGCCCTCACAAATAACTTTAAACATGGAGAGAGACCAGCTTTACCATTAATCATAAAATTATAGCCTTCACACTAACAATTAAATTCAGTCTTCATCAGATTTTATTTGTAACTTATATAATTTCCCCCTCTTTGTAGATGCATGATGTTTAAATTTGGTCTGGGTGGCCCTAATTCTTTAGTTGCTAATTTATCCTGATTACTACGACGACTGAACGGCGTTTCCCTTAATGACACGACGGAGTTGCTCCGAACTGAGGTAATGGTAGTCATGGTGACGAGATCGCAACACCAGGTTACGTGTGACGCAAGCCCCTAAGTGCGAGCCCTCCCGGAACCCATTCAGAATGTATTGCAGCACCTGCAGTTCGAAAAAAAGAGCCTTAACATGAGAGTCTGTGAGAGCGGTCCGGGGCGATTTTCAGTCAGACTGAAATCGCCCCAAAAGGGGCAGTACTGTGCAGAACACAACTCGACGCTGATTGGACTACGATATTCAGAGGCTGTCCAGAACAGTCACAGCTGTGATAGAAAAATTTCTTCCCTTTCGTCCTTTGGTGGTGCGTCGCCCGATCGCCCTAAGGAACGAGCCGCCCCTGGTATTACTTGACAGTTTAATGAAATGGCACCTCAAAACTGTATAACAAATTGATGCAGCACTTCAGCTGTGCTGAAATCTAATACAAGTAAATAAAATGTTCATTGAAAAGTCATTACACTACCAAGTAAGAAAAACACTGAGACAAGCGATTTACATTTACATTGTCTGCATTTAGCAAATGCTCTCATCCAGAGCAACTTACAGAAGTGCTACCACAGTAAACATTTTCCTACTCTAGATTAAGTTGAGTCCAAGGACACAAATCTGCTGAAACCCTGTTATAACAAAGGAATAAGTAGGATATCCTATAGAAGGTTAGTAAGTGCATGTTAGTTCTTGGCTTAAATGCTTAGTAAAGAGATGGGTCTTTAATAGGGATGTAACGATACACTCTACCCACGAGGCGATGCAATCCACGGGTCCACGATATGACTTTTTCCTTATTTTTTTAAACTGAAATTGAAGACAAATTATGACAAAATTTCCTTTTATTATTTTATAGATTATCTTTTATTTATCTAAATAATTAATGCCCTTTTATTTCTGAGGTAGGTACAAACTATGCGAAACAATTTTGAATTAAACCCAATTTGGCTGAAAAACCCAGAATTTGGCAACCAGACGTATAGCGCCAGTGACATCAACCAGGCGAGGTGTATAGTGCCAGTGCCCTCTGCTGTTTAAAGTGAATATTGATTTATTTTACATGTCAAATCAATTTGAATCGGGGAATTTTTGAATCGATTATTAATTGTATCATCATTTAAAGGTGTTTCATTTAACCACCTGGGTGCTAGTACAAAGAAGAGCCTTGATGCCTGTCTTCCTGGAGTTCCGGGTGGAGGATCAAGATGAGCAAGACTTGTGGCTTGGAGATTTAATACAGTGAAGAGACAACAGAAAAAAATATGCTTAACTGTTCAAATAAATAGCTTTTTTTCCTGATATCTTGTTTGCTCTGTATCTGGACAACTTTGCTAAAGGAGGATGTGAAATGCATGTGAAAAACGTTGTCTGAAATCAACCAATGTATAAACACTATCAACTCTATGTTAAAATATTGTAAGTCTACTGGTAAAACATTTGAAAGGGCATCACAAAGTGATGAACTATGCAATGCCTGTTCTGTATTTATTTCTACACTTCTCATAGTGTTTCTGGTTAGGATTCAGACTTGATGTCATATCAAGTAAAATTTATTTGTATAGCACTTTTTACAATTAACATTGTCTCAAAGCAGCTTTTCAGTTTTAAAGTTCAACAACCCATAATGATTAAGTCTAGGGCAACAATGGCAAGGAACAACTCCCTGAATATTTTATGGAAGAAACCTTAAAAGGGACCAGACTCAACAGGGACCCATCTGCCTTGTGCGGCCTAGAGGATAGCTTGATTAATCCAATCAGGCATTAGCAGACAGACAGTAAATAGATGAAAATAACATCACAAATAACAAGTATAGAAAGTAACAAAAGATCAGTCCAGTATGTAGTAAAGTCCAATAGTGTGTGACCCTGAACAGGTAATAAAATGATTATATAATGCAACAGCTTTGATGTTTTTTAAGTAACTGACTAGTGCCTTGAGGAGAATGTTCATTCCGATCGACCATGTGGATCTGTGCATTATTGAGAGGTGGATTGGTGTCTGTACTTCAAAAAGTAAATTTAACTATGATCAGTTATAGAAGTATAATAGACATTTACTAATTTACTGTGCAGATGTAATAAGGCTTGGTCTTTCTCTCAAACTATCCTCCTGCTCAGAGCACAATAAAACCGCTAGCGCTGAAACCATTATTTTGTACTGCCCGTAACCAATGATTCATTTGAAATCCTATTTGGGCTCCTTTGCATACGTGTCGGTAAAGGGTGACCTCTAGTGTTCAAATAGGGCAGCTACAGTATAAAATAATTCACTGACACAGTATTTGCAGCGTTTAGCAGACGCTTTATCCACAGTAACTTAAAATTCTGGAAAAAAAAAAAAAAAAAATCAACTGAGCTTAAGGGTCTTGCTCAGGGGCCCAGCTGTGCCAGCTTACACCTACTGTACAGTCGCATTGTGTGGGTATATTTTTTATTTCCAACTACTGACTGTAGTTCATTTGTGGCACTGTACATCTTGACAACTCCTCAGTCCCAGGCATTAATTGAAAGTAAGCTTTCTTAATTTTAAAAACACACTGTTTCTGCTCCAGGGAGGCTGTATACTGGCTGATACTGTGCTTCGACCCCAGCTTTTAAACAAGTGAAGAAAAATATGTAAATTGTGTGCACATATTTGTGTATATGACAGTAAATAAAATTTCCTCTTCTCTTTCCCAAACACCAGTTTTCAAGAAAAAATATTCAAAATAAAACTTTTTCACCTTTTTGTCACCCCTTTTCTCCTGATTTTGTGTTTAGTCAGGGAGTCAGGATAGAGGTCTGTCTTTTGTTTCCTTTCTTTTGTTGTTAGGTTAGGAAGAAGTTTTGGGTTTAAAGTCAGGTTGGGTTTTGTTTAATATTTTGGCCTTGCTTACCCCTGGAGAGACATTTTAAATGTATAGTTTTAATTACTGTAAATAAATTTGTGTGAAGCTCACTTCGGTAAGAAACTGGTGTGTGTAACTTTTGGTTCTTGAGATACACAGATACCCTAGGCTAGCGTGTAACATATTTACCCCCTTATTAAATCTGTCAAAAAACACACAAAAGTACATTTATAAAATACTAGAGTAGGTGTTTTTCACACGGCACTTTTCAGAGCTGCATTTGTTATATTATGATTATTTGAATATTTGTAAAATATACTTGTAATGGTAATTTTATCAAAAATACTTGGTACTTTTACAGTCCTTTTAAATAGGACTTTTAAACTAAATCTTAAATGGTTTTCCCCTGGCTGTACACACACTTCTGAAAGTTAAGTGTTTCTCAGTCATGGACCCAAAATGCCCATGTCTTGCATATTTTAGGGTTTTTGTTTGCACTGCTTTAGGCTATAGTGGGTTGCCGTCTCTAGTCACCTAGTAAACAAAAGTTGCTTTTACAGATAATAGCTTCTGTATAATGTAATGTATATGTTATACTTGTCAATACATGAGATGAATTGGTGCCTGACCTGCCACAACTTTGATCTGGATAAAGTGGTTAGTGATAATGAATAAATGCACACTGTTCTACTCGGGATCTAGCAGCACACAGGGTGTAAGGCTAAAACACCTTGAACTGGTCTAGTTTTCTGCATTTTCTTTATGAGAAACAGAAGAACACGAGACAGTTAACTATTTTTTATTGGTATAACATAACAAATGTTATTGTTGTTTACAAAGGGCATCATGTTTTGAAGGTTAAAATCATTAAAGTAATACACCCTACCTTGTAAACAGAGTATTTCAGTACTAAAATTAGCACAGAGAAAGCTATAAAACCCTAGATAGTTCAAGTACCCAAAAATTACACTAATGTGCAATTAAAGATATTTACACACAATAACTATAAATATACACAATTATACAAAGGCAAAAGAATGAGCTCAAAGCAAAGTGCCTGTCTCTCCACCCAGTCATTTACACATTCATGACAGGTGTAAGCTGGAGCAAGGAACTCTGAGGATGAATGCCGTTGTTTTTTGAGTTGAGATTTTCAAGGTTCTGTAGGAAATTGCGCCGCTTCAGGCCTTTCAGTATCACTGTTTTAGATGAAGTTTGACTCATGCGTGTCCTGCGAATTGACAAAAGCAAAATAAAATTCACTTTTTTGGTTAAAAAGACTCTTAGGGTTTAAATGTAGTTAAACATAAACTCTTTTATATATGCACTTTAACCTGAGAATTTTCTGGTGCTATATTGTGCCAGGATTAAACTGTCCCTAGATAAAAAATAAAAAATGTCCCAATCTGCATATCACTCACTGAAGTGTTTACTTACTAGACAAGACCTACCATTTATTAAGTTGTTTAAAACAAAGAGCTTTTAAAACAGGTCTGCTTTGATTTGATTACATCTTTAAATCCTCCAGGTGCAAAGAAAAACCACATGAGTGCAGCTGGCATCAAAGATGTGTGAGCAGGTGACTGAATAGAAAGAGGATTAAGATGATATACGTTTCAAATGTAAATTTAAGAAAAGCAGTTGTATGAGGGATTTATTAAAGGTTCTACTGAATGTTACATTGAGTCAATCATCTTTTGTTTTTTTAAAATATATTTTGTTTATGCATTTTCTCCCCTTCTTCTCCCTTTTAGCACGTCCAACTGCCCGATTGCGTCATGCTTCCTCTCCACTAATGCCGATCCCTGCTCTGATTGAGGAGAACGAAGCTAACCCACGCCCCCTCCGACACGTGGGCAGCATGCCGTATGCATCTTATCACCTACACTTTTGATGAGTGCAGTGCAGCTCAGCACTGTGTATGGAGAGACACACCCTGAGAGCACTCTTTCCTCATCTCTGTGCAGGCGCCATCAATCAGCCAGCAGAGGTCGTCATGGGAGAGAGACCCCATCCGGCTTAGTCCCGCCCATATCTGAACAACAGGCCAATCGTTGTTCATGCGGCCACTCAGCCTTAGACGGCAGGCAGAGCTGAGATTCGATACGATGTATTCGAGATCCCAGCTCTGGTTCCAGCGTGTGTTTTTACTGCTGCGCCACCTGAACGGCCAATCATCTTTTGTTGATGGTTAACCATTTACTGACAGGGTATTCCAGACAACATTAAAGAATGAAACTTAGTTTAAGTACTGGGTCAGTATTGGGTCATGAAGCAACTCTAATCTGTTTGAAAAATAATTTTTCACACATATCCATACATGCCCAGTTTAAAGTTTTTACCCGAGGTCTGTTAACCAGCAGCTCACAACAGACATATTTCACAATAGATTCCCTGTTTAATTATATAAATGATAAAAGTCAGTAATTTTTACCTAGAGTAATGGGGTCTTTCTCAACGACCATGATAATGTAAACCAGTAAAATGTCATGTGAAGACTCTAAGTCTTAAGTATTTAAAACCAGAACATTTCTGATGAAAATTGTTTTCTCAATTTTGAGAGTGAAAAAGGCAGGAAAATTTTATATTGTTTTCTTTTACATACATAGATACACACAGTCAAAAACTATGCAAGAAATGTGATTAACCAAATATTCACACACATTCTATTCTGTAAAAATTCTGATTTCATATTTAAGTAACTAACCTTGGAGAGTCAATTCCACTGTCTGCTGTGTAGCTTTGATTCTCTGATGTTTCTCCTATGCATACTCCAGTAGGATCACAGTGATTTGTGCTTACACAATGAAGGTGATCAAGGTCCTCTGATTGACTTTTACTGAAGTCCTTCACATGTGGGTGACTATTCCAGTGTCTGGCTTGGGCATCTCCTTCATCTGCAGACTTCTGTATTGTTTCAGTGTCCAAGACCTCCTCAGTAGTTTGACAGTAATCAAAAATGCTGCCGTCAAAAGCATCAGTTGGGTCAGAGTGGCCTGAACTGGGCTCTTGCATGAGCTCATCTAGACACCTTGGCATTTGGTTGGGGCTGCCATCTGCTGATTGATGAGACTGACTACGCTTGTGCTCAGAAGACTGCCATCTGTATTCATGTTGTCTCTGAGTGGCTCGTATAGACTCTAAATGAAGGGTTAATGGGGTATTATTCATGAAAGAGTTGTCCCAGTCCCCATCTAGACAGACGGGATCCCGACAGCGGGCTGTGCCGGAGTTAGGTAACTCGCTGACACGCTCCTCATTAAGGCAGAGGGAGCTACAACAATCATCGTCATCTTCCTCTACTTTCTGGTAAATGTGGTGTTCATCATCAGTATACACTTCCATGTCCGCATGGCCTGCGTCTCTGTGCGGACCTTCAGCGTCCGCTAGATGTTGGCTGTTTATCATGCTGCCACTTTGCTGGTGTGAAGACAAAAGGTCTGGACAGTGCTCAGATTCCTCTGTACTGTTGACGAGATGGAGTGATAGTCTGCGCTGAACTAAAGGCTGCGTCCATGACAGGGGTAAATCTGTTGTTTCATATGGATGTAAAGCAAGGTTTGTAAGGTGCTTTTGGTCAGAAAAACTTTTCAGATCCCTCTCTTGTAAAACCCTCTTGATTTCTTTTGCTTTGCCATCTCTGTGCTGTCTGCCTCTGACTTTGGCGTCTCTCTGTTTGACCTTGTCTTCCATCCTTAGAGTGCTGTTCTCAGGGTAAACAGAGCTGTAGTCTCCAGGAAGTTCTTTAATGGCTTTAGCATCTATCATAGAGTCGGAGTTGAGTCTGTTTACATCAAGCTGCTCACAGGATCTATCTATAAGTGCATGGGCTTTGTCCACCTCTTCACCAACCTCTTCCACATTATGAGGATCCCAGGACTTTGACCTGTGACCTGTTCGTTCTCGTCGACTAGAGGCCTTGGCCTCTCTCCTCCTTTGTTCTTTGTGGGTCACAGCTGTATCCCGAATTGGCTGAAATGGTTCCTCTATGCGTTTCTTGTAGATGAATTTTGCATCTAATTCCACACATTCTTCATGATTGTCTGCTTGATCAGGAACTAATTCAGGTCTGAGGTGTGATGGAATAACATCATCCGTCTGTAAATCCTCATCACGTGGTATATCCTTATTTTTTGTATGCTGTTTTTCCTTGGCCGATGTACTTCTTCTCTTGCTCCGATTGGCTCTTAAGGGTCTTTTGGCACCAGCTTTAGTTGAATGGTGCCTCTGCTTAGGGACCAGGATCTCTGTGGACATGCCTTTGTCACTAGTCAAGGCCTTTGTCACTCTCTCTGCCTTTTCCTCCAGTTTTTTCATTAGGACTGTATGGCGAACCAGGTTATCCACAGTTAATTCAGGGTTAATCCGTTTAATGATAGCATGCTCCAAATCTCTGGGAAGGTTATTTAGATCATCTTCGTCCCGGACCGGCCATTCTTCAGGTGGGAACTGCCCAGAGAAAGTGACATATTCCTTCTTCACCTTGTTCTCCTTCTTTCCTGTGTTACGACGAAACAAGTTCAGGCCAAATTTGCGTCCAGGCTTTTCCTTGTCCCTACGTGTAGTGATTGTAGACTTGCTGATTTCACTGGCCTGGTCTGCTGCCGTGGAAGTGGACTGGTGTTGTACAGTGGGCTTGTGTTCTCTGGGCCACCGAAGGCTTTTTCCAGTGCATTCGCTTATGCTGACTGATTGCTCCTGGACAGATGGAGGAGCAGTTAGCTGTGGTGTGAAGCAGCTACAGGACTGGCAGTGGGACATGATGGGTACCTCAAGAGAGGAATCAAGGCAAGTGTCATTACTCATTAGGTAGGTGATAGGAGGAGGAGAGTGATTGTCATTGTCGCTCGTCCACCAGTTTTTCTCCTTCGCTGTAGTGTCGGTGATGAAGTAAGTCTGAGGTGTAACAATGAAGTATCCCTCTCCAGTGTGGTAGATTTTCCTCTCTTTGATCAGTGATCCCAGAGCATTGTAGAGGATGTCTTGCGTGGGAATGGTCATTCCTACAACATTTATAATCAAGTTATAGAGATATAAGCAAGCTGCAAATTGTACATTGTTGTTGTTTGGGGTGAAGATGAAAAATAACAATAATAATAAAGTGATTGATAAATTGATAAATAGTGTGGAATTATATTAAGCATGTTATTATTTAAGTTTTTACTCTAATAATAAAACGATTATAGAGCATAATTACCTGGATGAGCCTTCATCATGTGATTAATCAGTGCTTCTTGGTTGACTGTAATTTGAGCAACATTCATGTCAGATATGACTGAGCATAATACCTCAGAAAGTGGAATAAACTGTGACTGAGCAATAGGTGACATCTGCACTGGGGACAAGTCACCTGAAAGAAAACACAGAAATGGAATTATATTCAATTTAATAATTACATTCATAATAATGACATTCATGAATTGTATCCTCATTTTTAATAATTAAGCTGATTGCATGGAAATGAGGACATGAAAACTAATGAAAAGAAAACAACATTATTCAAACCTTTCTGAAACAAACATATATCTACTCGGTTTACAAAACTGGGTGTGGGCCATCTTGATAGGGGAACTGCTGGGAGGCCATAAGGAAAATTTCAGTTAAAAAACAATACAGACAGTATAGATAAATTTCATATAATTGATATTTTTTTGCTTTAGACTGTTGTATGACACATGTAGTACTGTACCCACAATTTAGGTAAAGACAAACAGAACATTTTGCCTATACACAGAATAGCATATAGTTTCATCCTTAGTAAAAAATTAAAACAAAGCTAAAACAAAGCCTAAACCATGTTTTTTACATGACACAAATCATAGAAGCACATAAATCCCTCATCACTGCTTAGAGCTAGAACGTAAAACATAGAACATCAGTAAAATCCCATTAAGCTGGAATTTGTCAGGCCAGGCATTAAATTTTAATTACAGGAGGGATATTCAATATTTCAGGAAGTGGCATTTTTATGAACTTTAAAGAATTCAGGACTTTTTTCACTAGTTATTTGACAAAAAGCCCATGGCTTTATACTTACATCAAAAAACCTCCTGAAGAAAGTTATTAATAACTGATAAGGGTAGAAAGAAAAGATTTCCAGTGTTTTTACTGATCAACTTTATTGTAGTTTGTAAATAGAAAAACTTTTAGAATTTGATGTCTGCAACACACAGCTGCGACAAAGGCAAAATAAGAGTAAAAAGTTTATATACTTCTGAAGTTACAGGTCTTTGAAACATTCCAAAATAAGCAAGTGAATTGCTAACAGGTGCAGGAATTATGATTGGTTCCAAAAGGAGGACCTGTACAAAGGCACAGTCTATACAGGCAATTGTGCCAAACTGACTAACAATTTTGAATAAACCATTTGTCAACACAAGAATGCAAACAATGTAGGTTTTTCACAAATCTGCCCTACGTAATATTGTGAAAAGATTCAAGGAATCTGGAGAACTCTATGTAGGGCAAATCCATGTATGGCAAGGCCGGAAATCATTGTTGAATGTGAGTGACTTCTGAAAACAGTCTTTACTTAACATAGTCTGTTTAATTAAAAATGCAACATGAAAATCTATCACACAAAAAGAAAGTCAAACATCAGTTATATGCAGAAATGCCACTGAGTTCTCTGGGCCCAAGTTAATCTCAGATGGACCAAAAGTAAAATAATAGAACCAGTAGAAACATGTTCTGTGGCCAGATTGTTTTGGGGGAAAATGGACATTGAGTTTTTTTTGTGTCAATGACAAAAAGGACCATCCAGAGTGTTATGGGTAAAAGGTGTAAAAGACAACATCTGTCATGGTATGGGGGTGCAACAGTGCCCTCTGCATGGGTGACTGGCATATGTGTGAAGGCAGAATTGATGCAAAGGCATATATTTGCCATTAAGGCAACGTCTTTTCCAAAGAAGCCTCTTTCTGCACGCACTACAACAGTGTGGCAAAACAAAGGGATTTTCTCACACTCCCCTTCTTATTACAAACTGTGTGCTAAGCATCTAGTTTCCTGAACTATTAATAATTAACTGAAGCTAGGTTAACCAGGGAGGCTGATTACAGAATTATTCTACTGCCAGTCTGTCAGTTAATACATTTAGAAAAAAGGTCTACATACACACTGTTAGCACAGTGACAAAGCCAGTAGTGAGGGTGCCTTACAGCACCAGACCTGGGTTCAAACCTTGCCTCTATTCAGTGTTTTTGAAGAGTTTGTTATGTTTTTCTTGACTGTGTGAGTTTTCTCAGGGTATTTACGCTCCTCTCACTTATCATAAACATCAAGACGGGAACTGCTGCTCTTAGTTGCTCCTAGGTGTATGAGTGAATAGGTGAGTGTGTGGTGATCTGTAGAAGACTTAAGACCTGTGGACGTAAGGGTCAAAATTCTAAAAAATTAACAGGTAATACCCTAAATTTTGTGGTAATCATTGTGAGGCTAAAATGTTGGGACCTCACAATTTCTACTTACTCGCCTAATCGCAATTATTTAAGCAAGTCATGATAATAAATTAATCACCAGGTTTGACAATCCTACATTTCGATGTGTTTGCATTCAAGAGGTTAATTATTAATGACTTGTTCAGTATAATAACTGTTCGTTTCAAGTGAAAACATTATGCAACCACCTCTTTCTTTGAGAGGTGCAACATGCTAGATGTCACAAATTAATAGGAAGGAAGGTAAGAGGGAAGCCAGCAGTCTCTTGAAAGTCACAAGCCATCCTAAAAACACCTCGAACTAGAGTTACACACTGGACAATAAACAAAAGGTAATAATAAAATTGTACTGAGGGATTACACATCATAGAAGAAAACATGAATGCAGCAATGTACCAGGCCATATCAAAACAATGTAAACTTAATGGCCAAGAACTAAATCTGCACATTTTAACAATGACCCCAGACATTTTAACTTGTTCCGAGTTGGCAAGTGTGAGAGGGAGAAACCGTCCACGTGAAACAAATCAACACTCATAAGACGCTGGTGTCAATCATGATAAACTGACACATCACATTGGTGCCTCCGTGCCCCCTCTGCCAGCCAAAATGGCAATGTAGAAGGACACAACTATTAATATGGCTCATTCAGCAGTTGCCACATTTTAGAAAAAATTTACCAGTGTAAAGAATATTTTATTCCACATAAGCTGCTGCATTTGAATGTAGTCTTTCTTTTACAATCATTTAATACCCTACAAAACTTCCTTAATGTAACTTAATATCTAAACAAACTGGATCACGTAATCTCCTTGGTGCCACAAATGTCAACATAATTACACAGAGCAAATGCTTTAAACATGTGGCTGTGTTATCCAGGATCTGTTCACAAAGATTTTTAAAAACACTTGAAAATAAAGTTCAGTAATTCAGCTAGTGTTGTGGCGTGGCGCCTACCAGAGGTAAACGTAACTTGCCCTCCCTCTCAGAAGGGAACTGTGTGTTCCTTGTAACTTGAGGCTGCCTTTCATATGTTAAGACCTTTGTCACATTTTACATGAATACTCTTCCAGGTACCATGGTAACTGGGCAGCAGGGTACAAAAGAGTAAACAGGGTGGCAAAAGACTGGGGCAAAGTTAGTTGTGACTGTATTTTAGGGTGAAATGTCTTTCACTTACATCACAAACATCCAATCTTACAAAAAAATGATCAGGGGCTCAATTTAACCAAGCCTCTTAAGGATGCAAATTTTGCCAATTTCTTTTAACCAATAACAGACCATCATTACATAATGGTTAACCGCTAACCAGCAAGCTTATAGCATTAAAGAAAAATGTAAAACACATTGTGGTGTTTCATATAAACAAGTCCTAATACTTTAGGACTCCGTCAGTACTGCAGAAAAAAAGATTAACATCACCACTGTGAGCAGAACCAGTTTAACATTCAGAATATAGATTTGAAACAGTAGTTGGTAGCGAAAAGTTTATTGCCAGTGCTAACTAAACATGTTAATCAATAAATTAAAGGTTATGCCAACAATAGTAGTGTCATTATAATAAAATGATAAGCAGAGTTTTACATATTATTGAAAACATGATAGAAAAAATCCACACAATTTCTGCAAAATGATAATGTTACGTACAGATCCACATGTACGTACAGACTCCATACTGACACAAAACCACATTTGTTTTTGTTGAATTTTACAAAATGTCCCAACCTTTCTGGAAACTGAGTAGTAGTTTGCTTCAACAGAAATTAGATTTTTTTTGTAATTGTACATTTAGGTTTACCAGTACCAGCACAGCATGAGATTACACACACCATTACACATTAGTTATTCAATGAGGAAAGGGTACATGTGTGACCATTTAGCAGCTAAGGCTGGTCCACAACATGAATGAAGCAAAAGTTGTTTGTTTTTAGTTGCTGGGTGGAAAAAAATATTTCCGACAGGATGCGCTCATTTACCTTAGCCTCAGCTAGAGCAAACGTCTGTGTGGGAGCCAGATTTCACACAAGCAAAAACCCCAGCAGTAATTACCTGTTGATTTAGTGTGCACACACACACACACACACACACACACACACATACAGGTAATACTACTCTGTGATGTGTGTCTTTGTACTTTTAATGTGGAGAAGTCCACAACCGCAAGCGTGATTTTCATTAGTCTACCCAGACCAGCTATAAATCTGGTGGTAAAAGTAAATGCAGCAGTTCTTGAGCTGTGATTTCTCTCTGACGGGGGGGAGGTGGCGAATTAAAGCTAACCTGAGTAAGCTGCCTATGCGGTAGAAGCTATTTAACTATTTATAGCGGACTGCATATGTCTAGAGTGTCACTAGAGCTAGAGAGACCAAACCGAGCATGTCCCAGTTTTAAATATTACCACACAAAACGGTGACTGAAAAAAGATCTTGATGTCAAGTCAACATTTACATAAAAGTAGAGTCTAAGTACTGGAAAAAGCTCGGAAACAAACTACAATGTATAAATCCCTTTATCCTTATTTAGTGGTATTCTTTCAGTGGTATTCTTTTCTACTCAAAAAGTGTTAAATCTTAGAGCATCATTAACATAATGTCTGTGGCATTTGGACAAGAACACTGAATCAAATCCAAAGTTATTTTACAGTGGTGTTAAAATTGTTTTACAAAAAAAATTATTAATTGTAAAGATAAAAATAACCACACATGTCCACAAAATGTACACAACTGTATTAGTTTGTAATGTACCAATATGGAAATTCTGGACCAATTATGATATTTCTCAATTTTGTAACCAACACTTTCAATTCCATTTGCTTTTCTTTCGGCCACTCATATGTAGGGGTTGCCAAAGCAGAAGATTTTGGTCCGCATACATGATTTGGCACTTTTTTTTTTCTGCCCATCCTGATTCGGCCTCTATATTTTTATCCAGGCTTGGGATCAGTACAAGTGCACCTTCTGATGTCTAGGCCGTTTATTCATTTTATTTCCATCAATCACTTTATACTGGTCAGGGTCATGACTGGGCTTCGGCCTTCAGCTTTGACCATCCCCGCCCTCAGACATAGTCAATCATGTCTTTGTAGATGCCTGGTTCTAACCCATACCTCATACGTAGTGGACTAGTGTAATAGACTGCTACTAAACCACTGGAGCATATACTATAAAAACAAATTCATGTAATTACCACCCTATTATGTAATTGTACATAAACCCTTCAGGTTTATTTATTTTTAATATAGCTGTAAAGCACAAGACAAGATGGTACAAGACAAGACTGAATCATACAAGCACTTAATAAGTCTGTGAATTGTGCAGAATTAACTTTTTAATAATCTTTTAAAAGGAATTGTAAATCTTACACTATAAGACTGATTTGTCTTCTTATACTACTTAAGATATAAATGTATGCAAAAGTTGGGGTGAGCTAAAGAGTGTAGAAGTCTTTTTTAAAAGCTAAACCATGACTTCATATCCATGACCATGACTTCATATCTACAATCTTAATCTATAGAAGTAAGGCAAATCAAGGCAGTGGATTTTCCAGGCAGAATTCCACCTAAAGGACTGTGTTCTGAAAGCTTACTTAATAACAATACTTTAATCATATTCTGGATTTCTCCTAGTCTCTGACTGGCTTAGACCCGCTCTCTGTTGTCTCAGCAAGACTTCACAGTGCAGCTGAAGAAGCATGCCTGATTGCGCAAACCAAGCATGAAGTAAGGAGGCAATAAATCCAGCCTCATCAGATCTATGATTAGTTGATCTGCTTGAAGAAAGGACTGATGTCGAAATGCACCTCTCTTCCTCCTTACACATAATTATTGCGGTTTTGCCTTTTGTCTGACATAGAAGAATCAAAGCTACGCTCTTGGCATCTACAGAACAGATTAAAAAACATGAGTATTATTCACTTAAAATAACCATAACCTGTCACAGCCTATATACATCATCTGTGTGATATACAGTCCCCTCCACAAGTATTGGCACCTCTGGTAAAGATAAGTAAACAGTCACAGCAATGTCAGGAAACCCAGTCTGTATGACTGACACAGTGATAGTTCAGTAGTGTTACTGTATTTCTGTTGAATAATTACACATTTTAATATTATGAAGGTAATATCACTACTGTTTGTATTATCACGCTATAAATAGACTGTTTTAATGACGACAGCACTATCCTGCTGATGAACATATGGCTTCATTTCGATAACCAGCCAGGCACATGAAGAGATGTTTTATGTAGGGGGGGAGCTGCCAGCTGAATCTAAAAGTGTGAAGGGACGCATTCACACACACACACACACACACACACACACACACACACACACACACACACACACACACACACACATACACACACACTGGCATTGAAATAAATAACCCAAACAAGCATTTGTGACAATCTTCCGTGATTAAGCTTCCAAGTAGGAATGTTATATAAAATTTGTGCATAACGTTTAAGGTGCAACTGCATTTGGTATAGTCTTTTGGATCATCATGCTTGCATTTCACAAAAATGCCAATCTACAGTTTGAATAATACACTACCTTAGTGTAATAGTGTAAATATGTAATTAAAGAAAATCCTCTTAATGACAAAAAGTAACAAAACATATGAATGCAAATTAAAAAAATAAGTTATATTTGATAGATGTAGGGAGTAGAATATACAGGCTGATTAATACTTGTGCATGGTCGGGGCTGCAGTGTGAAGGTCCCAGTCTACCAAAATGTTCCTAATCAAATCCCTAAAGAATGAGGACTGTTGTATAGTGTGTATACAATAACTCAACATGAACTGTTTGGTATAATATACAAAACTCACTGTACGGGGCTGCACACACAGCAAAAATAATACTGCAAGCTGGAAGACTGTGTCTCAATCCACACACAAAATCTTCTGCTCTTTGTGAAGCCCGATATATATGTAGTATACATGAGCTGAGTAACCACGCCATTCACTCTTCATCTAAACTTTCTGGTGCTCTATTATAATTTTCATAGAATTTCATTAGAATGCTCTATTATTCATGCCAGTGGGTGTTTTCACAAACATGCACAGTTGGGGAAAACCAATATTTTCTGTATAAATGACCTGGATAACCCGATTACTGACAAAAATCCACATACTTCATTCGGATTACTCATAATCTAAACATGACCATAATCAAATTATGATAATCAAATTATGCTGTTTATGTGATCATTTGAATAATCAGATTTCTTTCAAAGTTTACCTTTATCAGATTATTACTTTGCATGTGAACAGACTCACTGTTTGAAAAAATGTTCACAAATGAGACACAGCCTTCTAGAAGAGTGGGGGCTGTTTATGATGCCTGCATAGAGAAAATTCTGACATCTGTATTTTTCAGCATTTATGATTCCATCAATCTGGACAACATCGCCAACACCCTTATTTCTTAACTCTATTTCTTAACACCCTTATTTCTTAACATAAACATATGGGCTGTATGTTGCAATATGGGCCTGTTTATATAGTATTAACATCAGTTTTCCTTTACAAAATAACCATCTATCTCACTTGGGTCTCACTATGCTCTGAACTGTGCTTGCTCATAACTTTTTTCTCCTTTTATGTTAACAACCACACTTAGATTTGAAAACAAGCCCAACCTTCCCAACTTCTTGTCCTGAAATAAAAGTACAGTAGACCCTTGACTTATGAATTTAATTGGTTCCGAAGGGCTGTTCTTAATTCAAAATGTTGGTTAGTTAAACCTATTTTTCCCATAAGAAATAATGTAAATAGAATGAATCCGTGCCAGACCTCCCAAACCCTCCCTTACCTAACCTTTCTAATGTCTTAAAAGGTCTTTTTTGTTATAAATCCAAGTATATTTCCCTTAAATTTTAAATTATAGAATAGACATTCCTGTAATAAACAATAATAAACAATAAAACACAGTAGTACTGTACATAAACACACATCACATTTCAGTACAGTATGTGTGCTTTACCATACACCATAATACATTTCCTTCTTTTTTAATAAAATGTATCTACCAGAAACAGCAATAACTCTCATATTTCTCTATTATTTCCTTATTTATTTCAATAGTGTTGTATTTTGTAAGTATAATTGCACGAAAGAAAGAATACTTTACTCAGCGATTTCCATCTTCTCTCTCACTCACTTTCCCCTCTGTCTGATACACAGTGACACCTAATGGCAGGAAGTAATTATACAACAACAAATAATAATAGATTAATTCTTTGTAACCCGAAATGTTCATATGGCAAACCGTTTGTAACTCAAGGGTCTACTGTAGTTAAAACGTTGAAGTATCAATATGTATCAGGTAGGGCACTCAGGTGGCACACTGGTAAATTGAACCCACTACCACTGGGATGCAGGATTCCAGAAGTCAATATCTGAAGGGGAACTGATCGAGGCATTTCTGCCTATTTAACAGTTAGGGTTTGATGGCAGTGAATAAAACAATGTTTCAATGGATTAAAAAAAGAGTCCCAAGTTAAATAAAAAGACAATTTCCTGTCTTGAATTCCACATCCCCCATATCTTCATCCACCCCCACAGTTACTGTCATTAATCACTTGTTTTGACATTGAGAGTAAGTCAAGACAAATGCTAACAGTTCTATTTAATAAAATGTGCTCTTTGAGATGTTTAGACATTCCAGGTGTTTCAGGCTGGTCTCACCTTCAAAAGCTTCTACAGTCTACATTTACTGCACTCACAAGCAGCTAATCAAGGTCCATGACAGTAATTCACACCAGATGAGAGTGATTTCCTCCAAGTGAGACTGAACCACGTCAGATTCAGACTTTGTTATCCTTACTCTCGGGGGCCTTCTCCATTCAAACAGCTTAATCATGATCTAAATCCCCAATGGCTTTTAGGTAAAATGCTCAGTATTTCTTGATTTTAGTCTAGCCAGAGCATGAAAGTAAGATCATCCTATAAGAATTCCCTTTGGGGTTAAAATTGATCTTTACTGGAATGTAAATTTACATCAGTATTTGATTAAAAGAAAAAGAAAAGTAGGAGAAAATGAGGGCAAGGTGGTATTCACTAAAAGCTAGCTGAGTAGTAGCTGAGTAGTCTTAAACTCTAACTACAAGAAACAGGGGCTAATTTTTTCATTTAGTTTTACTAGCCAAGGTCTTTGGTGGCTTGTGGACCATAAATGAGTGGACTTAAATCTTGTAAAAAATAACAGGCTTCCTGTCTAATAGGAAAAGGATGCAGCAAATAGTGTCCAGTGGCCTTTTAAACAGAGGTCAGGTTCTAGAAATGGGGACAAGGTTGCTTCTATATCAAATCTGCCAAAAGGACCAGACTCTACATCCTACATCCTAAAAGGAAAAACATTCATAATAACTTGATTAAACTAACTGAACTTTCTCTGCTATAGAAACACAGAGTAGACAAAGGATATGCATTTAATGCACACAGATAGCCTTAAAAATGTATACAGAAAGAGTAAAATGTCTAGAGATTTTGGAGCACAAACACTGAAATGTCAAGACTGTTTATCAAACAAACAGTGTCTAGGAAACCAACTGTGAATTAATTCAAAAAGAACATTTTTCCAATGTAAGATTGCAAATAATGTAGGTCAAAACACACAATAAAAACACACGCTAGCCACCAGAGCTGGGATTTTGAATACATCGTATTGAATCTCAGCTCTGCCATCCGACTGGGCTGAGCGGCCACATGAACAACGATTGGCCTGTTGTTCATATAGGGGTGGGGTATTACGCTGGATAGAGACTCCTCATAACTGATGCACTACGACCTCTGCTGGCTGATTGATGGTGCCTGCACAGAGGCGGGGAAAGAGTTCGGATCAGGGTGTGTCCCTCCGTACACAAGGCTGATTCGCATATTTGCACTCACCTAGTGTGGGTGACAAAATGCATACGGCTGCTGCCCATGTGTCAGAGGGGGTGTGGGTTAGCTTCATTGTCTACAAATCAGAGCAGGGGTCGGCATTAGTGGAGAGGAAGCGTGACACAATCGGGCAGTTGGACATGCTAAAAAGTCAGGAGAAAAAGAGGAGAAAATGCAAAAAAAAAAAAAAAACTCTATTATGCAAAGAGAAAGCTAAGCAACACTGCAAGTGTTCTGTGCCCAAGCTTATCTCATATAGACCAAAGACAGTGGTCTGATGAGTATGCAGAGGTTAGACAAGGCAATGTTTTAGATTGTTTTTGGGAAAAGATGAAAAGTACCTAGAAGAAAAGATGCAAAAGCAAACATCTGTCATTGCATGGGGGGTGCAGCAGTGCCTATGCATATGTGTGAAGAAATCATTGGCTTACACTGAGGCTTATTTTGGGACTTTAGAGAAACATATGCTGCAATCATGGCGACGTCATTTCAGACTGCAAGTATTTATTAATATTTATTAAAGCTGAACTAAAATAGTATGAGCACCTGTTATCTGGTGTAGATAAATATAAGTTCATAACTAAGAGCTGACAAGTCATTGTTCAATTAATCAGTGCGCATGTGCCAGAACTTTTACTCATTAAAATCATGAATGGGGAAGTTATTTTGTGTCAGTATGGAGTCGGACTGCATGTTAAACTCTGCAAATGCAGATCTTACTAAAACTTTCAAAAACAGTATGGATATTTTGCATCATGTTCCAGCATAAAGAGAAACATTTAATAATCTATCAATAACTACACTAATGTTATCAGGAAAGGCTTTACTATACCGAGTGCATCTCTATTATTATAAAGGAATTAGTATTAGTTTAGTTCACACTTCTAATGACCTGTTCACCACTGACTGCTACAGTGTGAAATCCACATTTTGAATGTTGAACTGGTTCTGCTCACAGTGTTTATGTACATCTTACTGTTCTACAACTTGTCCATATTATGATGATTACCAGTTACTATGGCTTCTCAGACCAAAAACTTAATTTCAAACCACATTTTAATTAGTGTTTTATTACAGTAATAACAATATTTAAGTACCTAAAGTAAAATAGTATGAAGTCACATGGAGAAAGGTCATTTAAAAACATGAATTTAGTCTAAGCAGGTTAAGAAAAAAATACTGGCAGAGCTTGTAAAAGAGGGGAAGGGCAAGATTGAGATCACAACTAATGGTTCAAACTCATCCATCTGCTTGCCGTCAAAGTTTGTTTAAATACACTGATGGATAAAGGATACAAGGTTTCAGTGGAGAAAAATGCTAAATTCAAGGCGGCACTACACACAGCTGCTTGTGGTAGACTGTGGTTTGGTGTTCAATTACCACAAGAAAACATTCCAGTGTTAGCCTCTTAGAAACCAAATCCAGCATACTCTGTTTCCCTGCAATTGATTTGCAAAGACCCCTGTATTTCATGTCAGTTTAATTTTTAGCTGATTTTTCCTGATATGTTTTGAATTATCTGTGCTGTTTAATGACAAGATAAATATCGATATGTCATGGTTTGCCTTTGGATGCATTGCCAAAGCAATCAGCATGATGCGTGCATAAACCTACTCCTATTCAATCCCAATTACAAAGTTATGCTACAGTGAAAGTAAAAAATCTTGTGTTCTTTTACAGGCTCATGTTGGATAAACTGGATCTACTCTGTCCATGGAGAACAACTGGAACTACTGTATATCTGAATTGGTCCACGATGAGCTCCATAGGGAGAGCATAAGGAGTTGTGACCTTTGGTGCCTTTGGTTATCTTTAATATGTAAGCAGCCCAAGATGTTACCATCTGGACAGAGCAGTTCTGCATGGAGCCTGGTCATAGCTAATATGCTCAGTATGGGAGACGTGGCCCACACTGATGAATGACCCCTCAGTTCTAGGTGAGACATTTACCAAACATAGTGATCTGGGGCCAAGCAATCTGACTCCTTACAACCAGTCAGGGGTGAGTTTCCCAATAACACAGTCACACAGAGATTACCTTTCAATTCCTAAGCAAGTAGCATTTGGAACACCCTAACTAATAAAAAGAAGACATCTATGTTTTGCTTATACACAACAACCTGAAAAGAGAAATATTATATATGCTGACTTTAACTAGAGTGTGATTGATAGTCTGTATAAGGATATCATTCCAAAAAATTTAGGAACACAATATAAAAGCACAGATTGTGAAGTGTATTTATGTACAAGAAGATTTAGAAAGAGATTTCTAGAAAAGGAATAGAAATCTCTACACATCTTTCCCTCAATAGCAATCAAGGAACCTACAAATATATGTTACTATTTAGCTCCCAGTTGTCAGACATACCGGTGAAATTCAAGTTTAATTTCAGCAGTGCCATTAAGCTGGACAGGTGTCTAATAGACACACCTGGCTGTGTCTGTGGGTGGGGAGGTCAGACAGGGATTTGTCCCACCTGCCTTTGCATACTGCCATTCCTTTGACTAAGGTTCCAACCGAATGTTGGAAGGACCCAGGTGGAGATCAGCATAGCTCTCTGTATGTGCTAAAGATCTGTGTATAGGTGCTATGGGTGCTAACACAAGTTAACTACTGAGTTATTGTTTTGAGTGCAGGGGTACGTTAAAGGTAACAGTGAGAACAAAAAAAGTTCTGAGACAATAATGCAGAGAACCTAGACAACCTTTGTGAATTTCACCAAAGTGGTACAAGAGACAGGTCAGGAGCTTCAGTTAATGTTTACATCAAACATCAGAATAGGGGAAATGTAGTGACTTTGACCACGGAAATAGTTGCTGGTGCCAGATTTGTCAGAAACTGGTGATTTTCTTGGATTTTCATGGACAACCGTCTTTTAGTTTATGGAATAGTGCAAAATTAAAAAATAACATTAAGTGAGTGGCAATTCCTTGGATAAAAGGCCTTCCAAAATGAGAAATAGAGTAAAATAACCATCCTTTACAGCTGCAGTAACCAATAAAAAAACCTCATAAAACATAGAACAACATAAGACCGCACCATGTTCCACTACTATTAGCCAGTAACAAGAATCTAAAGCTACAGTGGGCACAGGCTTACCAAAACTGGACAGTTAAAGATGAGAATGCCTGGTTAGATCAATCTAAATTGTAACAACATGGTATGTTCTTCATTTGCCATAAGCAGCAGGAATCCATTAAATTAACCAGTAAGCTGATGTTGGTGGGGGTGGTGTAATAGTTTGCAGAATGTTTTCTTGGTACACATTGAGGCCCTTATACCTATCAACATCATTTAAACACCACAGCCTATAGTAATATTGCTGATCATGTGCATCCCTTAGCAAATAAATACAATAAATACATAGTAACAGAATCTAAATTGTAGGGGTGTAACGATACACTCTGCTCACGATTCGATTCGATTCACGATGCTGAGTTCACGATTCGATTTTCTCACGATTTTTTCTGAAGTGTAAACAGTGCAAAATAATTCACATTTTCTTGTACATTTTTAAGCAAAAAAAAAACTTCAGTCCCCTGCAATTAAAGGTAATTACCAAGAACAGAGTACTTTACTGTAACCTACTAACAGGTTTACCAAATTTAAGTTACTTATCGCCATCTTAAATTGAAAATCAAAGTAATCAAACAAGCTCATTGAGCTGAGCTGAGTCTTTAAACTGATTTTTTTTGTTGCTTAAACTAATTTATTACCAAATTACATGTAAAATGAATTACTAATGTAAAAAAAACATTGTATTAAATGTTTATTATTTAAATGGCTTTATTTATATACTCAACGTGGAACAGAGTGCCACAACAATAAATTATAAACTACAAAAAAGGCCCATCTCAATTAGAAAAAAAGGTCTGATTGTGTATATTATTTGTAAATTTGCATCTACAGTGGAACAACACAACATCAACAATGTATCACTCAACAAAATATAAATGAAAATGTGCAAAACAAAAAGCAGCATCCAGGTGACAGTATTTGTAAGGATTTAGTGAAGATTGGCATTCAGAAAAACCAAGGAGCTCATCTTTGAGGGGTTGATCCTGTTTCTCCTTTCTGTTATGTTTTAGAAAAGATTCTCTCTGAGGGGACAGATGTTGCTACAATACACAGTGACATGTATAAGATGTGGGTAGACTGAACACTTGGTCTCCCACCAGCTAAGTGGGTCTGAACTTTACTGTTTCCTGTCACTCATTTTCATCACCTTTCCAGCGTGTAATGTCTGGCTACGTAAAGCGCTATGTAAAACTTCATCAAGTGCTCTCTCTCTCTCTCACTCCCTCCTGTTCGTGTGCTCACTGTGTGTGTGTGTGTGTGTGTGTGTGTGTAACCCCTCCCCTCCGGCTCAGTGTAAACACACAAACGCCACCACGCATCTTGACCAATCACGTGCGGCTTTAACAGAAAATGTCCGAAGATGTCCACGATGCACATCGCTACATTTTTGCATCGCGATGCATCGTGAAACAATGTATCGTTACACCCCTACTAAATTGTGTACACTTTTTCATTTCCGTACAGTGGTGTAAGAAATTATAATTTAAGTTTGTATAGTAAGCCTTTTAATTAAAAAAAGAATCTATTCAATGCATTGTTAACTAAACTTCATTTAGTCAGATGTAGTTGCAGGCCTGTTTGCAGTGCCTTAACTATGTTAACCACTTAAGTAAATGGAGCCAGACTGCAATCTATATCTGTGGGGAAAATTTGAGACCTCATTAGGACAAAACCATAAAAGCTGCCCAGGATCAAAGTTCAATTTTAATATGAACAAGGGACAATCTCCTTTACACTCATTCCACCAAGAGAAACAGTGGCGGCCCCAGTGAACCATCCATCTTTTTACTTAATGTACACTGATAATCAAGACAGAACAAAAGAAGACATGCTTATCCATCCATCTGTTAAGAAGTGATCAAGAACCTCTGAACTTCTGTTAATGAAACACAGGCCTGCAGAAAGGGGGGTTTATACTGACCCAATTGAAAAAGCCCATTGCTTTATCCTGGTCAGGGTCATGGTGGATCTGGCTTCCCCAGAATTAATAATTAATAATCCATGGCAGGCCCTTGACCTACCCAATGGTGTCTGTGTATAGATGCACGACTGGCCAATAGCACCAATAGAAAATTAAACCCTGGATCCCAGCAGTAATGGTTCCCGCTTGGGGAATCAAAGAAGTATATTAAAACCTGAACCACTGTATATGTCATGGTATTAAAAATTAGTAAGTACATCTGCTTAGTAAAGTATATTAGTGTGTAGAAAGTATATTTGCATAAACAGTATAATCTTAAAATTCACTTGCAGACCAAAGTAAACACTGTATGATTACATCAATAATATGATTTCTTTCAGTAATGTTTTAAACATTAGATACGTTATTTGTTTAACTGCTGCACATTTTCATTTAAATGTCCAAGTAGAGGAATTTTGCTATTAAATCATGGTCATTTCTTTGTATTTTTATTTACTTACATTTAGAATAATATATATTTTTCTTGTTTTTAATCACATTATGTACTGCTTATTACTTGACTGGTTTCCATTTATACTAAGGCAACCAGGCATTCTCTAAATATAGGTAACAATTAAGAGTGTACATGCACTGAATAAACTGATTACTGGTCTAAAATCCAGGTGCAATTTTAAGATTTGTTAAAATCTAATTATGACCTTGCTTTGATATATAATATCCCAGTTTAATTGCAATTCTATTTCCACTGAACAGTACTAGACCGCATAGCAATTCCTCCAAAACTCTAAGGCCAACTTTAAGCACTGACGCAACTACAACTTTGCACTGAAGAGACATGAATGTTCCAAAGCTATAAAGCAGTCCTGTAAACAGGAGATTACACAGCATGCTGAACCGTTATAAATAGATAGTAAATTAGAATGACACCAGGGCTGAGCTTCCATTCTACCATCACAACAGCTTTCTGTCTGAACTGAGGACACAAAAGTGCAAGTGTGTCTGAGTGTGCCAGGAGATCCTGGCCCTAAATGAGCATCCCTAACCACTGCATTCAATCCCATTGTGTGGTCTTGCCCCTTAAATTCCACAGCTTATTGTTTTCCTTCCACATACAGACCTCTGCTTGCTATGGCCCTGACAACAGGGGCAAATGGCTGATCCCACACAGTGTTGACGACTTTGTGTTGGTTAACCAGCAGCAACCACCATGTGTGAGAGGCCACAACCACACTGTCACCACAGACCTGCCACCTCAACATGTGTCCAACAAAAACAACCAAATCTTTGTCATTGTACAGTAATGTCCCAGGAGTCAGCATTTGCCACATGTCTTCTACCTTAATTTTACAGCACATTGTAGCTGGTGCTGTTGGATGTGTGTATCTGGGTCTGCGAGTGTACTGTGAGTGCTGTCAGTATGTGGGGTTAAAGGTTGCTCCAGAAAAAATATATAGATATTTCCAGACATCTGGAAATAATACAGTAATGCAGCTAGCACTGCACGCCTAAAGCATGTTGAGGTCTGTCACTGAGCTACTGCTAGGTTGAGGTATAACTATATATTATGCTTTTCATGTAATTTGATTGCAACATGAAACTAATGCAAGCCATTCGCTGGGTTACTACAGGACACACTACTGTATAATTGCACAGATTTTGTAGGTCAGCTGTACAGAAAGTGTTATCAAGAGCAGTTAATAAGTTCACAACCTGTAAGGAAGGAAGGTTGTGTAAGAAATTTTATGTAGGAAAAGTGTAAATGCAAGGCATTGTCATGTTGGCTAGCAGATTTTTGCTCTCAATTATAGGACAGCGAAAATGCCCTGAGCAATAACCTTCAATGAACAGTCTAGAAAACCTTATCTTATAATCTTATAAACCTCTAATATTATTTTCCTTTGACAAAGTAGGCTATCAAATCATAGTGCCAGTCTGCACCCCTTTCTGATTTATTAATATAGTTTCTTGGGTATTATGTACATATTGTGCATTGTGATATTATGATGTCATACTGTTTCCTTCCACCTTCCCAAATCATGCATATGGTAGAATAATGAATCATAACTGCTGTGGGTGTGAGTAAGTAAATTGTTATGTATATTGATATGCATAGGATTGGTGCACTGTCTCAGGTGTATTACTACCTTGCACCCAGTGTTTATGGTTGGTGCCAGACCCACTCTAAACCTGACCAAGATGAAGCAGCTGGTATGCAACAAAATGCATTAAACAATTACCAAAAAGGGTCGGTTATAATCTATTAAATATATGTGTCATGGCTTTTATATAGCATACATTAAATACATTCCATGCAGGACCATAAAACTGGCTACCCAGAATGTCAGAGGGTGCAGCTATGCATTATTACCATACTACATCATTACCACACCATTACCATCATTACATCAGTACATCATTACCATCATATACCACTTACAAAAACATGTTTATATCTAAAAATGGATAATTCTGAGCATGACCCAAAAATGATCTCATCTATTATTCCTGAACTATACGCTTAAGGACAACACACTTATTAACCTTATAACTAGAAAAGAAAAAAAAACACAGACACCAAATATTTTTTTGGTTGTCACATGACAGTTGAGATCAGAACTGATGAACAAAATGGTGTAAAAATAAGCAATGGCAGAATTTATTAGACATCATTTTTGAATGCAAAATTATTTTATTTTACATTTTTAATGTCCAAATTACCCTTTCTTATCATTTTGACTGTGCAGTCGCACCACATGATCTTTTTGAATTGAAATGTCAAATGTATCCCTAAATATGTTTAAATAATTAGTGTACTCAGATACAATGTGGCATGTGATATATTCAATAAATTATTAGACATAAACAGACCTTAAAATATCCACCCAGCACAGAAACTGTTTTGGATCACCTACCCACAGCTCTGATAGTGAATCCTTTAGGTGACCTGAGAGCTCTGCGCATCCACGCTTCCCTCAGCACCTCCAAATTACTGCCACTCCCTTGAATCAGCAGCACACAATTCTCCATCCAGCCTTGGAAGTAAACTTCAGCCACGGCCTTCACCAGTCTCTTATTCCACGAACTGCGCATGTTTTGGGACTTAAAATCCATAAAAACCTCTCTGCCGCTGGAGCTGTGAGCCGAGTCCTCATCGTCTCTCCGCAGCACCACAGCCAGAGCGGCCGCTGACAGCTGAACCACCCGCTGCTGCTGCTGCTGCTGCTGCTGCTGAGACATTTCTCCTGTCTGCTTCTGCCCTTCACTGCATTAATATTCAAATACACAGACGCGACGTCTTCTTTAACCTTAACCACTCAAGGTCTTTGGACAAAAAACAATGGAGTGCTGGTTTCTAACCCGTTGTAGCGGGTCACATTGTGCTATAGGACTCCGCCGTTCCTCCTTCTTCATGTCTCTATGCCGCTTCTCGCTCCCAAGGTAACCGCTGCTGCAGACGTAGTAAAAGGGGCGGGGACGTCTTGGAAAACAACCAATAAAAGCACACTTCAATGTGAATTATGTTCCAGTTAAAAGTAACCACAAAATCTTGTTTCCCTGCTCGAGATACGACTTCAGACCTGTGAAGGGTAAGCTTCTGAGGAGCATTACACTTCATTTAGTTTAATAGTGTTGACCTTAAAATAATGTCTCTGAACTGGTCATGTTCACTATTAAACTAAATAAAGTAATTTATTAAGCATTTCCATTGTTATCTTTAATGTAGAACGAGTCCTAAGTCATCTCAAACAAGAATTTTTAAAGGTCATTAACCTGACTGGAAATAAGCTACACCGCTAATGCTCCTCTGAAGCTTACATTTCATGAGTTTGAATCTTTGTTTTTTTTAATATATTTTTGTTTATGCATTTTCTCCCCTTCTTCTCCCTTTTAGCACGTCCAACTGCCCGATTGCGCCATGCTTCCTCTCCACCAATGCCGATCCCTGCTCTGATTGAGGAGAACGAAGCTAACCCACGCCCCCTCCGACATGTGGGCAGCATGCCGTATGCATCTTATCACCTACATGTTTACGAGTGCAGTGCAGCTCAGCGTTGTGTACGGAGAGGACACACCATGAGAGCACTCTTTTCTCATCGCTGTGCAGGCGCCATCAATCAGCCAGCAGAGGTCGTGCACCAGTCATGGGAGAGAGACCCCATCCGGCTTAGTCCCGCCCATATCTGAACAACAGGCCAATCGTTGTTCATGTGGCCGATGTATTCGAGATCCCAGCTCTGGTTCCAGCGTGTGTTTTTACCGCTGCGCCACCTGAGCAGCTGAATCTTTGTTTAAAAGGTTTTGGTCGAAAACAATTTGAGTGTCCAGAGACATTGTCTTTTAGTGTTCAATTGTATTCAATTATTAGACAAGAAAATAAACCTAACTGTGCTTACTGCAACACAATAAACAACAGAACCAGAAAGGCTTAGTGAAATCTAGACAGTGATAATCTAAGACAAGTTTTAAAGATGGTTCGAATTACGAGGGGGATTTGTGGGTCTGACCCCTCTAATTAATACTTGAACCCCCCCAAAAAGAGGTAAAAACAACTGTTTAATTTGCACATTTGTCTTAAATATAAAAGACTTATATTTATAGAAATATATAGAAAAATCTTAAATGCGAAAGCCTTGCTGTAATACGTTCTTTAGACATCTGTAACACATTTGCCATGTTAATATGCACTTTATTTTGGCAAAACAAAATTCAGAGACCAAAGTTAATAATATTTAATTGCTATATTTCAGCCCCACATAAGGTATTCTTTTTATGTATTTATGTTTACAGAAATACTACTACCTGAAAGATTTTCAGTTGGTCAAAGTTGTGGGAATGTGTGCTCCTTATTCTTCTTATTATCTTGAGCCATTTGTATAGGCTGTCATTACATATAAATGCATTTAGTATAGTTGGCCAAGAAAAAAAATATATAAGCTAACAATGTTTCTCTGTGTATAACAAATCCAGAATTTGAAATACCAATGTTGCTAGAAGAAAATGCCAAATATAGTGCAGTGTCTGGTTACAACATTGATTTTAGCAAATTGCTGACAATGTATTTTAATCCCTCACACAATATAAACTGGCCCATTATACACAACATAAATTTGATGGGCCCATTTAAGTTGGCCAAACAGGCTTCTAACAACTTTGAATATCTGCTTAATTGAAGAACCAAATATACATTCTGCAAGATAAATTATACTATAATTTTTTACACTATACATCAAATATTTCACTCACTTACATCTAGCAGTAATTAGAATAGCCACTTCACTTTCTGCATGTTTTGAAAGATAGGAGGAAACTGGAGTACCAAAAGGAAACTTATGTAGACACGGGAAGAATATTTCCACCTTACAGACAATGACCGGAAGTGGGGCTGGAACCCAAGTCCTCAGGATCCACTCACACTACCTTCTTTGTATTATTAATATATGTAAGTATCTAAGTTATATCACATTTCTTTTTTCATATTTCATGTTTTGGATTTTAGAATCAAGTAAATCTGCTCAAGAAAAGTGAAGTCATGGACATACCTGGGGGCAAAAAAACCCAAAACACTAGCCTGTGCCATTTTGAAATTGTTAATATGCTGGCATGAATTCACCAAAAAGTCTTTGTTTTCTTTACTTAACTATGTTTTGTTTTTGAGTATAAACATTTGTGGTCTGTTCTGTTTAAAACTTCCATCTTATAAATTAGATCAGGATGTGAATCAGGGTTTTATGGACTGTGGCCTCATATATCAACTCCCTGAAATCAAAGGATCTGCTGCATAATAAAATACAAGCTGTGGTGTGTGCTTGGCCATAGAATAAATGTCCAGTAGTGAAATAGGATATTGTACTTATATGTTAACTACATTACGCTTTCCCTTTATAAATAACTGCTGTTGAAGAAAGGTGTGATAAGCTTTACACACCTCAGAAAGAACTAAGACAATATGGTCTATGTATTCAACATTCTAATATACACTGACCAGTGATCTGAATCTTTTTAGACACTTAACATTTCCTTTTATATACTACAATAATCTCTTAAATGTTCATGTTAACATTTAAAGTAAGATTAATAATAACTTTGCTTTATTATTATTATTATTATTATTATTATTATTATTATTATTATTAACACTGGCCCAAAAGACATAAAGCAAGACAGATTACAATGTTTAATCTGAAGTGACATCTTTAATTTTTAATTTGTTCCCATTTAGTTAAAAGATAATTTGTCCAGGTACTGATGTTGGATGAGAAGGCCTGGCTCGCAATCAATGTTCCACTTCAATCCAAAGGTGATAAGGGCTCTGTGCAGGCCACTGGAGCTCCACACAAAACTCTTAATGGACCTTACTTTGTTCACAGTGGCCTAGTTGTGCCAGGAAAATTATATGCCCTTCACCACAAAAGGGAGAGCATAACATTTATTTTATATAATTGATTTTAAATACCTGATAGCATTGGGTGCAACTAAAACACCTCAATGACTTAACAATTATTATGGGTGTTGACATACGTTTGGTCATATAATGTTTATTTAAACCAAATCTCTCTTGTCCTTCCAATAATTCTAAATTCATGAATCCCTGAAAACAAAACACATTAAAACTGGATTTGTATTCTGAAATAATGTGTTCTTATGGTATAAAATGTTGCTTTGACTCATCACTGTTTTATGGTGGGTGCATGTACTGTATATGCACCAGGTTGTAAACTGGATCAAAGACGCTTTTCACCACTCCTTGTGAAATTTTTATGGTGTGCACTGATGTTTAAGAGGCCACTTACAGGCTGAAGTACCATTAAAGTTTAGGGTTAAATTAATGTGATACTGAATGTTGCTTTTCAGAACTAAATTGCCATGTGGAATTGTTCCAAAAAAAGTCTCCACTGATTGTTACAGCAAGATTTTCTTTAACTGGAAGACAAAGGAATAAAATTGAATAACTATCTACAGTTATTCCACATATTGTTTGTTTGTTTTTGATTATTAAAACTCAAAAACATATTGTCATTTTATTTTTAATGAAGCATTATAACTAGAACTACAGTTACACACTGTGCTGAAACAAAAGCATGTCCTTGTAGAAAAGACACTTACAATACTCTTTAAAACATGTAGAAGGTGGTCTGGCTGCTTTAATTGTCCTTGCATGAGACCAAGTGGCATGCATAAATAAAAATATAAGTGAGGTGTGCAGATAGTGTTGCAGATATCAAATTCAAAATTAGTTCATATATACAACATACAATCAAACTGGTCAGCCATTTTTTTGTACTTTGGTCAGTTAAATAAAGGTTCAAGAGATTGTTGATTTCATTCTGTTTTACAAAATGTACCAAATTTTCTAAAAATGTGGTTTGTATTTGATACAAATACACTGATCAGCCATAACATTAAAACCACCTCCTTGTTTCTACACTCACTGTCCATTTTATCAGCTCCACTTACCATATAGGAGCACTTTGTAGTTCTACAATTACTGACTGTAGTCCATCTGTTTCTTTACATTCTTTTTTAGCCTGCTTTCACCCTGTTCTTCAATGATCAGGACCCCCACAGGACCACCACAGAGCAGGTATTATTTAGGTGGTGGATCATTCTCAGCCATGCAGTGACACTGACATGGTGGTGGTGTGTTAGTGTGTGTTGGGCTGGTATGAGTGAATCAGACACAGCAGCGCTGCTGGAGTTTTAAAATACCGTGTCCACTCACTGTCCACTCTATTAGACACTCCTACCTGGTTGGTTCATCTTGTAGATGTAAAGTCAGAGACGATCGCTCATCTATTGCTGCTGTTTAAGTTGGTCATCTTCTAGACCTTCATCATTGGTCACAGGATGCTGCCCATGGGGCACTGTTGGCTGGATATTTTTGGTTGGTGGACTATTCTCAGTCCAGCAGTGACAGTGAGGTGTTTAAAAACTCCATCAGCATCGCTGTGTCTTATCCATTCATACCAGCACAACACACACTAACACACCACCACCATGTCAGTGTTACTGCAGTGCTGAGAATGATCCACCACCCAAATAATACCTACTCTGTAGTGGTCCTGGGAGAGTCCTGACCATTGAAGAACAGCATGAAAGGGGGCTAACAAAGCATGCAGAGAAACAGATGGGCTACAGTCAGTAATTGTAGAACAACAAAGTGCTTCTATATGGTAAGTGGAGCTGATAAAATAGACAGTGAGTGTAGAAAGGTGGTTTTAATGTTATGGCTGATCAGTGTATTTGCCCAGTACTTTCAGAGAAAAATACTAAAGGAGCTTGAGGTTTAAGCTTAATTCAAACAATATTTGAATTCTTACAATATTTACTACTAGCGGCACTGGTAATATTTGATGGTTCTTACTATAAGGTAAAAATATCTGGAGACCACAGTAAAACTAGTAAAAATAGTAACAGATGACCAAAGTAAAACAGAAACATACTTAAACTATATTGTTGTACTTAGATTATTAGTAATGGCTTAAAATGGCTCTGTCACAGGCCAACTAATATCTTAACAATGTAATAATTCAAGAGTAGGATTGTTGCTTTTAGTGACAATTCAATAGTAAGTGCCTAATAAAAAGTAACTTGAAACGTGGAGTTCAGTAAAAAATTTTGGCATTTTAAAAGAGCTCCTGCTGATTGCAATGACCCTGCACCAGGGTTACCCAAAGCATGCAGGAAATGCCTCTGCAGATCATTGAAAAAGAGGTCCGGCTTAATATACAAGGGTTTTCAGTCATAATAAAGGAGAGAATTTGCGTTCAAACAACCTCAAAGAGATCCAGTCGCTGAAATCTAAAAGGCTAGGGAGAAATCTGAGGGAATGAGGAACGCAAATTTCATGTTCAAGCATACCACACCTCTTAAATTTTGTTTATAAAGTGCATGAGGAAATGTGTTTGGATTTTATGACTGGGAGTGAGATGGTCTCTTGTTCCAAAGCTGTACTGGACAACTATAAATCAGTCTGATTACTTGTTATAATAGTGTTTTTTTTGGCTGCTCTTGGGGGTCATCACAGTGGATCTGGTCAGCTTACCAGATTGGCCCTTCTTGATGCCCTTTCCATTCGGAAAAATACGAGAGTTGGAACTGGAACTTAGAGCACACCTACAAGTGTCTCTCCCAATTGCTAGGCTGTTTTGGCTATGCCCTTGGACATTAACCAATCATGTCCATTCAGATGCCCAACCGGCTGAGATTCAGCGGTAGTGGGCTAGCATACTTTATCACTGCACCACCTGAGCAGCTAGGATATTATACTTAATGAAAACTAAAATTACAACTACATTTTGGCAAACAAAAAACAACAGAATTAAATCAAAATAAAAAGTAATACCTGGCAACATTTGTATGACTTTGGTTCTAGTTTAGGTTTAGTTTAGTGTAAAAAGTTTTGCAATTCCTGCTTGCACCACTTCCACGCTGGACTAGGAGAGCCATAGACTAGCACCCTCCCCCCTTGCAATGTGTGCAGAGACACAATAAACCACCTAAATAGAACAAACATTGACAATATTTCTTAGCTAAGTTGTAGCTCCCTGGTGTCTACGAGGATTGTAGGGCAAGTCTGCAACTGTGTCAGCATCTAGGTTTGTCCTGCAGATTGTACAGGGGTGTGACGCTCCCATTGGGAAATGCCCAGGGGGCAAGCAAAAACAACTGCACAGGTTTCTCACACTGTAACCCTGTATTCCCTGGCCTCAGAGTCAGGAAACAGGATAATTTCCTCAACAACCACACCACTTTCGTTAGTCCTGGGGCGGCTCGGCAATTGAAGAGCAGAACATAAGGAACCCTCAGACACCACAGAGGCCCCAGCAAGTGATAAGAGAGCCAGCGTTAAAGACTCCTGTTTATGTTTCGTCTCATGTATCACCAAACTGAGGTATCAAACATCACAGAAGTGGGTGGTTTTCAGTGCTGTCATTCTCATTCAGACTGATGGGGTGTATTACATCCTGACTTTTCAAGGTCTGCAATGCTTAAGAACTTCCAAAAAGGTTGGGTCATTTAAAAAATGCAATAAAAACAACAATCTGTGATTTGTTAATTTACATGGACCTATATTTAAACATGCACAAAAATGAGTTTTAATATTTTGACTGACCAACTTAATTGTATTATGTAAATAAAAGTCATTTTTGAAATGTAATGCATTTACAACATGCTCAAAAAGTTGGCATGGGGCAAAGCAAGAGTGAAAAGTTTATAGAATAATTAAGTTACACCATTTTAAAACATTTCACAATAAGCAGGTGAGGGAATCATGATTAGGTATAAAAGAAGGATTCACCCATGGCTCAAATACTCAAAAAGTTGGCATGGGGCAAAGCAAGAGTGAAAAGTTTATAGAATAATTAAGTTACACCATTTTAAAACATTTCACAATAAGCAGGTGAGGGAATCATGATTAGGTATAAAAGAAGGATTCACCCATGGCTCAAATACTCAAAAAGTTGGCATGGGGCAAAGCAAGAGTGAAAAGTTTATAGAATAATTAAGTTACACCATTTTAAAACATTTCACAATAAGCAGGTGAGGGAATCATGATTAGGTATAAAAGAAGGATTCACCCATGGCACAGTCTTTGCATGCAAAGGTGGGCCATAGCTCACCACTTTGATTCCATCTTCTATTGAAAATGATAAGTGCATCATGAAGAGAAGAAGGTGAAGTTTTGTAACAAGCAAGAATGGGCAAATATTTCCCTTGCAAAAGTGCAACAATTAGTATCCTCAGTTCCCAAGCCTCTGTCCAAGCTCACAAATCACAGATTTCTCATTTACTGCATTTTACATACACCGATCAGCCATAACATTAAAACCACCTCCTTGTTTCTACACTCACTGTCTGTTTTATCAGCTTCACTTACCATATAGAAGCACTTTGTAGTTCTACAATTACTGACTGTAGTCCATATGTTTCTCTACATACTTTTTTAACCTCCTTTTACTCTGTTCTTCAATAATCAGGACCCCCACAGAACCACCACAGAGCAGGTATTATTTAGGTGGTGGATCATTCTCAGCACTGCAGTGACACTGACATGGTGGTGGTGTGTTAGTGTGTTTTGTGCTGGTATGAGTAAATCATACACAGCAGCGCTGCTGGAGTTTTAAAAATACTGTGTCCACTGACTGTCCACTCTGTTAGACACTCCTACCTAGTTGGTTCACCTTGTAGATGTAAAGTCAGAGACGATCGCACATCTATTGCTGCTGTTTGAGTTGGTCATCTAGGACGCTGCCCACGGGGCGCTGTTGGCTGGATATTTTTGGTTGGTGGACTATTATCAGTCTAGCAGTGAAAGTCAAGTGTTTAGTCCATGTCAGTGTCACTGCAGTGCTGAGAATGACCCACTACCCAAATAATACCTACTCTCTAGTGGTCCTGTGGGGGTCCTGACCATTGAAGAGTAAAATGGGGTTAAAAAGTATGTAGAGAAACAGATGGACTACAGTCAGTAATTGTAGAACTACAAAGTGCTTCTATATGGTAAGAGGAGCTGATAAAATGGACAGTGGGTGTAGAAACAAGGAGGTGGTTTTAATGTTATGGCTGATTTAAAGTTAAAAATGTCCCAGCGTTTCTAGAAATGGGGTTTGTAATATCAGCTTATTTCATAATAGTGTATAGTATCATTTTTAACTTTAAATACACATTACTGTAAAACCATGGGCATTATTATGGAGTTTCTCCCTTTATTACTTCGTGGCTGTAACATGTTCCAATCTTCTGGAAAGGCTTTCCACTAAACTTTGGAGTGTGTCTTTGGAAATCTGTCCCCATTTAATCACAAGTGCACTTATTAGGTCAGGCACTGAAGATGTTTTTTTTCTTTTTCAAATGTAATTTTTTAATTCTTTTCAGTGCAGTTTCTATAACCTTATAGCATTTTTATCTATTCACTTTCTTTTTGTATAAGCTGTGTCACTACTTTTTTCTACCTTATCAGATGACAGCTTCTATAACTTCAGGCAACATCAGGCAAATGTAAATAAGGTTGACCTATAACTAAAAGCTATCAGGTTAAGCCAGACAAGACTTTACAATGATGATGACTTGGTAATTACAAAACTGTCATGGAGTACCCTTAGGGAAGAAGAGTGGGGTTTAAACATGGTGTGGGGTCCAAGCTAAGAAAGCAAGGCAGAGTGTGAACAAAGGGAGGGGGAGTTAGAAAATGCAGTCCTGACACACACCAGGAACTAATGGGTGGAACCTAAAAAAGACGTTTTCTATTTACAAAATCCCATAATGGCTTTAACGAAACAAAAGGAGAAGTGCAACAACTGGTGAGACAATCACCACCTTAAAAGTAAACACGCTGATGGTGTAGGCTGCATTGCAAAAACAATGTGACATTAGTCAAAATCTGTCTGTGATAATCAGTGGTCATTTACAATCACACAGGACTGGCCTCCTGTCTATTTAAATTTATAAACTGCATTAAATCTGAAACCGACAGCCAATTCAAATACATATTTTTAATCTCTTGTCAAAAGCTGATAAAATATCATTGTGTGTGTCCTTTTGTGCCAAAAACACTATAACATACAGGACCTAAGAAAAATACAACACACACACACAGGTAATCAATGAAATGGTGAAGACGGCAAAAGTATTTCTTTTGATTAACATTTTAAAACTAGTTTTGATCTTCTGCAATGCAGTACCTAGTCAACTCATTCAAAAAAAGTCATAAGAATTAAGGCTTAGATTTCCAGGACTTTTTGTCATCATTATGGTAGAAACTGGCTACATAAATTTAAAAAAGTCGACCCATTACAAATAGGTCAGAGATATCAGAACAGCACAAATAAGAAGTAGACTTAGTCTTAAACACCGATAATCATCCCTTGGTCCTCTTGGGGACAGACTTTAAACTTGGACAAAAAATGAACAGGGCACAGGCGAGAATGGTCACTGTGACTACTAAGTCAGGCTGTAACAAAAGGTGTGAACCATTATGCATTAACCATATCCACAGTGTTACACCAAAAGAACTCTTTTGGAAAAGAGCCTTATAAAAGAATTGGCCAGATGTGGCCATCAAAGTGGCAGAAGGTCTTGGGGTCTGATGAGTCTATAACAATATTTTGACATATTTTAGCAGTATGTGTGTAATGGGTGTAAATCTAATAAGCCACATCAGCCAGGTAACTCAAGACACATGGTAGTCAATGCAATATGGTAGTGGCAATATACAGTATTATAAAAATACTTTTCAGCTGCAAGATCTAGCAGTCTGGTAAAACATAAATGCAAAAAAGTGTACAGTATAGAGAGGTATTAGATAAAAGCATGCTTTCCTTTGTCAGAATGTTTGAATTGGGAAGGAAACATACTGCCAAAACAACAATTACCTGGCTTAATTTTTGTTCTGAAAGCCCTGAAATGGACTAGACCATAAACAAAAAAGCTGTTCAACACTTGCTACTTAACTAAACTAACAGAACCTTAACATTTTGTAATGAGAAATGTCCCAACTGCACAATTATATGGTTAATTAATCAATTGCAAAATGTATTGTGCCTATGTCAATGTCAATTTATTTATAAAGCACATTTAAAACAACAGCTGTTGAACAAAGTGCTGTACAATCTACAATAAAACATAAAATTACATTACAAAGGACTATGAGCATTAAAACAATAAACAGTATACAATAAAACCCACATAACATGAGCAATTACACAACTCTCATACTGTGTTAAAAGCCAAAGAATAAAAATATGGTTTTAACCGAGACTTAAAAACAGTCAGTGTAGGGGCCGTCTTGACATGCATTGGGAGCTCATTCCTATATTGCACCACTAGCTGTAAAAGCTGTTGAAAGTGGCTTAATTTAATAAGCAAACATATATTTCAGTAGACACAGCTTTTATTCTTTTGAATAAAGTTCCTAATTTGAGTTCAGATGTTTCAGCCCATTGCTAATAAGTATACAAAAACAACTATATAAAAGAATTTGGTGAAGGCCCTTTTTGTTCCAACGTGATTCAACAGGTCAGGTCAATAAAGACATAATTTGGCAAGTTTAAAAGGTTTGAAAGAACTCCAGTGACCTATACAGAGCCCTGCCCTTAATTCAACTACTAACCTTAAAATGAATTGGAACATTAATTGTGAGCCAGGCCCTCAGGGGCAACATCAGTGTCGGACTTCCCAAACATTAAGGACTGAATAAGCTTAGACTCCCAAATGCTCAAAAATCTTGGAAAGCCACAATGGGCCAATGGTTTTGCAATCCTGCATTTCAACCAGTGACCTGTATGAATTAATCATGAAGTCTCTGCATTATACAAGGGTATTCTTCTTTCAGAAAGCTACAGAGTGTCTCTCCCTGTTCAAAGATTTGATTGTACCATCAATGAGAGGAGTAGGCAACCTAATCTTTTCTCTAAAGCTGCATCAACAGAGGCACCCAAGCTCTGTCCAGGAAAAGAAAAGAAGGAAAAAACACACTAAGCCTGTGTTAAATGAGCCGATTGTGCCATGGCTGTCTAATCTGCCATTGCTGGCCGAGCCAATGAACCTGAAAGAAGCTGGAGGCACAAAAGCCTTCTGTCTGAGATAGAAACTGTACCTACCTGCACATACTCAAATTTCAAAATATTCACCCTTCATTTACAGCAGCTGCACCACAGAGTTAAAGTGTAGCATGGATCTCTAAAACTGTGCTGATGTTCTATCATGGGTTCTGTAATAGATTGACCCTGTCGGTTAATAAGCTGTTTTGCAAAGTCAAGGATAGTGTTAGAGGAAAATACACTAGAGGACTTAAAGGTCAAACACTAGTTAGCCAAGGTTAGCTAGCAACATGTTAGAAACTAATCTACCTGCAATCACACAACAAACAAAACTAGAGCATGTATTTTAAGCTCCTTTCCCATTGCACAGTACCCAACCGTACAATATGGTATACATCCAAATCCAGAACCATCTTTATTGGAAGACAATAAAAGTGTTTTTCATGCCATGTCTTTAATAAGATCTGTAGGAGTTGTTTTTTTATATATATATATTTATGCATTTTCTCCCTTTTTCTCCTGATATAGCTTAGTCAATTTGACTTCTGCTGCTGTGGATCCCTGATTGCATTTGAGGAGAGTATATTGCTGCTCACGTGCCCTCCGACACGTGCGCAGTCCTAGCAAACCCCATCTTTTTGCAGAGGCACATTGAAGACTTCACCCACATGGTCCGGTCATTTCCCGACCCAGCAGACACGGTGGCCAATTTGTGTCTGCTGCAGGCACTGCCAATTATGCCCGCTAGGTGGTGCCCAGCCGATCAGTAGCAGAGCTGAGATTCGAACCGGGGTGTTCAGAATCTCGCCGCTGGTGAGGAGTTGCCATTTTAAATATGGCACTTGTATTCTCTCACTCCAGTGGCGATTCTGTTTGGCCAATCATTGGTCCTCTGTTTCTTGCTACATCTATAAAGCCCAAAGGCAATGTAAACACCCACTTAATGTGGGATCACACATTTAAAAATGTACTGTACTGTGTAGTGGAAAAGGGTCATAAGCTTATCTGCAGGTATCTAAAGCATGTTTTGTACTTACATAACCAGGTGAGGATGAACTATTCAAGTAGATATATTTCTAAAGCATTCATTTATTCATCTTTAGTAACTTATTTCTGAATGCAGTGCATTCAGTACCTAAAATTGGAGTACCCAGAGACAAACATGGATAGTAACTACAGATAAAAAAAAACAACCCAGGTTTCCATTCCAATAGCACTATGAAGCACCATTGTTCAACTCATATTTGTAAATCATGATATTTATTTTATTAATAATGTTCAATTTACTAGCTAGTCAGATAGCTAGTACAGTGAAACTTTGATAGTTGTCAATCCAATAAGTCGTGCAACTGAGCCATAACTAAATTAAAGCAAAGTCAGTTGTCAACTTTTTGTATAAAATATGTTATAAAGCAAATTATGTTTATGTAAGCCAAAGCTATTTAAAAATAAAAGATAAAATGTTCCAGCTTATGTTTTTGCCACATTGTATAATTCACTGGTATTTCCTTTAGGTATGTTACAAAAAATGCAAACTGTAGGACTGGGAGGAAGGTTCAGCTATGACTAACACTGAGGAAGTCTGAACTGGATGCTCCAAAACAAAACAAGGAAATTATGTTAATCTCATTTGCTCCAGGAAGAAGGCACAAGTCTTCATATGCAACAGTTATTTATCCTGAATATGGCAACAGAAATGTTTCTTTTAGCCACAGTTTTCTTCTTAATTAGAAAATTAATCTGTAATTGAAATGTGTGTGCAATTTAATCTTATTTTAAAGTATGCTTAATTTAATGCATTATTTCTAAAAATGTTTTTACATTTAATCATTGGCACTTCTAAACTCTTATTTTCCCCATAACATCAGAGCTCCAAAGTATGTAAAACCAGTCACTGTCTTTTCCAGACTAGCTTATGCAATGTTATTTGGCAGATCAACATGCTTAAGCGGGTGCACACAGGTGCCAGTAAATTACTTTTACTCGATAGAAGGTCATGTATGTTTTTTAGATTCCTGTCAACTGATTGCAGCAACATCACTGTGCATCTCTGTATCATAATGTAAAAGTCAGGTATATTTTTCATATATAAAAATCTTGATTACAAACAAACTAGCACACCAGAGCTGACATCTCAAATTCGCAAAGTGCAAATCTCAGCTCTGTTATTGGCAGGCCCTTTGCCTACATGGACAATAATTGGTTCATCCAAAGGGTGGGAATGCCGGAGGAGATTCCTCATAACTGCTGCAGTTACAACCTCTGCTGCCTGATCGATGGCACCTACAACCCCTGGCAAAAATTATGGAATCACCACTCTTGGAAGATGTTCTTTCAATTGCTTAATTTTGTAGAAAAAAAATTAATCACAGACATGCCACAAAACTATCATTTCTCAAACTGTCAACCCTCTGGCATTAAGAAACAATAAAAAAAGAAACAAATATAATAGTTGTGGTCAGTCACAATTGCTTTTTTTTAGATCAAGTAGAGGAAAAAAATATGGAATCACTCAAATCTGAGGAAAAAATTATGGAATCATTAGAAAACACTGCACCATTATTACTTTGTTGCACCACCTCTGGCTTTTATAATGGTTTAAACTCTCTGAGGCATGGAGTTAACTAATGACAAACAGTATTCTTCATCAATCTGCCTTCAACTGTCTCTTATTGCTGTTGCCAGATCAGCTTTGCAGGTTGGAACCTTGTCATTGACCATTTTCTTCAATTTCCACCAGAGATTTTCAAATGGATTGAGATCCGGACTATTTGCAGGCCATGCCATTGACATTATATGTTTTCTTGAAGGAAAGTTTTCACGTCCTTTGCCCTATGGCAAGATGCATTATCATCTTGAAAAATGAAGTCATCATCACCAAACATCCTTTCAACTGATGGAATAAGAAAAGCGTCCAAAATTTCAATGTGGACTTTGGCATTTATTGAAGACCATCTCCCCTGTGCCTTTACCCGACATGCAGGCCCATATCATCAACAACTGTGGAAATTAACATGTTTTCTTTAGGCAGTTATCTTCATAAATTTCATTGGACAGACACCAAACAAAAGTTCCAGCATCATCACCTTGCCCAATGCAGATTCGCGATTCATCACTGAAGATCACTTTTATCCAGTCACGATTGCTTTTCTTTAGCCTACTTTAACCTTGTTCTTTTCTTTTTAGGTGTTAATGATGGCTTTTGTTTGGCTTTTCTGTATGTAAATCCCATTTCTTTTAGGTGATTTCTTACAGTTCAGTCACAGACATTGACTCCACTTTCCGGCCACTTGTTTCTCATTTGTTTTGTTGTGCATTTTCTGTTTTCAAGACATATTGCTTTAAGTTTTCTATCTTGATGCTTTGATGTCTTACTTGGTCTACTAGTATGCTTCCCTTTTACAACCTTCCCATTTTGTTTGTACTTGGTCCAGATTTTAAACACAGCTTACTGGGAACAACCAACATCTTTTGCGACATTCCACAATGATTTATCTTCTTGAAGGAGTTTTATAATCCTCTCATTTGTTTCAACTGACATATCTTGTGTTGGAACCATGATTCATGACAATCTGCTTTGTGCAACAGCTCTCCGAGGTGTAAGCACTCTTTTTAAACTGAAGAATAATTAGCAAATCTAATCTGCTGCAGATGTTTTGTTTTTAAACTGCAAATTACAGAGTGATTCCATAATTTTTTCCTCAGATTTGAGTGATTCCATATTTTTTTCCTCTACTTGATCTAAAAAAAGCAATTGTGACTGACCACAACTATTATATTTGTTTCTTTTTTTTATTGTTTCTTAATGCCAGAAGGTTGACATTTTGAAAAATGATAGTTTTGTGGCATGTCTGTGATTTATTTTTTTTCTACAAAATTAAACAATTGACAGAACATCTTCCAAGAGTGGTGATTCCATAATTTTTGCCAGGGGTTGTACAAAGAAACAGGATAATGAAAATCGGTGCATGACTCTTTGCGCCCAATATACATAGATCTCCATATTAACCCGCCTCATGCTGGTAAAAAGAAAAAAAAAAGAAGCAGTCGGCTGCAGCACGTGTCTGAAAGGGGCGTGTGTTGGTGTGGCCCCCCTCGGTCAGGAGTGGAGGTCAGCAGAAGTAGGGATAGCAAAATGTGATCAGGTAAATTAAACTAGATTAGGAGGAAAATGGAGAAAATGCAATAAATAAATAAATTATAAAACAAATTAATCCCTCTGTTTGGATTGCACTTTCTCTCTGCCATAAATAAAACATAATGACAGTTGTGCTTGCATTTTTATTGTCAGTAATTTACTGTCAATCAAATGCTGTGAGTGACACTTTTTAGTGCAACAGAGAAAACCAAGTTTAAACTTGTAGCTGTACTTGTGACTTATTATGGTTGTGTGCTTTAAATGCACACAGTGGAAACAGTTGCCTGGGGAATCGTAATATTTGCCACACAAGTTGAGGACACTAGTCATAACTGATTTCCCCTCATTTTGTACTAAAGTAATTCCTGACTGGCTAAGGAGTTTGTGGTTTTGTTAGATTTGTTTAGAACACGGTAATGTCAAAGGACATTGTCATTTTAATAGGAATTATTACAGGGCACCTTAATCCTCTGACAGACCTTCATCATTCCACTTGAATCATGTACTTTACGGGTGTTAGTTTATGCAATTGAATTTGCCCCACCAGCAACATTTTAAATCACCCAACCTGCAGCATTTGAATGACAGAGGTACCTCCTTAACAGTGAAAAGGCAAACATGCTTGCATGTACATAAAAATGAAAAAGTGCAATAAAAACATGGTGCAAATCTACCTGATAGACAAAAAAAAGATATAAACAAAACACTTATCATTTTTCTAATTCAACAACTATTGAACTGGTGCACAGAAAAATGTAGAAAATGTAGAAATTTATCCTGCAAGTAAATGTCAACTTGCACAATGACATATTAAATGTGTTTTTAACCAACTGAACAATGTTTCTATATCTGCTTACAGATCAGTCAAAACATTGCCAGGTCTTCATTTGGTTGGGCTGTAATATGTACTGGAATGTGATCCAAGAAGGCCATGTTTAAGCATTTCAAACCACATATTGCAGATATGAACATTTATTTCTAGAAAAGTAGCTTAACCAAAATTAGGTCAGTCTTCTGTTGTCTACTACAACTTTGTAACAAAGTACAAACTGAAGCTTTATTTCAGTATGTAATGTCTGAATACTTTCTTGCCACTGTTAATTAGTTAACTAAAACGTATATTTGTTTAGTGATAGCTCAGTGGTTAAGGTACTGGACTAGTAAACAGAAGGTTGCCGGTTCAAGCCCCGCCACCACCAAGTTGCCACTGTTGGGTCCTTGAGCAAGGCCCTTAATTAAGCAATAGAACACGAGAGGGAGTGTGTTATCGCGAATAATATCACGGCTGTGATTCGGTCCGTGATGTTATTCGCGATAACACACGACCTCGAGTGTTCTATTGCTTTTATACAACAGTTTTTACAAAATAAAGAAAGAAAATAAATCAAAGAAGCCCTGAATTTCATATTAAATATGCTTTAATATTGACAATACCTTAAACCTCAATTGCTCATCGTGTTCCGCTCATTGTGTAAGTCGCTTTGGATAAAAGCGTCTGCTAAATGCTGAAAATGTAAATGTTTAAACTTATAAATACACCTTTTAGGACAGTGGTAGCTTAGTGAGTAGAGCTTTGGACTATCAACTGGAAGTTTGGCGGTTCAAATCTATCCTCTGCTATGCAGCCACTGTTGGGTCGTTGAGCAAGGCCCTTAACCCTGTCTGCTCCAGGGGCGCTGTACGATGGCTGACCCTGCACTGACCCCAGCTTCCAAAAACAAGCTGGGATATGCGAAGAAAGAATTTCATTGTACTGTACACCTGTATATGTATATATTCTTCTATATATCTGTGCAGTACAGAGTCCAAAGCCTACCTGTAAAGTAAATGCGGCTATGTGCACTCTAAGATATTAGCTAACAAAAAAGATTGATTAGTTGTTTCACCGCCATTTTTCTCACAGGTTGGAAAATAGTATGTAATAGTATGTAATGTAACCATGCAGTCAGTGTGTAGAAAATTACCAGTACTTCCAGCAGGTAATGTGATTTTTTTTTTTTTCGTTTCAAACAAGAACATTTAGAATCGACTCCGAGCAGTAAACACTAGCTGTTTTAATCAGTTGACCGAATAAAAGTTCCCAGATAGTCGAACACTGACCTCTAGAGGACAGCACAGAGAGAGAGAGAGAGAGAGAGCATAACGTTTTAAAATGAACAATTTTAATGTTTACATAGAACAACCATGGTACATCTGAAATAGAAAAATATTCTGCACTTGGTTGGCTTGGGGCTCATTGTTACTAAGGTAAGCTTTTCATTTCCTATAATTAGTTTACTGCAGCAAACATTAACTTAAAATCAATGCAATCATTCTTTCCTATTTCCAGGTTGGCACACTTCCATGTAATACCAACAGGGGTGGACAAATCATACATTTTGAAGCTCAATCCATCAATGTGCTTGCCAAGAGCCATTATGTGGGTGCCCAGAAACGTAATAAACAGTGCTAAAAAAGCTTGTGTAATATTAAATTCCATTTATACATAGTATGTAATTTTAATGGATATATATTAAAGATAATACACAAAATAAAATGGCTGTTAGGGTGAATTAATAAAGCCTGACGGTATTTGTTTATTAGGACTTAAACATCATGTTTTACACTTTGGTTACATTCATGACAGGAACGGTAGTTACTTATTACACAAGATTCATCAGTTCACATGGACAATTTAGTATCTCCAATTCACCTCACTTGCATGTATTTGGACTGTGGGAGGAAACCGGAGCACCCGGAGTAAACCCACACAGACACGGGGAGAACATGCAAACTCCACACAGGACCTTCTTACTGTGAGGCGACAGTGCTACCCACTTAGCCACCGTGCCGCCCAACCTGACAATAGATGATACGGATTGAATCAAGTAGTCAGTGGCGTTAATGACCAAACATGGTAAATGCATTAATGAATACTTATTTAAAAGTTCAATAATAAAAGAACTCATCAGTAAGGGGCAAATCTTATAGTTTATAGATAGTAATCAAGTAAAGACTCATTACAGTGTCATTGACTTGATTAAATCCTCACAAATGGCAGGTGAAACCCGAAAAACAGAGTAAACCTAAATCATTTAGAAACAGTAGTAATTTAGTGTGGAAGGGTGTCCCCTTCAGCACTGCCCACAAATCTAAGTAGTTGGTAATTTTTTCTGTCACACCACCACAAAATACATGAACCATCGGGAAACTTTCTAAAATCCTGAAAGAAAGCCAAAATGGAAACGTTTTACTTTTCAAGTTAATTAAAGAAATAATGGGGATCACCTCTTACAGCTACATAGTGAGTGATTTGACCACTAGGTCTGTTTAAATAAAACACTTATATCCTGAATCAACAATGTACTTGTCCCGGGCACCACGGCTACTGATTTGTCCACCCCTGAATTAGTCCTGAATTTCTTGTAATTTACTTCTCAAGTGTACAGATATGAACTCAAGTTAATTCCAATACCCACTATTTCAAAACAGACAAGCCATTCATGCCACAACCTTCCTTTGAAATAACAAAAAAACCCACTGAAGTTGAACATTACATCAAACAGAACCTCAACTGTCAGGATTAAGAAAATATACATGCATTAGTTTGGATGCATATCATGAAAAGGCAGCAGCAAGTTAGCAATGCACAACAAAGACATTAAGTAGTGACGACTGTATGGTATCTGGATAACAAAAATCTCTATCCTGAGTGTGACTGCATCCATTACGCAACTCTACCTCAGTCCTCATGTCAAAAAGGTTATCAATTAATCATACTTTTTTATAATTATATTATTGCTAATGAAGCTTAGAAAACACATTCAAACAGCTTGAATGCTGACAAAACAAAAAATGGGCATGGGTTCTTCAGAACAGGACGTTTAGATCAAAAACATTGTTGCTACTTGAAAATAAACTTAAATATGACAAACTGGATAAACTTTTTTGTAGTGAACATCATTTAACTATGTAAGCATCCTCAAAAATATAGCATGTCAAGTTACTGAGAGGAAAACAAAGTGTACTATGTGTACTATGTACTCCTTTGTCTTGAAAATGACATCCGTGCTAAAAAATAAAAAAACAACAACATTTATTAAAACAGTAGCATCCAATTCAATGAGCTCAGTGCTTATTTACAGATTTGAACGCAGGACTGAGTCAACGTCAGATGTAACCCGTTCAACTGTCTGCACCATTAGCTTGAGTTTTCTGCTCGCCTCCTTCAAGATGATCGTCCTACACCAAATAAACGAAATATTAATGCAAACACTTATGATGTTTTAATTAAATAAAACAAAATACAAATGTGCAAAAGTTTGCACCCATTTTTCCAGAAAAAAGGAAAATTTACATTTCTTTACACTTGCTCTCCAGGTCCGAGTCAGGATTCGAATCCCCAGTGGTGCTTTTGGGCAGTAGGTTGGTCAGGTCTGGGGGAACCAGTCCCACAGCACCCCTGACCAGGATAAAGTCATGGTACACTTGCTAATAATTAGTAAGCACTGAATGCCTTTCTTTCTTTTAGAAGTGACATTTTGTGGGTCGTGTTTAAACTTTACATAAAGATCATGCAAACTTTTGCACTTGACCGTATCAAAAACGGTAAGGTAAGAGAGGGAAATTCAGCATGTTAGTACGTACTTTAGGTAAGGCGCTCTGCAGGTCCTTCATCACTGTGCTAAGGCTGGAGAGTGTGCTGTGCAGGTGATGTTGGTAGCTGTTCTTCTGCTGCTCGCAGGCTTGGAGGTTCTTCTCCGTCTCCTTCAGACTGGCCTTCACCTGCTCCAGCTCTCTCGTTAGACCTTGGTTAGCAGACTCCAGTTCTGCTATATGCTTAGCATCCACGTCTAAAAAAAACAAACCCTTGCTTCAGCCACTTCAATGTTTATTACAGCAGTGCATTAGGAAAGCCATTTAAATGTGCACACACAGCTGGATTAGAGACGATCCCAATCACACTCTCTACAAGCTGTTCTACAGGAAGCGACTTTAAAAAAAAAAAACAATCTGGGTATACATTTCTTAGCAAAAATAAACAATATGAATCAAGTTTCAGCCCTGTTTTTGTCATGAAACTAGACACTAAATACTTGTAGTAACATAGAAAAAACAACCCAATTGAAACCTCCAGATACTGAAAATGTACACATCACATCACAATGTACTGATCGCCTTAAAGCTTGTGAGTTTACATCTCAGCTCTGCTACCGGCAGGCTTGGCGCCTACACAGACCACAATTGGCTAATTCATTGGGTTGTTTGCCCAAGGGGATTCCTCATGACTGATGCAATTACAACCCCTGCTGGCTGATTTATGCCGCCTGCACAGAGACGGGGGATAGTGGAGATTGGTGCATGACTCTCCGGACATATGAACTCGCCTGGAGTGTTAGTCATGGCTCTCCTCGGTCAGGAGTGGAGGTCAGCAGCAGTAAAGAGGAAAGCAAAATGCAATCGGGTAATTGAATACAACTAAAACTAGAGGATAAGTAAGGAAAAATGCAAAAAAATCTGCATGCACACAAATATAAATCCCAGTGTTCTGTACTGTGACCTTCTGTACCATTTAAAATTCTCTTATGAGCGACCTATGAAGCTGCCTGTTGTCTTTGCTCCTTGCACAACTTGAAACAAGACTGTGTTGTAACTGTTGTTTTTATTCAGTAATGATTCAATATGAATTACCTATTTTTGTGTCTTGCTGCATGAGTTTCTGTTCAATCTCCTCCCTGGCTTTTTCACTCTTGTCTAGTTTGTGTAGCATGCTGCCAACATCCACTAAAGCACCATTATAAACCATCAGACCGCCTGATTCATTGCCTTCCTGTGTCTCTCGCCTCGTTTTCACACTGGGCAGCTGAAGTCTGTTACCTGCAGACCACAAAAGTAACACACACTGTGTTAAATCACAGCATCGTTACCAATAATATGTTGTTGTACTCACAGGCTGTTAGCTTGGCATTGTTACTCACCCAAGAGGTTATCCTGTTGAGCATCAGCTGTGAATACTGGGGTGAATACCTCGTCTTTGGGTCGGTCAGTTAACTTACGGTAATTGCAAGTTTCTTTCACCTGGGGTTTACTTAACAGTTTTTTCACCTGTAATAAATGTTGACCCATTAGCTCTAACCAAGTGGCACACTGCCGTTTTATAAATTAAACAATTACATTATTTGGATTGTTAAATAATTACATTAGATTAAACAATTTCTAATTTACTAAAGCCTTTTTCTCATACTGTGCTCCAACTGAATGATTGCTATGAAGAGGAGCAGGGACACAAAGATTTACCACTTTAAAACCTCTAGTACCTGAGCTCTGGAGAGATGCAAGCCCAGTGTGTATATGATCTCCTCCAGGTCCTTCTCCTGCAGGTAGCCACAGTGGCTTTGATCAAAGTATATGAAAGCCATTAGCAGGTCTTTGTCAAATGTCACCATCTGCTTCTTTTTCTCATCCTGACAAAGTGAGGTCCAGTATTAGTTTATTCCAACAAAAGAGGAGGGTAAAATGTTTGCTAATAACTTTATAAACCTCACACACCACTTACTTTATCTTTGGAAGATCTATCTTTTGATTTTCGGTCATCTCGACGGTCGTCCCTTCTATCCCTTCCGTTGGAGTCCTCGTCATCTTTTTCTAAAAAGTAATAAAGAGTAATTATTAATATTTGCTGAAAATTACAATAGGCAAAACTGTAACCTTCTCCGAATACAATAATGCATAGCTCATACCGTCATAGTCATAGTCATCCACATCCTCAGCCTCCATTGGATCGTATTCGTCAGCATTGGTGTTGCTTCCTTCATCGTCATTATCATCTTCGTCTTTAGATTCTTCTTTCTTCAGTGTCCTTTCCTTTCCATTATCCTGTTAGACGGGAGGAAGACTGACTTTTAGACTGAATATTTTTTAATGGAAATTAACCAAGCTTACACAAAAAGCAAGACAATCCAAACGATCCAATCACAGATTTGCTGAAGTGCTGCAAATTCAAGTATTTAACAACAGACAAAAAGCAAGTTCATTTGGAGAGGCAAATTTTACCAAGTTGAGTCACAGATAAATACTTCATACACAAAATACTTGCTAGAGCAGAAGAAAACTACAAACAATAATACAAAGCAGTCTGACAAACTAGAAATTAAACAATGACTTTTACTCCAGTTAAAAGTGCACTGTATATAAACCAATCAGGCAAAACATTATGACCTTCCTAATATTGTGTTGGTCCCCCTGCAACTGCAATGCACTGTGTGTTCTGACATCTTTCTATCAGAACCAGCATTAACTTCTTCAGTAATTTGAGCTACAGTAGCTCGTCTGTTGGATCGGACCACACGGGCCAGCCTTCGCTCCCCACGTCCATCAATGAGCCTTGGCGGCCCATGACCCTGTCGCTGGTTTACCACCGTTTCCTCCTTGGACCACTTTTGATAGATACTGACCACTGCAGACCGGGAACACCCCACAAGAGCTGCAGTTTTGGAGATGCTCTGACCCAGTCGTCTAGCCATCACAATTTGGCTAGCATTTTTCCTGCTTCTAACACATCAACTTTGAGGATAAAATGTTCACTTGCTGCCTAATATATCCCACCCACTAACAGGTGCTGTGATGAAGAGATAATCAGTGTTATTCACTTCACCTGTCAGTGGTCATAATGTTATGCCTGGTCAGTGTATAGTACACCACACTGTCAATGGAGTACACCTAATGTAGATGAAGTGACAAAATATATGGGTGCTTGGGTGGCACAGGGGTCTAACACGCTAGCTCACCACTGCAAAGTGTTCAAACATAAATGTTCAAATCACAGCAGAGTCACCAACCTGGCTGGGCGTCTACACAAACACAATTGGCCACGTTTAAGGAAGGGAAAGCCAGACAGTGTCTCTACTTGCTGCCGCTGCAATATGCAATCTCTTGGAGTGGTTTGGGGGTGCTCACATGAAGCTTAGCATAACTCTTGTACTGTATATGGCTATGTGTGGGTACTTAAAACTGGCAGGTGATAAGAAGTGGCCAAAGATTGGACGTGTCGGAGGGGGTGCGTGGTGATCTGGCTCCTCTTGATCAGATTGGGGGTTGTGCAGGCAGCAGCGGATTCACAAGCGGAAATTGAAAATGACTAGATTAAGAGATAAAGAAGGGGGAAATATGAGGAGAAAAAAACACATATGTACTAACCCGTCTCTTCTCCTCATCCTCTCTCGATCTCTTTGTTGCAGGCTCAGAATTATCGGCATCTTTTTCCCTCTTTCCGTCTCTCCTTTCCACTTCTTTTCTGTCAACTTCTTTCCTTGCCTTGTCTTTCTTTTCTTTTTTCTCATCCTTACTCATAAGAGCAGAAAGAGCTTTGTAGATTCTGTATCCAAAATCCCGCTGAAGCATCTCATTAAACAGTTCAGCAAACAAAGAGACCTAAACACAGAGAAAGACAACTTTTATTTAAAGCACTTTTTACAAAGATTTCAGTCTATTTCTGAGACTTCATGAGTATGTAATTCAAAATGCAATCTTCAGAGAAATATTTAATCATCCACTGGATGAGCTCAGGCAGCTAAACAGGGCTGGAATTAAATATTTGTTGGGTCTTTATGTTAAATGTGGCAAAAAATAGATATTCACACAGAAACAGATTTTGGTCACCTGAAACAGATTTTTGTTAACTAGTTTTACCTACAAAAGCAACAAAATATGGAATTTATTCAGCGATATCCAAACTTGTGAATAACTTTTTATACTTAGGATGAAGCATGCAGCTGTATGCTATTTATCCATGGTTAAGCCATAGTGTAACTGGGAGTGATGAGGATGGAAAAGATTAGGAATTAGTTTATTAGAGGGACAGCGAAGCTAGGAAGTTTTGGATCCAAAGATAGGGAGCGAGACTGAGATGGTTTGGGTATGTGCAAAGAAGGGATGCGAGTTCTATGGAGAGAAGGGTACTGATGGTGGAGCCAGCAGGTATGTAAAAGAGGAATTTTTTGGATGTGGTGAGGGAGGACATGCAGGTGGTTGGTGTGACAGAGGAGGATGTTCAAAACAGGGTAAGATGGAGACGAATGATCTGCTATGGCAATGCCAAAAGAAGATGATTATCCCTAAGTCAATGGGGAAAGTAATGTCAAAGTCAAAAGAATGAGATAACACCGTCTATCAAACGTCTACTAGATTTGCATTGTTTTTTTGTTTTTTTCTAACCAAGTAATTCAGAGTGGAGTTGCTTTCCCAACCTCAAAGGAGTGCTCCTTATTGTCCTCCAGCCTGTAGTCCAGCAGCACACTCAGAGACATGATGCTACAGTCAAACTTGCCATTCTTGGCTGCCCAGTTGGGGTGAACAATGATGGTTGGCTCATCAGGGAGTACATAACGCCTCTCCCTACGCTGGCGCTCAAGTTCTTCTTGCCGTTTACGCTCTTCATCCTAAGAGATACAAAGTTAATAGTATTAAGTTAAAGGGGATAGTGGTAGCCTAGTGGATAGAGCTTTGGGCTATCAACCGGAAGATTGGCGGTTCAAATCCAGCCTCTGCTATGCAGCCACTGTTGGGTCCTTGAGCAAGACCCTTAACCCTGTCTGCTTCAGGCGCCGTAAGGTGGCCGACCCTGCGCTCTGACCCCAGGTTCCAAACAAGCTGGGATATGTGAAGAAGGAATTTCATTGTACTGTACACCTGTATATGTATATATGACAAATAAAGTATATCTTCTTAATCAGACTGATATTACAAATAATTTAAACAAAGAACTACCAATCCACTTCCACATATCCAGCTGCTTTTATATGCATTTTATTTTATTTGAAAATGTGTATTGTATTACAGAATACAGAAATACAGAAGCATTCAGCAATTGCAACAACATTTGTGTTTAAGTCTCACATTTTTAAAAACAACATACACCAATCAGCCATAACATTAAAACCACCTCCTTGTTTCTACACTCACTGTCCATTTTGACAGCTCCACTTACCATATAGAAGCACTTTGTAGTTCTACAATTACTGACTGTAGTCCATCTGTTTCTCTGCATGCTTTGTTAGCCCCCTTTAATGCTGTTCTTCAATGGTCAGGACCCCCCCCCCCCCCCCCCCAGGACCACTACAGAGCAGGTATTATTTAGGTGGTGGATCATTCTCAGCACTGCAGTAACACTGACATGGTGGTGGTGTGTTAGTGTGTGTTGTGCCGGTATGAGTGGATCAGACACAGCAGCGCTGCTGGAGTTTTTAAATACCGTGTCCACTCACTGTCCACTCTATTAGACACTCCTACCTAGTTGGTCCACCTTGTAGATGTAAAGTCAGAGACCATCGTTCATCTATTGTTGCTGTTTGAGTTGGTCATCTTCTAGACCTTCATCATTGGTCACAGGACGCTGCCCATGGGGCACTGTTGGCTGGTCCAGCAGTGACAGTGAGGTGTTTAAAAACTCCATCAGCATTGCTGTGTCTTATCCACTCATACCAGCACAACACACACTAACACACCACCACCATGTCAGAGTCACTGCAGTGCTGAGAATGATCCACCACCTAAATAATACCTGCTCTGTAGTGGTCAAAATAAAAAAAAACAAAGTCTTTCAAATATTTGTTAAATGTAACAAGAAACTTCATGCCTTTTGGTGTTGCAGCAGTCTATTATGCTAGATTCAGGTCTAAATCTCTATCAGGCGGCTATCAACCCGCCAGGCAGCTATACAGACATGTTCGGCTTTGTCTTTGTGGCCAAAGAACTGTGATGGATTGGCGCCCTGACCAGGGTATTCCTGTCTTGCGCCAAGTGTTTCCTGGTGAAACTGGACCTGCTGTGCCCCTGACTACGATAGAGCGGTTGATGAAAATGAAACAAAAAAAAAGATGTATACATAGCATATAATAATTATAGGTATTCTTTATAAATGATTGAATAGTCTGATGGCAGCTGTTAGTAAAGACTCCCTGTAGCATTATATTTACTGAATAAGTATCTATAAAAAAGTGAACTAAATGATACTCAGCTTCAGATAATTATTTACGTAAAGAAAAAAGGTTGGCGGTTGAAACAGTGTTCAGGGTACTGGGACTACCCACCTCTCTATCATCATTGGTTCTGCATGGCTCTTCCTCCTGCACAAAAACAGGCTCTGTCTTCACCGACTCTTTAGATTCCTCCACCTGCTCCTCCACCTTCAGCTGCTTAGTTAGCCGAGCTATGAGCTGCGACTTTAATCCTTTGGAGCTCAGAGATCGATTCTCCAGTTCTTTACGCAGGTCGTTTACCTAAGCACAGACAAACGTAACTAAAGCTGGAGCAGCTCATCAGGACAGGAGATGATTAGATTGGATGTTCATAACAATCTACCTTCATGGACTTAGGATCAAGCTTAGACCAGTGAGTGGGGGCAGAAATCTCTTTGGAATCTTCCTCATCTTTCTCATCTTCCTCCTACCTCAGGTCAAAGGGGAAGAGGAAAAGAAAGAGGCAAAAAGTTACACAGCAACTTTAAACTATTTTTTACTTTTGAAGTAAAAGTTGATCCGTGCAAGAAGCAAGGTCACAACTGTCACTGTCTCCTCCAACTGAGGTGTCGATTGGATAAGAAAGTTCACTTCTAGTTTACATAAAAGGCTCCTAGCTTTTAAAACAGATCCAAACCCCACCAATCAGCCAATCAATGCCAGTTCTGTGGAATACAAAAAGATAATCAATAAAAGCGGTCCAGACTGTGACGGATGCACTCAGAGATGGTCTCCAACTCAAAGTGTGTAAGGGATCCCTACGACTACATTTCAATTTACGCCTTTTCCCCTTCTTTCTAACAGTAAGCCACTGGGGACTGTCCTTAGATCAGCCAAACTTCCTGGAAAATCGAGTCCAGATATCTAGGTTCAGCCCAATCAGAGAATAGCGTAAAAATAAAAAATAAAAAATAAATAAGAAAAATAACTTAAGGAATTGTTAAAATTCAGCAAATATTGATTTAAAATGCAAAAGTAATCATGACAGAAAACATACCGAAATACACATTTTACAACAACTGGCTCTCCAGATTCCAGCCCGCCATTCAATGATCTGAACAATTTCAGCATTAAAAATATGTATATTCAATATGCAAACTGTGGAATTTGAGTAACGTTCTTATTAAAATTTGACACTAAACAGAAAATTCCTTTTCTTTCATTATTGAAATGTGCTTTTTTACATAGCGGGCAGAGCTAGAATCTGTTTTACCAGTTTCAATAAAGTACGTCCTAATCTGTTCCACTGTATGTGACTGCGGGCTGGGTGGGGTGGGGTGGCGAGGGCAGTGCTGGGAAAGCAAGTAGAAGAAGCAGGAGGGGAAGGGGTGAAGTAAAAAAGATGGAACACAGGGACAGTAAAAAAGGGGCTTTTGTAGGATGTCTGTGATACATTTTGTGTTCTGAGTGTTTGTCTGTCTATTCCTGTGCCTGTGAGAAGCGGAAATGAGAAGAAAATGATTAGCATTCAGTGCCTGTTCTCCATCAGCCTCCTTCCGTTCAGCCGAGAGTTTCTCTGCCAGCTGCTCCTTGAATCCACGGGACAGCCCCTCCCACTCTGAGCGGGTAGGAAGACAATGCCATACATCCGGGAGAAATAAAACCACTGTCTCCACATGTGCGGGGACTGTCCGCCCTTTGTGAGTCTCCTCAGGGCGGTGATAGCGAATCTCTGCAAAGCGATACCTGTCGCAAAGGAAGAAGTGCATTGGAAAGAAACATTCGGTCAGACATATAACTAAACCCAAACCCTATACACTTCCTATACACACACACACAAACAAACAGCTTTCATTTCCCTATCCCTTTTCGTTATAAGTCAATCTTAGAGCAGGTGATATGAAACATAACAGTCTGCAGATCTCCACCACAGGTTCTGATGATGACGGCGTCCGTGTATTAGGAAAATCAACACACACAATAGACATTAACAACCTGGACATTTTCCCTTTTCTTACTGTCAGACCGGTCCCATAACAATGTGAGTCTGAACTGGAGGTTTGTGAAAAAACCAACAGTGTAAGAGGAAGACAGATTTAAGGACACAGTGAGATATGTAAGATATTTAGCACATCAAAGGTCAGAAAACAAAGTCATGGTGGTGACTCCTCCTCTGGCTCTGCTTTTCAAGCAACAGGTTGAATGCATTCAACCACATCACTGCTACACAAGTTAGCGAAAAAGGACATGGCAAAATAAAGATGACTGGAGCACTGGATCATTTACAGTAAAAAATCCTCTAACGTCAGGAAATACAGCTTTTGTAATATCCATGCAGTAACAGGACACCAGAATAACGTTACTAATGACTAGTACTTACCACTGGGTACATAAACTCAGATCAATGCCTGTCAGTGCCTTACAACAACGTATTGCTGTTTTTATAAGGACTGAAGGATCGTTCTCTGGATCGGCTCCATCCAGTGAAGGAGACCAGTGGCCACCGATGGCCATGGCCTCGTCTTTGCCTCTCATCCCCACCAAGAACTGAAAACAGAAAAATTGAATAAATAAATAATTAAAACACATAAGGTCACATGCTTTACATGTTAGTGCTAAAAAATTGAAATTAACATACATTAGCGTCATAAAGCGGGGGGGGGGGGGGGGGGGGGCACTCTAACCCCAACTACAGGCACCAACACAAACTTAGTGTTTAAAAAACAGACAACTGAGCTTTGGGGTACAGCCGAAATTGTTTAATAAGCCTCCTAATTTCAATAATTTGGTAGCCAGACATTTGATGACTATCATAGGGGTAAAGTAATACAACTTACACATGTGCAAATTAGACATGTGCAAGAGGGGGGCGTGTGGTGATACAGATTTCCGTGGTCAGATCAGAGGTAACACAAATAGCAGTGGATTCACAGTCAGGAACTAAACTAAAATCCAGTCAGTACTAAAAAAATCCAGAAAAAAGGTTGCCCATGGGTTGCCATTGTTTTGGAGATATTTTCTTAAAACCTTTACGTACCTAAAAGCTAATGGGACAATCAACATATTTCCATCTAATTACAGACAAATGTGTTTTATTTCTGTTTCTGCTTTCATCAGACAGTTCACCCATAACATCCTATGATGTGGGCACAGTGGCTCGGTGGGTAGCACTGTCACCTTACAGCAAGAAGGGCCTGGGTTCGATTCCCAGGTGGAGCGGTCTGGGTCCTTTCTGTGTGGAGTTCGCATGTTCTCCCTGTGTCTGTGTGGGTTTCCTCTGGGAGCTCCGGTTTCCTCCCACATTCCAAGATATGCAAGTCAGGTGAATAAAATAAACACGATAATTATAGCCGAGTGGTAACTTTCAAGATAAAAGCTTTTGGCTTTACCTTAATAAGACGAGCTGGGTGTTGGAAAGATTCCTTCAGGTCTTGTGGGTCCTCAGCAAGGGCACAAGACTTGTGGTACATTTCATCCAGACTTGGGTTGGCAAGGAGCATCACCTACAGCACCATAAGCAACAGCATTGTTTACATGTTCACATCCAAAAATACTGGCCCAAAATTCAGAAAAAAGAATAATAAAGAAAAATAATAAATAAATTATAAATGTGACCTCACACCTTGGCACTGTAGGTGTGGTTGGCATCAGGAGGGTCAAGTACAGCTGTGTTTTTTACCAAAGAGTCCACCTCTTTATGCATGATGTGGAAATTACAGTAATTTCCAAAAGTAAAAGGTCGCGATAAGTGAAAGGCATCCACCCAGGTGAATAAAGCATCGAAGAAGTCACTGGGGATGTAGAGACTTTGATACCTTCGTCGGAGCTCCATCATGTCACAGTTATAACTGTAAAGATCGAGGACGTGTTAAATGTGTTACATTTATTTAAAATGTTTTAGCATTACTACAAAATTTTTCATTAGCTAATAAGATAACCTACCAATCAAGGGAGAACTTGGAAAACTGCACAGTATATCGTGGTGCAGCTCGGCGTGGCCGTCTTGGAGAGCGGTCTCTTCTAGGTGAACGCTCTCTTGAACGTTTGCGTGTTGGGGAGCGCTCCCTAGATCTCCTTCGCTCTCTGTCTCTCTCCCTACTACATGAGGATAAATCATAAAGCATGGTTAATTACATTTACCTAAACAAAGTACACTACATAGCCAAAGTATGTGTATAAGTATAAAGTTGGCCCCACTTTGCAGATGTCACAGTCTACTTTATTCTGGGAAGGCTTTCCAGAACATTTTTGTGTGTCTGTAGGAATTTGTGCCCATGATGCATTTGTGAGGTCAGGCATTGATGCTGAACAAAAAGGTTTGGTCTGCAAATGATGTTCAGCTTTCAATGGTGTTCAATGGCACTAAGGCCAGGACTTCATGCAAGCCACTAAAGTTCCTTCACCAAACCTATTAAACCATGTGTTTATTAACCTCTCTTTGTGCACATGGCACAGTCTGGAACAGGTAAGGACCTTCCTCAAACTGTTGCCACAAAGTTGAAAGTGCAAAATACACTTTGTCAATCATTTGTATACACCTATTAGCAAGGAGTACTTCTGGCCATATAGTGATAGTTAGAAGAATCCCCAAACAGAAGTCTATATGGTAAATGCACTTGCACGACAGTCACAGTGGCAAAACACAACAAGGACGTTTTAATGTTACTGGCCTTCTGTCATCTTTTCTTAGGATGAGCTCTGGTCGGTCGCTGCGGCTGGGAAAACGAGGAGAGGGGTCGATACGTCTTACAGGCTGTGGCTGAGGCATCATCCGCACCGGATGCTGAAGCAAACCCCCTGAAAAAACTGAATCTACAGGAGATAAAAACAGCAGAAACAGCATTAGATCGTATTACAACCAACAAACTTCTCTGGATACTGAACTGGATAAGCTGCCTTACCTTTTGGAGGTGGCTGCGGCAGTAGAGGCTGGGGGGGATTCTGGAGCAGTGGGGCTAAAGATGCTGCGGAAAGCTGAGCTTGTAGAAGCGAGGGAGGGGGACCCTGGGCTTGAACGCTAAACGAAGTGGGTGGAGGTAAAGATTGAAGCATGGAAGGGCCCGGCTTTATCATGTTTGGGGCAGGAGGCTGGCTCTAAAAGATAAAAGCAGACATGAATTAGAATTGACCACCCGTCTGAAGCAATACACAAGCTACTACAACAAATGTGTGGATGGTGATGTTTCTCTTCCGATATATGAGGCTGAATGAAAGGCTCTGAACTGGCTATAACCCGAGAGAGAACTGTATTAAAGTCTAAAGGAACTTTAGGCAGCATTGCTAAAAGACACAAGTCCAAAGGTGTTGTTACATAGAAATGGTCAATTGTTAATATATAAAAAGACAAACAAAACTGGTACTGTTACTCTCTACCAACAATCATGTATAAATAATTAGCTAACTTTATGCAAATCTGTCTTTAACTTGTTTCCACGAAGTATCCAAGTTTGCTTGTTTACTCTCTTGAAAAATGATGCAAAACTTTCAACAGCTAATCTACCTTCAAGTTTTGGGAGAAAACCACACTGTGAGAACACAACAAACTCATTACAGACAGTGACGAGAGGCAAAGTTCAAGTTCAGGTTTCCAGGACCCAGGCGCTTTTTTAGCTGGCTATAATAAATTATAAACAGCAGTATTTGCCGATGATGACTTACATATTTTAACAACGGTCAAAAACTCAAATGAACCGTCACAAAAGCATCCATAAATGCTCTTTTAACATCTATTAGAATAAATAGAATAGAACCAATTTAATATACATGTAAAGGCAATCCACCAGTTTACAATGTATCGCTTTAATCTTACCTATTTGTTGTAAGCTTGTGTTCAACTATTTTTACATTCCATATTATCCCTAGTATGGGTCCCATGTGGCTTCAATCTACGTTCTTTTACTTAAATATTTACAAAATCATGTACTGTGTATGCACCTGTATGTTTTTTTTCTGGTTAAGAAAGTGTTAAGAATAGGACACATTTGTACTTAAATTAAGGAGTAACGCCATTACATCTACAGTTAAATATTTATGTTACAAAGAACAAAGCAGACCTATAGTGTTTTATCATGCACCTGCTTCAACACATGCCTGTATTAAGCCAATCTGAAAAGAAAATAAACTATGCTTTAAAGACACAAATATTCTAGCTGTGGGAAAATGTAGAAAAATGCACCTAACACATAAAGCTTCAAGCTGTAGAAACAGAAGAAAACCGTTTTAAAAGCAACTTATTATGTGAAGAATGAAAGAGCACCAAAGAAGTGTGACTAACGCCTGTCTGTGCACTGGGAGAAGGAAGAAGCATTACAATTCCTACATGCCTGAATTACGGTAATCATAAAAAGACAATTCAAATAAATGAGCTGGTCACTGAACTGAACTAGTAAATGTGTTGCTTCCATAGCAACACTAAGATAAATAGATACAATACAGATTAACAGGCAGTTTGCAATGCCACAGTTAAATTTTACTCAATTGAGATTAAGTTATAGTTTGACAGTATTTGAAGTCATTAACAAACATGACATAATACACTACTCATGCCAAAATATCTATATACAAAAACTGGTTAACTTAGGTTAGGTTTAATCACCATAATTCAGACGTGACGTTAATGCATTATCAAAAGATAAAGAGAACAGAAAGAACACTTTAAATTGCAATGGTTACATTTGATCTTGAATCCACCGCCGTGTGTATGTCAGAGTAGCGCTGCACTCCGGCATCAGTGTAAAAGCTGGACAGCTGTGGGGAAACCTGAGGTAAGGGCTGGGGCACCTGGTGCTACATGGAGATTAAGAACACAGCAATCAACAGCACTGTAATGACACACTATGCAAACAAAACCAAAAACAGGACAAGCCGTAATGTGATTATAACACTTCATAGTAAGGGATCTGTTTGGTTAACTATGCTAGCTCACCGTTTGGTTGGGCAACTGAGGTAAAGTCTGTATGCGCTGGGCGTTCCACTTAAAGGGCATGTTGGGATTGTAGATGGCTTCCACTAGTACCCGGTCACCCACTTGTGGTGTTTTGCCCTTTACCGCACTGGAGACCAAACAGAAGCATTCATTGAATTATCTTCAGTAATTACTTTCTTCGAAGAGGAATTATGGTGGGACTGGCAACACAATGAAAACCCTGGATACATGATAAACTTAGCAATCCAATAAAACACCATTAACCCCTCCCCCACTCATCCACACCAACCTAAATACCTACCAACCCACTCACTTGCTAAGTAAAAACAGCCAGTAAATAGACTGACACCATGTAGGAGGAGACTGGAATACAAATGTCATCTCTTACCTAAGCTGGAAAAATACATCTTCATCCACAAAACCAAACGTGTCATGCAGCTTGTTGACGACTCCAGTGAAGACACGCTGTTTTTGGGGCTGGATCTGCTGCTGGTGGCTAGAGCGTGGAGTTGGATACGACACTGTGATCTGGGCTGTCTGCTGTGGGTTGGACAAACTCAAACTGGTAGGCAAAGCAACAGGGGGCTGAGAAACACAAAAAACTAAGTTTCTGTCATTTCTGCATTAAATATTATAAAAGCAATACTAAGAAGAGTATATATGCTTTTATGTTCAATCCACACATTTCATTAAAAGGTTTATATAAGTATTTATATAATAAATATTATATTATAATAGCATACGTTCAGACACAATGACATCTTGTGAAAAGCCTTCCCAAGAGAGTGGAGACTATAATACATAGCAATCATATACTAATGCCCATGGTTTTGGGATGAGAAATCCAACAAGCTCATGGCCAGGTGTTCACAGACTTTTTTTGTGTGTACAAACCACTTTTTCAGAAAAGTTGGGACTCTTTCTAAAAATGCAAAAACATTAAAACATTTATATAAGGTATCTTTTCCCAGGAACTCCATGTCTATTTCAGCAGGACAATGCCAGGCCTCATTCTGCACAAGCTACAACAGCGTGTGTGTGTGTGTGCTTGACTGGCCTGCCAGAACTTTGGACTGTTGAGCACCTTGTATTGTATACAATAACATAAGTATCTTCAATTCCCAAATAATTAAAAGAAAGAGTGACCTTTCTTGACTAAGTGCACAGAAGCAGGCTGTATGAGTAGAGTGTGAAACAATGCAGAATGCTGATTGGTCAAAAGAATCGCTACTTGAGTGAGACAACACAAGTTCCCAATTTCAAACATAACTGCAGGATTTGCTGTGGGGCAAAACAAAAACTGCCCTGTTGTTGCGACTGCTACTGCTAACAAATGCTGTGCATATTTGCTCACAGCATCTGGTGGGAAATGCTATCACAGCCTCACCTTCAGCAAACTCTTCCTAAGTTCACAAGTACCCTTGTACAATTGGAAACGGACGACTGGATGACATACAAATCCTGCAATTTAGGTCAGCCTCAGACAGGGACATCCCTGAGCAACTGTGAGTGATTTAGTTAGAATAAATATAAATAACATGGCTCACCTGTGAAAGCAGGGCAGGTTGAGGCTGTGGAAGCTGTTAATAGAAAATAGACATTAATTTTTGGACCTTAGAGCCTAGTGCATTCAAGCAGTCAGATTTTAACATCCGTCCAAGACAATGCATCTTATTTGTGTGTTCATGATCATAACATTCCAAGCATTAAAAGTGTATTTGATCCCCTGTGGTTTTGGACCATAGAGTATATTAGCTAATTTACCAAATGTAAGTAAACTAACTGAAAGGTCAGAGTAATAAAGAACAAATTGATTGAGCATATGTACCTGATGAGGGACACTGTAGAGGGTTTGTTGAGGGGGTGGCTGAGGTGGGGGAACTTGAGGTGGCTGCTGCTGCTGCTGCTGCTGCTGCTGTTGATACTGCTGTAGAGCCGAATTAATCTGAGACTAAAATACACATTAGAGCTCTAGGATTATTCATTGGAGCTATGAATGAGCAGCTGTTACAGCTGTGCTAAGATGAGGCCAACACAACAGTACAAGCCCAACAAAACATTCACACATTAACATTCAGTTTTCCAATAAAACATAAAGAGGTTGCACACCTGTTGCAGAGCAGCTGCAGCAGCGGCGGCTGCTGCTGCTTGCTGTTGGAGAGCTGCAGTCTGCTGGGAGATCTGGTAATTGGCAGCAGACTGTGTGTTGAGGGACGCTGCAGCCAGGGCTGACTGCTGCGTGTACATGGAGGGGGAAGCACCCAGGAGAGATGGCTGCTGAACACCTAAAGCTGCAGTGGGACAAACAGGCCATAAGAAATTATATGCCACCTTCCAACACTGTAAATTTGCAAAGTTTTGTGTCTCATTGGCCAAAATAAGTTGACTTTTTAATGTAGCAGAAAAAGCCTAAAAAAAGATAACTAAACACTACAACGCTGCATACTAAAGTATAGTTATATATTAGTTATATATAGTATATAGTATATATATATATATATATATATATATACAGTATATATATATATATATATATATATATATATATATATATATATATATATATATATCTCAGAGATGCATACTATCCCAATCTACACATTTCCAATTCCCGATTGTGCATCTGATGGCGCTTGCGTAGTGTATGTTTTAGCTGACAGCATAAAATTATCAGTTAAACAGTTAATCAATGGCATTCCAAAAATAGAAAATAAAAACTTTACAACTACTAAACCTACTAATATAAAAATCTACATTTTATCTAACAGTGACATATGCATCTTTTTAGTTTCTTTATTTATGATGTTTTCACACACATAAGAAATACCCCTTTTTCTACTACTCACAGTGTAGACTGTTCAGGTCTATGGATTGTCCTGTGTGGCCAGGCTGAGACACAGCTGTCGCAGTAAACTGGGCTGCCCATGGAGGGTTCTTCTGCCCCCCAAACTGGGCCATGGAGACTGGCTTTGGATTTTGACAGATCAGCAGCACACACGTCCTGTTGAAACAATGAGCTCACTTATTAAGACAGTATTACAAAAAAACAAAAACAAATCTAAAGTATATTTCATAAAGCAAACTAACTTAACAAGCCTGGTTAATTTATGTTTGCATTTGGACTATTACTCATTGACTCACTACTGTAAGTATAACAATATAAAATCAATGCCTCAGAAGACTATGTCCTGACAATTTTACAAATACTATGTGACGCATCTCTAAAAGATAATGTAAGGTCACATTATTCTATACAATACTCAGAGTGCTTTAGCCTTCTAGACAACTGACCTTCATTCTTGAATTGTATATTATTAACATCCTGGTCAATTAACAAAATGATTGCTGTGTTTTATAGTTCTTAATTAATAAATGAAAATCCATGTGCAACTGCTGGTGAAATGTAAGTAAATGCAAAATGTGTCAATAAATGTTAAAATATTAATTTTAAATAATACTATTTAATGTTTATAATATGGAAAGTTTAAAAACTTTAAATCATTTGGAGAAAAACGTCTAGTTGACCTGAACATTAGGTCTAATACAAGCAAAAAAAATCTACGATGCACAATGGTGACAGTAAGACATCAAAAAGATAAAATCAGCAAGCATTTGTGTGCATCTACTAAATGACAGAAATACAACTTGATCCGATACTGACTGGTCTACACAGAATAAATCAAGGTTAAAAATGCAGGTAAGACGTGACCCCAGTGATAAGCGAGCTCCAGCATCGTCACATGAACGTGTATTTACAAAAAACAATGTGATTAATCAGAAAACAGAATGCACGAAATATAGTGATTTTTATGTAAATGTGAACTTTACCTTAATGTAAACAAACCTGACAGGACTGCTCTTCAACCATCCATTCAACCAGTAAAACTAAATAAACAAGCAGGAAGGACTAGAGGAAAGTAATGCAATAACCGGTGAGACTAGTTCTGTTTACGCTTTGTACTTATATAAAATCACAAAATAAGCCTGACGTAAAAACAGGCTAGTCAATGTACAACGACAATGCTAACAGAGGATCAATTAGCTTAGCTTGCCGTCCAGCTATGACAATCCACATACCGGCTACAGGCTGGTGTTAGTACAAAGCTAAACGACTGTTTCAGTGTGAAACTGCAAACGTAGTGCTTTTATCTAAGCTTAGTGGGAATAACGTGTCTCCCCTGACGTTAAACGGAGTGCGGTGAAAATGTCAAGTCAGAAAAGCTGCAGTGCTGACATCAGGTTTTAGCGTTAGCATCGTTAGTTAGCTCCGTGTTGTGATCGCGCTCTTTAATTGTGGGCCAGCTATTAGCTTGCATAGTCAGTCAATTCAGAGCTATTGCTGCACATTTAACGACAAGAGAAACGCAATGTTTACTAGCTACACAAATGCGCGTTATAAATGCTATAGACAATTACACACAACTACAGGGCTACAGTGTATTTGTCATAACATCTTACCTGCTGTTGTACTGTACACGGCATGCACTGAGCTGAGAGTTGCGCATGCGCAGTTTGTTGCGTTGACGTCACGCTACTAACGACTCTTCTCTTGGCTGTAACAGCTTCAAAAAGACCATTGTTCCAGAGTCATTAATCAAATACATTGTCTTCTACATCTACATTCCAGCTGTTTTCTAACTGTGAGGATATCAGGATATCAGCCCGTTATATACCGATGAATTAAGTTATTTATGTCATTAATTTATCATATAGATTTAACCTTTTCAAACTCTTAAACATGTATAAACTCGTCTATTTTTGTGGTTCCACTATTCAGTTATGTGTGTAATGAACATTTTTCTGTTATTCTATAAACTACTGACAATATTTCTCCCAAATTATAATATTCCTGCCTTGCTACCAGTGTGTTACCTGGTGAAACCTGGCCTACTGTGACCCTTACCAGGTTGATGAAATCAAAAAGGTGCAGTGTTTTCAGACCCCGAACAATGCAAAGAAAACAAGTTCACGTTTTAAAAGAACACAATACTGTATTAGCTGAATAACCCCTATTTTTACAGCATTAATGAGTCTTGGCATGCTCTTTCCTAGTCTTTCACATTGCTTTGAAGATCTGTTGATTTCCAATAGAGTTTTGCCTATTTTCCTCTGACCTCTTTCATTACCAAAGCGTTTTGTCCTCAAAACTGCTGATAACTGGATTTTTTCACCATTCTGTGCAATCTTCATACAGTAATGAAGATCTTAACGTATTCAAATTAGCAGGTCTGACATCAACCCTGCCAAAGTTAATCTGTATTACACATTATATTTTCATCCTGATGGTATGTGAACTACTGTTATGTAACTGACAAAAAAAAAGTTACTTAAATAAGCATGAGTACAAGTGTTCCTAATAAAGTGCTTTTAAGATAAGATAAACAAATATTGTTGTAACAAGGTCACCTTCATTCATTAGGAAATTATCAGTATTTCTTTGCATTTTTAATATTTGTTTTGCATTTATTTATATCTTCACATTCATTACTAGAATATGAAAATTTTTTATTTGCATTTTTTAAAGCAAAATAATTGTACAGACAGTGAAAAAACTACACTATTATAGTTCTTTTATTCAATATTATGTGTTTCATTATATGCACTAACCAAGCACTTTAAGGTATCCCTATATGGTATATACAATTACTGATTCCTTTATAAGCTGTGCCTACCAAACAGATCCACTTGGTGTATACAAAACAATTGACTGTAGCCTATTTGTTGCCATATTTGTTATGGCCATTTGTAACACTGCAATGACACTAACATTGTAACACTGGTTTATCAGGTACAGCAGTGGGAGTTTTAAAAATCTTACTGTCAATGTTGGGAGATGAGTAAAGCTCCAACCAAAAATATAGTCAACAGCATATAAAATAGATAACTATATTCTCTAACTGTATACCTACATTGAGTGTTCCTATGTGTTCCTAATAAAGAGGCCAGTACGTTTAAACAGTATTTAAGAATCCCAACACCACTGCTGCACCTGATACACTCATATCAGTACACTCACACTATTCAATCATTACCATGTTAGTGTAATCACAGTGCTGAGAATGGTCCACCACCCACAGAGCATCTGGTCAGTGGGTGTCCTATTGGTTGCTTTCAACTGATAAATGGGGTACATGAACCTAATTTGCTAAAGGGGCTTAATAATTTTAGTTGCAACAGTAAAGAGCAACATACAGGCTACAATAAATAATTTTATACCCACAAAGATCATCTGTATTGTATGTGTAGCATATAAAATGTAAAATAAAAGTGTAGACAGATGTACCTAATAAAGTGCTCAGTGTATGTCTGATTTATATATATGACTAAAAAGATGTAGACACCCAGACCTGTTGGACATAACACAACCACAGGCATTAATACAAATTTATAATATAACATGGTTATAAGATCCTTTGCCTTGGACTTCCACAGTTTTTGATTTAAAATAAGCCTGCCTTGCAAATTAACAAATGTGCTTAAAGGGGTTGAGCTCAGGACTCCGTGCAGGTGACTAACACACCAAACAATGTTAGCAGTGGAACATCTGAATTTAATAATTTTAAAGTGCTGTATACCACTCAGACCATAAACATACCAGGAATACAGTACCAGTAAACTGTGAATGGTTTGCTTTTATATGTAACATACAGATAGGCTATTTACAGTCTTAACATTTTTGATCTCATTTACATCTATAGATTGTGTGATGCAACACTAAATGTCATTTTTAAGCACATGAACTCAAGCTCATTTTGGCTACATCACAATTTTGCATGTCTTACAATGAATAGTGGATTATTAAAACAACAACCAGTTGTAAAAGTATTCAGACTACATTTCAGCTAACATCTTTGTTAATTATAAGAGATCATCTAAAATTAGAAAAACATGGCAGGGCTGAATATTGGTAACTGCGTACTTATGGGTTTAGTAAGAATCTTTTAAACACACTAGATGCAGGTAGAGAAAACAAATGCATTTAGCAGGTCAGGGTAACAACATTGGGGTTGAAATCAGTAATCATCAATACAGATGAGTATCTGAATAGTTAATAATGTATTGTGTTATTTTTAGTTGGAAATTATTGAAAGCTGGATTTAAGTTTTGGTATTTTAAGGCACTATTTAAAATCACTTATTATAAATTGTGCTAAGCTTTCCTAACTCACAAATATTATTACAGTTGTAAGAAACACGTCAATATTCTTTAAATTAATCTTAAATATTGTTACCAAAAATAAAAAACTTTAAAGTATTTCCAGGTCTGATTTTTGTTTACAACTGTTTGTAGTTTTAACAACGTAAATCTATAGGTATTTCTAAAAGCAGTAGCCAAATCTTACGATTTAACATGATATATACATTCTACACATCTTTTATTTTTTTCTCTAGTTCTAAGAATGCCTTCATGTTGATTTCATCCACTTCATCTTCCACCTGTAAAAATGATAAATATAACATATGTGATCAATACATGAGATATCAGCCAATTAATTGAACTTTTCAACATTTAAATGTCAGTAAAATGCATCACCTGTTCCACATTATCCACCTCTGGTATGTAGAACTGTAGCATGTTTTGAATACCATTTTTCAAAGTCACTGTAGAACTGGGACAGCCTGTGCAGGAACCAACCAACTTTAATTTGACAGTGCCATCCTCAAAGCCCTTAAAGATAATGTCACCACCATCCTCCTGCACTGTGGGCCTAAAGGGCAAGGGAATAGAACATAATTTATTTATATCCTTTGTATGAGCCATACAATGAGCATCCCACTGTATTGTGTAGGTCTGCCCTGTGATTTGCTGTAGGTGCCATCATGACATTAACAAACTACATGAGTGAGTCATTTCATTGACAAGATATTCTTAATCTGTGAAATAAATAAGGGGTGGTTTTGTATTCCTTATCCTATGTGCATAAATTGTTGCCACAAAAACGACCAATAATGTTACTGCAGAAGCTATACTAAATGTTCTCATAAAAACAACAACCTTAAGGCTGTGATAAGAAAAACAAGGGTCACAAGCAAGTACACACCTCCTCAGACAGGTGTAAAGCCACTAATCACTTTTCCAGTCTCAGATATTTACAGAAAGCCCTAAGGGTGTATTTAGAATTTTGCTTACTGAGAGGCTGCATTTGCTCAGCGCTTGGCTTGAGCAGTGCAGTAAAACATCATCATTGTAACACAATACAAAAAAAAAAAAACATTTGTATAAAATAACCACCAAATTCACTAAAACCAACCACATGTATCTAGGTTTAGCTGGATTCTTCATCACTGTCATGGTACCCTTAAAACTTGTGTTATACAGCTGGTGGTACTGAAATTATGAAAATCACAATCTTCTCCATGTTCGTCCTGCCTGAGAGGCTTTTGCCAGGTCATAAAAATGAGTTGGAGGTGTTTTAAAAAGGTCCGAAGCTAAAACAGCAAGCGCTAAAATCACAAACTAATGAGGCAAATGTGTGCAGTGGCAAGCTAAGCAGCTGCATGGTTGGTATAAAAACCTGAAGCCACTGTGACTTTGTCTGTATAAAGAAACATGTTAAGATCCTAAACATGACACTTTTAAGCCCTTTTGGTGCATACTGAAGTATGCTTACCTGATCCGTGTGTCTAAAAGCTCTTTAATCAGGGACACAATTTCATCATCGTCATCTGACACACCTAAAATAAAATCACAAAGTAGAAGGAAATGTTTAACACCTGGACCATCAAACCAATCAACAAATCTGTTCTGGCAGGCTCTGCAGTGCCTTACTTACTGCTCTCTGGATGTGCTGCTCCTGTTGTGACCAGTTCTCCTCTCTCAAAGAACTCTGTGATAACTTCAATGGCTTGACGTTTAATGTCGGTCCACCTCACCTCATCATCCATCTAGGATCAGAAGTACTGACGTTATGAATCACTCTTCACTCAACTTAATCATCTGTTGTTTGTTGTACATTCATTATTAAAATTAGGATCTGTGATTGTTACCTTGGTAAGTGTGATGAAATCTGGACCAAAAAACACACTTTTGACTCCTTTAACCTGAAAAAGATCCCTGTTGAAACATTAAAAATATATCAAAAAATGTAAACTTTATCTTACACCATGATTTCAGTCTAATCCGTGTTGTCTAATGTTTAGACAGTACTGCTCTTTCTGCACTCGAGCTAAATCGTGAGAACAAGGACAGAATGACACAGTGTAACATTAAATAATAAACACAGATAAGTATTAAGTGCTTGTCTATGTCTTCAAATTCTGTCTGAAGAAATCAACTTAGCATAGCACAAATATACTACACTTTCTATAAGAGTGCTTTCACATACGTTCTTATGCAAAGGTTTAGACACTTTTTTTTTTTTCAAATTCTATGTTTTGTTGTTTTCTGTTGTAAAAAGAGGTTAACACATCTACTAAAAAACATGGGCACTATATATTTGCTAAATTTTGTATGTTGGAGAAATATAAAAGTCATATTATGTAAGTAATGGCATATTTAACTGGAAAAACATTAACATGCCAAGTTCTTACTTTGCTAATGATGAACACTCTGCAGAACTTGAAGTTGGAAAGTCTAAAGTTCCTTTTCCCAGCACAGGCCTCCCAGGAAGGAACTTTAAGCTCCTGGGGTTTGGAGTGTCTTCTGTCAAAACTGACAACCATCGTACTGTAAAACAACACATGTCTTTAATATGACAGAACTAAAATAAAATGAATAAAAGTAAGTTAGTGGTTAAAGTACTGGACTAGTAATCAGAAGGCTGCCGATTCAAGCCCTGCCACTGCTAAGTTCCCACTGTTGGGTCCCTGAGCAAGCACCTTAACCCTCAATTGTTTGCAATGTAATCAGTCACAATAAAGTCACTTTGGATAAAGGCATTTGCTAAATGCACTAAATGTAAATAATTTTAGCACAGTCATTTAGACTTTCTAATATTTAGTGTTTACAGTTTCATTTAATGATGGACACACATGATGGACAGCTCACAATAAATGTAAAACATCAAAACTATAGCATCTAGATTTTAATTATTATGGTATGAAATATGTAGCCTAGAGGCCTGTGGTGTCTTACCTGAGAGTTGTTTTGTCTGTAACTGTTGTCCTTGTCTGTTCTTCTGAACTAACAACTGGGAGTAGCACTGACTTCTGCTTTTCACTGAAAACCTAGAGAGAACACTTACATTATACATTTTTCCAAACAATGATTCACTCACAGATTACTACTAATGAAATTCCTAAACCTATTACTTTTAGTTTTAGGGATTTCATTGTCCAACAAAGAGCAGCTTTAACCAATGTATACAGGATTAAGCAAGAGGAAACTTATCACCATGCATTCTTAGTCACAGTCCCTAAAGCTTTGATCTTGCAACACTTATAATTAGGGCTGTCGAAGTTAACGCGATAATAACGCATTAACGCGATTTCAATTTAACGCGATTAAAAATAATAGTGCCGTTAACGCAAATTCTAGTTAATGTTGAGACTTGACTGGTAAAACTACAACGCTCGGTTACATTATGTTAACATTATGTTAACAAAAACGTTTTAATGTCGGACTTGCCACCGTTTTTCATTTGCGGTTTGTTAACATAATGTAACCGAGCGTTGTAGTGATGCACTTATAAAGAAATAAATACACGCTATATTCACAAGTTGTCGGGAGCAGAACACTTTTATTAACTTATTCTGTTACGTACCAAATACCGGAAAGCTGAGTCAAGGACGTTAGTCCATGAACTATGGAAGCCCCAAAGGGTCAAAACACACTCACTTCGTGTAGAAACGGCCATCAAACCATTGTCACAATACAACCACAGAAAAGTCTGTTACAATAACTACGCCTTATCCCACCTAAAGCACCGCTGATCTACAATGTTTGCTGATGGAGAAATTCTAAACTACAATCTGACATTTACTGCCTAGTATGTGAGTGAATAAACTCCCTTACAGTTTTCTCTTGTCCCAGCAGTTTTTAACATCAGTACATTTAGCATAAAATGTGTTCACCATTTTAATTGTAACATTTCACATAAAAATCCTTGTTTTCTATAACATTTACACAGATTTTTTTTAATGCGATTAATTGCGATTAACTATATGAAATTCTGAGATTAATCGCGATTAAAAATTTTAATCGTTTGACAGCCCTACTTATAATACATCATATACGACAAACCCTTTAAACTAGAAATGTCAACAACACTTTATATATGACTGTTTAAAGATGTATTTCATACAGACAGAAATAAATAAATAAAATACATTTTCTAATTGATGACAGTACATTATTCAATTGCAGGGTATTTGGGGTGCAGATACAGCTTGTTATAATTTGTTAAAGTTTTAGATACCAGCCTCTATTTACCATTTTATTAATGATGTGCAGTAACTATAGAGAACACTAAATCTTCTAATAGTAGCAATAAGTCTGGTGTTAAACCTCCTGAATGCATTTAGTTGCATTATAAAGTATAGAATAAGCTTCCTCTATCGAAAACTTTACAAAATACAAAACTATGCAAAAGTATAATTAATACAGGTTTAAAAATATGCAACAAACCCTTATTTGCAGCTGTTTAATATGCAAGTATATTGTAATAATGTAAAATACGTTTGTTTCGTGTGGTTAGCTTAGCTTAGCTTAGCTTATTTCGCTAATGTTACCTGATTTATCACCCGTTAGCTTTTTAGGCTAGGGCATTAACTTGTTAACTATATTTTCTCTATCAACATTTCTTTTAGTGTTATGTGAGAAAAATGTTTATAACTAAGCTTAAGAAATAGTCAACTCGTACAAACCTAACAGGACGTGATGACACCTGTACTCGTGAGAGCTGCAGTACAGCCCATCTTAAGGACGCCGCCATTTCTGTTTTGAAACGAAGGACCCACAGGCTCCCCGCTACGTCCCAGAGCGCATACTACACTACTACAGAGTATGTTAAAACAGTAACTGCACTGTTGGGTGGGTACTCATTTAACACACTGTTTAGTACGCTAGTATGTGTTTTGCAACTTATCCAACGTTTATGTTAAAGGTAAACTCTATATTTGATCGGGTATAATTGCTTTTTGATAGGTAAAAACAATAAAAATGGTATTAAAAGAGTGTCTGGATATTTCTCTTATCAAAACTGCATCACAGCTGTATGCTTGCGTTGCTTTTGTGTAGTTAGATTCTTCATGGGTCTTTAAGTACTACTGAAGTGCACGTAAAAAGCCCATACTAACATACTACATAGTACTTTACTAAGTGGACTTACCTCCGTTGAAGTACTTTTAGTGACATACTAATTAGTACGTTAGTATGCAAGCTAGACCAAGTTGATTAGTTAATTTGGCTTGTTTGTAAGTTTGTTAACAACACCATATAATAAACATTTAGTTTCTACCGTTGTGTCTAAACTAAATGCTTGTTTAAGACATATGTGTTTGGTCTGATTTATGTAAATAAAAAAGTGTAAATATATAAAACTCAGTCTTATCATTGGAAGTGTAGAGTTGAAAGAACAGGCAGCAGTAGACATGAGCAAACACTCAAGACTTACTTGACCCAGCCCAGTTGTTCTTGCTGCTTTCTGACAGGTTTAATGTTATAAGGAGTGGTTAGAGGGACCAGAGAGCTTTAAATCTGACAGAAGGCAGTCCGTAAATAATGTAGTCTGGTTGGTGGAATGTATGACAAACCAGAAAAATCCTTTCTTCAGCTGAAAATCAAGTAAATAGGACTACACTGAAGTTGCTGGTTGTCTGGTGAATGTTGATTTGGATGAGGATTTTAAAAGGACTTAGAATCAGCTCCCCTATTTAATATTTAATGAGTCATGGTCTTCTGGATTGTTATACCCATCAGTCTCAGTGCTGTCTCATTCATCGGGTGCTGGACTGTGTAAGTCAGACTCTCTCATTCACTTTTAACATGTGGAAATGACAGAACACTGTACCTATTTAAGGGTCAATGACAAGTTTCAGAATGGGCCTCAGGTGTTTTTATGTACATGCAAATAATATTCTGTTTTCATTATTTGTTGAGAAGTCGTTATAAATTATTTAAAAACAAAATTATGTGTTCCACTTCCAGAAAGTCTGGCAGAGTGACCAGAAAGTAATGAAAACATTATGTTTCAAAGTTATCTGTATTTACTGAGTACGTGTTTAAACTAATCTTTGTAGTGTCTACATTGTAAAGACAGTACAAAGCTGATCTTTTGGATTTTATACACATGGCCAAGTTAGAAACCATCCTAGAAATCCTGAAGTCATAGCAATAAAATGATAAACCTAACCTAACTATGTCTTAAAAATGAAATTTTTTAGCGTTGGTGTCATTAAAACACAAAGGTTATTTTGGGTCTTTTTCATGACTTCTTAGTTTGTCTATGCTCTTCTGAAAACTATATTAAAACAAAATTGCTTTTTGACAGTTGTATCATATGACAAGTGGACATGTTTATTATTATTATTATTATTATTATTATTATTATTGCAATATAATATATACTGTAGCTGTAAAATATGACAAACATGATTTCAAACAGCAATATAAGCTGTAAAATATGACATGATAAACATCATTTTAAAAGTTTCAGTTATGACAATTTATTTTTCTTGTTTTATAGTTTGTTTGAAGGTTTTTGCTACAAACGTTAATAATCTGTATCTCTGTTGTTATTAGTTGTCCATATACATTTTTGGATTCAGTATTAGCTGTTAGAAATGGAAAAGATTTTATCAATAACTATAAAAGTCCTAAGTTAATGAACAGGGGGAATGCTATTATAAACAGAATTTCAATAAAATTAACAATAATTTAGATTATTTCTATTGGTAAATGATTTATGCTTATTGAGAAATGTAACATCTGTAATCCCTAAATTCTCTGATAATACCCATTAAATCTGATTGTCATGCATCTTTGTATTCATTAGTCACTAAGATCCGGGTTACACATTAAACCACTGCTGTTACACACCTCAGCTACTGAGCAGGGCATGGCTTAATGTAAACAGAAATCAAAGCTCTGTTCCAAAAGGAAAGCTACAGTATTTATATGAAAGTTGTTTTAAGGTTGTTTTTTGTCATATTTTCTTTTCATCCAGGTATGCAATTGCATTAAACTTCAACCATGTCTGCCCACTAAGTAACTGGTATGTCCAAAAAAGCTTGTTTCCTTTTGTAAAGTCAAAAGTTTACATACACTTCTGTGTCACTGCATGTTTGAGACTTTAGCTGTTCCTGCAACTGTTCTTACTTTAAATGAATAATTGGAGAATGTACTTCTAAAAACAGAAAAGGATATATGTTCCAAGACAGCCATATCCCTTACAATTGTATGTAAAATTTGAAACTTACTTGTAGACGTCAGTGTTGGATCTTTCTTTGTAGTCAGGTAGATGGCATTAATCATTAAAAGTGGGATTTTGTGTTGAATTTGGAGGAATCACTTGTTATATTACTTGTGTTGAGCTATTTAAATTGCTCTTGTTTGACTAATTTATTGCAAACAGCTGAAAGTTTGTACATTTTGCTAATAAATCTAATTTGCGATGGGGGTTAATTTATTTTGATTGCAACTGTAGTGTTCAGATGTTACATCAAGTTACCTAATTGCCAAGAAAGAGTACTTTTTTACATTTAAATTTATACTCATTGTTTTTCCAGGCAATACAGTAACTCTTGTCCGACAAATGAAACTGATACTTGCTGCACAGGAAGTAATGTACCCACCATAAGGTTAGCCAATTGTGTATTCTTACATAAAACAATTACTTGAAGTGTGACCATCACTTTGGTTTTGCTATTCCAATTATGTTCATTACATTTTCTTACATTACAGTGGAAGTGGAACCAATTTTCCAGAAAATTCCTTGTTTAGTGCTACAATCAATGCTAGTTCGTTTTTATGTAAGTGTCCTGGTCCTTTGTTGACATAATATCATAGTGTTTAATAAAAGAATGAAAATTTCTTCATCATTTAATTAATATATATAGTATAGAACTACATTAATATTATTAAATATAATAAATATATAAGTATTAATGTTGATTTATGGCAGGTTTGCCAGTTAAAGACAAGTGTGGAAAAAGATATATAATAATGTGTATCCTCTCTTTTATTCTAGTTGTGGTTTTCAGTATTTTTCATCATGCACATATCCTGGATAAGAACAGTGCACACTCCTTCTTCAGTAAATGTGGAATGGTCTTAGGCTGTGGCGCAGCTGTTGGTGCCTTCGTGGCTGGAAACTGCAATGTATGTATAAACAGTATAATTTAAATAAAGTAAAATTGGTTTGCAATTGAAGTATCTACAGTGGTTACAGTAACATGTATTACTTTATGATGGTCATATTAACCAAGAACGCCTGATTACTTTTATTAGAATTATAATAAGTTTACTCTATTTTGCTTTTACAATCAGTCATGTCCAGCTATTTGGGCCCTAATTTGTGTCTGCTGTATCTAAGGTTAGCAGGTTTTCTGGTAGCAAGGTCATCACCCCTGAGTTATCATGTTATGAAATCTAACGTCAAATCCATTTACGACCTAGAATAAGTCAAGGTGTGGTCACAAATGTTTCATGTTCCTGTACGGAGCCCCTAAGGTGACATCCCCAAAAAAAAATAACGGCACGCATTATTAACGCGTGGGAATGAGATAACGCGTGGCCACGACTTAGTAAGGAGTGGGAATGAGATTGTGGCCACGACTTAAAAAGGTTGAAACGGTTGAACATTGTTTACTCTGTTCCCTTTCTTGACTATCGTGTCAATAAACAGAATGGACGATAAAAGCATTGTACTTGCTTACTTTATATTTATTACATCTTCTTACATTTTGGTTGTCATGGTGATGGTGGACGCTGGCGCATTTGGCTGCCGCTACCGTTACCGTATTTTATTGTTTTTTTTATCGTTTTTCGTTTTCATCTTTTTACACACCCTGTGGCTCTATTCCTTTTTATGTTAACACTGAATTCCACTCACAACCCCCCACCCCCCCACGGAGCCCCTAAAAATAAATAACACGTTCTCACGCGTTAATAATGCGTGGCCACGACTTAATTATCTCGTTCCCACGCGTTAATAATGCGTGGCCACGACTTAAAAAGGCGTGGGAACGTGTTTTTTTTTTTTTAGGGGATGTCACCTTAGGGGCTCCGTGGGGTTACAGGAGGCAGGTTAATGTTCAGATTAATGTTGTTTGTCAAAGAAAACAAATGGATTACTTGCACTATGTCAATGAAGATCAGCGAGTACCACTAGCTAGACATGTTCTTGCTGACAAGTGACCCATTACATAATTTTGATGACATTAGTTTTTGAGATTGTTTTAGAATGTACAACCCCAATTCACAAAAAGTTGGGACAGTATGGAAAATGCAAATAATAAAAACACAGAGTTTCTTACATTTACTTTGGTTTTATTTGATTGCAGACAGGATGAACCTGAAATAATTAATGTTTTATCTGCTCAACTTCATTTCATTTATTAATGAAGATCTCAATGTACTTTTCTGTATTAATGCTGCATCACAGAGTGTAAATGACCTTTACCAAGGGCACTGACACACCCCATACCATGACAGACCCTGGCACTGACACCCCCCATACCATGACAGACCCTGGCACTGACACCCCCCATACCATGACAGACCCGGGCACTGACACCCCCCATACCATGACAGACCCGGGCACTGACACACCCCATACCATGACAGACCCGGGCACTGACACCCCCCATACCATGACAGACCCGGGCACTGACACCCCCCATACCATGACAGACCCGGGCACTGACACCCCCCATACCATGACAGACCCTGGCACTGACACACCCCATACCATGACAGACCCGGGCACTGACACACTCCATACCATGACAGACCCGGGCACTGACACACCCCATACCATGACAGACCCGGGCACTGACACCCCCCATACCATGACAGACCCGGGCACTGACACCCCCCATACCATGACAGACCCGGGCACTGACACCCCCCATACCATGACAGACCCTGGCACTGACACACCCCATACCATGACAGACCCGGGCACTGACACACTCCATACCATGACAGACCCGGGCACTGACACCCCCCATACCATGACAGACCCTGGCACTGACACACCCCATACCATGACAGACCCGGGCACTGACACACTCCATACCATGACAGACCTTGGCACTGACACACCCCATACCATGACAGACCCGGGCACTGACACACTCAATACCATGACAGACCCGGGCACTGACACCCCCCATACCATGACAGACCCTGGCACTGACACACCCCATACCATGACAGACCCGGGCACTGACACACTCCATACCATGACAGACCCGGGCACTGACACACCCCCATACCATGACAGACCCTGGCATTTGACACACCCCATACCATGACAGACCCGGGCACTGACACACTCCATACCATGACAGACCCATGCACTGACACACCCCCGGGCACTGACACACCCCCATACCATGACAGACCCTGGCACTGACACACCCCATACCATGACAGACCCTGGCACTGACACACCCCATACCATGACAGACCCGGGCACTGACACACCCCATACCATGACAGACCCTGGCACTGACACACCCCATACCATGACAGACCCGGGCACTGACACACCCCATACATGACAGACCCTGGCACTGACACATCCCCATACCATGACAGACCCTGGCACTGACACACCCCATACCATGACAGACCCTGGCTTTTTTCCAAAAAAAGTCCTGGAATGCTGATTCATCTGACCACAATACACGTTTCCACTGCGTGATGGTCCATCCTAGATGCCTCCGAACCCTGAGAAGTCAACGCCGCTTCTAGACATGGTTAACATAAGGCTTCTTTTTTGCACTCCCCTGCCCATGTGGTTATATCAGCTGTTGTTGAGTGGTGGTTGTTGATGCCATCTGAGGGATGGAAGATCACGAGCGTTCAGCTTAAGCTTGCACCCTCGGCTTTTTCACACTGAAATTCCTTCAGATTCCTTAAATTGTTTAGTGATATTTTGCACTGTAGAGGGAGAACATGCAAATCCCTTCCAATCTTTCTTTGAGGTTCATTGTTTTTAAACATTTCAAACATTTTCATACACATTTGTGGACAAACAAAGACTTTCATTAAAGACTTTCCTTTCCTGGATGCTGCAATCATCTGTTGACATCACCTGTTTGGAATCACATCCTTATTTAGTCTTTTCACCTCATTACTAGCCCTAAAGGGTGGCACTGTGGCTAAGTGGGTAGCACTGTCGCCTCACAGCAAGAAGGTCCTGGGTTTGATCGCCTTTCTGTGTAGAGTTTGCATGTTCTCCCCGTGTCTGTGTGGGTTCGCTCCGGTTTCCAAAGACGTGCAAGTGAAGTGAATTGGAGATACTGAATTGTCCATGATTGTGTTCAATATAAACCTGTGAACTGATGAACCTTGTGTAATGAGTAACTACCGTTCCTGTCATGAATGTAACCAAAGTGTAAAACACGACATTATAATCCTAATAAACAAACAAAATACTAGCCCTAAATTGCCCCCATCCCAACTTTTTTGGAAAGTGTGGAAGTATATTGGATGTATATTAAGAAATAAATAAATAAATATAATGGAGGTATATTAAGAAATAAAATTAGTTGAGCAGACAAAACATGAATTTGGGTTCAAACTTGGTTTCATCCTGTCTGCAATGAAATAAAAGTCAAAGTAAATGTAAGAAACTCTGTGTTTTTATTTTATTTGCATTTTCCATACTGTCCCAAGTTTTTTGATTGTGGTCTCTTCTCTGCTGCCATGGTCATACTTGTGTTTGCTTCTCCACTTCCGTTGTTCAATTGTAAGCGTTTCTGGATCCATTTCATGTTTTGTAGGCAGCTTTGCTCCACCTAATTCAGACTAGCACAGGTGGTTTTAAATTAAGCTAGTTTGGGACTCCATAGTCCAGGTGTTAGTAATCAGTAGTTAATCTGTGTTCCAGAAAGTCTTTTTTAAAGACATGATTTACTATTCCAGATTAAGGCCTACTCCTGTTTTAAGTTAAACCCTGTCTGGGAAACCACCCCTATGTGTACTAGCAGTTTAAGCTAACTCTATTTGGCCCTGTTGGAACTCAATTAGTTGCTTAGTGCTGCCTCGATATCTCACATATAGATGACTTATTGTCTGAGCACTTTTATTGCTAATATGTAGCTGATTAACAATTAACTGGATATAACTCAGCTGTGAAGCTGTTTGCAATGAATGACTTTCAAGTCAAGCTCCTTTTAATTGGGTGTTTTTCTTTTACTGCCTCCAATGTTTTGTTCTTTTGTAAAATAATTGTATTTTTGTATTTTGTTTTTGTTTCTTACAGCCAAAAGAGCTGTTGTTACTGCATAACATTGGTGCTGCTCTGAGCTTTGTTTGTATTTGCTTCTACACTGTGCTATTGACCCATCTGACCAACAAGTGTGTACTCACCGGACTGGAGTACTTCCTTTACCCATTGCGCATTATCTTCTCCATCATCCAGGTCCTAATGACCATTTTCTGTATCCTCTTTAAACATATACACTTGATATTTGGCATTATTGCATGCTGGTGTTGTGCCTTTATTTGTCATAGGTCATACTAATGATCAATGGGTATATAAATGGTGAGGTCACTATCCTTTACACTGATCAGCCATAACATTAAAACCACCTCCTTGTTTCTACACTCACTGTCCATTTTATCAGCTCCACTTACCATATAGAAGCACTTTGTAGTTCTACCATTACTGACTGTAGTCCATCTGTTTCTCCGCATACTTATTAGCCTACTTTTACCCTGTTCTTCAATGGTCAGGACCACCACAGGACCACTATAGAGCAGATATTATTTGGGTGGTGGATCATTCTCAGCACTGCAGTGACACTGACATGGTGGTGGTGTGTTAGTGTGTGTTGTGCTGGTACGAGTGGATCAGACACAGCAGCGCTGCTGGAGTTTTTAAATACTGTGTCCACTCACTGTCCACTCTATTAGACACTCCTACCTAGTTGGTCCACCTTGTAGATGAAAAGTCAGAGACGATCGCTCATCTATTGCTGCTGTTTGAGTTGGTCATCTTCTAGACCTTCATCAGGGGTCACAGGACGCTGCCCACAGGGTATTCTCAGTCCAGCAGTGACAGTGAGGTGTTTAAAAACTCCATCAGCATTGCTGTGTCTTATTCACTCATACCAGCACAACACACACTAACACACCACCACCATGTCAGTGTCACTGCAGTGCTGAGAATGACCCACCACCCAAATAATACCTGCTCTGTAGTGGTCCTGGGAGAGTCCTGACCACAGCATGAAAGGGGGCTAACAAAGCATGCAGAGAAACAGATGAACTACAGTCAGTAATTGTAGAACTACAAAGTGCTCCTATATGGTAAGTGGAGCTGATAAAATGGACAGTGAGTGTAGAAACAAGGAGGTGGTTTTAATGTTATGACTGATCGGTGTATATTTTGGGGCAAAAAACATAACTATTTTTTTCAACAACAATTATCTTGTATTATCTAAGAAATCTAGGTTTTGTATAATTATATTGATGCATTATCATTACATTTTAGAAAGTACAAAGAAACTACATTTCCAAAAAAGATAGATATGACGAGTGGTTGATGCCTTGAGATTGGCATCCTGTTTAGGGTATGTTCTTGCCTTGCAACCCTATTTAGGATAAATAAATAATGAATAAATAACTAGCGCCAGTGATTCTCTATACTGTACATTGCCAGGAATTGCTCTGATGTAAGTGTTTAAGCCACACGTATTGCTAGCAAGTGTATAAACCCCATTATTTCAATATATTTTCATGTATTACCACTGCTTTATCTGGTTGTAATCAAGGTGGGTCCAGTTTTTCTGGAATCACTTTGCGCAATGCAGTAATACACCCTGGACAGGACGCCAGTCTATGGCGGGGCCGCAGCCAACACCCTCCTCAAACATAGCCAGTCATGCCTGTATGTAGATGCTTGACAGGCTAAAAGAACCACCAGGTATTTGATCCCTGGATCCCAGTTGTAGTGGGCTTGTCATTTATCGCTGCACAACAATTATATGAAACATATCATATTTCAAACTTTGTAGCAACAGTTTAGAGAAGTTATTTTCTGCATCCAGCATCACTGTGGCCCTGTGCACAAAATAAAGTGTAAAAGGCTTGGTTTAATGAGCTTGGTTTGAAAGACCTTCAGTGGCCTGCACTGCACCCTGACTTTAACCATATAGGGCATTTTTTAGATGAATTAAAATGTCACTTGCAAGCGAGGTCTTCTGGTCCAATATCAGTGGTTGACCTCACAAATGCTTCTATGCCTGAAGTTACAATGCTTTTCTTATTCAAACAAATACCACGTGCCTTCAGAAAAAAATATCCAGAATGTAATCTAAATGTGTCTTTAGGGCAACATATTAATCAATCACATAGTCCATGAAAATTTAGATTTAGATTTTGGCTATTTAGCAGATCAGCAGGAAGAGCAGATCAGCATGAAGAGCAGATCAGCATGAAGACATCACTAAAGACAAACAATAAATGCAATATCTGCAGGCTCTTAAATACCTTAATATCCTAATTACACAATACCTTAATCCTCTATTGTCTAATCCAGAAATCCAATCCACAGAATCCATTCTGATTGTGTAAAGCATGATGACTTCACTATGTGATAAATAATCCCAGCCTTATTATGGTGCAGGTTCATTTAGAACATGCTTTGTAATTACATTCTGTGTTTAAATGCATTGGAGCAAGTTGCACAGCAAGTCCCCAGGTTCATTCCCACCACTGGTTCTGACCGTGTACTGACCGGTGGGTTGTTTAGAGTTTTAGGAACCGAAATAGGATAGAAATACACAACATCTGAAACTATGATGCTTAATCCTTAACTTCTTCTTGTATCAGACTGCATCTTCTTTGCACAAAAGGGCTTCTACTACAAGCACATCTCTGCCATCTTTGAGTGGACGCTCAGCATTAACCTGGAGCTCTTTGAACTTAGCTATGCTGTGGAGTTTTACTCTTTCTCGTCAGCAATGCTCTCAATACTTTTATCAGAGAGAAATGAAGAAAGGCATCTAATTTTGTCTTGATGGTTGAAATGATGAATTCTTAGAACTGTTTATTTTGTGTGTTCCCATTTGTCATTATAGAACCTTTATTTAAGGTCCAACATAAGGATTATAGTTTTCTATTTAAACATTTTCATACGGACAACAGATGTTTTAAGGAAATCAGCATGTTTTTCACAATGAAAAGCCTACTTGGTGTTGCTGTGCATCTGTACTACTTGTGAGACCTTCTTTTTAGACACCTTACTAATCCTACCTGCAGTATTTCTATAAATGTAAAATATGCACAGGCTGTGTATTAGTGGTCCTACGGTATCAAACCAATTTAAAGAAGTAATGAAAATACACTGATCAGCCATACTACCTCCTTGTTTCTACACTCACTGTCCATTTTATTAGCTCCACTTATTATATAAAAGCACTTTGTAGTTCTACAATTGCTGACTGTAGTCCATCTGTTTCTCTACAAACTTTGTTTTAGCCTAATTTCACCCTGTTCTTCAATGGTCAGGACCCCCACAGGACCACCACAGAGCAGGTATTATTTAGGTGGTCATTCTCAGCACTGCAGTGACACTGACATGGTGGTGGTGGTGTGTTAGTGTGTGTTGTGCTGGTACGAGTGGATCAGACACAGCAGTGCTGCTGGAGTTTTTAAATACCGTGTCCACTCACTGTCCACTCTGTTAGACACTCTTACCTAGTTGGTTCACCTTGTAGATGTAAAGTCAGAGACGATTGCTCATCTATTGCTGCTGTTTGAGTTGGTCATCTTCTAGACCTTCATCAGGGGTCACAGGATGCTGCCCACGGGGCGCTGTAGGCTGGAGATTTTTGGTTGGTGGACTATTCTCAGTCCAGCAGTGACAGCGAGGTGTTTAAAAACTCAATCAACACTGCTGTGCTAAATGATACCTACTCTGTAGTGGTCTTGGGAGAGTCCTGACCATTAAAGAACATCATGCAAAGCATGCAGAGAAACAGATGGACTACAGTCAGTAATTGTAGAACTATAAAGTGCTTCTATATGGTAAGTGGAGCTGATAAAATGGACAGTGAGTGTAGAAACAAGAAGGTGGTTTTAATGTTATGGCTGATCAGTGTATGTTTCAGCTTATCTAGGAATTCATCACTACACATGAGCTGATTCTGTCCTTATTGCATAAAACATGCTGACTTTACTGTATAATGAAAATCTCAACCATATCAGTGATTGTTGTGGTGCTATGTCTGTTCAGTATATGTGCTTTGGGAAAACATTGACATACAGTATAAGGATTAGTATAACAATTGTACCTGAATGTAGCTGCAGAGAACAAAACTAGGTGGCCACCTAAATGTTGCACATTTGTAATACAATTTAACGAACAAATATTAAACTGTTGCTTTGCACTTTGTTCCACAGTTCATCATAATTCTTTTATTTAAAATTCAAATAACTTGTTTCTTGTGATATACTGTATGTTTAATGTATATTTAGGCTGAACTTTTATTTTAAGAATTGCATAGCCAACATTGAAACAAACAAAAATGTTATTAATGCAAATCTCTTTGTAGGTGTCTTGTTTGTTCTGTTGCAGTTTGAACTGTGTAATGAAGGGGGTGTTTCTGTAGACGCTGTTGCAAAATTGATCCACCTGGCTTACTTCACTAGATGAGTAACAAAGTATTTTTCATAAAGCCACAATCATTAATAATTTAACTTTATTAATAATTGAATGCTTTACCTAAATTCAGGTAATTGGTTGCTTAAAATTATGTAAAGGAAGTTATATATGTTGAGTTTATTGTAAATAAAATGATTATTACGAAGGTTCTTCAAAAAATGTCCGCATTTTAAAAAACTCTATTTATTACTCACTCACACTCACTTTCTTAACCGCTTATCCAAATGGGGGGGGCCTTTTCAATGGGCGCAAGGCACACACACCCTGGATGGGGCGTCAGTCCATCACAAGGCAGACACACACACACACACACACACATCCATTCACCTGTAGAGCAATTCAGTGTCTCCAATTAACCTGACTGCATGTTTTTGGACTGTGGGAAGAAACCGGAGCACCCGGAGGAAACCCACGCAGACACGAGGAGAACATGCAAACTCCGCACAGAAAGGACCCAGACCACCCCACCTGGGGATCTAACCCAGGACCTTTTTGCTGTGAGGCGACAGTGCTACACACTTAGCCACTGTGCTGCCCTATAACCAATGTACAGTGAAGGAGTGTTCAACCTCAGATTTTGTTAATATACTTTGTGTGTATATCCACATCAAATTTACTCACAATGGTTTAGTGCTGACAAGTTAAATTACTGTTTAAAAAATTATATTTAGTTTGTCTAAATGCTGATTTATGGAGAAAATTGTATTGCAGTTTATTGCTTGTTGTTTACTCTGTTTTCAGGTCATCCTGCAACTCTTAAGAGTAACTGCTGCATTTTCTTATTTATCATTAGTATGATTATTAATCTTGTGTTGCACACCTGAACAGGCACGTTTCACAGTTCCACAAGTTTCATAATTACCTGCGGATTATTTAATCGTTTGTACTAACAAGTTCATTTTTGTTGTTTAATGGGGGTGTTTGGGTGGCACAGTGTTCTACTGCACTAGCCCAGCACTGCTGAGACCTGGGTTGGATTCACACAGTTGGTCTGTTAGAGAGAAGGAAGGCCAGATGGGACGACATCCCCCTGCCATTGCAACAGTAACTACTACTGACTGATTAAAGCACTGACATGAGTAGAGGAACACAAAGTACATAGTGTATCACGAGAGCAGTGGGATTTAAATGTTATTAAACCAGGAGAAATAGGAGGAGGTGTTTATTAACTGTCCCTGTCCCTTGGAAAAACCAAAGTGTATTTTTTTTTATTTGCAGCATTATCAAGAACTGACACACTTCTTATCCAAATGTAACTTGCTTACATAATATGTCTTGAAATTAACACTGTAATTATTAAACATAATATAAATCAACAGAAGTCATGATATAACAAGCATTAAGAAAAGTGTATAAAGCAGACATAATTAGCTGCTAAAATAAGTGTTCTATTATATTAAAGTCTATTAATATCAGCAATTAAAGCTAATTCCCCATGTGGCCCAAACTTAGCTGATTAGGTTTAGCTTACTAAAGTACTTTAATAAAGATTTTGGCAAAGACCAAATCTGTACATAGATTTCTGTGAGTAGCCCTAAGGCTGTGCTTAGAATGGCACTTAAAAAAATAGGATTACCCAGTTTCACCACACAATAGATTGTTAGGGAGCTTATCTAGGCCTTCGTGTGTGGTACAGGTGCAAAATAAACAAGACTTTGAATAATGGGAAGGGAGATTTTTATCTCCATCATTAGTATTTAAATTTTTTTTTTTTATCATAGCACCTGTACGTAACAGGAGCAGCTTTTTTGATGCAACAATGTCTTTTCCAGCATCATAGTTTATTTATATTTAAACACTTTAGACAATTACCTGACATTAAACTCAAAATTGAGGATTCGTTAATACATTAAACGTATTTTATCACCCACTTTGTCAGTGTCACAGTGGATCCAGTTCCACTGGGAAGCAATGGGAGCAAGGCAGGAATACCCTGGACAGGGCACCAATCCATTGCCCCCCAGACATAGGTAATCGTGACTGTAGACACCAAGCTGGCTGATACCACTGCTGAGATTCGAACCCATATCTCCAAGGTGGGGGGGATAGCTAGCCCATAAACATGATGCACCACATGGCAAAAAGTATGTAGACATGCCTGTTATTAATTAACGTTGTGTTTTATCTGCACCTGTTGTTAGCTCTAGTATAAAACAATTATACACTGATCAGCCACAACATTAAATCCACCTCCTTGTTTCTACACTCACTGTCCATTTTATCAGCTCCACTTACCATATAGAAGCACTTTGTAGTTCTACAATTACTGACTGTAGTCCATCTGTTTCTCTACATACTGTTTTAACCTGCTTTCACCCTGTTCTTTAATGGCCAGGACCCCCACAGGGCCACCACAGAGCAGGTATTATTTAGGTGGTGGATGATTCTCAGCACTGCAGTGACACTGACATGGTGGTGGTGTGTTAGTGTGTGTTGTGCTGGTATGAGTGGATCAGACACAGCAGCGCTGCTGGAGTTTTTGAATAGTGTCCACACTATTAGACACTTCTACCTAGTTGGTCCACCTTGTAGATGTAAAGTCAGAGACGATCGTTCAACTATTGCTGCTGTTTGAGCAGGTCATCTTTTAGAACTTTATCAGTGGTCACAGGATGCTGCCTACAGGGCGCTGTTGGCTGGATGTTTTTGATTGGTGGACTATTCTCAGTCCAGCAGTGACAGTGAGGTTTAAAAACTCCAGCAGCATTGCTGTGTCTTATTTGACAATTTTGGTGTAGAAAAACTAATGCCTTTGGGATGACTGTCAGGCCTTCTCATGAATCAGAGCCTGCATCTTGTATACTCTTTTAATACTAAATTAACGCTGGAGCATATTAACGTGCTCTTTAGCCAATTAGAAATTGCTCATAATTTAAAACATGATTCAGAATGGGTGGATTCTTCTTTTTATTTTCACTACCACCTGTATTTACACAGTGACATTTGTATACAAACAGGTATTGATATATATGTCAAGGAAATAACATTTACTGAGTAAAGTGGCTATGGAAAGAGCCAGAGGATATTAGGTGGGGTATAATACAGTAATCAGTACATGTTCAATTAAAAAACAAATGTTAGCAAACTAGAACTATACCAACAACAAATGTAAAGTTAAAAAAGGAAAAAACGTTTGTTTTACTTGCATTGTAATGTGCTTTGTTGTACTGAATAACAAAATAATACATTTCAAACTCACCCGTCAGATTTCATTAATACCACATGGACTGAGAGTTGAGAAGAAGCACAGAGAGTTCTGTTAATGCGAAGCACTTAAACTTTACTTGAAATATAGGTACATCCTGAAATTACAGATAAAGATATATTCTGAGCTAAAGAAATTCACAATAAACAATATCATTTGAGTTTATCCAGAGTGAAGCAAAACTTCATGATGTTTACAATGTTGTTGGTAGGAAGGAAAAATGTCGAAACACACGTGAAAGCATGGATGATTAGCAATTTGCTGTATAATTTACTGTAAGTGTTATGCAGTAGTTCACATTACTAACTACTTTAAAACAAAAACAATGAAGAAAAAAAAATAACAAAAACACAAACTTGATCTGTAGTCATCCTCGAATTAAGTAGCCCAACGGCAATTTAGTTGGGGCTAACACAGGTCTACAAACAAGACTCCACAATTTTAGCATAGCTGAAACTATAAGTGTCTGCTACTAGAAATTTCAGACTTTACAATAGTCACTTTGCAGGCGCCTCTGCAATCCTCATGCCAAACACCAACTAAAGCATGTTAAAATAGTCGTGGCCCATAAAATTAGCTGTCAATATTTATTTCCTGTTCATATAATAATTTTCCCATACAATTCAGATTAGCAAGAGATACAATGTTTAAAGGAAAGAGCAGCGTCTCTCTGATCTAAGCAATAGAACTGTTCACCTAGAAAGCTTTGATGAGTTAGATGTTTGAATTCTGAAATATTATCTGGCTTTAGCTGAGCCAGTTTCTGACGCAGGTCTAAACTATTACGTATTCTATGCGTCAGACCATGACCGCTGATCATTCAGTATGGAGCACTACGAATTGAAATATTTACCATTGTTCTTTTTATTTTAAAAAGGAAGAATACTAGAGGAGATGAAAACTTAAACATTCATGTGATGTGAATCTTTAATTTTATAAACCTACGAAATGAAAATGGGATTATTCAAACTGAGTACATGTTCTTTGTCGTGGAGCCACTTTTGCTAGAGGTGTCGTCATGGGACTGGTATCCAATTAGGCATTTGAGGGGAATATTCAAGCGCTCTTTGTATTGTTGCCTAGAAGACAGGAACAAATGAAAGCAAGTTATTGTAAATCGTACAGCGGCAGTAAACATATCAACATACAGTGGATTCAAAAAGTATTTAGAAACCTTGACTTCTTTTTGCATGTTTAGGAACTACAGCAACTCAGCCATGACCACATTAAGTTACAAAGCGGAGTGCCAAAATGCAGTGCCTAAAAGTCGCCAAAGTTCTGCTGACTCAATAACTGGGAAATCTTAATCCTTCAGCATACCAACACATTTAGGAAAATTATAATTGGGGAGGGCCTTATATTTGGGGAGAATAATTATATTTGGAGAGGATAATTATATTTAGGGAGGGCCCTTTTTTATTCTAGCATGACCGTGCCCCAGTACTCAAAGCAAAGTCCATACAGGCATAGTTGGGTAAGTTTTGTGTGGAAGAACTTGACTGGCCTGCACTGACCTCAACCCCATGAAACACCTTTGGGATGAACTAGAACAAAGACTGCAAGCCAGGCACTCTCAATCAACATCAGCATCTGACATCACAAATGATTTTCTGGATGAATGGGCAAATATTCCCACAGCCACACTCCAAAATGTTGTAGAAAGCTTTTTCAGAAGAGCGGAAGCAACAGGGGACCAACTCCATATTAATGCCTATGTATTTACATTGTGATGTCTGTGGGTGAAATGTGTAAGTGCTGCAATATTTTTGTCCATGTAGTGAACATATTTGATTTAGGTGCTATTGGCCAGCCAGGCATAATGATTATTGTCCATTCCACAATCAGGTACGTATCCAAATCTAAAACTATTTGGACTGTACCTAGGGTGATATTGTCTGCTTTTAAATTGTACCCATGATTGTATGACTGTCAGAAGTGAGACTATGAATGAGTTCACTGGATCACATATTTAACTGTAAGCACTAGCAGCAGCAATAGCAGCTGTTGCAATTTTTCATTTTTTCTGAAGGTCAGTTTTTACTTTCTCCCTATGGCAATGCTTTGCTGACCTCTGGTACCGCATGAAAACATTTCCTACTAAATGTAAAAAAACATACTGTACCACAAGGTACCATGCAATGAAAAAAAGAAACACAAGATTCTCACCCTATCGTCATTATAGCGTCCCTATTTTGGCAGTTGCCTGTCCAGATGGATATTTTATCCCCTTTTGGTCGAACATTAACTACAGCTCCACATACATCTTCACTTGCCTCATCAAAGGACTCACCAATTAAGCACAACAGCTGCAAAGCACATTGACAGGTACAAATTATAATATATACTCATTGTAAAGATCCCTGCAGAAATATTCAAGATCAGCAGGAGCTTACAGTCTCCATCCAGTAGCGGTCGAGATCATTGTGTCGCTGCTGCTTGTTAAGTGTCATTAACCACCTTCCTCCAAGTTTATTTCTGTCATCCTCCCACATCGGTTTGATGCCATCCTGAGACATACAGACAGAGTTCAGAAGATGTAAACAGGGAATACAAAATAAACCTGCGGACAGTGTCTAGTCTTAACTTTTTCAAAACCACAGACACACCAGGAGATTCATTAAGTGCAAATTGGCATTAAACCCACCGTGTACATTTTAACAATCAACATACCTTAAATAAGCAGTAATCACAGCCAAATCCAAGCTTGCTGGGTTGCTGTATGTGGTTATATAATCTGTAGAGTTGAAATGGTACAAAATTAACTTAAAAAAAACTCATAATGTGACAATGTTTTACAAATACTGTCTAGTAAAATAAACAGAACTTACGCCCAGAAATCTTCCACTGTGTCAAACTTGGAGATCAGACGCAGGTTTTCTGTCCAGCTTTTGCTCTTATCATTTTTGAAATACCAGAGAGCCCATCTGCAAAGATGATGTAAACAGAATTTTTATAAGATATTAAACATATATAGTTTAGGCTTCTGGTGGGTCTGACACCACCCTTAATCACTGGGAGCAAAGTAGAAATACACCGTGGACAAGGCACTAAATTATTGCAGGGCATTACACACACCTAGCAACAACTTAGATTAGCCAAAGTCACCTACAGGCATGGAAGAACAAAGCCCGTAGCAGACAGTCTGCTGGAGCCAGGATCGCATCCATGTCCATTTTTATGTTACACAAATCAACTGGCTAATTATAAAATGTTCGAAGGCCAACTGCCAGTGCTGTAGGTTTTGATTTCAGGGCTAATACAGGTCTAAAATTCCAAATCTGCATCAGATTGGATCTAATGGATTTTTCAGTCAGATTCAGCTAATCTGTGATCCAGAATAACAATCAGTCACGTAAGCAAACAAAACTTGTCTTCAAGCCTGGCCATGTTTGTGTTTTTCCGAATTGTCCGATGGAGTCAGCTCTGTAACACTGAGGATGTCTGTTCTAGCAAATGCTTTCAGCTTTCATACCAAAGTTTTATTGAAAATTAAAGAAAAAACTGTGCAAACAGCAATTAATCAAAATAACAGTGATCAGAGGGTCAAATTGTGAACTTACAGAGTCAAGCCTTAAACTGAAATTACACTGATCTGCAATAAACAGGTCACAAAAAAGGTCCAAAAACAACTAACTACTATAACAGATTCATGCATCAGTGGTTAACCTTTCAAGGCTAAGGGTACTATACGTTATGCTTACAAGTAAATAAGTGGTTTGTTCTTTATTACAAATAGCTCATTATGTTTATTCAGCACTTTCTAGTGGTCTAGGGTACAGTGACACACAATATAAGTCCCTTTTACACTAAAATCCATGTAGGCTAGAGTCACTGGTAATGCTGCAGCTTTGTTTACACATGACTGACACCCATGCACATGGTGCGCTGTATAACAATCACACATACAACTTGTATCAGCTTTTATAAAATGAGCTGTAAACATAATCCTAGGTAATGTAAAACGTGTATCACCTGACGTGCCAAAGTCATAATGAGGAGGAGTTCTGAACGTTTTCTAAAATAAAATTAGCCCATAAAGCAGTAACTGTGTTATCATTGAGTTTTAGTTAAAAGAGTGAAGGTTATGTTGGTACCTGTTTTGCAAAGGGTGTTTAATGTACTGTTCAGGATTGACAACAGCTGGTGTAGAACTATCATTTGAGCCTTCTTCACTTTCAGGTCCTCTCTGTATGAAAACAAACAACATTATTTTAAAAAAATCAGATTATTGCATACTTTAATGGTAGTGTCCTAATTTGGTCAAACAAAACTATTTAATAGATACAGCCTAGGTGAGTCGGACAGTCCAACACAAAGCATCTTAAAAGAACTGGGCTGCCACAACCACAAAAACACCAAATTATGTGCCTTAGCATAAATTCTGCTAATCTCTGAAACTGTACTGATGAGATAAAACCCCAGGCTTATAAAGGTTATTTCCTTAATTAGTATTGGAGAATGCTTCTTCTATATTGCACAATATAATTTCCAATGATATGGTACAATTTTAAATCAGTCATTCCATATTTAGTAGTAGTTTTTATTAGTGTGACCAGTAGTTTGCCCACCCTTGTCCTGTTGTTACTACTGCTACAGCTTGTAGGCTCGGACCATTCCCGATTTTGATGCATACCACATTGTACAATAAGGTACAAAGCAATGAAAAAGGGGCATAACATGTTGGTCCAATAAACCTTGTTCAACTGAGATTGTATTCAGGTCACCGTGTTCAAAACCACTCATTCTCATCAAACCATTCTGCAACCACCTTGTGTCCAGTGTATGAGTGAAAACAAAATGCAAACATGGCATCTATGGAAGAGCTGCAAGGCGCAAACGACTGATGAGCAAAAAGAACACAAATGCTTTTGGGATAATATTCTGTAGACTGATGAGTCAAAGGTGGAACTTTTTGAATAACATGAGCAAGCTAACACTGCAATCCACCATGAGACCATCATATCAACAGTCAATCATGGACTGCTTTGCTTTTGCAGGACATGGACAACTTGTCATATTTGATGAAATCATGAATTCTGCACTCTATCAGAAAATCCTTGATGAGAATGTCCACCCATCAGTTCTTGACCTAAAACTCAAACGCAGTTGGGTTAAGCAGCAGGACAATGAGTCAAAGCTCATAAGCAAGCCCACCTCTAAATGGCTCAAAAGAAACAAAGGTTTTGGAGTGGCTGAGTCAAAATCTTGACCTAAATCCCCTTAAAATGTTGTGAAAAATACCTTTAAATATAAAACTCTCTAATATAACCAAATTAAAACAATTCTGTAGGTTTTTAATAAATCTTAAACAAATAGAATGATAATTTAAAAGCTGCATTTTGTGTGTTCTTCTGTTGTCTTAATCTACCAAGGACTTCATTGCCAAACTACACAATGCATTTCTCTCTTTCCCAAGAAGCACACAAGAAATTTTGATAGACTTTCCAGCAAGACAATGATCCCCAGGACACTCCAAGCCAACCAAAGCTCGATTAAAGAATTAGTAATATTCTGGAGTGGATTTCTCAGTCTCTAGATTTCCCACAGAAAATGTCATGTATGAAAGCCATCAAACCTGAATGAGCAGAAATCTTTTGCATGGGAAGAATGGGCAAAGATTTCACAATAGAGGTGTCAGAAACTTAGCGCTTATGGAAATGAGAGATTATCAAAGCAAAAAGGTTTTGGATAAAGAGAAATACAGTTTATTGTATTCTATACTCATCACCATAATACTTTTTAAAGGTGAAGGGGGTTGAATATTTTCTATTGTTCTATAGATGTTTGGTTCACTGGGTATATTATTGCAAGACTATAACCTTTTAAACCTTTATTGACTATGTTTATAACAAACCTGTGGAAAACATTATGTATAACGTAACATGCATTGTAAGTAATGTGATTATGTATGTAACTTCAAAACTATATGACGGTCTTTGAGAGATTTGTCACCACCATTATAAAGAAATCATTACAGTTTTGCTGTAAAGTGTCTGAAAACGGTGCTGCCTGTTTTAACTGGAGAGAAACTGCTTCATATCATTGAGATGTGGACAGAATAAGAAAGCAAATGGAGATCACAATAGGAGGAATCACAATAGGAGATTCTAACAGATTCTATAAGAAAACGATCTTTTCTAGCACGCTTTAACAAACCCTAGTAATTCGTGGTGTACAGAGTTAATGTGATATAAATAACTAGACAATAATGAAAGGTTTGAATGCAACACGTAGATTAACAGGGATTACATCTATAATGCAACAATGCAACACACCATCTGCTGGCAAAACTGACCAATGTAATATATCGAATGAATTGATGTAATTTCATTCATAGTGAAATTTCAACAACGCCTAAAAGATTGACCTGATGAGATCTAAACAACCTTGACACTCGTACTCAGGGCCTTTATTTAACTTATCTAGCTAAGTGCTAGTGTAATGAATGAGAGTAACGGAGCTGTACAGTGCTACAGGAATACAGTGTCAGCACTGTTAGCCTGTAAACTGAGCTAGCTACTAGCACACGTGCCCAGCTTCATGCCGACGATACACCAAAAACACCGTGTAACTACTCAAACCCAAAAACGAACTAAAAAGGCATCAAATAGTGACGTATACAGGTTATAAAAGAGACACAAAGCCAGCGCTGTGCTTCCTCCAGTGCTAACAAGTGACCGGTAAAATACCCCCAACCAAACCTGAGCTATAAAATACCCTGCTGCCGTTAGCTTAGCATAATGCTCATTCAGCTAAGGCTAAGAGAACTCCGCCTTCATTCAAAAACGTTATTAAATGTACCAGCTGTGAATTTAGTTGTTTCTTCAAACAACTTAGAAATGTGTAGAAGCAGCACCGTAGAGAATTGTATAACAAACAGAGGACATTTATAAAGCGCAATGCTTTCTCTCTTACCGGCTCCGAAGTCGCCATCTTGCCTGTAATTTTTGCTGCTCGTGCTGGCGTCACAGTGCCTACCGGAACCTACGCAGCGCGCGGAGCTCACGCGCACCCCCCCACACACACACCCGAGTTCCAATAAAACCCTTTCACACCCACACGAGTATACCCGAGTGTAACCTGTACAGTATTCATGATTTGGGATTGCGTGTGAATGTACTTTAAACTTTATTCACACACGCACATTACCAAGTTCTTTACTGACAGTTTATCAGGTAGGAATTATAGGTTACATTTAGCAGATTTGACCATCATTTGAATGGTCACATCTTACAGGCTGACTGTAAAAGGGTACTGGTCCCGCCTAGTGAAAGGGGGCAATAAGCTGTACTGACACTGGGCACTGAAGTTGTTGGTGCCTCGGAGCCTGTGGAACTGAGGCTATGGGTCATTTCAGGTGGCCAAAACTCATCAGCAGTTGCGCCAGTATTTCTACTGGCCCGGATGCCTTAGTGATGTCAAGATGTTTGTGAATTGTAAGCCATTTTAGCTGGGAGCCAAAGTTTAGAGAGGTATGAGGGGCTCAACCCAAAGCTGCAGTGTTTTGTAGAGCCCATGTATGGTGTTTGAGCTGCTTTTTGATTGGGTGTACTGTGGTAGTGGTACACTGTGATTGCTTTGCACCTGCCACTGCACCCATGTGCCCAGAAGAGCATCAACCCAGAGCAGCTCAGCCCAGGCAGGAGTGTTGTAGTGATGTATAAAATGTAAACCGTGGCATAAATGTGTAGTTATTTGTGTTAATGTTATTAAAATATATTTGTCCTATTTTACGTAAAAATAGGGATCCACAGTGCAGTCATAAAAATGCACAGTATTAAACAGCCTGTATATTTCACAACTTACATTACGTTAAAAATATCTTTAAAATAAAAAATGTAATTAAAGAACATTTATTCTATGAAAAAAATCTATTAAAATCTATATTTTAAAATAAACACACGCGAGACAGATTTATCACCCCACGCTACTCAATATCACCCAGTACCCACACTTTCCACTAGCACCAATCACCACCATTATGTGTAAATATATATATTAATAATATATAAAAGAATCCGTCATGCAAATGGGCCATGCTTCTCAGGGTTTGAGTGAGCCAGATGACGGAAGCGCGGTGACCATGTGCGGAGTCCATGTGTTTATGGCTCATGCCTGTGGTATGACGATGGATTCTCCATATAAAAGCCGGCAGGGTCGTGGGGTGTTTCAAATATTGCTCTCCAAAAACAGTTGCTGACAGAATGACAGTGTCCATATTTATTTTGTTCTGTAAGTAGCTATCTGGCTTGTTTAATACACTTAACTGCTCACTTAGTTTCTATATTAGATTGTGTCACCTACATACAGGTCCTTCTCAAAAAATTAGCATATTGTGATAAAGTTCATTATTTTCCATAATGTAATGATAAAAATTAAACTTTCATATATTTTAGATTCATTGCACACCAACTGAAATATTTCAGGTCTTTTATTGTTTTAATACTGATGATTTTGGCATACAGCTCATGAAAACCCAAAATTCCTATCTCAAAAAATTAGCATATCATGAAAAGGTTCTCTAAACGAGGAACTCTAAACACCTGCAAAAGATTCCTGAGGCTTTTAAAAACTCCCAGCCTGGTTCATTACTCAAAACTGCAATCATGGGTGTGCAGGAAATGGGCTACAGGTGCCGCATTCCCCAGGTCAAGCCACTTTTGAACCAGAAACAGCGGCAGAAGCGCCTGACCTGGGCTACATAGAAGCAGCACTGGACTGTTGCTCAGTGGTCCAAAGTACTGTTTTCGGAAATCAAGGTGCCAGAGTCTGGAGGAAGACTGGGGAGAAGGAAATGCCAAAATGCCTGAAGTCCAGTGTCAAGTACCCACAGTCAGTGATGGTCTGGGGTGCCATGTCAGCTGCTGGTGTTGGTCCACTGTGTTTTATCAAGGGCAGGGTCAATGCAGCTAGCTATCAGGAGATTTTGGAGCACTTCATGCTTCCATCTGCTGAAAAGCTTTATGGAGATGAAGATTTCATTTTTCAGCACGACCTGGCACCTGCTCACAGTGCCAAAACCACTGGTGAATGGTTTACTGACCATGGTATTACTGTGCTCAATTGGCCTGCCAACTCTCCTGACCTGAACCCCATAGAGAATCTGTGGGATATTGTGAAGAGAAAGTTGAGAGACACAAGACCCAACACTCTGGATGAGCTTAAGGCCGCTATCGAAGCATCCTGGGCCTCCATAACACCTCAGCAGTGCCACAGGCTGATTGCCTCCATGCCACGCCGCATTGAAGCAGTCATTTCTGCAAAAGGATTCCCGACCAAGTATTGAGTGCATAACTGAACATAATTATTTGAAGGTTGACTTTTTTTGTATTAAAAACACTTTTCTTTTATTGGTCGGATGAAATATGCTAATTTTTTGAGATAGGAATTTTGGGTTTTCATGAGCTGTATGCCAAAATCATCAGTATTAAAACAATAAAAGACCTGAAATATTTCAGTTGGTGTGCAATGAATCTAAAATATATGAAAGTTTAATTTTTATCATTACATTATGGAAAATAATGAACTTTATCACAATATGCTAATTTTTTGAGAAGGACCTGTACTGATGAATGCTAACATCAGCTTGTTTCAAAGTTCTGCCTAAAGTTACAGTTTAGCTAACTAATAGACTAGACCCCCCAAACTGTTGTTTGTACTTGTTTTGCTTTTGTCCTAATTAGGAGGGTCAGACACCCCCAATCCTCCCTGTAATGTAAACCATGCTAAATCCAATTCCAAATATCTAAATTACTAGAATTCAGCTTTTGCTAGTGTCGTTTCTGTTTCCTGGCCTACATCTTATTAAAAAGAAAAGAAAAGTTGCAAAATGATGAGCTTAAAGCTAAAAGAGAAAAGATCTCTCAGATTGTTCAATCACACCAACATAAGAAGACTTTAAATGCAGAAGTGCCAATAATTATCATGTTTTTTAATAAAAAATTTTGATGTTTTATTTTCTTTGAATTCAATTAAATGTCATATTTCCTTTGTACTGTTAGTGTAAGATCTTTCCTGCTCCATAAAACATGCTTTGATGAGTTTGGTTTGGAAACACTTCAGTGGCCTGGACAGAGAGCCCTAATCCAACTCCCATAAACACCACATACTTCTGGTCATACAGTGTAGCTCTGCACACAAAGCGTTTAGTATTTTCACAAGTGCAACAGAGTTTTTGTTCAGCAAAACTAGCTTTAATTGAAAATGTACACAAGAATGAATAAATGCATGTCACTTTGTGTTCTCAAATTCCTTAAAAGCTGTAAGCACAAGGGAGTTGTAGGATTATTCTCCTTCTTTACAATAAGAAAAAAAAATACAGTGTAGCTGTCAGAGAAACCATAAGTGATTTTACAAGCTGGCATAAAAGGGCATTATCATGAGACAAAAACGATATTGTTTAAAATATTAAAAGATTTGGGGCACACCATAATATGCAGTATTTATATAGTAAACCATTAGCACCTTCAGAAAAATTACTGGAAAGAACTAGGATTTCCTAAATTGCAACAAGAAATGTCTTTTATAAGATCTAATACAAGATCTCTTACCAGAGCTTTAGTGGGCACCCTTTTTTAGTTTAAGCACATATAGCTCCTTGTACATTTCACAAAGTCACAACGAAGGATGATCTGATAAAAAAAACAATAAAAAAAATTATATATATATATATATATATATATATATATATATATATATATATATATATATAATATATATACAGTATCTCACAAAAGTGAGTACACCCCTTACATTTTTGCAAATATTTCATTATATCTTTTCATGGGACAACACTATAGACATGAAACTTGGATATAACTTAGAGTAGTCAGTGTACAGCTTGTATAGCAGTGTAGATTTACTGTCTTCTGAAAATAACTCAACACACAGCCATTAATGTCTAAATAGCTGGCAACATAAGTGAGTACACCCCACAGTGAACATGTCCAAATTGTGCCCAAATGTGTCGTTGTCCCTCCCTGGTGTCATGTGTCAAGGTCCCAGGTGTAAATGGGGAGCAGGGCTGTTAAATTTGGTGTTTTGGGTACAATTCTCTCATACTGGCCACTAGATATTCAACATGGCACCTCATGGCAAAGAACACTCTGAGGATGTGAGAAATAGAATTGTTGCTCTCCACAAAGATGGCCTGGGCTATAAGAAGATTGCTAACACCCTGAAACTGAGCTACAGCATGGTGGCCAAGGTCATACAGCGGTTTTCCAGGACAGGTTCCACTCGGAACAGGCTTCGCCAGGGTCGACCAAAGAAGTTGAGTCCACGTGTTCGGCGTCATATCCAGAGGTTGGCTTTAAAAAATAGACACATGAGTGCTGCCAGCATTGCTGCAGAGGTTGAAGACGTGGGAGGTCAGCCTGTCAGTGCTCAGACCATACACCGCACACTGCATCAACTCGGTCTGCATGGTCGTCATCCCAGAAGGAAGCTGATGCACAAGAAAGCCCGCAAACAGTTTGCTGAAGACAAGCAGTCCAAGAACATGGATTACTGGAATGCCCTGTGGTCTGACGAGACCAAGATAAACTTGTTTGGCTCAGATGGTGTCCAGCATGTGTGGCGGCACCCTGGTGAGAAGTACCAAGACAACTGTCTCTTGCCTACAGTCAAGCATGGTGGTGGTAGCATCATGGTCTTGGGCTGCATGAGTGCTGTCGGCACAGGGGAGCTGCGGTTCATTGAGGGAAACATAAATTCCAGCATGTACTGTGACATTCTGAAGCAGAGCATGATCCCCTCCCTTCGAAAACTGAAGGTAAAGGTGATGGACTAAACCCAATTGAGCACCTGTGGGGCATCCTCAAGTGGAAGGTGGAGGAGTTCAAGGTGTCAAACATCCACCAGCTCCGTGATGTCATCATGGAGGAGTGGAAGAGGATTCCAGTAGCAACCTGTGCAGCTCTGGTGAATTCCATGCCCAGGAGGGTTAAGGCAGTGCTGGATAATAATGGTGGTCACACAAAATATTGACACTTTGGGCACATATTGGACATGTTCACTGTGGGGTGGACTCACTTATGTTGCCAGCTATTTAGACATTAATGGCTGTGTGTTGAGTTATTTTCAGAAGACAGTAAATCTACACTGCTATACAAGTTGTACACTGACTACTCTAAGTTATATCCAAGTTTCATGTCTATAGTGTTGTCCCATGAAAAGATATAATGAAATATTTGCAAAAATGTGAGGGGTGTACTCACTTTTGTGAGATACTGTATATATATATATTATATATACATACACTGATCAGCCATAACATTAAAACCACCTCCTTGTTTCTACACTCACTGTCCATTTTATCAGCTCCACTTACCATATAGGAGCACTTTGTAGTTCTACAATTACTGACTGTAGTCCATCTGTTTCTCTGCATGCTTTGTTAGCCCCCTTTCATGCTGTTCTTCAATGGTCAGGACTCTCCCAGGACCACTACAGAGCAGGTATTATTTGGGTGGTGGATCATTAAGCACTGCAGTGACACTGACATGATGGTGGTGTGTTAGTGTGTGTTGTGCTGGTATGTGGGGTGGGGGTCCTGACCATTGAAGAACAGGGTGAAAGCAGGCTACAGTGAGTGTAGAAACAAGGAGGTGTTATGGCTGATTAGTATATATATATATACAGAGAGAGAGAGAGAGAGAGAGAGAGTTGTGAAAAATAAAAATGAATTAAAAATGCATTATTTATTAAAATAAATCACAAAATTAAAAATTAAAAAAATAGAATAATATTAATTTAGGTGGTTGTATATATATACTTCTTCTCTAAAAAGCACCATGGAGAAACTTACAGTAAAACTGTTCAGACATTAGCACACTTGCACGACAAGATTATACATGTCTGCTTGTATAAAATGCGGTTTTCAAGTTATATTTTTAAAATCTGAAGAAGTTAAAATACCTAAAAAAATCGGGAAACTAGTGATATTGTTTACTTATATAAGTTCTAGTAATACAATGGTGTAGATTTGACACATTATCAAAACGCAGCATATAACCTTCCATGATTATTGCTTTCACAAATGTGGTTTAAAAAAATAACATAGATTTTCAACAAACATGCAAAGCCTATATACAGATATTGGATGAAAGAGCTTCCTAATTTAAAAAAACACAAACAAAAACTGTGCATACAGGACATTTCAAAAGTCAAGTTGTTTCAAAGTGCTTTTTTTTTTTTTTTTTTCAAACAATGCCTTGTGCACTGGGAATCATTTTTCATAATTCTGAATCTATGTACCTTCATTACCAGTATCACTGTGTGATAAACCAATGCTACATGTTTCAATCTAAGCAACAACAATTGTTTTTTGTCACAATCCAAAGCTTAATGACTATTCCATAATCATCATTATTCACAGTTACTGCTACAACGGCACCATAAAACAGCAACTACTGAATATCTGACGAAAGCACCCAAGCTTAGTGAAGCAATAGAATTCACATTTTACAATGTTAATTCTGAGTGTTTACTACACACGTCCCTTTCAGGCTGACGTAGTCGTATTGCAGTAAACAGGCTTGGACCGAAAATTAAATACAAATCGTAATGAAAACAATCCAAATAAATAGTCACATCTTCTATGCACGTTCATCTTTTTGTATAAAACCAGATTTTGAACATCTGTCATGAGCACCATCTCTTAACAGTAAAAACACATACATGTACAAACACACACACTAAAACTCACAGTTAAAAATTGACAAATGGTAGTCAGCGTTTGAAAAGCTGAGATGAAGAGCCAGAACAAAAAAAAGAGAATGTCTAAAAAAGCTGTCAAAGAAAAGCTGACTGAGGTAAGGCATTAGCTAAAAGTGGCATGGCCACTGTCACGTCCAGCGGTTATAAGGCCCAGTGACGTGGGTAAGGGCGTATGGAGCCGACATGATGACATGATCCCTGGTAACTGAAATCGACTGGCGAGTAGGGACCTGCAGCTTTTCCCTCTCATCTTGCCATGCATCCTCCTCTTCACTTTCGGTTTCTTTCTTAACTGGTGTTGACAGTCTGGCTTCGGCAGCACCGTGGGCCTCCATGCTTCCAGGATGGAGTAGCAGCCGCTCAGCTTCCTCTTTCTCCCTGGCCTTTTCGGCCATCTTGGCCTCCCACTGGAGCAGGCCATGGCCGGGTGTGTTAAGGCTCTTGTGCTGGTAAAACACCAGAGAGATACGGGTGGGGTGACTGCGGTTGGGTCGCAGGATGGGTGTGGTGGCATGAAGCTCTCGCCGAGCGCACTCGATGAGGATGGAGCCGTGAGACGGTGCCACCGCGACACCGCCGATATCCCTGTCCAGGAAGTTATGCTCACTGTCTGACCACACCTCCTCAGCTTTGACATCTTCGGGAGTAAAGGGTCGCAGAATGCTTGCTGGATCATCATGGTAGCTGTTCAGGTCTGGTTGTGCTTGACGGTTTAGGTGACTGTGGAGACCCTCGGCTCGGCATGGGGACTGCAGTCTAGGAGCAGCTCCACCCTGTAAGCAGCGAGTCTCCTCAGGCTCGGTCTTTACTGACCAATGGAATGCCGTGGACTTGGCTTGTGAGGAGTTGTTCATATGTAACCCATCGTTACTGAAGGGTTTTCGTTCTGAGAACTCTTGAGTGCAGTGCTCGAGTCCTGGAGTGTGTGGGAGCTGGGGAAATTCTCCAGCATAGTCAGAATGACAGCCAGTAACACTTGGATGGGGGGAGGAAGGAAGTGTTGTTGTGTGTTTACTTGAGCTATGGGTGCCCCTGTAGGGGCTGGGTGAGTCCGTTAAACCTGATGAGCGGCTACTCATGTCTGGAGTCAATTGCAAGGCTGAACATGGATTGTGTGGTTCCACTTTGAAATTTGGCGAATGCTTAGGGAAGGTGCTTTTAAAACCTATAAAGAAAAACAGCATTTAATCAATATAAATAAGAAAAGAAAGTAAGCTGAAACATTTATTAAGACTAGCAGCTTTATTACAGACAAATCCTAAACCCATGAAATGCGAGGGTTCTTCAAAAAGTTTCCACACTTTTTAACTCTATTTATTAATAGAGTCCTTAGGGTCCTTTCTGTGTGGAGTTTGCATGTTCTCCCCGTGTCTGCGTGGGTTTCCTCCGGGAGCTCCGGTTTCCTCCTACAGTCCAAAGACATGCAAGTGGGGTAAATTGGAGATACAAAATTGTCCATGACTGTGTTCGATATAACCTCGTGAACTGATGAATCTAGTGTAATGAGTAACTACTGTGTCTGTCATGAATGTAACCAAAGTCCTAATAAACAAACAAACAAACTCTCACTCTCTCAGACAATTACTACTCCTCCAACCCTCAACATTTCCAGACGAAATATAAAAGTGCGGAAACTTTTTGAAGATCCCTTCAATGATATCAATGTAAATCTCTAATTCCCTTTGTCATCACCATGTGCACCAGTGGTACAACACCCTCGCTAGCCGATAAGGGCTGCAGACTCAGAGTCACTGGTGTGGCAAGATAAGAGATTCCCAGTCCAGCCTTTTCTACCCCAGAAATACCCAGTCGTGTTTGTAAAGTGCCCGACAATGCCGGTAGCATTCACTATGACTTAAACTCCGACTGAGACTCTCAGTGGTGGTGGGCTAGCGTATTTGACTGCAACCCTACCCGAGGAACTACACCAGGTCCTTTCCTAAACTGTTGCTGAAAAGTTAGAAGCTATAGAAATTATACAAACATTCCTTTATAAAACTGATTTGTTACCCCCCATATGTTGTGGCTGAAAGACATGAATTCAGTACTTAGAGGGGTGTACCAATACTTTCGTCAATAGTGTATTTATTTACTTTCTTAGTCACTTATACCCAGGGCAGCTTAGACACGCCAACCCACCAACATGCATGCATGTACCTGCAGAAAGGGGCGGCACGGTGGCTAAGTGGGTAGCACTGTCGCCTCACAGCAAGAAGGTCCTGGGTTCAATCCCCAGGTGGGGAGGTCCGGGTCCTTTCTGTGTGGAGTTTGCATGTTCTCCCTGTGTCCGCATGGGTTTCCTCCGGGTGCTCCGGTTTCCTCCCACAGTCCAAAGACATGCAAGGGAGGTGAACTGGAGATACTAGATTGTCCATGACTGTTTTCGATATAAACTTGTGGACTGATGAACCTTGTGTAATGAGTAACTACCGTTCCTGTCATGAATGTAACCAAAGAGTGTAAAACATGACGATAAAATCCTAATAAACAAACAAACAAACCTGCAGAAACAGTGACTTTAGGCAGGGTTTAAACCCAAGTCCCATCAATTAATCATGAATTATGAGGGATCTTCAAAAAGTTTCCACACTTTAACATTTTGGTTGGAAACGGTGAGGGCGGGAGGAGTAGTAATTGGTCGTGTCTGAGAGATTGAGTGAGCTTATAGTCCGGATTTAGCGCCATCTGATTTCCACCTTTTTGGACCGTTCAAAGAAGCTTTAAGGAGAAGAAGATTTTCATGTGATGAAGATGTGAAAGCAGTGGTGCATCAGTGGCTACATGCTCAACCAAAAACATTTGTTGCTGATGGCATTAAAAAGTTGGTTTGACGCTGGGAAAAATGCATTGGGAAGGTAACTATGTAGAAAAGTGATGTCATTTGGTTTTGAATTTCTTAATAGAGTTAAAAAAAAAGAAGTGCGGAAACTTTTTGAAGAACCCTCGTATTTTAGTAATCTCTAATTTCCTAACCCAGGATCATAAAAACTGAAAATGAAAACATTCTAAATTCTGGATTAATTATGTACTTTTGTATGTAAAACACATTAGACAAAGCTTAATAAATAATAGACAAAGTGTTTTTCAGTGTTCACACAACTGATACCTTTAAGAGGCTCGTTCTTGACTTTCACTGGGGTGAGCTGCTTTAGTCCCAGGCTTTTCTGTTTCTCTCGCTCTCTCTTGGCTTCCAGTCTCTGTTTGCGAGCAGATTTGACAGGCTCAGCCAGCAGACGTACCTCTCTCGGGAAGGCAGAGAGCACCTGCAGGGCTCCTGTATCTATCTTTGCCCTCTGACCCGCCACTCGACCAAACTCATCGGTGTCAGAGATCCTATAGAGAGGCAAGACATGGAGCTGCTCGTCCTCTGGAATGTTTCTCACAGCACGGTTGTCCTCTTTAGTTAAAGTGCATACCTGCAGGTTAAAAGGCATCACAGCAGACTACATCAGTCTTTAATCCCTGCAGTTTTAAATCTCTGCATTTTATTATTTTATAGTGATTGTACATTTACATACAACATGTAAGTGGTAACAAAGTGGTTTCCCAGTGCAACTGTAACCCTGCCTATGACTCGAGAACGGACAACTCCAGTGTTGAGAAGCACAAAACTTCCCCCACCTGTCCTTCTTTGGAAGTGAGTGCCAGTAATAGAGGAAGGAGTAGTGACACAGCTGACTGGAATGAGAACAAGGGCTTGGAGATAAGCATCAAAGATAATTAAGTTATTAAAATGTATTGTGTTGCATTTTATTCCTCTAACCCTCAACAGTCCTTTTGTCCCGGGTAGGTCTGCAAGGGCCCTGGAGACCCGAGGCACGTCTGCATGGAGTGTCCAAAAAGAGTGCCCCTTTAGCCTCCCCGATCTAAAGACAGAGCATCAGGTAACTCTGGTTGTACCCCAACCATGTTTCATCAATGCCTGACTCAAGGCACGGCATTCTGTTTGGTGTTTATTTTCTCATGCGCATAGTTTTCCTGTTGTGTTCATTCCTTGTCCTCAATGTTTGGTTTGCATTTTGCTTATTTGTGTTTATTAAATATATACACCAATCAGCCGTAACATTAAAACCACCTCCTTGTTTCTACACTTACTGTCCATTTTATCAGCTCCACTTATCATATAGGAGCACTTTGTAGTTCTACAATTACTGACTGTAGTCCATCTGTTTCTCTGCATGCTTTGTTAGCCCCCTTGCTGTTCTTCAATGGTCAGGACTCTCACAGGACCACTACAGAGTAGGTATTATTTGCGTGGTGGATCATTCTCAGCACTGCAGTGACACTATGTTGTGCTGGTATGAGTGGATAAGACACAGCAGCGCTGCTGGAGTTTTTAAACACTTCACTGTCACTTCTGTACTGAGAATAGTCCACCAACCAAAAATCTCCAGCCTACAGCACCTGTGGGCAGCATCCTGTGACCACTGATGAAGGTCTAGAAGATGACCAACTCAAACAGCAGCAATCGATGAGCGATCGTCTCTGGCTTTACATCTACAAGGTGGACCAACTAGGTAGGAGTGTATGATAGAGTGGACAGTGAGTGGACACAGTATTTTAAAACTCCAGCAGCGCTGCTGTGTCTGATCCGCTCATAGTGCTCGCTCAGCGCAACACACACTAACACACCACCACCATGTCACCACTACCTACTCTGTGGTGGTCCTGTGGGGGTCCTGACCATTGAAGAACAGGATGAATGCAGGCTAAAAAGTATGTAGAGAAATAGATGGACTACAGTCAGTAATTGTAGAACTACAAAGTGCTTCTATATGGTAAGTGGAGCTGATAAAATGGACAGTGAGTGTAGAAACAAGGAGGTGGTTTTAATGTTATGGCTGATCGGTATACACTGTTCTTAACATTTGCGCCCCTGTGTCCTGCATTCTCACCCAGCCCATCATTACACGTCTCTGCACTGCACTGGCAGATTTTAAATCTTACACACACTGATGTACCACTCCTGTGCAGTGCAGGTGTATTTATCTTGTATGCCCATGAAATACTAACTACCCAAAAATAGCAGCAGGTTATGCTTGCGCATGCAAAAAGCAGGACCTTCCTGTCAGGAAAAACACAGAAGTGTGTATTATTGCTATGAAAAGTAAAAGACCAAGCTTACCACAGTACTCCCGTTGGTCATGTTTTGTGTATCCTTATGAGCATGAGCACAGAAATCTACACAAGCTGTTACACCAGAGAATGGACAACCTTCTCTTGTGCCCAAACGACAGTCCATCCCAGACTCCTCCTGTGCCACCTGTAAGGACACAAAAACAACTTATGGCCTCCAATTTACAGGTGAATATCTCACTTTGTACAATGAGTGAACAGCAAAATATTGATTTTAATACTGCCATTCAAAATCACATCCACAACACAATAAAAGTAAGAAGTGAATGTGGAAGTGATTAGTTATTAAAGTTATTAAACTGCTTGCCCATGACAGACCTGAAATAAACACACTCAGACTTTTAAGTATAGCTGCCATGCTGTCATTTGTTTGCTTTGTTTTATGAGTTTCATATCCAAATGAGTTTTTGGACCAAATCTGAAATCTGTAATATTATTATGCAGTATATTTAAATCTTACCTGGTTTTGATAGGCGTCAGGTGCAAGTCTTTTGTACAAGGGAGCCACGTCTGTTGCCAGATTCTGCAGATGGTCTTCCAACTTCTCTTCCTGACAAAATTGGAAAATTTGACACAATATTAAGAGTTGGTTTACTAACATATACAATATACTTCACTAGCAAACTACTAGAACAACTTATTTTGTCAGTAATATACAACAGTCATGTCTTTTTTCATGTATGGCTACTTTGTGCCAACAAGCTACAGTGATGTTTAATAAAGGCTAAACTGCCAACACTGGGCATACTGTTCATTGTGTATTTAAGATTATAATCAGTGATTTATTATTTTTTAAAAAGTCAATACAATAGGACACTGCAGGACCTCATTATAACCAAACAACTAAATTATTAGAAACATATTTGTTTGGTAAAGCAAATACTGTGCCTGTGTTAAATCTGCAATAAGGGCGTATTTGTGACACAAACATACTAAACATTTTAGGGCAATCCATCCTAACAAGCTATCAGGGACCTACCTTGTGTTTCTGGCATCTAATCTGGTACAGATATTGTAACTTGGCCACATTCTGATTTAAATGAAAAATGAATAAAAGGCAAACAATGTAAAACAACTTAGCAGTGGCCACTGTGTCAGAAATAAACAAAATAGATGTGTATATCACCATCTTTTATGTATCTAGGAACAGATCACACTACAATACAAAAAAGTATATAGGTAAACTATGCAGTCCACTGTAATTCATAACCAATTTCATAAGATTCAGGTCTGATATGAATTCATTAAAGTCACATTCATTCAGTCTAAAGTAACATGCTAGTGCTGACAAGCACTTTTTAAAGAGCCTTTCAGTTGCTGTTGGTAAGGAGATATCAGTAGAACATAAATATAACTGCAACTTAATTAAAAAAGATATGTCAATATATTTGCTGAAAATAATGCAAAGTTACATCCAGCCCATCCAGATCATTCAAACTATACACTTAATGACTACAATGATGGCAGAATTTCCAGTCTTGGTCTTCACTTAAAAACTAGAAGCTCATCTTTAATCCAAAACAAAGTGAAACATAATGCTGCCATCAAGGGAACGACTTTTCACTTCAATTCCAAGCTTATTTCAGTCAGACAATGCCATGCCTCATTCTGTATGTACTACAGTAACATTGCTTTTAGGACACAGAGTGTGTGTGCTTGACTGGCCTGCCTGCAGTCCATATCTGTTTCTATTCTCTGTTTAAAAGTGTATGGTGCGTCATCAAGAGGAGAAAAAAAGAATCAGACAACAGTGACCACATGCTTATTTCAGTCAGGCAATGCCTCATTCTGTATGTACTACAATAATGTTGTTTTTTGGACACAGAGTGTGTGTGATTGACTGGCCTGCCTGTAGTCCATATCTGTTTCTATTAAAAATGTATGGTGCATCATCAAGAGGAGAACAGAAGAATCAGACAACAGCGACCACATGCTTATTTCAGTCAGGCAATGCCTCATTCTCTATGTACTACAGTAACCTTGCTTTTTGTACACAGAGTGTGTGTGATTGAATGGCCTGTCTGCACTTTATATCTATTTTTATTAAAAATCTATAGTGCATCATTAGGAGGAGAAAAGAAGAATCAGACAACAGCGACCACAGACTGCTGATCAGCTGAAGTCTCGTATCAAGCAAGACTGGGTAAAAATTTAATTTGCATATATTTACAAACTACAATGAAGTTGGTCAGTGGAAACATTGGAAATATTTTCCTTTGTTTCTTTTTCAGTTAAATAATAATGTAAGTGAATTCTTGTTTCTTGTTTTATTGCATGTTGGCTACATTTAATTACACCTAAATGCAAGCAATTCAGAGAACAGGTTAACCCAGTAACCCTTGGAACCCTTGTCCAGGGTTCAGATACTCTTTGGACACTCATCAGTATGAAGCAGTTTATAAGAAATAAATGAAAGAAGTTGTATTTGGTTCATTAAGCCTGGGTAGCTAACCTTACCTCATCAGGGTAGTCCCCATGCAGCCGAAACTTGCGAGGCACCTTGCTGCGTGCAAACTTGCATCCGTTAAAGTACATACTCCATGAGCAGCCAAAAGAAAAGGAGGCTCCACAGGTATTCGGATCAAGACCCTGACAAGCACAAGTACGGCTAAAAAGACACAAAACAACAGGTTAGAAGAAGAATATAAATCATACAATAGTACAGTAATTCTGCTAAACTACAAACAGCAGCAACAATCACATATATATGGCTTAAGCTATGTGTAGTTATGAGTCACAGGCATTTTGTACGCTGTTTCTGACTTACTCCTCATTAAGGGCACAGCGACGGCTGGTGGGAGAGCCGTATTTGTACAGCGTGTGTCTCAGGTCCTGGTACAGCTTGTCAGCCATATTGCGCGGAATTCCCTCCCAGGCCAGAATGAGAATGACAATCACAGCATTTTCACAGCAGTGACCTACACGCTGGCGCACAAGACACAGCAGCTTCTCCTCCTCACTGCCCCGACGAATCACCTGAGAGGCACAGCACATTTAAAAACAATATATACAATATACTTACACCAGAAACATACCTTACAGACCAGTAAACTTCAAAATAAGATCAATATCTAAGAGGTTAGCTTGAGTTGGCTGACTAATTTAGCTTCAGTAGAGTTCAGAAATGAAAGCTTATGTGCACTAGTAGTCTAGTGATTTTATTGATTTCTGCAGCTGTTCTTTTCTAGTCATCATAATCATAATCACAATGCCACAAAGTTAAACGAATTACAAAACTTTTGACAACACTACATTGATAATCTAATTTGCTGCTTGTATATATTCTGACAAAGACGTATTTGCTCTAATTAGCTTTTCACAATAAAAACAGTTGCAAAAATAATTAAAGTACAAAAGAATGACTTGAAATGCATAAGTGGGGCAAAGCAGTTTTAAAGTGCAGAAGTCACCTTTTACTATTTAAAGCAGAGACTTCCTGTGTGTGTCAAAAGCAGTGGTGGTGGTCTAATTCAAGGAGTGACAGAACTTAAGCTTTAAATCATTAGGACAATTACATCCAGTAATTACATTTACATTTTTGGCATTTAGGAGATGCCTTTATCCAAAGCGACTTACAGTACAGTTACAGTATACAGTCTGAGCAATTGACGGTTAAGGGCCTTGCTCAGGGTCCCAACAGCAGCAACCTGGCAGTGGTGAGGCTTGAACCAGCGACCTTCTGATTACTAGTCCAGTACCTTAACCACTAGGCTAGTGCTGGCTTTCTTTTTGTGACATGCGAGCACTGCTAATTAGCAGTTAGCTATCCCGCTTGTAATGTGTTGGCCTGTTAATTATGCTTCTACATTATTTACATAAAATAATGAGTATGTGGTGAAAATATGACATCATGTATGGTAAGATAAATCGTCACTTATTACCAATGCGACACTAGCAATAGGCAGCCAGCTTGTTAAGTTGGCTAGCAATAAAAAAACAACCAAAATCATCTACTGAGCATAACACAGTGTACCAAATCCCACTATTAAATAATGTGCGAGGAATGAGTGTGTACTAATTTAGCATTATATTAAATGCCAGCGTATGTGGTTAAGAGTTAAGAGTAAGCAAGGCTTTTTGGATATAGTTTAAGCACTTTAGATAATGACATTTGCCAACAACAATAAATGTAAAAGTATTTGATTAAGTTTGGCTGGTATTAAGTTAATTGCTAAGAATATGACAATGTACACTATGTATTCAGACCTCTTGAGTTTTTGCACATTTCATTGCGTTGTGGATTTTTCAAATGATATTACTGCCCTTTTTTTACAACTAAACTAAGTAACTGAAATCGCTTATTCACATAAGTATTCAGACCCTTAGCAGTGACACTCCAATTTGTAGTCGGGTGCATCCTGTTTGCTTCGACTATCCTTTAGATGTGTATAGAACTTTATTGGAGTTCACCTGTTACAGTTTAAATTGACTACACATAAGAGCTCACAGCTGGTCCACATCTGGACCTCTAAGGGTCCACAATTTAAACTTCAGGACATAAATCAAGCACTTAAGGCAGAAAAACTGTTAGTGGTTCTCCACAATCAAATTGATGCAGGGTTTAGATCAGGGTAAGGATATAAACATTGTATAAGGCTTTGAGATGGAAAAGATTTGGCACAATCTTGAACATCCCTGGCATCTTGAAGACCTTCTTATGACAGAGCTTTGGAGAACCTGCCATGAAGGATGGGAGAAACTGCCCAAACACAGGTGTACAAAGCTTGTAGAGATGTAACCAAGAGCCAAGTATTGAATAAAGGGTCTGAATACTTTTGTGGAACAGAGATTTGAGCTTTTAATTTTTTTCTTTTCTGATAGCCTTCAAAAATAGTAAATAGCTCATTTGAAATGGTAAGGAAAAACCACTTCAAAGGTACCTTAAAGCTTTTCTCATCCATACGTCACTTACCCATTTTGCTATTGGACAACCCTGGGAACTCCTGCCTTCTCTCCCAGTATATACAACAACTTCCATGCGTACTGCTTTACCTTTCTCTCCATACCTAAAACAAAAAGATGTTTTTTAGGACCCTTAAAGTCTCAACTACACTTTTAAAAGTGCCCAAAAGCACACACTGTGGTCAGAGTCACTCTACTGGGCCCCACAGCACAGAAAAGTGGCTTCCTGTTGTAATTTCTGGTGAGAATAAAAAAAAACAAGCTTTGGCCTATTTGTGTACAGTGATGTTTCAGTGTAATGTTTTACAAAATTAAACTAATACAAATCCCATTTTCAGAAAAGTTTGGATATTCTATAAAATGCATAAAAATAGAAATGTTTGAATCTTTATTTAGTTGAAAATTGTTTTGGCTGACCAACTTTATTGTATTTTATTAATATGAACAAATTAAATGTGATACCTGCACAACACTGAAGAAATATGGGACAGAGCAAGTCTGGAAACCACTGCTGAACGTGCATGACCTTTGAGATGCCGCTACATAAGTTTGTTTGTTTGTTTATTAGGATTTTAACGTCATGTTTCATACTTACATTCATGACAGGAACGGTAGTTACTCATTACACAAGGTTCATCAGTTCACAAGGTTATATCGAACACAGTCATGGACAATTTTGTATCTCCAATTGACCTCACTTGCATGTCTTTGGACTGTGGGAGAAAACCGGAGCACCCAGAGTAAACCCACGCAGACACGAGGAGAACATGCAAACTCCACACAGAAAGGACCCGGACCACCCCATCTGGGGATCGAACCCAGGACCTTCTTACTGTGAGGTGACAGTGCTACCCACTTAGCCACCGTGCCATCCCCGCTGCATAAGAAACATTATGATACTAAGATAACAATGGCTGCGTCTGAAATCGTATACTTAAACATGTGTACATACTAGATTCGAGGCAGTGTGCACTACGTCCGTCATCTTACCAACGTCACGTAACGCACGACGTCACATCGCCACAGTTATAACAATTTAAAAACCAGACTTATTTAATTCTGTCATTCTCCACAAAGCTGCTCATAACGTTATTCAGGGTTGTACTTAATCATAACATTTTTAATGTTTGTCTTACTCTGCTTTTCGCCATCTTTCTTCTTCGCTACAAACTTCTTTAAAGCTCCAGTTGAATTATGGGATCGATTATCGGACTGCAAGTGTGATGTGTTTGCATACTCAAAAATGGCTGCCCATGCAGTCGGTCATCCGGGTACTTTTCGCATACTGTTTAATGAATACTATGGGTGTGTTCGAAAAGCTAGGGAGCTCTCTACATAGACAGCATTTTACGTCATCCTACGCACGCTCCTGAGAATGAGGCTGTTTGAAATCCTAGATGCCTTAATATGCTCACTAGTTAGGCCTCTTAAAATTTCAATGTTATTTCGACTCAAGAACGAGTGAGCATCAGAAGCGTCCTTAGTGATCAAGGCAATCCCAACATTCAGTGCGGCAGCTCTTCTCTCACAGAAAAATAAAAAAAACATGGCTGACGGTGCAGGGAGTCATTTTCAAATGTAAATAAATGATTATTGGTTTTAAATTTGTTTAAACTTGCACAAGTGTCATTTATTTGCAAGTTCCGGCTTGTCAGCGAATTTAACCGTTTTCGGTACACGGAGGGAGATGTTAGTTGACATGCTAGCGTGTTGTGCCACCCCATCCCATTGGTTTGAATGGCAAGATGCTAACTGTGTTAGCGTAGTTAGCGAAACCCGATGGAATCGCCGTCTAAGTAGTGCGTTCGAATAACCTGCCTTATAAGTCATTGACTTATTAGAATCCTCCCTGCTGAGGCAGCTGCCTATGTAGGCAGTAAGACAGCAAGGCAGCTCCCTAGGTTTTCGAACACACCCTATGTATTCGGTTATACTACCCGCTCTCGCATACTGCTTTCACGTACTGATCAGTATGGAAGCATGCGATTTCGGATGAGCCTGAGACCTCAAGAGTACTTCAGATTTGTTGTGGTACTTAACTCCATTACTTTCCTGGAGGTAATTTCTCTATTAGTAATATTTACAGTCTCAGTAAACAAGGTGTACATGTGCTTGACTTGTCTGCCTGCAGTTTAGGTCTGTGTCCTATTGAAAATTTATGGCGCATCATAAAAAGAAGAATCAGAAAATGATGTGACCAGAGACTTTTGAACAGCTGTAGTAAAATTCCTCCTCCCAAACATAAACTTTAGGCGCCTAGGTGGTGCAGCGGGATATTCCGCTAGCACACCAGCACCGAGATTCGGAACTCCTCGGTTCAAAACTCGGTGTTGCCACCAGTCGGCTGGGCGCCATCTGGCGGGCATAATTGGCAGTGCCTGCAGCAGATACTAATTGGCCACTGTATCTGCAGGGTGGGGGCCGGACTATGTGTGGGTCTTTATACGCTGTGTAAGGACCCTGATTGGCGGAAGAGACACCTGTGCAGAATGCAGGGGTGTGAAGAGGAGGGCTGTGCACGTGTCGGAAGAGGTGTGTACAGCGACGTGCTCCCCTCAGATGCAATCGAGTATCCGTCAGCAGCGGAAGACAAATTGAGTGCACTAAATCGGGAGGAAAATGGGGAGAAAATGCATAAAAAAAAAAAAAAAAACTGCAACTATTAGTATCCTCAGTTCCCAAACTTTTAAGAGTGTTTGAAAGTGTTGCAGGCATTAAACTGTAAATTTGTTATATTTACAAATGTCGGAAATATTTTCTTTGTTCCTTTGTCAGTTAAATATAATTTTAAGAGAATGAACAAGTCACAGATTCTAGTTTTTTATTGCATTTTACAAAATGCCCCCACTTTTCTGGAAATAGGGTTTGTATAGAAACATGATTGGCTCCAACTGGCCATGACATTGGCTATGGTGAAAAAGTTTCTGGTAAATACTAAGTGCAGGTCTACAGTATATTATAACCATGTCTCCATGTCTTCAAATGTTTTAATAATTTGATTACAATACTCTAAAAACAAACAGACACTTTGGAACCCATACTTCTTTGTCATAATAAAGTTCCTTTGTACACTTAAAAGGTCAAAATTTGACAGCTCATGAATAAACATACAACTGACTGTTCAGACATTCTGTAGAAATTAACCTCGGGTCACGGCCTTGTAATACTCTGTACTTCTAATCACTGTTAATGATTATGATTGACTACAGCTGGTGACCTTTCTCTGCTTATAAACATTGAGCTGGTTTGACTGCACCACTAGTTTAAGCCACAGGCCCTACATTTCATAAGTCTAGACAGCTCTTTACAGATCAGAAAGCAGATCACATGTCACCTTGAACTATTTCTGAACAGCTTTAGGTCCCTAGACAATTTGTACAAGCAACTGTCAGTATGTAGAAAGTACATAAAAAGTCATGTTTGCCAAGCTGATGAAGAAAACCCTGTCACATTAAACTAAGAGGAAATGTACTTGGATGGTCTATTTAATTCTAAGGACCACCAGCAGCTGGTACACAAGTGTTTTTGTCTGCAGTCCAGCAAGCCCCACATCAACGTGAGTCTTGAGTTTTTTTGACCACAATAACCAAAAATTCTGTTTTGATGGGAAAAGATAAGGCAGTCAAACCTAACAACACTGTACCTACTATCAAGCATCATGGTACTGGGCCGCTCAGGTGGCGCAGCGGTAAAACACACTAGCACACCAGCGCTGACATTTCAAACTCGTCGGTTCAAAACTTAGCTCTGCCATCAGGCAGGCTGGGCGGCTACACGAACAATGATTGGCTGTTGTTCAAACAGGGTGGGAGCCGGAGCCGGGACCTCATAACTGATGCAATTACGACCTCTGCTGACTGACTGATGGCAGGGTGTGGCTCTCTGTACACACAGCTGAGCATATGAACCTGCCTCGTGCAGGTGAAAAGATGCAGTCGGCTACCGCTCACGTGTCCGAGGGGGCGTGTATCAGTCTCGCTCTCAGGAGTGAAGATCAGCATCGGTAGAGAGGAAGCATAATGCAATCGGGTAATTGAATACAACTAGATTGGGAGGAAAATTGGTAAAAATGCAAAAAAATCATGGTGGTAATTTTATACCTTGTGGTTGCTTTGCTGTCAATGACAATGGTTAATGTTACTGCATTGCATCCAGTGATTCGAGGGAAACGGGACCCACCATGACCAAGATAAAGGTAAAAGTTGGTACAACATGAACATGAAAATAAATGAAACCACCAACTTTTTAAAACTAATTGTGCAGTCTAAACTACAAACTACTAAGTTTTATCCCAACTACACAATATTTGTATATAAATTCTCTGTTTTTGCATGAGATTGATCATCTACCCTCAGACGGAAAAATAAATCCATGTTATCTTAGGACGATATGTCAAAAAGATCAAAAAGCTTGTCACCTGTCCTCCATCATCTTTCGTACTGCCGCTACAGTTGGACCAGATCCAAGGTGGGTGTAGAATGGGCCCTCTTCTTTTTCAATAATTTGATCTACAAATAAAAAAAACATAAACATTCATAACAAAGGTCTTTCATTACACTCTAAACTTGTATCTGGTTTAAAAAAACGACACTTCAACGAATAGTAGAAAATGCCAGAGCTTACCCATACAGTCACAGGAAGGAAGATCTGAGATTTTTTTGGAGGGGGTGTTGATTAGGTTTTTTGTTGGGGTGTCCAAAAACTTTAGGGGTGATTCCAAAAAGCTGTTGAGAGTTTGCTTTGTTGGAGTGTATTCTCCGGGGCGATTCACATCACCACTTTCCGAATTTTGGTTTGACACGGACAATACGGTAACAGAGCCAGATGTTTCCACTTTGTAATACCCATTGTGACAAGCAGACGCCTGTCGTGGCTCACATTTCAGGTTGTTTACTTTATGTTGCCTCCCTGGGCTCTGTGATTGGTTTTCCCTGTGGTCATTAGTCACAACACCCTGGGCTTGGGGCTTAGCACCGTAATATAGCACACTGTCAGATTTTGATACCTGAGAAGTCAAGTGTTCTTCACATTCATGCCTTAGGCTGTGGGTAGCACCGACGTGACCATTTGTAAGATTATGACAATGTCCGTTTGGTTGAGGCTGGTTACCATGGCAGTGACTCAGAGCTGCATGGTCTGTTTCGAAATGAACTGTGTTCTGGTTCCCAGAGCTCAAGAGAGTCTGCGGGTCTAAGAGCTCTTTCTTGTGGGAGTTGCTGAAATGAAAACGACGCCTGTTTTCATTATAGGCCTGTCCTAGGTATTTCTTCAGGTCTATTTGTGTTTGTGGTAGAAATGGGTTCCACTTGGAATGCAGTTTTGCATTTTGCTGTAAAGCCTCCCTTTGAGCCTTTATTTTTAGAGGGGCTTTACCGTTGGGTGACCTCTTGGCTAGTGGTATCCGATGGTTGCCTTTCTTAATCGCAGGGGCTCTCTTTTTTGTTATCCTGGGTGCTGATTTTGGTTTGCTTTGCTTTTTGATATGTTGCCCAAAGCCTTGATTGTATTTCATGATTTCACTCGGCACACCGTTTGGAGGACTGTTTTCAGAGGACACTGGCTTGTGTTGTGATTCAATTCTAAATGCCAGTTGAAGCAACTGTGCAGCAACCTCCTCTTCATCTTTCCTCCTTAAACTATTTGTTCTATCAACATTCTTGATTTTTTTAAAAGTGCCATCTATCCTCTCTGTTTTACAAAGTGCTTGATTTAATTTTCCATTCTCTGGGGGTTGCAAAGTTTTTCCACATTCTGAGCTAGCCTTCAAAAGGTCCTGTAAGGACAGTTTGTAGGAGGTGGGTGTGCTGGTATGGGGAACGTTTTCCTGCTTGCTTATCGGACTGCAGATAACAGATGCCTGATGCAGGGATGAACTGATTACCGAGACTTTATTAGAAACAACCTCTTGAGGTATAGAATTGCTTGATGCAAGGTTTGTGCATGATGTGCTTTCATGAGGGTTCTGACCCTGATTTTCCTTTTTGATGTGTGCCATTTCTGGGGTAGCTGCCAGCTGGGTTAAGGCCTCAATAGCTATGGCCTGGTCAATACTTATATTCCTATGATCAACTAAAGACTGGATACTAGATAATGAGGCATCTAAGTCTTTCTGACAAGGGTTATGAGCACCTTGTGGGTTGTTAGAAGTCTGTTCTTGATGTGAATGTTGTTCACATGGTTCCTCTCTGTTTTCAGTTTTAAAAGAACTGACGTCTATAGTCTGAGCACCAAAAAACTTCTCCACCAAAGCCTTCCTATCAGTGATGGTGGAACATACTACAGATGCTAGTGTAGACAAAGCATCTTCATAGTAGATGTTGCTATCTAAGTGTGAAGTTATTTGTTCATCTGCCACCATGTCTGGCTGTTCCAGCTTGATCTTCTTCGAAGGAGAAATCTTTTCAGAAAGTGTTTTGATAGGCCGATCATAGGCGAGCACGTTTGATGAACCTGACTGCATGTCAGTGAAAGCAGTTTGTTCCTCAGTGTTTGGTTTCGTGTGTTTAGCACCATTGTGAAAGTCTAAAGGTTCGTGTTGAGTAAGAAGTGCATGGTTGCTGACAGCAGGCCGGAGATCTCCGTCAGCCGGGGTGGGTGAAGGGCCACGGCAGAAAAGCGTGGGAGACTGAGGTGGAGCAGAGTGTGCTTGAGATTCGTCACACGCCTCTTCCTCTGGCAACTCCTCGTCCATCTGCTCTGAACTAGTGCCATTTAGTGAGATGCTCTGTGACTCAACCTGAACAAAAAAGAAATAGAGCAATGACTCAACAGGTTTTGGCACTGACGTGATTTAGCACATATTGGTACTGCCCATTTGGAATTAACAGCCTGAAGGTGGCACAGCAAGACACAAATGACTTAAAAACAATGAACTTTTTTGGAGTGTGTTGCAGGCATCGTATTCTAAATGTGTTCTGGGTCCTTTCTGTGTGGGTTTCCTCCGGGAGCTCCGGTTTCCTCCCACAGTCCAAAAACATGGAGTCAGGTTAATTGGAGACACTTCGCCCTATAGGTGAATGGGTGTGTGTGTGTATGTGTCTGCCCTGCGATGGACTGGCGCCCCTTCCAGGGTCTTACTGTGTGCCTTGCATCCATTGAAAAGCTGGGATAGGCTCCAGCACCCCCCTGCGACCCTAACTGGATAAGCGGTTAAGAAATTGAGTGAGTGAGTGCGTGAGTGAGTGAGAATTAACAAATCAGATTCTTTTTAGTACTGCTATTCACAAATGTCCCAACTTTTCTAAACAAGGGGTTTGTTATTATCACATGTGATTTGTTTCAATTTGGCTAGTAGCTAGGAGCTTTAGGAGCAAGTAGCACTCTTTTTCAACTCAAATGTAGCACTAGTGCCTGTGGTTGAGCCACCTTTGGTAGCTAGTAGACTTGTTGGATAGGTTTTTAATATTGCAGAACATGATTGAGCATATCTGGCTCATTCCACTTTGTGAAATTCATCCAATTCTACCAGGCTAGTCGAGGAGAGGAGGTGTACAGCTATTCTGAGGTGTCATTCAGTGAGGCTAACATTAGAACTCAATGACATCAATGTGATTCATTTTAAATTAGAGTTCTTTGACAGTGTTCATTGAATCACTGTCTTGCTAAAAGAAAAACAATCTTTTTTAAATTAAAGATGTCTCTGTAGTTTGCACCATTTGTTTTCCTAGAAATCACTACTTCTGATCTGGCTGATGTACCTAAATAAATCTAGACAATACATGCTGCTTAGAAGTCAAGCTGAAAAGATTCACTTTAGTCTCATCAGTCCGCCCGACTTTCTGCCACTTTAATGGGGAGTCTATTAATGGATGTTTTGCAAGCAAGGATTTGTTTCTTTAGTATGTCACTTCTTTTCCTGCAACTATGGAAGCTCAGGTGGAGCAGTGATAGAGTTACGCTATCGCCGAGATCCAGGGATATGGGGTTCGAATATCAGTAGTGCTATCGGCAGGTGGGGGGTGGCTGAAACAGCCTAGTCGCTGATAGGTGCATTTGTCAGTGGGTCCCAAGTCTGGATAAAATAGTAGGGTTGCATCAAGAAGTGTGAAAACTATGCCAAGTATGATGTGGAGAGCAGAATGATAAAAAAAAAAAAACAACCAAACAAAACCCAGTCTTTTCCTGCAACTCTTAATTAAGTGACTTGTCTTTAGTCAGATCTACTGCCCTCTGCAACCAAATCCAAGGGACTGTTGGTGTCACAGTAGTGATTCTAACCAATTTTCCTTTATTTGTTGACTTAAGTATTAAGAAGACAGCCAGACAAAAACACCATGTATGTTCTGTCATCTTTTTTCATTACTTTATAAAGGACTAAACTAAGCTTCAAGGGTATGACTAGTGCTTTTGAGAGAACCTTGTATCATTGCCTTTAAAGACATGTAAACATTGATATAGTTGGAATATACAACCTGAGACAAAATATGTCTCATTTCTGAAGCCAAATACTCTGTAAGGCTTTGTAAACACAATGACTCATGATGTTATAAGTAATGTCAATCCCTAAAATGGAACTCTCTGCCCCCAAAACATTTCACATCTGCTTTTACTTGCTGGCCTTTTTTTATCTTATTGTGTTTTGCCATGACACCTCCTCTTCCATTATCACATCCATACGTGTCTACTAACTCTACAATCATTGCCTTTATATTTCTATTAAGATACATGTAATAAACACACTTAAACACACTTTGTTTAAAGTGTTAACACAACAAAATCCATTGTACCTGGAAGGTCTGGGATTAGTATGTTCCTTAGTGTTTTAGAAATGGGTTTACTATATTATTCAGTTATTTCAGAGGTGTTAAAAAACACCAGGTTACCTGGTACCCTGGTTAATTTCTAGTGTTCATACTTTCATAATCTTAACACTTGAACTTAACACACAGCTGTCAGTTCCTTAAACATGTATTTAATTAGACTGCATGGCCTGATTTTTAAGTTTAGCACTTATACAGAGATTTCGTCTAATGTTCTAGCAACTGTGCAGTTTATGCCTTGCAATTAATGTCTTCCTCACACTCAAGAAACACGACTATATACTTTACAGCTCGAATATCAGGTAAGCTTTAGCCATAAGAGCTTATCTTCATAATAATAACAGGTGGACACAGTATAGTTTACTCTGCACATGCGTGTAATTTTTGGGCTGTGTTCCAAACCTCACTGGATGTGCTATATACTGTGTAAGTGTACCATTGGTAGTGCATGTATTACATTAAAATTTTCAGCATTTAGCAGACACCTTTATCCAAAGCGACTTACAGTAGTGTTACAGTATACAGTCTGAGCAATTGGGGGTTAAGAGCCGTGCTCAAGGGCCCAACAGCAGCAACATGGCAGTGGCCTTTTGATTACTAGTTCAGTACCTTAACCACTAGGCTATAACTGCCCTGCAGTTATGTATTAGACATTAGTGCACTTTCAATTAAATACTTATTAGTAATGTAGGGTGCATTTTGTGGTGGTTGGCTGCCTGATTTAATTTTCATCAAGCACTTTATCCTGGTCAGGGTAGCAGTAAATCTGGTTCACCTGGTTAACATGGGGCACAAGGCAGGGATACCCTGGACAGGGCACCAATCTATCGCAGGGTTTCAACCATCACAACACACAGCATTGCTAAGATTCAAACCCCAGATCTTAGCAGTGGTGGGCTAGCATAATACACTGCTAAACCACCCATACACCTTTGCTTACTGTTCTATATAAATCTAATTTATATAGAATTTTTATAGAGTTTAGTAATACATAGTAAAACTTGCATAGTAAAACTGGCTGTGTCTAAAGAGGGGAAGGTCAGAAGAGGAATCTATTAGCTGCTGCATAAGCAACTTCTTCTGTCTCAGGGAAGTACCAGCACAAGCGGTGGAAAAGCTCTTTGAAGCATGTTTGAACAAGTGTTATGAATTTAAATTTAAGCTTAACTTGAATGTAAGAACATCAAAATGATTAATGTAGCTGGACTGTAGTTCATAAATAGGTAAAACTGTAAAATGTAGATCTGTGCAACAGAAAGGTGTTAAGCTTGCAAAAATAAATCACATTTTAAGGGCACACTAGTCTAGTGCGTCATGGTTGTGTTATGAGAGGAACATTGATTACTAATTTAGTTTAAGGGCATTTCAGTAATTTGTTCATCTGGCAAATGGACATCCTTCCTGACTGACGTCATTCGCTCACTGAGTGCTTACTCATTAGAGCTTTTTGGACCAGTTATTTTGACAGCGTCCACTGTGAAAAGTGCAATGCAAATTAATTTGACATTACTGGATTCTAAATACATGTACTTGCAGGTAGAGTGGAATTGTTTATCATTAAGGCCAATTTCCTCCCAATTTGGTCACGCTGCACAAAACAATGAATGTAACTCAACTGTTTTGACATCATGTTCATAATTTCTAATTGTTTACTGTAGAGGTTTGTAAAAAAAAAAAAGTAAAGCCCAAAGTGGTATTTTCTCAAAAGCACATAAACAGGGCCACTCAGGTGGCACAGCGGTAAAACACGCTGGTTGTTCGAATACATCGTATCGAATATCAGCTCTGCCATCCAGTTGGGCTGGGCGACTACATGATCAACGATTGGCTGTTGTTCATAGCGTAGGATAAACCGGATAGGGACTCCTCATAACTGAGCGAATTACGACCTCTGCTGGAGGTCGAGGAATAATGCTGATTAGGGTGTGTGCACAAAGCTGATCCGCATATGAACTCGCCTCATGCAGGTAAAAAGATGCAGTCGGCTATTGCACGTGTCGGAGGGGGCGTGTGGCAGTCTCGCTCTCTTTAATTGGGGCAGGGGTCAGCTCCAGTGGAGAGGAAGCATAACGCAATTGGGTAAAAATTGGACATAAAATAGAAAGGACATAAATAAAAATTACTAAATGCTTATGGGATTTAAAATTGTAAACATTCATGGTTTCAGGATGCCGGCACTATTTCAAAGACAAAATCATATACTGCATCAGCATGTTTTTTATTTTATTTTAGGTGTATAATGTGTATGTTTCAAATAATCTCATCATTTCTTATGCCACAACAGGGGAATGATGCAACTGACAACAAGCACCAAAATGATACTGAGGCAATAACTTGGGAGACCCTGCAACCGTTACTGCTTAAAAAAATGGAAAAGCCTAGCTATTAGCTTCTCTAATGTTTTACCCAGAAATAAAAAAAATAAAAAATAAAAAAAAGCAGCCACACTAAACAGGTTGCCTATGGTAATGACATGGTAGTGTGTGTGTGTGTGTTAATATTTGTCTAGTATTTTATCAGTGGACACTTTCTGATCACAGATCTGTCAGCTGTATATGTCTGGTTGGAATTTTATACTCCTCCCAGCACTGATGGGCTGTGTTTCAAACCGCATTGTACTGTATGTGCTATATACTGTGTAAGTATACCATTGGTAGTGCACAAATTAGACATTAGTTAATTAATTAACCTTTAATGCAATACTTATTAGTAATGTAGAGTGCATTTTGTGGTGGTAGGTTGCCTCATTTCATTTTTTCAAGCGCTTTATTCTGGTCTGGGTTGCTTTAGGTCAACATGGTAAATATGGGGCGCAAGGCAGGAATACCCTGGACAGTGCACCAATCCAATCTCCTCCCATCCCCAAACATAGCCAATCTTGTCTGTGTATACGCCTGGCTGGGCGCTGAGATTCAAACCCTCATAAGCCTGTGCTTACTGAGTAAAGTAATGCATAGTAAGACTTTTAATAACTGGCTGTGTCCAAAGAGGGAAGTTCAAAACTGCGACATCAGCGACCACACAAAACTACTTTTCATAGTCATTATGAAGCTAAACAGGTTGCCCATGATAATAACATTATAGTGTGTGTGTTGTATTGGTGTGAGTGCATCAGGTTTATATGATTTGTAAATCCCAAGAACACTGCTGCACCTGATTCATTCATACCAGTACAACACACACTACTCTGACATTACCATGTTAGTGTCATTGCAGTACTACAAATGGTCCACCATCCAATTATCATGCTTATGAGTGTACGGAAGTGTGGAATTTGTGTCCTGTAAGAGTGCAGGTTCATTTTTTAAGATGAGTTCACTTAATGGAAGAAAACTTTTTATAACCTGTTCTTCGTTGGTACACTGCTGATGTTTTGTTATAAACTAAGTATCTTTTTTATTTCTGACACAGATCAAGATTAAACAAACCATTACAAAGTTACTAGAAAGTCATCACTAGTCTTCTAATTGCAACAAAAAAATGAAAAAGCCTATTCTCATCTCTACTTTTGATATTAAGAGCTAATATGCAACAGTAATAATGCTGTAAAGCTGTGAAGGCGGCTTCTTCAATCTTTCTTAGGAGTATAACCAAAAAACTACTTTGCATAGTTTTACATTTTCCCTGCTCTCAATACATCAGATCCTTAGATCATCAGCTCATAAGCAAAATCAGGTGTGTTGATAATAGAAAACATGTGAAACACTGCAAGGCAGTGAGAGTCAAAAACTAATGATGAGAAACCCTGTCAAGCAAGGTCAACTTTTCAAACATTTACATTTATGGCATTTAGCTGATGCTTTTATCCAAAGCGGCTTCCTATAGTGACTGAATACAAAGCAAGCAATTGAGGATTACGGGCTTTCCTTGCTCATGGGCCCAACAATAGCAAATTGGCAGTGGTTGGGCTTGGAACCAAGAACCTTCTGATAACTAGTCCAGTACCTTAACCAGTAAACTACCATTGTCCATTATTAACAGGTATATCTTCTCCACAGTCCGAAGACATGCAAGTTACTGAATTGGAGATACAAAATTACCCTCCACTGCTGACTGAGGAGCTTCGCAACTGCATCTTTTTACCTGCATGAAGCGAGTTCATTTTGCGGATCAGCTTTGTGCACGGAGACACACCCTGAGCTAAGATTCGATATGATGCCTTCGAAATCCCAGCTCTGGTGTGCTAGCGTATTTTACCACTGTGCCACCTGAGCGGCCTACCACTGATCAGTTTGATACAGCAATACTCTTTTGTTAGTATATTTATTGCACTGCACTCATTTCTTATTTTGAGATATTTTAAACCAAGGTCTCATCCAAGGCAGTAACACAATGCATGTTTTACTGTTGCTTGCAATTTAAATAAACAATAAATAAACATAAACAATGTAAATTAGAGGTGGTTATTAAAAGTTTTAATCTAATAATGTGGCTTAACACACAGTATTAATATTAATAACAAACAGAGGAAATTTAGCAGGAGTAGTGTTGACTGAATATAATAAACAATATTGGGAAACAAAAAATGTATTTGATTAAGACCAACATTACTGGCTAGAATAAGAATCAATCAATGCAACTGTGTGATCATTTCCTGTCACATGAAACAGTATTATTTGTAGTAGTAGTTTTGTGGTATGCATTTGCATTTGTCAAGGTTCCTTTTCTTCTTCTTGTGGGAAACTATTAAACAGAAACATAGATCAAAGAAAGCTGAAAAACATTTTAACTTTGGATGACCCCTCAGTATGGTCTCTTCATTCTGCCCAAAAAACTCACATCTGCTTTGCACATCCTGCTGAATATCTAGTGGATATAAAACATCTACACACCCGTTACAATGCCAGCTTTTTGTGATGTAAAACAATGAGACCAAGCTAAATCATTTCAGAACCGTTTTCATCTTAAGTAGGAGATAAAAACTTACAGTAATGTGGTGGATAACCCCTTAAACTAATACTGAGTTGAAGCACCTTTGTTGAAGGTACATCTTGACTTAGCAATCTTTGTCCACATATTTTATCACTTGTTGATGATCGTCTGTACTGTGTATATCTTCTATGGTATATGTAATGCCTTAAATTTGTACCCTTCCTCTGACAGGTATCTTTCAATGAAGACCACAACTTTTGCTGTAAGATGCAACTAAGTAAATGTCAGGAAAATTCAACTAAAGGAGCTCAATTTTATATTGGGGGAAATCAGAGTCACTTCAATTAATGGCACGTCACTGAATACTATTTAACGTAAACCTGAATGTGATTGCTTAATTTTGAACACAGCCACATCTCCAATTATGAGAGGATGTGCACACTTATGCAGCCACATTATTATAGATTTTAATTTTTTCTCACTAAATTATTCAATTTTGTTTTTCAATGGAATTGCACAGATTAAAGGTCATATTATTATTATTTTTAATATTTTATTTATGCATTTTCTCTCATTTTCTCACAATTTTAGCATAGTTAATTTGTCTTCCGCTGCTGGGGCTCCCTGATTGCAGTCGAGGTGGGTATATTGCTGCCCATAAAAATAAAATAAAAAAATGCAATAAGATCAATAAAACATGAAACCAAGACACAAATATGTAAACGTTTAATTAACAGACAAGAATAAAAATAACACATACAATTCAAAACAGCATGAATTAAAATAAGGATTTTTAGGGCCCCCAGGTGGCGCAGCGGGATATTCCGCTAGCACACCTGTGCCGAGATTCTGAACTCCTCGGTTCGAAACCATCTGGCGGGCATGATTGCCAGTGCCTGCAGCAGATACTAATTGGCCACCGTATCTGCAGGGTGGGGGCCGGACTATGTGTGGGTGGGTGGGTCTTCATAAGTTGTGTAAGGACCCTGATTGGAGGAAGAGACGCCTGTGCAGAATGCACAAAGGCTGTGCATGTGTCGGAAGAGGCGTGTACAGCAACATGCTCTTCTCGGATGCAATCTGGTATCCCTCAGTAGCGGAAGACAAAAATTGAGTGTGTATATACAGTGTATCACAAAAGTGAGTACACCCCTCACATTTCTGCAAATATTTCATTATATCTTTTCATGGGACAACACTATAGACATGAAACTTGGATATAACTTAGAGTAGTCAGTGTACAGCTTGTATAGCAGTGTAGATTTACTGTCTTCTGAAAATAACTCAACACACAGCCATTAATGTCTAAATAGCTGGCAACATAAGTGAGTACACCCCACAGTGAACATGTCCAAATTGTGCCCAAATGTGTTGTTGTCCCTCCCTGGTGTCATGTGTCAAGGTCCCAGGTGTAAATGGGGAGCAGGGCTGTTAAATTTGGTGTTTTGGGTACAATTCTCTCATACTGGCCACTGGATATTCAACATGGCACCTCATGGCAAAGAACTCTCTGAGGATGTGAGAAATAGAATTGTTGCTCTCCACAAAGATGGCCTGGGCTATAAGAAGATTGCTAACACCCTGAAACTGAGCTACAGCATGGTGGCCAAGGTCATACATCGGTTTTCCAGGACAGGTTCCACTCGGAACAGGCTTCGCCATGGTCGACCAAAGAAGTTGAGTCCACGTGTTCGGCGTCATATCCAGAGGTTGGCTTTAAAAAATAGACACATGAGTGCTGCCAGCATTGCTGCAGAGGTTGAAGACGTGGGAGGTCAGCCTGTCAGTGCTCAGACCATACGCCGCACACTGCATCAACTCGGTCTGCATGGTCGTCATCCCAGAAGGAAGCTGACGCACAAGAAAGCCCGCAAACAGTTTGCTGAAGACAAGCAGTCCAAGAACATGGATTACTGGAATGCCCTGTGGTCTGACGAGACCAAGATAAACTTGTTTGGCTCAGATGGTGTCCAGCATGTGTGGCGGCGCCCTGGTGAGAAGCACCAAGACAACTGTATCTTGCCTACAGTCAAGCATGGTGGTGGTAGCATCATGGTGTTGGGCTGCATGAGTGTTGCTGGCACTGGGGAGCTGCAGTTCATTGAGGGAACCATGAATTCCAACATGTACTGTGACATTCTGAAACAGAGCATGATCCCCTCCCTTCGAAAACTGGGCCTCATGGCAGTTTTCCAACAGGATAACGACCCCAAACACAACCTCCAAGATGACAACTGCCTTGCTGAGGAAGCTGAAGGTAAAAGTGATGGACTAAACCCAATTGAGCACCTGTGGCGCATCCTCAAGTGGAAGGTGGAGGAGTTCAAGGTGTCTAACATCCACCAGCTCCGTGATGTCATCATGGAGGAGTGGAAGAGGATTCCAGTAGCAACCTGTGCAGCTCTGGTGAATTCCATGCCCAGGAGGGTTAAGGCAGTGCTGGATAATAATGGTGGTCACACAAAATATTGACACTTTGGGCACAATTTGGACATGTTCACTGTGGGGTGTACTCACTTATGTTGCCAGCCATTTAGACATTAATGGCTGTGTGTTGAGTTATTTTCAGAAGACAGTAAATCTACACTGCTATACAAGTTGTACACTGACTACTCTAAGTTATATCCAAGTTTTATTTCTATAGTGTTGTCCCATGAAAAGATATAATAAAATATTTGCAGAAATGTGAGGGGTGTACTCACTTTTGTGATACACTGTATATATATATATATATATATATATATAAAAGGGTTTTTTATTGATTTGTGCATTTTCCCTTTATCTCCTAATCGAGTTGTTTTTATGATTGTTTTTATTTTTGATTTATCACTGCTCAGTTCTGCAGACCCCTACCCTGACCGAGGAGGGTCGTATTTACCACACACCCCCACCAACACGTGGATAGTAGCCAAATGCTTCTTTTCACCTGCACAAGCAGAGTCACGCATCGCTCCCCACTTTATCCAGCAACTTTAAGTAGCCAGATCAAAGAACTCATCTCGAACTTGAGAGCTTAAGATCTTAGCAGTGATGGGCTAGCGCATTAAAGTTTTGAGTTCGTATTTAAATATATCAATCACCTCTGAGTTCCTGATTTGATGAGGAAGAGTAGTACACAACCTGGGAGCAGAAATGCTAAGTGCTCTCTTACCAAATTAGTACAATTTAAAATGACGGCAAAAAGGATGAGAATCCAAAGAGCAAAGAGCCAGAGCAGGTCTGTATGGATGTAGCAGATTAAAGATAAGTAGGTGCTAACCTATTTAATGCCTTGTAGGAAAGAAGAAGAATTGAAAGAAAAGTTGAATCATTTCTAACCTTTGAAAACTGATGAGACATGGATTGCATTTAAAAGTTATCTGATTACCGCTGATGTTGGAAGAGAGCCCGCACACTTAAAGTGTAAGAATTGCTCATTGTTATCACGTCACACATCATTAATGGCTCTCTTTTTCGCTCTTGGGTCTGAAACCCAGCCAGTCACACTTGACTTTTACTTCGTTTCAGTTTAAAAAAACCAACCCAGTTCAATTCCCCACACTCGCTCAACTCACTTACAAACAAAATACACAAACCCCCCGGCACAGATCCCTAGCAACCGGGCATGTAGTGCATACAACATTCAGAGAAGCCTCCCATAGGAAGCATCACCAGGGAAAGTCAGAGCGCAGGAGGAGGGTCCAAGCTAAACAGAGGAGAAACTAAACATCACTGCATCTGAATCTCACTGACTATACATAATCTAATACCACAGGGTGTCCCTAAAGTCTGGACACATAGTCAAAATAAATATTTTCAATATATTTCAATAAAATGTTTAACAACATTTTATTAGAATATTAATCAATAACATCTTCAATGTGTTTTCCACTATCTGTGATGCAATATGTACGTGTGTGTATTTTAGTAAACATATAGTTAGTTACAGTTAGTGATATTTCCTATGTGTCCAGACTTTAGGGACACCCTGTATACAAAATCTATTACTTAAAAAAAGTAGGGTCTAATCATTTTGGTCTCATCCTAATTAAAATGGGATTTTTTTTTTTTTAATGCATTTTCTCCCCTTTTTCTCCCTGTTTAGTGCGTCCAATTGCCCGATCGCATCATGCTTCCTCTTTGCCTATGCCGATCCCTGCTCTGACCGAGGAGATCGAAGCTAACCCACGCCCCCTCCAACACGTGGACAGCAAGCCGTATGCATCTTATCACCCACACATTGACGAGTGTTGTGCCACCTAGCGTTGTGTACGGAGAGACACACCCTAAGAGCACTCTTTCCTCATCTCTGTGTAGGCGCCTCTAATCAGCCAGCAGAGGTCGTAATTGCACCAGTCTGACAGAGAGAGACCCAAATCCGGCTTAGTCCCGCCCATCTGAACAACAGGCCAATCGTTGTTCATGTAGCCACTCAGCCTCAGCCAGCAGGGCAGAGATGAGATTCGATACGATGTATTCGAGATCCCAGCTCTGGTTGCAGCGTGTGTTTTTACCACTGCGCCACCTGAGCGGCCTGGTAGGAGGGGAAAGTTTTTGTAACTGCTGTTGCTCACTGTATTTAGGATGGAACATCTTAAGAGAACCAGCCTATAGACAGACACTGACTATAAAACAAATTTGAACCCAGGTTCCCAAGACGATTGTCCAGGCATGATTGGCTATATTTGTTTCCTGTCCAGTGTATTCCTGCCTTACACCCAGTTTTTCCAGGATAAAGCATTTGATGAGAATAAAAATCAATGTCACTGCTGGAGCGGAGTATTAATACTGCTAGAAACTCAAGCCCTGGTAATATAATTATTGTCTGAATGTAATCATCGCCCCTCCGACACATGTGCAGTAGCAGACTGCATCTTTTCACCTGCACAAGGTGAGTTCATATGCGGCTCAGCTTTGTGTTCGGAGAGTCACACCCTGATCAACGCATTTTTCCTCGAATCTGCACAGGTGTCATCAACCAGCCAGCAGAGGTTGTAATTGCATCAGTTATTAGGAGCCCTGGTCCGGCTTCCCACCCAGTGTGAAAAACAGGCAATCTTTGCTTATGTAGGTGCCCAGCCCAGCCGGATGGCAGAGCTGAGATTCGAAACAATATGTTAGAAATCCCAGTTCTGGTGTGCTAGTGTGTTTTACCGTTGAGCCACCTGAGTGCCCCGTGAAATTCAAAATGTAACGTTTGTATTTAGTGATTTAACATTTTTCATTCGCGTAGCATTCAAGTGCCCCACGTTTACTGGTTAATCTGCACTATGATGCAGATTAACCAGTTCATGTAGGCGCCCAGGCCAGCTGGAAGGAAGAGATGAGATTCGAAACCATGTGTTAGAAATCCCAGCTCTGGTGTGCTAGCGTGTTTTACCGCTGTGCCACCTTAATTCCCCCGTGAAATTCAAAATTTATGTTTGTGTTTAGCAATTCAACATTTTTCATTAGCGTAGCATTGAAGTGCCTCACGTTCACTGGTTAATTTGCACCAGGATGCGGTCCTAGCAATCCTCCGGCAATTCGGTTAGCAATCGGTTAGTCAAAATGTCCAAGATGTCAAAGTCTAAAGCAGCTACAAACACTATTTAGTTAACTGAGTTTCAAAAACTCCCAACCAATTCTGTGGACACAGAGGGGGTGTGTCAAAACACGGATGAAGGCGCCCAAGGTGGCTAGCACACCAGCGCTGAGATTCTGAACTCCTCGGTTCGAAACTCGGCGTTGCCACCGGTCGGCTGGGCGCCCTCTAGCGGGAATAATTGGCAGTGCCTGCAGCAGACTCTACCGTGTCTGCTACCGTATCTGCTAGGGTGGGATGACCGGACTATATGGGTGGATCTTCTAACGCCGTGCAAAAACCCTGATTAGCAGATAGAGGCGCCTGTGCAGAAGCATGGGTGAAAAAGAAGGGGGCCGATAAGGGCTGCGCACGGGTCGTCGGAGGCGTGAGCAGGAAATATACCTTCCTCGATGCAATAAGGGATCCTCAGCAGCCGAAGACAAATTGACTACACTAAATCGAGAGAAAAATGGGAGAAATTGTCTAAATAAGTAGAAAAAAAAAACCACGGTGAGTATTTTTGTAGTTGAGACGGAACATGAAGCCTCACACCGTCGCTGGATGTTTTATGTTTACATTTAATCATTAAGGTAGGCTGTGCTGTGTATTGTAGCTTCCATTTATTCAATTATTTCAATTATAAGTGTTATTTAATGGGTTATTTAATCTGTGAACTGTGATTTTTTTTTTTTTTAACGAGGTCCGGGAAATTAAGCACATTTCCCTGTGAATTTAGAAGAGCCTTAGTTATTACAGATATTAATCTAAAAAACTAATCCGACTCAAATAAGGCTATGTGAGCTAAATATGAATCTAAAAAACAACCCAGAGTTTTTCTTAACTCTTAAGAAGTAAAAATTGTTACTAGTATGCCGTAGCGCTCTCTAAACACATCAAAGAGTGATTAACCAAAACTGCAGTGCTTGCACTGTTTCATAGTATCGAGCCTTCACTGTATCGTGACTTCTAAAGAAGCATGCTTCCTTCCTGGTGAGCGTTTCTCTGAAGCCGCTAGCGGTAGCTTCATTCATACAGCCCTTCTTTCCTGTCTCTTAACTTCACTCAGCTCAATAGAAAACAGACCGAACAGAGTGCAGATAGAAATCTCCATCTTACTCCTGCCTGCCGGGCAGCCTAAACTCAGCTCCACGCTGATTACAAACGCCGCATTCCTCAATGAATAGAGCAGCAGGTGCCAAAGCCAGACTTAAAAAAAGAGAAAATCTTCAAAATGCTGCATGCACCAAAGGACAAGGAAAAGTGAGCGCCCGTTACCTTGGAGACTCGGTCTCTTTTTCTTGCTTTGGAAAGATCTTTGCACCTCACCTGAAGAGAGAAAAGCAAAACACAAGACAACACAGGTTAATTCAGCAAGAACAAAACCCGATCAGACACAGCAAGGTCCCAGTCACAACATCTCTGTCTGGGCTGAGACAATAGCCGTGAAAAAGCAGCACCTTACCTTCTTGCTCCTCAGAGGCAAACCCTCGATTTTAGGCAGCATAATCCTAAAAGGTAGCCATCTTGCCTCCCTAGGCTTCAAAAGAAAAAGTGGCAGTAGTGGTGGATGAGGAGCAAGAAGCCCAGGTTCGCATGATCAGAGCAGAGCGAGGCAGCCACGCACTGTCGCTGCCGCAGACGCCCGACGCATGCTTTTTGCCGAGGCACACACAGAGCAAACAGCCAATCATATCAGAGCGGTATCGACTTGCAGATCATCGGCCATGCCTAGACCCTCCTAAACAAAGGATCCCCCATGCAAGCTCTTACTCTACAAGTACGCACAAGGGTGAGAGGCAAAGCTCGGACTGGACAACTGCACTGCTGGACTGGAGTGCAAAGCACCAAGCTTTAAATAGACAAACCTCTATTACAAATACATATAAACGATTAAACTAATATATACACATACAGAGACAATAAAACACACACAATGACAGATAGACACACACAATGACAGATAGACACACACAATGCCAGAGAGAGACTCACACAATGAGAGAGAGACTCACACAATGACAGAGAGACTCACAGACAGATAGACACACACAATGACAGAGAGAGACTCACACAGACAGATAGACACACAATGACAGACTCACACAGACAGATAGACACACAATGACAGAGAGAGACTCACACAGACAGATAGACACACAATGACAGACTCACACAGACAGATAGACACACACAATGACAGAGAGAGACTCACACAGACAGATAGACACACAATGACAGAGAGAGACTCACACAGACAGATAGACACACACAATGACAGAGAGAGAGACTCACACAGACAGATAGACACACAATGACAGAGAGAGACTCACACAATGACAGACACACAGACAGATAGACACACACAATGACAGAGAGAGAGAGAGAGAGACTCACACAGACAGATAGACACACAATGACAGAGAGAGACTCACACAGACAGATAGACACACACAATGACAGAGAGAGACTCACACAGACAGATAGACACACAATGACAGAGAGAGACTCACACAGACAGATAGACACACACACAATGGCACACAGACAGATAGACACACACACAATGGCACACGGACACACAATGGCACACAGACAGATAGACACACACACAATGACAGACAGACACACTCAACGGCACACAGACAGATAGACGGACACACAATGGCACACAGACAGATAGACACACACACAATGACAGACAGACACACTCAACGGCACACAGACAGATAGACGGACACACAATGGCACACAGACAGATAGGAACACACACACAATGACAGACAGACACACACAATGACAGACAGACACACACAATGACAGACAGACACACAATGGCACACAGACTAACACAGACACACAATGGCAGACAGATAAACACACACACAATAACAGACACACACACAATGACAGAAACACAATGGCAAACAGACTAACACAGACACACAATGGCACACAGACAGATACACACACACAATAACAGACACACAATGACAGACAGACAGACAGACAGACAGACAGACACACAATGGCACACATACACACAATGACAGACAGACAGACACACACACAATGACAGACACAATGACAGACAGATAGACACCCACAATGACAGACACACCCACAATGACCAACAGACAGACAATAGAACACAGGCAGAGAGACACACACAATGTCAAACACACAATAGAACACAGACAGATAGACACACACACACACACACAATGACAGACAGACACACAATGACAGACAGATAGACACACACAATGACAGACAGACACACAATGACAGACACGCACACAATGACAGACACGCACACAATGACCGACACCCACACAATGACCGACACCCACACAATGACCGACAGACATACAATAGAACACAGGCAGAGAGACACACACAATGTCAAACACACAATAGAACACAGACAGATAGACACACACACAATGACCGACAGACAGACACAGACACACAATGGCACACAGACAAACATCTGCTAGGACTGAGACATGATTCACAGTTTCCTAGAAAAAGCAGACTATTGTATTGTATCTCAATAACTGGAAGATCGTTCAGCCAAAGTTCTGTGTTTGATTCATTGATACTGAATGTGTTTGTCTATTTTAATGATTAACATAAACAGCAGACACACTTTTGAGTAAATAATGCTGACTTGGGGCACTCAGGTGGCACAGCGGTAAAACATGCTAGCACACCAGAGCTGACATCTCGAACTCGTCGGTACAAATCTTAGCTCTGCTACTGGCAGGCTTCAAGGGTGGGTGCCGGAGAGGATTCCTCTTAACTGGTGCAATTACGACCTCTGCTGGCTGTTTGATGGCACCTGCACAGAGACGAGGCATAATGTGGACAGGGTGTGTCTCTCCGTACACAAAGCTGGTCCACATTTGAACTCGCCTCGCTCAGGTGAAAAGATGAAGTCGTTCACTGCACACGTGTCGGAGGGGGAGTGTGTTAGTCACGGCTCTGCTCAGTCAGAGTTGAGGTCAACATTAGTAGAGAGGAGGCATGGTGCAATCGGGTAATTGGATATGACTAGATTGGGAGGAAAAAGAACGTTGAGTTCGAATGAATATAAGAAGGTTCCTAAAGGTTTTCTAGCAAAGAGTCTATTCTGCTATTACCTAACTGAAGTTTTTAGTGAGTCAGAAGCCTTGAGTCAGACACTGTGTTTATGCAGTAGAATAATAGAGCTCGTGATATGCTCTCAGAGATAGAGAGTGAGGAAAGAGAACCTGTAGAGGTCTGAGTGCAGTTCTGATGAAATCTGAAATGAGTAATGACATAAAACATGATGCAGCATCAGGATCAGTCATGGTCTGTAGGAAATGTGACCTTTTTATGTGTTTGAAAAGATATGACTTCAGCCTGCTTCTGGGGGGTGCAACTGTGTCATCCAGCAAGCATGCTATTGCTGTGAATAAGAATAAGTATTTTTGCACATTCAGATAATCAGACTTTTGTATTAGAAAAATATAACCAAAAAATATATAAAAATTTTTTTTTAAATGAGTTTAAATGAACATTTTTACTTCATTTCTTGAAGTTAAAATGTTGTTTAGCCCTACTTGCCCCAATGTGAAAAGGTAATTACAACATCAAGAAGATCTCGTCCATTTCTCTCCATGGAAGCCACTCAGATTCTTGTCCAGTCATTTTTAATCTCACGGCTGGACAACTGCAACTTCTGGCAGGTTCTCCTATGTCCACTAATAAACTTTTGCAACTTTTCCAAAATGCAGCTGCTCACCTGGTTTTTAACCAACCTAAACGCTGCCACATCACCCCACTGCTGCGTTCTCTTCTCTGGCTTCCTGTAGATGCCTGCATTCAGATTAAAACACTGATGCTCACATACAAAGCCAAAAATGGACCAGCCCCAAGCTACCTTTGAGGTCTAATAAAACCATGCTCTGTACCACGTGACCTCTGAACCACTAGTCTTGCTCGACTTGATCCTCCACTCAGAACTCGGGGAAGACAGGCATCAAGGCTCTTCTCTGTACTGGCACCCAAGTGGTGGAGCGAGCTTCCCTTGTCTGTTCGAACATCTGAGTCTCTCGCTGTCTTCAAAAGACGATTAAAATCCCATCTCTTTACTAAACACTTAAGCTGACATGTACTTACCAATGCTCTTATTTATTTCTTGCATAAAAAAAACAGGTTCTAACAGGGTTTCAGCAGAATTGCCCTATTTGCTACTCAGTCAACCATTTACCCACATTTAATGGGCAACTGGGTTCAATTTCAATAGCCACATCCAGGCATGATTACTGCCAGACCTGTTGAATCTAAACCTTACTTAAATAGAACCTGTCTCGTAATGTGAAGCAGGCTAGAAGGTCTCAATAAGCAACACGATGCCACATTCTAAACTAAAGAGATTCAAATACAGATGTGAAACAAAGTCAGTGAAATCTACCAGTCTGGAAAGGGTTACAAAGTCACTGCTAAGGCTCTGTGTTATTATAAACACGTGTAGAAAACTTGGACAGTCAGACAGACAATGACAGACAGACACACAATGACAGACAGACACACACACAATGGCAGTCAGACAGACAATGACAGACACACACACAATGACAGACAGACACACACACAATGACAGACAGATACACAATGACAGACAGACCCACACAATGGCAGTCAGACCGACAATGACAGACAGACACACACACAATGACAGACAGACACACACACACACGACGACAGACACTCACACACACACGCAACGACAGACAGACGCACACACAATGACCGACACACACACAAAAGACAGACACAAACACACAACAGACACACACACACACACACACACACAATACAAAAAAAAAAGACACATACACAATGACTGACAGAAAGACACACACAATGACAGACAGATACACAATGACAGACAGACCCACACAATGGCAGTCAGACCGACAATGACAGACAGACACACACAATGACAGACAGACACACACACACACACGACGACAGACACTCACACACACACACGCAATGACAGACAGACACACACACAATGACAGACACACACACAATAAAAGACAGACACAAACACACAACAACAGACACACACACACACACACACAATGACAGACAGACACATACACAATGACCGACAGACAGACACACACAATGACAGATAGACACACACAAAATGACAGACAGACAGACAAACACACAATGACAGAGAGACACACACACAACGGCAGTCGGACAGACAGACAATGAAGGACAGACACACACAATGACAGACAGTCACTTACACAATGAAAGACAGACAGACACACACAATGACAGATACACACACACACAATGACAGACAGACAGACAAACACACAATGACAGATACACACACACACAACGGCAGTCGGACAGACAGACAATGAAGGACAGGCACACACAATGACAGACAGACACACACAATGACAGACAGACAGACACACACACTATAGCAGACAGGCACACACACAATGACAGACACACACACACAATGGCAGTCGGACAGACAATGAAAGACAGACACACACACAATGGCAGTCGGACAGACAATGACAGACAGACACACACAATGAAAGACAGACACACACAATGACAGACACATACACTATGACAGACAGACAGACACACACTATGGCAGACAGACACACACAATAGCAGTCAGACAGAAAAACAATGAAAGACAGACACACACAATGACAGACAGACATACACAACGGCAGTCAGACAGGCACACAATGATCAACAGACACACACACACACAATGACAGACAGACACCCAGAATGACAGACAGACACACAATACAACCTTCCCAGGAGTGGCCTGCTTACCAAAATGATCAATTAAAAGTTGCATGTTGCGTTTATTTGTTTTGTATTTATTTTAGATTAAAATCAGCTGGAAGATTTGAAACATTTAAACTAGAAGAAATCCGTTGAGAGTCACTGTAAATGTAATTCTGTGCATATAAACATACTTTCTAAGCCGCACGGCTGTTCTGCCATGCCACATCTGGAGTTTTTCGACAATCAGCTTAATTTAAAAAGTCATACGAGGAAAGGCTCAAAGAGGAAAAATATTAACTTTGTTACTTTATAGTTTTCCTAATTCAGAGTGACTGTAATTTGCCATTTTTAATGTTCAGGTCCAGATCTGAATATCAGAAGCATCTTGGGACTATTTACTTAATCATAGTTCCTTGGCTCACTGTTCATGCTGGCCTGGTTTAATATGAAGGACACTGGTTAGTCATCAAGCATTATAAGACCCAGCTGGGACTATCTCTCACATCCCAATGCACAGACATGTTGTCATGATTATTGCTTCATTAGTGCTGAGCAATGCCCTTTAGCCTCATTTATCACCCAAAACATAATGTGTTGTTACCGGATGACAGTTTGTCAGTGATCTGAAATGACCACAGTTAAAGCCTACACTGCTTATGATTAATAAAAATATTAATGATTAAACTAACATTGAAAGATGTTTAATGACCTGAAACATAGAAGTGAGAGAAATGTGCATGAATAGAAGAAATTTGGAAAGGGGACATACTTTTTTCACATCACTGTACATTTTCAGCATTCAGAATATGCTCCTATCAGGGGTGATTTACAAAAAAGCTTCTCAGTAAATATTTTTCACTCTAGTAAGAAAACATGAATCTGCTGACACCCTGTCAGAGCAACAGTAAAGGTACATTTTTAGATTTTTCTTTAGATTAGATAGACAGATTAGGAGGTGCAAGATTAGTTTCCAGTTAGGTTTAGTAAAGAAGTGAGTCTTTAATCATCCTGAAGATAACAAGAATCAAGTCAGGTCAAATTTATTTGTATAGCGCTTTTTACAATGAACATGTCTCAAAGCAACTTTACACAATCCAGGACCGACAGACCAAAAAACCCTGTTGAACGAGCCATGGGCGACAGTGGAAAAGAAAAAACTCCCTTAAAATTACAGGAAGAAACCTTTACCCCTTTTCCACCAAAAAAAACGTGGTTCTTGAACCGGGTCTGTTCAGATTTCTCTGAACTTTGGTGTTCTGTAGAGAACCGACGAGCGTTTCCACCTGTTTTTGAGAACCAAGCCTCCGTCATCAGCGGTGGGTGTGACATAACAAAAGTTAAGAGAAGTAATATCATGGCGGAGTGTGTAGATTATGTGCGAGCATTTGTGCTGCTGTTACAGATGTTCGTTTATATGTAAAAAGCAGCGATCTAACAATCGGTGATATGAAGACATGACGTGTTTGTCTCAGTTGTTGTTTTCTGTAGTTCATTAACGTGAGAAGCGTTTTGTGCTTCGGTTTCACTGCGACTCTCAGCACAGATAGCCGATTTACTTAGCGCTCGACTTGAGTGGTGAAACATCACTAAAGTTCCACAACACGAACGTCCATCTGTGTCCATCTGTGTCCATCTGTGTGAAATAACCATCAAATCTACTCTAAAATACCACATGTATCTGTGTTTAGCTGGATTTACACGTGTGGTGGTTACGCAGCTCGGGGAGTTGAAAAAGCTTCACGCTTTATTTTTCATGTTAACCCTTTGATACACAACCACCCAACTGAGTTTTTATTTTCTATATCTTTGCAATAAATTAATTTCGTCATTCAAGCTTCCATGAATTTTTCAATTAACTTGTTTTTGATCATCACAAATCCTTATTTCAGTTTTATACTTTTTGCTTTTTTAATAAAAATCATTTTTGTATCACTACCCTTCTAATGCACAACATGGGTCAAAAATGACCCTTATGTATTTACTATGGAATTTGACAGGAACTACTGACATTTGTAAGTGTTTGTAGTCAAAAACATATTTACTGATCTTTTGAAAGACAACCAAAGATTAGGCTCTTGAATCTTGAATATGTCCAATACTATTTGCTTGCTAGCTGTTTACATATTCTAGTATAGATAGCTTTTATTAGCTAAGACAGCAAATACATGAATAACTGACAAATGTGCATATGAAAATATTCTTGAATGGATGAATATGGGTCATTTTTGACCCATGTTGTGCATTAGAAGGGGTTTGCTTAGCTTGTGCATCAAAGGGTTAAGCATTTTCCGTTCTGTCCGGGTCACTTTTACCACGTCACATCCCACAGTTCCTCCTTTTAATGGCGCTTTGAAAATATCAGCGGCAAACTGGCTCAAAATGTAATCAGGTGAAGTTTAAAAGATAAAAATGCAGCATTAAGCTCCATACGAGACACCAGCGGACGCCATTGTTGCTGTCGCTGTGCTGTACAACATGACACGCCCACCGATGGACGTCACGGTTCGGGCTGAAAAACCAAGTATTCTGTGGTGCCAGATTGGCCCGCTAGTTCTCTGTCTGAAACCTCTTTTTTCCGGTGGAAACACGCGGAACCGGTTCGGGAAGTCAAGTTCGGGAACCGGAACGGGCTCCGTGCCGCGTCGGTGGAAAAGGGGTACTTGAGAAGAACCAGACTCAGCAGGGACCCATCCTTCTTGGGTGGCCTGGAGAATTATTTAAATGAAACTATGCAAGAGACTCAGCTATTTCACCACTTGGGTGCTGGAACTTCTCTGAAGAAGAGAGTCTTGATGCCGGTCTTTCTTCAGTTCTGATAGGTAAAATAATTGATATGATAAGAGCAACAAATCAGTTTTGAAAATAATCTGATGACCAGATTTACACGCTCTTTAGTATTCTGATCATAGGAAGCCCAGGCTTTATTTGGACTATGCAGTAGTCTGATTTGTTAGTGAGACAAACTCCTAAACTGCCAGGCATTAGTTTGGAGGGACAGAAAGTATAGCTGTTTCTGAACTACACTTCAAAGCATTTTCTGCACCTCATCAAACGTTTCTCGCTACAATTTGGGACAACATTTTAAAAGCAAATCATATGACTTTCTGGCTGCCTTTATCACTAGCTCTTTTTAGCGTTCCTCAGCTTTTGTTTCCGGGAACTCAGGCGGTAAATGCTTGTGACAAATTTGTTTTGTAGCTGTCTCAAGTTTTGTCTATGTGTCACGAATCTAGCCTCTATGAGCTCCTGGAGCCATGTTTACATGCCACGCCCCTCTCTCCAGGAGCACATGTTAGAGGTGTTTCTGTTTAGGTTGGCAAGCCAACGCCCTCTCATGGTGATTGGTCTCTGGCTAATTATTTCCAGCTGGACCTCATCTGAGTAAATTAGCTCATGGGGTTTAAGAAGGCAGCTGGAGAACAGTCTGGAGACTATTTTGGATTTGGATTGACTTTTGAATTTGCTTTTGACTTTGTCCTGTCGGTTCGGTTTGCTTTTGGATTTTGCCTTTTCACTATTTTGTTTAGTTTCTGTTAGTTAGCTCCTGTCTGTTTGTCAATGTCTGTTTGCTACTGTTCATGCTTTGTCTAGTCTTGTTTTTGTCTTAGTCTAGTTCTTGATTAGCTTAGGGTTAAGGTTTGCCTTTGTTCATGTGTGTTTAGTTTAGCGTTAGCATTGTTTGTGTGTTTAGATTAGTTAATTAGTGTTAGCATTTAGCTTAGCTTTGTTCATGCATGTTTAGCTTAGCATTTAGCTTAGCATAGGTTGTTTGTTTGTCTTGTTCTAACCCGTCTTGTGTTAAACCCTGTGTCTTTTGTTATTATTAAATACTGTTGTTTATACATCTCTGCGTGTGTGTCTGGTTCTTACTGGTGGACTGAGTAGCTGGAGAAGTTGCACCCAAAAGAGCTTTTTTTAAGTTTCTGTGTTTCCAATTGTGTCAATTATGCAATCATATATACTTCTCCAGCAATGCAGTGACCTATCTTTTCTTTTCTTGAGTCCTGCTTTGAGCTGTTGCTTTTAAAACAAGGCAGAAATACCCTAAACAGGAAGCCAATCCATCGCAGGGTTTTACTGTTAGATGGCTGTGTAGCTCGGTCGCAGTTCCACCTTGCACTCTCTCTTCCCAGATTTAGTAAGTTCTTTTATTTTGCATGTATAACCACTTCAGGAGTCAATTCAGGTTGTTTTGGTTTTCTTTCTGGCTTCGAGCCACTGAATCTCTCTCCGTGTTTGCCGAGCTTCCTGCTAGCTCACGCTGTAGCGTGCTCATCTTTGACACTCTTAAGCTCACGACTAAATCCAGCCTTGGGCAGTTCTTTGGTTTCTTAATCCTTTAGATTCTTTTCAGCACCTGCATTAAGGTTTAAAATCAGTTTGGTGGTGATAATCTATGGTTTTGTCTTAGTGAGGAATGGGAGTTAATATCTTCCTTAGCCACAAAGAGGCTAAGGCTACATTTTAAGCCTCTGTGTCTAAAATGTACAGTACAAAAAATGACTGTACTTGGCTGCAGCTCTAACTACTAAGTTACAAACTCCTTCTGGAAACAAGTTCAGCACAAGAACTGTTCATTTAGAGCTTTCAGTACATACAAACTGAAGATCACAATGTACGAGGAATCTTCAAAAAGTTTCTGCACTTTTATATTTTGGTTGGAAACGGTGAGGGCGGGAGGAGTAGCAATTGGTCGTGTCTGAGAGACTGAGAGAGCTTATAGTCCGGATTTAGTGCCATCTAATTTCCACCTTTTTGGACCGCTCAAAGAAGCTTTAAGGGAAAGAAGATTTTCATGTGATGATGATGTGAAAGCAGCGATTCAACAGTCACCACGCACTCAACCAGAACCATTTTTTGCTGATGGTATTAAAAAGTTGGTACGACGCTGAAATAAAAAAATTTAAGGTGACTATGTAGGAAAGTGATGTCATTAGTTTTGTAAATTCTTAATAAATACAGTTTTAAAAAGTGTGGAAACTTTTTGAAAAACCCCCGTACTATGACAAGTCTTTGTTTGTTTGTTTATTAGGATTTTAACGTCATGTTTTACACTCTTTGGTAACATTCATGACAGGAACGGTAGTTACTCATTACAGATTCATCAGTCCACAAGTTTATATCAAACACAGTCATGGACAATTTTGTATCTCCAATTTACCTCACTTGCATGTCTTTGGACTGTGGGAGGAAACCGGAGCACCCAGAGGAAACCCACGCAGACACGGGGAGAACATGCAAACTCCACACAGAAAGGACACGGACCGTCCCACCTGGAGTTCGAACCCAGGACCTTCAACAGTGCTACCCCAAGTCTTAGTTAAAGGAGGTTCAAGCACACCACCAACAGACAATAGAGTAGGGGGAATATGTTTAGACTAATGAACATACTTCATCATCTGGCTGCCTTGTGGACAAATCTAAAAACGGCAAATCTAAGTCAGGTCTGTATGTCTGATGTCATTGCCAACCTTACTAATGCAGTTATGGCTAAATAGAAGCAAATTCCCACCCTCATGTTGCAAAATCAAAATTATAAAACGGATAGTTCCAGTCCTAAAATCTGATCGGCTGAGCCGCGTTCGAAGCCGTTGTAAAATCCCCGATAAACACACACCTATGACCACCTCACATCATTCCATATTAATACGCTACTGAAAAGAAAAAGTGAATGTTATGTTCGCCCTCATGTTGCCTAGCAACACTGTTAACGAACTACCTGGGGTCACGGAAGAATGCTTTTTGTAAGTGTTTTTGTAATTAAAAACATTTATAAATTGAACATTGTTGTATTTTATTATATTTTATGTTGACCGCCGTTTTATAAAAGCAATAAGCCACTCGAGACCGTGCGTTACTGCTATGATTTTATCACGGGGAAAGACGTTCTAGGCACTCCTCTTCGCGTCGTGCCAAAACAACCTTCCCCGTAATAAAATCGCAGTAACGCACGGTCTCTCGTGGCTTATTGCTTTAGCAATGACTTGTATACAGAGGAGAGCTGCATGCTAATGCTCATGAATGTCCAACATGTTTAAAAAGCATCAATGAAATGTGATGTTCTGGTCTTCACTTGTGGAAGAGTTAAAATGAATAAATCCTAAAATTGAGCTGTTTGAGTCTCAATTTATGCAAATCTTTACAACTGTACCAAAAAAAATGATTCACTGTGCTGTACTAGCCAGTGCAGGACTTGCTACTCATGATGTGGGCAGCGTTGGTGTACAGAGGTTGTTAACAGCAGAGGTGGACAGCTGAATAAGAGAACAATCAGTACTGCTGCAGAGGAACATCGCCGCCTTACACACTGCACAAGTCTCACGAATCATTTATGCCACCTCAGCCTCCTAGCGGCTTTGCCCACTCTCACACTCTCATATGGTGAACCCACACAAGTCCATGCATATATTCTTTTTTCCCCCTAAATTTCACACTTTATTTTATACATAATGTATCTGATTATTTCTTCAATTATTTCTTGTTTAACAATCTGTATTCACCGATCAGACATAACATTATGACCACCTTCCTAATACTGTGTTGGTCCCCCTTTTGCTGCCAAAACAGCCCTGACCCGTCGAGGCATGGACTCCACTAGACCCCTGAAGGTGTGCTGTGGTATGTGGCACCAAGATGTCAGCAGCAGATCCTTTAACTCCTTTAATATACGAGGTGGGGCCTCCATGGATCAGACTTGTTTGTCCAGCACATCACACAGATGCTCGATTGGATTGAGATCTGGGGAATCTTGAGCCCAAGTCAACACCTTAAACTCGTTGTTGTGCTTCTCAAACCATTCCTGAATCATTTTTGCTTTGTGGCAGGGTGCATTATCCTGCTGAAAGAGGCCACAGCCAGCAGGGAATATCGTTTCAATGAAAGGGTGTACATGGTCTGCAACCATGCTTAGGTAGGTGGTACGTGTCAAAGTAACATCCACATGGATGGCAGGACCCAAGGTTTCCCAGCAGAACATTGGCCAAAACATCACACTGCCTCTGCCGGCTTGCCTTCTTCCCATAGTGCATCCTGGTGCCGTGTGTTCCCCAGGTAAGTGTCGTACACGCACCCGGCCATCCACATGATGTAAAAGAAAACGTGATTCATCAGACCAGGTCACCTTCTTCCATAGCTCCATGGTCCACTTCGATTCTCACGGGGGTGGACAGGGGCACCCTGACTGGTCAGCGGCTATCCAGCCCCATACGCAACAAACTGCGATGCACTGTGTATTCTGACACCTTTCTATCAGAACCAGCATTAACTTCTTCAGCAATTTGAGCTACAGTAGCTTATCTGTTGGATCAGACCACACGGGCCAGCCTCCACTCCCCACGTGCATCAATGAGCCTTGGCCACCCATGACCCTGTTGCCGGTTTACCACTGTTCATTCCTTTGATAGATGCTGACCACTGCAGACCGGGAACACCCCACAAGAGCTGCAGTTTTGGAGATGCTCTGACCCAGTCGTCTAGCCATCACAATTTGGCCCTTGTCAAACTCGCTCACATCCTTACGCTTGCCCATTTTTCCTGCTTCTAACACATCAACTTTGAGGATAAAATGTTCACTCGCTGCCTAATATATCCCACCCACTAACAGGTGCCATGATGAAGAGATAATCAGTGTTATTCACTTTACCTGTCATTGGTCATAATGTTATGCCTTGTCAGTGCATGTAGACAAATCCTGGCTGTGCCAGTTGGTGGGGAGGGGTGCCGCTTGTTCATTACTTCCCCTACTTGTTTCCTTTCTTTCCACTTTTTTTAGAAAACTTGGTTGTCACAAATGGCTGTAGCAGCTTGCCATATTGTGATGGTTTACATTTCTGCTCTAACCCTTTTCTATCCACCTTCTCCATTTTGAGCTGCAGATGTTTTTGCATGTGAAGCGTGATTCGACCTGTTACACAATACTACAGTATATACATTCTGCAGAACAACATCTGGGATTCAGCCAAATAAATAAATAAACGCAGGCAGATAAACATGGCTGAGGAAAACTAAATTCACTCACACTCACTTTATTAACCGCTTATCCAACTAAGGTTGGGGGGGGGGGGGGCTTATCCCAGCTTATCCCAGCTTTTCAATGGGCGCAAGGCAGACAGTAACATCCTGGACGGGGAGCCAGTCCATCGCAGGGCAGACAAACATATACACACCCATTCACCTACAGGGCAATTCAGTGTCTCCAATTAACCTGACTGCGTGTTTTTGGACTGTGGGAGGAAACCGGAGCTCCCGGAGGAAACCCACGCAGACACCGGGAGGACATGCAAACTCCACACAGAAAGGACCCGGACTGCCCCACAGAGGGCGCTCCCTGAGGGGGTCATTGAACCGCTCCCTGCGAGGTGGTAGATACCCTCTGCAAAGAAACCCCCGGGAACGGCCATGACCCGGCACTCTCTCTTCCCCAACGGGGAAGGGCGGGCGGGGGAGCAACCTTGGTGAAACTTAATTAAAACGAAAATGAAATCTGTTTATCCTGATCGGATGGTGACAGGTTTCTAGCTATTTTACTATTAGAATACAGGCCATTAAGTTAAATGTAATAGAGTAAGTCAGAATATTTACATTTTCAGCATTCAGCAGATGCCTTTATCCAAAGTGACTTACAATTGAGACAGTATACACTGCAAGCAATTGAGGGTTAAGGTCCTTGCACAGAGGCAACCTGGCAGATGTGGGACTTGAGCCAGTTACTAGTCCTGTACCTTAATCGCTGAGCTATCACTGCCAGAAATGTATTTCAGAATATATTTCTGAAAAAGAATTCATGGGTTGTATCTGTTTACTATCTGTTTACAAATCAGGGTATAAAAAAGCAAAACAGCCGCTCAGGTGGCGCAGCGGTAAAAGTACGCTAGCGCACCAGAGTTGGGGTTTCGAATACATCGTATCGAATCTCAGCTCTTCCTTCCGACTGGGCTGGGCGGCAGCATGAACGACGATTGGCTGTTGTTCAGGGTTAGGGGTAAAAAGTCGGATCATAGGTCCTCATAACTGGTGCAACTGCGGCCCCTGCTGGCTGACTGATGGCGCCTGCACAGGGCTGAGGAATAATGCTAACAGGGGTGTGGCCCTCCGTACACAGTGCCCGTCGGTGTACGAACTCGACTCGTGCGGGTGAAAATCGCAGTCTGTACTGACCGTACGTGCCGGAAGGGGCAAATGTCAGTCGAGAGGCGTCCTCAGTCAGCGGTGAAGGGTCGAATCAGTATAGAGGACGCGTTCAGGGTAATTTGACACGACTAGATTAGGGGAGAAAATTTGGGGGGGAAAGTGGGGGGGGGGGGAAGCAAAACATTTAAAAACAACCTCTTTTAATGGCAAGTTCCTCGAAATGTTGTTGCTGTTTCATTAGCACTGCATTTTTATTTGTGTGCACAGTTCTGTACTGCTAGGTAAAAGGCATTTCCCTTCAGAGTAGAGACAGGGTGGAGAGTCACACGAGCATAGTTTGTTCCAAGACTTCCTTCCATGTCTGAATTAAATACCGGTTAGAGTTGAACGGGTTCACCAGCAGAGTGTGTATGTTTGAGTTTTTGTTATCACATGTCCCAGAATATTCAGACATTTGGTCTGACACACTGTTACCCAAGAGATTGAACTTAAAGACCTATTTAGGAACTGCTGAGTGAGTAGGTCAGTGATCACCGGAGGCGATGTAACTAATTACAGTAAAGCTTTTTAAATCACTGTGTAAACTGGTTCAGAATCTTCTTCTAGTGTTTATGTACTTTAAACATTTACAGACACATCTGAAGCCTTTTATCAACAGGAGTATGATCAGAGTGCAGCATTACAATCCTACATTAATATATGCCTAAGATTTAAGAGTTTTATTGTCACGTGCACAGAAAAACCAGCAGTTACACTGTACAATGAAATTCTTACTTTGTTCGTCCTCCAAACTAGGGATGCACCGATACGATATTAAGATCGGATATCGGTCCCGATATTACCAAAATGAGATGGATCGGATATCGGATAATCAGGCCGATCCATGGGTCCGATACGTTCACTTTAGTTCGTTTGCGACGCATGCTAAGCCCATACAGGACGCGCTGCTGACGTATGGCGTATAACACAAACAAAAAGAGCAACATGGAGCAAGCCAAAGAGTCAGCTGCATGGAGGTATTTCACGCTTGCTATGCTAAGAAGTTCGATGGCAACATGTTTATTACTCATGTTTAGCTGCTATATTTTATTTTGAATTACTGTTTGCACTAAATATATACGGATAAGTTTATTTGAAAAAGTTATTTAAGCTACTACTGTTTTTCTCATTGTCAGCAGCTACATTCTGGGTGTGTTAGAAAACCTAAGGAGCTGCCTTGCTGTCTTACTGTCTACATAAGCGGCTGCCTCAGTAGAGAGGATTCTAATAAGTCATCAACTTATAAATCAGGTTATTCGAATGCGCTACTTACACAGCGATTCCATTGGGTTTAGCATTTAGCATCTTGCTATTAAAAACAATGAACTGAACTATCGGATCGGTATCGGAACTGAAAAAGTTGGATCGGTGCATCCCTACTCCAAACGTCAAAGTATTATACATAAAAAATTAAACTAACACTAAATTAAACTTAGTATAAAAACTTTTTAAATATAAACTTAAACTATAAAAACTTTTATATACAATGAGTAAAAATATAAATAAAACTAAACTAAGGTAGTAAAAAAAAAAGGCACATAGCAGCAGTTGTTTAAGGTGCAGAAAAATTGTGCAATGTTTAAGAATATAGCAGTATTTTAAGTAACTTTTAAGTTGTTTTAAGGTGCAAATATGCATAGCAGCAGTCATTGGATATCATTGGATATACACTTGTGCATTGTACGTATTATGAGGTTTAATGTTCATGAGGTAGGTTGTGTGTGTGATAGTCCATGTTTGTTCACAAGCCTGACTGCCTGTGGGTAGAAACTGTTGGTCAGTTTTGTTGTTCTGGCCTTAATGCTTCTAAAGCGTTTGCCGGATGGCAGAAGAGTGAAGAGGTTGTTTAAGGGGTTTGTGCTGTCCTTAATTATGTTGTGGGCTCTCCTGACCACCCTGGTCTGATAAATGTCCAGTAGTGCAGGGAAGGATGTTCCAGAAATTCTTTGTGCAGTTTTTATTACACGCTGGAGAGCCTTCCTGTCCTCTGCAGTGCAGTTACCGTACCAGACTGTGATGGAGCTGGTAAGGACACTTTCGACTGTGCATCTGTAAAAGTTGCTGAGAATTTTGGTTGACATGCCAAATTTCCTTAGCCTTCTTAGAAAGTACAGTCTCTGTTGAGACTTCTTGATAATATGGCGTGTGTTGCAGGACCAGGTGAGATCCTCACTGATGTGCACACCCAGGAATTTGAAGGTTTTCACCTTCTCCATCACTGTTCCACCTATATACAGAGGTGTATGCTGTTCTCCTCTCCTCCTGGGGTCCACAATCAGTTCCTTTGAATCAGAGCTATATTTAAATGATTAAATATTTAAAATGAAATGTCAGCTAAATGATTTTTATAGTTAAGTAACTGGAGCAAAGAAACTTAAAAACAAACAGTTCTAAAATTGTGAACATGTAAAACTATTATTAAATCAAATTATTTTAGCCTGTCATCAAACACAGTGATCTCATGTCCTGTGTGGCTTGAATTTACTCTAGGGTTTCTAGAACACATATTCCACATTTTAGTCATTTTCTCACATTGTTTTCTGTATAAATAGGCCTTTGGCAGGCATGTGAGTTTTAAATGTTGAACAAATAATAGGTCATGCCCCAGGTGGCGCAGCAGGATATTCCGCTAGCACACCAGCGCTGAACACCTCGGTTCAAAACTCTGCGTTGCCACCGGTCGGCTGGGAGCCATCTAGCAGGCATGATTGGCAGTGCCTGCAGCAGACACTAATTGGCCACTGTGTCTGCTAGGGTGGGATGACCGGACTATGTGGGTGGGGTCTTCAAATGCTGTACAAGGACCCTGATTAGCAGATAGAGGTGTCTGTGCAGAATGCATGGTCGAAAAGAAAGGGTTTGCTAGGACTGCGCACAAGTCGGAGGAGGCGTGAGCAGCAATACACCCTCCTCGAATGCAATCAGGGATCCCTCAGCAGAGGAAGACAAATTGACTACGCTAATTTGGGAGAGAAAAAAATATACATAAACCCTATTACTAAAATACAGTATTACTAGTGTAATGATACTAAAATGGTCTAGCAGATAAAACTTGAGTTTAAAAACAAAAGATTGTTTATACAGTTCATGTTGTTAAGCCCTTGATTAATAATATGTAATGAGTCCACCTGCTAGAGATCAGAGGCAGTGTTTCCGCTACATGTACTTTGCGGTGGCGGGCCGCCGCTGCTTAATTATTGCCGCCGCTCCATCAGAATTTATATAATTACATGAAACCGCAATGACCCCCATCCCAAAGCACTCACAGGCGGTCAGTCTTACAACTCGCGCTTCCACCAGTGTTAGGGAACCAAGCGCGCGTCATCAACGCTGGGCATTACTTAAAGAAAGTAAAGAGTAGTGATGTGGAGTAATGCAGAGTGTGTAGATTATGTGTGAGCATTTGTGCTGTTGTTACAGATGCTAATTTTTATGCGAAAGCATCGAATAACTATCGGTGATTAGAAGACGTAGACGTGTTTGTCTCAGTTGTTGTTTTCTTTAGTGCATCACGTGAGAATCGTTTTGCGCTTCGCTCTCACCGCGACCCTCGGCTCAAATAGCCGATTTGCTCAGCTCTCCGCTTGAGCGATAAAACATCACAAAAGTTCCACGACACGAACATCCATTTGTGTGAAATAACCATTAAATCCAGTCCAAAAGCTCCACATACATCTGTGTTTAGCTAAAAGTACCACACAGGGACACTTACGTTTCTCTCCGTTATTACTGGTTATAAGAGCTCTGTACTGGTCAAATTCATTGTTTTAGTACAATAAGTCACGTAAAGCTTTATTTTTCACGTTAAGCGTTGTTCGTACTGTCTAGAGCACTTTTACCGCCTCATATCACACAGTTCATCGCTTTGAAAATATCAACATTTAATCAGATGAACTTTTAAAATATGAAAGAACAGCGCAATAGCGGTTTCACAGCCTCTACACTGTGACACGTCCACAGATGACGTCACGTGGGGCCGTGGGTGTGTGGGGGGTTGAGGGTGCCTGCCGCCGCTGCTAAAAAAAGTTCTAGAGGAAACACTGAGAGGGGTGGCACGATTAAAGAATCATGTCATTCTGCAGTGCCAGCAAAGGGAGCTTGAGTGCAAAGCTGACCTAGCCACTAATAGTCACCTATGTTTTGTTAGATTTTAATTCACTCCAGGTGAAAGTGTTTTTGTTTATCACGGTTTCTTCCTCACAGATTTGCCAGCTTCTCTGATGGCATCCTGCTTTCCTCTAAAACCGTAATGCCAGGCTCAAGCCGGTCTGGTTTTCCTCCCGCGAAGAGGCCGGTACATTTTATTTTTGATTAAAATGTAATGGCACAGTTATTTTATTTTATCAGAGAAGTCAATAATGAAACTTTTATTTGCCAAGGCATGACAATGTAGGCTTGAAGTATCTGAAAATTCACTGCAGTCATCTCAAATAAACGTGATTAGCTTAAATGATTAGGACTATTATTTAGTCCTAAGTGAAAAATGATACCAAGAGTTTTGCAATTAATCATATAAAGTCAAGAAGCAAAACTCTGCCTTGTATTTAATTAAAACCTACTGCTCGTCATCAAATACAATTATGCTCCATGCACAAGTCGGGTATGAAAATATTCATACTGAAAAGTACAAACTTCCTCAGGAATGATGCCTAAATGTCAAAGTAGTGTGACAAAAGTCAGACTTGTGTACTGAAGGAGTATATTCACATTACCCACCAGTTCTGTTGTTGTTGACTGAAACCAGACCTGACTGAGTCATTGACCGGCTTACCTTTACCTACCCCAGACTTCCCTTCCCCCTGCACCAAGCCAAACAGACTCTTGTCACATTTACAATGCAAACTACAGTATCCCTGTCCCAGTGGCACACTAAAATCATTGGGGAGTTAATACTGTACAGCTGAACTGTTGTGCCCACTGACCAGAATTTTCCTGCCATTACCTGAAAAACCCGTAATAAGCAACAGAGGCCACATAATTACAGTGCACTGGCAGAATGAAGTCAACACAGTCAGTGGTAAACTGCCAGGTTTAAAAATTACCTTACACTATACACAGAGTTCATTCACACTATGAAGTGTTTTTGGCACTGAACATGAATACACACGCAATGTTACGGTGTGAGGTGGTATTAGGCAACATTACAGTACTACACACTATACAACCAAAAGTCATTTCATTTCCTGGTTAGGGTCACAGTGGGTCCAGTTTAACCAGAATCACAGGGCGCAATGCATGAACACACCCGGGGCAGGATGGTATTCCTTTACAGGACCTTCATGAATTGATGCCTATGGAATAATTTAAACCGCACATTAATTCGTATTAAACAGCCACAAAGCCACAAGAAGCGATTTCAGGATTAGTTACTGTTATTTAGGGATTTTTGTCTAAGATGCAAACCCAGTCTCCTTATTTCACAGCTTACTAGTCGCCATGCCATTTTTTTTTTTTCAAACAATGCCATTGTTCTAATTTAAAGTGGAATACAATGGTTCGGGTTTTGTGAAACAGTGAAAATCAGTTTTTCTCCGCCATGCCTGTACTGTTTTGATTACTTCATAAAAACTTTTTGTCTCATTCGTGCCTCATTATTTTGTTGATTTTTTTTAAAATTAAAACAGTAAACACAACATGCACGAAAACAATCTCCAAATACTATTGCACATTTTTGCATTGCAAATTATATGACCTTAAGATATAAACAATAAGTTATTGTGGAATTAGCTAAATGTTTATAATCCTCCCTTAATTTGTGGGCATCACATTATTTTTTAGATCCTTAGTCAGCTGTTTAAAGAATGATTATGGATAACTTTGTAACTCAACGTCAGTTGGTTCTGGGAGTGGCGTTGAGTTTTAAGGTATTTTTTCCCATAAGGATGTATGGGGAACCTGTTAATGCGTTCCATGGTCCTGTGGAACTGCATATATTTTAGGCTAATGTAAAATAATGGGGTTGTTTTAGACACATATACACTGAAAATAACACAAGTATGATATAAAAACACTGAAGTAAAAAGCTGATTCTTACAATTTCTCAGAACCCCGAGCTGTAACACAAGTTTAAAAGTGAAACAGTGAGGAAAATCCAGCTAAACACAGATACATGTAGAGCTTTCAAAGTGAATCTGATGGTTATTCCACACAAATGCAGTTTCTTCTCATATGTGCACTCTGATGACGTATTACCGCACCGCACCAGCCAAGCGCTTAATAAAGCGACTGTTTATTGTTAATTTGAGATGAAACGTCGAGTTCAAGGGAAACGTTGAGGGTACAAGTTTATCGACGAAGGGTGTTGAGTTTCAAAGATGTTGAGTTTAGGGGACGTTGAGTTACAAGGTACCACTGTTATTACAAGCCAAATAACCCATCAAATAATTCAGATATACATATTAAACAATACTTTCCCTCCAATCTTTGAAATGAATTAAATTAAAAGTAAATGTGCAACAGCAAGAAGGTCCTGGGTTCGATTCCTGGGTCCTTTCTGTGCATGTTCTCCCGGTGTCTGTGTGGGTTTCCTCCGGGAGCTCTGGTTTCCCACAGTCCAAAAACATGCAGTCAGGTTAATTGGAGACACTGAATTGCCCTATTAGTGAATGGGTGTGTGTGTGTATGTGTGTCTGTGTGTCTGCCCTGCAATTGACTGGCACCCCGTCCAGGGTGTTACTGTGTGCCTTGTGCCCATTGAAAAGCTGGAATAGGCTCCAGCACCCCCCTGCGACCCTAATTGAATAAGCGGTTAAGAAAGTGAGTGAGTGAATGTGCAATTATAATAGTTTCTGTAGAGGTTTTTTTTTTACTTGTACTTAGAAATGTCATACTCTAGGTGCCCAAACATTTTCATGCAAACACATTTGTTAGCTACATTTAACCTACTCAACATTAACATCTCTAACATTCAACCTAATAAATCACTCCAAAATAGTTTACTAATTTTCACTTAGAACAGTGGTGTAAATATTGATGTTCAAAATCATTTTTTCACTGTACTTTGTGTTGTTGACCTTTGTTGGATGCTGTAAAACAGAACAATGTACTTTACATGCTATTACTGGCCTATGTTGGATACACTTATAAGAATAATATAAAAAAATGAGTTTTTTCCCTCTAGTTGTTTCTGGATAGAAGCTGAAAATGCCCATCCCTAATACACAATCTAAATTCAGATGCGGTTTTTTATCCTGTTTAGCAACATGAACAGAAATATTTGTCAGTTAATATATTGTGTTTGAGCTGGCGATGTAGGAGTGTAGACAGGCTGATCTTGATCACCCGGCCTGGGGAGTCCCAACAATCCCCTCACACCCCTAAACTAATCTCAGTTCTCCTACAACTGGATGAGCAAGCCTATTTTAAAACGTGTGTGAACTAAGAGTACTCATGAACCACAAGAGCTTTCTGGAAACACATAAACACTTGAGTAAGATTGTGGGCCTACTAATATAGAACATCAGCAAAACCTCTGCCAGGCTTCTTCTATTGCTTTAATACGCACGTATTTAAAATTCTTCATTGCAAAGCTCTTTCTAATTAAAACACAGCTTATTTTTCATTTCATTTTTGTCAACTGCTTTATCCTGTTCAGGTCTGGTAGGGCACCATCCACTGGGCAAAGACCTGCAGTTGTAGCCAAGGGCAGGGGTTTTCAACCTGTGGGGTACCTGTCTGGGGGGGCATTACGAGATTTTTTTTTACTTCTAAAACTAAAGCAATTCATGTTTTACTCACAGGAGACACATTTGATAGGTCTCACTGACCACAAACACACGCATGTTTAATGTTATTCAGTTCAGTCTGAAAAAACCCTTAAAAATAGGGCGAACAGTGAAGATAAATCGGTGACAAAAACAACGACAGCTGTTATAGGACGTGTGTGTGTCTTTAAGAGAGATGCTCTCTTCACAGTATCGATATAAGTGATTCAGGAGTTTCTTTTCTCAGTTATCTCTCTCCGTTTTTACTGTTATTAATGTTGTGGGTTTAAATAAACACCAGATACTGGAACATTCTGTGTGACTCTCTTACCTTAAAAAGCTCAGGCTTAATTAAACTGCTATTACCACGGAGCGGTAACCGAGTCAGACTCGTTCTGTCCGTGGAGCTAAAAGTTTTCTGTCAGTCAGAGCAGGTGATCCTAAACTAACGAATTTAGTAACTGATGTACTTTGTCTCTGCTTGGCTGTGTAGCGTTTTCTGCTCTCATCTACATCAAAAGCAAGAACCGCTCACGATTTACGAAAGTGAACCACGAATTTCTATAATGTGCTGATAGAATCGGCTCAGATCGGGCTGTATTATCTTTTTGAAGTAATATTTTCAATCAGCAAAACTGCATCGTATGTATGATGTGCACAACGTTAATTATGTTATTTTAGGTTGTCAAGAGCTTTCGCAATGGTTTCTGTGCGCTGGTTGATGAAGGTGGTGGTGGTGGTGGTGGGGGTGTTGAGGCGCAAATTCGAGAGGGGGGGGTTGCAAGTCTGCGGTTGGCACACGAAGGGGGGCGCATGCCCAAAAAGGTTGAAAACCCCTGGCCTAAAAATTAAAGTACTGGACTAGTAATCAAAAGGTTGCTGATTCAAGCCCCATCACTGCCAGGTTGCTGCTGCTGGGCCCTTGAGCAAGACCCTTACCCCTCAATTAATCAGACTGTATACTGTCACTTTGGATAAAGGCGTCTGCTAAAGGCCGAAAATGTAAATGTCAAATGTCTTTGGTCATCCCAGACCCACCCCCACCCATAGCCAATCATGTTCATGTAGATGTCTGGCCTGTCGATAGCACTACTGACATTCAAACCCAGATCCCAGCAGTCATGGGTTAGCATAACAGACCACTGTACCACAAAAACACCTAAAAACTCAATTAAACCTTAAACTGACTAAACAACAATTATTAACAAAGGATGGACAGGTCATTGGTTTGCTTACCAGCCAGGTAAGCTCTGTAAAAACTAATGTATTAGTCATTTGGAATAATTCCTTTAAAATATCTGATGCTTATAGCAAAATATGTTCAGTTTATAGACAGAGTGTTAATTAGGGATAGAACTTGCAAATGACAGTGCAATCATCTCAGCCATCATGTCAGCAGACTACTGTTTTGCATGGCTGCCTGGCAAGCATAAATAAAACTCATAGCCCATGGATACAATTCGCTTGCTCAAGACTAGTGGTTTGTTCACTCCTGTTTTCCAATGAACAGCTTGTATACACTTTAAATTCGGACCATTACCACTTTGCTACATAAAATTTTAAAGCAATTGTATTTAATATAGTTATTTAATGCTCTAAGATAAGTAAAAAAAAATTTGAGGGGTAAAGAAAACACAAATTTTGAATATTAGTAATACATGAACATGGTGCAAATACTGCCCAATATGAAATGTTTCCCCTAGACAAATTTTGAATATTAGTAATACATGAACATGGTGCAAATACTGCCCAATATACAACTCATATATCCCCTAGACAACTCATATTCATATAGACTACAGTTAGCACAGAAACATTATGTGTATTAATGTATTCAAAATGATTTTATAGCAATTTAGCAGTAATGCTAAATGTGTAACATGTGCAGTGTTGCTAAATAACTCTTCAGTCAGACTACATGAATGTAACAGATTGTTTCCAGACCTTCACTAGTTGTCTTGTCCTGAACTGTCCCTCTATACTTAAGAATCCATGACTCGGACAGATAATGACACCTGATATTTGCCTTGTGCCAAGCTGACAAAACGTTCAGCGATTTGAGTATCACCAAAGGAACCGCACTGCATGTTACAGACGTCTGTGCCAAGGAAAAAGATGCACGAGTTTAGCATGAGGATGGGTGTCATTTACTCCTGTCATGCAGCTCACGTTGGATTTTCCTATTCATGCCTCTATAGCGTAAGCAGTTGCTTAAACATGGAACACAGTGCTACTCAGACAGTAAAAGTGCATGACGCTATTACAAGCCCATGTGATTCCTATCTAAGAGCCTCTTCTCATTTTAACAAGCTCTTTAGCACATGGTTTCTCATCATGAGAACATTTAAGAGTGGGCCAGGGCCGTTCAAATACTCTACCTACGTCTGTGAATCATTCATCTGAGTGACAAATTACAAATGTCCTGCCTAAAAGAATATATTGTCCAACTTTTACCATATAACAATTAAGTAACCAGAAAAAGTACCAATAAAACAACACAAGTCACAGAGTACAACTACAAAACTTCACAGAGCAAGAAAGTCTATTTGGATATGTCTAACTTTGTACATCTGAATTGGGGAACATTTGGGGTCCATTTTTCCTTTTAAAATATGCCTTTGTACAGCTTCATGAGTAAAACCAAGAAGAGGTTTATACAAGACTAATTATATAAATAGGTCTGTTTTTATTCTACTTTCAGCCTAAACACACTCATTACATGATTACATGAACAATCAGGTACACTGTTCCAAATAAAAGTGGACTAAGTGGACTCAGATATACTTTGTGCTGGATTTCATTTTGCTTGAATATAATTGTTATAATTGTTTACTTTCTTTACACATCAATTTGCATCTAATCATCCATAATGCTGAAATGAAAAACTTTTTTCAGGATAATTAGTGAACAAGTTAATTAGAAATGAAAAACTCCAGTCATTTACTCTTAAAATTATTCAGCTCCATTGGCTGTGGCAAAAAGTGACCAGACGTATCCTGTTTGCTTTACATCAGACGTGACACGATTGGCCGGGGTGTGCCGGAACAGACTAGCTACTAGTCTATTTAAGTTGATTGGTCAAGTCATTAAGGGCTCATAATTTACACTGCATTGTCAGAAATGAACAAGCCATAAATAAAGTCCAAGAAACTGTCTGCGGATCTCCACATTTAAACTGTGGCAAAGTATAGATCAGGGCAAGCATATGAAAAAAATTTGGGATGCAAATTTGGCTAATTTCTTTCACCTGATGACCAGCTGTCATTAGTCAACAGTTAACCAATAACAAGTTTATAGCCTCCCATCAAAATATAAAACACATCACAGAGTTTTATATCAACAAGTCACACATGCTTTATTGATTTAAAACACAGTGTGATGTAGTGATTGTGGCAGTAATGTGGATACAATAACAGGATCATAAACACTGCGAGCAGAACTAGTTCAACATTCAGAATGTAGATTTAAAAGGACAGCGGTAGTGAAGAGTTTATTACAAGTGCTTACTAAACATGCTAATCATAATGAATAAAGATGCAGTCTGTGTACTGGATGCTCACAACATTAGTATAGTTATTACATTCTGATAAGCAGAGTTTTACCTTTGTACTGGAATATGATGCAAAATATCCTTATTATTACACACAGATCCACGTGTGCAGAATTGAACATGCAATCATACTCCATAGTGATGCAAAACAGCTTAATGCATACGTTTAGTCATTTACTATTTGAAGGCATAAAAAGAGTTCCAATTAGAACTCCGAATGTGTGTTTATAGAGCTGGTGCATGCACACCGTACTCTGTGCTGATCTGTAGCTGCGCTCTCAGTTGGAATTAAGCAGCAAATGTTAAAAAATTAAGCTTAAATTACATTTTTACCAACTGCATTAATTAAAATTACTTCTTTGATAGTTATCGGTAATCATTGGCATCCCTAGTCTAAGGATTTGAACACCCCAGGACCACAGTAGCATCAATAATTTTAAAAAGGAAGAAGCTTGTCACAACCTTGAGCATTAAATGTCATATGACAGGCCACTTGACATTTGCTGAACAGCATGTACAGGACACATAACAACAAAAAACCCTTGCCTGATGAGATGAGAATTAAACTCTTTGGGCAGAATTTCAACCACTATGTCTGGTGAAAAGCAGGCACTGCTTGTCACCTGGCTAAAACCATCCCTACGTTAAAATATGGTGGTAGCTGGATCATGCATCCCCGGGACACTGGTACAAATTAGTGCACAACAGTTCACTTTCTAACAGCCAAACCAATACTGAATTGGCTTTAGGGCAAGTATCCAAATGTCCTTGAATGGCACTGAAAAAGACCAGACTTAAACCTGATCAAATATCTGAGGAAAGACCTAAATATGGTGGATCACATATGCTCGCCATCCATTCTGACAAAGCTTGAGAGGAGCTGCCATAAACTACCCAAATCCCAAATCCAAGTGCAAAGCTTGTAAAGACGTGTTGATGCCAAATTAGTGAATGAAGGATCTGAATACTTTTGAGAATAAGAGATTTCAGTAAAGTCAGTTATATCAATTCGAAATGAAATCCACAACACAATAAAGTACTCAAACAGTACAAGGCGTCTAAATACTTTTTGAATCCACAGCATGTAACAGAAAGCAGTCAATTGACCAAGACCCTCTGCTCTCTTTGCTCCATGAGTGCGGTATAATGGCTCTGACCCCCAGAAGCTGGGGTATGCATAAAAGACAATTATCTGTCCACCTGTGTGTATATGTCAATATAAAAATAAAGGCATTGTTTAGTTAAAATAAGGTGTGTCATATCTTACTGGTTGTATCCTTGGTTGCTCATTGTCAGGTTGGGAGTAAAGTTTGCCAAGGCTGAATTATTATCTGTATTATACTATTATCTGTAGGCAGTCAGCTGCTAAATTGGCTCGTTATCCTTATGCAAGTGAACCCACCATTATAATATCCAAAATTTGAAATGTTATTGTTCACAGAAATGCTAAAATCCAAGGTCATGCCCATTTTGAAATGAAATGCAAAATGAAGTATCTAGTAGCTGAACAAAACACTTTCAGTTTCTCTTTCAGTGACAGGTAAGAAAAAGAAAATAAGCTGACCTACCTTCAGTTTCACACATTTCCTGAGCTTACAGATCTGATGGCAAGTTTTTCGGTTTAAGCAGCAGCTACATTGTCCACAGTTAGCCTTGCGAAGGCAGGACACACATTCTCCACATCGCCTCCTCTTTTTCCTTTCCTTTCCCTCCAAAGCCCGAAATAAACACTGATGTAAGTCTGGATTCAGAAGTGTGGAAGCACCTGCTGCTGCTTCAACATGGCCTGGAGCTGGATCTGAGCTCCAAATGTCTGACTCAGTACCAAACGAAGACTGAGTGCTCTCCGAGCTGCTTAGCAGTTTACTTTGGAAAGACTGTGGTGTTTGAGACTCGGCGTCTAAACTCGACAAAGAGCAGCTGTAAAAACCTGTGCTTAGTGAAAGAAGCGACAGCGCTCCTTCATTCCTGATTAGCATCTCTTCATAATTGTCATTCGCATCTTTGGTGTTCATGTCTTTGGGACTAATATGCTGTTCGTCCTCCACTGTAGAGGCATCTGGAGTGTGCTGAAGTGCTGGTAATTCTTTAAAAAGATTACACAAACCAGAAAACACAGTGGAGACAATTTGAGAACGGCTGTCTGGTATGATATCGGAAGCAATGTCATGTGACTGTGAGAGAGCTGTTGCTTTTGGATCTGAGGTATTAAATGTACAAACAAAGTCCACTTTAGCAGCTGGGTCACACTCTTTCACAAGCGAATCATTTGACTCTTCGGTGTTCAGTTCCTCTGTATTCTGAATGGGCACAGGGATGCTTTTATTTTCTACCGCTTCAGCGGTGACCTTGTCCTTTTCCCTCTCCACATCAGAAGTCTTGTAAACAAATGATTCTCTGTGTTCCACTTCGATTCTTTCAGAGCGTATGTTAATGGGTAGATGCCCTTTATTGGAAACAAGTGCCTTGTCTTGTTGGTCATTCCTACTGGGGCCAGAAAATTCTAGGTTTTTCATAGTATCTTGTTTCCTAGGTGACCGGCCTTTCCTGGACTTCTTTGTGACCACCCTTCTGGGAGGCTTTACTTCCTGCGGGACACTCTGGGACAACTGCCTGCCTCAAAAAGACCTCCTCCTGCCATTAAGGTCTGCAAACAGGCCATGTTGGGTCTGAGAGCTACGTGTGCACCTGAGTCTGACAGATCCTGTTAAGTTAAATGTATCCTTGATTTTGTTAGTTCTTTCCAGAAGTGCTTTACTGGCAGCCTTGTTGACAGCAGTTCTCTTTGACCGCCTCGGTTGCGTGCTTCTGTGCTGTAGAGTTCCTGGTTTCCTCTTGACGTAGATTTGTCGTTAGACCCTGAGGCTTATTTATAGTCACTGCTCGTCTGTCATCAGGGAATGGTTTCCACTTCCTAACATTTTGTTTTGTCGTGGGGTGTACCTTTTTTGGTCGTTTGGAAATATGAAGCATAACTAATCTTCATCGGAGCAGGCATGAGGAGATATGGCAATTCGTTGCTTGGGAGTCTTTAGAATGTGCCATTTGATTGTCCTTATTTAGCATCCAGTCCAATAAAAACAGGATATGTCTGTAAAAAAAGTGAAAATATTATGATTTCAATTTGAGCACTGCCTCCTGTAACTGAATGATTAACCTTTTTTAAAGATTATTGTTGTTGTCCGCATTTAGAAATGCCTGACAAAATATGCATCATGTAAATTGCTTTGCATTGGTGTAGCCTACTAGCACTGAGATCTGGGGTTCTAATCTTATTGTTGCTATGGTGTTTGGGAGGGAGGATGGCGGAACAGCCAGAAAATACTAAATATAAATACTAACAGTTCCAAATAATCCATGGTGTAAAGAATCTAACCACGAAAATAATAAAAATATAAGGTACTGTGACTAATTATGATAACATACAGTGATCTCAAACAACTACAACTGGCTGAAAGTGTATTATTTTAATTTCATTTTCATCAACCACTTTATTCTAGTTAGAGTCGCACCAAGTCCAGTTTCACCTGGAAACAGTGGCGCAAGACAGAAATTCCATGGACAGGACTCCAGTTCATCATAGGGCTTCAGACTGAACCCAGATCTTAGCAGTGGTGGGCTAGAGAAATAGATTGCTCCACCACCTGAGCACCTATCTAATTGTTTACTATACATCAATGATACAAAAGACATGTACCACCCAAGCAAAAAAAAAAAAAAAAACTTTTTTTAAATTGGCATGTAGTCAACTGTGCGTGACATTTAGATGTTAAAATGCCATAATTGTGACAGCTCTACACTATAATTAGCAGTTCAAACAAGTTTCAGAAGTGTTTAAAAGCATTTATTTATGCCGCTTAGGTGGCGCAGCGGTAAAAACACACGCTAGCGCACCAGAGCTGGGATTTCAAATACATCGTATCGAATCTCAGCTCTGCCACATGAACAACTATTGATCTGTTGTTCATATAGGGGTGGGGGATTAAGCCGGATAGGGACTCCTCCTAACTGATGCACTACGACCTCTGCTGGCTGATTGATGGCGCCTGCACAGAAATGGGGAAAGAGGGTGTGTGTCTCTCTGTACACAAGGCTGATTCGCATATATGCACTTGCCTAGTGTGGGTGACAAAATGCATACAGCTGCTGCCCACGTGTCAAAGAGTGGGTTAGCTTAGTTCTCCTCAATTAGTGGAGAGGAAGCGTGACGCAATCGGGCAATTGGACATGCTAAAAAGTCGGGAGAAAAAGGGGAGAAAATGCATAAACAAATATATATATATACTGATCAGCCATAACATTAAGACCACCTTCTTGTTTCTACACTCACTGTCCATTTTATTAGCTCCACTTACCATATAGAAGCACTTTGTAGTTCTACAATTACTGACTGTAGTCCATCTGTTTCTCTGCATCTTTTGTTAGCCCCCTTTTATGCTGTTCTTCAATGGTCAGGACCCCCACAGGACCACTACAGAGCAAGTATTATTTGGGTGGTGGATCATTCTCAGCACTGCAGTGACACTGACATGGTGGTGGTGTGTTAGTGTGTGTTGTGCCGGTATGAGTGGATCAGACACAGCAGCACTGCTGGAGTTTTTTAATACCTTGTCCACTCATTGTTCACTCTATTAGACACTCCTACCTAGTTGGTCCACCTTGTAGATGTAAAGTCAGAGACGATCGCCCATCTATTGCTGCTGTTTCACTTGGTCGTCTTCTAGACCTTCATCAGCGGTCACAGGACGCTGCCCACGGGGCGCTGCTGACTAGATATTGTTGTTTGGTGGACTATTCTCAGTCCAGCAGTGACAGTGAGGTGGTTAAAAACTCCATCAGTGCTGCTGTGTCTGATCCACTCATACCAGCACAACACACACTAACACACCATGTCAGTGTCACTGCAGTGCTGAGAATGATCCACCACCCAAATAATAACTTGCTCTGTAGTGGTCCTGTGCGGGTCATGACTATTGAAGAACAGCATAAAAGGAGGCTAACAAAACATGCAGAGGAACAGATGGACTACAGTCAGTAATTGTAGAGCTACAAAGTGCTTCTATATGGTCAGTCGAGCTGATAAAATGGACATTGAGTGTAGAAACAAGGAGGTGGTTTTAATGTTATGGCTGATCGGTGTATAAATACAGTATATATAGATATGTTATTGTACCTACTGACTCTTATTTGATTGTACAATTGACAATTGTTTTTTTTAAATAATTTATATATATTTGAATGCTATGAAACAATATATCAATATGTTAAATAATACATATTTCAGTAGGAAATGTAATTACATTTACAATGTACATTAGTTACAATGTAACAAGGCCAGACCATTAAAAATGTAACATTTTATCCTCATATTATAACTTCATAAACAAAGTCTATCGACGCCCTAATGTTACAGTACACATTATCTATAAACTGATCTGAACTTATATCATAAAACCTCCACATTAAAAACTAAGTCATTTATTATATATCATATATAGGTCAGAGTAAAGATTCTGAGTGTTTTCAGCACTTTCTTAAAGTTGTCATGAACTTTCATTGTACTTATTACAAACTGATAATGTTTAACATTTCCACAGGGTATGTTGGCTAACGGCTAGCTGCTCGCTTATCTGTTATTGTAGCTACAAACAACACTTCTACTAACAAACAACACTTCCACTAACAACACTTCTACTTACTATAAACCGGTATAGTAGCAGTAAAAAACAACTATCCACATTTTACCCTTTAACAGCATTTCTGTCATGACATTAAGTTAGTGTGGAAGTTGAAATAGTTGACATACCGGAGAGACAGTTGCTGTAACTGAAGCGCTAATAATATTCGGAGGATGTACGAAACGTAACCAGAACTTTCTAAATCACACCCAGACGATTTAACAAGTCTGTTCAGCCACTCTCAATTCCTACGTTTGTTTCTCCGAACTTTTACTGCCATGTTGTCCCAGAGTAAACCCCCGCAAAATAGTCCTAACACTCGGTGCGGCACAGCTCCACTCCCTTCGGCCTCCAGGCACCCACTCTCTCTCTCTCTCTCTCTCTCTCTCTCTCTCTCACTCTCACTCTCTCTCTCTCTCTCTCACTCGCTCTCTCTCTCTCTCTCTCTCTCTCTCTCCCTCTCAACTCAAACTCAAACTCAAAGAAGCTTTATTGGCATGACAAATAAGGACATTCGTATTGCCAAAGCAAGTTACAGAGAAATATAAACAATAAAAATAAGAAAGAACAAAAATATACAGAATAGTTACATGTGCAAAAAATATAGAATAGAATAAAATATTAATGAAAACAGTGCAAAATAATAACAATAAAAAGTATAATATTTACATTAATGAGGTAGTAAAACAATCAGTTTGTGCGTGTGTGTGTGTGTGCGTGTGTGTGTGTGCGTGTGTGTGTGTGTGTGTGTGTGTGTGTATGAGACATGGTCACCCACTGTCCCTCACCTGGTGGCAGGTGTAAGTATAGAGTGCTGCTAGTGTGCAGCTCTCTCTGTGCTCCCCCAGTAGGTGGGGCAGTTTGTCGGGGTCTGGGAGGGAGGTAAAGTTGAGGATGATGTTATTAAATTTAGGGAAGAATTGGGAGCGGACGTGGTGGTACTTGGTACACCGGGTGAGGAAGTGCAGCTCCGTCTCTACTGTACTGAGAGTGCAGTGCTGACACAACCTCTCCTCCCGGGGCAGCCAGGACCTCTCTCACTCTCTCTCTCTCACCCATTCACTCAAACATAGCTTTATAGGCATGCCAAAATATGGACTTTCGTATCTCCATAGCTTAGTTACATTTAGGAAATATAATTAAAAATAAAGTAAAAAAAAAAAAAAAAAAAAAAAAAAATAACAACAATAATAGTAATACAAAATAGAAATATAGAATATATAAAAAGTTACAGATAATCATACAAAATGTAAGAAAAACAGTGAGTACAATTGGAACAAAATTTAGGGCGGCACGGTGGCTGGGTGGGTAGCACTGTCGCCTCAAAGCAACAAGGTCCTGGGTTCGATCCCCTGGCTGGGCGGTCCGGGGTCCTTTCTGTGTGGAGTTTGCATGTTCTCCCCGTGTTTGTGTGGGTTTCCTCGGGGAGCTCCGGTTTCCTCCCACAGTCCAAAAACATGCAATCTGGTTAATTGGTTATTGATGTCAACTGAATTGCCCTATAGGTGAGTGTGTGTGTGTGTGTGTGTCTGCCCTGCGACGGACTGGCGCCCCATCCAGGGTGTTACTGTGTGCCTTGCACCCATTGAAAAGCTGGGATAGTCTCGAGCACCTATCCCCCCCCCCCCCGTGACCCTAATTGGATAAGCGGTTGAGAAAGTGAGTGAGTGAGTGAACTAAATGTAAGCAGTAGTGTGTGTGTGTGTGTGTGTGTGTGTGTGTGTGTGTGTGCTCACTCAAAGTCAAACATAGCATTATTGGCATGCCAAAATATTCATATTGCCAAAGCTTGGTAACATATTTAGGAAATATAAATAAAAAATAAAGTAAAATAAAAATACAATAAAAACCAACAACAATAATAGTAATAGAAAATATACAATATATTAAAAACAGTGCAGTGGGTAATAACAATTAAAAAAAATTAACAGTGACATGAATTAAACTTAAGCTGTAATAACAACAAAAGTGTGTGTGTGTGTGTGTGTGTGTGTGTGTGTGTCACTCACCTGCTCACTCAAACTCAAACACAGCTTTATTGGCATGATAAAAAGGAGGACATTCGTATTGCCAAAGCTTAGTTATATATTTAGTAAATTAAAGTAAAATTAAAGTAAATAAAAATAAAAATAAATAAAAATAAAAAACGCAATTATAATAGCAACAGAAATATATATAAATACATATATATATATATATATATATATATATATATATACAGTGTATCACAAAAGTGAGTACACCCCTCACATTTCTGCAGATATTTAAGTATATCTTTTCATGGGACAACACTGACAAAATGACACTTTGACACAATGAAAAGTAGTCTGTGTGCAGCTTATATAACAGTGTAAATTTATTCTTCCCTCAAAATAACTCAATATACAGCCATTAATGTCTAAACCACCGGCAACAAAAGTGAGTACACCCCTTAGTGAAAGTTCCTGAAGTGTCAATATTTTGTGTGGCCACCATTATTTCCCAGAACTGCCTTAACTCTCCTGGGCATGGAGTTTACCAGAGCTTCACAGGTTGCCACTGGAATGCTTTTCCACTCCTCCATGACGACATCACGGAGCTGGCGGATATTCGAGACTTTGCGCTCCTCCACCTTTCGCTTGAGGATGCCCCAAAGATGTTCTATTGGGTTTAGGTCTGGAGACATGCTTGGCCAGTCCATCACCTTTACCCTCAGCCTCTTCAATAAAGCAGTGGTCGTCTTAGAGGTGTGTTTGGGGTCATTATCATGCTGGAACACTGCCCTGCGACCCAGTTTCCGGAGGGAGGGGATCATGCTCTGCTTCAGTATTTCACAGTACATATTGGAGTTCATGTGTCCCTCAATGAAATGTAACTCCCCAACACCTGCTGCACTCATGCAGCCCCAGACCATGGCATTCGCACCACCATGCTTGACTGTAGGCATGACACACTTATCTTTGTACTCCTCACCTGATTGCCGCCACACATGCTTGAGACCATCTGAACCAAACAAATTAATCTTGGTCTCATCAGACCATAGGACATGGTTCCAGTAATCCATGTCCTTTGTTGACATGTCTTCAGCAAACTGTTTGCGGGCTTTCTTGTGTAGAGACTTCAGAAGAGGCTTCCTTCTGGGGTGACAGCCATGCAGACCAATTTGATGTAGTGTGCGGCGTATGGTCTGAGCACTGACAGGCTGACCCCCCACCTTTTCAATCTCTGCAGCAATGCTGACAGCACTCCTGCGCCTATCTTTCAAAGACAGCAGTTGGATGTGACGCTGAGCACGTGCACTCAGCTTCTTTGGACGACCAACGCGAGGTCTGTTCTGAGTGGACCCTGCTCTTTTAAAACGCTGGATGATCTTGGCCACTGTGCTGCAGCTCAGTTTCAGGGTGTTGGCAATCTTCTTGTAGCCTTGGCCATCTTCATGTAGCGCAACAATTCGTCTTTTAAGATCCTCAGAGAGTTCTTTGCCATGAGGTGCCATGTTGGAACTTTCAGTGACCAGTATGAGAGAGTGTGAGAGCTGTACTACTAAATTGAACACACCTGCTCCCTATGCACACCTGAGACCTAGTAACACTATCGAGTCACATGACATTTTGGAGGGAAAATGACAAGCAGTGCTCAATTTGGACATTTAGGGGTGTAGTCTCTTAGGGGTGTACTCACTTTTGTTGCCGGTGGTTTAGACATTAATGGCTGTATATTGAGTTATTTTGAGGGAAGAATAAATTTACACTGTTATATAAGCTGCACACAGACTACTTTTCATTGTGTCAAAGTGTCATTTCGTCAGTGTTGTCCCATGAAAAGATATACTTAAATATCTGCAGAAATGTGAGGGGTGTACTCACTTTTGTGATACACTGTATATATATATATATACATATATATAATTATACAATATATAAAAACTTACAGATATACATATACAATTTAAAAAAAACAGTGAGTACAATTGGCAACAATTTTTAAAAAATGAACAGTTATATATTTAGTAAATGAAAGTAAAATTAAAGTAAATTAAAATAAAAAAAACGCAATTATAAAAGCAACAGAAATATATAAATATATATATATATATATATATATATATATATATATATATATATATATATATATATATATATATAATTCAATTCAATTCAATTTCAATTCAATTTGCTTTATTGACATGACAAATTTACATATTTGTATTGTCAAAGCTTACATTAGTATATATAAATATTTGAAAAAAAGAACAAGTATATACATAGAAAAAAAAATGGTAATAAAATATTCATTATGTAATTAGACAATTATTCACACAAAAAAAAGAGAAAATATTAGTGTGTGTGTGTGGTGGGTGTGTGATGTGTGTGTGTGTGTTGTGTGTGGTGTGTGTGTGTGTGTGGTGTGTGTGTGGTGTGTGTGCGGGGGGTGGGTGGGGGGATGATCTGGTGTTTCACTCACTGTCCCGGAGTGTGTGACACTCCTGTACATATCTGGCTGCAGTGGAGGCTGATGGTCCCTCTCCTAATATAATGGCCAGTTTCTCGCTGTCTGTCAGCGTTCTGAAGCCGCTCACCTCTCTTCCAAACTGATCAAAATATTTGTGTCTAATTGTTGTGTATTTTGGGCAGTTTAGAAGGAAGTGCACCTCTGTCTCAACCTCACCTGTCCTGCAGTGACCACACAGTCTCTCCTCTCTGGGGATCCAGGACTTTTTTAACCTGCCTCTCTCGATGGCCAGGCTGTGGTCACTCAGTCTGTATTTGGTGAGAATGTGTCTCTGCTTCGTATCTCGGACAGTGAAGAGATACGTGGCCAGGTTGTATTCATGTTTTAGGGTCAGATAGCAGTTCAGTCTGTTTTGGGATTGAGTTTGGGTTCTCCAATGTTCCAGATAAGTGTTTTTGAGGTGTTTGATAATTTGGGTGATCCTGATTGGTGTTCGGGAAGCAGTGCTGGTCAGAGAGTTAGGGTTGTTAGGGGTCAGAGTGTTGGGCAGTCTCTGGACCAGCTGACACAGGGGACTCTTTTCAGGGTAGAGCTCTTGGGATAGGAGTGCCTGAAACTGCAGGCTTGTTGTGGGACTGGATTTTAGGTGCATCCAGAATTTAAGGGCTCTTTTTTTAATATTAATGATTAATGGGTATCGGCCTAATTCAGCCCTGCATGCGTTGGTTGGGGTTTTTCTTTGTACATGTAAAATCATTCTGCAGAATTCTGCATGCAGGACTTCAGCGGGATGCTTGTCCCATCTAGTGTAGTCATGATGACTGAGTGGACCCCATACTTCACTACCGTATAGCGCAATGGGCAGGATTATACTATCAAAGATCTTTAACCAGATTCTAATTGGGATGTCAATCTTAATGAATTTGTTTTTAATTGAATAGAGGGCTCTGCAGGCCTTCTGTTTCAGTGCATCCACTGCCAGACCGAAGCCTCCTGAGGCGCTGATTTTGAGCCCCAGGTAATCATAAGAAAGGGTGTGGTCTAGGGCGGTGTCTCCTAGATTGAAAGTGTACCTGCTTTCCTGAGATCTGGCTTTCTTTTGGAAGATCATGATTTTAGATTTATCAGGATTTACTGTCAGGGCCCAGGTCTGACAGAACTTCTCCAGCAGATCCAGATGCTGCTGAAGCCCCTTTTCTGTGGGCGACAGAATATATATATATATATATATATATATATAATTATACAATATATAAAAACTTACAGATATACATATACAATTTACAAGTGAGTACAATTGGCAACAATTAAAAAAAAATTAACAGTGACATGAACTAAGTGTAAGCAGTAATAACAACAAAAGTCTGTGTGTGTGTGTGTGTGTGTGTGTGTGTGTGTGGCAGGTGTGTCTATAGTGCTCGCTCTCTCTTTCTCACTCACTCACTCACTCACTCATCACTCATTAAGCTTAGTAACATATTTAGGAAATATAATAAAAAATATAAATATAATAATAATAATAATAATAATAGAAAATATACAATATATAAAAATTTAAGATATACAGCGGGGGAAATAAGTATTGAATGCATCAACATTTTTCTCAGTAAATATATTTCTGATGGGACTATTGACATGAAATTTTCACCAGATGTTGGTAACAACCCAAGTAATCCACACATATAAAGCAGTCAAAAAAAGATGTCCAACAATTAAGTTTATGTGTAATAAAGTGAAATGACACAGGGAAAAAGTATTGAACACGCTTACTGAAATTTATTTAATATTTAGTAGAAAAGGCTTTGTTGGTAATGACCGCTTCAAGACACTTTCTGTATGGAGAAACTAGTCGCATGCATTGTTCAGGTGTGATTTTGGCCCGAGCCAGTGATAGCTCAGTGGTTAAGGTACTGGACTAGTAAACAGAAGGTTGCCGGTTCAAGCCCCGCCACCACCAAGTTGCCACTGTTGGGTCCCTGAGCAAGGCCCTTAACCCTCAATTGCTCATTGTGTAAGTTGCTTTGGACAAAAGCGTCTGCTAAATGCTGAAAATGTAAATGTAAATGTAATAACAATTTAAGAAACAAAAATAACAGTGACGAGCTAAATGTAAGCAGTAATAATAACAAACATACAGTATGTGTGTGTGACATGGTCACCCACTGTATCTCACCTGGTGGCAGGTGTGTGTGTGTAGAGTGCTCTCTCTCTCACACACTCTCTCACACTCTCTCACTCTCTCTTTCTCACTAATTCACTCACTCATTGTTAAACTCAAAAGTGGCTTTACTGGCATGACAAAACATGGACATTCATATATTGCCAAAGCTTAGTTACATATTTAGGACATATAATAAAAAAAATATAAAGTAAAATAAAAATAATAATAGTAATACAAAATAGAAAATATACAATATATAAAAATTACAGATATACACTTAATAATGTAAGAGAAACAGTGCAAATGGTTATAACAATTTAAGAAAAAAAGATTAGCAGTGACATGAACTCAATGTAAGCAGTAATAAGAACAATGGTGTGTGTGTGTGTGTGTGTGTGTGTGTGTGTGACATGGTCACCCCCTTTCTCTCACCTGGTTGCAAGTGTGTGTGTAGAGTGCTTTCTCTCTCACACCCATTCACTGGCTCGCTCTCTCTTTCTCACTCACTCACTCGCTCATTGTCAAACTCAAAAGGAGCTTTATTGGCCATGACAAAATATGGACATTCATATTGCCAAAGCTTAGTCACATACAGTATTTAGGAAATATAATAAAAAATATAAAGTGAAATAAAAAAACCTAACAATAGTAATACAAAATAGAAAATATACAAAATATAAAAATACAGATATACATATAAAAATGTAAGAAAAACAGTGCAAATGGTTATAACAATTTAAGAAAAAAATAACAGTGACATGAACTAAATGTAAGCAGTAATAATAACAAAAGTAAGTGTGTGTGTGTGTGTGTGTGTGACATGGTCACCCATCGTCTCTCACCTGGTGACAGGTGTGTGTGTGTGGAGTGCTCTCTCTCTCTCTCTCTCTCTCTCTCTCTCTCTCTCTCTCTCTCTCTCTCTCTCGCTCTCTCTCTTTCACACACACACACACACACACACACACACACTCATTTATTGGCTCGTTCTCTCTTTCTCACTCATTCTCTCACTCACTCACTCACTCACTCACTCACTCAACGGTCACTCATTCTCTCTCAACTCAAGCTCAAAGAAAGCTTTATTGGCATGACAAATAAGGACATTTGTATTGCCAAAGCTCAGCTAGTTTTGTGTGTGTATGTGTGTGTGTGTGTGTGTGTGTGTGTGTGTGTGAGAGACATCATCACCCATTGTCCCTCACCTGGGGGCAGGTGTGTGTATAGAATATGGTGGTACTTGGTGCATTTGGTAAAGAGGTGCAGTTCTGTCTCTACTGTACTGAGAGTGCAGTTCTGGCAGCCAGGACCGGGTGTGTTGCCTTGTTTCCACGGCCAGGTCGTGTGCGCTCAGTCTGTACCTCGTCAAGGTGTTTCTCAATTTGGGGTCAGACACCATGCTCAGATAATCTGCTGCACTGTAGTGTCTGTTTCGGGCCTAATAACACTGCTTTTTACTCTGTACTTTAGTTTTTATTTTTCCCAATAAATCAGATACTTTCAGATACTACTTTACCAGTAATCCAGATACTATATCTCCTGTTCCTGAGTCTTTTTTGTGTTGGTGTGTGTTAGTGGTGTGCCGGTGTGTATGTAGTGTGTAGGTGTCTCTCCCTCGGTCACTCACTTTGTTGCTCACTGGGTCAGATGTCAATAAAACACGGAGTGGATATGATTAAGCATATAGTTCTTAAACCTTATGTACTGCATGTTAAATGTGATTAAACTTCACCTACTGCATTTATACAAAGCTTATATTAATATTCATTATCTGTTCTACCACCACTTTATCCTATTTAGTGTTGCGGTGGGTCCAATTTACTGGGCAAAAGGTAGGAAACACCCTGGACAGTCATTTACTGGACGAACACACACATACATACATTCTCAGAGACTCGCACACATAGCGACTTCAGACTCGACTCTGACTCGTTTTAAATGTCGCAGACTTGAGTAAACAACAAGAGTCGCTAGCGTTAGCAAGTGTTAACATTAGTTACGTGTGAGAAGTTCACTTCATCTGAACATTTTCGCTACCTTTGGATTGGAATCTCACTTAAAATGGTGGGATACCCTACATAGTGCACTTCACAGTAACAACTGGGGTAAATGGAACGATACTACAGAATTGGTGCTAATAGTTGAAAGACCGCTTTCTGAACCAATCAGAACTGATTTGAATTTTTAGTAAGAAATGCAAAATGTTATTTGCATTTATTCAGTTTGCGTCACACAGATGATGTGTCAGTGAAACTCTTGATTGGCTTTCTAACAAGTTAGTGTTTTACTTCACAACCGGGAAAAGTTTGGAGGTTTTTAATTATAAGCACATTTACAAAATAATGGATTATATTTCTAATGGGACACACGGTTATAAATTTAATAGCATCTGGAAGAACATAAGCTAAGGTAAGAAGTGGTTATGGATATTTTTGCTGTGTTTTGGATTTTGGCCGCTGTGCCGTGATTTATCGTGTGCTTTTGTTTTGCAATGAAAACAAAACGTATCAGTTTAAGCTTTAACTGGTACCTTCTTGTTATGGAAATTACATTCATTTGCACAATGACAAGTAAAGTAAAGTCACTAAGTAAAATGGTAAAATACAGTTGCTAATCTGTTGTTTTTTTAATCTGAACTTACATATTATTTGTTTATTTCTATGCTACATTTTCAATATATGTTTTGTGTATATTATATTGACTCGTGACTTGACTCGGACTCTAGCCTAAAGACCCGTGACTTGACTCGGACTCTAGCCTAAAGACCCGTGACTTGACTCGGACTCTAGCCTAAAGACCCGTGACTTGACTCGGACTCTAGCCTAAAGACTCGTGACTTGACTCGGACTCTAGCCTAAAGACTCGTGACTTGACTCGGACTCTAGCCTAAAGACACGTGACTTGACTCGGACTCTAGTCTAAAGACTTGTAAACATTTCTGTCACACATAGCTTACACATACCTTACTACATGTACACAGAACTTACTAATACTTTACTGTATTTATACAGAGCTTACTAATACTGTACTGCACTATGGTGCTAACAGCTACTTCATCTACACAGAGCTTTTACTCAGTTACCACATACATACTGTAAATTGTTTCAAACTTCACTAACTGCATTTAGAGTGTTTATAGAGCTTACTGCACTTAAACAGAGCGTTAACATCACCTACTACATGTAAAAACTGCTTACACTTTACTTGCTGCATTTATAGTGTTTACTTACTGCACTCAAATAGAGCGTTAACATGACTTACTGCAAGTATAAAAAGCTTAAATTTATACAGCATTCATACAGTGCTTACTGCATTTGTGTAGTAAATAAACAAAAATAACATTTTATTTGTAGCATTTTTTGACATTTTTGTATGCAGCTATTTTGTATTTATTTAGTTTTGGTAATTTGGGGGAATAAAAGAACAATAGTTATACTTGTGAAGGTTAATTTTTTAACAAGCTCTAAGCAGTTGTAGTGTAGCGGTTAACGTACCGGACTAGTAATCAAAAGGTTGCTGGTTCAAACCTAACTACTGCCAGGTTGCTGCTATTGGGCTCTTGAGCAAGGCCCTTAAACCTCAGTTGCTAAGACTGGATATTGTTACACTACTGTAAGTCGTTTTGGATAAAAATTTGAATCTTCGTACTGAATCAGGTATCAAGGAGTCTGAGGTCTCAATTAACCTGGATCCTATGAGTCCTCTGACTGGCTGCTGCAGTCACAAGGCGAGTGAGCAGACTCACTGGAAACACTGCGGACTCAGATGATTTGGCTGAACCGGCTTCACTCCAGTCTGTGTGTAATCTAAGTAATAAATTATTCCAAAAACAAGCGGTTAAACACACTGGTGTTTGTTATGTGGCTGATTTTATGCACATGCTATTATCATTATTATTATTATTATCAGTAGTAGTGGTATAGACTAGTAATGCAGCGTATTTTTTGTAAGCAAAACAACAAAATATAGTTATATTATTATTATTAAAATGCAAATGCTTACAGGCTACTTAAGGACTGTACCACTTAAGGAGTATTATAGCCCTTCCCCATTGTAATTTATTAACTGTTTGTTTTGGTGCCACTGTGGCTGCCTGACTGGGTCAAGATACCATGGCAATTTGTTGTTCATCATCCCCCTTGAACCCTTGACCCATTAATTTACCCATCTGATTGGTAGGTGAGTCCACTCACCCCCCCCCCCCCCCCCCCTATCCCCCCTATCCCCCATGATCAAGATTCCACCTAGAAAAAAGTGTCAACTAAGACAGAAGGATTTATTTACAGAAGATGAGTGCACGGAAGACAAGTGATATTTGGATGCATTTTCATGCAGTAATTCAATCACAATCAAGATGTCAGTACAAGTGACTCAGGTGAACCGGATCACATTACTGAGTGACTCGGTTTAACCCGAGTCCATAAAATGAACCGAATTTACCACCACTACTCTCCAGTTAAGGTTACGGTGACGTAATATGTCTGCGACTACAACTAAAGCAATGGGTGTGTCTCAAATCGATGTTGTGCGTCGTGTGTTGTAACATGGCTACAATCATATTGGAACTCACCTGATTTAGTGTTATCTTTGAGGTAGAGGTGATATTTATGTGAACGGGTGTAGATAATTAACAAATTAAATGTCAGTTATGCCAAAAATGATCAGCTGAATATCATCATATTTAGGTGACAACTCTATTTAAAGCAAATCATTAATATAATCTGTGAAGTTTAGGATTGAAATCAAAATCAAATGCTGGATGAAGTGGGGAAGTGATTAAGTGTGGCTAGAACTGACTGATTTGAGACGCACCCCGTGTGGAACCAAACATGGACAACCAGCAATCTTTCAAAGTGCACATGTGGAGTTTGTCCCCAATGCCCTGAATTTTGTCGTGAGTAAATCCTGTTAATCAATGTATGATTAAAGGCGACTGACATCTACGATCTGTTATGATTAACCTTTTAGAAACTTCAAGACTGGATTTAATTGGATACTCGGTTGTATTAGATAATATGTGGCCGTCTAACTAGCTATAGTGCATTTGAAATGAAGTGTTATTTATGCAACAGTGTGTAACACGTGAGAAGATCTGCTGATAATGTTCGTGTGTTTTATAAACCTGCAGCTTGTATCGCAGATCACAGGATCAGAGTCCAGACAGGGAGGACAGCTAATTGCTACGCATGACAGCTGACAGTGTAGTCCGGTAGAATTATTTATTCATATATCATAATGGTTAAACATTCTAACAGCGCTTGTGATATTTTAATTCAGAATAATGTTGTGTGCTTTGGTTCAGTCTGTTCAGACGCGAATATGTTTTACTGTCTGGATAATCTGAAAAGTTAGCATGCTAGTTAGCGAGCAGCTATTTGGTAAGCTATGTAGTGAAGTTTACATAGACTTAGGGCTGGGCGGTATGACCAACAATTTGTATCACGGTATTTTTTAAGATTCTGACGGTTTCACGGTATGACTGGGACTTATATGTCTGTGGCTTATTCTACTGTCATAAGTACATAGAATATAAAAAGCTTTAATTTCACCATGTATATAATGAAGGTTTTGAGTACTATAAACTTTGCTTGGCCTCACAAAATGACACAATATATGATGGACTCGTGAAACAGTTCCAATATACACAATCTTTTTTGTTTATTTAATATTTAATTATTATAGGGAGTTTGCATGTTCTCCCTGTGTCCGTGTGGGTTTCCTCCGGGTGCTCCGGTTTCCTCCCACAGTCCAAAAACCTGCCACCAGGCTAATTGGAAACACTGAATTGTCCTATTGATACCTAGCCACTAGATGCACAAACCAGTGCATTGTAGTGCCAGTCCCACTAGGAAGAAGAAGAAGAAGAAGAATATTTAAGTATTGTACAATTACCCTTAGCTCTCTCTTTAACAAATAAAACTACATTTGCAAACTCCACTGTACAACTTGACTACAGGTCTGTTGTAGAAAAGTTGACGACTTTATATATCTCCACTTCCAGTTCACTTATAACCTTGAAATAGTGACTGACCTGAAGTATTTTCGCCCTGTAAGACATACCTATTATCCAGTGTTTTAATTACTGCTCTGAAAGCTTCTTTCTCGACTGTCTATAGAGGAATCGTGTCCTTGCATTGGTACTGCATTCGTAATGCCGGTGTTTGCAACAGCCGTGGCTCGACAAACCGTACAGTATATAATGTTTTAGTCTGTTCTAAACTGCAGACACGCTTCATTTCTTTTGCAGGTTCTTTCGGTGCATATTTGGTCCTCCTGTCTTCATCCTCCATCTGTTTTTTTTTTTTTTTTTTTCCTTCACCATATTGAGGAAACCTCTCTCATCTGTTAACATAGTCATGCTATCCCTGCATGGCTAACTAGTGAGCTGCACAGCGCTCCATAGTGCTTTTAGCAGTGAACAATATTATATGATTTGTCTTTGGAAGCCTACAGCTGTTAAAATTAACTGTTAGTGTGGCGGTAACACTGGACTGTTTCATATTTTGTCAAGCTGCCACATTGAATAATCTCCATTTTTGCTGCATTTACTGGCAATTGTATGCATTGAACATATCAGTATATCTGCAAACCACATACTACTGGTCATTGTGGTGGGCTTCATGTCCTGTCTTGAAACATTTACAGGATTAAAATCATACTGACTGCCCATGTAGCCTCGTTTGAGTATCTTGCACTGAAGCTCACCAGGCCTAAGCCTTTGTTGGTTGTTTTGGTTTACTGCCCCTCAAAACAGTCACCTGTCTCTGTCAATAAGAGTTACTCACTTCTCTTTGTTTTGTATATTCTGCCATACTGTGCTTTTACTGCTGATTTTCTGAATCTTCTCCAGTGCTTTAATTTTACTCAGCATGTACGTTTTCCAACTCGAACTAACGGGCATGTGTTGGACATTGTTTGTTCTGTTGGTATTACAGCTCTTAACCTCTGGCATGAATGTTGGAATATCTGATTTCTGACTGTTTCTATACATTTCTTGTTATTTAAACAAACACTGTACTTAACATGATAGAAACCTAAAGATATGTCTACCTTTCACTTTAACAAGTGATTTTTATCCCATCACTGGGACTAATACTAATACCACTGGAGGTTTTGGTCAACCACTACAATGAAATAGTTTTAGATACCCTAGATCAGCTTTCTCCTCTTAAAACGTGTGCTGTACTCACTTTGGTTTATGCCCTAGCTTTGCCATTTGAAATCTGCTGGTCGCCAGTTAGAACACCTGAAAAGGAAGACTGGTCTGATCATGCATGGTCTTACCTACAAAGACCATATCTTACATTATTTATAAGGAGGCGCTTAGGAAAGCCTAGACTGATGCAAAAATTTTCCGTTCATGTACTTGCATTGTATTTGTTGCTAGTCTAAAACAGAGCTGATATTTTGATATGTAGGATGTTACATAGGTGGGGGTCAGTGACCTACAGTATATTAGATATCTTTATATTAGGACAGATACAGTATGTGGAAATAAGTAAGCTGATAATTTGTATCTTTCAAAACAGTTGTGTGTAAGTATTGTGAGCCACATAAAAATGAATTGTATGAAAGAAGCTGCAGGCCTGATTAAGTCTTTTCGATGGCCACATCTCTAATTTGTGTATTGTGTATTATGTGGCGTGGTATAAACTGGATGCCATTTTATTAAGACTGCCCACAATTAGCACATTTAAAAGCAAAAATGTGTTGCATTCCTAAACATCCCCAGTTGGGACACATTTAGTGGATTTGTTTCTGCAATCTGTTAATGTTAAAATGTCCATTATTTTAAATATTAAGTGCATTATTAGAAATACTTATATACTTTGTATATTTCAGGGTGTGCTAAAGAAAGACATGGCAATACTGAAATCTTGATTCAGTCAGCATGGCAAGCGAGACCTCCGTCTCCAAGACTGGACGGCCTCAGTTTCAAGGAGGGAACACTGTGCAGAGGGACAACTCCTATTTCATCCGTTCCTTTGTAGCTGGAGGTAAGGGCTGCCTATTAGCACTGCTTATAGTTGATTAAGCACATGTTCTATAAGTAGACCTGTCAAAATAATTATGTAATTATCTAATCCTAGTTACACTTAATTATTTTCATATAAGTAGCCACTGTTAATCAACAGCTTCGTAATAGGTTTTCCTGCCTTGACAAGCACAAGGTTCATTCATAATGACTTGATTATGAATTATGGATTGATTAATTACTTTGGCATCGTATTTATTTATTTATTTTTGCATATTTGAACTTAATTAAGATACGAGGGTTCTTCAAAAAGTTTCCGAACTTTTAAAATTCTATTTATTAAGAATTTCAAAAACAAATGACATTACTTTTCTACATAATCACCTTCCAATGAATTTTTCCCAGCATCGTACCAACTTTTTAATACCATCAGCAAATTATGTTTTTGGTTGAGCCCGTAGCCACTGATCATCACATGAAAATCTTCTTCCCCCTTAAGCTTCTTTGAGCATCCAAAAAGGTGGAAATGAGATGGCACTAAATCTGGACTATAAGCTCTCTCTCTCTGTTCCCAGACACAACCAATTATTACTCCTCCCACCCTCACCGTTTCCAACCAAAATATAAAAGTGCAGAAACTTCTTGAAGATTCATTATATATGTGCTCTGAAAATTGTAGAAGATTAGGGTTTAAAAAGCCATTTTAAAGCTCCCAGGGTGTTGTAAATGACAACTTCTCTAAAAATTCCAGAAAACATCTGAAGAACTGTAGCATTCTCTAGCCTTAGCTAATCTCCAATATCGTATATCCCCAATATCAACAATATGTAGCAAGGAGAAAACCACTGCTAACTAAAACATACCTTTTATAAATAAAGTTTTGTTTACAAAATGTTCCGTTTTTAACATTAACATCCCTAGTAAGTGTCTATCATGTAATGAAAATTTGTATTTTATTAATTAATTGTTTTATCTGCATTGGAAAGACAGCTCAGCAAGAATGCATGCATTCAGGGTCAAAAAATGTCAATCATGGTGTGAATACTTTCACTAAAATAGCTTCATAATGTATAAATTTTATATTGTGTATTTTTGTGTTGTAAATGGGCACTTGATGTAAATGGAAAACACTGGGCACAAAGCAAAAATACACTCTGGGTCTGGACAGACCATTTACAGCAGCAGAAACTCACAATGACGCTAGCGGAACATTTCAAGCTCATCACAGACTGGAGGCGATGAATAAGCCAAAACCCAGTAGGCTAAAAATTTGTATGGCTCACAATTTGAATTTCGTTTATTTGAATTTTTATTTCCATAGGTGTTGCAGGATGCTGTGCCAAAACCACTATTGCGCCCCTAGACAGAGTAAAAATTCTGCTTCAAGCTCATAATCCTCATTACAAACACTTAGGTAAGCCAGATTCAACCTAATACCAGGTAACAATTACATCGATCAGGCATAACATTATGACAGGTAAAGTGAATAACACTGATTATCTCATCATCATGGCACCTGTTAGTGGGTGGGATATATCAGGCAGCAAGTGAAAATTTTATCCTCAAAGTTGATGTTAGAAGCAGGAAAAATGGGCAAGCGTAAGGATTTGAGCGAGTTTGACAAGGGCCAAATTGTGATGGCTAGACAGCTGGGTCAGAGCATCTCCAAAACTGCAGCTCTTGTGGGGTGTTCTCAGTCTGCAGTGGTCAGTATCTATCAAAAGTGGTCCAAGGAAGGAACAGTGGTAAACCGGCGACAGGGTCATGGGTGACCAAGGCTCATTGATGCACGTGGGGAGTGGAGGCTGGCCCGTGTGGTCCGATCCAACAGACGAGCTACTGTAGCTCAAATTACTGAAGAAGTTAATGCTGGTTCTGATATAAAGGTGTCAGAATACACAGTGCATCACAGTTCGTTGCATATGGGGCTGCATAATCCCAGACCCGTCAGTTAGGAAGGTGGTCATAATGTTATGCCTCATCGGTGTATATGTTTGGTTGTAATTGTAGCATCTAAATATAAACTGACTCAGCAGAATGTGAAATATGGCTGTGGATTTTGTAGGAGTGCTGGCTACACTCAGGGCTGTGCCAAAGAAAGAAGGTCTTCTTGGACTGTACAAAGGAAATGGAGCCATGATGGTCAGGATATTCCCGTATGGAGCCATTCAGTTTATGGCCTTTGATAACTATAAAAAGGTAATTCATATTGTACATTCATGATTTAGAACATTATGTGAAAGAGTTGACCTCTTAATAGTACTGGTGAAGGAAGTAAATGTCATGGCAGTCATCATTGGCAGATTTTATTTTTGAGATTTCCTGATTTCTGCAACTGTTCCGTTTCAAAAATGAAAGTGAATTATCTGTGCCCGTATAGATTGGGCTAGTTTGACAGCACCCATTACAGAGTACACAGTCGAGTCACAAGGTTATGACCACTTCCCACTTTCGACACCTCCAGCGTGTAGCTCATGAAAAATTTCACATTTCGTGAGCTGGCTTGATTGGTATTTGGAGGTGTGGAAGGCACTCTCAAACAAGTGGTAAGTGGTAACAAGTGGTAAGGGATAGTGGTAGCCTAGTGGATAGAGCTTTGGGCTATCAACCGGAAGAATGGTGGTTCAAATCCAGACTCTGCTATGCAGCCACTGTTGGGTCCTGCGCTCTGACCCCAGTTTCCAAACAAGCTGGGATATGCACAGAAATAATTTCATTGTACTGTACAACTGTATATGTATATATGACAAATAAAGTATATCTCTATCCCTTATCCAAACGATTTGGGTATAAATCCATCCTTGCAGAATACGTACACCCATACATGCTGATTGTATTTTCTGGGGCGGATGGGGTCTTCCAGCAAGACAATGCGACATGTCACACGGCTAGAAATGTCTGACATTGGTTGAAAGAGCATGACCAAGACTTCCAAGTACTACCCTGGCCCCCTAATTCCCCAGACTTAAACCCAACTGAGAATCTGTGGGACCACCTTGATCGTCGTTTTTGCTCTATGGATCCTCCCCCATGCACTCTGCAGTCAGCATGGCTCCAGATGCCTATGACAACCTACTGTCTAGTTGCTGTCCAAGCTGCACACACTGGTTACTCTGGGTATTAGCTGGTGGTCATAATAATGTGACTCGACTGTGTATATGGAACAGTGAAGTCTTTGCCAAGGTCAGAAAGACGAGCCAAACTATTATCTGGGAAGAAACCTGTCCGGGAGATACATAATCCGAGAACCACAAAAAGACAGGCGTACTATAAATTAGAATCTGAGTGGCACTGTTCACTGTCATGTGAGCTTTGTATGAATGAACAGTTTCAAAATCGATACAATCCCAACACTTTGATGACATACATGTCGTTTTAGCTGTAGTTAATGTTTAAATTCATGTTTGGCAGGTGAATGTAATTTTGAATTATTTTTGAATCATAGTTTCTTAGTACACAGCTGGGAATATCTGGGCATGTTCATCGGCTTCTGGCTGGGTCTATGGCAGGTGTGTACTATTAACCATTTAATTAAGTCTTTTCTTCTTAAGCTGTTGATGTTCAGAGATGTGTTTTGAATGCTGTTTAGTGTTTTTAATATTATTTATTGCAGTTAAATATACTTTTCTATGCAATCTCTTCTATAGGAATGACTGCTGTCATTTGCACATATCCTCTTGATGTTATACGTGCTCGTCTGGCATTTCAGGTGACTGGGGATCATCGTTACACTGGCATAGGAAATGCTTTTCAAACAATCTACTTAAAGGTATATGTGGGAGAAGATTTTTTGAAATAAATATACTGTTCTGTATCTGTTTTTTAACTGAGTTTTTCTCTTCAAAGGAGGGTGGCATCTCAGGATTTTACCGTGGTCTGATTCCAACCATGATTGGAATGGCACCCTATGCAGGTTAAGATTTTTATTTGATTGATCACATGATCACATATCAAAATATTATGTAAAGAGTGGAGGTTCTTACAAAGAAAGCTGCAAAGAAAGTGTAGGGGAGTCCGAATGATTGCCCCTGGTTTTGGAATAGGATGTCCAACACGCTCAAATGTCCACATACTTTTGGCTGTAGAGTTTGTATTTAAAGATAAGAAAGATGAATATGTTTTAGGTGGTTGTATATATGTGTTAAATGTGTTAAGTTTAAATGTTTACCTTTGTTGGGGTCATATGCATGAACTCTAAATACAGGCAAAAGTTAGGACAGTATGGAAAAAAACAACAGATCATGGATGTTCATCTTAGGCTTGTGCCCTTGCCCTTTAATCACTTGAATCCCTCCAGATTCCTTAAATCGTTTAATGATATTATGCATTGTAGAGGGAGAAATATGCGAATTCCAATATTTTATTGAGGAACATTGTCTTTAAAAATGTAAATAATTTCCTCACAGGGTGCTCATGTGATGCAGCAGTAAAACACGCTAGCACACCCAAGCAGGCTGGGTGCTCACACGAACAGTGATTGGCTCGTCTGTCAGGGTTGGATGCCGGATGGGAATTTCTTATAACTCATTATAACGCAATTACGACCTCTGCTGGCTGATCGATGGCACCTGCATCAGGGCAAGGGATGATGGGGATCAGTGCGTTGCTCTCCTTGTGCAAGACCGAGCCCCATATGAACTCGCCCCGTGCTGATGAAAAGATGCAGTCAGCTAGTGCATACTAGGAGGGGCATGTGTTAGTCATGGCTCTCTTCGGTCAGAAGTGGAAGTCAGCTGCAGTAGAGAGGAAGCGAAATGCAATCGGGTAATTGGACATGACTAAATTGGGCGGAAAATTGGGAAAAATGCAAGAAAAAAAAAAGGTCATGCATTTGTTCAGAAATTAAAGATCCTCTGCCCATCTTTGTTCCAAATCACAATTACAATCATCTGTTGACATCACCGGTTCAGAGAAGCACCGGTCTCAGTGCCTGGATCGGCACGCAAGTGCTGAGGGCAGCCTTCAATGCCACGTTACTGTGGTTATCCAATAACCCACGATTATTTTTTGGGTCGTTGTTTGTATTGTACGCTTCCATCCTTATGACATGATGACTAAAACGTCAATGCAACCATTTATAGCGATGTCATACAGCTTTAGTTTATCATATGTGTCCATAAGGCTCGGTTGAAGTACTGGTGACAACGCAGACGCCGAGCGCACCGGTGGCGCACGTTCTTCTAAATTAACACAGTTTATTGCAAAGCCGTTTCAGCGTCCTTACGCTTATAACAAACTGGTGCTGGTGTGCAGGAGATTGGGGATTTCTTTATTAGTGAAACAGATTCCAAAGTATAACTTTAGCAAATCATGAACATCCCTCATTTTAATTGCTACGGCCATAATATTTCCACTTTAATTTCAAAATCATTTCGACTTTATTCTTGAAATCGAAACTTAAAAAAATTTTTCTTTAAAGTGGCCCTAATATGCCGTCGTAGTTCTAGGTTTTGATTTGGGGTTGTAATGTCTTTAATTGTCCACACAAATGTGTCACTGCTACAGTACAGTTTAATCAGTATTGCACTGTGCAGACACGTCACCCTTATTTCTGAGAACACTCACAACCTTCATGCTAAATAAAAACAGTGAAACCCAGCTTTCACCTAGTGTAGGTGTATAAGTAGTTTAAATATAGTACAACAGCATAAGAGGTGCTGTTAGTCACTGCTCTTTATTTTTATCCCCAGGATTTTCTTTCTTCACATTTGGGACATTGAAGAGTTTGGGACTGACACACTTCCCAGAGCTTTTGGGCAAGCCATCTCTAGACAACCCTGATGTACTGGTCCTGAAGACACAAGTCAACCTGCTTTGTGGTGGGATTGCTGGGGCCATCGCTCAAACCATATCGTGAGTAGTTTAGGATTTTTTTTTGGCACTGTGGACACAGAAAGGTCAGAGAATATAATGTTCTTGTGGAGGAGTTTTACTAAGTGAATTCTATTTTAGTGCCAGCCTACACTTTTTTGGAACATTTTGTGCTGGCTGCTGTGGTTGCTGCAGCAGGGATGCTGGAGACTGAGAATAGGGGATCTATATTTAGATTTGAGTCTGACTCATCTTGATTTTACTTCCATTTACTTCTGACTAAGAGCACATTTTGTTCAGTTTGAATGGAGACAAATACTATACTGTGTTCTAAAAAATGCAACAACAAAAAAAAAAAAAAAAAATGAAGAGGTAAACATTTGTATCATTATAACTAGGGCTGGCACTGATCTGATACTCTGTATCGGTCCGATATTGGCCCAAATCACAGGCTCGGATATTGGAAGGAAAAAAACGTGTAATCCGATCCGATAATGTTGCTTAATGTAAATAACACTTAATGTAAATAAGGCCATTGTTTGTGTGAAAAACAAATGCCACTGATCTACCACTTATCCGCAACAGCCATTCAGAAATTAAAACACACTGATCTACTTAAACTTTAAGCATTTTAAAAAATCATCTACTACTGCCACATCTGAAAACACTGTTTAAACACAATAAAAATCGCTTTATAAATGACAAATCGCTCACCTGAGATAAAGAAAACCTTGTCCAAGCTTGGAGATCTCTCACATCCTCAACAATTAATCCATCAATGTTATGAAATAAAACAAACTACACCGTTTCTCGTTTAGCCACAGATGTCCTCTTCAAAATCCAGCAGGGTTTTTTAATAAGCGCGCTTTAGTTTTTAAACATCTAAAAACATGACAGAACTTTAACGGAAAATCAGTTCTAATTGGGCCATCGCATTTGATTAACATCCACATCTTCCAATTGTTGACACTTTTGTTAAAGAAGCCAAAAATGCTGCTAAATGTTCTGTGTATAAAAGTGAAAATAAAAAGAGCAGTTTTGCATAAGTGTGATGTTGTAGGTTCTGTATTTATTCCTTTAGAATATTTGTCTCACAGTCTGAGCATTGTTATTTAGATAGCTAGTTTAACCATGGTGCATTGAGACGTATTATTACTGCTTAGTTGTTTGAGAGGAGAAATGACGGTATCAGATTGGTATCGGTATCGGCAGATACTCAATTTGCAGTAACGGTATCGGACATAAAAATATGGTATCGAGCCAGCCCTAATTATAACAAAAGTGTTATTCTGTGTGTGTTTTTTCTGGACTAGATATCCACTGGATGTTGCTCGGAGAAGAATGCAGTTAGGAGTAGTGCTCCCTGACTCTGACAAATGCCTGTAAGTGCCTCTATGTTCATTTTTTTGCATTTTGTTTCCAATTTTCTTCTTAATTTAGTGGTATCCAATAACCTGATCACATTTTGCTTTCTCTACTGCTGCTGACCCCAGTTTTTGACCGAGGAAAGCCATGAGTAACACACACCCCTCTGACCTGTGCAGTAGCCGGCTGCTTCTTTTTACCTGCATAGAGAGATCGGTATCACACTGATCTCCATTATTCCCCGTCTCTATGCAGGTGCTATTGACCAACCAGCTTCACTCATTTTAATCCTTCTGATGTCTTTAATGTGACAGGAAGGATTTAAATAAGTCTTGCTTTGCCATCCTGAGGCTCATTTCTCAGGCTCTGTTTTGTCAGTCATAGGCCATACTTGCTTTGATCATTTTGCTTTATCCTTTGAGTTTCGCTGTGTTCCTTGATATGCCACTTAATTAGTAATACAGTGGTACCTTGAAACTCAACGTCAATTGGTTCTGGCACTGAGTGTCAAGGTGTTTTTTCCCATAAGGATGTATGGAAAACCTGTTAATGCGTTCCATGGTCACATGCAACTACATATATTTTAGGCTTATGTAAAATAATGGGGTTGTTTTTGACACTTATACACTGAAAATAACACAAATATAATATAAAAACACTGAAATAAAAAGCTGATTCTCACAATTTCTCAGAACCCCGAGCTATAACACAAGTTTAAAAGTGAAACACAGATACATGTGGACGCTGTCAGACTGGATTTGACGGTAATTCCACACAAATGCAGATTCGTCTTATATTCGCACTTTGATAACGTATTACCGCACTGCTCAAGCCGAGCGCTGAACACAGCGACTGTTCACTGAACATGTTGAGTTTAAGGGCACAAATTTCTCGACGAAGGGCATTGAGTTTCAAAGATTTTGAGTTTAGGGGACGTTGAGTTACTAGGTACCACTGTACTTAGTAGTAAATTCTACCAAGTATAGCCTTAAGCAGATCTGAACCTGGCAACTGAGTAATGGCATGTGCAGTAACCATTCTAACGATGCTAATTTGTTTCTACTTTTTCTTCAGTTCCCTTACAAAGACCCTCAAGCATGTGTACAACCAGTACGGGATTAAGAACGGACTGTACCGTGGCCTGTCCCTCAACTATATCCGCTGTGTACCGTCCCAGGCGGTTGCCTTCACCACGTATGAGTTTATGAAACAAGTCCTGCACTTAAACTGATATCAAGAACAAAACAGAACCGCTTCTGGATCGTACCGTCCTCACTGCTATTCTCATGCATGTGTGGTTAGCCAAATGTCAGCCAACGAACATCTCTGGATCTGGACTCTTGGACTGAACAATCTGCCTTAAACCGGGTTGTATTATGTCATGCGTGAGTAAAACTGGTGAGGCAAATCAATATTTTCCTTCTGCTGCTCTGTATGTCTTATATTGAACATACAGTGTGTAATGTGCTGTAATAATCTGTAACTGTAATTCACAATCAGAATGATTTTTTTTTTTTTTTTTTTTTTTTTTTTTTTTTTATTCGTTTTATTTGTAGCTTTTTGTTGTTTTATTACAACCCCACATCACCACTCCTAAAGAAAATGCTGAGCACTGAAGAAAAACCTAATACGATTCTTTATTAGAAGTATTTGTCATTGTGGGCCAGAGGGGCGGCACGGTGGCTTAGTGGGTAGCACTGTCGCCTCACAGCAAGAAGGTCCTGGGTTCGAACCCCAGGTGGGGCGGTCCGGGTCCTTTCTGTGTGGAGTTTGCATGTTCTCCCCGTGTCTGCGTGGGTTTACTCCGGGTGCTCCGGTTTCCTCCCACAGTCCAAAGACATGCAAGTGAGGTGAATTGAAGATACTAAATTGTCAAAAAACACTGTGCTTGATATAAAAACTTGAACTGATAAACCTTGTGTAATGAATAACTACCGTTCCTGTCATGAATGTAACCAATGTGTAAAACATGACGTTAAAATCCTAATAAACAAACAAACATTGTGGGCCAGATGTCTTCTGAATTGTGTTAGCAGCTTTTGCAAACTCCCGAGGCTTAACTTGATGTCATGTTGTATTGTCCGATTTTTAATGATGAATCGAGATTATGTGCATGCCTGTTGTAGACGTCTCTTTCCTGATTATGTCTGTGAAGCCTCCTACTGACACAGCAGTAACGTGACATCATCAAAACATTTCAAGTTCTGTCATGTTGTGGAAAAATAAGGTCAGATGATAAAAGAAAACAAAGATTACAGTTGACTGGATTGGAGAATTTATTATCACAATCTTGGGTTTCTAAAGCAGTGTATCCAAAGAAGAACCAGGAACAGAACTGTGGGCCTCCCTTTATACTGCTGTAGTCATATCACATTGGGTGTTGGACTTTAGAATTTCCATTCTGTGCTAACTGTTGTTTCTTATATTCTTAATGACAGACATGTTGCATCTTTGTATTTTAGACTCCCAGCCTCACCTCAAGCACCAACATAACGATTTAACAACTATAATGATTTAATGCACAGGCAACATAATACTAACATCCAGGTTATAATAAGCATAAAATCAACCTTTTTTTTTTCATAACAGTCTCCCAGCAATAACTTAACCTTGTGTGTTGTGAGTCCAAGAGTGCAGAACCGATTTGCTCTTAAGTGGGCTGGCATTTCTTGTCTCCACATCAATCAAATCAACAGTCTTGCTTGAATGTATAGTGCTCTCATTCTTAATTGCCCTCCTTCAAGTAAATTGATCCGCTCTGTGACAGAGCAGTTGGAAAAGGGACGGTGGCTTGATTCTTTTGTCCTGGCAGAAGTATGTTATATGCCTCTTACACCTTCAAGCTGAGCAACAGAAGAAATTAGTACATGTACAGTGTATCACAAAAGTGAGTACACCCCTCACATTTCTGCAGATATTTAAGTATATCTTTTCATGGGACAACACTGACAAAATGACACTTTGACACAATGAAAAGTAGTCTGTGTGCAGCTTATATAACAGTGTAAATTTATTCTTCCCTCAAAATAACTCAATATACAGCCATTAATGTCTAAACCACCGGCAACAAAAGTGAGTACACCCCTAAGAGACTACACCCCTAAATGTCCAAATTGAGCACTGCTTGTCATTTTCCCTCCAAAATGTCATGTGATTTGTTAGTGTTACTAGGTCTCAGGTGTGCATAGGGAGCAGGTGTGTTCAATTTAGTAGTACAGCTCTCACACTCTCTCATACTGGTCACTGAAAGTTCCAACATGGCACTTCATGGCAAAGAACTCTCTGAGGATCTTAAAAGACGAATTGTTGCGCTACATGAAGATGGCCAAGGCTACAAGAAGATTGCCAACACCCTGAAACTGAGCTGCAGCACAGTGGCCAAGATCATCCAGCGTTTTAAAAGAGCAGGGTCCACTCAGAACAGACCTCGCGTTGGTCGTCCAAAGAAGCTGAGTGCACGTGCTCAGCATCACATCCAACTGCTGTCTTTGAAAGATAGGCGCAGGAGTGCTGTCAGCATTGCTGCAGAGATTGAAAAGGTGGGGGGTCAGCCTGTCAGTGCTCAGACCATACGCCGCACACTACATCAAATTGGTCTGCATGGCTGTCACCCCAGAAGGAAGCTTCTTCTGAAGTCTCTACACAAGAAAGCCCGCAAACAGTTTGCTGAAGACATGTCAACAAAGGACATGGATTACTGGAACCATGTCCTATGGTCTGATGAGACCAAGATTAATTTGTTTGGTTCAGATGGTCTCAAGCATGTGTGGCGGCAATCAGGTGAGGAGTACAAAGATAAGTGCGTCATGCCTACAGTCAAGCATGGTGGTGGGAATGCCATGGTCTGGGGCTGCATGAGTGCAGCAGGTGTTGGGGAGTTACATTTCATTGAGGGACACATGAACTCCAATATGTACTGTGAAATACTGAAGCAGAGCATGATCCCCTCCCTCCGGAAACTGGGTCGCAGGGCAGTGTTCCAGCATGATAATGACCCCAAACACACCTCTAAGACGACCACTGCTTTATTGAAGAGGCTGAGGGTAAAGGTGATGGACTGGCCAAGCATGTCTCCAGACCTAAACCCAATAGAACATCTTTGGGGCATCCTCAAGCGGAAGGTGGAGGAGTGCAAAGTCTCGAATATCCGCCAGCTCCGTGATGTCGTCATGGAGGAGTGGAAAAGCATTCCAGTGGCAACCTGTGAAGCTCTGGTAAACTCCATGCCCAGGAGAGTTAAGGCAGTTCTGGGAAATAATGGTGGCCACACAAAATATTGACACTTCAGAAACTTTCACTAAGGGGTGTACTCACTTTTGTTGCCGGTGGTTTAGACATTAATGGCTGTATATTGAGTTATTTTGAGGGAAGAATAAATTTACACTGTTATATAAGCTGCACACAGACTACTTTTCATTGTGTCAAAGTGTCATTTTGTCAGTGTTGTCCCATGAAAAGATATACTTAAATATCTGCAGAAATGTGAGGGGTGTACTCACTTTTGTGATACACTGTATTTTATTAGGATTTAAACATCATGTTTTACACACTTTTTAATGTCAAACACAGTCATGGACAATTTTGTATCTCTAGTTCACCTTACTTGCATGTCTGGACTGTGGGAGCAAACCAGAGCTCCTGGAGGAATCCCACACAGACGCAGGGAGAACATACAAACTCCACCTGGGGATCGAACCCAGGAGCTTCTTGCTGTGAAGAGACTGTGCTACCCACCGAGCCACTGTGCTGCCCAAGAAACTAATAAATAAAATACGTAGGAATTGGCAGAGTGTAAATAATTATGAAATAAACACTCCATGACCAGATAGATAGATAGATAGATAGATAGATAGATAGATAGATAGACACTTTATTTAATCCCGAAGGAAATTATTGAATAAATGAAGTATCTATCTATCTATCTATCTATCTATCTATCTATCTATCTATCTATCTATCTATCTATCTATCTATCTATCTATCTATCTATCTATCTATCTATCTATCTATCTATCTATCTATCTATCTATCTATCTATGGAGTGTTTATTTCATAATTATTTACACTGCCAATTCCTACTTATTTTATTTATTAGTTTACTTATGACCAATGCACATTTTATTTTTAATTACATTAACCACTTTATCCTTGTGGGTGTGCTTCCACTGGGAAACAGGGCTCCTCCACCTCCCACAACATAGCCAATCATTTCTGTTTATACGCCTGGCTGGCTGATGGCACCAGATCTGAGCAGTGGTTGGCTAGTATAAACTAGACACACTTTTAAATATACAATTACTAACTGTAGCCCATATGCTGCTCTGTATGCTTTGTCACCCTACTCTACCACATCCATGAATAAATACAGCGTGTAATGTAATGCTTTCTCAACTTTGTAAAGACAGTAGGATAGAAGTGACATGGTAGTGTGTGTTGTGCTCGCTTTAGTGTTTCAAGTGCAGCAGCTTATCTGTTTTTATCCCTCAGAAACTGCTGGTCTCTTTATTAGGAACACATACCCTGTTGGCGCATGTTGTAGGTGTACAGTTAAAGACTGTAGCTATTGTCTTAATGTGTTATCTTTTTATCAGAAGACAGTTTCTGATCACATTATATTTCTGTAAGGTGTTAAAATTTCAGCAGCACTGCTGCACCTAATCCACCAATACCCATGTCATTTCCATGATAAGATAAGATAGCCTTTTATTATCCCACAGGGGGAATTTGCAATGTTACAGCAACTTTCAGGAATAAGGAGATATAAAAAGTGTTTATACATGTATTAAAAAATAGAAATGTTGCTCAGCTACAAATGGTCCATCACCCTGCCATGGGGGTCACTTGTTGTTGATGGATGGGGCAGAGAGAGGTGACAGTGTACAGAGCAACAGATGGGCTCCAGTCTTGTATACACACAAAGTGCCTCTGGATAGTAGGGATGTTGTTTATAAAACAACCAATACATTCATTACATGTACATGAGGTGAATTAAGTGTCTAGGAAAGCAGATTGAGTCTGTGCTGATGTTTTGAACTTAGTTTCAGTTTTTGGTCTGATACTGATATTCAAGCTATGGGCCGATACCGAGTATGGGCAGATAACAAAACTGTTCTGATAATGGCAAGAAAGCAATAGAATAGAACGCCTTTATTTTTCATATATACATATACATTTCTTTTTGTTTTTTTGGGGTCAAAGAGCAGGGTTAGCCATTGTATGGCACCCCTGGAGCTGAGAAGGTTAAGGGCCTTGCTCAATGACCCAACAGTCGCAGCATAGCATTTACATTTACATTTCCGACTTTTAGCAGACACCTTTATACAATGCGACTTACAGTAGTGTGACAGTATACTGTCTGAGCAATTGAGGGTTAAGGGCCTTGCTCAAGGGCCCAACAGCAGCAACCCGGCAGTGGTGAGGCTTGAACCGGCGACCTTCTGATTACTAGTCCAGTACCTTAACCACTAGGCTACGATGTCCCTTCAGAGCAGAGCCGGGATTGGAACTCTCAGCCTTGCGATTAACAGCCCAAAGCTCTACCCACTAGGCTACCATGGTCTTACCAATAGCAAGTTATGCAGTTAATCATTAGTAGGTTATGGTGCGCTTTACAAATGTGTCTCTTTTGTTGATTTAGAAGATTTATGTTGTTAATCCAGGTCGCACACATTCTCAGCAGAAATATATATAAATAGAGCTGATCCAGTACAGAAGCATTAATCTAGGTCAGTTGAAATATAGCTCAAATACTAATGCTCAGTCAATTGTAGTTAGAAATCTGTCAAGGCTGCTCAGGTGGCGCAGCGGTAAAAACACACACTGGAACCAGAGCTGGGATCTCGAATACATCGTATCGAATCTTAGCTCTGCCTGCCGGCTAAGGCTGAGCGGCCACATGAACAACGATTGGCCTGTTGTTCAGATATGGGCGCGACTAAACCGGATGGGGTCTCTCTCCCATGACTGCTCTGCTGGCTGATTGATGGCGCCTGCACAGAGATGAGAAAAGAGTGCTCTCAGGGTGTGTCTCTCTGTACGCAGTGCTGAGCTGCACTGCACTCGTCAAAGTGTAGGTGACAAGATGCATACGGCATGCTGCGCACGTGTCGGAGGGGGCGTGGGTTAGCTTCGTTCTCCTCAATCAGAGCAGGGATCGGCATTGGTGGAGAGGAAGCGTGACGCAATCGGGCAATTGGACGTGCTAAAAGGGAGAAAAAGGGGAGAAAATGCATAAACAAAAATATACAGTGTATCACAAAAGTGAGTACACCCCTCACATTTCTGCAGATATTTAAGTATATCTTTTCATGGGACAACACTGACAAAATGACACTTTGACACAATGAAAAGTAATCTGTGTGCAGCTTATATAACAGTGTACATTTATTCTTCCCTCAAAATAACTCAATATACAGCCATTAATGTCTAAACCACCGGCAACAAAAGTGAGTACACCCCTAAGAGACTACACCCCTAAATGTCCAAATTGAGCACTGCTTGTCATTTTCCCTCCAAAATGTCATGTGATTTGTTAGTGTTACTAGGTCTCAGGTGTGCATAGGGAGCAGGTGTGTTCAATTTAGTAGTACAGCTCTCACACTCTCTCATACTGGTCACTGAAAGTTCCAACATGGCACCTCATGGCAAAGAACTCTCTGAGGATCTTAAAAGACGAATTGTTGCGCTACATGAAGATGGCCAAGGCTACAAGAAGATTGCCAACACCCTGAAACTGAGCTGCAGCACAGTGGCCAAGATCATCCAGCGTTTTAAAAGAGCAGGGTCCACTCAGAACAGACCTCGTGTTGGTCGTCCAAAGAAGCTGAGTGCACGTGCTCAGCGTCACATCCAACTGCTGTCTTTGAAAGATAGGCGCAGGAGTGCTGTCAGCATTGCTGCAGAGATTGAAAAGGTGGGGGGTCAGCCTGTCAGTGCTCAGACCATACGCCGCACACTACATCAAATTGGTCTGCATGGCTGTCACCCCAGAAGGAAGCCTCTTCTGAAGTCTCTACACAAGAAAGCCCGCAAACAGTTTGCTGAAGACATGTCAACAAAGGACATGGATTACTGGAACCATGTCCTATGGTCTGATGAGACCAAGATTAATTTGTTTGGTTCAGATGGTCTCAAGCATGTGTGGCGGCAATCAGGTGAGGAGTACAAAGATAAGTGTGTCATGCCTACAGTCAAGCATGGTGGTGGGAATGCCATGGTCTGGGGCTGCATGAGTGCAGCAGGTGTTGGGGAGTTACATTTCATTGAGGGACACATGAACTCCAATATGTACTGGGAAATACTGAAGCAGAGCATGATCCCCTCCCTCCGGAAACTCGGTCGCAGGGCAGTGTTCCAGCATGATAATGACCCCAAACACACCTCTAAGACGACCACTGCTTTATTGAAGAGGCTGAGGGTAAAGGTGATGGACTGGCCAAGCATGTCTCCAGACCTAAACCCAGTAGAACATCTTTGGGGCATCCTCAAGCGGAAGGTGGAGGAGCGCAAAGTCTCGAATATCCGCCAGCTCCGTGATGTCGTCATGGAGGAGTGGAAAAGCATTCCAGTGGCAACCTGTGAAGCTCTGGTAAACTCCATGCCCAGGAGAGTTAAGGCAGTTCTTGGAAATAATGGTGGCCACACAAAATATTGACACTTCAGGAACTTTCACTAAGGGGTGTACTCACTTTTGTTGCCGGTGGTTTAGACATTAATGGCTGTATATTGAGTTATTTTGAGGGAAGAATAAATTTACACTGTTATATAAGCTGCACACAGACTACTTTTCATTGTGTCAAAGTGTCATTTTGTCAGTGTTGTCCCATGAAAAGATATACTTAAATATCTGCATAAATGTGAGGGGTGTACTCACTTTTGTGATACACTGTATATAAAAAAAGAAATTTGTCAGTTAGATCATTTATGCGTGTCTTTTTTTAATTTTTTTTATAGTTTTGGCCTTATAAAGTTTCATGCACAGTGTAGTGATGTCTATTTACATTTATTTTAATAAGAAAAAAATACATGTAACTCTTAGTACCACTTTTATCTGGATTCTAATTGGTCTATTTGTCATTATAACCACTTGGTGGCAGTCTTAATCTGAAAGCTTGTTACTGAATCACCTCGCCATTACTTAACTCTTTCATATAATCACAAATTATAAGCAATCACTGATGAATAACATTAAATAATATAATAAACCAGCATCATTTCTGTCATATTTCAGAAAAAAAATGAACAACTTTGTGTACTAACAGACTGAATAGAATTATTATTATTATTTATTTGATCTAAATATATAGTATATGTATGAGCTTAATGAATAATAGCTGTTTAAAAAGTTGTCAGTCATTACTGGTTGATAAAAATACTATGTTGTAAATTTTAATTATAATTTAATGTGTTTTCTGCAATGCTTACATTAAGTGTACATTTCTGTTTGTAAGTTCCTTAAAAAGTGTACTTTAAGGTAAACCACAGTGGTGTAGCCATTGTTCATGGTCGATCAATATATATAAAGTTTACTCTTTTCAACCATTTTCAACTCTGATGATCAAAATAAACTGTCAGTTTCATTTGAATAATATTCTATCTGTCTGGAGCTGGAATTCTGGGTTTGAAGTGTTTAGCCATATTCTAACACGAGCAGCAGCCAGATGCATCTTTGCCACCCACACATTGACGAGTTTTGGCGCCACCCAGCGTTGCATGCGGAGAGACACACCCCAAGGGCACCCTCTCCCATCTCTGTGTAAGCGCCTCCAATCAGCCGGCAGAGAACGCAATCGCATTCTGACAGAGAGAGACCCACATCCGGTTCTTTGTCCCACCCCCCATATGAGCAACCGGCCAATCGTTGCTCATATAGCCACTCCGCTTCGAACCGGTAAAGCAAGGCTGGATTCGATACCACGTTCTCAGAATCCAGCCCTGGTTGCAGCGCGTCTTTTTTTACCGCTGCGCCACCTGAGCGGCAGGTATCTTAATATTTCAACGCTATTTTGACTCAAGAACGAGTGAGCATCCGATGCTGCCTTAGCCGTGGAGGCAATCCCAGCATTCAGTGTGGCACAGCTTTTCTCACTGAAAAAAAAAAAAAAATGGCGGACGGTGCGGAGAAACAAATTATTTAAAGGAGTTATTTTCAAACGTAAATAAATTATTATTGATTTTTAATTTGTATAAACTTGCACAGGTGTTTTTATTTGCAAATTCGGGCTCGTCAGCGAATTTAACCGTTTTCGGTACACAAAGGGAGATGTTAGTTGACATGCTAGTGTGTTGTGCCACCCCATCCCATTGGTTTGAATGGCATGAAGCTAACTGTGTTAGCTTAGTTGTGAAAACTGATGGAATTGCTGTCTAAATAGCGCGTTTGAATAATCTGCCTTATAAGTCAATGACTTATTAGAATCCTCTCTACTTAGGCAGCTGAGACAGCAAGGCAGCTCACAAGGCAGCTCACCCATGGTTACAGAATCATGTGCACTGCCAGCAGAGGGAGCTCGGATGCTTTAATGATTGACGTGTCACTTCCTCCAAAGTGACAGTCACTTGCACCTCGTTCAGCATTAATTCGCTCCAGGTGAAAGTGTCTCTATTTATCATGGTTTCTTACTTACATATTTGCCAGCTCATTAGTTGGCAATCTGCTTTTTTTCTGATACCGTAATGCCAGGCTTGATCTGGTCTGGGTTTCCTTTGCTGCAGTTGCCAAATACTTTTAAAACTTCAGCCTTCATGAGAGAACCACCCTTTTCATTTACATTTTCAGCATTTAGCAGACGCTTTTATCCAATGCGACTTACAGTTGTGACAGCATCAAATCTAAGCAATTGAGGATTTAGGGCCTTGCTCAAGGGCCAACAGTGCCAGTGGTGGGGCTTAAATTTGTAACCTTCTTCTGATTACTAGTCCAGTACCTTAGCCAATAGGCTACAACTGCCCCTGAGCATATTTCCAGAGCAGGCACTATGTATGGATCAATGCTGGCAGCAGGCAGCACCAGTTGGTGGAGTGAAGGTCCTGCTTGTTCATTGCTGTGTTTTTCATTTGTTAATTTGTTTGTTTGTTATTTTGACAGCTGTTTTTATTTTCCTGTTGCTCTTTTTGTTTGTGGCTTTTTAGCTACAGTAGTCTTCTATCCTGGTTAAGCATCATGCAAATTGGGTCTGGTTTCAATTTATGCAGGTGTGAGACTATACTTGGCGCCTCAGAGGCGAGGCATGTTCTGCTCTGTTGAAGAGTTTGATGCCTGCAAAACTCGGGGCAGAAGCATGTTTACCAGTTTTCTAAGAATTTCACTTTTCAAATACTAGGGAACTGAAGATACTGATTACAGTTTTGCAGATTGAATTTCTGCCCAATCTTACTTGGTATAAGATTTGCTCAACAGTCTATATGCACTGAAACAGTGTGGCTACATAGGCACAGAGTGCATGTGCTTAACTGGCCTGCCTGCAGTCTAGATCTGTCTCCTGTTTAAAAAGTATGGCACATCATAATGTGGAAAATTGGACAGTGACGACCACGGACTCTTGAGCAGGTGAAGTTCTGAACTCAGCAAGAATGGGCAAAAATTCCACCTGCAGACATCCCAAGTCTCCCGGAAGTTCCAGGAGTCTCCCGCATATACATAGCGGCTTCCTGATGCCCGCAAGTCAGATACAATCTCCCGGAATCTAGAACGAGCGGCCAAGAGCGCACACAAACGCACACACGCAGGCGACACAGACTTTTTTCCCTGATCGCGTATTAAATCCGTGATCTGATATACAATTTAGTGCACTATGTAGGGAACATAATTAATTATGTAATACACTATCTAGTGCACTATGTAAGAAACACAAATCATCATCTAGTTATTCTTTCTAGTGCACTATGTAGTGGACATGAATGCATTATCTAATACACTATCTAGTGCACTATGTAGGGAACATAAATCCGTGATCTGATTGGTTTATGTAGGGAACATAAACCAATCTAATTCACTATCTAGTGCACTACGTAGGGAACATAAATTCATATCTAAAATACAATCTAGTGCACTATGTAGGGAACATAAATCCGTTATCTGATATACAATCTAGCGCAGTGTGTAGGAAACATAAATCAGTTGTCTAATATACTGTCTAGTGCACTATGTAGGGAACATAAATCTGTTATTTGATATACAATTTAGTGCACTATGTAGGGAACATAATTAATTATGTAATACACTATCTAGTGCACTATGTAAGAAACACAAATCATCATCTAGTTATACTTTCTAGTGCACTATGTAGTGAACATGAATGCGTTATCTAATACACTATCTAGTGCACTATGTAGGGAACATAAATTCGTGATCTGATATACAATCTAGTACACTGTGTAGGGAACATAAACCAATCTAATTCACCATCTAGTGCACTACGTAGGGAACATAAATTCATATCTAAAATACAATCTAGTGCACTATGTAGGGAACATAAATCCGTTATCTGATATACAATTTAGTGCACTGTGTAGGGAACCTGAATCTGTTAACTAATACGCTACCTAAAGCATTATGTAAGAAACATAAGTCTATTATCTAGTACACTATCTAGTTCACTAAGTAAGGAACATACATTCTTTTCTAATATACAATCTAGTGCACTATGTAGAGAACATAAATCTATTATCTTTCACACTATCTAGTGAACGCGAACAGTTAGCTTAGTAGCTCATTTAGCAGCTCCTAAGTTCTGTTGTCTCCCATGTCCTTTGGTGTTTGCAAGAAGTTTTTTTTTTTACCCTTTTTTTTTGTTTTTGGGCTTGGGGGGTCAGGGTCGAGGTCCAGGTCCGGGGGTACCTCCCTGAAATGAGTTTTTGCAACTTGGGATGTCTGCACAATCAGTATCCTCACTTTAAAGTGTAGTTAATTTTACATACATTTTACAACATTGTATATTTCATTTCTGTTTAATAAATATGTATTTTGAATACCTGTAATCTGTTTCTGTCCAAACTTGGGTGTACTCTGAGCCACTATGTAGTCTGCAGTATTATTTATTGTTTTGTGTTCCTTTTTTAACTCTCTTTCCACCCAGAAACACCGGACACAAGGCAGGAGTACACCCCGGATAAGGTTTCTGGTCCAGTGCAGGAAATTACTTGTTCATTCACTCACACCTAGAGGCCATTTAGAGCTGCCAATCAACTTTCTGCATGTTTTGTGTTATAAAAGGAAACTAAATGACATAGAAAAACCCCACAAAGTCAAAGAGATAAGTACACTCAAAGAAGGCATGTAGTGTTTTACATAAATTGAGATGTTTTATATTAGCTGCATCAACGTCACACCGCTGAACTCTTTCACTATGATGTGTAACATTTCTCATAGTGATTAGTCACCATGATGCGGGAAACATTTGCACTCTGTTATCTTGGAAATCTATTTTAATATTTTACTCAGAGCCTTTCTAACAGTCTAACTGGTCTGAGGTGAAGGAAACTTTCTATCATCAGCTGTAGGCAGTGTAGCTGAAGTCAGAGATGGTAGGTTGCTTTGATGGTATTTGCTACAATCAGCAACTTGCATGTCCAAGGTGGTGCAAAAACATGGAAAAGAAGCTTTAAATTGTCTGTAAATTGACTACATTATGTTAGGGTGGCACTCTAGTGCAGCTGGTAGAGTGGGTGCTTAGGTTCAGAGGACTTGGTTTTATATACACCAGTTCTTGCCTGTGGTTACTGTCTATAAGATTTGCATGTTCTCACTGTGTCCGTGTAGGTTTCCTCTGTCTAGTCTGGTTATCTCTTATCTGCCAGAAACATGCACAAGGTACACCAATCAGCCATGACATTAAAACCACCTCCTTGTTTCTACACTCACTGTCCATTTTATCGGCTTCAATTACCATATAGAAGCACAATTACTGACTGTAGTTCATCTGTTTCTCTGCATGCTTTGTTAGCCCCCTTTCATGCTGTTCTTCAATGGTCAGGACTCTCACAGGACCACTACAGAGTAGACATTATTTGGGTGGTGGATCCTTCTCAGCACTGCAGTGACACTGACATGGTGGTGGTGTGTTAGTGTGTGTTGTGCTGGTATGAGTGGATAAGACACAGCAGTGCTGATGGAGTTTTTAAACACCTCACTGTCTCTGCTGGACTGAGAATAGTCCACCAACCAAAAAAATATCCAGCCAACAGCGCCCTGTGGGCAGCGTTCTGTGACCACTGATGAGGGTCTAGAAGATGACCAACTCAAACAGCAGCAATAGATGTGTAATCGTCTCTGACTTTACATCTACTAGGTGGACCAACTAGGTAGGTGTGTCTAATAGAGTGGACAGTGAGTGGACACGGTATTTAAAAACTCCAGCAGTGCTGCTGTGTCTGATCCACTCATACCAGCACAACACACACTAACACACTACCACCATGTCAGTGTCACTGCAGTGCTGAGAAGGATCTACCACCTAAATAATACCTACCCTGTGGTGGTCCTGTGGGGGTCCTGACCATTGAAGAACAGGATGAATGCAGGCTAAAAAGTATGTAGAGAAACAGATGGACTACAGTCAGTAATTGTAGAACTACAAAGTGCTTCTATATGGTAAGTGGAGCTGATAAAATGGACAGTGAGTGTAGAAACAAGGAGGTGGTTTTAATGTTATGGCTGATCTGTGTACATTGGTTTCTCTAAACTTGCTCCTTGGTGTTGATGAGTACATTGCCCTGCAATGGATTGGCACCACGTCAAAGGTAATACAGGACCCACTGTGATCCCGAACAGAATAAAGCAGCTTGTAAAAGTGAGTGAATTAATAAATATAATAAATTGCAATTAAAAACACAATTGCAAGGATGATTTCTAATAGGTTGATTGCCAATTAATAGAGTTAATAATAAAAGCTGTAAAATAGTTATGGCAATTAACAGTGAGATTTCAAAGCAACATGAGGAAACCTAAAAGCTTCCACAGAATCACATGCCATTGCGGGGTCTTGACCCCTTCCTCCCAAGACGTAGCCAAACGTGTCTGGGCCAAAAGTAGTAGCCCAGCTTTAGTGAGGCAGCATAATTTATAGCTGAGCCATCCAAGCGCCACTTAATATAATATAATTTAATATAATATAATTTAATATTGAAAAATGTATATTTTCTTTATTAATGATGTAAGACAAACCTGTGTAACTGAGTCTTCAACATCATTTATGTCTATATGAAGCTTACCTACATCCTGAGTCTATACATATTCACTTTACTTTCCACATCCTCCAATCATCAGCATAATCAACACTATTAATTACATCATTCATAGTGTCACTCTGAGAGAACATGTTAAAAATGAAAAAAAATTTGCATATTGAACGCAATGATCACTGTTTATTACAGTGGAAAATTCATGACAGATGGACAACCAGTAAGTACTACAACATAGTAAGCATATATAAAGCAATTTCACAGAACCAGGTGCACCCTATGGTGTACCTTTTCCTAATGTCCTCATTTCTCAGAATTTTGTGTCAATTCAGACTTCAAAACAATTCACGAGTTGTTTGTAAGGATGAACTCCAGCTGTGAGCTTGTGTGGTATAATGGTAAGTACCACGCTTCCAGGGGTTTGAATCCCAGGCTGGGTTTACAAACACGGAAGGCACATGTCAGTACATGAACCTAGTGCAGATAAACAGGAGGGTTGCATCAGGAGGGGCATTCAGCATAAAAAAACTGTGCCAAATCAAATGTGCTGACAAATGTCCTCCCCAACCACCAGAATATTCATTATTAATCATTTATTGCTAGCAGATATCAACCCACTAAACTAATGAAATGACTCTTTCTTAGAAAATGATTTAACATTTCATCAGCATTCTAAAGAGTCGTGGTAGCACATTGGTTAAGTTACTGGATTAGTCATCAAAAGTTGGCTCTTCAAGCCCCTTCTGCTGCTAAGTTGTCACTGTTGGGCACCTGAGCAAGACCCTTAACCCTCAATTGCTTAAATTGTATTCAGTTATAATTTGAAGTCACTTTGAGTAAAAGTGTCTGCTAAATGCTGCTAATGTAAAGCATTACATGTTGTTATGGCTTTACTCATTTTTTGTTCAACCCCTGTATTTTTATCTGTATATGTTATAAGTGTGTATTGTGTAATATCTTTGTGGCTTTCCTGTGTGTCTTGTCCTATTTTACTTTGCACAGCACTGTTGGGGGAGGGGGGGGGGGGGGGGGGGGGTTGGGGGTTATGACATATCTAAGATAGTATCTTAACAACACGGAATTTTGCAAAGTGTAAAAGTCCCCTGTCTTGTCACAACATCTATTTATTTGTTCTAGCCATTTTAAATGGGCTCTTTTTAAGATATCATAATCAAATTGCTTTCACTTTATTTCCTGTCTAAGCTTAAAAGAACAGTGCAGTTTGATATGATAAAATCCTCACAAGATGATCAAAGGCCTGAAAATAAAATCAAATGTCTTCAATGAAAGAGCAAAAAATGTTAGGTTTAATGAAAGATGCATGATTTTATATCTGTGAATGTGATTAAAGAAAGCCCTTTCCTGTTTCAGGATGACAGTTTTGAGTGGGAAATAAATATCCACATATACATGGAAGATTAATGCAAATAGTTTAAAATTAGGATATCAGCCTTTCTGGAAAATGGAAATAATAACATAAGGCACTAATATGTAAACTTAAATTTTCAAGTATTTAATTACAACAATATATTTAAAGAGAGACATATGGTTACCTTTTTGTAAATATATTTTATAAATAAATTCCTAATTTAATGACTGCACCACATTACTAGCAATCCAAAAACCGGAACAGGTTTTTAAAACAGGCGTTGCTCTCACGTATGGAAAGGCATTTGAAACAGGTGACGCTGTCCTGATGAGAAAGGCTCAATTGTTTTCAAGTGGGAATAGGTACTACTTGTTTTTGGTTTTTTTTGCTAAAATTTGCTACTTTTAAAAAAATTTATTTTCTCCCAATTTTCCTCCCGATTTAGCGCACTCAATTTTGTCTTCCACTGCTGAGAGATACCCGATTGCATGTACACGCCTCTTCCGACATGTGTACAGCCCTCCTCTTCTCACCCCTGCATTCTGCACAATCGTCTCTTCCGCCAATCAGGGTCCTTACACAGCGTATGAAGACCCACCCACACATAGTCTGGCCCCCACCCTGCAGATACGGTGGCCAATTAGTATCTGCTGCAGGCACTGCCAATTATGCCAGCAAGATAGCGCCCAGCCGACCGGTGGCAACACCGAGTTTCGAACCAAGGAGTTCAGAAACTTGGTGCTGCTGTGCTAGCAGAATATTCCGCTGCACCACCTGGGCACCCAAGTTTGCTCATTTGACTAAGTGAGCAAATAGTCCAAACGCTGGAAGGAAATTAGTAGGAATTAAGAATGTTCACCATCTACATTCTGTTACTTTTTTAAAAGATTCAGTGAATTCAAAGAAACCATTGTGTGTAAATGGCAAGGCCTAAAACCAATAATGCACGTGACCTTCTCTCCATTAGATGGCACTGCATAAAACACTGAAATACTTCTGTTATGAACAAAACCACATGGGTTCAGGAATACTTTGAAAAAACCTTGTCAGTAACCTCAGATTTTGCTGCATCTACAAATGCAAGTTAAACTTCTACTATGTAAAGTGAAAGTCATCTCACAAACACCATTAAACTTTCTGTACATGAGATTATCTGAGATGGGCTGACACATTTTGGAGGCGCGTGCTGTGGACATACCAGTTTACCATATTGGTTTTGAGAAAAAAGGAAGTTCTCCAGGCCATGGAGGAAAAGGAACATCCTGGTTGCGCAAACTATGAAAGTCAGCATCTATCATGAAATGGGAGTGTGTTTGTGTCTGCGACACGGGTAACTCACACATCTGTGAATGTACTGTTAATATGGAAGGGTACGAAATATCAACATTTTTTTAAGGACGTCCCTGCAATGAGAGGACAAGACTAAAATATGTAAAGCTCAAATAACAATGAAGACACCAGGATGTTAAGCTGCTCAAGCATTATATCAACAAGAATAGTAAATTTCAGTTTTACAACCAAAACAATTGCATTATGATCTTCAAAGGAAAGGTGCAGTAACAGTGATAAACATGACCCTGTCCTATGATCCTGTGTTGCAGCCATATAATTAACAGTGTATGTACTGTACATAAAAACACTTTAAAACAGTTTAGTAAAAAAAAAATCTAAATATCTTATCTTTTATTTTAGTAAAGACCAATAAGGATTTGACAGTGATTGCAGTCTGTTTTTATTTACGTTTTTTATTGCCTCAATGGTTACAGCTTTAAAATCTACAGATACAGAACTGGGGTTGTACGTTTGGCAAGAAAAGGTCTAAAAATACCAGAGGTTAGCCAGGAAGTTCATGACAGAGACAGTAGTTACTCATTACACAAGATTCATCCATTCACAAGTTCAATGTCAAACACACAGTCACGGACAATTTAGTATATCCAATTCACCTCACTTGCATGTCTTTGGACTGTGGGAGGAAACCGGAGCTCCCGGAGGAAACCCACGCAGACACAGGGAGAACCTGAGAAGGATTTACTGATTTAGCTGGCTGTTAAGCCAAGCAAGCAAGTTATTGATTTGATGATTAGCACAGAAACAGCTAGTCTGATTAGAGTTAATTTTATAAACTAATTCGGTGTACATAACTCTAAATTTCAGTTTGTAAACTGTACACAAGGTTTGCATTTAGTGTTAGTTATAATTGATGTTGTATCATCATTTAATTTGTATCATGAAGTTCTAATGAAAGGTTTAGACAACAGCTGATGTGAATTTACTTATATAAATATAGACTTAAATAATTTACATCACTTTAAGATTAAATAATAATAATTATACTATAGGAGCTAGGTGTTTTAAACTTGTTGTTCCTGTATGTCACATGACACATGTTTTTGATTTTACAACACAACTGTTACACACCCATGTACTTCTACAGAACCTTTGGTTTCGGCTTTTCAGTTCAGGATGCACAAACATTTGCTGTAAAAAAAAACCTTTAAAAGTGCTCCTTCTTTAAACAAGCCCCTCTATTTTATTGTGTAAATGTAGGCTTTAAAACTGCTTTCTATGTTTTAAAAACCATAAACATGATGTGATGATTCAAAACGTCTCATTATCTGTGGCAGTGAAAGCATGAGTGGCATGAGTGTGACTTCTCTTAACTTATTTGCATTTTTCCTTTCTGGTTGTGTGTAAAACTCCTGTAGAGACTGATTTGACTGGTAAATGTGATGTACACAAAACACTGTTTGTGGTTCCTGCTTTGCACTTTTTTAAAGCATGTAAGGTTAAAAGTGATAAGCAAAAGTGGGTGTTGTTTGCACATCAGAAATAAGCACGTCCACATGAAGACAACTTCCACTGTGTAGTGTGGTGAAGAAATAACAGAAGTCTAATACATGTTTCATTTTGTCATCTGCTATGATTTGGCCTAGCTGACAAAAAGGTTAGGAAACACTGCTGTAGATAATGCTACTGGGGGAAAAAATCATTTTAAGCTAAATGTTTTAGATTTATGTCTACATATAAATATTATGTAATAACCGAAAGATAACAGAAGGTAAATAAATTAATGCACATACAGAACTTTAACACAGCAACATGCACAACTATATAAAAAATAAACCATAAACTAAACAAAACCATTACATCCACTAAACCAAATAAATTTTGTTGTAAATGTATTATTTTGTATTTTCTAGTTTTAGCTTAGATTACTTACAGATTACGTGGGTATTCTCTAAAGTGACCGGTTCCAAATGCAACATTTTAACTTGGAGAACAACTAACATTTACTTTCCACCTCAAAATAATTCAGAACATTTTTCAAATAGTTCAGCTCTTAGGGGGTTCCCAAGAACACACCCAGAACCCTTTGGCTTTCTTAGAGTGCATCGTAGAAAACTCCTCCATTATGAGGTGTAGCGTTTATTTCAGTACATGATGCTACACAATTTGCAATATCATTCTTTTCATTTTTTTATTTATTTATGCATTTTCTCCCCAATTTAGCGTAGTCAATTTGTCTCCCACTGCTGGGGGATCCCTGATTGCAGTTGAGGTGGGTATATTGCTCCTCACGCCTCCTCTGACCTGTGCGCAGCCCTTAGCAGAACCCCTTTTCTCCTATGCATTCCACACAGGTGCCTCTCTATCTGCCAATCAGGGTCCTTACACAGCGTTTGAAGCCCCCACCCACATAGTCCGGTCATCCTGCCTCTAGCAGAGACATGTCTGCTGCAGACATTGCCAATTATGCCCGCTAGATGGCACCCAGCCGACCGGTGGCAACGCCGAGTTTCGAACCAAGGAGTTCAGAATCTCGGTGCTGGTGCAATAGCGGAATATTTATTTTCATCACCGGCTTTATCCTGGTCAGGGTTTGGAATGGGTCTGGTTCCACCGGGAAGCACTTGGCACAAGACGGGAATTCCCTGGACAGAGCACAAATCCAATCATGTCTGTGTAGACGTCTGACCAGCCTTCAGCACCACTAAGACCTGGGTTAGGGTAATACACTGCTGGGCCTCCTAAACGCAGTATGTATACAGATTAGTCTTATATACACAACAAATAGCTCTTGTAGAGAAACTTTCCCCTGATAAATATGAGTAAGTGATTATTTTAGTGAGTGAATGAGGTGATTCAGTTCCAACAACTTGCAAAATCAAACCTTCAATAACACTAGTTTATAGTTTATATTGTAATGTGGAGGTAATATTATTATTCGAAGATGTAAGAAAATGTACCAGTTGTAACCAGAAGACACCACAGTAAAGAGTGCTTGGTTTTGTTTCCTTTTCTAACAGGAAAATGGTTGTTGGCTCATTGTGTAATGTGAGATTAAGAGATTACATATTGCTCATCTTGAAAGTAATCATTTAAGAATGATCATTAAACTGGTATTTAATTTAGTATGATATTAAGCACATAAATAAATTTAGACATACTTAAGTCCTTATGTGTTATACACAGATAATACATGGCCTACTGAGTTATGTTAATGCTTTTGCATGTCGTATCTCAGTACACTAGGTCTTTGGCTATGTATGTGTGTGCATGTTTGTGTGTGTGTTGGGGGGGTTGATATGTGTGTGTGTGTGTGTGTGTGTGTGTGTGTGTATGTGTGAATGTGTAATAGAAAAGTAAAAGGGGAACTGCATTCTGTTACAAGCAGCAGAGCTTAATACAAACAGTGTACATACATTCTCCAGTGACAGTTGCAGGATGCCTTCCTACACAGTGACCATTGCTACAGGCAGTCAGTGGTTTGCAGGTACTGATGACTATATCTACATAACCCTGGTGGGCTCAGAGGGCTGCAGTGAGAGGACACTGCTGGATAAACCACTCTATAATGACTTTGAACGAGGAGCGGTAAGATATCTCTATTTCTTAAACTAATCAGATTTACATGGGTGCCAAAATATCTGAGAAGGTACAATTTGTGAGGTCATAATATTCACATACACTTGCGCATGGCAGTCTTTAAATAAATTCTGCAAATGCTCTTTTCCTGTGACTCACTGAGCAGAACATATATCACTTTCTCCAAAAGACAAATTTGAGGTCCTCCTATTCCTGCAAATAGACACACAGCAAATTGATAAAAGGTCTAGGATGTCATGGCCTTCGTATGATAGACTATTGCTGGTCTTCTCAGTACCTATAGAAATCTGACTAAATAAACTAAAAAGTTAGTATGACTAAAAACAGTGTCTCTTGTTTTAGCAGCTTTTGAGCAGACACATTTATTTTCAGTGGCAATAGACCACTGTTCCATGTACTTTTTATTGGGGGGAATTAAGCTAGCCATTTATTTTGTCACAAAAAAATCCCCAGCTATACAATCATAACAACTAATAATAATTTAATGAGCCATACCACAAAGTTAAATAACATTATTACTGTAAGCTTTCTGCACCAGCCTGGAAAAATTGAAGTTGATGTATGTATATTTTTGACCCAGCATATTTTCAGAAAAGACACAAACCTATTTAAAGTCCTGGAAATGTGTTTTTGGTCAAAGTAATTTGTGTGTTCCATTTTTTTTAAGTCCAACAGAACATAGGGTTGCAGAAATTATTACAATTCAAACACTGTCATGATATACAGTACATGTTTTCATATAATTTAACACCATAGGCATAGTATTGTTACATCAGGGAGTCAATATCAACACCTATGCATTATGCATAGAAAAAGACACATTTTAGAAAATTATTAAGAGTATAAAGAGTATAAAACTCTTATATACTTTATAATGTACAGGATTAAAATTCACAGTGTCACAATGTTCCATACAGCTGACTCCACCTGGATTTCACATTAAATATATCCAAAAAAAGGAAGGAGACACAGTGGTATTTTTTGGCCTGAATATAATTTACAGTGGTACCTTTAAACTCAACATCAATTGGTTCTGGGTTCTGGGAGTTGAGTTTAAAAGGCGTTGAGTTTTAAGGTATTTTATCCCATAAGGATGTATGGGAAACCTGTTAATGCGTTCCATGGTCCTGTGGAACTGCATATATTTTAGGCTACTGTAAAATAATGGGCTTGTTTCTGACACTTATACACTAAAAAATAATACAAGTGTGATATAGAAAAAAACTGAAATACAATTAAAAAACAGTTACAAATCAATATAAAAATAAAAATAAGTAATAATTAATAGAGGTTTAGTGTTTCTGTCGTTCTTTTAATACACTTAAAAAATTTTTAGACTCTCTTGGAAAAGCTGATTCTCACAATTTCTCAGAACCCCGAGCTATAACACAAGTTTAAAAGTAAAACAGTGAGGACAATACAGCTGAACACCGATACATGTGGAGCTTTCAGACTGGATTTGACTGTTATTTCACACAAATGCAGATTCGTCTTGTATTTGCACTTTATTGACAATTTACTGCACCGTTCAAGCCAAGCACTGAGCAAAGCAGCAGTTGCACTCACGTTGAGTTTAAAGGAAACGTTGAGTTTAAGAGTACAAATTACTTGACAAAGGGTGTTGAGTTTCAAAGATTTTGAGTTTAGGGGACGTTGCGTTACAAGGTACCACTGTACATGGCTTATGTTCATATCAGTAGGTGAAGGTGTGTTGCCCTGTAATTAACTGAAGTGCCAGACTTATTGTAACATTGACGAGGGTGAAGCTGTTTGTAGAAATGAATGAATAAAACCAGAAGTAATACTATATGACTAATGTCAACTGTATGAAACACTGTAACCCTGCTTTACATCATAAAAGTTTATTCAAACTGTATCGTAAATACTGAGGTGGAACGATGGCTTGGTGGGTAGCACTGTTGTCACACAACAGGAAGGTCCTGTGTTTGATTCCTAGGTGGAGCGGACTTGGTCCTTTCTGTGTGGAGTTTGCATGTTCTCCCAGAGGAAGATCTGTTTTTTTCCTACAGCCCAAAGACATGCAAGTAGGGTTGAATCAGAGATCATATGTAACCAGGAACTACCTGTCCTGTCATGAATGTAACCAAAGTGTAAAACATGATTGTAAAATTCTAATAAGTAAACACACTGTAAATACTGTCTTCAAATCTGCCTCGTACAAACTTTACATATTTGTCAGTTCAAAGACAAACCTTTGAAAGATTTTTTTTAAGAATGCTGGGATATGTGAAAAAAAGCATGTACTGTACATGTGAACATGATAAAGGCATTTAATCATAATATAGAATTGTATTAGAATTTTTATGACATGTATGCTACAAACAGATATAAAGCAGTTGTAAAAGTAGACAAGAATTAAAAGCCAAGAATGGATTAAAAAAACACAACACTCTTTAATGTTATCTAGTTGCATTTGGAAGCTAGCTGCTTTTATAAATTGTAAATTGTTTTGTTATCGTACTTATAAGTGTTATCTTTTTATCAGTTCACATGTTAGTTTTTTTTCTTTATTAATCATTAGTCAGCCTGACTGTAAAAACCACTGACTGTAAAAAGAAAAGCAAGCAACACCCACAGCAGAAGGAAGCAGATATTAATACTATTAGCTGCTGATACACTATATGGCCAAAAGTATGAGGAAACCTGATCATGAGGTTGTTGGACATTTTATTCCAGAACCACTATTATGAAGCCCTCCACACCCCACTTGCAGCTTTTACAACATTTACCCTCTTGGGGAAGCTTTCTACATGGTATTAAAGTGTCTTTGCAGAAATTTAAGTCCATTTAGTTCTATTGCCATATCAGTTGAAGCATATAATAACACCTAAACCCAGTTATTAGGTATGGTGTCAACATAACATACATTTGTACATATTTGTATATATTGTGAAATAATTGCAGTATTCAGTGTTTATACACTATTGCACTGTTGTACATTACTGCACCTTATTAATATTTTACTTATTATTATCATTATTATCATCATCATCATCATTTTGCAAGTACCTCATCCTTACTTGTATTTGCACACTGTAAATTTCTATTTTTATTACATTCTTTAGTAGTTCTTTACAGTATTGCATATTTTTGTACTTTTAATTTACATTATGGCTACTATTTGTCCACTATTTCATTTTCTGTCTTTCTGTCTGTCTGTATATTCATTAAATAGAAATGATGTCCAATGTGTAGTCTCTACAGTTAGGTGTTAAGGGCAGTTGTAGCCTAGTGGTTAAGGTACTGGATTAGTAATCAAAAGGTCGCTGGTTCAAGCCCCACCACTGCCAGGTTGCCACTGTTGGGCCCTTGAGCAAGGTCCTTAACCCACAGTGCTGTGAGTGTAAAATGTACATGTGTTACAAAACTATACATGTGTTACAAAAGATCTGTGGAAAGTACTGTACATAATTTCAGTTATGATGGTGCAGCTGGTGAAATGGGTGCTGCACAGCAACTTGGATCCTGGGAACCTGGTCTGATACTCATCCCAGTCACTGTCTGTGAGGAGTTTTGAATGTTTTTATTATTTTTCTTTAGGGCTCTGTTTTTTTTCTGCTTCTTAAAGAAAAAAAATCTTGAAGAAAGTAGTATGTTTCTACGATGTGTGATTGAGGATACTGTTTGTTGAGGTGTGTTAACCAGTGATGCACTGGAGCACTATCAGTAAAAGTCTTTTGGACTTTTTGGGTGGACCCAGACCCACTGCAACACTAACCAAGAAGCACTTGATGAGTAAATGTGTATGTTTCTAATGTTGACTGATTCCCAGCTTGTTTAACCCTATAGGTGGACTCATACGACATCACTGTGGCGGAGAACCTTGGTGACATAGAACTTGTGACGGTCGAAAAAAAGAAATACTGGATGAATGATGACTGGTACTGTAAACACATCACAGTAAAGACTCCGATTGGGGATTACATTGAGTTCCCCTGCTTTCGCTGGGTGGTGGACGATAAAGAGGTGGTGCTTCGAGATGGCCGAGGTAAGATCTGATGCACATGTGATTTGCTTAACTGCTGTGATTTAGCAGTTGTACTTGTGCAGAACATTGGGACACAAGTTGTGTACTTTCTCTGTGTGTGTCATTTGCAGCTCGATTACCACAGAATGACAAAACCAGGGTGGCAAAACAGCACAGACGCAAAGAGCTGGAAATCAGACAGAAGACTTACAGGTTTTGTTTTGATTTTAACTTTCTCAGCTGATAGAGAATACCTTTTCTTCATAACTATATCATCCTTAAATGGGAATAATCACATCATATACAACAATAATCATAAATTTGGCTATTTAATAGTAAAAAGGCTGTTAAATGCTAGCACCTTGGGGTTGATGTTATTTATTCTTAATACAATCTGTTAGAATTAAAGCCAAAATAGTGGACCAGTGATGTTTGTGTCTGTGTGAAGCAAGAAATACTTTCTCTATGAATACAAATCATCCAATATTGTCTGGTGACATTTTGGGTACTTTAAAATATACTAATATGGTAACTTCTATTTTGAAGAGAAAGAATCTGAATGTTTCTATATTATGCTTAAATATTTAAAAATCACCAATCAAATGTATCTCTTGTTTTGCATTCTCAATGAAGTCCCACACTCATGCACTATATGACTGTACCTGTGAACGTTATTAACTAGCACATAAAGCACATAATGGTGATGTAGAGCACATCTTTTAAAAAAAAGATAGGTGCTCAGGTGGTGCAGCGGTAAAAAAAAAACACGCTGGCACACAAGAGCTGACATTTCAAACTCGTCAGTTTGAAACTCAGCTCTGCCGGCTCATCCAGCAGGCTGGGTGCCTAGACGAACTACGAATGGCTGTTGTTCAAGGGGGTGCCGGATGAGACCTCATAACTGATGCAGTACACAAAGCTGATTGACAAATGAACTCGCCTAGTGCAGGTGAAAAGATGCAGTTGGCTACTGCACACGTGTCAGTCTTGGCTCTCCTCAACCAGGGTGGAGATCAACATCAGTAGAGAGGAAGCATAATGCTATCGGTTAATTGGATACGACTAGATTGGGAGGAAAATTGGGAAAAAATGCAAGAACAAAATGCAAAAAAATAAATAAATCAAGAAGACATCCCCTGCTACGAGAGATGTATGTTAATTAAATGTCAAAATACAAGCATGACTTTCAAATCGTAACCAGACCACACAGTTCTATTCCACAATGCAGAAAAGTATTTAGCAAATGTATTTAGCAAAACAACACATTAAAGAACTTGTGAGAACTTGTGTTTTTTCACTGAATAATAATAAGTTATTATTATTATTTCTACGTCATATGTTACTGACATATTTCTAATGTGTGGACAAAACTATTCTATTTTAGTGGAGATATAATTGTACATGTTTCTTATTAAAGATGGAAAGAGTGGCACCCTGGTTTCCCTATGAGCATCGATGCTAAAACTCATAAAGAACTACCACGAGACATTCAGTTTGACAGTGAGAAAAGTGTGGACTTCACTCTCAACTACAGCAAAGCGTGAGTTCTGTGGCATAAATGTTTTCCATATAAAAGAAAAGAAAATTAGCCTACATGCAGTGCTGGCCTCTCACACATAAAAGCCATTGTACTGTTGTATATTGTACATTTGCATGAAAACCATACACATGGAACCAAATTTGCCATCAGATGTTTTGCACAGCACCTTTTTGTGTAAAAGAAAAGTACAGTAATAAGTAAACTTGAATAACACAGAGTGGGCGCTTGGATGACGCAGCAGTGTGCAGTGCAGGTTGACATGCAGACATGATTGCATGATTTCAAACATAAACTTTCTGTTTAAGGTCCCATCACAGCATCTCAGGTCAGGACTTGAGTTCCTTTTTTTTTTTTTTTTATATTATGGTGATGTTTGGGACAACAGTACTGGCAGGTACACACACACACACACACACACACACACACACACACACACACACACACACACGATGTTTAATAATCCCTTAAATGCCCCTTAGCATTCCACCTGAAACAAGGAGCAGCTGTGGATCATTGACCAATCAAATTGAGGAGGCGTAGACCTAAACAAAAGCCTCCTCAACTGTGTGCTCTCAGAGACCGGGCGTGGCACATACACAAACATGAACTCTGGGAGCACAGAGAGGCTGGATTCGTGACATTTAACCTTCATTTAACTAACTTTACCTTGAAGGAAAAGACTTTTAATGTTTTGGCTGACCAACTTGAGTGTATTCTATAAATATAAATAAATTTTGAATTTAATGCCTGTGACACACTCACACAAAGTTGGAACAGGTGCAAAATAAGAATAAAAAGTTTATAGAATATTTACAGTTTATAGAATATTAAAGTTACACTGTTTTAAAACATTACACAATAAGCAGGTAAATTGGTAAAAGGTAAGGGTATCATAACTGGATATAAAAGGAGGATCCACCAAAGGATTCAAGGATGTTACTTTAGAATGTATTTCTGTATTTAAAACGTTTGTAAACTTGTAGAACTTTCAGAAGCCCGTAGTAACTTTGTAATTGATATTTTTAATCGCTTGTTTTAAACATTTAGTGCAAATAATTATAAGTAGTTTTCATAAGCAGTACATTTCAATGAGATTTGAAAGTCAATTTCTGCAAAGCATTTATGTGTGAACCTTACATGTAGCTTGGCCTCAAAAAGGATGTGGGGTTTACCAAGTGATCTGAGAACAGATATCAGGTCTACCAGTTAGATTAAATTTGCTTTAGATTTTACACCGATTAGCCATAACATTAAAACCACCTCCTTGTTTCTACACTCACTGTCCATTTTATCAGCTCCACTTACCATATAGAAGCACTTTGTAGTTCTACAATTACTAGCTGAAGTCCATCTGTTTCTTTACATACTTTGTTAGCCCCCTTTCATGCTGTTTTTCTATGGTCAGGACCCCCACAGGACCACCACAGAGCAGGTATTATTTAGGTGGTGGATCATTCTCAGCACTGCAGTGACACTGACATGGTGGTGGTGTGTTAGTGTGTGTTGTGCTGGTATGAGTGGATCAGACACAGCAACGCTGATGGAGTTTTTAAACACCTCACTGTCACTGCTGGACTGGGAATAGTCCACCAACCAAAAATATATCCAGCCAACAGCGCCCTGTGGGCAGCATCCTGTGACCACTGATGAGGGTCTAGAAGATGACCAACTCAAACAGCAGCAATAGATGAGCGATCGTCTCTGACTTTACATCTACAAGGTGGATCAACTAGGTAGGAGTGTCTAATAGAGTGGATGGTGAGTGGACACGGTATTTAAAAACTCCAGCAGCGCTTCTGTGTCTGATCCGCTCATACCAGCACAACACACACTAACACACCACCACCATGTCAGTGTCACTGTAGTGCTGAGAATGATCCACCACCTAAATAATACCTGCTCTGTCGTGGTGCTTTGGGGGTCCTGACCAATGAAGAACAGGGTGAAAGCAGGCTAACAAAGCATGCAGAGAAACAGATGGACTACAGTCAGTAATTGTAGAACTACAAAGTGCTTCTATATGGTAAGTAAAGCTGGTAAAATGGACAGTGAGTGTAGAAACAAGGAGGTGGTTTTAATGTTATGGCTGATCGGCGTATCATCTAGAGTTTAGAATGATCAGCCTCACAGAAACTTACAAATCAGACTTCAAATCAGAGTAGAAAACTATAAAAAATATTCAACCCCCCAAAGAAAAAGAAGAACTCTAAACTTTTCTGCATGGCTACATTTTGCTTTACATAAAGTCTTGTTAACACTGCTGTATTACAATAATTAAACCCCTACAAAACATTCATTCATTCATTTATTGCCGGTTTTGCTTTATCCTGGTCAGGGTTGAGGTGGGTCTGATTCATTGGGCAAAAGACAAAACACACCCCAGAGAAACACAGTGAAGAATAATATTATAATATATAAAAATAATATTGTTGATCTTAAATCTAGTCTCTATGACATAAAGTTGGGTTACAACATGATTAACCCATTTGAAACTCAATAACGGCCCTTAATGTGCTTCTGGCCATGGGAGAACGGTACAGTATAAGAATGAACTAGGTTCTTTTTTACCCTAAACAAGGTTCATCCATAAACACTGTTCACATTGCAGAAATACATCTATTTAAGTACTATTGAGTCTAAACATCAAAATTAGACGAAATTCTAATATCTAGAAAAATATAACAGATTTTGATTTACAATGTTTTATGAAACACATTTCCTCGCTATATTACAAATATGAAACACTGTAACCATACGCCAACCACACATACTCTAATGTTTTTCAGTTAAGTGGTTTTATTTAATTATTTTGCTGCTTAAATGATCATGCGGGTTGCTCTTCTCATTTCAGAATAGAAAACCTCTGCGTTAACCAGTTCATGCACATGTTCCAGTCCTCATGGGGAGATTTTGCAGATTTTGAGCAGATATTTGTGAGGATCAAGAACACAATATCAGGTTGGGGCTCTTTTACCAATAATCATATTTATAATTTTACCTATAGCCTATAGGTTAAGGTTATATATAAAGTTGGTACATTTTACAAACATGATGACATTTGGGTATGTGCATTATTGTGAGAAACGTTAAACTCTAAGATTTTGTCTGGCACTTAATGGCTATTTTAAAATTTCATGTTTAATAGAATATGTGATGCAGCACTGGAAGGAGGACTTTATGTTCGGCTATCAGTTACTAAACGGCTGTAATCCTGTCATGATTCGGAAGTGTACTAAAATACCAGATAAGTTTCCAGTCACACATAAAATGGTTGCTGACTGCTTGGAGAGAGACCTCACTCTGGAGCAGGAGCTTGAGGTAAGAAACAAATGTTTGACTGAGATGAAAGAGTGGTTTAAACACCCTAAAATGTATTGTAGCATTAGGTAAGATCTTAACAATGCAGTCAAGGTTTGGAGTCATAATAACTCAACTTTATTGGGCAGAATAGGGCCAAGAGCAAGGAAAAGCAGAGCTCTGTTATTACGGAAGAGAAATCCCACAACTAGCATGCTTATTTCCTAAACGAATCCTACCCCAACAAAACACAAAAACAATAAATGTGCGCCTTCCCAAACTACGTATGTCCAACTTGCAACAGTTGGACCCCAAGTTCTAGACACATCTCAGGGTTAATTAATACAAAATGTTCTTAGCCACGATTTAGAGTAACACAGCAAAGGATCTGAATACTTCTGTAAATAAGAGATTTATATGTTTTAGTTTTGGGTAAATAAATATAGATGGATGGGTAAAATGGCAATTATATCAATTCCAAATGAAATCCACAACACAAAGTGTGCAAAAAGTTAAAAGGAATACTTTCTAAATCCAGTGTATATGAGGCACCCTTTACCAACAAGTTTAAATAGCACTGTCCAGTGCACTGGTTCTTGGAGTCTGGACCCCGTGTGGGGTCACCAGGGATGCAAATGGGTTAACAGGACATTTCTTTTAGATAATACCCATAGTCATAAAATATGAGCTAAACAAACAGCAATAAAGTTTTACAATTAGTCCTCAAATAAAAAAAAGAGACCTTAAAAGAGGATCACTTGCCAAAAAAGCACTTGCTCACCACTGCTGCAGACCAGTCAGGCACCCACACGGACACGATTGGCTGTTTCCGAAGAAGTGAATGGTAGAACGGGTTCCTCATTGCTGCTACAATTGCAGCCTTAGCTGGATTGTCGAGACGCCTGCATAAGAGGTGGTTTATTCATGGATAGCCGTGCGGTGACGCTCTGTACAGGATACTACTCTCTGTGGGAAAGATTGGGGTGTCTGCAATGGTGGAGGAAGGGAAGAAAGGAAAAAGCAGCAAAAATTAAATAAATGAAATGCCCTGGTCTAATGATTTATGCTTGAAGTGTTGTGTTTGTGTGGTAAACAGGCAGGAAACTTGTTTATAGCAGACTATGAAGTAATGGAGGACATCAGTCCTAATGCCACTGATCCCTGCACCCAGCAGTATCTGGCTGCTCCCATTTGCCTTATGTACAAGAACAGTCAAAAGAAAGTTTTACCCATTGCCATACAGGTATGCTGCAATATATTTTTCTTTAAATATACATTTTAGTTTGTGGAAAACAATTACCATAATTGCAATAATGTCATTAAAATTTTATTCAACATGTTATTTGTAACCTACGATGGCGTATTAGGGCCACTTTAAAGAAAATTATTTTTTTAAGTTTTGATTTTGAGAATAAAGTCGTATAAGTTTCGATTTCGAGATTAAAGTAAAAAAATTACGAGATTAAAGTCAAAATAATTACGAGATTAAAGTCGAAATATTATGGCCATAGCAACCTCCTTGTGTTAAAATGAGGGATGTTCATGATTTGTACTTTCATATTGGTTTCACAAATAAAGAAATCCCCAATTTCCTGCATATCAGCACCAGTTTGTTACTAGTATAAGGACAATGAAATGTCCTGTGTTTATTTAGAAGAACATGTGCCAATGTCTTCTGCGTCGTCAGCAGTACTTCAACCGAGCCTTATGGACTCTATGGTACGATAGACTAAAGCCGCATGGCATCACTATGAATGGTTGCATTGACATGTTTAGTCATCATGTCATGTGGATGGAAGTGTACAATACAAACAGCCACCCAAAAATAATCGCAGGTTATTGGATAACCACAGTAACACTCATTATAAGCTGCCCTCGGCGCTTGCATGACGATCCAGGTACTAAGACCCGTGCTTCTCTGAACTGACAAGCCTACAACGGATGCACACTCTTTGGCCATAATATTTCGACTTTATTCTCATAATATTTCGACTTTAATCTCGAAATCTAAACTTACACGACTTTATTCTCAAAATCAAAACTTAAAAATATGTTTTACAGTGGCCCTAATACGCTGTCATAGTAACCATAATGTATTTATAACAAATATAAGTTAACCACAATTCAATTTAGAATTTTTAGAAAGTAACTACAAACACATTTCCTTCCACAAAAGAAATAGGCTTTTCATCATGGCCTGATCAAGATGCTGACACAAGCGGTGAAGGAATACAGAGAGCATAATGTGTTCCTTAATACATATTATGCCTCTCTGTATGAATTCTGTTCGGGCTCTGATGACCCCAGGAGGAGTGTCCTGCAAGTAACAGAAGTTACCAGACTGCACAATGATATTGAGTATATCCAAATTGGGACAGTTTAAAAGGATAACAACACAAAGCATAGGTGTCGGTGGCTGCAGGTTTCTATAACAACCTAATAGAAGCTTCACCTGATCTGTAGTTTGAAGTTTGAAGACCAAAAAAAAACTAATGTTACAACCTGGCTCTTGTTTGGTTGGTATGAAAAAAATCTGCAGTCATGGTGGCTCACACCTTTAAAATCACAGAACTTAAGGTTTTTATTAAGAATATCCTTATAAATGTGGAGACACTTCTGATTCTGTACTACTGTGTTCCCTATCTATCAAAGCAACACTATTCACCAGCCAATCTTAAGTATTTTAAAGCTCATTTAAAAAAGGGGGGGCTGATATTGCTCTCAATCAAGCATGTTCATCTGCCCCATGACATTGCAAATGCTACAGTTTAAAACTTTGTGGTGGCTGGCTTTACATGTTTAAGGTAAGGTATACTAGCATTTAGCACTGTATGGACATTCTAACAACTAAAGTATAAGAATGCACAAAAATGGACTGTCATATTGTCTTAAAGTATGTGTTAAATTATTGCTATTATACTGGCTTATCTGGAAATGCAAATGTACTCACAAATAACAAAGGTTAGCTTTGAATTTAACTAACCACTGATAAAACTGACATACAGAGATCTTAAGAATGTGATTCGAATGTTCTACTTTTTCCGGCACAGTTTTTTTGCATATCGTGATACCTAATAACCTAATTTTCATGTGTTTTAAAAGCTGAGTCAAACCCCAGGGGAAGACAGCCCGATTTTTGTCCCCAGTGACAGTGAATATGATTGGATGCTGGCTAAGATCTGGGTGAACTCTTCTGACTTTCATGTACACCAGACAGTGACTCATCTTCTAAAGACACATCTGATAACAGAGGTTTTTGGAATTGCCATGTTTAGACAGCTGTCTGCTGTTCATCCAGCATATAAGGTGCTTTCACTTTGCTTTGTACTCCATAAATACACCTGACTGTACATACTGTGCTGAATAAACTGCTGTGTAATTGTGACCATATTAACCATTATTTTCATTCATGGTTTAAATTTCCAGTTGCTGTTGCCACATGTTCGTTTTACAATTGCCATCAACACAAAAGCACGTGAGGAACTTATCTGTGAGTCTGGACTCTTTGACAAGGTATGTATACCACAAAATTACATCTAAACAAATCAATTCAAAGTATTAAAATTCATTAAAGTGATACTGTACACTCTAAAAATAATTTCATTGCTATTGATTAGTAGGGCGGCACGGTGGCTCGGTGGGTAGCACTGTCGCCTCATAGCAAGAAGGTCCTGGGTTCAAATCCCAGGTGGAGAGGACCATGTCTGTGTGGGTTTCCTCTGGTGGTAGCTCTATGCTTACCTCAACAGTTTTGTAATCTTTTGAATGAAGCCAAGCATGTCAAATAGTAGACAATTACTTTATTATTTAGTGCAATTTTATGTCATGTTGTAGTCAAAGAATGAAACAATGTGTGTGGAAGATAAATACCTTTTTTCCGTTGAATTAGTAAATACAGAGCTTTAACAGTAACTAAATGAAACATCACTGTACCTGACATCTAGTGTTAATTAATATACAGTGTATCACAAAAGTGAGTACACCCCTCACATTTCTGCAGATATTTAAGTATATCTTTTCATGGGACAACACTGACAAAATGACACTTTGACACAATGAAAAGTAGTCTGTGTGCAGCTTATATAACAGTGTAAATTTATTCTTCCCTCAAAATAACTCAATATACAGCCATTAATGTCTAAACCACCGGCAACAAAAGTGAGTACACCCCTTAGTGAAAGTTCCTGAAGTGTCAATATTTTGTGTGGCCACCATTATTTCCCAGAACTGCCTTAACTCTCCTGGGCATGGAGTTTACCAGAGCTTCACAGGTTGCCACTGGAATGCTTTTCCACTCCTCCATGACGACATCACGGAGCTGGCGGATGTTCGAGACTTTGCGCTCCTCCACCTTCCGCTTGAGGATGCCCCAAAGATGTTCTATTGAGTTTAGGTCTGGAGACATGCTTGGCCAGTCCATCACCTTTACCCTCAGCCTCTTCAATAAAGCAGTGGTCGTCTTAGAGGTGTGTTTGGGGTCATTATCATGCTGGAACACTGCCCTGCGACCCAGTTTCCGGAGGGAGGGGATCATGCTCTGCTCGGTATTTCACAGTACATATTGGAGTTCATGTGTCCCTCAATGAAATGTAACTCCCCAACACCTGCTGCACTCATGCAGCCCCAGACCATGGCATCCCCACCACCATGCTTGACTGTAGGCATGACACACTTATCTTTGTACTCCTCACCTGATTGCCGCCACACATGCTTGAGACCATCTGAACCAAACAAATTAATCTTGGTCTCATCAGACCATAGGACATGGTTCCAGTAATCCATGTCCCTTGTTGACATGTCTTCAGCAAACTGTTTGCGGGCTTTCTTGTGTAGAGACTTCAGAAGAGGCTTCCTTCTGGGGTGACAGCCATGCAGACCAATTTGATGTAGTGTGCGGCGTATGGTCTGAGCACTGACAGGCTGACCCCCCACCTTTTCAATCTCTGCAGCAATGCTGACAGCACTCCTGCGCCTATCTTTCAAAGACAGCAGTTGGATGTGACGCTAAGCACGTGCACTCAGCTTCTTTGGACGACCAACGCGAGGTCTGTTTTGAGTGGACCCTGCTCTTTTAAAACGCTGGATGATCTTGGCCACTGTGCTGCAGCTCAGTTTCAGGGTGTTGGCAATCTTCTTGTAGCCTTGGCCATCTTCATGTAGCGCAACAAATTCGTCTTTTAAGATCCTCAGAGAGTTCTTTGCCATGAGGTGCCATGTTGGAACTTTCAGTGACCAGTATGAGAGAGTGTGAGAGCTGTACTACTAAATTGAACACACCTGCTCCCTATGCACACCTGAGACCTAGTAACACTAACGAGTCACATGACATTTTGGAGGGAAAATGACAAGCAGTGCTCAATTTGGACATTTAGGGGTGTAGTCTCTTAGGGGTGTACTCACTTTTGTTGCCGGTGGTTTAGACATTAATGGCTGTATATTGAGTTATTTTGAGGGAAGAATAAATTTACACTGTTATATAAGCTTCACACAGACTACTTTTCATTGTGTCAAAGTGTCATTTTGTCAGTGTTGTCCCATGAAAAGATATACTTAAATATCTGCAGAAATGTGAGGGGTGTACTCACTTTTGTGATACACTGTAAGTGATGTTTCAAGCATGAATTCAAGCATAAACATTGACTCTCTAATACATGTTCACACTTTTTATGACGTTAAATCAGAATAAATCATTTTAAAAGTGTATTTTTATGGTCATGTTGCAGGCTAATGGCACAGGTGGAGGTGGCCATGTAGAACTCGTCCAGAAAGCCATGAAAACATTCACCTATAAGTCATTGTGTTTGCCCGACTCCATAAAGGAGCGAGGCATGGACAGTCAGGAGGAGCTGCCATACTACTTCTACAGAGATGATGGCCTCAGGGTGTGGGACATTATTAAAAGGTATTCACAGACACTCCCAGATCATTCTGAATGTCACTTAATAATGTGTGCAGCATATATAGACTTTTTATAATATTAATCATAATATTATATTTTTATAAAATTAATTGTTGTGCATCATGCTATCTCATGTCAGCTTTTTAGCAGATGTGGTGAACATCTACTATGACAGCGATAAGACAGTGCAGGGTGATGAGGAGATACAGGCTTTCATCAAAGATGTCTGCAGCTTTGGAATGCAGGATTTTGACTACTGTGGTAAGAACTTTCTCTTAAATAGATCTATACTATATTTATCCTGGCCAGGATAATTGCCCGTTTTTAATTAATTTTTAAAAATGAAATAAAATTAACAAAGTAAAATTCATTTTAGTTCCAGTTCAGTGTAGAAGGTGGCAGCTGCTACAGAGTGGTATTTCCAATGACGTTACATTTCTATTTTTTGCCATTTAGTGGACAATTTTATCCAAAATGACTTACAGTTGTTACCAAATACAAACGAGATAATTGGGGGTTAAGAATCTTGCCTAAAAGCCCAACAATGGCAACCTGGCAGTGTTAAGGCTCAAAGCAGTGTATTTCTGATTACCATTCCAGTAACTTAACTGCTAAGCTAAGTGTAGTTTGTATTTATTGATTTCTATTTAAACATCAGATATAAAAATATGTTTCTTTTAAAACACACTAGCGCACCAAAGCTCTCGTGAGTTCTATTTTCAATACTGCTATTGGCCTCCGATTGGCTTGTCCGTAGAGTTGGTTGTTGGAGGAGATTCCTAATAACTGATGCAATTACGACCTCTGCTGCCTGATCAGTGGCTCCTGCATCTGGGCGAGGGATGATAGGAATCCGTATGGATGTAGGGCAAGCCGTAGCCTAGTGGTTAAGGCACAGGACTAGTAATCCAAAGTTTGCTGGTTCAAGCCCCACCACTGCCAGGTTGCTGCTGTTGGGCACTTGAGCAAGGCCCTTAACCCTCAATTGCTCAGACTGTATAATGTAACTGTAATGTAAGTCGCTTTGGATAAAGGCGTCTGCTAAATGCTGAAAATGTAAATGTAAATGAATCAGTGCATGACTCTCCATGTGCGAGACTGAGCCCCATATGAACTGGTCTCGTCATAGGGGTGTTAGTCATGGCTCTCCTCAGTCAGGAGTGTAGGTCAGCAACAGTAGAGAGGAAGCGAAATGCAATTGGGGAAGAAAGTTGGAGAAAAATGCAAATAAAAAGTACTTATTTAGGTCCTATAGACTGTATATACAGTAATTGGCATCTTGCACATTTATTTATTTTAAATAACTGCATAAATAACAACAGTATCATGGGTGGCTCGTTCCTTAGGGTGATCGGACCACGCACCACCAAAGGGCGACAGGGAAGAAATTCCACATTCAACCATTTAAACTAGTGTTAAACTAGCTGTGAATGTTCTGGACAGTCTGTCTTGCCTCTGAATATCGTAGTCCAATCAGCGTCAAGTTGTGTTATGGACAGTACCGCCCCTTTTGAGGGATTTCAGTCAGATTTAAAATCGCCCCGGATTGCTCTGATAGACTCTCATGTTAAGGCACTTTTTTTTAAACTGCAGATGCTGCAATACATTCTGAATGGGTTCCGGGAGGGCTCGCACTTACATGCTTGCGTCACACGTAACCTGGTGTTGCGATCTCGTCACCATGACTACCATTACCTCAGTTTGGAGCAACTCCATCGTGTCATTAAGGGAAATGCCATTCAGTCATCGTAGTAATCAGGATAAATTAGCAACTAAAGAATTAGGGCCACCCAGACCAAATTTAAACATCAAGTATCTACAAAGGGGGGAAAATCATATAAGTTACAAATAAATTACAAGTAAGTTATGTAATTTTTAAATAGTGAATTGTGATTGCACTTATTGTATCTCCCCAATTGTTTCATTGTACTTCTTTATTCATTGCACATCAGCCCTGATGCCAATCTTTATTCTGGATCTGCTGCACCTAAAATAAAATCTGATGAAGACTGAATTAAATTGTTAGGGTGAAGGCTTTACTTCATTTTATGATTAATGGTAAAGCTGGTCTCCATGTTCAAAGTTATTTGTGAGGGCAAACTGACAGATGACTTAAGATGTTAATTTTTGTTCTTATATTAATTAAGTTTGGGAGGATTAACAAATCACAGATTCTTCTTCATATTGCATTTTACAAAATGTTTCTGGAAATGGGGGTTGAAAAATATAGCGTTATTTTGTTGACATCAATTTATTTACAATGTATTTCAGCTGTGTGTAAATTAAACTTTATAATGCCTGGGACATAGCCAACTTCTCCTTAGGTCAGCTATTGAAAACTGAAGACTGGATCTGTGTCTGTAACGTGGTCTTCTGTCATACTTTGCTGTCTTACCCTGCTTGGGGAATAGCTTTGACCAATCCGTAGCACTCAACACTAAGACCCAGCTTAGAGCTCATGGGAAGTGATGACAGCAAGCCAAAAGAGATGGGTCTCACTTTATTGGCAGCAGATCACACTTGTTTTAACATATATGAATGGCAGTCTATACCTGACCTGTCAAATTGTTTCTAAAAGTTTGCAGTTTTAGATTGTAAGTATTAGTTTATGAACACAGGGGCAGTAGTAGCTTAGTGGTTTCTGAACTAGTGGTTAAGTTACTAGACTAGTAATCAGTGGTAAGCTGTTTCAAGCCCCAGATCTGCCAAATTGCCACAGTTAGGAAACTGGAAAAGATCCATAACCTTCAACATATATAGGTGTATATGGTCACAATAGTAAGTCACTTTGGATGAAAAAAAAGCATCTGCTACATGCTATAAATGTAAATGTGAACAGATCATGGTACTTCATCAGCTTGGGCTCTGGGTCCACAGAACTAAAATGACCTAAAATAAATTTAAAACTACATTTAAATATTCCTAAAATAGACATAAATGAACAATTATAAAACTAAAGCTAATGAAAATAAAGAACAATAAAACAAAACTAATTCCATGCATATTTCTGCATAAGACAATAAACAATAAAAGGAAAAGGAATAGATGACACAGTATATAACACAAAAACAACTTGCAGATTTTGAAGTAATTTCTAAAGATATTTCACCATGCAAGAACTTCCTCTAAGTAATGACCACATGCTTCCTTAAAACACAGTTTAAGGTTTGTTGTTTGCACGTTCACTGCTGTTAAAGAAGCATTTTCCCTCATTTCCTTTCTCTGTTTCTGCATATTAGTCACACTAAATGATTTCAGATTACTTAAGAGAACAGAACAATAAGCAAAAACAATTGAGAAATATACCATATAAGAAATATAATTTTATTTATTTTAGGAACTATGTTGCCCAATATCCGTCTCACCCTTGTTAACAGGAAACTGCCAGTTTAACTTAATAGCTGGTTGCATCCCCTTGAACAGCAACATCTGCACCACTGTCTTAAATTAGATATTAGTGTTTCACATTGAAGTGGGGAAACCTTTGTCACCTCTTTTTGCAAAACTGCTTTATATCAGATACACTGCTACATTTCTGGACATAAACAGCATTTTTCAGGTCACATCCACCTAATATCATTACTGGGTTTCAGTCAGAAATTTGACACGGTCAATTTAATTGTGATCTAACGTTTGTATTTTATATCTTGGCCCTGCTTTATAATAAACAGATGACTTTAAATACAACTAAAATGTTTATTAGAGGGTGTAAATTGTGTAAATTGTTTAAAAGCAGCAAGTATTTTATGTTCTGACACAGCAAAACCCTTCCACGCTATGTTTGGTCTTACTGTTTGTTCTTGGTCATTGCGTCATCTTTACAGTTTACAATGAACAGTTACTTTAACTATATTTTATGCTTTCCTTACATATTTGTAAATATTATATAAGACTATCATTTACATATCAGTATTAATACACAGTGTCTTTTCTCTACAGATCTGCTGTAAAATCACTAATTTCCCTCTGGGATCTGTCTGTCTGTCTGTCTGTCTGTTTATTTATCTGTCTGTCTATTTAGTGTAACTTGTAATAACAGAGTGTAAGGAAAAAAAGGACGTCTCTCTAAACTTGATGAAAAATGGTCAATCATTATTACAAGAAGCAGTAGCAAGATACATGGATGTAACTTGGATTCAGCAGAGCTGTACTGTTACAGAACTGTAAAGAACACAGCATATACTGTATATACAGTATATATATATATATATATATATATATATATATATATATATATATATATATATATATATATATATATATATATATATATATATATATATATATATATATACAGTGTATCACAAAAGTGAGTACACCCCTCACATTTCTGCAAATATTTTATTATATCTTTTCATGGGACAACACTATAGACATGAAACTTGGATATAAGTTAGAGTAGTCAGTGTACAGCTTGTGTAGCAGTGTAGATTTACTGTCTTCTGAAAATAACTCAACACACAGCCATTAATGTCTAAATAGCTGCAACATAAGTGAGTCCACAGTGAACATGTCCAAATTGTGCCCAAAGTGTCAATATTTTGTGTGACCACCATTATTATCCAGCACTGCCTTAACCCTCCTGGGCATGGAATTCACCAGAGCTGCACAGGTTGCTACTGGAATCCTCTTCCACTCCTCCATGATGACATCACGGAGCTGGTGGATGTTAGACACCTTGAACTCCTCCACCTTCCACTTGAGGATGCGCCACAGGTGCTCAATTGGGTTTAGTCCATCACCTTTACCTTCAGCTTTCTCAGCAAGGCAGTTGTCATCTTGGAGGTTGTGTTTGGGGTCGTTATCCTGTTGGAAAACTGCCATGAGGCCCAGTTTTCGAAGGGAGGGGATCATGCTCTGTTTCAGAATGTCACAGTACATGTTGGAATTCATGTTTCCCTCAATGAACTGCAGCTCCCCAGTGCCAGCAACACTCATGCAGCCCAAGACCATGATGCTACCACCACCATGCTGGACTGTAGGCAAGATACAGTTGTCTTGGTACTTCTCACCAGGGCACCACCACACATGCTGGACACCATCTGAACCAAACAAGTTTATCTTGGTCTCGTCAGACCACAGGGCATTCCAGTAATCCATGTTCTTGGACTGCTTGTCTTCAGCAAATTGTTTGCTGGCTTTCTTGTGCGTCAGCTTCCTTCTGGGATGACGACCATGCAGACCGAGTTGATGCAGTGTGCGGCGTATGGTCTGAGCACTGACAGGCTGACCTCCCACGTCTTCAACCTCTGCAGCAATGCTGGCAGCACTCATGTGTCTATTTTTTAAAGCCAACCTCTGGATATGACGCCGAACACGTGGACTCAACTTCTTTGGTCGACCCTGGCGAAGCCTGTTCCGAGTGGAACCTGTCCTGGAAAACCGCTGTATGATCTTGGCCACCATGCTGTAGCTCAGTTTCAGGGTGTTAGCAATCTTCTTATAGCCCAGGCCATCTTTGTGGAGAGTACTGGTACTTCTATTTCTCACATCCTCAGAGAGTTCTTTGCCATGAGGTGCCATGTTGAATATCCAGTGGCCAGTATGAGAGAATTGTACCCAAAACACCAAATTTAACAGCCCTGCTCCCCATTTACACCTGGGACCTTGACACATGACACCAGGGAGGGACGACGACACATTTGGGCACAATTTGGACATGTTCACTGTGGGGTGTACTCACTTATGTTGCAGCTATTTAGACATTAATGGCTGTGTGTTGAGTTATTTTCAGAAGACAGTAAATCTACACTGCTACACAAGCTGTACACTGACTACTCTAACTTATATCCAAGTTTCATGTCTATAGTGTTGTCCCATGAAAAGATATAATAAAATATTTGCAGAAATGTGAGGGGTGTACTCACTTTTGTGATACACTGTATGTATAATTTTTTTTTTTTTAAAGCCTATAAGCTCTTCCTGTGAAGGATGTGATGTCAATTGTGCAGCCAAGATGGAACTGTCACCTCAGTTCTAATTGTATTTTATCACTTTCATGTCTAGGCCAGTTCCCTCTGTCTGTGATGGTTTTTGATCATTCACTATAATAATCCCTTTAAGTTGATTAGAACTTCTGGTTCCCACAGTGAGAGCTGTTGCGGACGTCTATTCTGCTTTTTCGTATGCTAAATAATGCCATTGAGTGCAGCTAGGTTAGCCAGTCATTTTAGGTCCACACTGTAATTCTTACAAGAGGTAATTAGAGGGCAATTACTTTTTTACCCCAATGTATTTATTTGTGTGTATGTGATTGTATGTGTGTGTGTGCATGTAAAGGTCTAAGACATTCAGTAAGAACATTTATTATGTTTGATAGAGTTTCCTAAATCAGTGCAGACCCGAGAGGAGCTGGTGGAGTACCTGACTGTTATTATCTTCACTGCTTCTGCACAGCATGCTGCTGTCAACTTTGGACAGGTATGAACACTGGGTTTAGATAGACTGTGGTCTAAAGTGTGTAGACTGCAGTCTTGTAATGTTTCTGTAAATAAATAATTGGAAAAATAATATTTCAGTCCAAAATGTTTATACATTTATTCAACTATGTAGAATAACATTATAGTTTGTATCAAATTTTCGTGCACTGCATTCAAGAGACACATCCAACCTATCAAAACTGCCCACAGATTTGTATATATTCTTTTCTCCACCAAACATAACAGTTAGCATTGTGTGTTTGGCAAGTTAATGTTCTGGCATATGTCAAATGATGAAATATAAACTGCCAATGTCATTGTACATTACACCACATAAGTCTGTCTTTAGCATTGTACATGATGGTCTTATAATCAAAAGTAATAGCACAGATCTAGAAACCTATTCTGTAATGCTTTGAAAAACAGATTTTTGATGTGTAAGCTGTCAGAGATCCTGAACTGTAGGCCTGTACAACCTGCTTTGTACTTGAGCTGTTGTCACTTCTTGAGGTTATTGCTTGCTGAACAACACTGCTAAAGAAGGGCATGCATTTGATATTTAGTTATTTATTAGGATTTTACTGTCATGTTTTACACACTTTGGATACACTCATGACAGGACAGGTAGTTACTTGTTACAAAAGATTCATTAGTTTTATGTCAAACACAGTCATGGACAATTTTGTATCTCCAATTCACCTAACTGCATGTCTTTGGACTGTGGGAGGAAACCGGAGCTCCCGGAGGAAACCTACGCAAACACACGGAGAACAAGCAAACTCCACACAGAAAGGACACGGACTGTCCCACCTGGGGATCAAACCCAGGACCTTCTTGCTGTGAGGTAACAGTGCTACCCACTGAACCACCCCATACATTTGATAAACTAACCCGTTGGAAAGGTGGCATTCTATGAAACTGCCATGTTGGAAGTTACTAAGCTCTTCAGAGTATCCCAGTCCACTGCCAGTGTTTGCCAATGTTTGAAAGTACATGACTGTATGCTTAATGTTATCAACCTGTTAATAATAGGTTCAACTGAATAGCTAAGGCTGTTGTTTAGTAATCCTATTTGACCATGCTGTGTGTTTTGATAAGTAGAATTACTATTAATATTGCAATGCTGTATGCTTAAATCGAGTATTAAAAAATTTCAGTATGACTGGTGTTCATGGATCCCAAACGCTCCTCCTACCATGCGGAAGCCTATCCCTACAAAGAAGGGAGAGGTGGATATAAAGTTCATAGTGGAGAGTTTGCCTGATCGTGGACGTTCTTGTTGGCATCTTGGAGCAGTGTGGGCCCTCAGTCAGTTCCAGGACAACGAGGTAAAATTACCTAATGACCCCATTCAATTTCATTTTACTGCTCTAGTACAGTTTGGTGGATGGGTAAAGTAATAACTGAGAAATAATATCCAACATTGAAATAAAGCAGGCAGGTGCCCAGTTGTTGCAGCGGGATATTCTGCTAGCACACCAGTGCCGAGTTTCTGAACTCCTCAGTTCGAAACTCGGCATTGCCACAGGTCGGCTGGGTGCCATCTCGAGGGCATAATTGGCAGTGCCTGCAGCAGATACTAACTGGCCACTGTATCTGCTGGGTGAGGACCGGACTATGTGTGGGTGGGTCTTCATACGCTGTGTAAGGACCCGTGATTGGCGGAAGAGATGTCTGTGCAGAATGCAGGGGCGAGAAGAGGAGGGCTGTACACGTGTCGGAAGAGGCGTGTACAGTGACATGCTCCCCTCAGATGCAATTGGGTATCTCTCAGCAATGGAAGACAAATTGAGTGCACTAAATTGGGAGGAAGATGGGGAGAAAATGCAAATAAAAAAAAGAAATAAAGCAGACTTTATGAGATGCTTCTCTTTTCAGTTGTTTTTAGGCATGTATCCTGAGGAACACTTCATTGAGAAACCAGTAAAGAATGCCCTGGAGACTTTCCGTAACAAACTGGCAGAGCTTTCGAAAATCATTAAGAATCGAAATGAGGGCAAGAAGCTGCCTTATTACTACCTGTCTCCAGACAGAATCCCAAACAGTGTGGCTGTCTAAGTCTGCAGATTTGTCAGGTTGTTAAAAGGCTGATGTGGAAATATTTTTCTCCACTGCTAAATATATATGCTTTAAATTTACTTCTATAGATTTGACCTACTATTTTTAATTGTGTTTAGTCAATTATGCTATAACTGGGGGATCAATGTTTTAAATATGTATTTTGTTGTTTCATGATCTCTAAATCAAAACTATTGAATTATTTTACCTACGATTGACTGACTTTCAGGTTGTGCCCAATTGTGTCCAGTGTTTCTGGTGGGTGCCAGCAAACCACACTCTTGGAAAGAATGAAGTTGTTAATACAGATAAATTAATGTTATTACTAAATAAAGTAGTAAAATAAAGTGACAAAGTCAAAGTGATTGAAGCATTTATAATTAAATAAACATTGATATCTGACTTGTTTGTCAAAGAGAAGGGCTAAAATGTTGCAAAGAGATAGAAAACAAAACATTGATGGGGCAGTAATGTACACTAGTATACTTTTCCCTTAGAAATAGAAAGAACACTGGCAGAATCTGGTCAGAATCTAATCTAGAGCTATTATTTGCCTGGAACCACTTACCCTTGGCCTCTTTGAAGTACTGTACAGATTGGTGACAAACATGAAATCATAGTTAAATTAGTAAAGACATAATGAGTTACAGTACATGAAACAATTAAGCAATTAACATCCTACCAAGCTCTGTGACATGCACATAAATGCTAAGTACACCCAGAAAAATATTTACTGTTAAAGATCGTTCATTATTTAGAGGATGGATGTCAGGAGCTTCAGTCAAAAAGCTTGCTGCTTAGCTGGCAGTGCTTTAGTAAAAACAGTGACTAATGTGACATCAGCACCTGTTAATAGTAGTTAGTAACATATTTGTAAACCATAATTTTTTTTCTTTACATCAGTTGTCTGTCAGCACGTCAAATGGAAGTTTTAATGCATTTTTAAAGAAATATTTTACTCTTTGTTCAATTTACTGTGTATATAAGTATATTAAAATACCCACTGTGATGATGTATTCTTTGCCCAAGAGCATTAATTATATTTGCTTAATATTAAAAATGTATACAAAAAAATTAAGACAATTCAAATTTTGATTTTTTTTAAATAGTGTGACATTGGAACAAAATATTAGAATTATATGTTAGGAGCTGCTCAGGTGGCACAGCGGTAAAACAGCTCTGGACTGGGCGGCTGCAAGAACAACAATTAGCTGTTGTTCCTAAGGTAGGACAAGCCGGACAGAGACTCCTCATAACTAAGCAAATTACGACTTCTGCTGGCTGGTTGATTTTGTCTGCCCAGAGTCAAGGAATAATGCTGATCAGGGTGTGGCTCTCCGTGTACAAAGCTGATCGGCAAATGAACGCGCCTCGTGCAGGTAAAAAGATGCAGTCGGCTACTGCGCAAGTGTCGGTGGGGGCATGTGACAATCTCGCTCTCCTCAATCAGGGCAGGGGTCAGCTCCAATTGGACGCACTAAAATCGGGAGAAAATACAAAAAAAGAATTTATATGTTAGAATTCTATTGTAGAATGTATTACTTAACTCTGATTTTTAGTTTGTCTAACTAAATTGCATAAATCAGTTATGAGAAGTTATGACTAAAATGTTTTTCTTTTTATATTTAATAATTTTTCACATTAAAAAACTTGAACATAAACAAAAACAGTGACTACTACACATTATTTACATATTCAATATCCAAACAGTTCTCCACGCTGTAAATAATACACCACAATTTCTTTTTCTACATTTATACAGCCATAAAAGAGGTGAGAAATAAATAAACAAGTAAATAAAATAAAGCAAGTACAGATGTACAAACCCCCAATAGTTTTGTAATATAGACTTGGCAGCATAAGAAAAAGTGTATTACACTACTTACTATGGTAACAGTTACAGCATAAAACAACCTAGAAAAAGTAACTACATAGTTTGACATTTGGTACATTATTACAGCATTACAATATAGTATGACTGAAGCGTTTTAATAAAAACATGTTTGCGTACATGGTTGTTTAACTTCTATTTATGGTTGTTTATATCTATTTATATCTATTTTTAATAAAAAATTAAACTAGAAGATTAAAACATGATTTTTCCCTTATCTCAAGAGTTAGTGAATTATTAATAATGTATTATTTCTTTGCATATACACAGGTGGTCATTTCTGTTGTTAATGACAAATTTACATTAGTTTTACTATATTTGTTTTATGATTTTTGTTCTTTTAAAATGTGTTAAGTTATTCTTTGTACCTTTTTATTATAGTTTGTTTTATTGCTTAACTTCATAAAAGTTGCATTACTTTATGTGTACTAACAAAAATTAGCTTGAAGAATAAAGTAGTTCTTAAATGAAAAAAACCGATCCTTATCTGTGATGGAAACTGTGCTTGCACCTCACTGCATATTAGACACATTAAACTGTTAAGCAAAAATCAACACTGAAGTTGTACTGAAATCAAGATCAGTTGTGGAGATGTTTAAATCTGTCCATTTTGCTTTTAGCTGAGGTCTGTAGTTAGTAAGGTTAGTAAAAAGACACTGACACAATATTTGTCGAGCCCTTGTATATACAGGTTTTTATTATTTTATCCATACACAGAACTACAAGATGCAAGCAATTTCAGTGCCCACCAGCAGACGCTCATCAGGCCATTAAAATGTGAAGGTCTGGCGTCATCCTGTGGTGTGGCAATGGAGTTGCATGGCCTACATAAAATAGCCTCTATTTATAAACAAACTTTTAATTACCACTATTAACTTTACCAACAATTTAAAATGCTTGTTTTGAACAAAGGTATGTATAGTGATGGAAACAAGCATTCAACCACTTTTATTTTTGTTATTTACTGTAATCTTTTTCAGTTCATATATCCACTTACAATTCATACACAAAATGTTTTTTACAATTGGCTGTTGTTCATGGATAGGGACTCCTCATAACTGAGGCAATTAGGACCTCTGCTGGCTGATTGATGGCGCCTGCACAGAGTCGAGAAATAATGCGTTGATTAGCGTGTGGCTTTTCCATACACAAAGCTGATCCGCATATGAACTCGCCTCGTGCAGGTGAAAAGTTGCAGTCAGCTACTGCACACGTGTCGGAGGGGGCGTGTGTCAGTCTCCTCAATCAGGGTGGGGATCGGCATCAGTACAGAGGAAGCATAATGCAATTGGGTAATTGGATATGCTAAAAAGGTCGGGAGAAAAAGGGGAGAAAATGTGTAAACAAAAATATAAATAAATAAATAATAATAAATATTGTATATGTGTGTGTGTATATATATATACCTTCATCCGAAGCGAGTTACACCTGCAGAACAATACCAATCAAGCAATTTAGGGTTAATGAGGGCCTTACTTAGGGGCCCAAAAATATTCTCAATTATTTGCAGCTACCAGAACCAAAATTCTACCCTGTGCACCTTCTGACATGAGATCGTCTCGAATCAATCGGATTCTGATTCATATAAATGAGCTACATGTTTCCATTGAAACGGAGTTAAAACTTACGACGTATTAAGTGACGTGATACACAAGTAACGGTACCTGCTGTACTATTTAATATTACAACAAGCAAAAAATAATTAAAAAAAAAACATATAAAACAAGATTATTGCATTAGTTTTACGTTACATCACTTGTTATAATGTAAATTAAAATAAGATGACTGTTTTAAAAGGAGGCGACCCACTCCTCGACAGTCGAATTTTGTACACTATGCTGCATAGTACTACGAACAATAGTATGTTGATTAATTGACGTTATTTCAAAGTTATTTACTGCAATGCGCAGTAAATAATGCTAAAACGTTTACAGCTTTAAGCACTGACTGGATTTGTCGGAATACGGGTAGGAAAAGAGGATTTTCACACAAGTCATGTGATAGAGTCAGCTGATTCTGTTCAGGCAGACAGGCATGGCCGATCAGATTGAATACTGATGAGGATACAGCTCACCACAGTCCGCCCTTTAGCCTCGTCTGGATCTGGATCTTCTACCGGAACAGCAACCTGGACTAAATACCAAGGTACAGATCCTTAATCTAGAATTTAGATGCTGTTGGATCAGATACAGCGTAGTCGGAAGCAGAAGAGTTTGGTAGCTAGCAATAGCTTAGCATTCAGGAAGGAGAACAGAAAATAATGGCTCTGGTTAGCTAACAGCAAGTAAAGGATTAAAGTGAGTCTTAGATTTTAAAGTCATGAAGGTTAGAAAAACATCGGTTTTAGGAGATCATCAGGCAAACAACAGGCGTACCTGCTAACTTGTTTTTGCAGAAGCTCACAAGTGGCCTTGATTTTTGTTTATTTATTTATTAGGACTTTAACGTCATGTTAACGACACGTTGGTTACATTTATGACAGTAGAAACAGTAGTTACTCGTTGCACATTTACATTTTCGGCATTTAGCAGACGCCTTTATCCAAAGCTAATTACAGTATAGCAACTGAGGGTTAAGGGCCTTGCTCAAGGACCCAACCGTGGTAACCTGGCAGTGGTGGGGTTTGAACCAGCAACCTTCTGCTTACTAGTCCAGTTCCTTAACCACAAGGCTACAACTTCCTTTGCACAAGTTTAATCAGTTCACAAGTTTTAATGTCAAACAGTCATGGACAATTTAGTGTCTCCAATTTACCTCACTTGCATGTCTTTGGACTGTGGGAAGAAACCAGAGCACCTGGAGGAAACCCACACAGACACAGGGAGAACATGCAAATTCACACAGAAATGACCTGGACCACCAGTAAAGATTATGGTGGAATAAAAAGGCTCTTGATATGTTAGTAGCATAGCAGGCAGGATCAATGTAAACAAACCAGCCCGACTGTGTGTTTTTCAGATGCTGTTTTTCGGCTGCTCTTGTATTTAAGGGACATGGCACAGTTTTTACGTCGGTACCCTTCCTGACACAACCCTTATTGTTTTATCCAGATCTGGGACCAGCATCTAGAGAATACTGCTAAATGCACCCTTAATGGCTAGGTTACTCATAAATTCTATTTATTCAAATTATCCTCCAGGCCACACAAGAAGGATGGGGGTCCCTGCTGAGTCTGGTTCCTCTCAAGGTTTCTTCCTGTATGTTTAGGCGGCACGGTGGCTAAATCGGTAGCACTGTCGCCTCACAGCAAGAAGGTCCTGGGTTTGATCCCCAGGTGGTGCGGTCCGGGTCCTTTCTGTGTGGAGTTCGCATGTTCTCCTTGTGTCCACGTGGGTTTCCTCCGGGTTTCCTCCGGGTGCTCCAAGTGAGGTGAATTGGAGATACAAAATTGTCCATGACTGTGTTTGATATAACCTTGTGAATTGATGAACCTTGTGTAAGGAGTAACTACCATTTCTGTCATGAATGTAACCAAAGTGTGTAAAACTTGATGTTAAAATCCTAATAAACAAACAATCCTTGCCAGTCGTGCTCGGCTTGCTCAACAAGGGTTTTTGTTTTGTTGGTCCTGGATTTTGTGAAGTTGCTTTGAGACAATGTCCACTGTAAAAAATGCTATACAAATAAATTTGACTTGACTTGATTTAGCTTCCCCACCCACTGCATTTGGACATTAGCCATTTTTTTCCCACCTCCATTCACATCTTGATTGCCTTGGCTTGTATGTGGCTTAATTCATTCATTCTTATTAGAGACAGATCTGCCTAATAACAGCCTCGTTGAACACCCAAGGTCATCAATGATCCTCCACATATATTGGTGTTGTGTCACTCTTTAGGTCTTTGTCAAATGGTCTAATGTGTAATGCCCAAATGTCACACACACAAAACCATACTCCAGTAATCTACAGTCCAATCCCTATGGTTTATTTGCAAACCTCAGCCTGGCTTTTCTTTGTTTCTTACTGATAAAGGGATTTTTTAAAATTTTTACACAACTTCATTTCCACCAATATGATTCTGTTTTAAAATGTGCTTTATGTATATAAATAAGGCTTTATAGTATAGAATCAATTAGAATAAAAAAATCAGCAGTTCTGAGATATAACTCTGATAAACTGCGGAGATTGATGATGTTATTCCAATTCACATTTACCTTAGAGCTTTTCTTGCAGCAGGTAAGCAGCATGGCTGAACCTGTGGAGAACGGCCCGAGTAATTACAACAACACGGCCGAGCACGTATGGGAGAGACCGTGGACACTGGATGAGATGCGAAACAACTGCTCCAACTGGTCTCTAGCTGCAGATTCTGGGGTAAGCTACAAACAGGAATGTTTAGAGAAAGAAGGTTACTTGTAATGATGACTGACTAGAAACATCTATGTTCTTTCTTCTTTGCAGCTTTATCTCTATCTGCAAGACTTCTCCCAATGGATGTTGTCAAAGACACAGGAGATTGAAAAGCAGTTGGATGGTCTTATTCGGGACACTAAAGCAACGGACAGCTGCCTACATACTGTCTTTAATGACTTTCTCATGCTTTCAAACATACAGTTCATAGAAAATGTATGTCTGGGGAATATATCTAGTTTTACTTACAGTGTGTGAATTATTCAACATGAATAGATTATAAATTTTACATTCTAAATGCTTTTCTAAAATACATTTAAGCAAATTTGACCTTTTAATTTCTTTATTTCATTTAGCGGGTGTATGATGAAGAAGTTGAGGAGTCCGTACCAAAGCCTGAAGCCCAGGAGAAACGCCCTGAACAGGTCTGTTTACTTCTTATTTATTCGTTAGAAGCTAAATATTTTATAAAACATGACTAACATTTCAGTTTAATGCTATTTTGGGGTGGCATGGTGGCTCAGTGGGTAGCACTGTTGCCTCATCAGCAAAAAGGTCCTTGGTTTGATCCCCAGGTGAAGCTGTCCAGGTCATTCCTGTGTGGAGTTTTTATGTGTTTTCCCCACGTCTGTGTGGATTTCCTCCGGGTGCTCTGGTTTCCTCCCACAGTCCAAAGACATGCAAGTGAGGTGAATTAGAGATACAAAATTGTCCATGACTGTGTTTGACATTAAAGACTTGAATTGATGAATCGTGCGTAACCAGTAATTACCTGTCCTTTCATAAATGTAACCAAAGTGTAAAACATGACATTTAAATCCTAATAAATAAATAATGCTGCTTTGTTTTCTGGCATGTTGAGTGCTTATGAAATGGAGTGGTGAGCTGTAAGCTGTAAAGCTATCATCCACATATTTCTTAGTCCACAATGATACAATAGCTGGGTAGATCTAATTGCTCTGAAAGAGCACAATCAACTATGCTGTCTTGGCAGAAGGGATGAGATTCGTGTCTACCCTATCGATCAGTTCTCACTAGCCATTATTAGAAGACAGTGAGCTCATGTATGCTGAATGACACAGTTAGCATCTTCATTTAAGCAAGGCGGCACAGTGGTTAAGTGGGTAGCAGTCACCTTACAGCAAGAAGGTCCTGGGTTCAATCCCCAGGTGGGGCAGTCTGGGTCCTTTCTGTGTGGAGTTTGCATGTTCTCCCCGTGTCCACGTGGGTTTCCTCCGGGTGCTCTGGTTTCCTCCCACAGTCCAAAGACATGCAAGTGAGGTGAATTGGAGACACTAAATTGTCTATGACTGTGTTTGATATTAAACTTGTAAACTGATGAACCTTGTGTAATGAGTAACTACCGTTCCTGTCATGAATGTAACCAAAGTGTAAAACATGACGTTAAAATCCTAATAAACAAACAAAAATAATCTGCTAAACCAGTTAACATGTTTAAAAAGTGGAGGAAGCATGTGCTAGCCCTCCCCCTTCCAGACTAGTAGCTGTCATGTGATGTGCAGCATGGTGGGGTTAATTGGCACAATTAAATCATGTACTGTATGTTGCTACTGGGCGGCAGAAGGAAAATTGCACGTCTACCAATACTCCACAACCTTTCCTCAGATCCAGCTGAATTATTAGTCATACTATGTCTTACTGACATTTCTTATTTCTCAGGAAAAGACAAAAGAACAGAAAGAATCTGAACTGATACCTAAAGTTCAGGAGGCAGTGAATTATGGACTGAAGGTTCTGGAATCTGCCTTTGAACAACTGGATGTTAAAGTAGGGAACTCTGACTCTGAAGATGAGGAGGCAGCTGATCGAGTGGAACCTATTCTAGAACCCAAGGTGAGGTTTTTTTTTTGGTTTTTTTTTAATTGAAAAAAGTAAATGAAATTTATGTAATTTATAATAAGAAGATGTGTTAGGTTTGGTTAATGTCAGTCATTAAGTGATTTTAACTTGGCACAGTTTTTAAGACGGAAGCCCTTCCTAACCCCCAAAATAGCCAGTTACGTCTGTCTAGACATCTGACCGACCAATAGCCACACTAAGATTCAAACCTAGGATTTCAGTGGTAGTGGGCTAGCCTCATTTAACACTGCTTCACTGAGTGCCCTTTCTGTATGTACACTTGATTCAGAAAGTATTCAGAACCCTTGATTTTTTTGCAAACGACAGGTGTAGAATAATTGTTAAAAATGGCAAGTTCAAATAAAATCTACAACATAAGAATCATTCAGATGAAGTGTAAACATCTGGGGTCTTTTTTTTTACCTCCTTTTTTTGTACCCTTCTGCCCAAATGCCCAATTTGGCTGGACGTCCAACTTTAGCAAGGTTCAAGATTGTCCAAGTTTTTTTTCTATTTCAAAATGATTGAGGCCACAGTGGTGCTCGGAACACCCAAAGCACTGGCACGACTGATCTATCTCGTGCCACAATTTGATCATGAACATCCACTGAGAGTTCTTGGACTTAAGTCATTATATTGTGCATTTACTGTGCATTAAAAATTGACAGTCCTTATTATTGATGGTTGCCCTTGTTTTAACTTGGTGTCCTCACTTTGTTTATAGGATCTGTATGTAGACAGGCCGTTGCCCTACTTGATCGGATCTCAAGCCTTTATGGAACAAGATGATGTTGGCCTGGGGGATTTGTCTAGTGACGGTACTATACTCTCAATATGTTTTGAATGAAACATTGTTCAGTTTTCTCTTCAATACCATTAAGCACATGTGTGTTTCTCTCCTACAGAAATGTCTATTGACAGCGATAGGGACATTGAAAGTGAAGAAGGAAAAGATGAGGAGGTAAAACTGAAACTAATTCTTATGAAGTACTCTTTTGTGTTAAATGTAGCTAAATTATAATGTTAAGGTTTTTTTTAGTTATTTATTGAAGATGAATAACGTAAAGAAGAAATATTTATGTACTAGTGCAAAAAAAGAATCATTTATATATTTGGTTTATATTAGCAGGACTCTGATGAAGAGTTTGAGCGGGAAGAGGAGGACCAGGCAAGCTTAAAGAAAGTAAGAAATGTCATAAGTAGGGCTGTCAAACGATTAAAATTTTTAATCGCGATTAATCTCAGAATTTCATATAGTTAATCGCGATTAATCGCATTAAAAAAAATCTGTGTAAATGTTATAGAAAACAAGGATTTTTATGTGAAATGTTACAATTAAAATGGTGAACACATTTTATGCTAAATGTACTGATGTTAAAAACTGCTGGGACAAGAGAAAACTGTAAGGGAGTTTTATTCACTCACATACTAGGCAGTAAATGTCAGATTGTAGTTTAGAATTTCTCCATCAGCAAACATTGTAGATCAGCGGTGCTTTAGGTGGGATAAGGCGTAGTTATTGTAACAGACTTTTCTGTGGTTGTATCGTGACAATGGTTTGATGGCCGTTTCTACACGAAGTGAGTGTGTTTTGACCCTTTGGGGCTTCCATAGTTCATGGACTAACGTGCTTGACTCAGCTTTCCGGTATTTGGTACCTTAACAGAATAAGTTAATAAAAGTGTTCTGCTCCCTACAACTTGTGAATATAGCGTGTATTTATTTCTTTATAAGTGCATCACTACAACGCTTGGTTACATTATGCTAACAAACCGCAAATGAAAAACGGTGGCAAGTCCGACATTAAAACGTTTGTTTTAACATAATGTTAACATAATGTAACCGAGCGTTGTAGTTCTACCAGTCAAGTCTCAACATTAACTAGAATTTGCGTTAACGGCACTATTATTTTTAATCGCGTTAAATTGAAATCGCGTTAATGCGTTATTATCGCGTTAACTTCGACAGCCCTAGTCATAAGTAAACACAAGTCTGCTGAAATCATGTTGGAAACAAAATATAGGTAGAATAAGAAATTTTGTTTGTTTGTTTCTTTTATTAGTCGCTTTAACCTGGTCAGTGTCCCTGCAGGTCCAGTTTCACTTTTCACAAAGCAGGAATACCCTGGACAGGGCTTCCGCTATCCTTTCTCCTCAGACGTAGCCAATCATGTCTGTGTAAACGTTTGGCCGATTTTACTGCTGAGATTTGAACCCAGATCTCAGCAGTGGTGGACTAGCATAACTGACTGCTGCACCACTCAAGTGCCTGACGTTAGGAATACAGTGCCAGTTCGTGTAATCTCCTATGTTCTAGAATGGAGAAGATCCTTGACGTCTGTCTTCCTTGAGTTGTTCGGGGTAAATTAAGATGAATCTTGTGGCTGAATGGGTACAAAGTATAGCATGAGGTTTGACAAGTGCTTTAAGTGTTTAGTGTTTTTGGCTTTCATAATGAGATAATCTGCCAGCTCACATGTGAGCTGAACAGTTACAATCACATCATTGTGTCTGGATAAGAACTAGTTTCTTGTTTCTACTTTGTAATAGGACTGTTTTCTAGTAAATATGCATATAGAAATGTATTTTGACTGTGGCTAATGCATATAAATGTTATTGATGTATCTTGCAGAAGTTGTCTGTAGTCAGTTATAATAATGATGAGGAAGAAAATGAAGATTCAGATTTATTTGGAGAATCCGACAAGGATGAAGATGATATCAGAGAGGTAAGCATTCATCATTGTTCTGTTATTTTAATATCAGTATTGACTTTACAATGTAAACTGTGTAAAATTGTGGCTTGGAAAACCAGTACGTTCATCTATCAGCCCCAAGTCATACACAACAACAGCGGTCCCCAACCTTTTTTGCAATACAGACTGGTTTCATATGAGATATAATTTCATGGACCGCCGGGGGCGGGAGGATTTAAAATAAAATTATATGATGAGCATAACAAAATACACAAAGTGCATAACAATACTACTCACCAGTGATGGAAAATCAGTGGAAACCCTGAGCTTTTTTCTGCTAACGAGATGCTCCCACCTAGGGGTGATAGGAGACGATAACACCCGAAGTGTGTTCCTTATGTCCAGTCTACGCTGTACTTTGTTTTGGTTGCCATCACTGCAGAAAATCTCGCTTCTTAAAGATAGGATGTTGGAAATGAAAGCAGTGTTTTCATTGCTTTTGTGGCGATCTCTATTTACTTATTTATTCTGTGCGGCCCGGTAATAAATGACTTGTGGTCTGGTCCATGGCCCGGTGGTTGGGGACCACTGCACTACAAGGCCAAAAGCAGCCATATGTGCTTGTGGACCACATCATTCCAGACCTAAGGGCATTAATATTTATCCACCCTTGTCTGCTATACATTTCTCCATGCTTATGGAAATAATTTAAAGAAAGACTGTAGATATGTAGATTCCCTACATCAAGTTACATGAACATTAGTGAGTTGGACCAGTTGGATACTAATAGAACTCCTTTATTTGTCATATATACATATATAGGTGTAGAGAACAATGAAATTCTTTCTTCGCATATCCCAGCTTGTTTGGAATCTGGAGTCAGAGTGCAGGGTCAACCATTGTACTGCGCCCCTGGAGCCGAGAGGGTTAAGGGCTTTGCTCAAGGGCCCAACAGTGGCTGCATTGCAGAGTTGGGATGCAAACTCTCAACCTTTCTGATAGTCAAAACTCTACTCACTAGGCTACCACTGTCCCAAATGTTAAACTATAAAGCCTGGCTCATAGTCAGTGTTTCAATTTAGCCAATTATTAGTAGAGTCTTTTAATAAAATCAGTACATAGATCTTGACTAGGGGTGTGTAAAGTTTTTGCATGTACAGATGCTAATTTATGGAAACCTAATTCATTAAGCTTCAAACCAACAGTCCTTGAGGAAATGTTGCTTTTAGAGGCACTCCAGTAAATTAAAAATAACAGATTATTTTTAGCACTTGGCAGCAGACTTGTGTTGCTACATGATGTTCTCACTTCATTACTTCAGACTATATGGCAGTATTTTTCATTTTATTTAAGTATTAGCAATGGCCACATAAAATAGCCAACACCACTAGAAACAGAAAGTGTTTTTACTTAGTATTACCCATGTAGTGTAGATATAATATATAATGCCATCATCAACAAATGTCTGAGCTGCCTCTTGGGCTCTGTTTGTTTTTATTTTAGGATGATGTGGGCCCAACATCATTTGCCGATGAGCTGGCTGCCAGAATCAAAGGAGATACACCAAGCAAACCAGACGCAGATCGTGCATGTAGGTCTATGGATTCTGAACCATTATTCCTCTACATACAGAGGTTTTCTCTTCATCATTTAACGTCATGGTTTATTTTGTTTCATTTTTATATATTTTTACATTTTTATGTTTGTATTTTAAAGCATTGGCATCAGGTCTGTCTGTTAGCAAGAAGAAGAGCAAAGGAAAGAAATTACCAAAGACACAGGGTACGAGTAACTGCATTCACATTCATCTAAGATTCTGGTCTACTTGATCAAAACATGCTTATGAAGTCAAAGCCTGAGAAAACCAATGATATTGTGTCTATATCAGACAGGGGGAAAACACCCTTATGTTACCTGCCTTTTCAGTGACAAATTGCTGTCATTATTTATGGAAGTTAGGTTTGTCCCTAACTGACACAAGCCCTCTCCGACATGTGCAGTACCGATTAGGGATGTCTCGATCCGATCTCAAAGATCGGGATCGGGGCCGATCAAGGCATTTTTTAATTGATCGGAATCGGCTTTACTAAACCCGATCTTAATCCCGATCTTTTGTGTTACGTCAGCATGTCCGCTGTGTGGAAATACTTTAAATTGAAAAGTAAAACAAGTCCAACAGTGAAGTGTAACGTCTGCAGTGTGAGCGTTTCACGAGGCGGTGGGAGCAGAGCTGCGTTCATGTGTGAGAGTGTGTGTGAGTTAAGGATCACACCGGTTTACAAAACAACGTAGTGATGCACTCGTTTAATAAAGAAATAAATACACAGTATATTCACATATTGTCGGGAGCAGAACACTTTATTAACTTCTTCTGTTACGGTACCGAATAGCCGACAGTTGAGTCAAGCACGCTATTTCATGTTCTATGGAAGGCCTAAAGGGTCAAAACACACTCACTTCGTGTACAAACGTCCATCAAACCACTGTCACAATACAAGCACTTTAAGAACTGGCTTTCCTTCATAACAAAAGAGCCTTTCCATTTTATTTTGGTATTCAGGTTTTACTGTAATGCTTTTAAGTAACTTTTTTTCTTATATTCAAGTTAAGCTGCTACACAGATTTCTGTTCATTTTAGTGTATCACTGCATTAAACAAATTTTTAATTTGAATGTAAAGTTTAAAGTAAAACTAATTATCTCACTCATTTTGATTGATTTTGTAAAAATACAAAAACATTAAGCAATAGTTTGGATGCAGCATTTTTCCCTTCAGCACTGCAGAGCTATTTAGTTGTTAAACATATACACTGGATTAATTTGAATAATTGTAATGTACTTGAAGTGTGCACTGTGTGAACAGTATTATCTAGTTCTTATCTAGACAATATCTAGAAAATACAAGTATCGGTTTGAGAATCGGTATCGGATCGGGATCAAAATTAATAATCGGGATCGGTATTGGGAACAAAAAAACCTGATCAGGACATCCCTAGTACCGATTGCATCTTTTTCACCGGCACGAGGCAAGTTCATATGCAGATCAGCCTTGTGCACAGAGAGCCATAACCCTGATTAGCATTATTTCTCAACAATCAGCCAGCAGAGGTCCTAGCTGCATCAGTTATGAGGAACCCTGGTCTGGCTTATCCCACCCTGTGAACAACAGCCAATCGTTGTTCATGTAGGCGCCCAGCCCAGCTGGATGGCAGAGCTGAGATTCAATACGATGTATTTGAAATCCCAGCTCTGTTGTGCTAGTAAGTTTTAACGCTGCGCCACCTGAACGCCAATTAGACCAATTTTAGTTAATCTTCAGTGCTAAAATATTATTACAAAACGTGTGTAAGGATTTTTATGTAAAAAGCCCTTCCCTGCATTTGTTTTATAGATGGTTTATTTACTTGATAGAGCAATGCATCTAATAGGACTTTTTGTTACATGACTTTTCTTTGTATTTTGTTTTTCATTTTCTGCCATATTTTTTACAAAGAAAAAAGTTACATATATTTTCTTTATTGTATTTGCCTTTTTTAACTTAATCCAATGAAATGCAAAGAAAACAGGTTAAACCGAAATAAGAATTAGGAATTACATTTAGTTTTTATGGCACAGATAATTCATATATGTTTTGTTACAGTGGAAGACGATGATGAAATGTTTAAGCCTCCTGAAATGGATGAGGATGAATTTTCTCCATTTGGAGGAAAGAAAGGCCTTTTCAGTGGTGGTACAAACCTGTTTGATGATGATGAGGTAAGTAAATATAAGCTGTGTTATTGGTTACAGTTAGGCTTGTTACGGTGTAAAAATAACTCAATCACAGTGTACAAGGGTTTTTTAAAAAGTTTCCGCACTTTTATATTTTGGTTGGAAATGGTGAGGGTGGGAGGAGTAGTAATTGGTTGTGTCTAAGAGACAGAGAGAGCTTTTAGTCCAGATTTAGCGCCATCTGATTTCCACCCTTTTGGACACTCGAAGAAGCTTTAAGGGGAAGAAGATTTTCATGTGATGATGATGTGATAGCTGTGGTGCATCAGTGGCTGCGTGCTCAACCAAAAACAATTTTTGCTGATGGCATTAGAAAGTTGGTACGATGCTGGGAAAAATGCATCGGAAGGTGACTATGTAGAAAAGTGAGGTAATTTGCTTTAGAAATTTTTAATAATTAGAGTTAAAAAAAAAAGTGTGAAAACTTGAAGAACTCGTAATTATTGCGACAGTTACCACATTGTTCAGATCTTTACATTTTATTCTACTACCATTAATCCATTCATCGTATTCATCGTTACTTCTCTTAACCCAGCATTTAGCAGACTCTTTTTATCCAAAGCGACTTACAGTACTGTGACAGTATATTGTCTAAGCAATTGAGGGTTAAGGGTCTTGCTTAAGGCCCCAACAGTAGCAACCTAGCAGTGATGGGGCTTGAACCAGTGACTAGTCCAGTACTTTAACCACTCGGCTACAACTGCCCTATATTACATAACAACATAAGTAATAAGAAGTGCTGTATTTTATTCTGAGAAAGAGAAAAGGCAAATTTTTTTTCATATTTAAATGATACCGTTACATTGCCACTGTACCTCAAATTACAGTAATTCAGTTGCAGACTGTTATGTTGTGAATACCAAACCCAAAATGTAAATACTGGACACAAAAAGCATTCACTTCAAGTTTTATTCAAAAACAAAATGGGTAATCTATAATAGCATGACATTCTTACCTTACTAGACTTGGAAAAGACTGGCTAACTGCTAACATGTCTGCATACCCCTACAAAACAGATCAGCTCTTACAGATCAGTATAAAATATAAAGGATCTACTTTCATGCCAAGTTTAATTAATCTTAAGCTATTTACTCCTTTTAAGCACCATATTAAGTGCTTAGTGCTTGTTTAAGCCAGCATTTCTTGATATATTTTTATAAATAATTAGCAAGTTCTTTAAATGTAACTCATCTCTGCATTGTTACTCGTCATTAAGCTCAGAAATATCACTATGCTTTTGTTTTAAATAGACTTTGCAATGATTAAAAAACAAACTTTCAAAAGAAAAAAGAGATTTTGAACTATTGTATTGTATTGAGATTTTGTGACATTGTAATGATGAAGACGATGATCAACGGTAATCATTGTGGTTTTGGAGACACAGAGTGTGTGTGCTCGACTGGCCTGCCTGCAGTCCAGATCTGTCCCCTATTTAAATGTATCGTGCAGCATGAAGAAAAGAATCAGACAAGGCAACTACGAACTCTTCAGCAGCTGTAGTCTTGTCTTAAGCAAGAATGGACAAAAAGTTCACTTGCGAAACTGCAACAATACTCAATACTAGTGTTCTCAGTTCCCAAACCATTAAAAAAAGTCTTATTAATAGGAAAGATGATGGAACACAGGGGTAAACACTCCTCTGTCCCAACCTATATATGTATATAAAGCCTTGAGTGTCCGTTTGGTGTTTTGTTTCTGCAGGGTGATCTATTCTCTGAGGCACCCAAAAAAGAAAAGACTGAAAAGGAGCAAACAGTGTATGAAACAACAGGTACCTTATCACAGGTCTATTAAAGATTAGTGTATTTTATTCATTCTGTTGACTAGTAAAACGTGTGTAAAAGTTTATTGTAACTCTTACTTTGCCTTGTGAATTAGTAGCCATTTTTTGTTCTTCTGCAGAGAGGGCCAAAACTAAGAAAATACCCGCTGGTGCCGTTTCCATTTTCCCAGGTAAATGCATTTCTAGTTTGTGTGCAAATTTGGTTACTTGTCATTGAAATAAATGTATATTTCTGTTTTCCTTCAGACAACAGTCTGTTTGGCTCACAAAATGGGCCTGCTTCTTTGGAGAGCAAAGAGAACGGAACCGCTGTTAAACCCAAAGTGCAGGCAGCTTCAGAACGGGCAGCACTAGGGGGCGGTCTCTTCGATGACAATGATGACTTTTTTAGTGGGACGACTCCTAAAAAGTCTTCTACTGGTGAGTCTGGAGAACTGAGAATGTTGAATCTGTATCTATACCCAACATTCTCACTGTAATTCACAAACTTTAAGTCTGTCTGTGCTTGTGAAAAACAGTAGATGATATTAGATGTAGTAAAATATGCACTTTTTTTTTATCAGCTGCACAGGAGAAACCCAAACCTAAAAAAACTGCAGACCTGTTTGGAGGTGATGAAAATGATGATGAGGATGGAGATATTTTTAATGCAAGTTCTCGTTCTGCTGCTGCTGCTGCTCAGCCCAGCAAGAAAGCTGTGGGGATGGAAAATGCAGTACATGCTTCTGAGAAAAAGGTAGAGATCATTTTTGAAGTCAACTTTAAGATAATTGGTGGTTGTTTCTTTTAAAAATACAGATGTTAGCAAAAGTTTGTGCACCTGGTCAAATAACAGTAATTTTCTTTATCTTTGCAGTGCAAATAAGTGATCATTTAATTAATAATACACTATATATAAATGTTGTACAATATGGCATGTACAAATGTAAAGTCTCTGAATTAAATGAAGGTGCTTACAGGTAGTAATGGACTCATTGGCAATTATTAGGAGTGGTCAGCTAATGATGATGATTTCAAAGCATAATAAATCAACTCTTCAAACCACTGAGAATCTAAAAAGGAAGCTAATTGATGGCACTGTACAAAATGCATGACTAGATAAAGGAATAATTTCCACTGTTATTATTATTGTTGTTATTTCTGTTGTATCATTATTTTTTGAATTTATTTGTATTTTAAATCTCTCTCTCTTTAATTTAAACACATTTTTATTGTTTTTAGAGTGTTCCATCTCCTGAAGTGGTCAAACCTTTTTCCGTCTCTAAAACAGCAGAAAAAGCCCAGAGCACGGGTCTTTTTTCTGATGATGAAGACTCACAAGTATGTTTACATCACATTTGTATTACAGGCTCTTAGCAGATCAAGCAGCAAAAAGGCCACATGCATAACAAAAGCAAAGTACCACATCCCACCAATGGACATCAAACCTATAATAAACTCATATATCAGGGACAAATGGCAAACCAAAATGGAAGACACAAATGGAGGGCAGTTGTAGCCTATTGGTTAAGATACTGTTAAGGTACAGGACAAGTAATCACTACTGGGCCCTTGAGCAAGGCCCTTAACCCTCAATTGCTTAGATAATATACTGTCACAGTACTGTAAGTTGCTTTGGATAAAAAGTCTGCTAAATGCTGAAAATGTAAACACACACAGTGTAATAAATTATACAAGGCAAATCCCATTATTCGGGGAAAAACCCCATCTAAAAAATGCTGGGATATACACAAGATGCCGCATTGGACTCACCAGATTAACGCACATGTATCTGATAAACAATGAAGCTGCCTCATACTGTGCAGCATGCCAAATTTAGCTTACAACAAAACATTTATTGCTAGAATGTGTCATTTATGACTGCAGAGACAACAGACCCTAACAGCAAAGACCTTAAAAGAACTGTTTAACACAAAAGCAGAGACATTCCTAAAATTGCTGCTAATAACAAAACTAAAGCAACGCATACTAAACATGCATAGACAACAAGCATAATTTTTACTTAATACAGACATCACAACCTTTCCTACCATGAACATGGCCCAGAAGCACACATGGCCTTAAAAACTAAACACTAAGTAACTATTACAAGCTGTTTGATTCTCAGTCCAGGAGACCCACTACCCTGAGTTTTATAGTGTCCTTGCCCCAAGCACACCTGATTTAGCTCCTGAGCTTATTATTGAACCCTTTAAAGGATAGATAAGATGAACCAGGCCTTCTGGATTGTATTGTTCATTAAAACATTATGCGGTGTTTTTAAGTAAAACAACATTTATGGGGTTTTTTTTCTTCCTTTTTGTTGAAGATATTCCCTGCTATGCCAAAAAGTCAGTCAAAGCCTGAAGGCCAAACTCAGATCAAACAAAGCAAGTCAGCACACTCTATATTTGATGACGATGATGAGGAGGTAAGTTTAAGCTTATTTGCAAAAATACCTGTGAAACAAGTGTGTGGAAAATTATCAGAGTTTTGCAGAAGGCTTTTTACTGTTAGTCTATCTGTGTGTCTTACAGGATCTGTTTTCTTCTGTGCCAAAATCTGAATCAAGTCGGATCAAACCAGCAGCAGTTCAACCCAAAAAAACTTTGTCAAGTTCTCTCTTTAGTGATGATGAGGTATAAAGCCTTAATAATGATTTTAAAGATGCCTGTTATGTGTTGGAATAACACAGTGTATAACCAGGTTGTCATAATTAGATTGGATATATATTTGTACTTAATTGTGTTAAATTACTCTATATAATTATAGGACCAGTGGATAAGCTCTCAGCCCAGTACAGTAAAGCCAGAGGTGAAGAGTGGTGGAATGAAGACCAGCACCAGTGCCCCCTCTAGGCTACCCGGTGCCAAAGCACCACAAAAGAATAGTCTGTTTAATGATGAGGATGAAGATGATTTGTTTGCAGCCACACAAGAGTCAAGGTTTCTGTTGAATCTATTTTTACACCAGAACCTTAAAACCAAAAGCTTTTTTTTTTAATCATATTTACTAGTTATTAGTCTTTTAAATAGTGTCCTTCTCCTAGCAGAGCCTATTTTGAAACTAGCCAAATGTTGCTGTTCATGAATACTACAGACTCAGATTTTACCCAAGGAATAGATGCTATCAGTATAATAACTGGGGTATTTTTAAATTTCTTTAGTGGCTAGTAGACACATCAAAACAGAAAGCCATACATCAGTTTTACGCAATGAACTTTCCTGGGCCGCAGCTCATCTCAGATGGACCGAAAGACAGTGGAAACGAGTATTGTGGTCAGATGAGTCCAAACATTTTTAGCCTGTTTAGCAGCCTGTTTACAGGAAAAATGGCTGAGTTTACCGTGCCAAAAGGTGCAAAAGCCAATGTTGGAAGGCTACTACTTCGACTATTTGCTGACACAGAGTGTGTGTGCTTGCCTGGCGTGTCTGTAGTCCAGATCTGTCTTTTATTGAAAATGTATGCCACATCATAAAGAGGAATTTTAGACAACATACCACAGGCTGCTGGGCAGCTCAAGTCTTGCATCAAGCAAGAATGGGCAAAAATTCCTCTTGCCAAACGGCAACAATTAATATCCTCAGTTCCCAAATGATTAAAATGTCTCATTAATAAGAAAGGTGATGTAACACAGTGATAAACATGACTCTGTCCCAACTACCTGTACTAACACTGTCTGTCTTTTCAGTCAGAAAAAGCCTCAGCGAATCGCCCTCTTATTTGAGGATGAAGATGATGCTGAAAAAGGGTCTCTGTTTGGTTTTAAACCACCTGCAGACAAAGGAAATCCTGAAGTCAAAGTAAGCTACAATACACAGCACAGCCTACATTAGTGGTTGAATGTAAACCTAGGCAAGGCTCCGTCTCAAATATGAAAATACTCATCCGTTTTCACACGCTCCCCTCTGCGTCCACAGAATTGGTTGGGAGTTTTCACACCTGAGATACCCGGGTCGTGTTTTTAGCTGCTTTACACTTCAACATCTTGGACATTTTGACTAACCGATTGCAAACTGAATTGCCGTTGGATTGTTTGTACCGCCTCATAGTGCAAATTAACTACTAAACGTGAGGCCCTTGAATGCAACGCTAATGAAAAATATTAAATTGCTAAACACAAACTCTATATTTTGAATTTCACAGCGAATTGCATATTACACAGGAAACGCCCTGTTTCATGGTCTGTGGCGCGATTTTGAATTAGGTACGGCCTTATGTAGGATTATATTCATAATGAGGTTTTCCTGTGCATTAACCTACTCTAAACGGTCTAAAGTATGTAAACACCCTTTCCAGCACAAGGGTCAGCTAGGTCAGCCAGACCTATTGCTACCAGCTGAATAAAATAAAGTATGCAGTCTCCATTGACAAACGTTGCCAACAGACTTAGTGACATTGTTATATTGTGGTATTGTAATTGTTATATGATTCCACCTGCCCAACAAATCAGTTTATCACATTTCTGCCTTGTTTGAGCTGCACTAGTCATGTTGACAGGCTTTCTTTTTGACAGTTCCAATGTGCAGAAGCATGATGTGTCACCTGAGTTCCAAACTACCCTGGATAATTAGAAACCAAAGCTCCCTACCAAACAGTTTTGGTACCCACCTCCAGCTGGTGTATCAGCAAGGACTGTGTTGGTAAACTTTAAACCTGAGGAAACATGTTCTCTCTACTATACTCATTCTGGTCTGTCAAATAAAACTGGGTTTTGCAAATAACATGAACAAATCTTGCCCAAAAGCAAACTGCCAGTTTTAAAATTTGGTAGTAATGCTTGTGTTGCCTTTAATGGTTTGGGCTGTCTCCAGTAAGTTCCAGTAAGAAGAAGTTTATGGTACAGCACACAGTGATGTAAATAATCATCTGGTGACAGTTTTTGGTGTCAGTGTCTTATCTGAAAAAACTAAGAACATAAAGCTAAAAACTCATGATTTGAAAGATGACAGATGATTTGAAAAATTAGCTAGGCGTAGGCCGCTCAGGTGGCGCAGCTGTTAAAACACACGCTAGCACACCGGAGCTGGGATCTGGAATACATCGTATCAAATCTCAGCTCTGCCATCCGGCTGGGCTGAGCGGCCACGTGACCAATGATTGGCCTGTTGTTCATATAGGGGCGGGACAATAAGCCGGATAGGGACTCTCTCATAACTGATGCAACTACGACCTCTGCTGGCTGGTTGATGGCGCCAGCACAGAGGTGGGGATAAGAGTGCGGATCAGGGTGTGTCTCTCCGTACACAGAGCTGATCCGCAGCTGATTTCGTCTAGTGTAGGTGAAAAGATGCATACGGCTGCTGCCCACGTGTCGGAGGGGACGTGGGTTAGCTTCGTTCTCCCCAAATCAGAGCCGGGGCCGGCATTAGTGGAGAGGAAGCATTACTCAATCGGGCAATTGGACACATCAAAAGTCAGGAGAAAAAGGGGAGAGAATGCGTAAACAAAAATAGCTAGTCCTCACTGCCTAACAAGTAAAGCTTCATTTTCTTGTGACTGAATGAAAATGAATCTTCAGTCACATTCCAAAGAGGAGTGGAGGCTGTTAGAGCAGTAAAAGGAGAACATGAGATAACACTAAATGTTCATCCAACTGATTAGCTGAGGAGAAATGTTAAATATAAGCATGTGTGTTTCTAGGTGCCTGCTGCTTCATCCCAGGCTCCCTCCTTGTTCGGTTCAGAGGAGAAGCAAGAAGTGACTTCTGCTCCAGTGCAGAAAAAGGTTACAGAGGAAAAGCCTTCGGGTAAGGAGACAGAGCCAACCACAACATCCCCTAACGAGAGCAACCTAAACAAGAAGAAGCCTGCTGGAGCTGTCAGCCTGTTTGGAGGGATTAATGTGCTTGGAGATGCTGCCAAAACCACCAAGGTGAGAATAGAAGCTACTCTGCCTGTTTTATAACAGAAGTTTCAGGTAGCAAACCATATCATGGTAAAATTATAACATTTAAGTAGTTCCTCAAATGGTGCACTGTTGCCTTTGTGTTCCACAGAACCAGGATCCACTGGATGACAGTGATGATCTCAACTGGAATAAGGAAGCCCCACCACCCATAGATAGCAAGAAGCCAAAGGCCAAGAAAAACACATTTAGCCTGTTTGATGATGATGAAGATAAGGAGGAACCTGATAATATAGCTCCTGTTTCTATATCAGCCAAACCAACAGAGAAAACCACATTAAAGGTTTGCTTTTCATCTAAAGCTACTGAAAATAGCTGCCGCTTTTTATAAAAGCAGTGTGTATAGAAGTGTGTATAGAAGTGTGTACAGACATGTGCATTGGTGTTAACATTGGTCGTGTTTCAGTCTCAGGAGCAGAAAACACACACAAAGAGCACAGGTGTGTTTCAGGACGAAGAGCTGCTGTTCAGCCAGACGCAGCTAAGAGATAATGACCCAGAGGTGGACCTCTTTTCCACCTCAGCTAAACCCTCAGTGAGTGTAAGCTACTGTAAATTATCTGTATATTTCCTTACCCTTGTACAGATGTGTTATGTATGGTGTGTGTAGGTAATACAGGAACCTCGATTTAACGGACCACCATTTAACAGATTTTGGATTGAACAGACAAAATCTGGACAAAACCAAATGTCCGGTCTGATTGTTTAAAATTCTTACGAGTAGCATACCAAGACCAATAGTCTCTCTGTTTACAGTAGTGTTCAAAAAAATAGCAGTGATTTAAAAAAAGTGAATAAAGCACAAAATCATTATAATAACTTTTATTTCCATAAATGCAAATGCACTGAAAATACTACACTTTCAATTCTAAATGAAAACATTAACAAAATTTAGCCAGTTTGTGTTAATCCTTTACAGAAAGTTAAGAAAAATGAATATTAGGCTGTTCAAAATAATAGCAGTGCCAGCATTTTCTTTAAAAACTTAAAAAATGTATGTATAAACTGAAAAAAATGTTTGAGGTTCCACTTTACTTTAAATTACTGAACTAATATTTAGTGGCAGAACAATTGTTTCCGAGATCTGTGTTGCATGGAGTCAACCAACTTCTGGCACCTCTGAACAGGTATTCCAGTCCAGGATGATTACACTACATTCCACAGTTCTTCTGCAATTTTGGGTTTTGCCTCAAAAGAACGCATTTCAGATGTCAGCCCACAAGTTCTCTATAGGATTGAAGTCAGGAGATTGGGCTGGCCACTCTATTACTCCAGTCTTGTTTGTCTGTAACCAAGATCTTTTGGGTCACTGTCATGTTGAAACACCCATTTTAAGGACATTTCTTCTTCGACATAGGGCAACATGATCTCCTTAAGTATTCTGATATATTTAAACTGATCCATGATCCCTCGTATGTGATTAATAGGTGTAACACCATGGTATGATACTGTCTATGGCCACTAGACCCAAAAAGAACAATTTTGCTTTCACCAGTCCACAAAATGTTGAGCCATTTCTCTTTGGACGAGTCAATGTGTTCCTTGGGAAATTGTAACCCATTCAGGACGTGTCTTTTTCTTAACAACGGGACTTTGCAAGGAGTTCCTGCTGGTAAATTGGCTTCACTTAATCATCTTCTGTACTCACTGGTAACTTCAGATGTTCCTTGATCTTTCTGAAGGTGATCATTGGCTAAGCCTTTGCCATTTTGGCTTTTCTTCGATCCTTTCGAACAGTAGTTCCACGCTTCCTTCCGTGTCTTTCAGGTTTTGGTTTTCACTTCAAAGCGTCTGAGATCATTTTAGCTGAGCAGGCTATAATTTGCTGCACTTCTCTGTATGTTTTTCCCTCTACAATCAACTTTTTAATCAAAGTACGCTGTTCATCAGAACAATGTCTGGAACAACCCATTTTACCCAGTATTTCAGAAGGAAATGTGCTTTGACCAACTTGTGCAACATTTGCCCCCCTCCTACCTAAGGGCCAAAATTGACACCCGTTCTTCTGCAGAATGAATGACTTCACCAATTGAACTCCTCACTGCTATTATTTTGAACAACCCCCTTTCAATTAATGCTCCGATTACTCAGAATGAGCGGCATGCATGTCCTAATTGTTGGGTTTGTTTTGTTTTCACTACTCTACTACACTTTCAAGTAAATTTTTTGCTATGTAGAAACAGCATTTCTACTAAAAACAGTGATTTATCAGGTTAATGGTGTTGTACTGCTATTTTTTTGAACACCACTGTACATGAGTGATTGGCTTTATTTTGTCGGGAGGCTTGCTTTGTTCTCGCTAAATTTTGCCAATTCTAGTGCTTAGTTGTGCACCAGCACTGCTCCAGTAGCCACCAGCAGTGCTTCAGACTCAGAAAAATAGATACTCTGGCCGCTCAGGTGGTGCAGCGTTAAAAACACAAGCTGGAACCAGAGCTGGGATCTCGAATACATCATATTGAGTCTCAGCTCTGCCTGCTGACTGGGCTGAGCAGCCACATGAACAACAATTGGCCTGTTGTTCAGATGGGTGGCATATTAAAAAAGCCGGATAGGGACTCTCTCATAACTAATGCAATTACATTCTCTGCTGGCTGATTGATGGCGCCTGCATTAAGATGGGAAAAGCGTGCTGTCAGGGTGTGTCTCTCCGTACACAGTGCTGATCCGCACTGCACTCGTGAAAGTGTAGGTGACAAGATGCATACGGCTGCTGCCCATGTGTCGGAGGAGGCGTGGGTTAGCTTCGTTCTCCTCAAGCAGAGCGGGGATCCCCACTATACGACCACGGCAAAAAAATATCTCCTCCACCACACAAGGTAAATAAAATTTCTCCACAGTAGTACAGTACAGCAATTCCAACATTAATTTGCAGATTTTACATTACATATTTACATATCTACGTATTTACATTGTTCATTTTACTGTTTATCATATGTGTATGTTTAGCACTTTTGTGGACCTTAGTGCTGTGTTTTTGTGTATTTTTGCACATCCTGGGAAAAAAACTCGCTGTTTGGGACAGTCGCATTTTACGGACCAGTGCTCTCGCATTTTAGTCAGTTTAAATCCAGGTTCCACTGTATATCCATACATAACTAATAGAATTTTAATAATTAGCTGGTGTCTGGTGTTTGATATGATTGCAGGCTCCTCAGCCAAGCTCAGTCAAGCCTTCTACCGCTCCTGCATTGTTTGCGGAGGATGACGATGATGACCTGTTCAGCTCTGCGAAACCAAAAGCTCCTCCGGTAATGTACTAGGATGTTGAGACTACTACATACTGTCTACTGCTTCAGTATACACCGATTAGGCATAACATTGTGACCACCTTTCTAATATTGTGTTGGTCCCGCTTTTGCTGCCAAAATAGCCCTGACCCATCGAGGCATGGACTCCACTAGACCACTGAAGGTGTGCTGTGGTATCTGGCACCAGGATGTTAACAGCAGATCCTTTAACTCCTGTGAGTTGTGAGGTGGGGCCTCCATGGATCGGACTTGTTTGTCCAGCACATCACACAGATGCTCGATTGGATTGAGATCTGGGGGAATTGGAGGCCAAGTCAACACCTCAAACTCGTTGTTGTGCTCCTCAAACCATTCCTGAACCATTTTTGCTTTGTGCCAGGGCGCATTATCCTGCTGAAAGAGGCCACAACCATCATGGAATATCGTTTCCATTAAAGAACCAGCGTTAACTTCTTCAGCAATTTGAGTTACCGTAGCTCGTCTGTTGGATCGGACCACACCGGCCAGCCTTCGCTCCCCACGTGTATCAGTGAGCCTTGGCCGCCCATGTTCTATCATCGGACCGCTTTTGATAGACACTGACCACTACAGACCGGGAACACCCCACAAGAGCTGTAGTTTTGGAGATGCTCTGACCCAGTCATCTAGCCATCACAATTTGGCCCTTGTAAAACTTTTCTCAAATCCTTACGCTTGCTCATTTTTCCTGCTTCTAACACATCAAATTTGAGGATAAAATGTTAACTTGCTGCCTAATATATCCCACTAACAGGTGCCGTGATGAAGAGATAATCAGTGTTATTCACTTCACCTGTCAGTGATCATAATGTTATGCCTCGTCAGTGTATACTACATAGTGCATCCATTTAGGTGTTTGAGTATATGTACTTTCTCAGTTAAAACAGATATTTTCTAACAAGAAAAAAATACAAAGTGATCAAAAAGTACATTAGGTAGTCTTTATCAAAAAAAGCTAAATGTACAGTATATTTTTGTGAAATTACTATATTTCCAGTTTGTTTTAATTAATTTTTAGCACATTGTTTAGTTTTTTTATTATTATTATTTTTGTAGAATAGTTTTAATTAGGGATGTCCCGATCACGTTTTTTTGTTCCCGAACTTTAATTTTGATCCCGATCCGATACCGATTCTCAAACCGATACTTGTATTTTCTAGATATTGTCTAGATAAGAACTAGATAATACTGTTCACATAGTGCACACTTCAAGTACATTACAGTTATTCAAATTAATCCAATGTACATGTTTAACAACTGAATAGCTCTGCAGTGCTGTCAAAAAAAATTGCCTGCATCCAAGCTATTGCTTAATGTTCTTTTACAAAATAAAAGTAAACAAACCTAGTGCAGCATTGTAGTAAAAATGAAGTGAGATAATTACAGTTTCACTTTGAACTTTACATTCAAAGAACATAATTCTGTTTAATGCAGTGATACACTATAAATGAACAAAAATCTCCACTCACAAGTGGTGTAGCAGCTTAACTTGAATATAAAAAAACAAATAAGTTACTTAACAGCATTACAGTAAAACCTGAATACCAAAATAAAATGGAAAGTCACTCTTGTTATGAAGGAAAGCCAGTTCTTAAAGTGCTTGTATTGTGACAATGGTTTGATGGACGGATCTACGCAAAGTGAGTGTGTTGATGGTTTGATTAGTGAATATACCCTGTATTTTATTTCTTTATTAAGCAAGTGCATCACTACGACGCTTGGTTACATAACTAAGCCAATCAGAGTGCTTGATACTGAGATGTCGTTCAGTCTTGTAACACGTAAACTCGTAAAAGCTGTATGTTATGGTCCTGAAGTTTTCATACTTGGATTAAAAGTTATTGTTTTGTAAACCGGAGTGATCCTCGACTCACACACCATATAAACAGTAAAATTCTACAGTAATGAACGCAGCTCTGCTCCCACAGCCTCGTGAAACGCTCGCATTGCAGACATTACACTTCGCTGTTGGACTCGTTTCACTTTCCAATTTAAAGTATTTCCACACAGCGGACATGCTGACGTAAAACAAAAGATCGGGTTATGATCGGCATTAGTAAAGCCGATTTCCGATCAGTTAAAAATGCCTTGATCGGCCCCGATCCCGATCTGTGAGATCGGATCGGGACATCCCTAGTTTTAATGTTATGAATTCTGATGAGATGTGTGAATAATTCATACAATTTATTTCTCATGTTCAGAAAGTACCAGTCAAGCCCAGTAAGCCTAAAAACGATGTTGCTGAAAAGGTTTTAAGTACAGCGCAGTCACCTGAGAATGAGGTATGTGACGTTTTTCACGTTAATTTATTAATCACTACATAAAAAAAAATATGTAAACAGATTTATCTGTACATGATATTATTCAGATATTTACTGGTAAAAGAAAAATAAATAGCTCTGGAAAAACTGAGAGACCACTGCAAAAGTATTGTTTTTCTGGTTTTGCTATTTATTTGTGTGTGTGTGTGTGTGTGTGTGTGTGTGTGTGTGTGTGTGTGTGTGTGTGTGTGTGTGTGTGTGTGTGTGTGTGTGTAAAATGAACATTTTATCCAAATTTATTTGCAGAAAATGACCAAGATGCAGGGTTTTCAGATCTGGAATAATGCTCACATTCATTTCAAAGAACACAATCCTAATGTTTCAGTATTTGGTTGAATAACCCCGATGCATTTATGCATGTTGGCATGCTTTCCACCAGTCTTTCACATGCTATTGGGTGACAAACAGCTCGCCATTGTTTGATAGCTTGTGACCATCCATCCTCCCCTTCATCACATTTCAGAGGTTCTCAAATAGGTTTAGATCTGGAGACTTGGCTGCCATGAGAGTGTCTTGACCACATCATTACTGATCCTCTGTCAAGTTTCACAGTGTAGACACTGTGGTTTTTACACCTCTTCAGGTCTCCGTGAGACCATGAGACAATCAGGTTTTTTGCAAACTTCAGCCTGGTTTGTCTTTGCTTCTTATTGAGGATTTGAAATGTTACCTCAGCTTCTATTTGTTATTTATTTTGTAGCCCACTTGATATCATCCTACGGACATTGAGTGACATTTGTTCTGGTCAGTGGAGGGTCATTGTTGCCCTCTTGTTAGTCTCTAGGTTTATTGTCTCCAATGTCTGCTGCCTAACCTTGTTATGAGCCATCGTCTTATAACAAATTTTAAGGATGGAAGCAGCCTGTTTTATTGTATTCCTCTGCAATAAAGTCTGAAAGTAAGGTCAATGTTGAACCATTATTTGTCTTTCTTATAATTTTTTTCCCCCACTTTTTTGGAATGGCAGTTTTTGTTATTTTCAGTTACTTTTTAGTTACTAGCACCATTTTTGCCACCCACTTGGCCCTACTGCCAGGAGTGATGACCACAGAAGTGGTTTTTATGCTGTTTATTATTAAATTACATTTAATTCAGATGATCATTTGTCAGTAGCCCATTAATTAGAAGTCTGCATGTGTTGGAATTTACACTGGGATGGAATGTCTGCCCTACATGTAGAAAATCTGATTTAAGAAAAAAATTGAGTGGTCTCAATGTTTTTCCAGAGCCATATATAGTTGTAATGTTATTGTTATTTTATATCATCCTGGACTTTAAAACACAAAAAAGTAGAATCTGTAGAAAAATCATAGCTTATGTTACTGATAAATAATGTGTTGAGTTATGAAGTTTGAGTTAATGTCATTAATTGCACAGAAGCCTGCGAGCACTGTAAAACCTAAAGAAACCACCTCCAGGATCGGAAAACTCCAAGTAATGTTTTATTAAGAATTCCCTCTTTCTGTTACTCTGTAAAAATTCCTTTCACTTTTTCCATGATGGCTTCGCTGCATAAAGTTGATTCAAACTCTCGAGTTTGAATCTTAGCTCTGCTATCGGCAGGCAGGGCTCCTATACGGACAATGATTGGCTCATTCGAAGGCTGGGAATATCTCATACTGGTTGCAATTACAAACTATGATGACTAATTGATGCCACCTGCATAGAGACGGGGGATAATGGAGATCAGTGTGTGACTCTCCGTGCAGGGTACGGATGTCCATATGAACTCGCCTAATGCAGGTGAAAAGAAGCGGTCAGCTGCTGCACACATGTCACTCGGTCAGGAGTGGAGGTCTGCAGCAGTAAAGGCAATAAAGGAAAAAATATGATTGGGTAATTGGGTACAACTAGATTGGGAGGACAATAAAAAAAAAAAAAAAAAAACATTAAAATAGCTTTTTATATTTGGGCTTGGGTTAACTTTACATGAAGCTACAATGCCACGCTCTTGATACCTGCTCACAATGATCACGTTCTTTAAACCTGCTCACAATGAGGACTAAATTCTGCATGCATCTTTACCTCACACGCCTTTGCTAACAGCTTCATTCCTCTTCATTTGATTTCTCAGTTAATAAAGCATGTATTAAAATATAATAAAAATCTAAAACTAAGCTGATTTGCTCTGTAGTTGACAGTCAGTAGAGCATTTGGATTTATCAAGTTCTTTTATTTCAGACATATTTTAAAGAATGAACTGTAAGTTGATGCTGCTGCAGAAGGAACGTTGGGATTTCGGTGCCAGATATTCAGTCATTAAACATTATTAATCTAATCAGTGTCACAGTGGGTCCATAGCCTAGAGCAGCACCACCAGCCAGAGTTGACTATATAAATTGACATGGTGTTTTATCGCTTGGGTGACATTTGTAGGAAAATCGCAATGGAATCGCATGGTCCCTCATGAACTTAAACTTGCAATCTTGTGGTTTAACCACAAGGCAATAGTGCACACAAATTTAAAACATGGGAAAGGCAGGCAAAGCAGACAGAACAGTGTGGGAAAAGAGATCAGGCTTTTTTATTTTCAATGTAATTAAAATGATTAATTTAGTTTATTTATTTATTTTTGGTTGTGGGTTGTTTTCTCTGTGAAATTCCAAATGCTCTATAGAATATTGATGTATTTTTCTTCACTATCACTGAAAGTCCCTGATATGTACAGTCAGCTCCAAATTAAGTGTCCCCCATGTTAACAGTGGGTTGAAAATAAAAAAAAAAACATCTAGTGGGTAATCGACCCAATCTTTTACTAAAGTAGCAGAGAAATCATACATTTAATACAGCTAAATATAAATTACTTATTTGCATTAACAACTTTATCTTGATAAGAGTTGAGGTAGTTCCTCTGCCACCCAGAAACACCCAGAAACAGAGTATCTTGACCTGGATTAGATGGATTAGCTGTCCGTAGCTCTGTCCAGGGTGCATTCCAGGTCCATTTTCTGCATTTTTGTGAAATGGAAAGGAATCAGAGTGATAGGCCTGCCTACAGTGAACAGTGACTGAAGGAAAGGACTGGACCTGGATCCTCAAGGCCCACTAAAAAGCTCCCTTTTAATAAGTTTATAACACAACCCCATTTGTCACAATAATTGGCACCCCTGCATTTAGTACTTAGGCCAAAATTCATGTAATAATTTTAGGAGTCTTGTGCTATAATACTATAATACAAGGAAATTAAAGAATTTATTCATTCATGTCCCTTGATTCTTTAGATCAAGGTTTTTCAAACCCTGGATTGCGATCCTCGGGTGGGCTACGAACCAAAAAATGGGTTGCAGAGAAAAATAATAATTATTAAATAAAGGAATTTTAAGAGGCGCATAAACACAAAATAAACTTGTAAACTACAGTGGAACCAGATTGCCACCATTTTTATTAATGAAGTATATTTTGTTTTGGGCTTAATTTTGAAGCATCGTTTGTGTTGCCTGGGTCGCGGTAAGAATCATGGACAAAATATGGGTCACTTGCTTTAGTTATCCGACATCTAGGTCCTCTTTTATTTCAGCCCATTTAATAGGCTTTAGGTTAGGGAAGTGTGAAGGCCATAGTCATAGATTGATTGTCAGCTCAATTTTCGAGTGGATTGGACATGCATTTTGGATCATTGTTCTGCTAGAGGATCCAGTTTCTGTTGTTCTTCTGGTGCTTTTGTATATGGTTAGATGTAGATAAATAGATGAAGACAGTTTTTTGGCATTAAAATGATTTAATTGTAGATTTGGAGACTCTAAAATACTACCCATGATGTGTCGGGATACACCTTCCTAGGCAGTTCTATTACAACTCTAATTGGTTAAAGTTGTGTATCACCCTGACAAAGAATATGGGCAGTTTTGGGCATCGCTATTTTGGCTATTTGTGAATTCTCTATGTTGATAAACAGCTAGGGGAATTTGGCCTCTGTGTTGGCTCATTTATTTCCCAGTTAATCAAAGTCATACGTCACTATTTATTAGTTCCTTAACATTAAAATTTTAAAAGTAAACAGGCTTCAGTTTATAGGAATTGCCAGATTGTTAGAAGGAGTACCAATAACTGTCACACATGGTTTTGTTAAAAATCTATATATTAGATTTTTTTAATTTTTAGATTAAATGTATTTTCATTATGGCTTTGATTTCTCTTACTTTCATTGTGAGATTCAGCTAATTGACAACTAACTTTTCCTGTGCTCTTTTTTCCTTCCCAACCTTTACTAGGGCTTCAAATAATTTTGGAGCTGACTTTAGCTTAGCGTTTGTGTGCACTTCATTTCATATAATTCCATATCCGAGTTTTAAGGCTTCTACTGCTGCTCTTTCAGGCTACTTTGTCTATCAACCCTGCCAGCCTGATGCCAGGAGCAGGGCCACGGATTCCAGGAGCTGTCAGCGTAATCCCCGGCCTGGCACACGCCCCTTCAATTGGAGCTGCAGGATCCATAGAGCCCCAGACTGCTCTGGGTGAAGGGGTGAGCTTTGACACGCCAGCTCAGGCCTCCACACTACAAAGTGCCAATAAGGTGAGTCTGGTGGTTTTGTGGCATGACGCAACTCCATGTGGTCTATATTTAACCCAGTGATGTTTTTACCGCGCAGGATCGTGTTAAGGGCTCAATGCGACGGCGGCCTCAGACACGAGCAGCGAGAGTCTTGGCGGCCCAGCGATCTGAAGATGCATATTCAGGCAGCCAGGAGGAGAACTCTAATCAGGCTGGTTCTGGAGCCAGCTTTAATCCTCCTTCTAGTTCAGTCAGGCCCTCCGCTCTTACCTTACCCATAAGCACCGGCAACACCTCAGCACCTGCTCTGACCCCTTCTGATGAGACAGTCAGACCCAAGATTCCCCCACCTGCTCAGGAAGATTTGTTTTCCTCAAAGGATCTATTTGCACCAGTCTCAGCCCCTAAACACACTCCTTCTCCACAACCTAAAACGACACCCTCCGACACGATTTCCAATAGTGCCTCCAAGGAAAAGGAGTCAGCGCCACCCATCTTGGATGATGACGAGGATCTTTTTGCCACAGTCAAGCCGAAGTCAGTTAAGAAAGCAAGTGCCATGCCTTTCCTTAATGATGATGACAATGATGACATATTTGGATCAGAGAAGAAGAAGGACTCGAAGACACTGGGCATTTCTAGTAAATCAGACATTTTCCAGGTGATTTATGTTCAGTACTTTTTTAGTACCTTTATTTAACCTAACTCTGATGTCTAGTTAAATTAATACCCTCCATACAGATGTACCCCCTCACAGAAAAGCAGCAATTCTAACTTAAATTGGGAAAACTTGTATACATTAATAGTGTGCATTAAAATCTGAAACAGAAAAACTATTAAACTTTTAAATCATATAAACAGTAAACAGGAAACAAACAAATTTAAATCCTCAGGTGCTTTAATGCATTTACACACCACTGTGGAAGGGGTTTCTTACTGCTGCCACTTTGATATTTACATTTTCAGCATTTAGCAGACGCTGTTATCCAAAGCAACTTACAGTACTGTGACAGTATACAATCTAAGCAATTGAGGGTTAAGGGCCTTGCTCAAGGGCCCAACAGCAACCTGGCAGTGGTGAGGTTTGAACCAGCAATGTTCTGATTACTGGACCAGAACCTTAACCACTAGGCTACAGCCCCCCTATGTAATCCCCATGACATGTATGGGTGCCTGTGAGAGTCGGGGGGGTGTGTGTGCCATATGGAGCTTAGCATGGCTCTCTTAACCCTTTCCACAGGTTCTGTTGCGCAAATTTAATTTTGAACCACCAAAATAATTTCCACCAAAAAATAAATAGGTTCTGAACCAGAAATGTTTGTTCCCAGCTGGAACCAAAGAAAGGTAGGGTTTTCAGCACAAACCATAAAGACATCAATAGGTGTAAAGTTGTAGACAAAAAAGAAGAGTCTTCTTATTACCAATAGTTGATCCATGTTTGCCTTTTGGATAAAAACAAGCTTCTGTAACAAATTTTCACAGGTAATCTATTCACTCTGCCAGCTTGTTACTACGGTTTACTTGCATTGTGCATTGTGCAGCGCCCTTTGTTGATAATGCATCCCTAGTTTTAATAAAAACTGGTTTTATTAAGCAGCTGGATTGTTCTCTAAATAGCACCAAGCTTTCAGTAAATCTGAATGAAACCCGTTTAGGATCCAGTTATTTTGGTCGAAAAGGGCTAGCAATCAGAGAGGGTGTGTTGCGATCCAGCTCTCCTTGATTAGATTGGGGTTTATGCAAGCGGTAGCAGATTCACATTAGCGAATTGGAAGTGACTAGGTTGGGAGATGAAGGGAAAATCTAGAAAAATGGAACCCGTTTAAGATCTAGTTATTTTGGTCAAAAAGGGATAGCAAAACTAGTCATTTCCAATATCCACTGCTGAGTGTCTATCTGAAATATTTTCACAGGATGAAAAAGAAACACAGTCCAAAGTTGTTAAATCTAAAGAAGCATCCTTGGATGTGAGTCTGTTTGATGATGATGTGGACATTTTTGCTGATTTGACCTCCACAACGAAGCCCAAGGAAAAGAAAGTAAAGAAAAAAGTGGAAACTAAATCAATATTTGATGATGACATGGGTGAGTTACTGGTGTTAGTAGTTACCGACACGTAAACCACATCTACATATGTGCAACCTCATACTTCATATGTCTTTACTGCTATTTCTGCTTTTTCACAGATGATATTTTTTCATCTGGAATCACAAAACCAGTAGTGGCCTCATCTTTAAAGAAACCTAAGAAGCCCACACAGGAAAGCAGCTCAGCAGAGGAATCGGGGATCAGTATTTTTGATGATCCCCTTAATGTGTTTGGTGGAAATTAAGTATCGGAGAAATGTTAGTGTTGTAATTGTGTAGAGATGTTTATTGAACGGACAGAGACTAAATTTTACTAAATTAATACTGTTAATAGAGACTTTATACATTTTGAAAAATCTGAAAACTTATAATGGCATCTAGCAACTCATTCTTAATCAGTAGCTTATAGCTTCATAAACTAGATTAATAGTAAACTCAAGTAACTTCTAACAGCATCTAGACTCATTTCTGATCAGTGGGATAAAGCTGAAGTGCTATTCAGAATAACTGTTGGTTTTATTTGTACTTTAAAGCACTTTTGAGATGAATGTATCATTTACATTTACATTTTCAGCATTTAGCAGACGCTTTTATCCAAAGCGACTTACACAGTGAGCGGAACACGGTGAGCAATTGAGGGTTAAGGGCCTTGCTCAGGGACCCAACAGTGGCAACTTGGTGGTGGCGGGGCTTGAACCGGCAACCTTCTGTTTACTAGTCCAGTACCTTAACCACTGAGCTATCACTGGCCCCACTGGTATCACTTGTAAATGCATTGTAAAATCAGATTGATTTGATTGTAACTGTGTACATTCCTCTCACACGTTATGGTTCATTTTTCTCTTGCATCAGTTTTTGGTGTATTAACTGTTAGGTCAGCATTAATTCTTGTTTAATGCTGTTTTTTAATGTTTTTGTGTTGCATGTTAAATCATTTTGTAAACTAAAGAAAATATATTTTATGAAAATTAAGTGGTGTTTTTGTATTAAATAGTTATTTATGCATATTTAGGGCAACAGTTTGGGAAAGGTCCTTTGCTCTTCTAGAATGACCCTTGTGTGCCCCTGTGTATAAAGATCCATAAAGACATGGGGCATGGTAGAACTCCAGTGGTGTTGGGGTGGGATGAATACAGTGTATGTAAACTATGGTGAGGTGCCAGAGAATGACTGGCAATGTGGCCAAAAACAGATATTACAAATGGGGTTTGTTACAGTAAAAAAGGAACTTGGGTGCTCAGGTGGGGCAGCGGTAAAACACGCTAGCACACCAGAGCTGACATTTCAAACTCGTCGGTTTGAAACTCACCTCTGCCATCCGGCAGGCTGGGTGCCTACATAAACAATGATTGGCTGTTGTTCAAGGGCAAGGGTGCCAGAAGGGATTCCTCATACCTGATGCAATTATGACCTCTACTAGCTGATTGATGGCGCCTGCACAGAGACGAGGGATAATGTGGACAGGGTGTGTCTCTCTGTACACAAAGCTGATCCACATATTAACTTGCCTCATGCAGATGAAAAGATGCACTCGGCTACTGCACACGTGTTGGAGGGGGCGTGTGTCACTCTCGGCTCTCCTCAACCAGGTTGATGAACATCAGTAGAGTGGAAGCGTAATGCAATACGATGATCAAATATGACTAGAATGGGGGAAAATGCAAAAAAAAAAAAAAGGAACTTTAATACTTCCATCACTTGTAAAGACTATGAGGTACCTGAACTCCTCCACTAGGAGCAGGTTTTGGCCCCTCACCTGGAAAGAATACCCCTCTCTTTTCCAAGGAAAAGCTTTTGCTGTTGTAAAAAAAGCGGGAATCATTGTATCGGTTTGTGGTGGTGATGCAGGAACTTAGTCATGGTCTGCAAAGAACTTACAAAGTATCAAAGAAATCTCATTGTTAAAAGATATCAGTAATAAAAAAGTTACAAAACATTTCCAGAGCATTACATATAACATGAAACACAGTGAAGACGTTCATAGATAGTTTAAAAAAATGGCACAGGAGTGACATTGGACATTCCTTCACAATTGATAAAAAGACAAGAAGAAAACTGGTCTGGGAGACTGCCAAGTGGCCTAATGCAACATTAAAGGAGCTGCAGGAATGTCTGGCAAGTACTGGTTGCATATTACATGGGACGACAATCTCCTGTATCATCCTGTATCATTTGTCTGGGCTGTGGGGTAAAGTGGCAAGATGGAAGCCTGTTTCTGCAAACATCCAAACTACATCAATTCTGCCAAATGCAGACATCCGAAGTCTCCCGGAAGTTCCGGGAGTCTCCCGCATATACATAGCGGCTCCCTGATGCTCGCAAGTCAGATAAAATCTCCCGGAATCTAGAACGAGCGGCCAAGAGCGACACAAACGCGCACGCAGGCGACACAGACTTTTTTCCCTATCGCGCTGTGGTAGCCTACCTTGTGGTAACGCGCTCCCCTCGTGTGCATATTCATGAAGCGCATGTAAAACAGGGAGGGTTCTGGTTGGGGTCCGGGGGTACCTCCCTGAAATGAGTTTTTGCAACTTGGGATGTCTGACAGTATAATGACGAGGTCAAACAATATGGGGCACTGCATTTGCCAAAAATGCTGGATACAGTACATGCATCACCATGCAGAAGAGCAGGGTGCAAAGCAAAAACATTTGTCAGATACACTAAATGTAACATGTTTTTGTGTATTTCAAAGACAAAAAACTGTTTCCTGTTATACCATGCGTGATGCTGTAAATGCTGTGTGATGTGATTTTTAGGTGACTATTTAAGTGAATGCAGTTTAAAGAAAAAAAGTTAGTGTTTTAGTGTTCAGATGATTTTCCTTTATTAAGGGGTGACACGGTGGCTTAGTGGGTAGCACTGTCGCCGCACTGCAAGAAGGTCCTGGGTTCGATCCCCAGGTGGGGCGGTCCGGGTCCTTTCTGTGGAGTTTGCATGTTCTCCTCGTGCCTGTGTGGGTTTCCTCCGGGTGCTCCTGTTTCCTCCCACAGTCCAAAAACCAGCAGGCTAATCGGAATCACTGAATTGTCCTATAGATACCTAGCAGCTAGATGCACAAATAGGGTCGCCACATTCATAGTCACAAAAAGGAGGACGTCATACCAGGAACAGGGGGACATGATACGGCAACACACAGAATGAAACCATTACCCATATAACAGAGTTTTTGACCAAGCTTTTTTTTAAGCTGAGATGTTCCTGAGCATGAGAGCTGACTAATTGACTCAAGTAGAGGTGTATGCAGAACAGAGCGAAATTCAACCACCCAATCACAATTTAGAGGGCGGACCTTCTGCGAATCGTGGCTCGCCCACCACTGGCCAATCGCTACTATAGGTCAATCTATAAGCAGTCAAAGGAGGCTGAAATACAAAAGCATTTGTTTTGACATGTACCTGAGCCAATGACAGATAATATTGATCAAAAATGTAACCAGTTCGCTCCAAAAGGAGGATTTTTAAGTGTCCGTCCTAGCGTTGCATGGGCGGAGGACTGGCAGCTGAAAAACCGGACTGTCCGACCTAAAGCCGGACGGCTGGCCACCCTATGCACAAACCAGTGCATTGTAGTGCCGGCCCCAAGCCCGGATGAATAGGGAGGGTTGTGTCAGGATGGGCATCCGGCGTTAAACTGTGCCAAATCCAGCCGGCGACCCCTAACGGGAAGAAGCCGGAAATGCCGACCGCGTAACCGAAAAACGGGACAAGGGCTGAGGAACAAGAAGAAGATGTGTTTCCTTTATCAAAATAAAAAATAAATCGTTACATTGCACCATCAGATTTTTTTTGATCAAACAAGACCTGATGTCCACTACAAGGGACAGATGATTAAAAAAAAAAAAAAAATTTTAATAAATAAATTACATTGTTGAAAAATTATGTTTTGTACTATGTTTCTTTTAACCACAATACTTAAATTATCAATAAAAAATCCTAAATATCAAAACCTTTTTTCTTCTGGGTCTCAGGAGGATATACGGTGCGATTTAATGTCACGTGTGTGTACGTTACTGTTACCGTAGAAACCATAGCTCCATTCCGGGGAGTCGGGAAAGAAAACCGCACAGTTGAGAACGGAATAGTCCCGCCTCTGCGTTGTTCTCATTGGACCGCAAACAGAGTTTCATAAACACTGCTTGATATTATTGGGTATTTGGGTTGTCAGTTAGACGTGTGAGAGCGGCAGGCTGCAAGATGCGCTTCTGCACTGATGGTATTTACTACCGTTTATTCTTATTTCTTTATAAACCGCGTTGTTTAACGTGCTAGCGAGTAAGCTAACACAGATAGCGTTAACTCTGCTTGTTATATTAACTACTGTAGCTGTTAGCTTGAAAAAACACAAGGTTTCATACAAACGATTAGCTAGCTAACCGCGCTAGTGCTTTGTGTTCCCTCTTACATTTCTTTGTTTGCTAAATAATTAGCATTAGGTGGATAATTTCCTGTACTTTAAAATGCACCGTTGCTGGTTAATTGTTAGCTAGCAACCGTTTTCTGATGCTAACCAGCTAGCTTCAGGGTTAGATGCATACCTGCACACAGAGTGATCCAATTAAAGGAATCTAACAGATCTGCTTCCATGTTTGATCTGGTCATCGTGACTCTTTGTGAAGCTCTGTGTGTATATGATTCCCAGGCTTGTTTATTATCATAATGCAATAATACCAATTCTTCTACACAATAAACAAATGAAGTCAAAAGTTTACATACACTTGTAAATGGCTGGTTTGTCAACTGTACAGTTCTGTGACTGAATGATTGAAACACGTCCAAAAAAGCAAACAAAAACCTCTAGTATGCGACACTGTCCACAGTCAAGCAGGCTTTGCATTGCCCTGAACTGAAGGCTGTCCTGCAACAAAGAGACTCTTTCTTTTTTATTCTTTCTTGACTGTAGACAGTGTTAACTGTGATCCAGTAGCTTTTTATTTAGCTTAGATTTGATTAGATTCAACTTTATTGTCATTGTGCAGAGCAAACAAGTACAAAGCCAACGAAATGCAGTAGCATCTAACCAGAAGTGCAAGATAGAGATGATTTACATATATTACAGTTAAAGTGCAGAAGTGACCGGATAGTGAAATGAGGAGACATATAAGAATATTAAACAGATAATGTTGATATTAAACAGATAATAATGATTGTACAGTAGGGCGGCACGGTGGCTTAGTGGGTAGCACTGTCGCCTCACAGCAAGAAGGTCCTGGGTTCGATCCCCAGGTGTGCGGAGTTTGCATGTTCTCCCCGTGTCCGTGTGGGTTTCCTCCGGGTGCTCCGGTTTCCTCCCACAGTCCAAAGACATGCCACCAGGCTAATTGGAAACACTGAATTGTCCTATAGATACCTAGCCGCTAGATGCACAGGCCAGTGCGTTGTAGTGCCGGTCCCAAGCCCGGATAAAATAGGGAGGGTTGTGTCAGGAAGGGCATCCGGCGTAAAAATTGTGCCAAATCAATGCGGATCATGATCTGCCGAGAGCCGACCCCGCAACCGAACGGGACAAAGGCAGAGGAAGAAGAAGAAGAATGATGATTGTACAGTGTATAGACTAATATGTATTTACAGAGTAATGAAAGGTGACTAAAGTGGCCAAATGAATGGGTAATGACTGATAATAGATAAAGTAAAGTATGTACGTATAGCAGATATGTACAGTAAATACATTACTGTTGTGCTGGTGTAAGTAGTGCAATAGGGCCATGTGCAAATTTGCTAAATACTGATGGTATATACAGGTGAGATGATACATTTGTAAAAAGTACAGAGTTTAATGTGGTACAAAGTGCAGTGATATTTTTACATTGGTGTGGTAGAGTTTAGCAGGGTTACAGCCTCAGGAAAAAAAACTCTTCCTGAGTCTGCTGGTACGAGAGCGGAGGCTCCAGTAACGCCTGCCAGATGGAAGCAAAGTAAAAAGTCCACGATTAGGATGAGAAACATCCTTGATAATGTTCCTCGCTCTGCCCACGCACCTTTTATGGTAAATGTCCTGTATGGTGGGTAGCTGGGTGCCAGTGATGCGTTGGGAGGTTTTAACCACCCGCTGAAGAGCTTTTGCGGTCAGCTGCGGAGCCGTACCACACACGGATGCAGTTTGTAAGAATGCTCTCAATGGTACAGCGGTAAAAGTCCACAAGTATTCTGGGACACAAGTAGGCTTTCTTGAGTCTCCTTAAGAAAGTAAAGGGCACATTTGGTCATTCAGCATTTTTGTGAGCATCCACACTTGACCATATGGACACTGTTTTGGTGATGTTCTTGATCTTGGCAAATGTTTTATCGTTTCATGTACTTTGTACTTACAGACGTTTGTTTGTACAGATGATCTTGAGACCTGCGATTGGTTAAAAATGGCTTCAGCTAACCAGCTTGTTACATTTATTGTGAGAGCTTTGACACATTTGACTAAATTTCATGACTTTCAGCTTTTTTCACCTGATCAGTTACTTTTGATGGTCTTTAATTAACTTGAGGCACAGCTCTTGTTGGATCTTTGACCACTTCACTTGTCAGAATTGGCCCAGTTTGTTGGTTTTCTGACACATACCTGACTTTTACAGGCCATCTGGACACATTTCTGTTTAGCATAATGGAGCAGTTTTTGTAATGTTCTTGATCTTTAAAGTACTTCATTTGACATTTGTTTGTACAGATGATCTTGAGGACGGAAGTCGCTTAGGAATGGCTTCAGCTAACCAGCTAAATTTCAATTTGTTGTAACACTTTGACTAATGACTTTTAGCTCTTTTAACCTAATCAGTCACAACAAGCTTAAGGCACAGCTTTTGTTGGATCTTTGACTTCACTTGTCAGAATTGGCCCAGTTTGTTGGTTTTCTGACACATAACTGACTTTTTTGTACAATTTGGATATTCTTCATAGGGCTAAGGTCAGGTCTTTGGGAAGGTTGAATGTGTTTTAGCTTGATTTAGTCATGTTCAGTCCTTTTGAAATCCCTAACTGCCTCTTAGATTGTTTAAGGTTGTGCTTTATGGCAGACCTGTTTTTGGTGGTTTTATTTAACAACAGTCCACCTAGACATCTTTTTCATGCATAGGGGCTTTTGAGTTGGCTTCCTGATCATCACAGAGACCACTGTTCCATGTACTTTATGCAGAGTAACTAACACATTTAAGGTTTATGGAGCTTCTTTAAACGAAGTCTTTTTTTTCCATATGTTTTTTGCACACAGGCTCATGCTACAACAGGGAAGGGCCTTTCTAAATTGTTAATAATAATAATAATATTAATAATAATAGTAATAATGTTATGATGATTTTCTACACCTGTTGGCAATTGTTGGGGCTGAAACACATGCATTCAGTAATTAGAATGGGTGTTCCAATACTTGTGTCCATATATTGTACTTTGTAAAGTGGATTTCTGATGTTGGTGCACTAACCTTAGTCAAGGCTGGAGAATTCTGCATTTTCCCTGTAAAGCCATTGGGAAATGTGTAGATTCCGAGGTGTGGTGACTAATTGTGGTTTGTTGGAGTCCTTGACTGCAGTAATTGTATCAGCTTTTGGATGCCCTGCTAAGGATGTGTGCTCTGTCCAGGGTGGATTCCTGCATTGTGCTTGTGTCACAGGCAAAACTGTTTAGGTATCCCAGAGCAGACCCTTGTGAGACCTAAAATGTAAATGTTATTACTGGATCTATTTCTGCTTGCATATCCATTTGTTTAGGGAAATTTAGTTATCACATGATGCATGGACAGTTTTCTGAAGCTGAAGTTTTTCTGTTGTTTCTCCACTCTACAGCATAGTTTTATCCATGATGCCTGTACACAGGGACGGTTGGAAGATCACTACCTTCACTCAACCAACTCGAGCAGGTACATTCTCTGCCCCCGTCTGAGCAGCTTGTCTTCACACAAACATGGCCGACAAGAGGGAGCCACCGTTTTTTAATGATTATAACTTGGGAAGTGTTCAATACAAGCTGCCCTTTTATGACACCATAGAGCTGCACATAGAGACTCTGACAGGGACTTGCTTTCAGCTGCGGGTCTCCACATTTGAGACGGTCCTTTCAGTCAAAGCCAAGATTCAGAGACTAGAAGGTACGTGTACTCTTATTGCTCACTTGGGAATGAAAAGATTGGGAGATAAAGGGGGAAAATTCAGAAAAAAAAGATTTCATGGGTGGAGATTGTCTTTGCAAGATTTGTCTATGAAATCTCTTTTAATGCGCTGGTGTTCTTTTTGCATTCATGAGTGACAGCACACTGCTGAGATTGAATACAAATCTTGGTGTTCATATTTTCTTGACAAAGATTGTCTGTTTCTTTATTTTATATTATATTCTGTTATCTGAACCAGGCCTTTTTATCCAACACTTTACCAGGCTTAAAGTGTAACGGATGCAAAGGGGGAGGCATCTCCATAATGATGCCTATTGTTATGAAATGGGATGTATAACAAGCACCAGATCAGATGTCTACAAACTTTTGGCCATGTAGTTAGTGTATGAAAATTAGGAATTTTTTTGAAGTTGAACACTTAGTGGTCTTCCATGAAATGGGATCCAAATAGTACATAGTTTGTAAGTAAATAGTAAGTAGGTTGAAACCACCTTAGAGAGAAATTCATTGAAAAAAAACTAAGGGAGCCAATATTTGCTTGCAGACACACACACACTCTCCATAGAATAAAAATACAGTGTAATATTTGCAGCATTTAGCAGACAATTTTATGAAAAGTGGCTTACAGTTATGACTAATGCAGTTTGAGCAATTGAGGTTTAAGGGCCTTGTTTTGGGGCCCAGCAGTGGCGACTCGGCAGTGGAGGGCCTTGAACTGGCAACCTTCTGATTACTAGTCCAGTACCTTAATCGCTAAGGTCATTAATAAACTGCATAATTATTATTATTATATATTTGTATATTCTGAAGATGAAAGTGTAGAGCTATTTGAGGCCGTGGGTAGAACTGTCGCCTCACAACAGGAAGGTCCTGGGTTCGATTCCTAGTTGGAGTGGTCCGGGTCCTTTCTTTGAGATACAAAATTGTCCATGACTGTGTTTGACATTAAACTTTAACTGATGAATCTTGTGTAACCAGTAATTACCGTTCCTGTCATGAATGTAACCAAAGTGTGTAAAACATGATGTTAAAATCCTAATAAATAAATAAATGTTTATTCCGAGGATGAAAGTGTAAAGCTGTTTCAGGTCATGACATTGTATTTTTGGCCATTTAAAATATTCTACATAGATTATTTTAATGGTTTGAATGTATCTGGGTACCTTAAAACCATACACATCATGCCCCACAATGCGAATCCTGCCAATTACCCATCACGATTAAACACATACTAACTAAGTGCCCTAAATACCAAAGAGAAAGACAAAAATTCTCCATAGCTGGAACATTGAAAGATATTTTTAACCTTGGAAAAACAGAAAAAACTTTTGAACTTCATTACAATCACTAAATTAGGAATACACATATAATATCAGACACTACCTAACGGATACAAAGCACCCACATCAACCTTTCCTGCCGTGAATGTACCTCACAAGAGTAAACACGGCATTAAAAGATAGATAGATAGACCATTTACATTTACATTTTCAGCATTTAGCAGACGCTTTTATCCAAAGCGACTTACACAATGAGCTGAACACAATGAGCAATTGAGGGTTAAGGGCCTCGCTCAGGGACCCAACAGTGGCAACTTGGTGGTGGCGGGTCTTGAACCGGCAACCTTGTGTTTACTAGTCCAGTACCTTAACCACTGAGCTATCACTGGACCATACACACAACTAATGAATACGAAAAAGACAAACAGTGCATGGGTTTGCGAATCATGGAGTAATGTGGTGGTTTCAAATATCACGCAGATCTACAAACAGGCCAGACCGTGTGTCCGTATGTCTTTGAATGGTGATTAGTTTTTAGGTCTGAGACAGAACAATGACTTACCTCCCATAGTGCTGCTAAGCTCCTTACACCAATTTGTCTGCTGTTCTGTGCTGTGCATGTTAGAACAGAATTACACCTGTGATCTAAAGAAAGCTTAGTTAGTTAATCGATTGCTTGAAATGAGTTAATTCAAGTCAAAATTAAACTCAACATCGGTGAAGATCTGTACTTAAATATGAGCTGTAATTGTATTATTATGCTTCATAAGTCTGTATGCAGTAGCTGAAGGAAATGATTAGACGTGTTTTAGAATATTAAGTGGACCAAAGCTCTGCACACTGTGCATCTTCTATAATATAAGCAGTGTGTCCGTCCAACACGCATTGTTTTTCACTTCATTAACTTTACAAAACATTATGTAAAGCTTTCTAAGAATTAATTAATGGACTGCAGTACTTTTAACAGGGGGCTCGGAACCATTAATTTACACCACCACAGTAGCGGCATGGTGGCTAAGCGGGTACCACTGTCGCCTCACAGCAAGAAGGTCCTGGGTTCAATCCCCAGGTGGGGCGGTCCGGGTCCTTTCTGTGTGGAGTTTGCATGTTCTCCTCGTGTCTGCATGGGTTTCCTCCTACAGTCCAAAGACATGCAAGTGAAGTGAATTGGAGACACTAAATTGTCCAAGGCTGTGTTTGATATAAACTTGTGAACTGATGAACATTGTGTAATGAGTAACTACCATTCCTGTCATAAATGTAACCAAGGTGTAAAACATGATGTTAAAATCCTAATAAACAAACAAACACCACCACAGTTATGTAGCATGTTTTCTTCTCATTAATTAAGTTTTTATTTCATTTTTATTAGCTTCATTATCATGGTCATTGTTGCAGCAATTCTGGTTCCACCGGGAAACACTGGACAAAAGGCAGGAATACACTGGACAGGGCAACAATTCATTGAAGGGCTTTCATTACCCTCCCGTCCCAACCAGACATAGCCAGTTATGTCTAAGATTTGAACCCCTGAGAGATCTCAGCAGTGGTGGGCTGGATTTTTGCACCACCTGAGAGCCCATTTATTTGTTATTTTTTATTGTTAATATATCTAAATAATGGTATTGTTTCTCACTAGGAAAAGCGTACCGTTATTCTTTTTCCCTCAGAATTGACTTTTGCCTGTATGAATGTCATACGTGTAATGAGCCATACCTGTCTTCAGTGTGAACAGACCGCTGCCCTAAAATGCCTCACATGCACAGATTTTTAACCACTAACACAGAGGTTGAATGGCTAACCATCAATCAATGCAGTAGCATTAATGTGACCTTCTTGTAGTATAAGCCCTTTTAAAAAGTATTTGCGCCAAAGTGAAAGCATGGCAGCACAGATGGAGGAGTGGGTGCTGCACAGCAACATAGGCCCTGGGGACCTGCATTTGATCATAATGTGTTTTGGCCTTTTCATTACCCTTTGTCATTTTCTACATCCTTATACACTTACAACCTCCAGTGCTCGACACCCACGCTGACAGAGAAGGCCTGTAGGCTAGCACGTGCATCCTCTGTTTCTTTTTCATCATTCTTGTTGCTTTACCACTAAAAAATTTGGCATCACTGTTACATTGGCATGGAGGGTAATTACAATCCAACCGTCCCTCATTTAGACACAGTTGTATCTGTAGAGATCCTGACCTTGCCAGTGGCACAGCTGATACTCTTGGCTGGCGCATTTGACCACTTTGCCGCTCAAGCCCCAGTTACTGTACAGTACATCAGAATTGAAACATACTCTTTTCTTTGAATAAAAAATGGGTACTTTGCTTCATAAAACAGAGCTCAAAACACTGATTAAATCAACTTGGCATACTATGTATTAAATTGTGTTTAGATTAGTACACTACCAATGATATTACAAACTGTTAATGTTATGCCATTTAGAACATAATCTTTTCTGACTGATAACATTTATGTTGTTACCATAGATTAAAAGCAGCAAGGCTAAAGAGTTGACACTAAATACCATAAAGCATTTAGCTGTTAAAACGTACAGAGAGTACTGTAGCTGTGAAAGACATCTCTGGACAGGTGGTAAAAGTAAATGATGAAAAAAGCTTTGGCTACATAATTTCCCTCAGGAAAAATAAAGTGTCTATCTATCCATCCATCCATCGTTGGAGTAAGTTTTGATCAGCTGACTTTAAAGCAGACAGTACTGTAGCTTTGAAAGAAATCTCTAGACAGGTGGTGAAAGTAAATGATGAATTATTAAATGAATTTGTGCACCAAACACACCACAAAAAAACTGTCCATCCATCCACAGTTGGAGTTGGTTTTGATTAGGGATGTAGATGTTGCCAGTTTATGTTAACTAATACCTAGCCGTCATTAGTCGAGGGTTAACCGATAACTGAAAGCTTATAGTGTCTTATCAAAACATAAAACAGATCGGCAAGTTTCATGTTAACAAGTCACACATGCTTTATTGATTTTAATACTGAAACAGTGAACATTGCAGTAATGTAGAACAGTATAATAAACATGCAGCAGAAGCAGTTTAACAGTCAGAATGAGGATTTTAAACATAGTCAGTACCAAACTAAACAAGTCCATTAAAAAGAGATGTAGTCAGTATATTAAATCTTTCTGAAACTTTATTATTATGCAAAATATCCACATTTTTGTTTTAAAAAATCCTCAGGGGTGCTAAGATCTTCACTGTTTGTGATTTTATTGCTCTGTATTTCTGTAGTTCATAATTTAATTATTTATGAATGCATAAAAAGGTCATGTTTGAGTTTGAAACTCCACATAGGGCTGTACACAGAGCAGACACATGCACAATGGTAGTGGGTCGGGCTGTGTTTCAAATCATTGTTCTTACTGGGTACAGACTGGAGCACCTCTGTCCATTGGAATCAAGCATCAGCTTTTGGAAATGAATTTAAATAATATTTGACATCCGTAGTTTTGACTGTATTGGTGGCAGTCTAGAGGGTAGAGCTGTGGGTTGCCAACTAGAAGGTGGTGGGTTCAAATTCTGGCTCTACCATGCAGTCACTGGGCCATTGACCTCTGGCTCTTAACTCTCTTGGCTACACAGGTGCCAGACAATGAATGACCCTGCACTCTGATATGGCAATAAAGAATTGTACTGCACACCTGTATATTATATGTACAGTACATATGACAAATAGGCATTCGATTTGGCATAGATTATCCTATATCTCTTTGCAGGTGAACAGTTTTCAGGGTGGGGGGAGGGAAAGTCTGGAGGCAAAAGGCTTTCGTTTATTTCGTTTGTTTCGTTTACCACAAACGTTTGAAAGAATGTTCTCCAGACAGCTTGCTTTTCTGTAAACAGATTATTTCTGTTGATCTAGGCTCTAAGATGTATGTTTACTGAACTAATTCTACAGAACCATTTTAATGCATGTGTTATAATAGCTGCATGCAAAACCCCAGGGTTTTATGTAATCCTGTTCACTCTGGTTTCTGCTCAGCCAGCACACTGATAAATTCTGAGTGTGCTGAGCTCTGTACAGAATTGGATTTGATAAATGCTTACAGCAGTGCATTTTTGGCTGGAAACGAAATGTTCTACATTGGAGGGCAGCACTGAGCCGTGTTTGTGCTTCAAGCATGTATAACACTAGGAATGTAATGAAAATGTGGACTTGTTGCAAATGTAATTACATTTTCAAAGAAATTTAGGAATTGCTGCTTGTGCATTGCTTTGTGCACTTAAAACAGAGAATACAATAGTGTTATGATTTTCTTTTTTGCTTACCTTTTAAAAGGCATGGGCACAAGGTAAAGAATCAAGCGTTTACTGTATTTCCATGACTGATTTAGCTTACCACATGCTCATTGTTAACGTTTTGTTTATTTAAGGCATTCCTGTCGCTCAGCAGCACTTGATCTGGAACAGTTTGGAACTTGACAATGAGTACTGCTTACATGACTACAGGTAATTATTTTCCCATCTACCCTGCCTAGCCTTTCAGTGAGAACTGGGTGGCACAGTGGCTCAGTGGGTAGTGCTCTCGCCTCACAGCAAGAAGGTCCTGGGTTTGTTCCCCAGGTGGGGTGGTCCAGGACCTTTCTGTGTGGAGTTTGCATGTTCTCCCCGTGTATGCATGGGTTTCCTCCGGGAGCTCCGGTTTTCTCCCACAGACCAATCTTGTGTAATGAGTAACTACCATTTCTGTCATTAATGTAACCAAAGAGTGTAAAACATGTACATTTTAGTGAGAACTTTATGCCCTGGAGTTTCTTCAGGTGAAATGAATGTTTCATACACTAATGGGGGCTTTTTTTGAATGAATGTTTAATTTCAAATAAAGTGTAATTGATAGACTTAAGCTGCTGCTGTTTGTCGTTTTAGCATCACGGAAGGCTGCACTCTCAAGCTGGTCCTTGCCATGAGGGGTGGGCCAATCAACACTAGACGAGGTATCTGATCAATACTAATACATCTTTTATTAGTGTTGCCTTTATTAGTGTATTGATACTGGAGGTGTCTAATCAAGTTTACCAGCATTAAGGTCAGTATTACATTACCAGCATAAACTAACCACATCAGCATAAAACAATATAAATAATCAGAAATTGATTAGGCTTAAGGCAACTATGCCTCATTATTCATTGTTTTTGGACTACGTAAGCAAGTTTTGTACTAAGTAAAAAATAAAATGAATATATCTAATATCTATTGTTTTTTCCCTTCCTTAGTGACCATGTGTGACTCAATAAAGGAAGCACCTGACAGTTTGGACTCAAAGAAGGATGAGCTGTGGGAAAAGTCTCTTACTAATAAAGAAGCCACGTTTCTTTTATACCAAAAGGGCGACCAGCTTAACATTTTCCGGGTGGTGGACCGTGGAGATGGAACCCTAACACCGGTGTCTAAGACACGGAGGTCTGTATAGAAGTTTGAAGCTATAAAAGCCACCGAACTTGGAGCATGTCTTCAGGGATTTACTTTTTTTTACTTACAAGTGAATTGTTGTGGTGGATCATTGATTGTTTGATCTCTAGTCACTGTCAAATGTGTTGGTGGGACTAAGATTAAGGCTCTGTGCAGGCCAGTCAGGTTCTACCATACCAAATTTCTCTGTATATATTAACCTGAAGGCACTGTCGTAACAGAGAACAGGTCTTTCCCAAAATGGTGTTGGGGAAAATCTACCAATATACCAGTTTTTCCTATTGGAATTAGAACTAATAGGCCAAACTATAGACAAATTCCCAGCCAATTATTCCTCCTTCACCAGACTTTACAGTTGGTACTGTGCATTTGGGCAGGAGCCATTCACTCAGTTTCATCTGCCAGACTGCTAGACTTTATTCATTATAATGTAGAAGAGTTAACAGACTGCTCCATTGAGAAATGGCAGTGTGCTTTATACCATGACAGTCAATGCATTGTTTAATGCTTTAATCCACCGCCTACCTTTGCACATAATAGTGCTATTGATTGGCTACCCATGTAAACCAATGTAAAAAAAATCCAATTTAAAACTATAAAGATTATTTGTTTTATCTTGTTAGATGAAAATGACATGACACAGCATGTAGCACTAAAATCAGCTTGTTATTTTATACAGTACTTGTTCCATTCGAACAGCTTTGTTTTTTATTGTTGGGAAGATTGTGAAATTTGGTCCTAATGTCTTATGCAAGGGAAATTAAATCATAAAACGTGTGCTTGCATGTTCTCTTTGCTAAGAAAGATAAACAAAGTGAGGACTGAAAGTGCTTCATTGACTTCCTGTTACAGTGTTGTAAAAAAAAAAAGTATTTACATCTTCTGAGTTCCTTTTTATTCTCATACAAACTGTTATATAACAATGCTTTTAAATGATCATCTTATTTATTGCAGGTAAAATGCTATGCTACCTTTATATCTCCATGTACGAAAGTAATTGCCACTTAACTAAATACCTGGTTGTACCACCTTTAACTACAACTGCAACCAGAGGCTTTCAGTTACTGAAGTTTACAGGAATTTTGGCTCACTCTTCTTTGCAGAAATACTTTAATCCACCCACAGTGGAGTTCCATTTGTGACTCATCAGTTTACTGGATATTACCTCAAAATGGCGTGGGGTCATCTAGGTGTTTTTCTTTTTTGGCAAACATAGAATGCCTTTATTTGTCATATATACATATACAGGTGACAAGTACAACAAAATTATTTTTCTGTGTATCCCAGCTTGTTTGGAAGCTGGGGTCAGAGCGTGGAGTAAGCCATTGTACAGTCCCCCCTGGAGCAGACACGGTTAAGGGCCTTGCTTCACGGTTCAACAGTGGCTGCATGGCAGAGCTGGGATTGAAACCCTCAACCTTTCAACTGCTAGCCCAAAGCTCTACCCACTAGACTACAACCTTTATGTTCTTCTTGAGTAGCAAAGCTCATGCCTTGCAACTGCAAGGTCTTTAAACTGCTTAGTCTTTTTCCAGTAGTGGAATTATAAACGCTGACCCTATCTTGGGTAAACAAGGCCTATGGTTTGTCTGGGTTTTAATGACTTTTTGATGATGCACTTTTGAAGGGCTGTCGGTCGGGTGGCCTTAGAAATGGTTTTGTGTAGAAATTCTCACAGACATTCCAAAATCTTGTAGAATTACTAAAGCTTTAATCACATTGCTGAAAAGGTTTTAGGTAATGATGTTATGCTTCAACAGTACTGGATGGCGTGTGTAGTTCGAACTCTGTCCAGTTCTAAATTAAAATCTCTTAATTTATTGACTAAGCATTATCCAGTACATCAACAGATCATTTAAAATCTGTGTATTGTGTTTATTTGGGTCTTCTTTGTCTTATATTTTGTTGGGGGAACTAAAATGCTTTGCTGTGTAAATGTCAAATACAGAAGCCTTTAGGTTGAGTCAAATACTTTTTTTACATCATTGTATGTTTATGTGCTTTGACAGTGGTTTTATTCACAACGTGTACACTGAGGAAGAAGAGGAAAGTGTTGTCATTTCCTCTGGTCAGCTGGCATTGGAGAATTCAATCACCATGAACAAGATGAAGCTGCTCAAAGCCAAGATGGAGAATATGAACCTCAGCAAAAAGGTACCAAAGAAATGATATTTTGAATCCGTACTAGGTTGTTTAAGTTCATACTGTCTTAAATCAGCACTGCAATGCTAAAAAGAGCCTAGTAGTGATCTGTGCAGTATCTGTCTAAACGTGTTGCATATGAATCAAAGCTTTGAATAAATCTGTGGTTTCAGCTGAATGCAGGAGTGTTTCCCAGTTCACCATTAGTAAAGCTTTTTCAGATCAATAACCACATGTTCAGCAGAGGAACTCAATTAACTCCCAGCTCTGCACAGTTGTTAGAAACATATTACCCAAAGCAATATGTACTCAATGCAACACTGACGAAGAAACAAAGCTATCCAAAGCTGATGTTGGAGTCAATAACAAAAATGGTATTCATGTGAGGATAGCAAAAGCAAAACCACAGTTAATCAAGAGAACTGTTAGTCCTTGTCTGAATAGGTTCAGGAATCATCCAGATGCTGTTTTTGGCAGATATTTTTGGCAGATATACATTTGGATAAGGATTTCAATATGTCTTGTGAAAAGCAAATACATAATTTTAGAGTAAGAACGGTGTGATTGGTAGTGTGTGGGTGCTCTTTTGTATCAGAATATTCATAAGGAAAATGTTAGGTTTTTTTGTCCATATGCTGGGTTATGAAACAGGCCAAGGAACCAAACACAAAAGCAAGTGCTAGCCTGAACTTAAGACAGAGTTTTCCTCTTTGCAGAACTTTTGTGAAAGGGTCTCAACAGCCATCCAAACTACTAATACAGTGGTACCTTGAAAGTCGACGTCAGTAAATTCTGGGAGTGGCATTGAGTTTACAAAAAATGTTGCGTTTCAAGGTATTTTTCCCCATAAGGATGTATGGGAAACCTGTTAATGCATTCAATGGTCCTGTGGAACTGCAGGTATTTAAGGCTTATGTAAAATAATGGGGTTGTTTTTGACACTTAAACACTGAAAATAACACAAATACAGTGTAAAAAAAAAAAACACAAATACAATTGCAAATCAGTTAAAAATCAATATACAATACAATAAAACCTGCACTTTACCTTTACTTCTTTAAATGCTTGGACGCTTTCGGAGTGAATTTGACGGTTATTTCACACAAATGCAGATTTCTCTCATAGTTGCATCTTGATGATGTTTTACCCCACCGCTCAAGCCAAGCGCTAAACAAAACGCGAAACGTCGTGTTTAAGGGAAATGTCAAATTTAAGGGTACGATTTCTCAACAAAGGGCGTCAAGTTTCAAAGATTTTGAGTTTAGGGGACATCGAGTTACAAGGTACCACGGTATCTAGTTGTAAAACTGTTTAGTTGCAGTCCTTATGGTTTACGAGGTGTGTTGTGTTCTTACTCAAGTTCTCTGTGTAAGATATTTTAATTAATGAACTAGACTTACTTTTTTACCACATTGTGAATGTAAATTAATGTGAATCAGTGTGACCAATTTTCTTTTCGTCTTCCAGCCCAAGAAGCCCGGCAAGTTGAAAGTCAGACCCCCAGTTGCCCCACGGCCCTGCAGTGGCTCACTCAGTTCTGCCCGGCACCACCGTACGTTTCGGGTCCTTCCTCAGATCAGCCATACCTCTGCGAACGCTTCAAAGCAGCAGCAGCCTGCTCCATCATCCTCAGTTACTGTCCCTCTTACGTCCTGCCTGAGTCCCATCTCTTGCACAGCTGTTCCCTCAGGGACAGCCTCTGGCATGTCCATGCTTCAGAAGGAGAAGCCATGCAGTAATCCCACTTCTAGGAATACAAAGTTGCCATTTGAAGTATCAAGAGTGGAAATGGATGGGTCTAAACTGAAAAGAGACTCTTTGTACTCATCGATCTCCGTTCTATCTGGATTAGGAACTGAAGACAAGGTGGAATTACAGAATGATCAAGTAGCAATGCTGGAGGATAAAGTTGTGATGGATTCCCCCAAACCCTTTCCGTTTAACAGCCTGCTTCCAGAGCCGCTTAGTCTGGATGTTTCTGCTCAGCAGGAGGCCAGCCTGGACACTTTAGGAGCTGTGGCCGAGCCCATGACTGTAGTTCCACTGCTGTCCCAAGCTGTCAGTTCAGACTCTATCAACACATGGTCTATAAGCACTAAAATACCCCAGCCTGACCTACAAACTCCTACACATGTGCCTCAGCCTTTCTCAGAGTTCACCGAAAAAATCTCTTGCCTTTTCCGCTCTAGGGAAGGACCTCCCATTCGTCCCCGCTCGCCCCTTCAGACACCCCCTTTCTTTGGCATCAGCGTAGACTCTTTAGGCAGGCAGCCAGGCGTCTCCAGGTGTGAGGCACAGGATGTTACCATGCCAGTCCGCAAGGCTTCCGATGAGCTATTGGGCTCCATGAGTAATACTGATACGTTGGCATCGCTAGCTGCTTCTGGAGGTCGGGAGAGACTGACTGGTCCATGCGGGTTGGGCAGTAATGCATCCAACATCCATCTACTGCAAAAATTAACTCCCCTGCAGAGAGCAGCTGTGTACACGGTGAGTGTGCAGCATCTGGACTACATATTTGCATTTTTAAAGAACTAACCCAAACGATAGAAAATTTCAGAATTTGAACACTTAAAATTGAATGTTCATTCTGATAACCAATAATATCATCAGGAAACAATTTAAGTAGTCAAAAATGAAACTGACACCCATAGGTATTTTTACCCAATCTACAGTAGTTGTCTCCAATTGCAACCTTGCTCACCCTTTCTGCTGCTCCAACATCTGACTAAGGAGGGCAGAAGGCTTACACTCACCCCCTCTGACACGCACTGCGACCAACTGCTTCTTTTCACCTTCAAGCGCCTCAATTAGCCAGCAAGAATTGCAGACGCTATGATAAACCCCTGCTCCCCCCACAGACACACAGATAATTGTGTATCTGTGAAGGCTGGACAATAGCACAGTTGAGATTGGAGCTCAGATCTCAGCGGTAGTGGGTCAGTACTGTGCACATTACACCGCTGTGTCCAGAGTCCACTAGTTTTAACCAGACAAAACTTTACTCATATGATTTCTAATTTTCCAAACCTAAATGGACAGTAACTCAGAGAAAACTGTGCACATATTATAGCATACTGTTAAATAACTTTGTAAAACTCTAAAAAGGACTTAACAGTTCTATCACTCATGCAATCTCTCTGTGGAAAAACTCTCGCATTCACGTGTCAAAGTGACATCTGTCTCGTACAGAATAAAGCAATTAGCACTTTAACATGTATTCAGCTGGTGCTAGCTTGCTGCACATTTTATGATGGAAGCACATGTTCGCCCTCAGTCTCACATAATTAGTCGATGTTTGTGATTGAGTCCACTAGCAACTGAATTTGTCTTAACTGTCATTACTTTATTATTATTTATTATTAAAGCTATTTTTGCAGCCCTGGCCATATCTGGAATTTTTTTTTACAAATGAACTAAATTGTGGTTTTTTTCTGCAGCCATCAGGGATCCTGGATTCATCGAGTGGACCTTCCAGTTCATTAAAGAGACTATGTGAGTCTAAATACTACACAACACACACACATACAGATTAAATGACAACATGCCTTAGGACAGAATACAGAAAGCATAACAAGATTCTCTGTACGTGACGGGGCTCTGTAAGAATCCACCAAAAATTATTGTTAAAAAAAAAAAAGGGTGTGGTGTGGCCAGCGAGGGTGTGCTACAAGTGACACGTTTCGCCATAGTGCATTAGAAAATGTATTCAAATTAGAGACAATGAAATTATTTAAGAAGACATCATTTAAAAGAAATCAGTTTACAGGTCCATCAGTGGTCTTGGGCTTTCCAGGCGAATTTGAAGTTGGAGTGCATTGTTGTTTTGCTTTAAAAGTTGCTTCAAATTTAAATCTCAGCCATGGTCACGTTGGCTTTGTTTTCCCCAGAATTACTGGGTACAAGGCAGTAACATTTACATTTTCAGCATTTAGCAGACATTTTTATCCAAGGCGACCTGCAGTACTATGACAGTATAAAGTCTAAGCAATTGTTGGTTAAGGGCCTTGCTCTAAGGCCCAACAGTGACAACCTGTCAGTAGTGGGGCTTAAACCAGCAGCCTTTTGATTACTAGTCCAGTATCTTAACCGTTAGGATACAACTGCCCCCCAACACACCCCAGGCAGGATGTCAGTCCATCCTGGGACCTTGGCCATTTCCCCTCCCCTTTTAAGTTTGCCAACTTTTATAGCATAGGTGGGGTGGCACGGTGGCTCAGTGGGTAGCACTCGCATCAAAAAGGTCCTGGGTTCGATTCCCAGGTGGAGCGGTCTGGGTCATTTCTGTGTGGAGTTTGCATGTTCTCCCCTTGTCTACATGGGATTCCTCCAGGAGCTCCGGTTTCCTCTCAAATGCCAAAGATATGCAAGTGAGGTAAATTGGAGATACAAAATTGTCCATGACTGTGTTTGACATAAAAAAAAAAACCCTGTAGTATAGATGAGTCGTCAGTATATTAAATAAAAGCCATGAAACGAAAGTTCTTTATCATTTTAATGATTTTATCTTTGTATGTGAAGTCATGCTTCATTTGTCCTTCTACTATTGTCATTCTATAGTCTGTCCCTTCCACACTGCTTCTTCTCTGTATCCTAGATAAATATTTAATAGCACAGTGCACATGTTGAGAGGAAAACCTTATCTCTTTGAGGGAGGCTGGGAGGCTGCATCTTAGACTATGGACAGACTAGACCTTGAAATGTTTTTTTAATCAGTGTGCTAGCTGTCTATTTTCTTTTGCTAGAATGTATTAAGTCTCTCATCCAACCTAGAAATTCTTTCACCCGAAAAATGCTTTGGAATTCATGTGGCAGTAAATAAGCTGTATGTACATGTTTTTTTAAAGGTTCAGTAAGATAGTAAGACTGTAGCCATGACCACGGGACAGAAAAGCGAGACTGCCCAGCTTCAAAACAGCTGATATGCATCTTGTATGACGTTATAGGCAATCAGTTATTAACCAGCACACCCAAAACATCTACTGTTGATGGTATCCAAGCAACAGGAAACACAAACCATAACCAACCCACACTCTTCCTATTTACAGATTCACTTACATGTTCAGGATCACATTAATGCATACTCTATAGCCACTAGACAACATTATAAGAGGCCCTAGCTGCTGCACTAATGCTTTAAAGATGCAAAAATATGAATGTCTTGAGGGATATGGGTGGGGGTGTGAAGGGAAAGCATTCTCTGGCAGCTGGTGTTAGTGATATTTCTGGGAAGACTTCAGAATATCACAGTCAGTGTCTGTGCACCATCCAACACACTGTTTGCTCTGAAATTGTGACTGCAGTGTTGTTTGAGATCCTGAATGCTACTTTAGATCTAAACTTGCCTTAGTGCGTGTAACATTGTTACTGTATCATATTCTGTAATTTCCTTGCTTCATATCTTCTTGACTTGTTGGCGTCAGCAATGAAAACATGTTCGTAGGTCTCAGTGGCCTGTCTGATTATAAAAAGTGGTGGATTTTTTTATACACATACAGGGGAGTGGATAAAGTATTGGAAAAACCACAGGGCTCAGTGGTTAAGGTACAGGACTAGTAATCATAAGGTTGCTGGTTCAAGCGACCATCATCTGCCAGCTTGCAGCTGTTCAGCCTTTAAGAAAGTCCCTTAACCCTCAATTGCTTGCAATGTATACAGCCTTAGTTGTAAGTCGCTTTGGATAAAGGCGTCTGCTAAATGCTGTAATGTAAATGTAACAATAGGGATTAGGTAACGCCCAACAAACTGTAAGACTGTAATAAGAAAACTATGGACATGGTGGAGATGACGTGCAGTGCACAGTGAAGTGTTGACTCAGTCGAACCTATTATCTCCTTATAACAGGATACTTGGGTGATTTCTTTCCCAGTTTGTCAGCATTTCAGTAGTTATTTAAGATGTTTCCTCTCTCATATAAAAATATACAGCTTTTATACAGAGGTTGCTATGGTTACATTTTTTAACACCAATATCGCTACTGCATTTCAGCTCTCTGTAGCAATAATATGTATTTTTATGTGGGAGGCATAGTGGGTAGCACTGTCCCCTCACAGCAAGAAGGTCCAGGGTTCCATTCCCTAGTGGAGCAGTCCGTGTCTTTTCTGTGTGGAGTTTGCATGTTCTCCCCGTGTCTGAGTAGGTTTCCTCCGGGAGCTCTGGTTTCCTCCCACAGTCCAAATACATGCAAGTGAGGTGAGCTAGTGATACAAAATTGTCCATGACTGTGTTTGACATTAAAAGTTGAACTGATGAACCTTGTGTAACCTTTAATTACTTGTTCTGTCATGAATGTAATGAAAGTGTGTAAAATATGATGTTAAAATCCTAATAAATAAATAAATGTATTTTTATGTGGAATTAATAATGTTCATTTGAACACACATTGTGTTATTACACTTATGGCAGACAGTTTAAGGCAAAATGTTGGACACTCCTGGTCACATCCAATGTTCTGTTGCAATTCCTATTAAATATACGTTACAGCCTTCTTTTCAGGTAGTAAACTTAAATATGCCATTTTAGTGCACAACTTCTATTTATTTGCTGGATTACATTTACATTTTCGGCGTTTAGCAGACGCTTTTATCTAAAGCGACGTACAGTACCATGACGGCATATTTTCTAGGCAATTGAGGGTTAAGGGTCTTGCTCAAGGGCCCAACAGTGGCAACCTGGCAGTGGAAGGCTTGAACCAGAGACCTTTTGATTACTAGTCCGGTACCTTAACCACTAGGCTACAGCTGCACTAAACATTTGGAACATTCATATTTATTTCCATTACGTTAAATTCAGCACATAAAGAGTAACCTTGCATTCAGATATGTAGAATCTGTTTGATCCCTGTGGGGGATGTTTTTTTTATTGTATGAGAAGTCTCATCCATGCTACATTACTAGATAGAAACGTTGTAGATTTTATGTTCTTGGTTAAAAGACTTAGGAAATGAAAATGAAAATTGTTTTTTAGGCCTAAAAATCCAATCAGTATGGGTGCTCGGGTGGCACAGTGGTAAAATATGCTTTAGCGCACCAAACTCGTCAGTTCAAAACCCAGCTCTGCCATATGGCTGTGCTGGCCGCCTACATGAACAATGATTGGCTGTTGTTCATATAGGATTAGAGCCAAATAGGGACCTCATAACTGATGCATTTACGACCTCTGCGGGATGTTTCATGGCGCCTGCACAGTCGTGAAACAATGCATTGATCAGGGTGTGGCTGTCTGTACACAAAACTGATCCGCATATGAACGCGCCCTGTGCAGGTGAAAAAGATGCAGTCAGTTACTGCACTTGTGTCAGTCTCGTTCTCCTCTATCAGGGTGGGGATTGGCATCAGTGGAAAGGAAGAATAATGCAATTGGGTAATTGGATGTGCTAAAAGTCGGGAGAAAAAGGGAAGAAAATGCATATACAAAAATATTTTTAAAAAATCCAACCAATACATAATAATGATGGCTGTAGGACATGTAACATTATGATTGTTTACTGTTTTGTGTTTTTTTTTTTTTTTTTTTTTTATTGGTATATTAATGCATCTTTATTGTACCTCAAGCATTGTTGTTGTTGTTGTTATATAAGATTTGTAATTATTTGCTGTGCTGTCTAAAATGTTTAGGCTCTCCAGCGTATCACCTCCCTCCTGTAAAGGCCCCTCTCTGCTCAAAGAAGAAGACTTCAAAGCACTGCTTCCTATGTGGAAAGAAGACCGGGCTAGCCACCAGCTACCAATGCAGGTATTTTCTTATTAACAGGTGGTTCTTTTTCCAAACAAAAACTTGTGTTGCTGGTGGCAGTGCTGATTATGGAACCGTCCAGAATTTACCACGTTTCCTTCTCACTTTCTTACTGACTTCTTTAATTTAGCCATTTTTTCCTATGTTCTTGAGGGTGTACTACTGGCTGTATCTGGGTTTACTTTCACACCAGTATCCTCAAAACAAAATAAGAGGGGAGCACTTTGTACAGCTATAAAATTTTTAGTAGTAACCAATTTGGCTCTACGTTTGTAAACTTTTGAGATTAAATCTCGACCTGGCCAGGCGTCCACACAGTTAAATATGTTTGAGGGTGTAAGGTCTGACAGTGTCTCTTCCTACTGCCTCAGCGATATGCGATCTCTGGTATTGATCCGAGCACTTGTCGGCTATTCCCTTTAATCACAACAATTTTAAAAGCCACTTCTGAGTAAATTCTCTACTATTATTTTTTTTATCTTAGTATGCATACACTATATCTCTGGGGGGTGGGGTCACATGAAACCTTGTGTGGCTGTTAGTACGCAATACAGCTCTGTGTCGGAAACCCAACACTGACAGCTGATAAGAAGTGGCTACAGACTGGACACATGTCAGAGGGGGGTTTGGTAATCCTGCTCTCCTTGATCAGATAGGGGTTTGTGCAAGCAACAGCGGATTCACAATCAAGACTGGATTGGGAGATAAATGGGGGGGAAACCCATAAACATGTGTCTCATTCTTCCCTTACCATGTTACTGCCAGAGAGCAACCATTTGCTGCTGTTTGTTAGTACCATCTCATAACTGGCGACAGCTGTGACTTCTTACATGGCCACAAATACACCCCTATGATTTTTTTTATAGATCTGCTCTTGTAAAAACGCTGGGTTTGTGTGAACCTTTACTGTTTATGTGAACTTGTTAGGGCAAACAGATGTGCTCTGACATATCCAACATACCTCTGTGTTTTGGTATTGTCAGGTAAATGTGGCTCGCCCCATTAGCTTTTCCACTCTCCATTACCGGTGCCCCAGATAGGAGAACCATGGGATTTAACTCTGGCCTGTTATTTTGAGAAGCATACTTTCACTGTATTCACTGCCAGAAGCATGTGGATACAAATAATTCCTTTAGGTCTATATGCATAATTAAGATGATTAAAAAGTACAAAATACAAGAGTTATTGGAACGCTTCATCTTTGATTACATAATACAGTACATGGCCAAAAGTTAGTGCATGTCTGAACATTTTTTATTGTGAGTGCTCCTGTATTTAGGGGTTGCTACATCAGATCTGGTTCACATACCAGACTTGGAACAGTTTTATCATGAATGCCCTTTTTTAATGCAACCCTCCTATTTGACAAGTTCACCTCCCAATGGCTAGACTGTTTCAACCCCCCGCTCCTGAATATTCACTGGAGCCCTGACTGGCCGATAGCACTGCAAATAGCACCCCAAATTCTTGGATCTTAGCGGTAGTGGGATAGCATACTGTACTGCTGCGCCACCTGAACATATAATCCCAAAACAATAGCCATGTAGTGTTAAAACCCTCTTTTCTTTTATACAACCTCCACTTGTTGGGAAGACGTTTTACTAGATTTGAACATTACTGGGGACTTGCTTACATTTATCTTTTATCAATAACATAGTCATCCATCATTCATGAGGTCTTATGAGGTCAGAGGGCAGTGGTTGTAGGGTAAAAAGCCTGTAATATTTTAGTGAATTCTGCATTGCATTGTGCATTTAGATTTGATGCATGTTAGGGCAGCTGTAGCCTAGCAGTTAAGGTACTGGACCAGTAATCAATAAATATACTTTTATTTTTAGGGCCCTACCTAATTTATGACTGTGAAAATCGCACCACGAACTGTGAAATGAGCCTTTTACCGTGTAATTTGCTATTTGTTGTGAAATTCAAAATGTAAGATTTTTGTTAAATCCTTAAAAGTTTTTCATTCACATATTCAAGTGGTAATTTGCAATATGAGGCGGTCCTTGCAATCCTAGGCAATTAAGTTAGCAATCGGTTAGTCAAAATGTTAGTGTAAAGCAGCTAAGAACACGACTTGGGTAACTGAGTTTGGGAAAACTCCCAACCAATTCTGTGGATGGGGGCGTGTCAAAATAAGGACAAGAATTTTCGTATTTGAGACGGAGCCTCGTACCGTTGCTGAATGTTCTAGGTTTATATTCAACTATTGAGGTGGGCTGTGCTGTGTATTGTAGCTTGCATTTATTCTATTATTCAGTTCATGAGTGTTATTTAATGATTTGACTGCCGTGAAATGTGGCACTTTACTTTAAAAATTCATGAAACCGAAGGCCGCTCAGGTGGTGCAGGGGTAAAACACACGCTAGCACACCGGAGCTGGGATCTCGAATACATCATATTGAATCTCAGCTCTGCCATCCGGCTGGGCTGAGCTGCCACATGAACAACGATTGGCCTGTTGTTCATATAGGGGTGGGGTAGTAGTAAGCCGGATAGGGTCTTCTCATAACAGATCTAACGACCTCTGCTAGCTGATTGATGGCACCTGCACAGGGGTGGGGAAGGAGTGTGTTGATCAGGGTGTGTCTCTCCTTACACAGGACTGATCCGCATTTGCACCCGCCAAGTGCAGGTGAAAAAATGCATACGGCTGCTGCCCATGTGTCGGAGGGGGCGTGGGTTAGCTTCATTCTCCTCAAATCAGGGCAGGGATCAGCATTAGTGGAGAGGAAGCATGATGTACTGGGCAATTGGACGTGCTAAAAGTCGGGAGAAAAAGGGGAGAAAATGCATAAACAAAATACAAAAAAAAAATTCGTGAAATCTGTCATTTAAAAAAAAATAAGGTCAGTGAAATTGAGCACTTTTCCCATGAATTTAGTCTGGGAATATTATTTTACATTCAGATAATCAGTTCGGATTATTTAACACGACTGTGTGTGTGTGTGTATGTGTGTGTGTATATATACAGTTAGGCCCAGAAATATTTGGACAGTGACACAATCTTCATGATTTGGGCTCTGCATGCCACCACATTGGATTTGAAATGAAACAACTGAGATGAAATTGAAGTGTAGCCTTTCAGGTTTAATTCAAGGGGTTGAACAAAAATATCCTATGAAACGTTTAGGAATTGCAACCGTTCTTCTACAAAGCCTCCTCATTTCAGGGGCTCAAAAGTAATTGGACAAATTATCTTTACCATAAATAAAATGTTCATTTTTAATACTTTGTTAAGAATCCTTTGCAGGCAATGACTGCCTGAAGTCTGGAACCCATGGACATCACCAAACGCTGGGTTTCCTCCTTGGTGATGCTTTGCCAGGCCTTTACTGCAGCTGTCTTCAGTTGTTGCTTGTTTGTCGGTCTTTCTGCCTTAAGTTTTGTCTTAAGCAAGTGAAATGCATGCTCGATCAGGTTGAGATCTGGTGATTGACTCAGCCATTGCAGAATATTCCACTTTTTTGCCTTTGAAAACTCCTGGGTTGCTTTCGCAGTATGCTTTGGGTCATTGTCCATCTGTACTGTGAAGCGCTGTCCAATCAACCTTGCTGCCTTTGGTTGAATCTGAGCAGAAAGTATATCCCTGTACACTTCAGAATTCATCCGACTGCTTCTGTCTTCTATCACATCATCAATAAACACTAGTGACCCAGTGCCATTGGAAGCCATGCATGCCCATGCCATCACACTGCCTCCACCATGTTTTACAGAGGATGTGGTGTGCTTTGGATCATGAGCCGTTCCAAGCCTTCTCCATACTTTATTCTTCCCATCATTCTGGTACAGGTTAATCTTAGTTTCATCTGTCTAAAGAATGCTGTTCCAGAACTGGGCTGGCTTCTTCAGATGTTTTTTAGCAAAGTCTAATCTGGCCTTTCTATTTTTGAGGCTGATTAATAGTTTGCACCTTGTGGTGAACCCTCTGTATTTGCTCTCATGAAGTCTTCTCTTTATGGTAGACTTAGATACTGATACACCTACCTCCTGGAGAGTGTTCTTCACTTGGGTGGATGTTGTAAAGGGGTTTTTCTTCACCATGGAAAGGATTCTGCGATCATCCACCACTGTTGTCTTCTGTGGACATCCAGGCCTTTTTGAATTCCTGAGCTCACCAGTGCGCTCTTTTTTCCCCAGAATGTACCAAACTGTTGATTTGGCCACTCCTAACATTTCCGCTATCTCTCTGATAAATTTCTTCTTTTTTTTCAGCCTAATGATGGTCTGTTTCACTTCCATTGAGAGCTCCTTTGACCGCATGTTGTGGGCTCACAGCAACGGCTTCCAAATGCAAATGCCACACCTGGAATCATTTCCAGACCTTTTACCTGCTTAATTGATGATGGATTAATGAGGGAATAGCCCATGCAGCCAATGAAATAGCTTTTGAGATAATTGTCCAATTACTTTTGGTCCCTTGAAATAGAGGCAGCTACATATTGAAGAGCTGTAATTCCTAAATCCCTCCTCCAATAGGATGTGAATACCCTCAAATTAAAGCTGAGAGTCTGCACTTCAAGCCCATATTGTTTATATAACTGTATCTTAAATATGTTTTGGTAAACAGCTAAAATGCCAAAACTTGTGTCACTGTCCAAATATTTCTGGGCCTAACTGTATATATATATATATATATATATATATATATATATATATATATATATACGGTATATGTATATGTATGTATGTACAGTATATATTTATGTATATACTAATATTTGTATATAGTTTATGCATTTTCTCCCCTTTTTCTCCCTTTTTAGCGCGTCCAATTGCCCGATTGCGTCACGCTTCCTCTCCACTAATGCTGATCCCTGCTCTGATTGAGGAGAGCGAAGCTAACCCATGTCCCCTCCGACACGTGGGCAGCATGCCGTATGCATCTGTTCACCTACACTTTTGACGAGTGCAGTGCTGTGTTGTGTACTGAGAGACACACCCTGAGAGCACTCTCTTCTCATCTCTGTGCAGGCGCCATCAATCAGCCAGCAGAAGTTGTAATTGCACCAGTCATGGAAGAGAGACCCTATCCGGCTTAGTCCCGCCCATATCTGAACAACAGGCCAATCGTTGTTCATGTGGCCGCTCAGCCTTAGCCAGCAGGCAGAGCTGAGATTCGATACGATGTGTGTTTTTACCGCTGCACCACCCGAGTGGCTTAACATGACTATTTTAACATGAATTTGCCTTTTTTCCTTATTCTCACATTTTCATTACGTTTATGTGTTTTCCTAAGGTGTGGCAACAACTTCTGCTCCATGCACCGCTATGCAGAGACCCACGACTGCACTTACGACTACAAAAGCGTAGGCCGCCGTTTCCTACAGAAGTCTAATCCCATCATCGGAGCACCAAAACTGCCCAAAATCTGAAGGCACTGTGTGGTCAGGACGAAATGAGAATAAAAGAGAAAATAAAAGAGCAAGTACTTGATCGGCAGTATGTGCTTTATCACAGCGTTCGTTAATTGTAAATACTCGTGTGTTTTGTTGAGAAAGGGAAAAATAACACATGCTTTTATTTTGCTGTGTCATTTTGCACAATGTGAATGGCAGGAAAAAAACAAATGACTGGTGTCTAACACTACAAAATTAATTATCTTTTAACATATATGTGTATACAGTATATATTTGTTTCTTTCTTTCTTTCTTTCTTTCTTTCTTTCTTTCTAATGATAGACAAGACTTTGAGAGATGCACTTTAGCAATAATGAATATTTTATTAGGAGACGGGGATCACCACATCTGAACTATGTCATGCCCTTGTGATTGTTGAGTTTGAGTCACCCAGTATTCCTGCGGTTGAGCTTTTTTACTGCACTGGTCCATTTATTGCCGACAGCTATTTACAGAAGACATCATAGCAGGTAATACAGGACAATATGTATCTAATATTAACTTTTACTTTTCATTTTCACTTAATTTGTAAGCTATAAACAGCACTATCCACCACAGCCACGTAGCATTTTGAGAACCTTTGGACAGGCTTGGTATGCTGAGATATGTAACCTGTGTGAGTTGCTGTCATAAAATTTTTCTGTCTGTTACTTTAATCATTTTACACCACCGTCAGCAGCTGTAAGTTTTTTTATTTATTTAATTGCTCAGTTAAATAAAATATTAAATAATTATCATCATTAGTTTAGTGTTTCTTCATGTATTCAGCTACTAAAAAGTTTTCATCAATTTTTGTCACAATTTTCCCCCCAATTTTCTCCCCTAATCTAGTCGTATCCAATTACTCTGATTGCGTAACGCTTCACCTCTACCGATACAACCCGCCACTGCTGACTGAGGAGCTTCGCAACTGACGCGTGTGTGCAGTACCGACTGCACCTTTTCACCTGCACGAGGCGAGTTCATATGCCGACCAGCCTTGTGCACGCAGAGCCACACCCTGATCAGCATTATTCCCCATCAATCAGCCAGCAGAGGTCATAATTGCACCAGTTATGAGGAACACTGGTCCGGCTTGTCCCACCCTGTGAACAACAGCCAATCGTTGTTCATGTAGTCGCCCCCAGCCGGAAGGCAGAGCTGAGAAATTATTGTCACTTTTAAATGTTTCTGATCTTCCAGCTAAATTTAATATGAGATGACGACAACACACGAAAGCACAAAATATTGCTTTTAAATGCCCATTCCATTTAGTATAGATTTATTCAAAATCTAAATCACTCATGTGTAATCACTCACTAAACCTAATAGCTGGTTCTTCCACCTATTTTTTTTATTTACATTTTTAGCAGACATTTTTATGCAAAGTGACAGTATACAGTCTAAGCAATTAAGGGGTAAGGGCCTTGCTCAAGGTAGTGCTAGGTTGTCCAACACCCAACAGTAGTAACCTAGCAGTGGTGGGGCTTGAACCACTAACCTTTCGATGACTAGTCCTGTACCTTAATTTCTAGGCCACAATTTCTGTGCAATAATTTTGGCCCACTCCTCCTAACAGTATTGTTTTAACTCTGCTACATTGGAGGGTTTTTGAGCAGAAACTGCCAAAGGTCTTGGCTCAGTGGGGTTCAAGTCAGGATTTTGACTCCAAAACCAAAAAGTATTAATGCACTGGTCCATGCACTGGTCCATTTATTGCCGACAGCTATTTACAGAAGACGTCAAAGCAGGTAATACACGACATTATGTAACTAATATTAACTTTTACTTTCATTTTCACTTTATTTGTAAGCTATAAACAGCGCACTACACCACAGCCACGTAGCATTTTGGAAACCTTTGGACAGGCTTTGTAATTATTATTAGATGACGACAACACAAGTAAGCACAAAATAAAGCTTTTAAATGACCATTCCATTAAGTATAGATTTATTCAAAACCTAAATCACTCATGTGCAATCGCCCGTTAAACCTAATAACTTGCAGTACTGTAACAGTATATTGTCTAAGCAATTGAGGGTTAGGTTGCTCAACACCCAACAGTAGCAACCTAGCAGTGGTAGGGATTGAACCAGTGACCTTTCAATTACTAGTCCTGTACCTTAACCTCTAGGCTACAACCTCTGTGCAATACTTTTGGCCCACTTCTCCTAACAGTATTGTTTTAACTCTGCTACATTGGAGGGTTTTTGAGCAGGAACTGCTGAAGGTCTTGGCACAGTATCTCCGTGGGATTCAAGTCAGGATTTTGACTCCAAAACCTTAACTTACTTTTTTCTGAGTCATTCAGAGGTGGAATTGCTTGTGTTTCGAATCATTGCCCTGCTTGATAACCCAACTCTGCTTGAGCTTTAGGTCAAGAACTGACAGGCAGACATTCTTCTTCAGGATTTTCTAATATAGAGCCATATACGTAGTCATGCAGGTCCATGCAGCTATTCATTTATTTATTTTTACCCAACACTGAGTCTGAAATCACCCTGAGATAAATATTTTAACAGTGGCCACAACCACTATGTTTTAAAAAACAAACATTTTAGAAGTCGAGTGTCTTCATTTATTGATTTTCTTACTTTCATTCAGGAACCATAAAGTATCTGTTTGTCTACCTATCAGCTATTCCCTTTACTCACAACAATTTTAAAAGCCAAGGTTGAGTAAATTATCTTTTACTTTCTTATCCTAGCATGCACCCTGTATATATGACAGATACTAAAGTCTGCCCAAAAGCAGTATGTAGTATGTGGTTTTTCAACAACATGGACATTTCCTAGATGCCAAATAACAAAATCAGATAATGTACTATTGTGGCCTAGTTTTTCAGTACACAGAGTATTCATTTTTACCATGATCTGGGTCTGGCTGACACCACTAGGAAACCAGGTGTGAATTGGATTTTATTTATTTACTCGCTCCTCTACACCAACCTTATTAAAGAAGGTCTTTTTGGACTTTATTTTGTGTACAGGAGAAGCCTTTGTGGGACAGGAAAGGTGCTTTGTTTGTACTTTGTTTTAGATCTTATTTTATTTATTTATTTATTTTATTGCCTACAGAAAAGCATCATACCCTGAGAAATTCCTTGCCTTTTGTCACATTATACCATTCAAATAAAAAATGGTGCCGCAGCGGTAAAATACGCTAGCACACCAGAGCTGGGATTTTGAATACCTCGTATTGAATCTTAGCACTGCCATCCGGCTGGGCTGGATGCCTACATGAACAACCATTGACTGTTGTTCACATGGTTGGTAACCCGGACCAGGGTCCCTCATAACTGGTGCAATTACGACCTCTGCTGGCTAATTAATGGTGCCTATGCAGAGTTGGGGAATAATGCCGATCAGGGTGTCGCCAAGACTGGTCGGCATATGAACTCGCCTCGTGCAGGTGAAAAGAGGCCGTCGGTACTGCGCACGTGTTGGAGGGGGTGTGTGTCAGTTGCAAAGCTCCTCAGTCAGAAGTGGATGGTTGTATTGGTAGAGGTGAAGTGTAACGCAAACAGGGTAATTGGATATGACTAGATTAGGGGAGAAAATTGGGGGAAAATTCGGAGAAAAAGAGGAAAAATAAAATAAAAAAGTGTAAATACAATTTATCACCCTCATCATGAAAGTAAACGAATGAAGTTACAAATCTGATAAATTATTATAATTAGTAAAATACCTGGGTTGGGTATGCCTTAGTAACCAGCCTTTTAGAGCTTCTCTTCAGCAACAACTGTTGATCAGGATTTAGGGGAAATTGATGCTGCCAAGTACATCTATATTCCGGAGGAAAACATGTTGCACTGTGCTAGACAGATGAAGGTGGGTAGGAGGTTCACCTCCCAGCATGAGAATGACCCTAAACACACCAGCAGAAAAGCAAGGCTGTGGCTTATGGATAGGAAGGTAAATGTCATTCAGTGGCCAGTGCAGAGTTCTGACCTAAATCCGATCTGTGAGTGGACTTGAAAAGAGTGGTGCATTGGCAGTCAACATGACATTTTACTGAACTTAAATAATTCTGCAAGGAAGAATTCTGGTCAGGACAAATACAGTACACTGATGACTGGAATCAAAGCAAAAGGTGACTCTACAAAGTAATACATCAGGGGACTAATCACTTTCTCATTGATTTTGAAATCGATTTCCTTTTTCCTAATTACATGAATGTTGTAAGCTGAAATGTGTCAATATGTTTGTTTATTAGAATTTTAATGTCATGTTTTACACTTTGGTTACATCCATAACAGGAACGGTAATTATTCATTACACAAGATTCATCAGTTCACACAAGGTTGTATCAAACAGTATCTCCAATTTACCTCACCTGCATGTCTTTGGACTGTGGGAGGAAACAGGAGCACCCAGAGAACATGCAAACTCCACACAGAAAGGACCCAGACCGCCCCACCTGGGTATCGAGCCAGAACCTTCTTGCTGTAAAGCGACAGTGCTACCCACCCTTTATTTCACACTGTGAGACTATAGGAACTGTTCATGTACAAATTACTGCTGTGGAGTGCTTACGTTACCTAAATAATTCAAAAATGTTATAAAGAAGTAAAGAACACATGGCTAACACACAGCCAATAACAGGATTCTTGTTACAGCAAAGACACAAGAAACTATGAGCTTGTTTTTTTCTCTCTCCCTCTCATCATAAAAATACAGACCAAAATACAAAACCTTGCTTGGTGGGGGGAAGGAAAACTGACGTTTTGAAATATTTCTTTTGCTCTCTCTAACAGATGTTATGCAGTGTGATTCACTGCGTTCTGGTCCAGGCTGCAGTAATATTTAAAGGTGGTAGACAGAGGCTTTAGTGAGATCTTGCAGTGCATAATTGGGTTTATTTTATGCAGAAACATTGCTGTATGAAATACGTTAAACCATAATCATTTACTAACACTAATAAGATATGAAACTCAAAGAAAGAAGTTCAGTTGTTCACTTTTTACCAGGACTCTTGTGCAACTTCTGAATCCTCAGTTACTGTTTTTTTTACATCAGATCTTTCTATATTTAAATTATAGTTTTGTCTCCATTGCTTATTTATAAGATAAGATAAGATTCCTTTATTATTCCACACTGCAAATGCCAGTTCATACCTAGTAAATACAGTATGTCTACAGAATCAATAGAACAAGAATAGCATGTTAATCCTTAAATGTGCAAACACTAATCATTCTGTGATCTCTGGCTGTGTTTACCATGTGAATCAAATTTCATCCATTTGCCATTCATGAACTACCAGTTTCCGACAAATGTTGTTTAATAATGAACCAACTCCTATGTCTTTCAAACCTCAGTGATATAACAAGCTTAATTGCATGACACACAATGCACTGAAGAGATTTTCTTTAGTAAAAATTTCTAATTATTTGAAGTGTTAGCTTGAAAGCTATTTTTTTTTTCCATTTATTATTTTCATTTACTAGAAGCTAATGTTTGCCTTTGTACATGCATGGGAGTCAGCCATGCTAGTGTTTGTACGCAGTAAATATGGTGGTGGTTTTAAAGGTTCCTAGGGAAATAACTTCATCTTTACTGGAAAAAGGATAGCAAACAAGCCAGCCCAGCCCTGTATTTTTTTCATTTGTGTTTGTAAGCATATGATAAAATTATATTGATCACATAGTGTCAACTAATATTTCACTGTAGTTTCTAAATTGTTCCTTTGAAAAATATAAACAACAGCAAAAAAGGTGTTACAATTGTTGAAGATGGGGTGAAACTATTCAGACCATTAGATCAGTGGTTCTCAACCAGGGGCTGAGGCCACCTATGGGACCATAGTGAGCCTAGAGGGGGCCCCTGTTGCATTTAATTAAAGGCAAAATAAGAGTAAAATAGAGTAATTACACATGATGGGACGGGAAACTAAATAGGCTTTTGTCATATGTGAGATTTCTTGTGATGTCATATTGCTCTATTTTAAGCTACCTATAGCTTACTCTGGGTCTTTGAGAACTGACACATTTAATTTGTCCATCACAAAAGTGCAACGGTCTAAGGATGGCGACTACGAAAATTCAGATTCAGTTGTGGATGCAGATCCCACTGAAGTAGGCCAAGGTGAGGCAACTCGCACCATCAGTTCACTAGAAGTAAACCTACTACATCGACCAAAATCAGAAAGTACCAAGATCATGGTTTATACCTTCATCATGGATCCACTACAGTTTCCATAAGCAAGAACACAATACCTTTTGTTATCCTTGCTGAAATCGTAAGAATAATATCATAACCCGAGTCAAGGGGGCCCCAGAATTTTTTTTAACACAGGTAGGGTCTAAGAAAAAAGGTTGAATTAGATGATCTGGTCGTCCACCGAGATGGTGGCACAGTAGCATGCAATGTTCAACAGTTTGGTGTGAATTGTTGTTGAAGCCCTACTTATTTCTCACATTTGCACTTAATTGCATATAGTATTAAATAGTTTTGTGTTGTTTCATGATGCATCATATTTTGGTTTCACCGTGTACTTGAATTTTGAACTTGAAGTTTTATTTGTCACATACAGGTCATACATGGTATAAATAGCAGTAAAATGCTTTACAACTGCCCGGACACAATTTAAGAAATAAAAACTTTAAGTAGAAATAAATTTAAAATTAAAGATGCAATGTAAGCCTTAACTCTTAAAGTGAATACAGTGTCCCTAAAGTGCAAACCAGTGTTGTATATATACACTGATCAGTCATAATATTAAAACCACCTCCTTGTTTCTACACTCACTGTCCATTTTATCAGCTCCACTTACCATATAGGAGCACTTTGTAGTTCTACAATTACTGACTGTAGTCCATCTGTTTTTCTGCATGCTTTGTTAGCCCCCTTTCATGCTGTTCTTCAATGGTCAGGACTCTCCCAGGACCACTACAGAGTAGGTATTATTTGGGTGGTGGATCATTCTCAGCACTGCAGTGACATTGACATGGTGGTGCTGTGTTAGTGTGTGTTGTGCTGGTATGAGTGGATAAGACACAGCAATGCTGATGGAGTTTTTAAACACCTCACTGTCATTACTGGACTGAGATTAGTCCACCAACCAAAAATATCCAGCCAACAGCGCCCTGTGGGCAGCATCCTGTGACCACTGATGAAGGTCTAGAAGATGACCAACTCAAACAGCAGCAATAGATGAACGATCTATTTTCTTTTGGAAAATAGATCGTTATTTTTTTGGAATAATGGCTGCTACTGGTGTCTATTCTGCCTTCGCAAACTTTTCCTGTATTGCCTATTCTACTGCTGAGTTGCGTCTCCTCCGCTTATCCTACCCTTTGGACACTTCTGTCTCCACCCTGTGCTACAACTATGGCATTCTACGACGTCATTATTTACATCGTGGTCGCAAAAAGGTTGCATCTTCTTCTCCAGCTTTGAACATTTCTATACCTACAATCTGGACACCTGTTCGCCGACCCAGACAATTCTTGAAGGCTCGCCGTGGTATAGACTCTTCTGTGCTTCGTGAAATTCCTCGTTCCAATTCATTACCCACTTCAAATCCTGCTCATCGTCATGCATCTACACTGGCCCTGTTTAACTGTCGTTCATTATCTGACAAGGCAGTCCTGATCAATGACTTAATTTTTCAACATCAGATTGACATACTCTGCTTGACTGAAACATGGCAACCCCCGGGCGATCATTTTTATTTAAATGCTGCCACCCCAACTGGCTTTAATTACCTTTCTCGCCCCAGGCTTACTGGTCGTGGGGGGGGTCTGGCTGTTTTCTTCAGTAATAACTTAAAAGTGTCTGAACTTGGTTTTAGTAATGCTGCTACTTTTGAATATATGGTGCTAAAAGTTCACTCAGACTGTCTGTTTATCATCCTGTTAGTTTATCGACCACCAAAGCATTCCATTCCAGATTTTCTTACTGAGTTCTCTGAAATACTCACATCTGTCAGTTCAATTTCATCTTTATTAATTGTTCTTGGTGATTTCAATATTCACATTGACACTCCATCTACCTCAACTGCTGATTTTCTCGCACTATTAAACTGTTTTGACTTGCTTCAGCATGTCACTTTTCCCACCCATAATCGTGGTCACACTTTGGATTTAATCTGTTCTACTCCCAATCTCATTAGTAATACCTTCACACCTTCTCTCACACCTATCTCTGATCATAAGCTCATTATCTCATCTCTTTCTCTTCCGGTCCCTAAGCCTATGTCTAAAACTTGCTTAACTTATCGCCGAACCTCATCTATTGACCCATCGTCTTTCTCTGCTTCCCTAGAAACATCTCTGCCTAGTCTGCTTGAGCTCCGTTCCCTTGATGAAATAGTTACTTCTTACCATAAAACTGTGTCTGTTACTCTTGACTCCTTTGCACCTATTATAAATGTAGTAGTCCCCTCTACCCATTCCTCTCCTTGGTTTACCCCTGAACTTCGTTCTTTAAAGACTGTTGGGAGGCGTCTTGAACGCCTCTATAGGAAAACGAGATTACATGTTCATTTTCTAGCTTATTCTGACCACATTTCTAAATACAAAGCCGCTCTTAACACTGCTCGTACTTATTACTTTTCCTCTCGCATTCAAGCCTCTGGTCAAAATCATCGTCAGCTTTTTAACACTGTAAACAAGCTCTTGCGTCCCCCCTCTAAACAGACCTCTGACTCTTCTGAACTCTGTGATTCTTTTCTTCAATTTTTCATGGACAAAGTGTCCACAATCTATCATGAACTTTCTCATTCTTCTACTTCCTCCACCACACTGCCATCTCCATCCATGCCTAAGACTCTCCCCACCTGTTGCTTCTCTACTTTTTCTGCTGTCAATGTCAAATACATTGCTAAAATTATTTCTGGTCTTTCATCATCTACCTCTTCTCTCGATCCTGCACCTTCCTCCCTCGTTAAGTCATGTGCTCCGGTCCTCTCTCCTGTTATTTGCCATGTTGTTAATATTTCTCTGTCTTCTGGTTATGTACCCCCTGCCCTAAAGCTTGCCTCTGTGACGCCTGTCCTCAAAAAACATGATCTTGACAATACTATTCTTAGTAATTTCCGCCCCATCTCCAATCTGCCATTTTTTTCCAAGATTCTTGAACGTGTCGTGGCCTCTCAGCTACTTGACTATCTTAATTTAAACAAGCTCTTAGAATCTTTCCAATCTGGTTTTCGCTCACAGCATAGCACTGAAACTGCACTTCTCTATGTTCTAAATGATCTTCTCACTGCTTCTGACCAGGGTCTTGCCTCTGCGCTTATTCTTCTTGATCTTTCTTCTGCTTTTGATACCATCAATCACAACGTTTTAATAACTCGTCTCTCTGAAATAGGTCTTTCTGGTTTAGTCTTAGCCTGGTTTAAATCATACTTAACTGATAGATTGCACTTTGTACGTATTGGTAAATCAACATCTGCCACTGCTAAAATTGAACATGGTGTCCCTCAGGGCTCTGTTCTTGGTCCACTCCTCTTTATCCTGTATATCTTACCACTTGGTTCTATCATACAACACTATGGACTCAGTTTTCATTTCTATGCTGATGACACTCAACTCTACCTAAATTACAAACCTTCCTCTTCTTTCCCCCCTGCTTCTCTTACTAGCTGTCTTCACCATATCAATTCTTGGCTGCATTCTAACTTTCTAAAGCTAAATCCCCACAAAACGGAATTCCTGCTCCTTGGCACTAAATCTGTGGTTTCCTCTCTTTCTCCCTCCTCTCTCTCTATTGCTGGTGTTTCTATTTCCCCATCCCTCACTGTGCGTAACCTTGGTGTGCTGTTTGATCCTTTATTGTCCTTTCTTCCCCAAATAAGATCAATCTCTAAGTCTGCCTTCTTTCACCTACGAAACATTGCTCGTCTGCGTCCCTTTCTTTCCTCTGTGGCTGCTGAAACCCTTGTTCATGCTTTTATTTCCTCCAGACTTGATTACTGTAACTCTCTGCTCTTTGGTCTTCCTGCTAAATCTATCCACCTTCTTCAATGTGTTCAAAATTCTGCTGCTAGGATGCTCACTCGCTCCAAAAAAACGGATCTCATTACACCTGTCCTTGCCCAACTTCACTGGTTACCCATCTCCAAACGTATTCAATACAAAGTCCTCATACTTACTTTCAAAGCACTTTATGGTCTTGGTCCAATATACTTACAAAACCTGATACATCGGTACACCCCCTCACGCTCTTTACGGTCTACTGATGCTGGTCTCCTGATTGTCCCCAGCTTCAGGCTCTCTACCATGGGTGGAAGATCCTTTTCTGTCTCTGCTCCCCTACTTTGGAATTCTCTCCCTCTTTCCCTGCGTTCTACTTCTTCTTTTACAGAATTCAAATCCCTACTCAAAACTCATCTATTTACCAAACATTTCTCTACTGTTTCATAAGCTTCATTAACTTATGTAAATCTACATTTATTATATTATTATTGTGTCCTATCATTTATGTATTCATGCGTCTCTCATGTGTCTGTCTCTAATATTGTATCTTGATGTATTTTTCTATTTTGTAAAGCGTCCTTGGGTATTGTGAAAGGCGCTATATAAGTCCAACTTATTATTATTATTATTATTATTATCTCTGACTTTACATCTACAAGGTGAACCAACTAGGTAGGAGTGTCTAATAGTGTGGACAGTGAGTGGACACGGTATTTAAAAATCCATCAGCATTGCTGTGTCTATCCACTCATACGAGCACAACACACACTAACACACCACCACCATGTCAGTGTCACTGCAGTGCTGAGAATCATCCACCACCTAAAAAATACCTGCTCTGTGGTGGTCCTGACCATTGAAGAACAGGATGAAAGCAGGCTAAAAAGGTGTCCTCTCTGACTTGTTGAATCAACAAAATGCAGATGTACTATGAACCTGAGAAAAAAGCATCTGAACATAAACACAAAGCCAGTGTTGACTAGTTTACTTCCTTCCTTCTAGTCACTTTCAGACATTCCCAAGAGCCCTTTACTTCAATACAGTCATTGCTCACAAACACAAAGTCTCAGACTCCCGTGCTAAATAGCAAGTGTCTTATAAAATGGGTTGCAGACAAAAACAGTGCCTGCTGCAGTTCCCTTTAAACTTTAAACTTCAGTGTGGTTAAATGTTTACTGTGTGCTGCTTTAATGCAGTTCTTTCAGTTTCTTGATGAGACATGTGAGGGCACCGCAACCACAAAATATGTAGCAGTGCTGCTGGGTGACTGCCTGCGTGTGTTGTGCGCATGCGCGGGTTCGGCTGCGTCTGGCTGCGCTTCTTGCAGTGAGGCGGAAGTCTCGGAACATGACGCATGTAGTCAGATGGAGTCTCACAAATAAACAAACAGCGCGCTTGTAGCTGGAGCAAGAGGTGAGTAACGAGCATTTATTAACAACTAAATATGCATTCAAGTCTGGTTTGTTCTATACATGTGGTCAAAATTGTCATGCAACATTTGCGGCGGTTAAATGCGGACAGCGGTTTCTAGTTTCAGAGCGTTTCATTGTGAATTGTGTAGCTTGGATCAGTTTTGTTATAATAAACCCTTATTCGCTTTTTATTCTTCTTTTTATCTTTTGTTTATTATTAATAGCCTCTGTGTGGTTGTTTTAACTAGACTCGAGCTTTGCAAGTCCTGCCACATCGCGTTAAACTAATGTTTCACGTATTTGTCACAATTACTCGTTTTTCGCACTACGAAAGTCGAACAGCAGCCGCCTGAATCGATTCATCTCTGCGCTCGACGACATTCCTGCCAGTCTTTTCATTTCATAACGTTGATATCATCCAGTTTGTTGTTTTGTAGCGTCAGAAAACATTAATTCTCTTTTTTACACCTTATTATAGCTAAGTACGACTGTCTATTGTATGTGCTGTTTAAAAATCCCACCAAACATGACTAACTAACCGAGCGACACATAGGAGTCGAATCAGTACAGCTGCAGAATCTTCACGCTTGTGTATTCCTCGCTTTGTACTGGGAGTAGACGAAGATAGACTTAATAAAACACCTAGCAATATTACATGTTCTCAAAGAAAAACTTCAACTTCTTAAACTTAGAAAAAAGTTAGATAAATATTACATTATATAGGCAGTTGTAGTCTAGTAGTCAAGGTACTGGACTAGTAATCAAAAGGTTGCTGGTTCAAGCCACACCACTGCCAGGTTGTCACTTTTGGGCCCCTAAGCAAGGCCCTTAACCCTTAATTGCTTAGAAAATATGCTGTCACAGTACTGTAAGTCGCTTTGGATTGAAGTGTCTGCTAAATACTCCCTATAACAGCACACACAACATACCTGCTCACACTTACGGACTTTCTAAACACATTTATTTATTAAGATTTAAAAACTGACATCATGCTGCTACTCTTCTATTATATTCTGTGCATTAACTCAAGTGTTTAACACCAAGCATTTTATTTATTTATTACACCGGTATCTCACCACTGCAAATTATGTGCAATATTTCTTACTTAATGTGTATATATATTTTTACTTTACTTAACATGTATTTTATGTCTGTCTACAATGTCTGTGCAGTATTTTTACTTAATGTATATCTTTTTTAAAACCTAATGTATATTTTGTCTTGTATATGCTCTTTTTTTCATATTCTGCACATTGGAGCTTGAGAAACGCAATCTCGTTCAGCTGTGCACTCCTAGCTGCATAGTCTGAATGACAATAAAGTTCACTCTGACTTGACTTTGATGTAAATGTGAACCATCTACTCTCAAGCACTCCCTATAAATGGTTAATATGGTGTATAAATCTGGTGCTTGGGAAGCCATGGAATCTTCTCGTCTTGATGTAAACCAAACCACTCTTGAATGATTTTAGCAGGAAATATAGAGGCATTGTCGTTCTAGAACTTTAGCGTATCCAATTTCTACCCGTCAATCATCTTCTCACTAATGCTGGTCCCTGCTCCTGATTGGGGAGGACCGCAGTGCTCCACGCCCCCTCCGAAACGTGCACAGCAATCGAACATCTTATCACCTACACTTGACGAGTGCAGTGCAGTACAGCGCTGTGTACGGAGAGCCACACCCTCTACTGCACTCCTTTCCCGTCTCCGTGCAGGCGCCACCAACCAGCCAGCAGAGGTCGTAATCGCACCAGTCTGAGAGAGAGTCTCCATCCGGCTTAACCCGCCCCTATCTGAACAGCAGGCCAATCGTTGTTCATGTGGTCGCTCAGCCTCAGCCGGTAGGCAGAGCCGAGATTTTTTTTTTTTTTTATCGCTGCGCCACCTGAGCGGCCTATGCCGACTATTATTGACATTGTGGTTCAAAGGCATACTTTGGCTTTCTTCAATTATAAATTGAATGATGTAAGATGTAAGAAATATGATGAAGGTTTGTACTATTGAAGGTTAATACACATCTTTTTCAATGGCAACCCTGTCATGAAGTCCTTGTTGGTGGTGCTTGTCTTGTTATGGTGTGTTGAAGCATGGTTCAAATTATGAGGGGGGGTTGTTCTGACTCTAATATATAAGATTGACCCCCCCCCCCCCCCATTTTTTGCCTTTTTTGTGGATGGTGTTCTAGAGCATTTTGCTAATTTACTCTTTCCCCTATCAGTAAGATTTGACTTGTGACCACTGTTCCACTTTGCTGATGCTGTTTGTCCATGCTATAAATACACTGCTGTGACTAATAAAATATTAAATAATGATCATTCAGTTTGGACTTGCACTACTCTGGCTGCATAGAACTCTTTTAATTTGCCTTATGTTGCTTTGAACTTTCAAATATCAAAGTGCAAATTAGCAATCAGCCTAATAAATCACACATGTCCTGCTGTGCTTGTTATTGTTTCAGGTACTTTAAAGTCAAGCTCTTTTTTCATGTGATGTTTTTATTATTGTGTTCACAATTTGCTGATTGAAGTGCACCTACATCTGGGTGCTGACACGTATCAGGTATAATTAATGTTCATGCTCATCTTGATGCAATAGATTTTTTTAAATAACATGTAATTAAAGCTTTTGAAGTAAAGCTTTTTCTGGCATAAAATATTCAGTTTAAAAACAAGGGCATACAACAAGTCACCCTAAAAAGTCTTAAAATATCAAGCTACATACACTATATGGACAAAAGTATTGGGACACCTACACATTACATCTACTGGAATTTTTATGACAGCCAATTTTAAATCCATAGGTATTAATTAGGGCTGGCTCGATACCACTGTTTTATGTCCGATACCGATACTGCAAATTGAGTATCTGCCGATACCGATACCAATCCGATACCGTCATTTCTCCTCTCAAACAACTAAGCAGTAATAATACATGTCTCAATGCACCATGGTTAAACTAGCTATCTAAATAACAATGCTCAGACTGTGAAACAAGTATTCTAAAGGAATAAATACAGAACCTACAACATCACACTTATGCAAAACTGCATTTGAACTTTTACACACAGAACATTAAGCAACATTTTTGGTTTTACTTATGTTTGAGCTGTTGTTCACGTGACACATCTCGCTTCATGGCGTCTCGTCCAAAGTGTCTACAACTGGAAGATGTGGATGTCAATCAAACGCGATGGACCAATTAAAATTGATGCAGTTTTTGGTTGAGATTTTCCGCTTAAGTTAGATGATTGAAAACCAAAGTGCGCTTATTAAAAAACCTTGCTGGATTTTGAAGAGGACATCTGTGGCTAAACGGGAAACAGTGTAGTTTGTTTTATTTCATAACACTAATGGATTAATCGTTGAGGATGTGAGCCGGGACAGGATAGGTTTTCTTTATCTCAGGTGAGCGATTTATCATTTATAAATCAATTTTTTTGTGTTTAAACAGTGTTTTCAGATGTGGCTGTAGTAGATGATTTTTTTAAATGCTGAAAGTTTAAGTAGATCAATGTGTTTTAATTTCTGAATGGCCTTATTTACATTAAGTGTTATTTACATTAAGCAACAGTAAGGATCGGATTACACGTTTTTTTCCTTCCGATGTCCGATCCAGTGATTTGGGCCAATATCGAACCGATACTAATACAGATTATCGGATCAGTGCACCCCTAGCATTAATATAGAGTTTATCCCCCTTTACAGTAACATGTTCCACTCTTCTGGGAAAGCTTTCTACAGGATTTTGGATTGTGTCTGTGGCAGTGGCGATTTCTCTAAGACTGCAAGGGAAGCTCAGCTTCCCCTAAAATGTCAAAAATTTAATGGTCAAATATGTACAGATGTGTTAACATTTCATTGACTACAAATGCATTAGAACACATTCATCTTGAAGACGAGTTCGTTCAGAATCAGCTACTTATCACAAATCGACTGACTCGATTTTGTTAACTTCTCATACATTCCCGGAGGGTCAATGCATTTGCCCGTAGAAGCTGAGCGTCTATTCACTTCTATGGAACTGCATGGAACGTTTTTTTTCATTGCTTCGAAACTCGCCGGTCATTGGATAAATGCCACGATTTTGTCCCGCCCCCAGACGCTGAGCGTCTCTGTGGGTGAAAGGAGCTGTGGGCGGGTCTGGACGCTGAGCTTCTGCAAGATGATTGGAGGATCAGTCGAAAGGCTGAATCCCGTTTTGATTGACAGCTATTTTGAGATCTACACCATCACTTAGAGCTTCAGTCCCATCGCGGATTTTGCGAGTGAAGTCGAAAGACAAACTGTAACCCATTTCAGGCCATTTTCTTGAAAAGGAACAGAGGGCAGAATTTATATATAAATAAATTGACAAATTTTATGATGTAAGCCGACAATGAGCTTCCCCTCTTTGAAAGACCAGCAGCCGCCACTGGTCTGTGGGAATATTTACCCAATCATTCAGGTGAACAACTGATGTTGGACCAAAGGACCTGGCTTGCAATATCTGTTGTTCATCACAAAGGTGTTAGATGGGGTTGAGATCAGGGCTCTGTGGGGGGGCAGTCAAGTTCTTCCACACCAAACTTACCCAACTTTGCCTTTATGGATCTGAATTGGGCTTTTCTCCTTCTGTTTTTACAAAGTTTGAGGTACACAATTTTCCGAAATGTCTTGGTATGCTGAAGAATTTTCCGTTACTGGTTTAGACCAATACCTGATAAACAACCCCATAGCATTTATTCCTCCTTAAATATAATTAACCTTGTAATAGTACCAAGTTTTGCTGGTTTGCGGGTAGATTTTTTCTCTATTCTATCTTGATACGAGACTGCTCAACAGTCTGTGGACACCGTTGTTTATTCTACTCCTCATGATGTCCCATACATCTTTAAAAGGATACAGAGCTGGACTCCAGACAGGCCACTAAAGCACACGCGTCCGGTGCTTATAAAGCCACACTGTTGTAGTGACTGCAGAATGAGGCCTGGTATTGTCTTGCTGAAATAATTATGGAGTTCCCTGAAAAAGACGTTGCCTTGATGGCAGCATGTGTCTCTCTAAAATTCTAATATGCACCACTGCGCTCTGTGTCAGTGTGGGCAATGATGCACCCCCGTACCATGACAGATGTTCACTGTTGCATCTTTTGCTGCTGACAGTTTGAATGGTCCTCATCTTTGGCACAGAAGACTTGATGTTCATTTTTTTTCATCCTGAAAATAAGCTAAAATGTGGACTTATCCGACCACAACACACATTTCCACTGCCTTTTGATCCATCTGAGATGAGAGTAAGCCTAGAGAACCTGGCAGCGTTTTTATATAGAATTGATGTATGCTTTCTCTTTGTGTAATAGTGTGCAGTGGCAGACTGTGTTAAGTGACAAGTGTTATCTGAAGTCCTTTAAGCCTATTTGGCTATATTTATTACAATAGGATGACATTTTCTTATGCAGTACCATCTAAGGGCTTAAAGATCATGCCTGTTCAACAGTAATTTCTGGCCTTGAATTTCATATACTGAGATCTCTCCAGATTTTGTGAATTATTTTACAATATTATGTACAGTAGATGGTTAAAGACTGAATTGTTATCTTACACTGGGAAATGTTCTTGATTGATTTTCTTTGACCCATGGTTGCTTGCAGAGACTTTGGTTGACCTTACTTTTTTTTTCTATTTTATTTATGCATTTCTCCCATTTTCTCTCAATTTAGTGTAGTCAGTTTGTCTTCTGCTGCTGGGGGATCCCTGATTGCAGTCGAGGTGGATATATTGCTGCTCACGCCTCCTCCGACCCACGCACAGCCCTTAGCAGAACCCTTTTTCACCTATGCACTCTGCACAGGCGCCTCTCTATCTGCTAATCAGGGTCCCACATAGTCCGGTCATCCTGCCCTAGCAGGACCGTGTCTGCTGCAGGCACTGCCAATTATGCCCGCTAGATGGCGCCCAGCCGACCGGTGACAACATCGAGTTTCGAACTGAGGAGTTCATAATCTCGGCGCTGGTGTGCTAGCCACCTGGGCGCCTTTTGAGCCTATTTGGCTGTATTTATTACAGAAGGATGACGTTTTCTTATTCAGTACCAGTGATTTCTGACTTTTGCATTACATGTACTGAGATCCCTCCAGATTTTGTGAATTCTTTCACAATGTTATGTACGGTAGATGGTGAAGGACATTATTTGAATCTCCTTTTTGGAGTGTGTTGCAGGCATCAACGTCTAAATGTGTTTATATTTCCAAAATGTAAAAAACTTAATCAGTGAAAACTATGGAAATCTTTTTACTTTTGTTAGTGAAATAAAGATTCAAGAAAATGAACAAAGCACAGATTCTCCATTTTGCATTTTACAAAATGTCTCACGTTTTTGAAAATGTAGTTTGTATTTGTAGCCCATCCTTTTTGTAAAAGACTGTTCCTTTTACTTTCATTTTATGATGCTTTGTGCTGTACTGCAGGTGTCTCTCAGTTTCAGAGTGTGTAATGCTGAAGGGCTTATTAGAAAAATGTCATTGTCATTTACAAGATGTCCTTGTCTTTATGCCGTGTTCTTATTATTTAACAGTGTTCATTTCCTTTATGTGATGTCCTGTTGCTCTCTCTTACTGATAAATGTGCTTAAATACATTTGCCAAATGTGTAGAGAAGAATTTAAGGCGGTATGAAATTGGATTTGGAAACCGTGTGGAATCTTGTGTAGATTCTTCAGCACTTTGTTTACTTGAAATAAATGAGTGATTGTGCTGAGATGATGTAAGCAAGCTTGTGTGTTAGTTCAAATTGAGGACACGTTCCAAACACTGGTCAAAACACTAAAGCACTGTTAGATTATGCACACATTTCTGATTATTTGCTAATGGCATTGATACCGTTGTGAAGCTAATGGGCAGATTTAGATGAAGCAGAATTGTAATATCTAGGAAATGACAGGAAGCTGCAGGAGTTTTCGTTATGAAATTTTGCCAGAAGGGAAACAGCATTACAAGGAAGAGGGTTGAAGTATTGCATTAGGTTGTAATTACCCAATACCGTAAAATCCTGGACACATTATTATCAGCACTTCCTTGTTTAAGATCAGAATGGGGAGTTCTGGGCTCTGCAGGGAGCATGCAGAGGTTATATTTTGCTGTGTTAGCATGGTCATGTCTGGCAGTGATCAGCAGTGCTGTCCTAAATACGTGTTTGCTTTTGACACTGAGGTTCTAGCTGTTGTAAACCAGTGCTCTACAGTTTTGTTAACTGGGCTGCATCAGTAAAGAAAAGCTGGTCATAGAAACATACACCAATCAGCCATTACATTAAAACCACCTCCTTGTTTCTACACTCACTGTCCATTTTATCAGCTCCACTTACCATATAGAAGCACTTTGTAGTTCTACAATTACTGACTGTAGTCCATCTGTTTCTCTGCATGCTTTGTTAGCCCCCTTTCATGCTGTTCTTCAATGGTCAGGACCCCCACAGGACCACCACAGAGCAGGTATTATTTAGGTGGTGGATGATTCTCAGCACTGCAGTGACACTGACATGGTGGTGGCGTGTTAGTATGTGTTGTGCTCGTATGAGTGGATTAGACACAGCAGTGCTGCTGGAGCTTTTAAATACCGTGTCCACTCACTGTCCACTCTATTAGACACTCCTACCTAGTTGGTCCACCTTGTAGATGTAAAGTCAGAGACGGTCACTCATCTATTGCTGCTGTTTGAGTTGGTCATCTTCAAGACCTTGATCAGTGGTCACAGGACGCTGCTCACACGGCGCTGTTGGCTGGATATTTTTTTTAGGTGGTGGACTATTCTCAGTCTAGTAGTGACAGTAAGGTGTTTAAAAACTCCAGCAGCGCTGCTGTGTCTTATCCACTCATACCAGCACAACACACACTAACACACCACCACCATGTCAATGTCACTGCAGTGCTGAGAATGACCCACCACCCAAATAATACCTGCTCTGTAGTGGTCCTGTGGGGGTCCTGACCATTGAAGGAGAGCATGAAAGGGGGCTAACAAAGCATGCAGAGAAACAGATGGACTACAGTCAGTAATTGTAGAACTACATAGTGCTTCTATATGGTAAGTGGAGCTGATAAAATGGATAGTGAGTGTGAAAACAAGGAGGTGGTTTTAATGTTATGGCTGATCGGTATAATTTATTTAATTTACTTAAGTTTTTTTTTTTAAATTCTTTTCATTTGTTTCCAATCTAGTAATCTTCAATTCCCTCATTTTGAAATCATTTCACAAGCTAACGCAAACTCCCAGTTGCCCCCCAGATGGCACCCCGTTGATTGATAGCTGGTTAAATTCCAGCGGTGGTGGCCAGCGGATCTGACCACTGCGCCACTTGAGCGCATTTCTTCCCTCTTTTTAACAGAAGATTGATTTAGTTTGTAACTGTGCCAGTGGCTGTTTTTTTCTGGTCATGTTTCTGGTCATTTTAGAGAACAGGTCAGTTGTGCCTGTTTGGATGCCCAAGTCAATCCCAAGTCAGTAGCACCACCTGAAATATACTTGCCAATTTAATATTTTATTGCCAGTAAACACACACACACACACACACACACACACACACACACACACACACACACACACACACACACACACACACAGCATTATAATTTATTTTAATTTCACACTACATTAAGCATACACCAGAATTTGATTACTTTTGTTTTTGTTATTTAATGTACTTAATCTTAATGTCTTTTTACTTATAAACAAAACTTATGTACTTAAAAGCATGCACATAAATATGATTAAAAACAGCTCATTAAAAGGTTAATTATCTGGAAAAGGATTTAGTCTCTAAATGATGTGAATGTATAATTGTGAAGATTACATAAAAATAAATGAAAATAAACTTTTTATTGCTTTAAGTAGTTTATTGTAGCAGCACTTGAGAACAGGAGGATGAACATAAACACTGAGCAAAACTAGTTCAGCGTTCAAAATGTACATTTGTTCCAAGGTCAGTAACTAATATTTCATTGCATGCACTAACTAAACATGTTAATCAATAAATAAAGATGCAGTCTGTATATTAAAGCTTTTTCTAACACATTAGTGTAGTTATTATTAGATGATAAGCAAAGTTCTAGCTTTATCCTGGGACTTGATGCAAAAACATATGACACATATTTACATGTGCAGAGATCACCATGCAATGAGAATCCATAGTAATGCAAACTGGCTTTATAGATGTTTTATAGTGATTTTGATGCGTAATAGTTTTATCATTTATTACTTAAACAGGGTGACACGGTGGCTCAGTGGGTAGCACTGTCGCCTCACAGCAAGAAGGTCCTGGGTTTGATCCCCAAGTGGGGCGGTCCATGTCCTTTCTGTGTGGAGTTTGCATGTTCTCCTCGTGTCTGCATGGGTTTCCTCCGAAAGCTCCGGTTTCCTCCCACAATCCAAAGACATGCAGTTAGGTTAATTGGAGTTTGTTTGTTTATTAGGATTTTAACGTTATGTTTTCCACTTTGGTTACATTCATGACACAAGCTTCATCAGTTCACATGGTTATATCAAACACAGTCATGGACAATTTTGTATCTCCAATTCACCTCACTTGTATGCCTTTGGACTGTGGGAGGAAACCGGAGCACCCGGAGTAAACCCACGCGGACACGGGGAGAACATCCATCCATCCATCCATCCATCCATCCATCATGCAAACTCCACACAGAAAGGACCTGGACCGCCCCACCTGGGGAGCGAACCCGGACCTTCTTGCTGTGAGGCAACAGTGCTGCCCCAGGTTAATTGGAGATACTAAATTGTCCTTGTTTTTGATATTGATATTGAACTTGTGAACTGATGAATCTTGTGTAACAAGTAACTACTGTTTCTTTCATAAATGTAACCAAAGTGTGTAAAACATGACATTAAAATTCTAATAAATAAATAAATATATAAATATTACAATCAATATTTTTTATTAAAAGACTTCATAGCTCACAATTAATTGATGGATAGGTGTGCTTAATGTGCACACCATTAGGATACACGTGATTATGTGTCCTGAATTTTAATATAAAGATTTTTTTAATATAAAATAAGTGTGTGTGAGTGAGAATTCCCTTATTGGTGCATCAGAGGGTCCCTCATAACCATGTAATCATATTCAGTAGATAAACAAGTGGACACATTTTATCTTTCGGGCGGCCCGGTGGCTAAGTGTGTAGCACTGTCGCCTCACAGCAAGAAGGTCCTGGGTTCGATCCCCAGGTGGGCCGGTCCGGGTCCTTTCTGTGTGGAGTTTGCATGTTCTCCCCGTGTCTGTGTGGGTTTACTCTGGGTGCTCCGGTTTCCTCCCACAGTCCAAAGACATGCAGGTGAGGTGGATTGGAGATACAAAATTGTCCATGACTGTGTTTGAAATAACCTTGTGTGAACTGATGAACCTTGTGTAATGAGTAACTACCGTTCCTGTCATGAATGTAACCAAAGTGTCAAACATGACGTTAAAATCCTAATAAACAAACAAACATTGTCAATCTTCCACACTGCAGGCACAGCAACCCAGTCATGCCTAACCATTAATCTCCTCCACAATACAATAACTGCGTCATCACATACCAGCTTTAATTAGCAGCCAAACCCATGATGATCCAATGCTGATAATTACATTTTCATTGATCAGTAGATGATACAGATATTATTCCAATATTATTATGCATTTTTACTTTTGTTTCTTTTTTATAAAATAGTCAAATAGGTTGCAGTTTGTGTTTACATTCGAAGTGGATATTTGTTCTTAAAAATATTAGAACAATACTGGTTATTAATGCCATCGAATGCCCGATTAGCCAATGTCCACAGTACTCTTACATGTTTTAAAATTAGTGTCTTGATTTAGATATACACAGTGGATTCTGAAAGTATGTAGACCCTTGAACTTTTACGCACAGGATTTCCTTTTGTTGTGATTTGATTTTCTGTTGGCATTTATTATCATCAATCTACGTCATCCATAGTAAGATTTTTATGATTTTTATTATCTGCAATGGTGGTATAGTGGTGATCATAGCTGTCTTCCAAGGGTTCGATTCCCAGCCAACACAAATCCTTTCAATAATTTCCCTCAGGATAAATAAAGTATCTGTCCGTCCGTCCGTCCGTCCATCCATCTCAAATTGTGTACAGGTGTGTCTAGTTTGCATTGAAACATGCCTTGAACTTTCGATTGGACTTAAATTGATTCAACACACACTCATGGGTCTATAAATGGCTACAATTGGCAGTTTGCATTTTGAGGACAAAAAACAAGCAATAAAGTCCAAAGAACTGTCTGTGGATTCCTGCAATCCAAGTGTGGCAAGACCTAGGTCAGGACAAGGATATAAAACAATATCTGAAGCTTTTAAGTGTTTCCAGGTCCACAGTGGCCTCAATATTTTTCCATTTTTAAATAGAAGAAGCTTTTGCACAGCCTTGAATCTGAGTTGGGCATCCAACATCACCTAACATTTACTGTAAAAAAGCTCCAGTAGTGCTGTGCAGGGATTGGAGTACCTGATGGATGGACCATTCTCTATAAATCTGGCCTTAATGCAGAATGGTAAGACAGAAAACTGTTGAGTGGAAGACAAATGCCTGGGGTTTTCTAAACAGCATGTAAAGGCCCCTTATAACATAATGGAAAATATTCCCTGGTCTAAGGATTCTAAGGATAAAATTACAAGTATATAAGATGTAAACCAGGTACTGCACATCTCCTGGCTAATACTACCTCTATACTCTAAAACGTTTTTACTTCATGATGGGTGATTAAATCTAGATTGAGAATACCTTTCTTTTATTTTATTAAATTTTATTAGAATTTTTATGTCATGTTTTACACACTTTGGTTACATTCATGACAGGACAGGTAATTACTGGTTACACAAGTTCAAGTTTTTTTGTCACAGTCATGGACAATTTTACATTTTCGACATTTGGCAGACGCTTTTATCCAAAGCGACTTACAATCTAAGCAATTGAGAGTTAAGGTTCCAACAATGGCAACCTGGAATTGGTGGGGCTTGAACCGGCAACCTTCTGATTACTGGTCCAGTAACTTAACCACTAGGCTACAACTGCCCATTTTTGTATCTCCAATTCACCTCACCTGCAAGTCTTTGGACTGTGGTAGGAAACCGGAGCTCCTGGAGGAAACCCATACAGACACGAGGAGAACATGCAAACTTCACACAGAAAGGACCCAGACCGCTCCACCTGGGAATCGAACCCAGGACCTTTTTGTTGTGAGGTGACAGTGCTACCCACCGAGCCACCATGCCAGGAATGACAATCTAAAACAATACCAAAGACCATAACAAAAATCTTTAACTAAGCCAATATAAAAACATTTTTCTTAAGAAAAAAAGAGCATTTAAAGAACAACACACACCGATGAGGCAGAACATTATAACCACCTTCTTAATATTGTGTTGGTCCCCCTTCTGCTGCCAAAACAGCCCTGCAACTGTATATTCTGACTCCTTTCTATCAGAACCAGCATTAACTTCTTCAGTAATTTGAGCTACAGTAGCTCGTCTGTTGAATCGGACCACACGGGCCGGCCTTCGCTCCCCACATCAGTGAGCCTTGGTCGCCCATGACCCTGTCGCCGGTTTACCACTGTTCATTCCTTGGACAACTTTTTATAGCTATTGACCACTGCAGACCGGAAACACCCCACAGTAGCTGCAGTTTTGGAGATGCTCTGACCCAGTTGTCTAGCCATCACAATTTGGCCCTTGTCAAACTCGCTCAAATCCTTACGCTTGCCCATTTTTCCTGCTTCTAACACATCAACTTTGAGGATAAAATGTTCACTTGCTGCCTAATATATCCCACCTACTAACAGGTGCCGTGATGAAGAGATAATCAGTGTTATTCACTACACCTGTCAGTGGTCATAATGTTATGCCTGGTTGGTGTATTAGAACAGCACTTGACAAGGATAATAGACTGATATGAGAATTATCTACCCTTACTGCCGTGAATATAACCATGGTGTAAGGTTGACGTAAAACAACTAAATAAATAATAAGTCTAGGTTGATGTGTGTGTGATTTCTTTGCTATTAAACGTGTTTTCTTTTGTAGTCTTCAGTATATTTAGCTTCTCTATTGTTAAACATCACCATTTCTTGGATGCCATGAACAGAGTACAGTGATTAGGATGTTCAGACACAGCTTGTGTTAATAGTTCCAGTCATATTCAACTGAATAATAAGGCAGACACATTAAGAGTGGAGTATGACCACATTACGTCTTGCTTTGCACGGCGCCATTTCATCTTTAGACATCCAGCCCAGAGTTTAAACGCTTACTGTATTTTCCCAGTGAAACCATTTAAAGCAATGAAAGTACTATAACTGGCTTTCGTTCTGCCCGAAAGCTTAAGCTCATCTCTTTTGCTGTTCATGGACAGACTGCAGACTGGATGCATTATCATTGCTTAAAAATATTCCAGCTTGTCATAGTCAAGTGTAAGCTGTGCAGATCTTCCAAATTGACAGGTTGCTTGATGGCAGTTATAATTTAACAATGGCAGATCAAAAGAAAAAAATATTGAATTCAACTCCACACGAGGAGTGAAATTGAAATGGAAACAATAGACCAGTCAAAGCTTTTGATTGCTGTTGCCCCATATAATTTAGCTGTAAAAGGATTGAAGGCTGCCAGAAAACCAAACGCAAGCTGTGCTTCTGTTGGTAAAATTGCTAATCATTACTTACACTTGTTGACATGCATTTTATGGAGCACTTATTGTCGAAAGAATTTTAAAGCATTTAAATGAATTCTTTTTATCCTACCTATTTAGACTGTTCTGACACCCATACGTTACTGAATCTACATATAGTTTCCTCTTTTATCTTGTAGGACTTTAACTGGCAATTAAAATGTATTCTCTTTGAGAAAGTTAGCTGTCAGAGTGGCAGAATAATGGATATGTAGTCCATCTGATTTATTTGGAGATGTGGCATTATGTCTGTGAGTTCAGAATTGTCTGTGTGTCAAGAAATCTGATGTTTATAACTTATCTCTTGGCGTTGTTTCTCTTACACTGCTAAATTCAGACAAGTATAAACAATTAAGTAGGTTTATTTATTCTTATGCAAAGTACTATTTAGTTAGGTAATGTTAATAATGTCTGAAATGACTGTGTGTAGATGGAATAAGAGATCTACATTAAGCCAGGCATTCACTGTTAACCCCTTTTGACCAGCATGGAATGGGCTCTGTTCTGGTTCGCGGACGTAATTTTAAACTGTTTTTTTTTTTAAACCGGCATGTTTCCACCAAAAAAAGGTTCAGAACTGGAAATGCTTGTTTGCAGCTGGAACCAAAGAATACTAGAGTTTTTTAGCATATACCTTAGCCTCATCTGTGGGCATGTCAAGTTGTAGAGGATAAAGAAAGCATCAATGGCTGTAAAGTTTACAATATAAAATATATATAGTTTTAAAATACACTGATCAGCCATAACATTAAAACCACCTCCTTGTTTCTACACTCACTGTCCATTTTATCAGCTCCACTTACCATATAGAAGCACTTTGTAGTTCTACAATTACTGACTGTAGTCCATCTATTTCTCTACATACTTTTTAGCCTGCTTTCACCCTGTTCTTCAATGGTCAGGACCACCACAGAGCAGGTATTATTTATTACTAATACTTAAAAACATATATATATTTTTCTTCTTTTTAAGATGTAAAGTGTAATCTCTCTTGTAACCCACTCTGTCACTTATGTTTATGTTTAATATGTATATATAAATATATATATTTTTTTTTAAATAGAGGTTTTAGCACTGCTGTTAGCACAGTTCATTTTATTAATGGCAATGTGCTTAATCATTTATACCTTTTTATATGAAATCCCTTAAAAGTATTTGACCAGTCAAATAAAAAGGTAAACATAATTATAACAAATAATTTATACAGTAGATTTTTAAATATTTTAATTACTAATTCTAATCACAGAATGATTATTGATGACATGGTAAGCAAGTTGTCTTAAATGTTTTGGTATAAAAATAGTTTATCTGTAGTATTTAATCTATTCCAAACAGAATCCACATCCTCACTATTCAGCAGTGTAAAATATTTGTCTCTGTTTGTTTGTTAAGTTGGTTATTTAGAAATGGCAGATGACTTTGCAGCTTACAGTGGGGTCAAAAAGTATTTAGTCAGCCACTGATTGTGCAGGTTCTCCTACTTAAAAAGATGAGAGAGGTCTGTAATTTTCATCATAGGTACACTTCAACTATGAGAGACAAAATGAGAAAAAAAAATCCAGGAAATCACATTGTAGGATTTTTAAAGAATTTATTTGTAAATTATGGTGGAAAATAAGTATTTGGTCAATAACAAAAGTTCAACTCAATACTTTGTAACATAACCTTTGTTGGCAATGACAATGAGGTGAAACGTTTCCTGTAAGTCTTCACCAGGTTTGCACACACTGTAGCTGGTATTTTGGCCCATTCCTCCATGCAGATCTCCTCTAGAGCAGTGATGTTTTGGGGCAACACGGACTCCACAAATTTTCTATGGGGTTGAGGTCTGGAGACTGGCTAGGCCACTCCAGGACCTTGAAATGCTTTTTACAGAGCCACTCCTTCGTTGCCCGAGCGGTGTGTTTGGGATCATTGTCATGCTGGAAGACCCAGCCACGTTCCATCTTCAATGCTCTCACTGATGGAAGGAGGTTTTGGCTTAAAATCTCACGATACATGGCCACGTTCATTCTTCCCTTAACACGGATCAGTCGTCCTGTCCCCTTTGCAGAAAAACAGCCCCAAAGCATGATGTTTCCACCCCCATGCTTCACAGTAGGTATGGTGTTCTTGGGTTCTTCTTCTTCCTCCAAACACGATGAGTTGAGTTTTTACCAAAAAGTTCCATTTTGGTTTCATCTGACCACATGATATTCTCCCAATCCTCTTCTGGATCATCCATATGCTCTCTGGCAAACATCAGACAGGCCTGGACATGTACTGGCTTAAGCAGGGGGACACGCCTGGCACTGCAGGATTTGAGTCCCTCTCGGCGTAGTGTGTTACTGATGGTAGCCTTTGTTACTTTGGTCCCAGCTCTCTGCAGGTCATTCATCAGGTCCCTCCGTGTAGTTCTGGCATTTTTGCTCACCGTTCTCATGATCATTTTGACCCCACGGGATCGAGGGAGATTATCAATGGTCTTGTATGTCTTCCATTTTCTTACAATTGCTCCCACAGTTGATTTATTCACACCAACCTGCTAGCCTATTGTAGATTCACTCTTCCCAGCCTGGAGCAGGTCAACAGTTTTCTTCCTGGTGTCCTTCGACAGCTCTTTGGTCTTGGCCATGGTTAACTGTTTGAGGCTGTGGACAGGTGTCTTTTATACAGATAACGAGGTCAAACAGGTGCCATTAATACAGGTAACGAGTGGAGGACAGAAGAGCTTTTTAAAGAAGAAGTTACAGGTCTGTGAGAGCCAGAAATCTTGCTTGTTTGTTATTGACCAAATACTTATTTTCCACCATAATTTACAAATAAATTCTTTAAAAATCCTACAATGTGATTTCCTGGATTTTTTCCCCCCTCATTTTGTCTCTCATAGTTGAAGTGTACCTATGATGAAAATTACAGACCTTTCTCATCTTTCTAAGTAGGAGAACTTGCACAATCAGTGGCTGACTAAATACTTTTTGCCCCCACTGTGTTTAATTTAATTTATTCTTCATTTATTCTGGTTAAAAAGGAGTAATAGTAAAAGCAGACCAAATGTGTATTTGGGAGAGATTTATCATTTAAAATATGTAAAAGAATATTGAAGACCCACTAACGATATATCATGTACCTCTGTGTGGGTTGGTAAAGAATACGTAATGTGTACTGTGTATGAATATGTAATGTGTAGCTGATGTGTCTGTGTATGCGAGTTCCTGCATAGCCACACTAAATTTGACCCTTGTGGTACAGGGGTGGCTTAGTGGGTAGCACTGTCGCCTCACAGCTAGAAGGTCCTGGGTTTGATTCCTAGGTGGAGCGATCTGGGTCCTTTCTGTGTGGAGTTCGCATGTTCTCATGTGGGTTTCCTCCAGGAACTCCGGTTTTCTCCTACAGTCCGAAGACATGGAGTCAGGTTAATTGGAGCTACAAAATTGCCCTAGAAGTGTTTGTGTTCGTGAGCGTGTTTGCCCTGTGATGGGCTGGCGTGTCCAGGGTTTTTTCTACCTTTCTCCCAGTGAATTGCACCAACAGTGACCCTGACCAGGATAAAGCGGTGGTAAAACAGACAATGAATGAACTTAAAAGTGGGCATTGTCTTGCACACCAGCACCGAGTTTCTGAACTCCCCGTTTAGAAATTCGGTGTTGCCACCTTTCGGCTGGGCATCTAGTGGGCATAATTGGCAGTGCCTGCATCAGATACTAATTGGCCACCGTATCTGCAGGGTGGGGCCGGTCTATGTGTGTGTGGGTGGTTCTTCATGTGCTGTGTAAGGTCCCTGATTGGCAGAAGAGACATCTGTCCAGATTGCATGGGGGAGAAGAGGAGGACTGTACACGTGCCGAAAGAGGCGTGTACAGCGACGTTCTCTCCTCGGATGCAATCTGGCATCTCTCAGCAGCGAAGACAAAATTGAGTGCGCTAAATCGGGAGGTAAATGAGGAGAAAATGCATTAAAAAAAGTGGGCATTGTCTTAAATTTCATATTTTAGTAGTAGGTAACAATGATAATCTCTTTTTAGACATGACAATGCAGAGTCTATAGTAACTCTTGACATACCATAACCAATCAGGACTAAACATTAAATACTCTTTTCCATATAAAACAAATTCTCTCTGAAGAGGTTTAAGACAGAGATGAATTTGTTTTTGTTCTTTGCTTTGTCATATAGGGGAAAACACAGATGCGCTACAGATCAGCTCGAATGGTTGCTCTTACCATAAAACTCGCTTTAGATTCATTCCTACAGCTTCCTGTTCATAATTTAATCTGTTTAAATAATCCTTTGTTTGGATGACTGTTATTAATTGCTCAAGGGATTCTGATCTTCCACATGACACTAGACATTTTCTGTGTCATAAAGAAAGTTCCCATGTTGTGGGAGGCACTCAACCCCTTAATGATGCTAAATGATGGAAAGCAGGTAAACCAGCTGCTGTGTTCTCCAGGTAACAAACAGTGAGAGTGTGCTGCTTTCATTCATTCATTCATTCATTGTCTGTTTTACTTTTTACCATAAAAGTGTGCTGTTTTTATTCATTCATTTATTCATTGTCTGTTTTACCACCTCTTTATTATATTCAGGGTCGCTGGTGGTACGATTCACTGGGTGAATGATAGGAAACACCCTAGACAGGTTAAAGTTCTAAATCTAGCTAGATTGGGATTGGGTTTAATATTTTCTAAATCCTGCTATTAAAATACGCTATAAACAAAGAAGACGATTTACCCTAAATTCCATTATCCTGATGCTTGTGATGTTTTGCGTAACTTGGCTACAGAAGCTGTCAGTAAGTGGGGTTGGTTACATGTAGAATGTCCGTATCGGGTATCCGCTTATGTTCAGGAGCTTTGGTATCATGTTCAACGTGAATATTAGCATCCAGACTTCAGACTCACATGACTGTTTATCATCATGATCAGTATTCACCGTTTTTTACACGTTGGTTATATTTGGGTGCCCAATTTAACATTTCTCCCACATTTTATTTATTACTTCATTCTGTGGAAGCAAACATTGTCAAGTATTTTGGAGTGATGGCACTTTGAAATATCTGGAGAATTTCACAAGTGAAGAGTGTCATTGTGTCAAAGTCAAGTTCCATATTCAGATGCTCAATAAATATGCTCATGGTATTTTATAAAGATACAGTCTGTATATTAAAGCTCTTCCTGACAACTTGTGTTTTTATAATAAAGTAGTAAGCAGAATCTGCAAAGCAGACGTGATGCTAAATAAATGCAGTTCATGCAAAATCCAAATCATTTCTGTAAAAAAATAATGTTACACAGAAACCACATGCAGTTTAAAACATCTTAGTTATTACCTGGATGAGTTACTGCTCTTGTAGACATTTCAGCAGGAAAGACACCTCTAGGTAGATTCACTACAAGTTCTTCAAATTTGGAGATAATAGCTCACATTCAGCTCGCAGTTTATTTTTAACTATTGCAAGTTTGGAAAAAGACCGCTCCCCGCTGGCATTTGTGACTGGCAGAGTGGAGTATAACGCGCTAGCTCTAACGTTCACGTTGCTTAACTAAAACCATCGATCAGAACTACAGAAGCTCGTTAGAGTTCATCTGCCCAATCAACAGTCAGAAATATGAATAATGTGTAAATGATTTACAAAATCATTGGTTTGTAAGCTTCCCCATTCCTATTAACCAAAATAACTAACAAAATAAATAAAACAGCCAATCCGGGCCCTCAATTATTCGGGGCCCCTGGGCTGAAGCCCAGGTAAGCCCATGCATTAAATTGCCCCTGCTTATAAGATCCACAAAGTTGAATCAGTTCATCTGGACGCAAAGTTTGGTGTCTAGATGCACTGATTCAACTTTGTGGATTTGTGTACCTGAGCATGCATCAAGATGTTTTAACTACGATCACAGAGATTCTTTCAAATGTCTGTAGTGGCAGACTGAATTGCTAGGTGCTTGATTTTATATACCAGCGTCAATGGCACTCAATAAAACACCTGAATTCAATGATTAAGAGGTGTGTCTCAATATTTTTGTGCAGGAAACAAAAGATAGGGAACATTAGGGCTGGATCCAAAATTGCATACTTAAACAGTACGTACTAACTTGGAGGCAGTGTGCACTGCTCGGCCGGTAAAGCAGTACACTCTTTCAGTACACAAGTGTATTCACTCAACCTCAGACGTACTACGTCCGCCGTCTTACCAACGTCGCGTGACGCATGACGTCACATCGCCACGGTTATAACAATTTTAAAATCAGACTAAACTAATTCTGTTGTTCTCCACAAAGCTGCAGGGTTGTACTTAGGGTGGCCAGATTCATACTAACAAAAAGGAGGACATTACACCCCAAAATGCCGGACATTACACCCAAAAGACGGACCTCATATTAGGAACAGGGGGACATGATACTGCAACACACAGAATGAATCCAGAACCCATATAACAGAGTTTTTGACCAAATTAAGCAAGAATTCTATAACAAATTATTGTTTTACTCACTAAATGTTGTGTCTACTTTTCATATTTAAGTCCGTTCCTCGCTGCCTCTAAAAGTTTACTTTTTGGCATTTTCACAGCGTTCCTGAGCATGAGAGCTGAGTGATTGACTCAGGTAGCGGTGTATACAGACCAGAGCGAGCGGGCGAAATTCAACCACCCAATCACAGACTAGCATTTAGAGGGCGGACCTTCTGCGATTGGCCAGTGGTAGCACTGGTGAAAGGAGGCTGTTAAACCAATGAAATACAAAGCATTTGTTCTGACATGTACCTGAGCCAATGACAGATAATATTAATAAAAAATGAAACCAGTTTACTCCAAAAGGAGGATTTTTAAGTGTCCGTCCTAGCGTTGCGTGAATGGAGGACTGGCAGCTGAAAAGCCGGACTAAAACCGGACGTCTGGCCACCCTAGTTGTACTTAATCATATAATTTTTAATGTTTGTCTTACTCCGCTTTACACCATCTTTCTTCTTCTCTACGGATGCCTTTGCAGCTCCAGTTGAATTAAGTGTGCATTGCAGTCCATGCAGTCCATGCAGTCGGTCATCCGGGTACTTTTCGCGTGCTGTTTAATGAATACTACGTATTCGGACACACTACCTCCTCTTGCAAACTGCTTTCGTGTACTGTTCAGTATGGAATTATGCGATTTCGGACACAGTCTATGAGTCGGGGAGGATGAAACGGCGTACCCATGCCATCGAACAGCATAGCTCGCACCCAGCGTGGTTTTGTAATGTGGGACCTGCTCCTTAAAAGGGATGTCATGCCGCCTGTGGGTCAGCTCGCTCATCGAAAGCCAATTCCATCATGACACTCACAAAATGCCACGACACCAGCTGAGTTTTCTGAAAATAGATAGAAAGCTGGACCAGGCTGAGGCCAGCATTACGGTTTCAGTGAAATGCAGGTTTGCCGTATACGTAAATACAAATTCATGCTAATGAGCCACAGATGGCCGTCAATTGTAAGGACCTGATACACCTTTCATCTGCACCTCAGTGCTCTCCCCGCTGGCCAGAAATGGCAATGAAGCAGCTGAGCCGTGTTGCATATACATTTATGGCACAGTGATGAATATAGCTAATGTTATCTTCACAGCCTGCATAATGGAAAATGACTTTGCAGGACTGTTAAACACAGCACTTTATAGCTAATGCTTATTGATCGTGTCTTATCTGGGGTGATGTCATACTTTGTGTCTTAGTAATTATAAGAAAACATGGCCTTGCTGATGCAGTGGATATGAGAACTTGAGGGGATTTGACCAATTAGCATTAAGCTAACTAACACTGTGCTGTCAGCAGTGTTATTGACCTGGTTAGAGAGAATGAATTATTTGTTATATTATTTATTTTTTTATTATTCAGCTTTATTCTGGTCAGGGTCAAAATGAGTCCATAGCTTGTCCTGGAAACACTAGGGTTAACAATACAAAAGTATTAATCTTTACTCTCTCCATTTGAATATCTGGTAATTGGTGTGGGGGGGGGGGTGGTTCTGGGTTCTTGCCATTTTAAAACATTCCTGCCATTTTAAAACATTCCTGCCATACAAAGAGTTGATGGGAAAACTGACAGATCCTAACATTACCAAAAGCTAGTGAGTGGAGTATTGTTATTTAGAATTTTTTCCCATCATTTTATGGTTTTAATCAGCCATAACATTAAAACCACCTCCTTGTTTCTACAGTCACTGTCTATTTTATCAGCTCCACTTACCATATAGAAGCACTTTGTAGTTCTACAATTACTGACTGTAGTCCACCAGTTTCTCTGCATGCTTTGTTAGCCCCCTTTCATGCTGTTCTTCAATGGTCAGGACTCTCCCATGACCCCCACAGAGCAGGTATTATTTAGGTGATGGATGATTCTCAGTACTGCAGTGACAATGACATGGTGGTGGTGTGTTAGTGTGTGTTGTGCTGGTATGAGTGGATCAGACACAGCAGCGCTGCTGGAGTTTTTAAATACCGTGTCCACTCACTGTCCACTCTATTAGACACTCCTACCTAGTTGGTTCACCTTGTAGATGTAAAGTCAAGAGACGATCGCTCATCTATTGCTGCTGTTTGAGTTGGTCATCTTCTAGACCATAGGTCACTAACAGGCGGACCGCGGTCCGGGTCCGGACCCAGAAGCTGTCCCATACGGACCCGGACCTACAGCCAAAACAGAAAGTTATGATTTGAAACCTGACGGAGCGCTTCTATTTTAACCGGCGCAGCTTCTGTACCATTTACGGTAGCGGTTTAGTGGATGAGAAAACGCACAGACACCAGAGATCACGTGACACCACTCAGCCAATCAAGTCTGTGCATTCCAGCCGGTAAACACTGCGACTCTACAGTGCAGACAGATGAGAGAGTAAGAGGCGAGTTACATGTGGAAAGACGGTGGAAAGAAAAAGAAAGATAGCGAACGTAGAAAAAACGAAGGGAGAGATACAGACGACCGTGCCGGAGAAAGTTGAGAAAAAGACGAGTGAGACAGGAGACAAATGACGCTCTCCAAAAAAGAAACGTGTACAGCGAAATTACAGCATTTAATCCGTGATGGAGAGACTCATTTCTGTTCTTACTTCCCACTGGAGCACAATTTATTTTTATTTTCTCCTAATTTGATAAGAGAAAGGTTTGATAAGGTGGGGTGGTCCGGGTCCTCTCTGTGTGGAGTTTGCATGTTCTCCCCGTGTCTGCATGGGTTTACTTCGGTGCTCCGGTTTCCTCCCACAGTACAAAGACGTGCAAGTGAGGTGAATTGGAGACACTAAATTGTCCATGACTGTGTTGGATATAAACTTGTGACCTGATGAGTCTTGTGTAATGAATAACTACCGTTCCTGTCATGAATGTAACCAAAGTGTAAAACATGACGTTATAATCCTAATAAATAAACAGACATTTGATTTGACTGTCAGTTATTGATTACATGCAGATGTTGATACAAACATACTAGGCTACTTATATATAATATATATCAATATATATATTATATGTTATGCAGTGATAGCTCAGTGGTTAAGGTACTGGACTAATAAACAGAAGGTTGCCACTGTTGGGTCCCTGAGTAAGGCCCTTAACCCTCAGTTGCTCATTGTGTAAGTCGCTTTGGATAAAAGTGTCCGCTAAATGCTATATATACACTGTATATATATATATATATATATATATATATATATACACTGTATATATAGTTAAACATTCCGGACCTTTGCTTCAAGAAATTTTCTCTAACTGGACCTCTTCAAATTTTAGTTGAATACCCCTGTTCTAGACCCTCATCAGTGGTCACAGGACTCTGCCCACGGGGCGCTGTCGGCTACATATTTTTGGTTGGTGGACTTTTCTCAGTCCTGCAGTGACAGTGAGGTGTTTAAATACCTCAGCAGCGCTGCTGTGTCTTATCCACTCATACCAGCACAACACACACTAACACACCACCACCATGTCAGTGTCACTGCAGTGCTGAGAATTATCCACCACCTAAATAATACCTGCTCTGTAGTGGTCCTGTGGGGGTTCTGACCATTGAAGAAGAGCATGAAAGGGGGCTAACAAAGCATGCAGAGAAACAGATGGACTACAGTCAGTAATTGTAGAACTACAAAGTGCTTCTATATGGTAAGTGGAGCTGATAAAATGGACAGTGAGTGTGAAAACAAGGAGGTGGTTTTAATGTTATGGCTGATCGGTGTATATTGTGATTACAGCCTTGATGCAAATACTTCCATCTCACATATACATCCCTAAAGAGGGAAAACACAAAAATGCTTTACATTTCTACACTGTCACTCATTTTTATTGTGCTGCTATTCATGAGTAGCTGAGTGTTTGTATCCATTGCTGATGTCAAATAGAAATAGTTCTATATTTCGTGCTGGATGCCAGATTTAGCTTTCAGGTTTGACACTTTTTGCAGTTTTCGCTCTATGAATATGGACCCGAGGCGTAGCTGAATGATGCTCGCTTCCCTTTCCTGACAGAACTCACATATTTTTTACCCAGTGCCATCCAGCCAGCTACCTTTCAGCAGTATTTCCTAGAAACTGAGACACTCTGTTTCACTGTGAAGGATATATGAGGACATTCCAGCTTAACTGGCTCTGCATGTCCTTGTCTGTGCTGCTGACTATAGCAGATTATTCTCTCTACATAGTCTAGCAGATATTAAATTCACCTAATCATTATATTTTTAAGTTGATGTCCTGGAGATACAGTTTCAAGTTCACATTTAACGAGGTTTATAAGCAGAATGCAAGACAAGGGTTATATCTCAAACCTTTAATGCTGGGAGTGGACAAAATAACAGAAACCTGTAACACTGTATTAAGATCAGCATTATAATTAAAATCATTTGGATATTAAAATAATGTAATTTTTACAAACCATTAGTCCTTAAATTCTGATTTTCTTAATTGCCATGTAGCATAATTGAATTGAATGCTTTGAGAAAAATGTGTCAATGTTATTAACTCCAACAACAGATGTGGGGCAGTGGCAGAACTCTCAACTATTTTACATTAATATCTATTAAAATGGTTTTGTCTTAGTCAGGGTTGGGTTTGTTTAGTTTACATTGTAATATGGGATGATTTAACCAATAAACCAACAAAGAACTAATAATTTATTGATAATCAATGCCGTCAATTACAAAAAAAAGTTAAATGAATTTCCAACAGTTTACAGCTGCTATTTAAATAAAGAGAAAATGTTCAAAGATCACACACAGGTATAAGATGGTTAAACACGCTAGCACAACAAAGCTGAAATTTCGAACTCGTCAGTTTGAAACTCAGCTCTGCCATCCGGAAGGCTGGGCACCTACATGGACAATGATTGGCTGTTGTTTATACAGGGTGGAAGCCAGACTGGAATTCCTCATAGCTGATGCAATTACGCCCTCTGCTGGCTGATTGATGCCGCCTGCACAGAGTCGATGGATAATGCGTTCACAATGCTGATCCGCATATGAACTCGCCTCATACAGGTGAAAAGATGCAGTCGGTTACTGCACACGTGTCAGAGGGGGTGTGTGTCAGTTTCGGCTCTCCTCAACCAGGGCGGGGATCAGCATCAGTAGAGAGGAAGCATAATTCAATTGGGTAAATGGATACGCTAAAAAGGCGGGAGAAAATGCATTAACAAAAATATCTAAAAAGAAAAATAATAAAAGATGTTTCAGTGCTATATAGAGAAAACCAGTGTTGTGCTAAAATCAGACTCGTTTTGACTCCCTGACTCACAGCATGTAAAATGTTATGGCAAATTCTGCAACCCTACCTTCAGAACAGAAGTGTGATATTCCAAAAGTGGAGGCAAATGGGGAAAATACTTGACATTTTAATTACCTTCTCAAACCCCATTTCCGAAAAATAAATATTCTATTTAAATATTACTCTTTTGTTGTTCTATTTTTCTATTTTTAAAGTAGAAAATATAAAAAATTTTGATGTTTAGAAAATAGTCAAGTTGGTGAGTGAAAACATCAAAAGTCTTTGCACTTTTTTCAGTTAAATAAACGTTTAACAGAATGAACAAATCACAGATTGTTGTTTTTATTGCATTTTATAAAATGCCTCAATTTTTTTGAAATGAGGTCTGTAAATCATAATCAAATCAAACTAAGACACTTAAAAGCAAATTTAAATAATAAACATAAATATCAGTCTATTTATGACATTATTGGCTCGGTGGGTAGCACTGTTGCCTCACAGCAAGAAGGTCCTGGGTTCGATCCCCAGGTGGGGAGGTCTGGGTTCTTTCTGTGTGGAGTTTGCATGTTCTCCCCGTGTCTGTGTGGGTGTTTCCTCCCACAGTCCAAAGACATGCAAGTGAGATGAATTGGAGATACTAAATTGTCCATGACTGTGTTTGATATTAAACTTGTGAACTGATGAATCTTGTGTAACGAGTAACTACCATTTCTGTCACGAATGTAACCAAAGTGTGTAAAACATCACGTGAAAATCCCAATAAATAAATAAATAAATACATTTATGACATTATTAATAAACAGTTAATTATGCATCAGTATGGAATAGTAGTCGGACATCGTGTTGTATATTAAACCCTTCAGATGTTATTCCTCAATTAACCACTTCACTGAACAAGTATTAAATATTGTTTTTAGGTGTAGCTTTATCTCATTTAGCGTATCTATTTTATTTAATTAACATATTAAGTCTTAAAATAGGATGCTAGCTGCAATTAAATTTAATAAACCATTAAATTTACATTTTTATTTTTCATTCAATAGTAATTATTTAGTTATTAATTTTTACTAAATGCCTGATCCTGATCCCGATCCAGCATTTTTGCTTAATAGTTTGGCAAAGTTTGCATCTCTAGTATAAGTACAGACTGATATGATGCTATGCTGTACATAGTGCCAGTGTATAAAGACCTTGAGAAGCACAACGTGTCTCGTTGCTGTGGTAGAATAATGACCCATGGTTATTACGCTGTTCACATTTTCATGATTTAGCTTGTGTTTTATGCCTTTCCACATCCTCCACCCCACAGTGTTACACTGCTGATGAATACTTTAGATTTATAAACAGGAAAATGTACTGCCTGTTAAATGCCAAACAGCTCTATGACTGACTGCTGAACACTGCTTCTCATAAATTAGCCTGTAGCATAGCGACCAGGAGCTTTATATAAGGGTGAGAAACTGGCCGCCATGGCAAGATCAATTTTAATTATCTGGATTATTATAGAGTTATATAATAACTGGATTATTATATACACTTGTAAGGGATGTGTATGTCATTGGACTGAATGATTGGCTTGTGGGTTATGATTAGATTGTGGGCAGCACGGTGGCTTGGTGGGTAGCACTGGTGCCCCTCAGCAAGAAGGTCCTGGGTTTTATTCCCAGGTGGGGTGGTCCGGGTCCTTTCTGTGTGGTGTTTGCATGCTCTCCCTGATTGTTGTGGTCTAGAGCTCTGTATTGTCATTTAACATTGTGGCATGGCTTTCAAATTTGTAACTGCTGATGATGCTGGGCTTGGGACCGGCACTAAGAGCGCATTGCCAAGTGCATGTCCTAATGCCCCTCCCCAAGAACATTAGCCAATCATGTCCCAAATGCATTGCTTGAAGTACTGCCCAGCTACAGGTGCTCAATCAGACATCATAGGAGATGGCCCAACCCAGACAATTCAGCCTATAACCTGGCAGAGCATATTCATGCTGTATGGACAGTGGTAGCTCACTGGTTAAAGTACTGGACTAGTAATCAGAAAGTTGCTGGTTCAAGCCCCACCACTGCCAGGTTGCCACTGTTGGGCCCCTGAGCAAGGCCCTTAACCCTCAATTGCTCAGAATCGTGTTGTCATAACTGTAAGGTGCTTTGGATAAAAGTGTCTGCTAAATTTACATTTTACATTTACAATGCAAGCAATTGAGGGTTAAGGGTCTTGCTCAAGAACCCAACAAGGATGTGGGGCTTGAACTAGCGACCTTACGATTACTAGTCCTGTACCTTAACTGTTGAGCTACCACTATCAAAGTGACTTACAATTATGACTGAATACAATTGGAGCAACTAAGGGTTAAGAGCCTCGCTCAGGGGCCCAACAGTGGCAACCTGGTGATTTTGGGGTTTGAACCGGCAACCTTCTGTATACTAGTCCAATACCTTAACCGCTGCCCTACCACTGATGTGTGATACATTTTCAATAGGAGACAGATCTGGACTGTAGGCAGGCCAGTCAAGCACATGCACTCCATGTCTACAAATTCATGCTGTTGGAACTCAGGCAGGTATAACATGCAACAGCCATAAATAATGTTTGTTTTGTGTACAAATAGAGAAGTGTAACCATCTCTATTGCTTCCTTTTTTTTACTTGAACAGTCAATGTCTCTGCTATTAGATTTCAAGAAGTATTTTACTCTTCAATCACAAAATGTAATCAGCAACTGTGGATTGTTTTTCTCGCACTGTGAGTGAAGTATTGTGTGCAGATAAGGTATGACAGTCACGAGCTGATGAGACAAGTAGGTACAGCATTCCCAGACAAAACGGAACTTAATTTAGGAAGATGTGTACATTTGTCCTCGGGTGATGGAAGTGTGCTGTTTACTGGTTTTATCTCTTCAAGCCATTTACATTTTCGGCATTTGGCAGACACATTTATCCAGAGTGAATTACAGAAGTGCTTCCACAGTAAACATTTCCCTACTCTAGTTTAAGCAAACAACAGCCCAAGGACAAAAATGTACTGAAACCCTGTTAGAACAATTTATTTTTTATTTTTTAGGGAATAAGAAATGAATAAGAGTGTTAGTAAGTACATGTCAGTTCTCAGCTTAAGTGCTTAGTAAAGAGGTGGGTTTTTAATCGTCTTTTGAAGACATTGAGAGACTCGGATGTTTGGACAGGCAGAGGAAGTTTGTTCCACCACTTGGGTGCCAGTACAGAGAAGACCCTTGATGCCTGTCTTCCCCAAGTTCTGGGTGGAGGACTAGTGGCTTGGAGCCTGTGGAGAATCAGAATCTTTCTTTATTAAAAGCACTGCAACAGCTGCACTGTATGGTCAAAATCCTATGGCATTCCACCTACAGGGCCTTCCAAATCCACAGTCAGTAATATACAGCTTCAACTCTTCTGGGAAAGCTTTCTACAAGATTTTGGAGCATATATGTGGGAAGGTTTGCCCATTTTCCAGAAGTGCATTTGTGATATCAGTCATTGATGTTGTACACGAGGGCCTTGACTTGCGATCTCAGTTCTAGTTCATCCCAAAAATGTGTATTGGGGTTGAAGTCAGTGCTCTGTGCAGGCCAATCAAGTTCTTCTACACCAAACTCAACCAACCTCACATTTATAGACCTTGCTTTGTGCACTGGTGTGAGTGAAGTCATTCCTTTGTAGAAAGGGCCTTCCCCAGATTGCTCCCTTACCATTAGAAGCATACAACTGTCCAAAATGTCTTGCTATGCTAAAGCATTATTTCCCTTCAATGAAAAAAGTCAAGGCCAACCCCTGAAAAACAACCCCATAGCAATATCCCTCCACCAAACTTTACAGCTGGCACAATGCAGTTAGTCAGGTGATGCTCCATACCCAGACTCATCTATTGAACTGGCAGACTAGGCACCAACTTGCCTCCTCTGTGGAGGAAGAACCTTTATTAACACATTTTCTGCATATGCCAAAAGATTACTAGAATTAACTAGAACAAAATTTTACAGTACAAACAACTACTACCCCCCCCCCCCCCCCCCCACGCTTAAATTCTTAGAAGCAATAGGACTTAAAAATGCCATGTAAGATATGACAAAAAATCTATTAAACCAAACCTTCTCACAGTTACTCAAACAACACTCTAATCCATATAAGGTATTTCTATAAATTCCTATAATGGAATGCCTTTATTTCTTTCTTCGTTCATCGCTTGTTTGGAAGCTGGGGTCAGAGCCCAGGGTCAGACGTTGGACAGCGCCCCTAGAGCAGAGTGGGTTAAGGGCCTTGCTCAAGGACCCAACAGTGGCAGCATGGCTGAGCCAGGATTCGAACTCTCAACTTTTCGACTGATAGCCCAATGCTCTACCCACTAGGCTACCACTGTCCCTAATTATATAGAAACATATCAACCCCCACTTTGATTTTTAAAGATAGAACCTTTTATTCAGCCATGATAATAGCCACAGCAGCTGACATGGTGTTAAACAAACAATTTGTCAGACAGAGAAGAATGATTAGCACATTTCTACTGCTCCAGAGTCCAGTGGCAGCGTGCTTTACACCACTCCTTCTGACGCTTGGTGGCATTGGGTTTGGTGATGTAGGGCTTGCATGGAAGTCAGCAGAGAGTGTGTCTCAGTGCCCCGCATTGTACATTTTCATTATCTTTAACTTCACAGATGAGTTGTATCAGTTCCTAAACACTTCCACTTTTTTGATAAAAAGTGTGTACGTGTGTGTTGGAGAGGATGCGATTGGGAGGAAAATAGAATGTCCAACAAGCACACATGGATATGCAGTTTGGGCTTCCACATCATTGTAAACACTCCCATTATTTTTATAAAGTAAATGTTATTTAGTTTGTGATTTGATTTACAAGCGTGGAACAGAACTAATTGACATATGTGATGGAAGTGCCCGCTTCTGCCAGTGCTGCAGAACGCAGGGTCATTTAGAATAAATTTAAAAGTACAATGTGTTCACAAACCATCGTAATAGTGGAAATTTATTCTCATCCTCTTCCTTTTTTCAAAATGTAAAACTAATTTAACAGCGTGGCTCAGCATTGGTGTGCACATATTGACTAGAGTCTGGGCAGAATGATAAATAAATGGCTTTTAGATATGGGTGAATGTAGCCATTTAACTACAGTCAAATAAGCAGAGAGTAATTTATACTGTATTATAATACTAAGCTCGTTTAAAACACATTATTCATTATGTGTAAATATCAAATATGCCTATGCAAGTATGTCTGATTTGAATAATAGTGTTTACAAAAATGTAGTCCTTGTGTTTTATGATAATTTTTAGGGCAGCACAGTTGCTCAGTGGGTAGCACTGTTGCCTCACAGAAAGAAGGTCCTGGGTTCGATTCCCAGGTGGAGCGGCCCAGGTCTTTTCTGTGTGGAGTTTGCATGTTCTCCCGTGTCTGTATGGGTTTCCTCCAGGGGCTCCGGTTTCTTTCCACAGTCCAAAGACATGCAAGTGAGGTGAATTGGAGATACAAAATTGTCCATGACTGTGTTTGACATTAAAAACTTGATGAATGTGTGAATTGAAAAATATTCCTGTCCTGTCATGAATGTAACCAAATTGAGTAAAACATGACGTTAAAATCCTAATAAATAAATAAATACTATGCTAATTTTACTCTTTTAAATATGAATAAAAATTTGCAGCGCTGTCTGTTATTAGACTGTTTAAAGTTTTAGTTTTCGCTCTGTAGTCTAGACACAGCAGCTCTGCTGGAGTTTTTTTTAATACCATATCCACTCACTGTCCACCCTATTAGACACTCCTACCTAGTTGGTCCACCTGGTAGATGTAAAGTCAGAGACGATCGCTCATCTATTGCTGCTTTTTGAGTTGGTCATCTTTTAGACCCTAATCAGTGCGTAAAATGCGGTCTATGTAGAGAGATCACTAGGTTTTTGAACACACCCATGGATATGCAATTTGGGCAAAAAAGAAATTGTTTGGCTTTGCCGATGTCTAATTGGCTAGATATTCGAGCCAGAAAAATGAACTGGTTTCATTGGCTTTTGCCATCAGGGGTCATTGGTTGTTGCCAGTTATTTGAGAAATGATATTAGAGAAAAAGTCATAGGCTAATGGGATCATGTCAGTGAATCGTGCTTGCTTTAGTTACAAAGGTAATTTATAATAACACACAGCAGATAACAGTTCATATCTGAACCTAGAGCAGAGCTGTAAATATCACCTTAGCACCAAAACGTGTGTGTGCATTATTTTCAGTGTTTTCAGACATGCGATTACGAATACCAAACTGCTAGTTCGCTCTTGGCTATAATACCTCTCATGTTGCTCATTTTGGTTTTGAAAATACAGCAAAGCATGCACCTCTCTTTCTGTCTCTCTCTCTCTCTCTCTCTCTCTCTCTCTCTCTCTCTCTCTCTCTCTCTCTGTCTGTCTGTCTGTCTGTCTCTCTCTCTCTCTGTCTGTCTGTCTCTCTCTATTTTTCTCTCTATAGTTTTCAACTCTCAGTTCTCATAAGTGTAAAAAACCCGAAACCCATCACCCGCATTGTTTTTTTCTAAATTGAACCTACAGCTCTCGCCTGGCATGTGTTGCACACACACACACACACACACACACACTCTACAGCACTGCAGTATGGTATGTGCTTTTATTCTAAGGTCAGTGCTTAGAGATGTGGGCATTAGAATGTGTGGATGTGGCGTATAACTAGGACCCTACCTAATTCACTGGAAAATGTGTTTCATTTTACGGACCTGGTTTTTCAAAAATCACCGATTTCACAGATCTTTAAAGAAAAGTGCCACATTTCACGACAGTCATTAAGTTTGTTCGTTTATTAGGATTTTAACGTCATGTTTTTACACTTTTGGTTCCATTCATACAGGAAACGGTAGTTACTCATTACACAAGATTCATCAGCCCACGAGGTTACATCGAACACTGTCATGGACAATTTAGTATCTTCAATTCACCTCACTTGCATGTCTTTGGACTGTGGGAGGAAACCGGAGCACCCGGAGTAAACCCACGCAGACACGGGGAGAACATGTAAACTGTACACAGAAAGGACCCGGACCGCCCCACTTAGGGATCGAACCCAGGACCTTTTTGTTGTGAGGCGACAGTGCTACCCACTTAGCCACCGTGCGGCCCAGTCATTAAATAACACTCATAAATTGAATGATGGAATCAGTAGAAGGTACAATACACAGCACAGCCTACCTTAATAGCTCCCTCTTAAAGACCAAAATACTAGTCCATGTTTTGACATCCCCCCCTCCCTGTGTCCACATAATTGTTTGGGAGTTTTGCTAACTCAGTTACATGAGTAATGTGTTTAGCTGCTTTAGACTTCGACATCTTGGACATTTTGTCTAATCGATTGTTAATGTAACTGAGCGTCTTTAGAGTTTGCTGAGTTTATAAAGAAATAAATAAACTATACATAGACAAATTATCGGGAGCGTAATACTTTACTGGATACAGAGAGATGATCACGTGTGTAGAGAAGCACACTTTTACATTGATCATGGAATGCACTCAATACGTAAACACATACATCAAACATTGTCAGCACACTACACCACAGAAAAGTCTGTTAAAGCGGCACGGTGGCTAAGTGGGTAGCACTGTCGCCTCACTGCAAGAAGTTTCTGGGTTTGATCCCCAGGTGGGGCGGTCCGGGTCCTTTCTGTGTGGAGTTTGCATGTTCTCCCCCCCCCCGTGTCTGCGTGGGTTTACTCCGGGAGCTCCGGTTTCCTTCCACAGTCCAAAGACATGCAAGTGAGGTGAATTGGAGATACAAAATTGTCCATGACTGTGTTCAATATAACCTTGTGAACTGATGAATCTTGTGTAATGAGTAACTACTGTTCCTGTCATGAATGTAACAAAAGTGTAAAACATGACGTTAAAATCCTAATAAACAAACAAACAGAAAAGTCTGTTACACTAACTTAATTATGATGCTGTATGATTGCTAGGATCACCTTATATTGCATATTGCACCTCATCTCTTATACACTAAGCGAATGAAAAATGTTAAATCACTAAACATAAACCTTACATTTTGAATTATACAGCAAATTGCATATTTCATGGGAGATAGATTTTTCATGGTCCATGACGCGATTTTCACAGCCATGAATTAGGTAGGGCCTTATGTATAATACTATAATAAAAATTTGAGCAAATTGTACTGGACAGATGAGAGATCAGCTTATCAGAGACTCTGAAAGTAAAGGCAGGGGTTTAAGAACCATAGTAGGGTGTCCAAACTTTTGCACATGCTATAATAACTATAGGTTTCTGCTATTTTTAAGTGCATTACATGTAAAGTAGATGTACATTTATGGTTGTTTGAAGGCTGTGTTTAATTCTTTCCACTATGAAATGTATCACTTGGTCAGGGATGCTCAAACGTCTGCGTATGACTGGATGTCAAGTTTGACTCATTAATGATTCATAGGGTCAAGTGAAAACTTGTCCTAGTACTAATAAAAGACTTTCCAAAAGATTTTGCCGTGGGTCTTTGGAAATGTGTGTCCATTTAGTCAGGAGGACATTTGTAAAATTGACACTGATGTTGGATGAGAAGGTCTGGCATTTAAATGGCATTCTAACAAATCCTAAATATGTTGAGTGAGGTTAAAGTGTGAAATGTGTTAAGGCCACTAAAGTTTCTTCACATCAAACTAATTGACCCATGTTAGAGCTGGGCAGTAAGACAGTACATCTCTCGTATGGTATGGATTTTTCATATACCACCATACCGTAGCACAGTTAATACAACAGCTGTAGCTTCAATAGGCAGCAGATCATGTAATATTGTTTGCCGCTAAAAGCGCTATGGAGCGCCGTGCAGATTAGATACAGCTCACTTGTTAACCAGTTCTTTACATAGACAGCATTTTACGTCATCCTACGCTGTTCAAATTCTTAGATGCCTTAACATGCTGCCTAGTGAGGTACCTTAAATTTTAATGGTATTTCGACTGAATAACGAGGCAGCGTCCGATGCTTCCCTAGCGGTGAAGGTAATCCCAGCATTTAGTGCGGCACAAGTTTTCTCACAAAAAATTACAAATTCAAACGGAGTTCTTTTGAAATTTTTTTTAAACGTGTAAAAGTGTCACTTATTCGCAAATTTAGGCTTGTCAGTGACAATTTAACCGTTTTTAGTACACAGAGGGAGATGGTAGTTGACATGCTAGCGTGCTGTGCAACCTCATGCCATTGGTTTGAATGGCCTGAAGCTAGCTTAGTAATACCTAGTTCACACTACACGATTTTTGCTCTGATTTTCGCTCAGAGACTGGTCGGTGCTAGATTTGCCGGCTCGGGAGCAACTCTGCGTTCGCTCGGCGATCAAAACTCGGCTCTCAATCGCTGTGTGTGAACTACTCAACAACTTGATCCGAGCGGCATGCTAGAAATATATCTAGCATTTCAAATATCTAGATCTGAGTTGCCCGACTGGCAATGAGTGCTATGTCGAACAGCCAATGAGGACGCAAGATACGGTGTGAGGGGAAACGCAGGGGAGGAGTGTAAAAAGGTGGGACAGGGGCATAATATAGTTTATATCAGAATACACCGGCACACACTCAAGTCTTACAGTATTTCTGACCTTATTGACCTTATACACTGACGTTGCATTGCAAAAAATATTTATTAACCTCCAACTCACTATAGAACAATTCATGCTGATCGCGTAGCCAAATCCACTCAGATTCATTATTTTTTTTCTGCTTGATTTTACTCTGCACATCAGCGCACAAACTTTGATGCTCGCTGCTTGTTGATGTGCATTTTTGGACGCCTCGTCACTTCTCACGTTTGTTTTCCTGACAAAACGTAGTTTGGGAGACCAGAGAAGCTCGCCTGCGATTCCAGTTGATGATAGATCATGTAGTGTGAAAGCCACACCGACTTACAAGACTTTCGATTACAAGAGATCCAGTCGTGTAGTGTGAACTGTACAGTGACCTGACGACTTGAAAAGTTGTGTAGTGTGAACTTTGCATAAGCGAATACTGATGTAATCACTGTAATTGCTAAGTAGCACATCCGAATAATGTGACTTATAAGTCGATTACTTATTACAATCCAATCTACTTAGGCAGCTGCCCTCACTGTTTCCATGAAAATATAAAAGTGCGGACTCTTTTTGAAGATCCCTCGTAGTTTTGTGCACAGATGCACAGTCATGCTGGTGTAAAACAGAGTTTGCCACGAAGTTAGAATCATATTTATTTAATATAGGTAATGTACGTAGGAGTGGCAAATAACCCCCAATAAATAGCAGAGGGCTAGAGCGGAAGTGTTGATATATTCTTACACTTTGCACCCTTTCATGCTCCCTTAATGCATTATACTCCCTTACACTAATACCTGGTATTTTAGCAGTGCCATTTGTCTTCGTCATACAGCTGGTCTTCATTTGTGTTTTAGTTCTTTCTGACTAAAATCACACACTAAGTTTCTTTTGGGCCTGTGCAGACCAACCAGATGTTATATTTTTACAGCACCACTTGATGAGCTTCAGCTTAGAAAGTGTTTCAGTGGGCTGATCTCATGCCAGATGCTGCATGGTTTGATGTGGAGGAAGCAGTGCGAGTTTTTGGAAGGGATGTGTCTGTACTGTGATGAAAAACCTCCAGCGAAAGCCGTGCCTGTCTGAACTGACCAGCTGTTCCACTGAAGAATGATTAACTGAATCATTTTCCTTTGCTGTTGCAGATGGAACAGAATTCATTGTTCAACTTGTTTATCCACTTTTTTGGTATGCAGATTGACTTAAATGCAAATTCAATTGCAACAGGCAGTGTTTACATGCACACTAACAATGTGACTAGAATCAGATTGTGGTTGTCGTGTGAATTAGTGATAATGTGAACGGGATACTTCTGATAATTAGACTAAAGAGTAAATCTAATAAAACCATCAGAATTTCAGCCCAGTAACTGGGTTATTAAGCCAGTTGACTCAGTGGGTAGCACTGTCGCTTCACTGCAAGAAGATCCTGAGTTTAATTCCCAGGTGGTGCAGTCCAGGTCCCTTCAGTGTGGAGTTGTGCATGTTCTCCACGTGTCTGTGTGGGTTTCCTCCGGGAGCGCCGGTTTCCTCCCAGTCCAAAGACATGCAAGTGAGGTGAATTGGAGATACAAAATTGTCCATGACTGTGTTTGACTTAAACTGCTGAATCTTGTGTAACCAGTAACTACCTGTCCTGTCATGAATGTAACCAAAGTGTGTAAAACATGACGTTAAGATCCTAATAAATGCCGCTCAGGTGGTGCTGCGGTAAAACACGCTAGCACACCAGAGCTGAGATTTCGAACACATCATTTAGAACCTCAGCTCTTCCATTCGGCTGGACTGGGCTACATGAACAATGATTGGCTGTTGTTCATACAGGGTGGGAAATCCGGACCAGGGTTCCTCATAACTAATGCAGCTATGAGCTCAGTTAACTGATTGATGGCGCCTGCACAGAGTCGAGGAATAATGTGGAGCAGGGTGTGGCTCTCCATACACAAAGCTGGTTTGCATATGAACTCATCTTGTGCAGGTGAAAAGATGCAGTCGGTACTGCACATGTGTGTCAGTTGCGGCGCTCCTCAGTCAGCAGTGGAGGGTTGTATCGGTACAGAGGGCTTAATGCAATCAGGGTAATTGGATACGACTAGATTAGGAAAAAACATTGGGGGAAAAATTGCAAAAAAAAAAAAATCCTAATAACTAAATAAATTAAATAATTTAAGCCAGTATCTTTTTGCTGTGATCAGTCTTACCATGGTGTTTTACCTGTGACATTAAACACATTCCACAACCTCACCTTTGTAACAGTGTTTGGCTGTTCCTCACCCAGTTTTAAGCCTCGCACACAGCTGTTCCTGTTTCGGTTATTTACATATGAACATTATAATTATCACCTGTTTGCTATGATTGGTCAATCACACACCTGACTATAATCCTACAAAATCCCAGACTTTGTCCAAGTGTACCTAGATGAATTGATGATGTTTTGAAGGCAAAGGGTGGTTCTATTTTGTTCGTTCATTTTGCATTTAGTGACTATTAACACTTCCATTTTTGAAAGCATTTTCACTTTGTAGCATTGATTTTTCCCACACCTACTTGCACTTTCCAATAAAGATCGGCCAAAGATTGGCTAGTCAAGATGTGCCATGCTGATAGACTCCTACCAAGAAGATCGAACACTGTCATTAATTCATAAGGGATGGAAAGGGACAGTGGTCGCCTAGTGGAGAAAGCTTTGGGCTATCAACCGGAAGATTGGGGGTTCAAATATGCAGCCACTGTTGGGTCCTTGAGCAAGGCCCTTAACCCTGTCTGCTCCAGGGGCGCTGTACGATGGCTGACCCTGCGCTATGACCCCAGCTTCCAAACAAGCTGGGATATGCGAAGAAGGAATTGCATTGTACTGTACAACTGTATATGTATATATGACAAATAAAGTATATCTTCTTCTTCTTCTATAATGCTTTAACAAAGTATTTTATAATTCTCTTTACCGTTTAACAGGTAAACGTAAAAGATGTTTGACCACATGAGACTGGCCATTGTCCTGCACCTGTTGGAACCCAGGGCTCACTTCACCAGCGTAAGGTCTGACAATGGCTTGTCAGGGTCAGCAGTCAGGGTTATGTTGGCTATCATGTGGAGGTTTGTGTGAACCTTCGAAGACACACCTCCCCACCATCAAACTGGTCATGCTCGATGATGTTGAAGGCAGCATATCATTCTCCACAACATCACCAGACTCTTTCACGTCTGTCACATGCTCAGTGTGAACCTGCTCTCTGTAAAGACAACGGGGCACCAATGGCGGACTTGCCAATTTTGGTGTCCTCAGGCGAATGCCTATTAAGCTGCATGGTGCTTGGTGCTGGGCTGTGAGCGCAGGTCTTACTAGAGGATGTAGGGCTGTCATGCCACCCTTATGAAGTCTGTTTCTGACAGTTTGGTCAGGAACATGCACACCAGTAGCCTGCTGGAGGTCCCTCTGTAGAGCTTTGGAAGTGCTCCACCTGTTCCTCTCACGATTGAGTAGATACCGGTCCTGCTTCTGGGTTGATGTCCTTCTACGGCCCTGTCTGCAAACCCTCTTGTGAGGGCACATATGGAGGACCTAGATTACCTGTGCAGCCTGAATGGGCTGCAGGTGCCACCTCATGCTACGGGTAGTGACAAGGACACTAGCAATACACAAATCTAGAGAAAAATGAGTGAGGAAGGATGAGGAGAGAGTAATTGTGGTCACCTCCTGTAAAATAATTCCCTTGCTGTTGTTTCTCCACTACTTTCATTTGTTTTAAAGCAGGTGAAACTGATGTATAGTTGCTTATGGACAGATTGCTATCACACACATGCACACACATATAAACATACTGTATGTTCATAAGCTTAACAGCTATGGTGGTTTTAAAATAGATGGGCAGGACAGGTAGTTCATTTTAAAAAGTAGCTAATAGCTAACTACAGGAAACTTCACGTCTTGACTTACACAAACCTAATAGTTTCTAATTATTCCATTACCAGGTATTACATTTTACAGATGACTGGCAAAGTGCACACTGATGTAATGCTCAGAAATTACCACCTTCTCCTTAGTGCGAGTACACTGAGAGGAAAGATGTATTTGGTAAGGTAATTTGCACTTACAGTGAGGGTAGGTACAGTAAGAGCTTTTTTACTGTGTGACTGATCATAACGGTTACATTTGGTCTCCAGTAAACATAGCTAGCTCTACACCACTCTGCTGTTCTGTATGCTGTTATCTAACAGGTCGAGAGCTTTGGCAGCTTTGGCCATGCAGTGAAAGCATATGGTTGGCACAGCCACTAAAGGAAAAATCTTTAATTGCTGTTAAAGGAGCAACAGATGCTCACAAATGAGAGGAAAGATGCTGACTGTTAATTAGCGATCATATATGATTTCCCAGAACAGGAAAATCACATACTTTTTCGACTAGGCATAACATTGTGACCACTGACTGGTGAAGTGAATAACACTGATTATCTCTTCATCACGGCACCTGTTAGTAGGTGGGATATATTAGCCAGCAAGTGAACATTTTATCCTCAAAGTTGATGTGTTAGAAGCAGGAAAAATGAGCAAGCGTAAGGATTTGAGCGAGTTTGACCAGGGCCAAATTGTGATGGCTAGATGTGATGGCTAGATCAGAGCATCTCCAAAACTGCAGCTCTTGTGGGGTGTTCCTGGTTCGGTGGTCAGTATCTATCAAAAGTGGTCCAAGGAAGGAACAGTGGTAAACCGGTGACAGGGTCATGGGTGGCCTGACAGACGAGCTACTGTAGCTCAAATTGCTGAAGAAGTTAATGCTGGTTCTGATAGAAAGGTGTCAGAATACACAGTGCATCGCAGTTTGTTGCCAGTGAGGGTGCCCATGCTGACCCCTGTCCACCACCGAAAGCGCCAACAATGGACATGTGAGCATCGTTATTGGACTATGGAGCAATGGAAGAAGGTGGCCTGGTCTAATGAATCACGCTTTCTTTTACATCACGTGGATGGCCGGGTGCGCGTGCGTACACATGGCACCAGGATGCACTGTGGGAAGAAGGCAAGCCGGCGAAGGCAGTGTGATGCTCTAGGCAATATTCTGCTGGGAAACCTTGGGTCCTGCCATCCATGTGGATGTTACTTTGACATGTACCACCTACCTAAGCATGGTTGCAGACCATGTACACCCTTTCATGGAAATGGTATTCCCTGATGGCTGTGGCCTCTTTCAGCAGGATAATGCACCCTAAGGGGGACCAACACAATATTAGGAAGGTGGTCATAATGTTATGCCTGATCGGGGTATATGTATATGTAATACACACGCACACATATGTGTGTATATATAATATCACATTTTCGGTATTTACCAGATGCTCTTATCCAGAGTGACTTACAGAAGTGCTTCCACAGTAAACGTTTTTTACTCTAGTACAAATCTGCTGAAACTTATAAATAAGATGCTATAGAAGATTACGTAAATGCATGTTGGTTCTCAGACTAGGTGCTTAGTAAAGAGATGGGTCTTTAATCGTCTTTTGAAACTAGTGAGAGGCTCATATGTCTGAACGGACAGGGGAAGTTTGCTCCCAGACTTGAGTGCTAGTACAGATTAGAACCTTGATGCATGTTTTCCTTGAGTTCTGGGTGGAGGATCAAGACAAGCAAGACTCGTGGCTAGGGGTTGTGTGGTACAGTGCGGGGTTTTATGAGTTCTGTATATATAAAATGTATTATATTTATATTCCAGTTTATTTTCAATTGGTTGTTTCCAATTGCCCGCATAGTAGAACCGGTTACACTTGCACCACCACCGTTCTGGCCCAGTAGAGCCGCAGACCACATACACGTCGTCACAGGCTCCCTCTTATAACCCGACAGTAAAGTGGTCCACACAAAGCTGTACTGCCCCTCAATTGCACAGGCACCCAAACCAGCCCACATATCACAGCGTCATTGCTGAATCCCTTGTGTTAGTTGGAAGCCCGGCCAAGTTGCTGCTCAGTAGTTGGTGTTATTAATTTATTTAAATGCTTTCAAATTGTGGTACTGATTCAACTTTGTAAAATTATTACTTTAGCAAAACATCATTATTAATTATTAACGTACCTAAATGACAAGGTGATACTTTTTACATCCTCATTCCTTTATTTTTGTAATACAAGGATAGTGTGTGTGTGTGTGTGTGTGTGTGTGTGTGTGTGCAGGTGATTTCCACCATAATAATAAAAGATTAGATAAGATAAGCTTTTATTGATCCCCTTAGGGAAATGAACTAATAAAAATAAAGGTTAATTTTACCCTGTGGGGATAGGATAGTTTGCTGGTAAATAATTTTATTAATTTTACACAAGTCAAAAGACTTGAAAGTATTGTGTTAGATCACAATAGTCTTGTGTTCTATGGGTTTGGTGTGAAGTTTTGGTTATTTACTGTAATACAGAAGTCAGTGGAGTTGCATTGAAAAAAAAAAGTGACACAGTGTCTTATCGACTGTGACGGCTTTTAAAACGTGTTTTTTCAAGGTTTTTTTCTTTCTTCGTATTTCTGACCTGTATTACGCCCTATTTCATCTCTCTCTTCTCTTTCTGACCCTCCCCCTTCCCCAGGTCGTGATTAATGGTTCTCTCCATCATGCTGGTGCTGGAGGGCTGGTTTCAGTTTACATGTATGTGAGCTCCACTGGCCTGCTGGGATGAACATGCCACTGCATCAGATCTCTGTCATCCCCCGGGATGTCACTTCTTCCAGGGGGTGTGGCAGCAGTGGGAAGGCCAAGGACAAGGACCGCGACAAACAGGTAAGTCTTAAATGTACTTTTAAGTATTATCCTACTGTTCCACTTTCTTGTCATGTTTGTCCACCGCTGGTTCCTGTGATGGTCAGTGCGGTTAGAATCTAGCTTCTGCAGGTCATAATCATTGTTGTTTGCTGGTGTGTATTGCATTGTTGCTGATTGTTTTGGGTTTTCATGTTTAGGTGCTGGTGGAATTGTGGTCGACTCGCTTCATTAGGGTCTCTATTTTGTGATCTCTATTTTGTGACTTCCTTTAGCTCATATACTTCCCTTAATCTGAATAAAGAGGTGCAAACACACAGCTGTCTTCCAGTAAGAGAAGTGAAGCAGCATGACTGAGCAAAAACACTCTATGTAAGGGAAGTAAAAATGAAAGTAGCCATTCCAGTACAGTGCTCGTCCAGTAATTTGAGATATAATTGTTGTTCAGAGGCACACTAAAGCAAAAGCCGGAGACACTTTTTTCTACCAACGTGCCTTTGTTGTTTTGGTAAACTAGCAAATTCTTTCATAAACTGTTTCTTATTTCTTTTTTTTTCTATATATATTTATGCATTTTCTCCCTTTTTCTCGTCATTTAGTGTAGTCAGTTTGTCTTCTGCTGTTGTTCATCCCTGATTGCATTCAGGGAGTATATATTGCTGCTCACATGCCCTCCACCGAGTCGAGTCATTTCCCCACCCAGCAGACACGGTGGCCAATTTGTGTCTGCTGCAATTTCTGCACGTTAGATGGCACCCAGCCGACCGGTAGCAGAACCGATATTCGAACCGGGGTGTTTAGAATCCCGGCGCTAGTGTGCTAGCGGAATATCCCGCTGCGCCACCTGGGAATTTTCTCCCTTTTTCTTCCGATTTAGCATAGCCAATTAGTCCTCCGCTGGTGGGAATCTCGATCTTCTTTTGCGCCCGTGCCTCAGTGGATTTGCACACAAGTCTCCTCCTGCACAGGTGCCTCAGTCTGCTAACCAGGGTCCTTGCACAGTGTTTGAAGACCCCACCCACCTAGTCCGGTTTGGACTTGATGGCCAATTTTGTCTCCTGCAGGCACTGCCAGTTGTGCCTGCTAGATGATGCCCAGCCGTGTTTAGAATCTCATCGCTGGTGTGCTAGAGCAGCAGTCCTCAACCTTTTTTGCACCATGGACCGGTTTCATATAAGATATAATTTCACGGACCGGCGGGGGCGGCAGGATTTAAAATAAAATTATACAATAAGCATAATAAAAAACACAAAGTGCATAACAATACTACTCACCAGTGATGGAAAACCAGTGGGAACCCTGAGCTTTTTTTGCTGCAACGGGACGCTCCCACCTAGGGGTGATAGGAGACGATAACACCCAAAGTGTGTTCCTTATGTCCAGTCTACTCCGTCACTGCAGAAAATCTAGCTTCACAAAGATAGGATGTTGGAAATAAAAGCAGTTTTCATTGCTTTTGTAGCGATATCTAATTATTTATTCTTTCTGTAAGTACCTTGCTCAAGGGCCCAACAGCAGGAACCTGGCAGAGGTGTGGCTTGAACCAGCGACCTTCTGATTACTAGTCCAGTACCTTAACCTTAAGCTATGCTACAGCTACTCATTCAGTCTGACCTACTGTAACCATTCGATCTACTGGCTTATCTGGTAGGAAACCAGAGTACTCAGTGGAAACCAATGCATATGTAAAGAGGACATGCAAAACTTTATAGAAACAGTAACTGGTTCAACAATAATAAGCAACTTTACCTCTTTTAGCTTTTTTGGAGTGTGTTGCAGGAATCAAATCTTAAATGTGAATTTACAAACTACAAGTTTTTTTTTTCCTTCTACATTTGTCAGTTCAGTAAAGCTTTAAAAGAATTAACAAATCTAAGATTCTTCTTATTATGTTTTACAAAACGTCCCAACTTTTCTGGAAATGGGGTTTGTCATTTTAAAAAAAATATAAAAGTTTTATTTTTCAAAGTGGGCAATACCAGAACTGATCAACAAATTGTGAGTTAACACTATTAATAATATACAATAATAACACATTAGTCAAAATAAAAAGAACGCACACAGTGGTTTCTGTCTTTGCTGATTCAGATCGTGCATCTGTAATGTTATGCACCATATTTTTAACCAACCCCAAGACCTTGTCAGATGGAGGAGGCCATGAGAACCTCAATGCAGGCACCCGAATCGTCCTTCTGCTGTTTGAGTTGTCATGTGGAATTTTTCAGGTTTTGTTTGTCTCCACAGTGCAGGTTTCATTTTATTTTACTGTCTCTGTTACCTCACACAGTTCTCCCTTTGTGTATTTGGGCTTAATATTTACCCTTTTCTACTTCCTGATGTTGGAAAGGCTAAAATCCCCTGGCTCTGCCTCTGTACTCAATCCACAGATTGAGGAAGGTGACTGGAAGATGACACCAATAAATGTGTTGTCGGAAGCCAGCTCGAGCTGCCAGCACTTGTCATGCGCTGAGTAGCAGATGGGGCTTTTCTTTTTTTTACCTCTCTCTTTTTTTTTAAACAGACCTCAGTAGCTGTGCTTCATTTTCAGTCAGTGTTGCTGGAACTTTTCCAGTGCTCTATACATCACAGAATTGAATAAACATTAGATTAAGAAGCAAAATGTTCAGCAGATTATTTTGTTGGAATTTGGCTTCATAAAAAAACTATTTATATGCATTTATCATTTGCTGTGGCCACAGTGTTGATATAAATGACTTTTTAAATATTGGCTTGGCTTGTTAGTGATATTAGCCAGCTGTGGTACAGACAGCATGGTCATTTGGAATACAGGTGGAAAATGACAACAGAACATCTCAACAGAAAGGATATACAGTATTTAACAATACATTGTGACAATACATCATTGAGCTAAAATGTAATAAAATGCATTGTGGAGGTTATGAATATCATTTATAGCTACATATACATTAGTGCTTCTAGTGAAATGTACTTGTTGTACTGTGTTAATACCAAACCACTTTCAAAATCAAACATCTACCTGAGCACTAGTATTAAACACTGCATAAGGTCTGTGTTACTGTATTCACTTCTTCTGTGCAAAGCTTCAGTTACATAATCAGTGCTTTTATTTACTAATCTTGGGTTTGATTCCCAGGTCGAGCGTTCTGGGTCATTTCTGTGTGGAGTTGCAAGTGAGGTGAATTGGAGATACAAAATTGTCCATGACTGTGTTTGACATTAAAAAGACTTGAACTGATGAAACCTGTGTAACCAGTAACTACCGTTTCCTGTCATGAATGTAACCAAAGTGTGTAAAACATGACGTTAAAATCCAAATAAATAAATAAATACATTTACTAATTTTGACACTTGCTTTATCTTAATCAGAAAGGCAAGAATACACCCTGCACAGGCAGGCATCATTTATACACTCTTTTACTTACTCTTTGACTTACTTTTTGACACCTAGGGGCAGTTTAGAGCAGCCAGTCTACCTTCAGTGAACTAGTTAAACATGTGAATTTGTGACAAAGCCTGGTTACCAGGACTCATGTTGCTGTATGGCACCCACTGGGTTTGCTTTAGTATTATATTATGAAATAAAATAAAATAGAAATAATGATTTTGTTGTACATTAAACTGATTTTTTTGCACTTTATATAATATATAATGAAATTGATTTAAATTAACATACTATATTTTGTATTGTTAAAATGCATAATGTTGTTTATGCTTCACAAATAACCTTTTTTTTTTTTTTTTTTTTAACCTCAGTTCATTTTTCATATCATGAGAAAGTCAAATACAAACCATGAGTGTATTGTTACTTCCCTAAAACACAGGGATACACAGATTTTCTAACTGTGATTACAAAAATAAGATCACCAGACAAGAATAAGACAGCCTTTGTATTTAAGGCCACCGATACTACGGTTCATTTAATCTCGGATGATTTAACGTGTGCTACATTGACCACATTGTGTTGCTTTTGTTTGAGATAATGCTCTCTCTGCGACTTTCATAAGCTGTTGTCCAAGTGGTCAAACACAAAAGACATGCTAAGACAATGTGCTGCCCAGGCAGTGCCACTCGTACTTACATACAATAGAACTGTAGCCTGAATTACTGCAGGCTAATCAGACCAGGTGCTTCTGAGTGGTCTGTCACATTAGCAGCGTGATGAATCAGCTCTGATAGAACTGTAGTTTAAGTTTACACGGTTCTGTCAGTTCTGACTCATTACATTTGCCTTTTTTGGCTTCAAGGCAGTTACAGCGAGGGTGGAATTTACTCCTGATAGTAATCTATCAGGAGTGGTTGCAGGTTGGGATTTTGTGTTTGGGCATAATCTATCAAATCTTAGAAAACCATTTAAAATGAAAACTTGATTCTTTAGCTTTACATTGCTCAGTCTGTGATTAACTGTTTATTTTTGTTACTGCAACTATGAAAAACGAGTATCAGACACGTATTATGATTACATTATTTTAATTTATAATATTATCATTTTAACCAATTAGTTTAATCATGAATATTTAATAAGGTTTGTGGTGGAAAAACCCTTAATAAAATACCTCAAAGACTGGAGTGTGAGTATCAAAGTTTTATTCTTCTGCAGAGAAGGATCACACTAACCGAGTCTCACATAGAGGCTCTGTGGATGTGATAACTATAATAATAACATCTTTTTATACTTGTTGGTGACCTTGTAGGACAGTGGAAGATTTCACTGTTAAAAGAGATGTCTTAGCTAGAACATAAGAACTGGTCTAAACCAGCTAGAACAGGGTTTTGGAGGTCATACAAAGCAATTGACGCACTTTTTTTTTTATCACATACACCATGTTAACATTCTGTTGTAGCAGTATTATTGGAATATGGCTACTGGCAAAAATGCCCTAAGCATATCTACATTTTCTAAGTAGTAATTGATTATGTATTAATACTTCTAGTGTAAATTAACATTTTGTCTGTAACAGGTATTTTTTACATGGACTTAAATATCTGCCTAGAGTTTGACCAGATTGGGTATGAAGCTTTTACATCCAGTCTGCATAGACCTCCCAGCATACCTTGCACTTGTTCTATGTAATGCTTTACATTAACCATATTGTTGTAATGCTTACACAATAAGTTATCTGTAGTTAGAAATATTCATTATTCTAGAACAATCAGAATATGCAGGAAGGTTAGGCAGTGCCACTTTGATTTGTAGAGTAGATAGATATCTACATCTGTCTTACCCAGAGAACGGGGTTTTTAATGCAGTTTTTGACTTATGAGACAGAAAGATACTGGAAATATAAAATACTGAAAAAAATAGCAATTTTTGCAAATCATTTCCTCAGTCAAATGTGGAGCCCAAATGCTTGTGTTCTAAATAGTAGTAAAGCTGTTACTAGCTTTATGTACCATCATTTTAATCAACTTTATCATCATTATTATCAGCACTTTTATTTATAAGGTACCTCCCCCATGCTCGGGGCGGCACGGTGGCTCGGTGGGTAGCACTGTCGCCTCACAGCAAGAAGGTCCTGGGTTCGATCCCCAGGTGGGGTGGTCCGGGTCCTTTCTGTGTGGAGTTTGCATGTTCTCCCCGTGTCTGCGTGGGTTTACTCTGGGTGCTCCGGTTTCCTCCCACAGTCCAAAGACATGCAAGTGAGGTGAATTGGAGATACAAATTGTCCAAGACTGTGTTCAATATAACCTTGTGAACTGAAGAACCTTGAGTAACTACCGTTCCTGTCATGAATGTTACCAAAGTGTAAAACATGATGTTAAAATCCCAATCAACAAACGAACAAACAAACCTCCCCCATGCTCAAGATGCTTTACAACTAAAAAACATAAGTAAAATTAAATAAAAATACAACAAAGGACATTACAGGTATGACATTCAGATACAATCGAAACCATAAAAACAAAGAAAACAAATAAATTTTTAACAGAGATTTAAAGAAAGAGGGGCATCATAGACTTAAAGACTATTACACAGTTTGGGAGCTACCACACTAAACAATCAACCACCCATAGTGATGCAGAAGCTCAACATAGTGAGGAGTCAGACTGTGCAGAGCCTTGTATGTAACAAGAAGAGCCTTGTACTGAATATAAAATGTAATAGTTAACCAGTGAAGACTCTGTAAAGGACGGGAATGGTGTGGTCAGTCTTCTTAGAGTAAGTGAGAATCTCAGCAGTGGCATTTTATACATACTGTAACCTACTGGGTGCTTTACCAGGGAGGCCAGACAGAGGGATACTGGTTCTAGACAGGAACTGTAATGTCACCAATAAGGTTGCAGAAGTGTTTCTATATCCGCCAGGCTGAGAAAGGACCAAAGTCGAACAATATTACTGTCCTAACTGTGGAATTGATTACAGATTTTGGGAGAACATATTAACAAAATCCCATCAATATTGATGCCAAGGACACATGAACAAGATATCAGTTCTTCTGAACAAATTAAAGCAACTCACTATAGTGTTCAGTTTTAAAAAGTTCTTATTTATCTGTGACTGTATATTAGATAATTATTAGATAAAGCAAGTGGTGGCAATTTTTGAGCAGGGCTGATGCTGACATAGATCTGAGTGTTGTATGTACTGTATAACAGTGAAAGTTTAAACCATGATGGTGTATTATGTGACCAAGAGGCAACATATTTAGGGTGAAGAGTAGTGGACTTCAACCTAAACCTTGAGGATCACCCTTAGTAACTCAATACAGGATTTCTGGTTCAGAATAGCTACATACTGCTGTATACCTTTAAGATCAGTACTACTCACACTAAGAACTCCTGAATTAGCTGCACATAAGAGATCATACTAACTGGTAACTGGGGTGTGGTCTGTGTACAATGCGAGAGGTGAAATCCAGATTTAAAATCCCTTGTAAATGGGATATTAGAGATTGGCCGGTAGCTATTTAATTAATTAGAGTCAACACCTGGCTTTTTAAGAACTGGATAAAGACAGAAATATAGCAGGTTGCAAAATATCTGTTAATAAGGTGTAAGATAGGCATCACTATATCTGTCACAGTCCTTAATAAGCAAGGTAGGAGAGGGATCTAACTGGCAATATGTTCAGTCAGTGAAGGAGTGAGGAATGTAAGTGACTAGGCGATGTCGGAAGTAAATGATGGAGGATAGAAAATTGAGTTTGTTTATGCAGAAAAAGCAAAGTCATGGCATAATTTAACTGAACGATAAGAAGCTATTACTGGTGACTGGATTTGTTAATAGTGTCAAATACACAAAGGAAAGACAACAAGTACACATGACTAAAACCAGAAAGTAAATTCTTACACAAGACAACACAAATACAGTTTTAACATTAAGGGCAAGTCGTAGCCTAGTGGTTAGGGTACTGGACTAGTAATCAAAATGTCACTGGTTCAAGCCTCACCACTGCCAGGTTGCTGCTTTTGGGCCCTTGAGCAAGGCCCATAACCCTCAATTGCATTGTAAATCACTTTGGATAAAGGCGTCTGCTAAATGCTAAAAAAGTAAATGTAAATGTAACTTATGTTGCCGCCATGAAAAAAATGAAAATATAAAATGGACCCATACTCAAACATAATATCGTGCCATAAAATAACACAAATGGTGTTAAAATCCAAACAAACAAACCAACTGCTGGCTTGTCTCTGTGTGCAATACACATCTTTATATGAACTCTCCTTGTGTAGCTGAAGAGCAGCAGTCGGCTACCGCACACGTGTTGGAGAGGGCATGTGTTAGTCATGGCTCTCTCGGACAGGAGTGGAGGTCAGCAGCAGAGAGAGCAGAACAGAGAAATGCATTAAAAAAAGAAAACTAGTGTGCCTAGGAGGATGGTAAGCTAGCATAGCAAATAATTGAATATTCAACATTTTTTTAAGATTTAGGTCGGTTGGTAAAACCAGGTGAAGCAAATGAGTTCAGGTGCAAAAATACTTTGGGTATCTGACATGTTTCAGTAAGAAATAACACGTCTAGGTTATTCTCCAGCATTTTTTTCTGACGGAGAGGCAAATTGCCTGATAGTGAGCGGCAGTTTAGTAAGGCCATGCAACTTATATCCTCGTGATTTGTTCCCATTTCCTGACTGTGGTCGACTTTGCACAATGTTTATAGAACTGTCGGATGTGTGGGGTCATGGCGTCTATGCTGTGTAATGTGTATGAATATATCGACAGGATGGCCGATGCTGCTGGAGCGTTGAAGTGGATTGTCTGGTTGATGCTTCCAGATTACATAATCAAGGGTACCTAGCTATTAATTGTAAATCTCCAGTTTGAGGCGTTGTTAATAACGATCTCTGGAATTTAGCCTGAATGTCATGCTATTAAGGGTTGTGTCTGCTATCTACCTTTGTAAGCCCTAAACTACACAGTGCCATAATAAGATGCCAGATCAGTTGTCGTTGAGGACGCTTTTTAAATCCAGATAGGGACAGCTTAAAGATGGATGGGACTGTCTGTAATCAAAATCGACCTTCTGTCTGAAAAAAAACCCAAACCCTTCTTTCTGCTTTAGATTTACCTTCATCACCACCGAGCACTCTGATAACCAGTGTCCCAAATGACATACACTGGGGGAATGCTCCATTTATTCTGTTGCTTTTTGACTGGATTGTAGTTTATATCCTGTGAAGAAAAGGCTGAAACAGTCAAGACAGGCTTTTTTGTCTTTATTTAACAGTGCATGGTAGGACTTATATAAAATGGTTTCTGAAATTATTATTGACAGTGTTTATTGTAGATTGGACTATGTGGCGCTTAGCTGGAACTGAACAGAATTCCCCAGGTGGGTGCAAAAAGCATGGTGTGTTCCAGTTCAGCAAGGCAGTTCTAGAAAATCCAGTTTTAGTTGTTGGTATCCAGAGCCAGCACACACCCTCATGCTTGGATAAAGATCAGAGTTCAGATCACATGTATAATGAGATCTCCACCCTCGAATAAAGTAGAAAATAGAACATCGTGTCCCTAGAGCTTTACTCTGTACTGTGTGTCTAATGGAGGCATTTTAATTTTGCCTGTACATATATGAGGTTCTAGATGTAATGTATTTCAATTTAACACCTGGTGATTCACCTAATCAGAGCTAATCAAAGCTCCTTTATACATGTGATTCACCCATTATTAACCAGCAGGTCAGAGCCAGAATTCATGGTAAACCAACATTTGCCAGGTCACAACCTTGTACAATTGCCTGGCAAATACCACATCACCTGGTTTAAACAATAGTTGATACATAAGGTGAATTATTTGAAAATCACTATGTTTATGGAACCTCAAATAATTATAAGCCTAAATAATTATGATTAATCTTACAAAATAATTTGTAAAAAATGAAATTGGCATGTTGAATGCGCCTGCACAATGAGACAGAGGATGATGGAGATCAGGTGTAAGTCTGTGTGCAATACAGATGATGCTAGGGAAGCGTTGTAGTGCTTAATCCTTCCAGAGCAATGTACGTAGCAATGGACCTAGATGTTCCAAGCAGTAATCGTTAATCTCCAGTTTGAGCCGTTGTGGATAATGGTTTGTCAAATTTAGCCTGAATATCATGTTATTAAGGGTTGTGTCTGTAATCTACTCTTTTACCAGCATGCCCAGATCGAGAAGAAAAACGTGCCTCAGTAAGCCCAGATCAGAACAGCCTAAAGATGGACAGGTTTGTCTGTAATAAAAATTGACCTAATCAGAAAAAAATCTGAAGTCTTATATCTTCATGTGCTGCAAATGTCGTTAAGACAACTTTTGTATCAAGAAAACATACTTGTGTAAATAGGGTTTTGCTGGATACTTAGAAGCGTAGGTGCAGGGTATCTTGTGAGGAAGGGTATTAAACACAATGCAGAAAGCCCGAATGGTGTCAAAGTGGCACATCTGGTAGAGTGGGTAACAGCACCACAGTACACACTATCTGTGATAATTTTGCTCATGTCTCCACTAGGGCTGGACGGTATATAGAAAAATATCGATATATTCGATATTACTTTTTACACAGTGTTGAAAATGACCATATCGTTATATCGAGTATGCCTATGATACACAGGTTACCATGCTCTCTTTCGCGCATGAGCGGGTGGGCGCTTGCCCACCTCTGCTAAACATGAAGAGTGTATGTGGGCCCAATAAACTTTCCTATTATAAGGATATGATGTATGATACCATGACATAAAGTACTGTTTACCATATTCGTTTTTTAATTAATTATAATTTATGAAATAATTTTTTTTGCATTTATTCCCCCAGTTTTCCTCCCAATCTAGTCATATCCAATCACACTATGGCATTACGCTTCCTCTCTACTGATGCTGATTTCCACCCTGGTTGAGGAGAGCCGTGACTAACACCCCCCCCCCCTCTGACACGTGTGCAGTAGCCAACTGTATCTTTTCACCTGCACTAGGCAAGTTCATATGTGGATTAGCTTTGTGTACACAGAGACACACCCTGATCCTCATTATCCCTCGTCTCTGTGCGGGCTCCACAAATCAGCCGGTAGAGGTCGGAATTGCATCAGTTATGAGGAATCCTCTTCGGCACCCTTATTGAACAACAGCTAATTGTTGTTCACGTAGGCGCTCAGGCTGCCGGGTGGCATAGCTAAGTTTCGAACCGACAAGTTCGAAATGTCAGCTCTGGTGTGCCAGCGTGTTTTACCGCTGCGCCACCTGAGCGCCTTAATAATTATTTTTATTAAAGACAGTTCTTAATTAACCTTGCTTATAGCATGGTCACTTGCCAAATTTTAATATTATTTTGTTTCTCTTATGTTTTTGTTCTAGCCTGTATGGTTATATTCATGCTGGTTTTTAATGCAGGGCCATATGATGGATCCAAGATCACAGTCATATAATGCACAGAGATTTCACCAGATTCTCTGAATCTTTTAATAATGATATGGACTGTAGATAGAAAAGTGTGCAGGACTACTTACTTGCACAGTTTTATCCAAAGTTGATCACTTTAACCCATTCCTGCATGTAAACAAGTGAGCCAGCCTTTTGTTTATGCCTCTTTAATACCCCATCATGACAACATCACATCAAAATGTGTTGCAGGCATCAATTCGGAATTCTTGTGTATTTATGAAAATGGAAATTGATGAGGTAAAATAATAAGTACCTGAGAGTAAAAAGTACCTCTATAAGACTGTTGTCTGTTTCTTTTTGCATTTGTGCGCATTTACATGAGAAGCGGCAAAACCGTGAGCTTCCGTGCGAATCCACCGCTTTGCTCAGCGTTTGGCTTGAGCGGTGTAGTAAAACATCATCGTGCACCACAACATGAATCTGCATTTGTTTGAAATTACTGTCAAATCCACTCTTTAAGCATCCATATACATCTATGTTTAGCTGTATTTTTCTCACTGTTTCACTTTTAAACTTGTATTATAACTGAAGATGCTGAGAAATTGTAAGAATCAGCTTTTCCAAGAGAGTTTAAAACACTTATTGTTAAAAAAAGCTTAATGTGGTTTAATGTATTAAAAGAACGACATAGGGACCAAATTTTCTTAATTATTACAGCTCATAAGTTCTCTCCACTAATAAAATTCATTGCTTATCAAACAGTTTGTCTAATTGGAGGAGCTTTAAAAAGGTCAGTGGCAAACTGGGTCAAAGCTCAATATGGTGAACTTTGAGTGGCGCAGCCAGCGCAAAAAATCGTGGCAAAATAACGTGGTGTGTGTCACTTGAAGAAGCACAGCGGCAAGCTAAACGTTTTGCCGCTTCTCATGTAAATGCGTCCTTACTGCTTTTTGGAACTGGGTTTGTATAATGGCAGGAAAAACGTGGTCCTAATTTCTCTTCATTGTTAAATGAATAAAATCTGACAGACCAGTGCATCCCTACTGTGAAAGTTAGTGTTGTACTGTCCAAATCTCTTCTCTACATATTGTGTCTTGGTTTTAAAACTCCTAAATGTGTTGCTATGCATAGATAACAATAAAGCTCATCAGCCCTGCAACTCGATAAAAGTGTGTGTAAAGCTTGGTGATGTTTATAATGCAGTGACAGGGATTTAACGTCTGAGCTACTTTCTACTGGCACTTTCAAGCTTCAGCAACAATCTAATTGCTCGGAGAGAAGCAAAGGTTCCGTTTTATTTTTGGCATTCCGTTTAAGCCACTGCAGCTTAGTCACTATTTACCAGCCAGGGTATTTATAAGTAAATAATACAGTTGTGAGAGTGTTATTTGTGTACGTAGCTGACATGATGGCAGCTGTATTTGGTTTGAATGAAGACACCTGGGCTGAACATTTTTAGACTGGTTTGTCAGAATTGTAAGTTAAGTTTGCAACGTTTGACCAAATGATCAGAATCTTCAAGCTAAATGTAGCTTTGGAAACCTGCAGGTGTTCTGGCTGTCTGACTCAGTGGCTTGATTGAGCAGAAAAAGTCGGCTTTTCCAGAAGTAATAAAATGTCATTTGTTACACGCATGAATCTGCACTGCCAAGATTTAAGTCAGGCTATTTTTCTGGGGCATTTCAATTCACAATGGACACTTAAATCATAAAAAACGCTTTTTTACCCAGAGCCAAAACACTCTTTACTACTCTCAAGGTAAATTTCAAAATTTCAAAATTTGCAAGTTCGAGTCTCAGCTCTGCTACCGACAGGGTTCCTACATGATCAATGATCGGCTTGTCTGTAAAGGAATGCCAGAGGAGATTCTTCATAATTGCTGCAATTACAACCTCTGCTGGCCTGTCAAATGCACCTGCAGAATGAGACAGGGGATAATGGAGATCAGTGTATAAGTGTGTGTAATATAAATGGCGCTGGGGAAGTGTTGTAATGTTTAATCCTTCCAGAGCGATGTATGAAGTAAAGGGGCTTAGGCAATTTAAGTCAGACTGTTTTTCAGGGACATTTTAATTCACAATGGACACTTAAACTATAAAAGTCAGCTTTTTTACCCACAGCCTAAACACACCTTACTACTCAAGATTTGGATCTCTCCCCACTTAGCTTGACATCAGTGTCTTGCCATTTACAAGATATTTTTTATCAATGAACAGACTGACTGCTTTTTATATTCACCCACTACTAGTTTAATAATAATAATAATTACTGCTAAATTGCTAAATTTGCAAGTTTGAATCTCAGCTCTGCTACTGATATGTCAGGCTCCTATACTATCAATGATCGGCTCGTCTGTAAAAGAATTTCAGACGGGATTTTTCAAAATCGCTGCAATTACAACTTCTGCTGGCCTGTCAAATGCACCTGCAGAATGAGACGGGGGATAATGGAGATCAGTGTGTATGTCTGTGTGCAATATGGATGGTGCTGGGGAAGTTTTGTAGTGGTTAATCCTTCCAGAGCAATGTATGTAGCAAAGGGGCTTAGGCAATTTAAGTCAGACTGTTTTTCAGGGGCATTTCAATTCACAATGGACACTTAAACTATAAAAGTCAGCTTTTTTACCCACAGCCAAAACAGTCTTTACTACTCCCAAGGTTGGGATCTCTCCCCACTTAACTTGACATCAGTGTCTTGCCATCTACAAGATATTTTTTATCAATGAACAGACTGACTGCTTTTTTTTTATTCGCCCACTGCTAGTTTTATACTAATAATTATTGCTAAATTGCAAAATTTCTTAACTTGCGAGCTTGAATCTCAGCTCTGCTACTAATGGGTCAGGAGCCTGCACGATCAATGATCGGCTCGTCTGTAAAAGAATTCCAGACGGGATTTTTAAGAATTGCTGCAATTACAACCTCTGCTGGCCTGTCAAATGCACCTGCAGAATGAGACGGGGGATAATGGAGATCAGTGTATAAGTGTGTGTAATATAAATGGCGCTGGGGAAGTGTTGTAGTGGTTAATCCTTCCAGAGCGATGTATGAAGTAAAGGGGCTTAGGCAATTTAAGTCAGACTGTTTTTCAGGAACATTGTAATTCACAATGGACACTTAAACTACAGTATAAAAGTTTACTACTCTCAAGGATTGGATCTCTCCCTGCTTAGCTTGACAGTGGCATCTACAATAGGGCTGGGCGATATATCGCAAATACTTTTTGAACAATACTGAACATGACCATATTTGTTATATCGGGTATGCCTAGGTTACACAGGTTACCATTTGAGAACGTTTAAAACGGAGCACAAAAGTGCTGTGCTGCACGCTTTCTTTCGTGCATGAATGATAAAAACAAGTCAGAGAACGACTCTTTACAAACGAATTATTCAATTATACATCAGGGAGCTGTGCTCTTATCTATGGTAAAGATTAATTCATTTTGCTCACTCGTTTTCATTATGGTGTCGTGCGTGAATCGGTGCGTGAATCGGTGCGTGAATCGGTGCGTGAATCGGTGCGTGAATCAATGTGCGTGAAACTCCATGAATCAGTGCGCATGTGTTTCAGTGAATTAGTCATTGTTCAGGCCTTGAAAAACAGCTGTTATACCAGCTTTTGAATTCAGATTTTGGGTGAAATTTCAGTTGTTTCCCTATTCCAAAGCAATATATGCTATTATTTTTTTTGCATTCCTCCAATGTGCGTCATTTGGGTGAGCTGGCAACAAAAAAACTCTCTTTTTATTAGTTGTAGAGGTATAAGTGTCAGTTTAGTGAACAAATTACCAGTTTCAGCTTTTTACCGCAAAAGCCGAGAGAATAAATTATCCATTGGATATGGATATATATTCTGGAAATATTCTGGAAACATAAAGGAAAACATTTACAAATAATATATTAATATATTCTTAATGGAACAACACACGGGTATAGATTTGTCTCAATTTGAAGAAGTGAAGCTCAGGTAAGCAGCGGTTATGATTTTATACCGCTGAGTGGTTGATCTGGGTCGCGGTGCTGCTGTCAGGATTTTTTTCACAGAGACAAGTGGCCTGCCATTGTACTTTAAGTTTACATTAAATCGTATTGTATATCGCTATTTCTCAAAAGCATATCGAGATAGGAGTTTTTTAGTCATATCGGCCAGCACAAATCTACAATATATTTTTTTTATCAATGAACATACTGACTGTTTTTTTTATATTCGTCCACTACTAGTGTTATAATAATTATTATTCCTAAATTGACAATACCTGATCTACACTTTCCTTCTTTTGTTTATGCAGGATGTCTGTTTTCAGGTTGCCAGCATAGACAGTTACTGAACCTCTGCACTGTAATATTTAAACAGGCATTATTCACAGTGCTGCAGGGCTTCCTCAGGGCTTATGCCAAGCCTTGAGCATATCTTTACTGTATTTATTTGAAATGCTGACACTGTAACCTGGAGGGACAACTCTGCACTGCACAGCCATGACAGTGTTAGATTTTATTTCACACTGCATTCTCAAAATTTGTGGTTTAAAACTTCGACATTCAAATTTGTAATCCTTAAGTATCTTTTACTGCTTGACTACACAGGCAGTGGGAGTAGTCTCTCTGTAATGTTGATTTACAGCTTCTAAAGAGCTGGTTGATGGACTTACCTGTTTTGTAGGAAGGACATACTGGACATACCTGTCTAAACCGATTGTGGCTATGTGAAATAGTTGACTCTGGGGATTGGCAGTGTCTAAATTGAGCACAATATACACTGTGTGCACATTTATTAGGCAAGTTGTATTTTTGAGGATTAATTTTATTATTAAACAACTACAGTGCTTTGGGTCAATCCAAAATGTTAATAAACCTCAAACCTGAATATTTATTTATTCATTTTCTTTAATGCATTTTCTCCCCATTTTCCTCCCGCACTCAATTTTGTCTTCCGCTGCTACCAGAGATACCAGATTGCATCCGAGGAGAGCACTTCGCTGTACACGTGCACAGCCCTCCTCTTCTCGCCCCTGCATTCTGCACATGGCGTCTTTTCCGCCAATCAGGGTCCTTACACAGCGTATGAAGACCCACCCACCCACACATAGTCCGGCCCCCACCCTGCAGATACGGTGGCCAATTAGCATCTGCTTCAGACACTGCCAATTATGCCCGCTAGATGGCGCCCAGCCGACCAGAGGCAACACCGAGTTTCGAACCTAGGAGTTCAGAAACTCGGTGCTAGTGTGCAAGCGGAATATCCCGCTGCACCACCTGGGCGCCTGAACCTGAATATTTAATAAAGTGAAAGTAAGGTTTTGACTTTTCTAGAAGAATATCTTTGTGTGCATAATTATTGGGCAACTATTAGTGTGCAAAATTATTATGCAACTAAATAAAAAATTTAATTTTGCCATCTCAGTTGTTGATTTTCATCTGTTAACGTGAGAATAATAAACAAACAACTCAAAATTTACAAATAAACATTTCTGACATTTCAAAAAAAAAAAAACAATCAGTGACCAATGTACCCACCCTTCTTTTCAATAACAGTCATAAGCCTTCCATTCATTGAGTCTGTCAGTTCTTGATCTGTTGACGATCACCTTTTTGTGCAGCAGAAACCACAGCCTCCCAGATACTGTTCAGAGAAGTGTACTGTTTTCCTTCACCGGTAATCTCCCATTTAAGAATGGCCCACAAGTTCTCAATAGGGTTTAGATCAGGTGAGGAAGGGGGCCATGTCATTATTCTTTCATCTTTAAGGCCTTTACTGGCTAGCCACACAGTGGAGTGCTTCAAAACATGCAATGGAGCATTGTCCTGCATAAAAATCATGGTCCTCTTAAAAAAATGCCACTGTACCACTGCTTGAAGAAGGTGTCTTATAAAAACTGGCACTAGGTTTGGGAGTTGATTTTAAGTCCATCTTCAACCCGAAAAGCTCCAACTAGCTCATCTTTAATAATACCAGCCCATAGCAGTACCCCACCTTCACCTTGCTGGCATCTGAGTCGAAGTGGAGCTATGTGCCCGTTACTGATCCAGCCATGGGCCAATCCATCTGGTCTGTCAAGTGTCACTCTCATCTCATCAGTCCATAAAACCTTCAGATCTTCAGATACTTCTTGGCCCAGTTTTGACGTTTCAACTTATGTGTCTTGTTCAGTGGTGGTCGAATTTCAGCCTTCCTTACCTTGGCCATGTCTCTGAGCACTGAGCACTGTACTTCTGGGCACTTCAGGTAGGTTGCAGTTCTGGAATATGACAGCACTGGAGGATAATATGTTCCTGGTAGCTTCATGTTTAATTCTTCTCAAATCTTTGGCAGTTTTTTTCTCAACACGTTTCTTTTTACCCTGTTGACTATATGCAACAAAACATTTGATGGTTCTGTGATCACGCCCCAATATCTTAGCAATTTCAAGTGTGCTGCATCCCTCTGAAATACATTTTACAATTTTTGTCTTTTCAGAGTCACTTAAATCTCTTTTTTGGCCCATTTTGCCTGAGGAAAAGAAGCTGCCTAATAATTATGCACACCTTGATAAAGGGTGTTGATCTCCTTAGACCACACCCTCCCTCATTACACAAATACACATCACCTGATATGCTTAAATCCACCAAGCATTCAAGTTTATACAGCTTGGAGTTGGAAAATTTGCATAACAATTATGATATGGTCAAAATACTCACTTGCCTAATAATTGTGCACACAGTGTAGAGTCTTAATATTATTGTGTGCAACATTTAGTTCTAACCTCCTCTGGAGGCAGTGTGAGCTCAAGAACTGTTTACTGTTGGACTAATTGGCAGTTCAAATGCTTTTTCTGAAGTAATGATTTACTATCTGGGTTTGACAGTTTCAAGAAGTTCCTGCCCAAAACTATAAAGATGTGTATAGAAGGAATAATGTTCTGGGTTTGTTTTTAGTAATTTGGATGTTTGAATATTGCTTGTAGTATATTAAAATGAAAACACAGAAAAATGCTATGTTTTTAATTATATAAAAGATTTTATAAATAAATCAGGATAGAAATGCAGCAAGCTGTGCTCTATGTCTGGATTTGCCCCCCTCACTATAACATATGCCATATGTAGCATTAGATGATAACTGTCCTCACACAGCTTATCTCTGCTTTAGATCTGTTTAAAATTCCAGGTTATTATTTAAAGCCAGATGACCAGAGTAAATGTTTCTCGAAGCTCCCGGTAGATCAGACATGACCACTCGTGAGCTGTTCTGAAAAACGTGATTGCATTTGGAGTTGAGGACACGATGCTCCAGGTTGTACAACCGAGCTGAAAAACTCATTTTAAATGCATGTTTTTGCATAAAAAATGTATCAGGCCGGCCTTGTGGTTCTACTTTTACTTCATGTTAAATAGGTGAAAATGTGTAGTGCTTTAAATCAAAGACTTTTAATGAGAAAGAAGTAAAAATGGGTCAAAAGTTCATTGTCTGCATATACATCTTTTTGAATTTTATAGTGACCCCTGTTCACTTTTGCCATTACACAGTTATCCAGTCATTGTGAAAAGGACTGCATTAAATCATACATGCATTGGTTAAGTGGTCAAGAGCTTGAATTAATTTTTAAATCAAATGTGTAATTAAAATGTCAAACATAAAAATGGCCACAGTGGGTCGATTTGACGGAAAGTCTACAGGATCGCACTTAACTGCTTTTCACAGTCCTAGATTGTACAACCCTGACATGAATAGAGCTCATCGGCAGAAAACTACACAGGGTTCCACTCATATCACTAAAAAAACAGAAACAGCAAGCACAGACTCATTAACACTGGACAGTTTAAGATTGGAAGAATATTGAACGCCATGTTAAATGTTCATTTCTGCTGTGACATGTAAAAAGTATGGTCAGAATTTACCATAAACAGCATTAATTGGTGGAAACAGTTCAGGCTGGGGTTTTATGGTGGTGTAATGGTGTATGGAATGTTTTTGGCACACATTTGGCCCTCTAATATCAGTTGAACATAGTAGCTTTTATGAGTATTGTTTCTGACCATGGGCATCCCCTAATGACCACAATTTAACCATTACAACATCTCAAATTGTTTCCATGAATATGACGGTGGTCCTAAATGTCCTTCACATTTAGCTAATTCGAACCCAATAGAGCACCTTTGACGTTCCAAAGTAACAGATGTGCCTGGTGTTTTTTAATAATTTAAATGTATTTGTGAACTAAAATTCAGAGTGACTTAGATTTCAGCTGAGATCAGTGGTCCTCAACCCCCGGGCCACGGACTGGTACCGGCCCGTGGGTCGTTTATTACCGGGCCGCACAGGAAAAATAAATAATTAGAGATCGCTATAAGAGCAATTAAATTTCCAATACTCTTCGGGTGTTTTGGTCCCCAGTCACCACTAGGTCGGAGCAGAGTCTTGTTGTAGTGAAAAAAGCTCAGGATTCACACTGATTTTCCATTCTATTGTTATTCTATTTTAAATCCCCCTTCCCCCGGTCCGTAAAATTATAGCTTATATGAAACCAATCCGTGGTGCAAAGAAGGTTGGGGACCGCTGTCCTAGATGTTCAGTTAGTCGGTCAATACAAAGATGCTGAAAACTCATATAATCAATCATACTCTATTTACAGGATTAGGCATGCTATAAAAAGCATGCTGTGAAAAAAGCATTGTTGCCAGTATCAATCACACACGTTCATCAGTCCATATGTACAGCTACATTGCATTTCTCTCTTCTCTCTCTCTCTCTCTCTCTCTCTCTCTCTCTCTCTCTCTCTCTCTCTCAATTCAAATCAATAAGCTTTATTAGCATAACCATATTCAATTACAAAGCCTTATTAACAATGAATACACATGAAAATAGAACAAAATACAGTGGTACCTTGAAACTCGACATCAGTTGGTTCTGGGAGGGGTGTCGAGTTTAAAAGGTGTTGAGTTTCAAGTTATTTTTTCCCATTAGGATGTATGGGGAAAGCTGGTAATGCATTCCATGGTCCCGTGGAACTGCATGTATTTTAGGCTTATGTAAAATGAGGTTGTTTTTGACATTTATACACTGAAAATAACACAAATATAATGTACAAAAAACAGTTAAATACAATAAAACCTGCTCTTAACCTTTACTTCTTTAATGTTTCCTTATGCTTCTTAATCATGGAGATGCTTGATCTTGGAATACCGTATTCCTTAGTGAGTTCAGTAGAGGCACATTCACATAAGAAGTGGCACAATCGCTTTTACGCTGGCTGTGCTGTTATTTCCTATGGAGTGTGCTGGTGCACAAAGCTTAATGTGACTTATTGTACTAAAACAATGAGCGAGGAATTTTATTAATGGAGAGAATTTAAGAGCAGTAATAATTAAGAGAGGTTTTTAGTGTTTCTATGTCTTTTTTTAATACATTAAGTCACATTAAGGTTTTTTTTTTATGATAAGCGTTTTAGACTCTCACGGAAAAGCTGATTCTTACAATTTCTCAGCACCCCGAGCTATAACACAAGTTTAAAAGTGAAACAGGAGGAAAATCCAACTGAACACAGATACATGTGGAGCTTTCAGAGTGAATTTGATGGTTATTCCACACATATGCAAATTCGTCTTTGCACTTTGATGATGTTTTACTGCACCACTCAAGCCAAGCGCTGAACAAAGTGGCAACTGCACACACGTTAAGTTTGAAGGAACAAATTTCTTGATGAAGGGCATCGAGTTTTAAAGATTTCAAGTTTAGGGGACATCAAGTTACAAGGTACCATTCAAGAACATTCTAGTAAAAACATTTACATACAAGGCATTTTTTCCTCAGAAGAGTTACGCTAGAGTGTACGTTTTTAGGGCTAGATAGCAGCGTGTTTTGCTTTGTGCTTGTGTCTGAATGTTCCATTGGCTGATGTAGTATTGTTTTTGAAGTGTTATCCTTTGGTCTGGTCTGATTGTTTGTATTGCAGACTGGTCCTGACATCTAATTGTGTTAGTGTGTGTTAGTGAATTCAGTGTCACAACCAGCTGTGTCAGGGACCTCTTCTCCTTGCTCAGCTTTTGGAATCGTAAGGCTTTGTAGTTATAGGAGTGGGGGTCACTGTATTTTACATGCAGTCGATATTTAATTGTTCTCTTTTGAATTTTGAGTAGGAGTGGGAACTGGCCTAATTCAGCTCTGTGGGTGTTATTTGTTGTTTTTCTGTGAACTTTCAGAATACTTTTATGAAATCTGTGTGCATAATTTTTGTTAGGTGTCTGTCCCATTAGTTGGAATTTTGATTTGTAAATGTCTGCCATAGCTTATTGCCATACAGAAGAACCGATTCTGTAACTGGCACACTGATTGTAATCGGAGGCTGAGATGGAACCATGGTAAATCTCCACACATACTTCACTCTGCACTGCTAAGCCTGCTTGCAGTATAGTGACACACTAATAAAGCAACCTGCTATTGGCAAAAATATATTTTACTTTGCTCTGGGCCGGCCGGCCAGCCTACCATTAACTTGTGACGAATGAGAGTTGGAACCATTGCCAGCAGTGCTGCCTCCCTTGCCCTGGCAGAGCTGAGGGTTGGAGATAAGCCTCAGCCGCCTCTTCTTCTCTGGAAGAGCTACAGAAGATCTCGGGCTGGGCTCCAGCATGGCTTTGAGATGGGTTTCTTTTCCATTCTGAGCCTCGCTGCTTTCACGGATGTCTCCGAGCGGCGTCTAATTAATGGTGACTTGTTGATTGTGGTTCTTAGACACCCACAGCCCAGATGATTCATTCGGCTGGAAATCCACTGCTGTGCTCCAAAATCGGTGAAGACTGTGAAGCTTTCAGCACTGTGGTGCTTCTCCTTGATCTTGAAACACTTGTGTGGAAACCAAGTGAGCATTCGCTAAATTCTCTGGTCCGTTATGTTCTCTGTGTATAGCTGCCATGAGCCTGTCTAAGTGAGATTAGATTTTTTAAGGAACCTCAAGTAGTAAATGTTCCAGCTAGTAATGACAGGTTCTTCTGGATACTTAGCCTGTTGTCACAGAAGGACAGTTTTCTAGTTAAGCTACATACTGTGTAAAGTAACAGCTAAAGAATGTGAACTGACATTTCCTTCTTTCTGGAATAAATTACCATACATGCTAACATTGTGTATTATATCTGCCATTTAGAAGGCAATGCTTAGCATTTGACTGAACCATTCTGTTTATTGCTGCCCACTCACGTTTCAGCAATGGTGGCCAATGGCTGTACAGCCATGAACAGAAACAAGTGATTTGCTGAAACGTGAGTGGGCAGCGATAAACAGAATTGTTCAGTCGAATGCTAATCACAGACACAATGAAGCTTGTCCAGATCAGTGTTAATTTCGTTGATGAATGATTTTCATCATAGTTTTCGTCAACGAACCTTTTTTTCATGACGAAAACGAGACGATAACTAAATAAAAACTACAAAAAAGGATAAAAACTATGACTAAATGAATCGACACTTTCGTCAACGAATAAAAACGAGACGAAAATGTTTGGCAGGGACGACATCCAATCAGAACTGATTTAGTTTTGTGGAAGGTAGGGACAAGTTAGAAAGAGATCCAATCAGAACTACTTTAGCGTATGTGGAGGGGCGGGACAAGCCGGGTAGCCATCCAATCAGTACTAATCTTTTGCAGTACCGCAAAGTCAAAAGACTATGACTAAAACTAAATCAAAATTTGCTGTCAAAATTAACACGGGTCCAGATTCAGTAAGCTGTGGGCCATATTTTGAGATCTAAGTTTACTGAACTTCTGATATTGAAATCCTGCCAGGGAACAACATATGGAAGTTCTAAAGAACAATCAAAATCAGCTTCTTATTTTTGATGTCAGCCCTCAGGAGTTTCTTTTTTTTACCTCAGGCTACATTATTATGGATCTTTACAAAGTGTGGTTTTTATAATTAAATTAAAAAGGTCATTAAGTCAGAAGAGCGCTAATTAAATTTACTACTGAGACTTTTAAATTGACTGAGTTGCAGAAGTGAATACGATAAATGTGATGTGAATATATTAACCATTTGCAAAAGGCTAAACCAAAAAGATTTTTAATAAAGCATAAAAATGCCATTGCTGATTGCAAAAGCATGACATGACTTGGAAGACTAATAAAGTATCAATAAGTCTTGCAGTCTCGACAGTGGAACATTTTGGCCTATTTTGTCTTTAAATGTCATTCATGGCATAAATTACCACAATCAGCCAGGTAACAAAACTGTATCTGTAAAATATGACAGTGATAACATTATATTTTTAGCAATAGGTCAGTACTATTTATATACACGGATCAGGCAACATTATGACCACCTTCCTAATATTGTGTTGGTCCCCCTTTTGCTGCCAAAACAGCCCTGACCCATTGAGGCATGGACACCACTAGACCCCTGAAGGTGTGCTGTGGTATGTGGCACCAAGATGTTAGCAACAGATCCTCTCCCCACGTGCATCAACGAGCCTTGGCTGCCCTTGACCCTGTCGCCGGATTACCACTGTTTCTTCCTTGGACCACTTTTGATAAATACTGACCACTGCAGACCGGGAACACCCCACAAGAGCTGCAGTTATTGTGATGCTCTGACCCCAGTCGTCTAGCCATCACAATTTGGCCCTTGTCAAACTGGCTCAAATACTTACGCTTCCCCATTTTTCTAGCTTCTAACACATCAACTTTGAGAATAAAATGTTTACTTGCTGTCTAATATATCCCACCCACTAACAGGTGCCGTGATGAAGAGATAATCAGTGTTATTGACTTCACCTATCAGTGATCATAATGTTATGCAATATAACATAATGTTATCTGTTTTTAGCAGGTCTTTCAGATCAACACTAGAATGAACATTTGGACCTTAAATATTGCTGCGGTACCTAGTGGATCCACTTTAAACCTGAAAAAAGCATTGTAAGCATGTAAATCTGTAGACAAGGTAGCCAGATAAAAAACTACTTATTAGAAACAGAGATGATTTATTTTAAAGATGAAATGCTACTATTTGGATTATTTGCTTTAAAAAACAAAACAAAAAACAGTTTATTAACATACTGTAGTTGCTTTGGTCAAATTAAATTTTTTTTTTTTTTGCATTTATTACTACGAGTTTGCCTGCCACCTGAGCGCCTGTTTTTTTTAATTATTTTTTTTTATTTTATTTTTTGTATTTTTGGGTAAATTTTTAACAGTATGAACTACTCTATAAGTCTACAAGTTAATAGACACCTCACTATGAGCTTGTTGGGCATTACATTTTAAAACCATGGGTATTAACATGGAGTTATGTATCATTATTATTATTTTTTTTTTTTTTTTGTGACCAATTGCTCGATTGTGTCATGCTCCCTCTCCACCAATGCCAATCCCCGCTCTGATTGAGGAGAACGAAGCTAACCCATGCCCCCTCCGACATGTAGGCAGCAGCCGTATGCATTTTGTCACCTACACAGGCACCATCAATCAGCCAGCAGAGGTCGTAATTGCATTAGTTATGAGAGAATCCCTATTCTGCTTTTAATATCCCACCCCTATCTGAACAACAGGCCAATCATTGATCACGTGGTAGCTCAGCCCAGCCGGCAGGCAGAGCCAAGACTCGATACTGGTTCCAGTGTGTGTTTTTACCACTGCGCCACCTTAGCGGCCTGTTATATATCATTATTAAACTAACAACCCAGCCTGTAGATTTAAAGCCGTACTAACAGAGAAAATGCAATTTTATGTCTTCAGACCTAGGAGATGTGCCTGATTGTTGCTGGGGTAACCATTTCCCAACAGATAACAGTTTGGTCTAACTAAGGGGTTGAATTAAGGGGTTGAAATTCCTGACTATGTTATTGTAGTGTTCAGTCACCTTGTTTAAACCGCAGTGCTAAGGATTCATATTTCTAGCTTCAGTGTTCAGCTGTAAGTAAGGTGATGGAGTGCATAGCATTAGGTTTCCACAGGAATGCTCTTATGCACTTCTGTTGCTCTCTGATAGACTTTGCAAGTATAAAAGCGAGATTGCAGAGTTTGTTTTTTGCTTTTTAAATGAAAATGCAGTAAATAAGAATCCCCATGATCATGAGAGTCTCTTAAAGGACTGGTTCAAGTAAATTGGGCAGCTCATGAGTCCTTGCCTTTGTGTGCATCGCGTCTCAAGGTCTCCTTGGAGAAAATAGCATCAGTCTGTGGTATAGTCAAAAGGATTTATATACTCCATTTTTTTAAATGTAGTGGTCTATGCCTCTTTTTGTATGTCTGCACTAACACAGTAATGGCACGATTTGCTACACTAAGATATGCAGCGCCATCTACAATTTTATCTAGAAATGTCTGTGATTATCTTTTGCTCTGGAGCTGGTAGATGAGGTGCATGGATTATGGATGTTAATGATATACTGGGCAACCAATAACTGACACAGAAGTCATTGTTCTTCCATACGGTCAGTTAAAATGTTCTTTAAATTTATTTCCAGCAGTGGATGTTTGATGTGAACTGAGAGCTACAGACTGCTGATTCAAGATGTGCCATATTTGTGTAAACTCATTTATAAATTAATTAATAATTAATTAATTAATCTTTTATATTATTTACTATTTATAATATACAACAACACTTTAACATATTAAAATTACAAAGAGAAAAGTTGTTTTGCATTACGATGGAGTCTGACTGCATTTTAAACTCTGCACATGTGGAGGTCTGAGTAATGTTACAGTTTTTTTTAAATAATTTGCATATTTTGCTTCATGTCCTGCTATAAAGGTTAAAAAAAAAAACACTTATGGGCCTAAAATAACTACAGTATTGTTGTCAGGAAAAGCTTTAATATACATTCAGCATCTCTGTTAATTAGAATTAGCATGTTTAGTTAGCAAGATGCTTGGGTGGCTCAGTAAGTCTGTCACGCTAGCACACTACTGCTTAGATCCTGGTTTGAATCACAGTGATGCTATCGACTGTCGAGCATCTAAACAGACATGATTGATTATGTGTAAAAGGCTTGGGGTGGCTTTAGCCCCGTGATGGATTAGCACCCTGTCCAGGGTATTTTCTACCTTGTGTCCAGTGTTTTCCTGTCGAACTGGAACTGCTGTGAACCCTGACCAGTATAAAGAAGTTGATAAAAAAAATAAAATGGAAAAAAATTGTGAATAGCTGTTTGGGTCTGACTGCTGTTTAAGATCTGCATTCTGATTGCTGAACTAGTTCTGCTTAGTCTGCTCATGTTCTTCTTACTGTTCTACATCACTGTCACATTTACTGTTATGCTGCTTTTCATCAAATGAACCATACTTGCTGATATGGAACTTGATGTGGTTTATATTTTAATGGGACACTATATGCTTGCTGACTAATGAAGGTGGGTTATAGATTAAAAGAAATGGGCAAAATTTGCATCCCTTGCAAGGGTAGCAGGAATAGTAATGAATAAAGTTGTCTAAATCATCCATCTAAGACAGATTCGTACATAACTGCTTATGCAGCAGCTTAGTCAGGTGCATGTTTAGGTCAATAGCTTTGCTTTGTACATGCTTTTTTAAAGACCTCTACCATCGTGTTATCAGGAAATGTTAATTTTTTAAAGCTGTGCAACATTTAGTTCTAAGTCAGACACCTTTTAAAAAATAGACTGCATCCCAAACTACATGCTATGTGCTGAATATTAAGCTATGCTAGGTATGTCTTAGCAGAAAAAGGCTTCTGCACCCAGCACACTTTTATTGGCCGGTCATTGTCGTAATGGGCGGTGATTTTGAGCAGTGATTTTGAGAGTGGTAGCTCAGGTACAAGAGTATTTGACTATTGATCGGAAGGTCACTGGTGTAGCCCAAACACCATCAAGTTGCCACTGTTGGGCCCCTGAGCAAGACCCTTAATCTTAATTGTTTGCATTGTATTCATGTCTACAAATGTATTCTACGATCAACTTTGTCCCACCCTTCCAAAGCACCCATCTGCCCATTCTACGGCTTTGTAAGTATGTACATATAGAAGCATAAACCTGGACTGACCCAAAGCCAATTGCACAGCACAGATTACCTGCATGTTCATTCTGTGCGGCACGGTGGCTTGGTGGGTAGCACTGTCGCCTCACAGCAAAAAGGTCCTTGGTTCAAATCTCGGTTTGGGTCCTATCTGTGTGGAGTTCTCCCCGTGTCTGTGTGGGTTTCCTCCGGTAGCTCCGGTTTCCTCCCACAGTCCAAAGACATGCAAGTGAGGTGAATTGGAGATACTAAAATGTATTGACTGTTTGACATTAAATACTTGAACTGATACATTTTGTTTAACAAATAACTATGTCATGTCATGAATGTAACTAAAGTGTGTAAACATGACATTAAAATAATAATATAATAAAGTAAATACATATCTCCTAAGAGAGAGCATTTATTGCAACATGGGCAGAATTAATTAGATCTGGAAAACAGCCAGTTGTTAAAAATAACCTTATGATGCCTACCTGTTTATGCTGAGTGTAAGGGTATGTGACACATATGGGAAAATCTGCCATTCTGTATGGCTGGCATAGCACCAAACAGGAATGACCTAAGAGTCATTACGCAGGTCAGTTATTTCCTGCTAAACTGTAGCTAGGGTTAGACTCAAGCAGATGATGAGCATGATGCTCTCTCTTTATTAATGGCTCCAGTTCAGAACACAATTCCAAGAAAATGGCACTAACAATTGTAAGCCAACTTTCATCATCCAATTTAAATCCTCCTTCGAGTACAACTTTATTAAATGCTTTAAATAATAAATAGGAAAACTAGATATTCATTTCTTGTGTTTTTCATTATTATGTACACCAATTAGGCATAACATTATGACCACCTCCTTGTTTCTACACTCACTGTCCATTTTATCAGCTCCACTTACCATATAGAAGCACTTTTGTAGTTCTACAATTACTGACTGTAGTCCATCTGTTTCTCTACAGTGTGTGTAGAAAGCAGGAGGTGGTTTTAATGTTATGGCTGATTGGTGTATATGTATAACATGTTTAACAGTACTGTATAACATGCATATGTAATTTTCACCATCATATAAATAGAAACCACCTACATGCTGTGCTTGGTCTGTGGGGGAAAGGAAATGCTCCTCTAGTGTGACACAACATTGCTCTTTTTTTTTTTTAACTATTTAAAACTAAAAACATGTTTTCATTTCATCATTATGGATGATTATGTGTAGATTGATGGGTAAAGTGACAATTACATTCACAATCAATGGTTCTAAACAATTTCTCACAGTTTAGAGTAGCAACTTAGTCTTCCGCTGCTGGGGACCCCAGTCACGCCCAATGAGGGTTTATTTGCCTTTATTGAGTTCTTAGTTATGTATGGGACTAAACATATTTTTAATCATGTACTAAATTTAGATTCCGTCTTTAATTCCACTTGTAGGGCGGCAGGTAGCTCAGTGGGTAGCACTGTTATCTCACAGCAAGAAGGTCCTGGGTTCGATCACCAGGTGGGGCGGTCTGGGTCCTTTCTGCGTGGAGTTTGCATGTTCTCCCCGTGTCTGTGTGGGTTTCCTCCAGGAGCTCTGGTTTCCTCCCACTATCCAAAGACATGCACGTGAGGTGAATTGGAGATACTAAATTGTCCATGACTGTGTTTGACATTAAACTTGTGAACTGATGAATCTTGTGTGATGAGTAACTACTGTTTTTGTCATGAATGTAACCAAAGTGTAAAACATGACGTTAAAATCCTAATAAATAAACAAATAAATAAATTCCACTTGTGTTTAATGCTCAGTAACAGATTTCTAAGCATATACACACTTGCTATATGAATCTTACTGCATTTTTGTCTGTCTGATCTAATCAGCTTGACATGTTGCAGCAAACCAAGCTGCCATATTTCTGAGTAAAATAAAAGTAGGTTTCTGATTCAGAGCTATTTTTCTGTGTATAGGATCATAGAGTACCAGCTCCTTTGTTTCCCAAATCTTGCTCCATTTAACACACTTAGATCTGCTCAAATAGATTTCACTCTGTTCTCTTGTTAAAATGAAATCTTATCTAACAGCATAAAAAGCTCAGAGAACGTTTAGACACAGTGGACTGGCAGAGTTGTCATGTTATGGCTTTCAGGTTTTGTGCAGAAGCTTCTTTGGAAGCTGACACACTGGTTTTATGATTGCTATAGTTAATAGACATGGAATTGCCAGAGGTGCTGGAGCAGTGGAAAGGCCGCAAACTGACATTTAGCTTTTAACATGTTTGTTTTTTAATGACTAGTTTTTGAGCCTTGATTTGTAGTTGTTGTTAAGCTCTTTTTTCATTTCTCATTTTTCCTTGGCAGTATATAAATTTACAGTTCATGTCAATGAGAAGCTGGCATGTAATGCCAGTTAAGTAACTTTGTTGTCTTGTTCTTTTATAACATTATTGAAGACTTTGTTTTAAGATTTGACTTGTCAACTGTCAACTGTCACCGTTGTCTAGATTATTTATGTTTGAGTTTTGTGAGGTGCTAATTTCATCTGGTCAAGGTACTGGTCGGGGCAGCTGTAGCCTAGTGATTAAGGTACTGGACTAGTATTCGAAAGGTCAATAGTTCAAACCCCACCACTACCTGGATGCTACTGTTGGGCCCTTGTGCAAGGCACTTAACCCTCAATTGCTTAGACAGTATACTGTCACAGTACTGTAAGTCGCTTTGGATAAAATGTAAATGTCTGGTCGAGGTACTAGGTTTAAATTATTCCTACTTAGTGTTTGTTATTATGTAGTCAAACATTTATATGACATCTTTGCTGTAGTTTCTGTAGTTAGCTGTAATTATTATTTTTTGTTGCTTATTGGCTGTTTGGCATTATATAAAATGTTTTAAGTATTATGTGAAATATTCTGTATTAAGTGAAGTTATGTTATTCTGTATATATTAGTATATATAATGTATTATATAATACAGTAGTGATAAATAATGCTGTGGACAGACAGCCACTTGCAACCAGTGTTTCCAAGGAGCACTAGACTCTCTGTAACCATGACCAGGCTAAAGTGGGAGCACTAGATTACTAAAAATTTTCCTGTTTTCTGCAGACAGTGAGCTTTCTGTGTCTCTTATGAATCACGTCAGAGACAGCAATGCCTTTTGAATCAGACAAACCAGGACAGCTGTTTGAAAATGGCAACCAGACACCAATCTGTCAACAGTGAGTGAGTGAGTGAGTGAGTGAGTGAGTGAGTGAGTGAGTGAGTGAGTGAGTGAGTGAGTGAGTGAGTGAGTGAGTGTGTGTGTGTGTGTGTGTGTGTGTGTGTGTGTGTGTGTGTGTGTGTGTGTGTGTGTGTGTGTGTGTGTGTGTGTGTGTGTGTGTGTGTGAGAGAGAGAGAGAGAGAGAGAGAGAGAGAGAGAGAGAGAGAGAGAGAGAGAGAGAGAGAGAGAGAGAGAGAGAGAGAGAGAGAGAGAGATAGATAGATAGATAGATAGATAGATAGATAGATAGATAGATAGATAGATAGATAGATAGATAGATAGATAGATAGATAGATAGATAGATAGATAGATAGATAGATAGAGAAAGAAAGAAAGAGAGAGGTTCAGATATAAAGTCAGTGGGGGTCTTTTGAACCCTCTACTTAGTCAGAACCTTATGGTCATTTATCAAAGCTTTTGAACCTAAAGAATAAACAGACCTGGTTTGATTTAAGCACATAACTAAACATTCATTAGATGTATAATCTGTGAATAAGAAGTAGTTTTGCTTCATAAAAAAAAAAGAAAACGTAATGCAGTGGGTTTCTTTGAGTGGTAATCAGACTTTTTTCAGTTTTAAGGAAGTTAAATGGTAAATCTGTTGCCTGTTGAATGTTCAGTTACTGCATTGTTTTCATTTCCTCTGTTTATATGCATATTTGTAACACCAAATGGTTTGAGACTTTTAATATAAAATGTAATGTAGTGGTACCTTGAAACTCAACGTCAGTTGGTTCTGGGAGTGGTGTTGAGTTTGAAAGGCGTTGAGTTTCAAGGTATTTTTTCCCATAAGGATGTATGGAAACCTTGTTGGCATGTTCTATGGTCCTGTGGAACTGCATAAATTTTAGGCTTATGTAAAATAATGGGGTTCTTTTTAACACTTATACACTGAAAATAACACAAATATAATACACGTCGAGTGTAAGGTAAAAGTTAAGTTTAAGGGTACAAATTTCTCAACGAAAGGCATCAAGTTTAGGGGTTGTTGAGTTACAAGATACAATTCAAATATGATTAGCCTATTCAAATACATTTATCATCTCTAGTGCAAACAAAATATGCCAACTAGTAGGTCTGGCAAAAGGATGAGATGTTCTGTCTGATGGTTGAGAAGTGTCTCCAGGTAGACTGGCTGACTTACTTACTATGCAGTAGCAATCTAAAATATTCAGGCTATTTGAAAAATGTTATCTAAAATTGACCAGAAAGACTACCTTATACACTGTGCAGAGATAAGAAAGCATGACAGACTGGACCAAGGCTTCATAATCAGAGCTTTTCCAACAACCTGTTAACAATGTACAAGACTAGGACTCAAAATATCTTTGATGATTCACCAAAGAGCTTTTCTATGCCTAGTCAAAGATGCCTCACACCGTGCCTGATTCATCAGCGTTGGATATTAACATGTAAATACAGTATATATTTTAATTAGCATTTTAACATCATGTTTTACACTTTGGTTAAATTCATGACAGGACAGGTAGTTACTGATTACACAAGATTCATCAATTCAAGTTTAATGTCAAACACATTCACGGACAATTTTGTATCTCCAGTTCATCTCACTTGCATGTCTTTGGACTGTGGGAGGAAACCGGAGGAAACCCACACAGACACGGGGAGAACATGCAAATTCCACACAAAAATGAACCGGGCTGCTCCATCTGGGACTCAAACCCCGGAGCCACCGTGCCGCCCAGTATTAACATGTAGTAGTGGGTAATATATGTGGGCGATGTTACTAGAGTAATATATTAAATCATGTTATTAGCTATTAAGGTAAAGTTATATAAATCATTTTATGTATAAATTATCGTTTGGTGCCCCGGGAGCCAAGAAGGTTAAGGCCTTTGCTCAAAGGTCCAGCAGTGGCTGCATGGCAGAGCTGGGATTCTACCCATTATGCTACCACAGTTAATTTAATTAAGGCTATATCACCAATCCAAATCCACTAAACCCCTCCCCTCCAAGATACTGACATATTTTAGTTTGGCGGCAAACACAGCTATAAGGGTTTGTTTTGTCTGTGTGGTTTTTAGGTTAGATTTTTAATCTAAAGCTATTGCACTTAGTCCTAAAAGTAGAACAAATGCTTATCAGCAACCAGTGCTCAGGACTGTACAATAGTTATATATACACATTAATCACTTGACAGGTTTTTCTTTACTCCTGCTTTTATCTAATTTAAAAATGTGATTTCAAAATCTGAACATCTGGAAACATCATTAAAAAGTCATTAATTGTACCGTCTCTCCTTTGGGGTAAGCTATTAGAGGAGCAGACTAGAGAGATGAGCATTGTCACTGGAATTATGCAAAGTAGCATTAAAATCTTTTGTCATAACTCCTGAAGCCCAGACTTGCTTTGTACATCAAAACCTTCCAGAAATGTTTGCTGATTAATCATAACCTTCAGCATTGGAAGCAAAATACTGGAACACATTAATGTAAATTACACAAAGCAGTGCTGTGTACTACCTGCTTTACAATTTTGAAGTACTTAATGGTGGAGGTACTAGTGTGTGAATACATGTGCAGTCTGCATTTACAGTGTATCACAAAAGTGAGTACACCCCTCACATTTCTGCAGATATTTAAGTATATCTTTTCATGGGACAACACTGACAAAATGACACTTTGACACAATGAAAAGTAGTCTGTGTGCAGCTTATATAACAGTGTAACTTTATTCTTCCCTCAAAATAACTCAATATACAGCCATTAATGTCTAAACCACCGGCAACAAAAGTGAGTACACCCCTTAGTGAAAGTTCCTGAAGTGTCAATATTTTGTGTGGCCACCATTATTTCCCAGAACTGCCTTAACTCTCCTGGGCATGGAGTTTACCAGAGCTTCACAGGTTGCCACTGGAATGCTTTTCCACTCCTCCATGACGACATCACGGAGCTGGCGGATATTCGAGACTTTACGCTCCTCCACCTTCCGCTTGAGGATGCCCCAAAGATGTTCTATTGGGTTTAGGTCTGGAGACATGCTTGGCCAGTCCATCACCTTTACCCTCAGCCTCTTCAATAAAGCAGTGGTCGTCTTAGAGGTGTGTTTGGGGTCATTATCATGCTGGAACACTGCCCTGCGACCCAGTTTCCGGAGGGAGGGGATCATGCTCTGCTTCAGTATTTCACAGTACATATTGGAGTTCATGTGTCTTTCAATGAAATGTAACTCCCCAACACCTGCTGCACTCATGCAGCCCCAGACCATGGCATTCCCACCACCATGCTTGACTGTAGGCATGACACACTTATCTTTGTACTCCTCACCTGATTGCCGCCACACATGCTTGAGACCATCTGAACCAAACAAATTAATCTTGGTCTCATCAGACCATAGGACATGGTTCCAGTAATCCATGTCCTTTGTTGACATGTCTTCAGCAAACTGTTTGCGGGCTTTCTTGTGTAGAGACTTCAGAAGAGGCTTCCTTCTGGGGTGACAGCCATGCAGACCAATTTGATGTAGTGTGCGGCGTATGGTCTGAGCACTGACAGGCTGACCCCCCACCTTTTCAATCTCTGCAGCAATGCTGACAGCACTCCTGCACCTATCTTTCAAAGACAACAGTTGGATGTGACGCTGAGCACGTGCACTCAGCTTCTTTGGACGACCAACGCGAGGTCTGTTCTGAGTGGACCCTGCTCTTTTAAAACGCTGGATGATCTTGGCCACTGTGCTGCAGCTCAGTTTCAGGGTGTTGGCAATCTTCTTGTAGCCTTGGCCATCTTCATGTAGCGCAACAATTCGTCTTTTAAGATCCTCAGAGAGTTCTTTGCCATGAGGTGCCATGTTGGAACTTTCAGTGACCAGTATGAGAGAGTGTGAGAGCTGTACTACTAAATTGAACACACCTGCTCCCTATGCACACCTGAGACCTAGTAACACTAACAAATCACATGACATTTTGGAGGGAAAATGGCAAGCAGTGCTCAATTTGAACATTTCGGGGTGTAGTCTCTTAGGGGTGTACTCACTTTTGTTGCCGGTGGTTTAGACATTAATGGCTGTATATTGAGTTATTTTGAGGGAAGAATAAATTTACACTGTTATATAAGCTGCACACAGACTACTTTTCATTGTGTCAAAGTGTCATTTTGTCAGTGTTGTCCCATGAAAAGATATACTTAAATATCTGCAGAAATGTGAGGGGTGTACTCACTTTTGTGATACACTGTATATGATGAAGTCTTACACCCCTGTGTGTTAATCCATGTGACTGCTGCAATTTGTTGTGGTCCAGCTGATAAAAAATGGAGAACTATTGATGACTGTTCAATTTTGTGAAAAAAAATCAAACATAAAAAAGAGCTTTCTGGATAATCAGCACAAAGACAGAGTGCACTGCTTCATCCATTTAAATACAGTGGTACCTTGAAACTTAACGTCAGTTGGCTCTGGGAGTAGTGATGAGTTTAAAAGCTGCTGAGTTAAAGGTTATTTTTCTCATAAGGATGTATGGGAAACTTGTTAATGCGTTCTATGTTCCTGTGGAACTGCATATATTTTAGGCTCATGTAAAATAATGGGGTTGTTTTGACACTTATACACTGCAAATAACACACATATAATATAAAACACTGAGATACAACTGGAAACAGTTTAAAAAAATAATAAAAATACTATAAAACCTGCACTTTTACCTTTACTTCTTTATTGTTTCCTTACGCTTGTTAATCGTGGAGATGCTAAATCTTGGAATACCACATTCTGTTCAGTAAAGTGACATTTACATGAGAAGTGACAAAATAGTTTTTGCACTGGCTGTTCTGTTATTTTCTATATGTATTTCCTGTGTTCTGGTGTACAAAGCTTAACGTGACTTATTGTACTAAAACAACGAGCGAGGAATTTCATTAGTGGAGAGAACTTATAAGCAGTATTAACTTAAGAATAAGAAGTTTAGTGTTCCTGTGTCGTTCTTTTAATACATTAGGTCACATTAAGCTTTTTTTATGATTAGCATTTTAGATTCTTGGAAAAGCTGATTCTTACTATTTCTCAGAACTCCGAGCTATAACACGAGTTCAAAAGTGAAACAGGAGAAAAATACAGCTAAACACAGATACATGTAGAGCTTTCAGAGTGGATTTGACAGTTATTCCACACAAATGGAGATTCGTCTCATGTTCGCACTTTGATAATGTTTTACCGCACCGCTCAAGCCAAGCTCTGAACAAAGCGGCAGTCGCACACACGTCGAGTTTAAGGGGAACGTTGAGTTTAAGGGTACAAATTTCTTGATGAAGGGCGAAGGGAGTTTCAAAGATTTTGAGTTTAGGGGAGGCTGAGTTACAATGTACCACTGTACATGGTTTTTGTCCCTCATACTTGATTTAGCTTTGTGAGTGTTTTGTTGTCCTGTAGCTGACCACAGTGAACCCCACCCTGTCCCTTAATAATCAGCAACAACAACACGGTCAAGTTATTTTGTCTGTTGTTACCAGACAGTAAATTAAGGTGAAAAACATTTACTTTAATTGTACATTCATCCTATGGTTTTACTAACAACTGAATTTACCCATGTTTAGCGGTAAATACGGCCAAACCTGATGCCCAAACGGTTGCTGTGTTTGTCCTGCATGATCAAATTAAATAGCTAATATTAGCTAGCCTGTTTACACAAATATGGTTCTTTGTTCAGACTTTTGTCTGCACAAATTCAGCAATTAAATTCAGCTGTTTAACTCTGAAAGAACATAAAGCATTTAGCACTGTTCCAACTGTGGGACCAAAACTGTGATGCTAATGGCTAGTGACAGCTTTGACAACTATATCATTGTAGCTTTTGTTTTAAGTAAAGGCTATTTCTTCTTGTATGATTTAAATGCATATAATTTGATAGTAATTCTGCTTTGAATAATCTTCCTACTTCCTACTGAACTTTCTACCTTGCAACATTAAAATGCTAATAGATGCACTTTCTGTTTAGCAGCAGGCTTTGAAATGAATGGCTTTAAAATGCAAATGTATGTGCTCTCCTCCTGATAATATATTTCTGGCAAAGTAAATGAGAAATGACATATTCATTACCACACTGCTAATTTATAGAAGCTGGTGGTGAGCTGGGCAGCCTGAGATTCTAGTCTGGTCCAGGTGTGCTTGCCCTGCTCTCATTAGCTCACCCTGACACTGGTGCCAAGCTGCTTCAGTCAGCAGCACACACCAATTCTGCAAATAATATACTGTGAACTCAGATTTAATGTGGCCAGAGAAGTCCTGTGCTACAGTCTGATGGGCAAAACATTTCCTACACGGTCACAATTTAATCTTTCTGAAGGTGTCCAATGTGCAGCTTTAATTAGCTGAAGTAAACATTGATAATTAGAATTGAAAAATACTATCCAGCCTTTGACACCAGTACAGACACAAATAAAAATAATAGTAATAATAATGTTTGTTCTGTTGAAGATGGAAGTGGTTATTTTATGGCTTTTAAAAGTGGAAATGATAAACTGAATTACCTTGTGTTTTCTGTTTCTGGAAAAGTTTATGCTGCAGAGTTTAACTAAAAGATAAATGTTAACATCAAATTTATAGCTATACTTTCAATTATCACAAATGCAGCTTTTTCTAATCTTATATCTTATAATCTTATATTTATTTATTGATATATCACATAATACTATTTTGTTTTGTAGTGTGGATAATAAAGTGATTCTGAAAGAAGCTTCCATTAAAAATATATATATACTTATCATGCAGGCTAGTATGCACATAATCTACATTAGGGGTGCCCACACTTTTGTGGCTTGAGGTGTACTTTTTCAGTCGACAGGTCATCGCGATCTACTTTTTAAAAAGGCTCGCCTTATCATTTTTCAACAAAGCTTTGTAGTTTTTTTTTTTTTTTAATGCGCTTCAGTTGCCTATATTGATATTCAGCAGTACAGGGCAAGCGACTGAAAATCACACTAATCTTATTCTGATGATTTGCACTGAATGCTGTCAGCCAGGTTTATGTAGACAATAGCTGCCAATGCCAATTCTCAAGCAGGCTTTCAAGTGTTCATCAATAAGAGTGGACCGTATGAACGAAACAGCCGTCTTTGCAGTTGTCTTGCCCGAATAGAAATGTTTTTGGTTTCTTTGTGCTTGGTTGCGCACTTATCGTCACAAAGTGTAGGTTACAAAAGGAAAAATGCAAAAATGAGACCGACTGATTTGCAGTGCTTTGGGCGGGTTGAGGTGTAGCTATGGTAACAAACCGCAAATTAAAGAAACAGTGGCCACATTTTATGTCAATCTCGTAGACCTGTTTAAATGAGGCGCGATCTACCAGTGTGCACTGTGCGATCAACTGGTCGAATGCGATTGACGTGTTGGGCACCCCTGATTTACATCCACAGTTTCGATAAATGATGTTTAACCTTTGCTGTTACTTGTTGCTGCATTATAAGTTTGGAACATTTGAACAATACTGTCAATGATGTCTTTAAAAATCTTCTTCTACTGCTTCTTCTACCATTTGCTTTTTGCTTATCTCTTTTCTCAAATTTTGTAACAGCTCCATAGTTTTTGCCATGATTAACTCACTTGAGCACTTCTCTGGATGGTGTTTGTATCACTTAGTTGAAAGAAATTAGGGATTGTTATTATTATTATTCCAATGCTTTAATCATGTTGTAACCCAACTTTAGATCATACAGACTAGCAGTAGGTTTTAAGATCAGCAGTATTATTTAGGGTTGAATAATTGTGACATGACAGTATTAACAAAATATTTTGCTACTCTACGTCCTACTAAATCATTATTTTTTCTGTATTTGCTGCATCATTCAAAAAGACTTGAAATGTTGCTCAGCAGAAAAGCTTACAGTTAAAAATTCTTATTTCCGATAGCAACTGTATATGTTAAGCTTTGAACCACTTCATTTATTGAAGGTAAAAATTGATTTAAAATATGTTTGTATAGTCACATTCAGTGGCGACACATTTATCCTTGAACACGGGTTTGTGCACTGTGTATTGCTTAGCAGCTCAGTTTTTTTCTCACATGCCATTAAGCAACGTTTAAAATCATTAGCCACACTCTTGTAATGTGCACTAATTAATAACTAACAATTATAAATTCAACAAATATAAATTACTAATGATGGAGCAAGAAAATTTACAGCCAGTTTATAAAAAAATCATAAAAAGAATAAGGAGCGCATCACAGGGTCTATGTAGTGTTTTAGCAAGGAACATTTAGGTATGTCCAAAACTTTGATCTGATACAGCAAGGTTAAGACTTTATACCCAAATACTTTATCACGGTTATTCAGTTATTTGTACACCCTGTAAAATGTATTTATACTGACAGTTTTTATTAGCGGGCGGCTCAGTGGGTAGCACTGTTGCCTCACAGCAAGAAGGTCCTGGGTGTTCAATCCCTAGGCGGGGCGGTCCAGGTCCTTTCTGTGCGGAGTTTGCATGTTCTTCCTATGTCTGCATGGGTTTCCTCCAGGATCTCCGGTTTCCTCCCACAGTCCAAAAACATTCAGTCAGGTTAATTGGAGATGCTGAATTGCCCTAAAGGAGAATGTGTGTGTGTATGTGTGTCTGCCCAGTGATGGACCGTCCAGGGTGTTACTGTATTCCTTGCGCCCATTGAAAAAAGCTGGGATAGGCTGGGATAGGGTCCAGCACCCCCCCCCCCCCCCCCCCCCCCCCCACGACCCTAATTGGATAAGCGGTTAAGAAAGTGATTTCATGAGCAGTCTGCCCTGCTCTCTGCATTACATATTTTGCACAGTTTAAAAGGTACATAAGGAGTTTGTACATTGATTTTGAGGGATTTTGTTTTAAATCACATAATGTGCACTACGCTTATCTGACGCTCTTTACAGATATTTGTATTTGCATGTTGTATTTTGCTTACCTGTGGTAAGAAAGTGCAGAAATGTAGCTCCACACTTTGCCTTAACTTCATTAAATGCTGCATTAAATTCCTGCCACAAATAGTAAACTACTTATGCCAATTCTGACCCTAATTAAATACAGCATATTATTTAAATCTAGTGCATATAAAATATCAAATTACTTTTCTAATGGACCATGGAATTTTTTTAAATCTTAAAATACTATTTAAAAGTCCATAGGTCTCTGGGTCACAGTAATAAAACGCACCGGTTGCTTATCTGAACAATATTTTTTCTGGTGTGTACATGCAGAGAACTTCAATTTAATGGAACCAGGTTTTTAAAAGACTTTTAGTATCACATCTGTGTGCTAAGAGTGAAAACGGCTGTATTCCAGGAACTAGCTACTGCTTTTAACTTGAAGGTCAGAGTGATAATGAAATCGTATTACGGTCAGTTTTACTCAGAACATTTCCCTGCAGTTGATTATAACTATAGCAAGTATTTTAATTTAATATTTCTTTAGGAGAAATATGGCTTTATGGATTTTCCAGTTTTTTAATTATCTGTTAACAACATTATCTTTATATATATGTATTTCATTTTCAGCTTGCAGCTCTAGGATAATGGACCTCTTTATAGGATAATAAACTTATAATAGCTTTAACAGAAAACAAAACTGTTTAGTCTTTTTTATGCATTTTCTCCCCCTTTCTCCCGATTTTTAGCAAATCCAATTTTTTACCCAATTGCGTTATGCTTCCTCTCCACTGGTGCTGACCCCTGCCCCTATTAAGCAGAGCGAGGCATGCCCCCTCCGACACGTGTGCAGTACCGACTGCATCTTTTCACCTGCACGAGGCGAGTTCATATGTGGATCAGCTTTGTGTATGCGAAGACACACTGATCACACATTATCCCTCAACTCTGTGCAAACGTCATCAATCCGCCTGCAGAAGTCGTAATTGCATCAGTTATGAAGTCCCTATCCGGCTTTTCCCACCCTGTATGAACAACAAGCCAAGCAGAGGTCGTAATTCGCTCAGTTATTAGGTCCCTATCCAACTTTCCACCCTGTATGAACAACAAGCCAATCGTTGTTCATGTAGCCACCCAGTCAGCCGGATGGCAGAGCTGAGTATTGAACCGACATGTTTGAAATGTCAGCTCTGGTGTGCTATCGTGTTTTACCGCTGCGCCACCTGAGCGGCAACTGTTTAGTTTTTGCAGATCTTTTGTTTTTATTGACAATAGCATGTAGCTTACCACTCTGTTTATTTTGTATCACATGATACATGGATCCACCTTACCATAAAAACATATTGCGCTCAATACTTCCAAAAAACGATGGGAACAAATTATGCCGCATAGGATGCACCAAATTCACCCATACCTACCCACTCTGAGGATCAAGAACCCCAAAAAACTGCTTAAATTCTTGGAAGCACTAGCACTTAATAAGTTGTAAAAAAAAAACAAAAAAAAAAACAACTATACTCTACACCCTCACAATCATACAAACACTAACCACTAATCAATGCTACATGAGTAATTTCATTAGCAAATAGAAATTATTTGTTTACATTTTTATGTAGTATATATTATAAGTAAGTCGACTCTTGGCTGTAAGCTTGTTGTATGTCCTATTCCTAAACCATATGAATTAATATGAACCCCCATTTTCTCATCATTATAAAACTAGACTAAAAACTGTACGGAGGGCAAACAGGTCTCTGTTTCTCATTATTTTAAGTGTTGAAACCAAAATAGTGTGAAGGAGTTACTTTACTATACTATCAAATGATGTTAGAAACTTTTTTTTCAAGTGTGTCCATGTTTGACCACAGCCAAAGTCAGATAAGCGTCACTACTGCACTGAACTTTTAATTCCTTTGCATTTGTGTTTCATATTTTTTGTTCTTTTATAAATCCACTGAAAGCACTTTGTCTGGACTATTGTTAATGGTGATGGTGTGAGCTATTTTCCTTCTAGCAGTATTACACCAGACAAATACACTTTTTTTCCTAAACCATAGTCAACAGCAACTAATACCAGTCAGTGTAATTCTATCCTGAGCAGAGATGAGAAAACACAGGCTCTCTCTTAAACGTCACTGGGAATATTTTACTGTGGCAGTAATACTGCAGACACAATAACCTCTTTGTTTTTGAGACGCATTGCTTTTGCTGTATGGAAGAACTATTTGAGATGTGTGTAATTGTGGCTTAAAGGGATTGTTTAAACAGCTCATTTTAACAGTAATCATTTTAATTTCCTGGTAACAAGAGAAGCAAATTGAAATCCTGTGGGCTTTTGTTTCTCTTTAACCTTGTGGAAGGCAAAAAGATGGAAACTTGGAGTAAAACATTTGATACCCAGGGCCATTTGTAATATTTTAATTGCAGTTTGATTGAACAGTAGCTAGTGCTTTTAGTTCATGACATGACTAGCATGCAAAAGCTTCATTAGAAGTTGGATTAGAACATTTTGGAAGATGCGGTGGTGAAAAACACACTGATCATGTGACTGTGATAAACTGTTAAATTTTGACAATATTGTGAAGCGATCTTACCCATTGTAAATAACAGTATTGTTCTCTGAACGTCCTTTTCGTTTTTTTTTGCTCTGTATCCTGTGTGAACTAAGCCAGTGAATCTACTGTTATATTTGTCATAGAGAATGGGTTCACTTGGTGAAGCAGCCCTTTTGCTACAGGCCTGCTGAATAAATTATTCACAATGACTCACAAAGATTATAAAGGGGTTTCAGATGACAGCATGGTAAAAATTCTTTTTCATGTTTCACTGTGGGTCATTCATTGTCACTCTCAAGCGTTAATATCTGTGCAGCTAATTTTGGACCAGCATTGGTGAATAGCTCATATTGTTCTGTAGACCGTGTTCGTTTGGAGCACTGGGCGGCTTTTACATGATGAGCGTTTTGTGCTTCGTTCACCACGATGCTGGGCGCATATCATTGCTTACAGCTCTGTTTATTCCAGACTTATTATTTTCCAAACTCAGTTACTGAGTAATGTTTTTAACTGCTTTAGACTTTGTCAATAATCAATTGCAAGTGTAACCGAGCGTCTTTAGAGTTTGCTGAGTTTATAATGTAAGAAATAAACTGTACGGCGCCCAGGTGGCCTAGCGGGATATTCCGCTTGCACACCAGTACCAGCACGGTGTTGCCTCCGGTCGGCTGGGCGCCATCTAGACGGCATAATTGGCAGTGCCTGCAGCAGATACTAATTGGCCACTGTATCTGCAGGGTGGGGCCGGACTATGTGTGGGTGGGTGGGTGGGTGGGTCTTCATACGCTGTGTAAGGACCCTGATTGGCAGTAGAGACGCCTGTGCAGAAAGCAGGGGCAAGAAGAGGAGGGCTGTGGACGTGTCGGAAGAGGCGTGTACAGCAACATGCTCTCCTCGGATGCAATCTGGTTTCTCTGGTAGCAGCGGAAGACAAAATTGAGTGCGCTAAATCGGGAGGAAAATAGGGAGAAAATGCATGAAAAAATAAACTGTACATAGACAAACTATTGGGAGGAAAATACTTTACTGGCTTGTTCTTTTGAGGCGCAGCACAGATTGCAGAGAAATGATCACATGTGTAGAGAAGCACACATTTCACTCGATTATGGAATCCCCAAAGGGACAAAATGCACTCAGTACATAAACACATACATCAAACATTTTCAGCACTACACCACACCACACTACATCTGTTAGACTAACTTAATTGCCGTATGATTGCTAGGACCGCCTCATATTGCATATTGCGCCTCATATTTAATACGCTACACAGATTAAAAATGTTAAATCGTTAAACACAAACCTTATATTTTGAATTTCACAGCAAATTGCATATTTCATGGGAAACGGCTCATTCCATGATTAGTGTTGCGATTTTCACAGCTGTAAATTGGGTAAGGCCTTACACATGATACATAGCAAAACCGCTTTGCTTGGCTAAAGTCTAGTATCACTATTCTGATTAAGATATACTTACACTGTAGTTATGGAAGTACTGCAGGAAACACAACAGGCTTTACAGTCTTGGAATTTTACATTTTCAGCATTTAGCAGACGCTTTCATTCAAAGCAACTTACAGTACTGTGGCAGTATACTGTCTAAGCAATTGAGGGTTATGGGCCTTGCTGTAGGGCCCAACAGTGGCAACCTGTCAGTCTTGGGGCTTGAACCAGTGACCTTTCAATTACTAGTCCAGTATATTACCTGCTAGGCTACAACCGAATTGTGTGTTTTCTTATGATGACATGAATATGCACAATCTAAGGAAACTTTTCCACCACTAAATGCTCTAGTTTAGAAAAGAAACTCTGTGTTGTGGTGGTGGGGATGAGCAAGCACTTTAAACTCATTTCTGTGCATGTTGATGAATTAGGGCATTTAATCAGGACTGTGTATGGCTGGCAGTTTGCTGCTTTTAAAAGATAGTAACTTTTTAAATGGTTTAAAATGCCAAGCAGTGGGAATAGAAATGAGAGCGGATGTTATAAATGTACTGCACTCACAGACAGGTACTTAGAAGTCCCCTCACTCCTACAGATGGGGAATGTTAAATAGACGCAGGAGTGCTGAAGGACTGAAATAAGAATAAAACTGTACAGTGTTTATACTGATGTATTTGCATTGCATCCCCCGGCTCTGTCTTCAGTACAGTCCTAATGGTGAGAAAGAGAGACAGAGAAAGAGAGAGAGTTCTCTAGAGAACACAGTGCCTCTGGTTCCTATCACTATGTATGATTTAAGTGTAGGATTTTCGAATGAGGGTCAAATTAATTACTACAGCAACGTGTCATACCCTGGGGGTTGTATAATGTCTTTATTAGCAAATCTAGCACAGCACTGCTGCCTGCTGCTTCTATCTTCTTTGCTTTTCTTACTTATGATTCTTGTCATTTTTCTCTCTGTGTTGCTTCAAATTACTTTCATTCCCAGTGAGAAAACGACTCTTAGTTAAAGTTATGCGAGAAGATTTTTTTTTCTTCCTTATTTTATCTGTGTGTTTTCTCCCTTTTCTCCCAATTTAGCGCAGTCAATTAGTCTTCTGCTGCTGGGGACCTCAATCGTATCTGAGAAGGGTATATTTGCCTGACATACGCTCCCTCCGATGCATGCACAGTCCAGTGACCCCTTCTTATTTGCCCAAACTTTGATGAATTTATGCGTGAGGCCAGTTTCATGCATGGAGAATCACGCTCTGAGAGTCCTTACACAGCAAGGAAGACCCCACCCCCGTTTTAGTCCTGTCTTTTCCCACCCAGCAGACCAATTTTGTCTGCTGCAGTTATCGTCTGTTGTGCCTTCTGTGGGGTGCCCAGCCGACAGAGCTGAGATTCTAACACGGAGAGTTAAAAATCCCAGCGCTGGTGTGCTAGTGGAATAAATTTTCGATTGCCTCCATTATAGCTGTTATTTGTCAAACTGACAGGTTTCAGATCATTAAACATAAAGCGTAATACACAAAGGAATGAGTTTACAACCCATTTTACAGTGCATTTTATTTAGGGAACATGACTTTAAAAAACCCCCACATAATTACATGGTTACAGTATTTATGAGTTTACCAAATTAGGCACAGTCATAATAAATTACACTTATCTTTAACTTTACCTTCAAAATCAAGCAGTTACATTAAGTGTCTACAGGAACATTATGATACGATCAGAGCTGAGAAAAAGTATGTGAAATATGCCAGGAAATGGTTACCAAGTCATTTCTAAGGCTCTGAATTAAAGCTTAAAATGAAGGAAACACTGTGAATCGGTGGGGGAAAATCTGCAAGACAACTTATCCAGGAAGTCACAAATGATGCCAGGGGAAAAACATCGAAACAACTGCAGATGTTTGTAGCTTCAACCAAGGTCTGTGATTAATATGATATAATGGAAAAACAGGATTCATTGGAGGAATACAAGGACAAAAACGTGTGGTTGTCCAACGCATGCAGACAGGCACTTAAATAATCTCCACATGTTTTGAGATAATGTTCTGTAAACACAAATGAAGTGCGGTTAAAAGCAAATACAGTAAATGTCATTATACCTATATCAGCAGTCAAACATGATGATGGTTATAGTGTGATGTTTTGGGGGTGATTTGCTGCATCAGGATCTGGACAACATACCTTATTAAGGAATAGAAGAAGCTGAGGTGTAATTGTGTTATCTGGATAATAGAAAAAGAATACATTAATTTATTATATATATTTATTATTTTTTATATTACAATTTCATTTTATTAGGATTTTAATGTCATGTTTGGTTACATTCATAGTTACTGGTTTCACAAGATTCATCAGTTCAAATCTTTAATGCCAAACACAGTCATGGACAATTTTATATCTCCAATTCACCGCACTTGCGTATCTTTGTACTGTGGGAGGAAACCGGATCTTCTGGAGGAAACCCACAGAGACACAGGGAGAACATGCAAACTCCACACAGAAAGGACCCAGACAGCTCCACCTGGGAATCGAACTCAGGACCTCCTTGCTGTGAGGCAACAGTGCTACCCAATGAGCCACCGTGTCGCCCATTTGTCATATATACAGTGTATCACAAAAGTGAGTACACCCCTCACATTTCTGCAAATATTTCATTATATCTTTTCATGGGACAACACTATAGACATGAAACTTGGATATAACTTAGAGTAGTCAGTGTACAACTTGTATAGCAGTGTAGATTTACTGTCTTCTGAAAATAACTCAACACACAGCCATTAATGTCTAAATGGCTGGCAACATAAGTGAGTACACCCCACAGTGAACATGTCCAAATTGTGCCCAAAGTGTCAATATTTTGTGTGAACACCATTATTATCACTGCCTTAACCCTCCTGGGCATGGAATTCACCAGAGCTGCACAGGTTGCTACTGGAATCCTCTTCCACTCCTCCATGATGACATCACGGAGCTGGTGGATGTTAGACACCTTGAACTCCTCCACCTTCCACTTGAGGATGCGCCACAGGTGCTCAATTGGGTTTAGTCCATCACCTTTACCTTCAGCTTCCTCAGCAAGGCAGTTGTCATCTTGGAGGTTGTGTTTGGGGTCGTTATCCTGTTGGAAAACTGCCATGAGGCCCAGTTTTCGAAGGGAGGGGATCATGCTCTGTTTCAGAATGTCACAGTACATGTTGGAATTCATGTTTCCCTCAATGAACTGCAGCTCCCCAGTGCCAGCAACACTCATGCAGCCCAAGACCATGATGCTACCACCACCATGCTTGACTGTAGGCAAGATACAGTTATCTTGGTACTTTTCACCAGGGCGCCGCCACACATGCTGGACACCATCTGAGCCAAACAAGTTTATCTTGGTCTCGTCAGACCACAGGGCATTCCAGTAATCCATGTTCTTGGACTGCTTGTCTTCAGCAAACTGTTTGCGGGCTTTCTTGTGCGTCAGCTTCCTTCTGGGATGACGACCATGCAGACCGAGTTGATGCAGTGTGCGGCGTATGGTCTGAGCACTGACAGGCTGACCTCCCACGTCTTCAACCTCTGCAGCAATGCTGGCAGCACTCATGTGTCTATTTTTTAAAGCCAACCTCTGGATATGACGCCGAACACGTGGACTCAACTTCTTTGGTCGACCCTGGCGAAGCCTGTTCCGAGTGGAACCTGTCCTGGAAAACCGCTGTATGACCTTGGCCACCATGCTGTAGCTCAGTTTCAGGGTGTTAGCAATCTTCTTATAGCCCAGGCCATCTTTGTGGAGAGCAACAATTCTATTTCTCACATCCTCAGAGAGTTCTTTGCCATGAGGTGCCATGTTGAATATCCAGTGGCCAGTATGAGAGAATTGTACCCAAAACACCAAATTTAACAGCCCTGCTCCCCATTTACACCTGGGACCTTGACACATGACACCAGGGAGGGACAACGACACATTTGGGCACAATTTGGACATGTTCACTGTGGGGTGTACTCACTTATGTTGCCAGCTATTTAGACATTAATGGCTGTGTGTTGAGTTATTTTCAGAAGACAGTAAATCTACACTGCTATACAAGCTGTACACTGACTACTCTAAGTTATATCCAAGTTTTATTTCTATAGTGTTGTCCCATGAAAAGATATAATGAAATATTTGCAGAAATGTGAGGGGTGTACTCACTTTTGTGATACACTGTACATATACACATGTACAGTACAGTGAAATCTTTTTCCACAAATCCCAGCTGGGGTCAGAGCGCATGGTCAGCAAAGTTAAGGGCCTTGCTCAAGGGCCCAACAGTGGCAGCATAGCAGGGCCTGGATGTATTATTTTTGTTTATGCATTTTCTCCTGACTTTATTGTATCCAATTACCCAATTGCATTATGCTTCCTCTCTACTAATGTTGATCTCCACCTTGGTATAAACAACAGGCAATCGTTGTTCATGTAGGCACCCAGGCTGCCAGATAGCAGAGCTGAGATTCAAAACGACGAGTTCGAAATGTCATGTCTGGTGTGCTGGCATATTTTACTGCTGTGCCACCTGAGGGCCCCCAGAGCCTGATTTAAACCCACAATCTTCCTATTGATAGCCCAAAGCTCTACCCACCAGGCTACACTGTCCCATATATCAAGTTTTCAGATCAGATAATATTTTAAATCACAAAAACAGAAATTAAGGTTTGGAGTGGCCTTTAAAAGCCTGATATAAACCCAACATAGATGCTTCAGAGCAGTTCAAACTCAAGAACTAATCAGAGTGTCTGAATTAAAGCACTTCTGCAAAATGAATGTAAGGAACTTTTTAATTAGTGATCTGAAACTATTTAGTGTGACAAATATGTAACAACCAAAGCAGGAAGGGGGCGTTACTTTGATAAGCGGTTGTATTAAAGACATGGGAAATGGATTGTGGTTAAATAAATGTTTTAATCACAAATTTCACTCTTGGTTATTAAATTCAATTTACAAAACAAGAAATGGAATTTAAAGCCTTGAAATTGTCACCAATTGTTTTATTTAATAATGGTGGTTTCTCTTTTGTTTTAGTTAATTGCTTATTCTCACACTTTTAATACATGAGAATGAAGAAATGTTGTTATAACTTGAAGCTTCTTGGACTCCTTTTCCACTTCTTGTGGAAAGTTGTGCTACAACCAGCATGGGCAGCATGGAAAATGCAAATAATAAAAAAACACAGAGTTTCTTACATTTACTTTGACTTTTATTTGATTGCAGACAGTATAAACCTGAGATATTTCATGTTTTGTCTGCTTAACTTTATTTCATTTATTAATAAACATCCATTCCAGCATTTCAGGCCTGCAACACATTCCTAAAAAAGTTGGGACAGTAAAGCATGTAGCACTTTGTAATGTTGCCATTTCTTTTCACCACACCTAAAATACGTTTTGGCACTGAGGATACCAAGTGATTTAGTGTTTCAGCTTCAGGGTCGTCGTTGCGTTTTTCCTTTCAAAATTCTCTACTGGGGACAGGTCAGGAATGCAGGCAGGCCAGTCCAGTACCCGTACCCTCTTCTTACGCAACCATGCCTTTGTAATGTGTGCCTTGTTGAGAAATGCATGAACGTCCCTGGAAAAGATGACGTCTTGAAGGCAGCATACTTTTCTGCATTAATGCTGCCATCACAGAAGTGTAAATTACCTTTGCCAAGGGCACTGACTCAGCCCCATACCATGACAGACCCTGGCTTTTGGAATTGTTGCTGATAACAGTCTGGATGGTCCTTTTCGTCTTTGATCCAGCGCACACGGTGTCCATTTTTTCCAAAAAAAGACCTAGAATGCTGATTTAACTGACCACATTACACGTTTCCACTGTGTGATGGCTCACCAGCGATTGCATTTATTACGCCGATTGAGGAGGGCCCATCTCAGTCCACCCATCCTCACTACTTTCTACAGAGGCACAATAGAGAGTGTTTTAACCAGCAGCATCTCCCTCTGGTATGAGAGTTGTAACATCTCAGAAAAAAAGGCCCTCAGGAGAGTGGTTAGGACAGCAGAAAAGACCATAGGGGCCAGACTTCCACCTATTGAGGATCTGGCTCAAAAGCACCTCTTGTCAAAAGCCAGGAGCATCATTAGTGACTCCACTCACCCCTGTCACAGACTGTTCACCCTTCTGCCCTCGGGTAAAAGGTACAGTAGTCTACGCTGCAACACGACTTCTGAACAGAACAAATTAACCCAAATCTGATAAATATTTTCATCTATAGATATAACATGTGCAATATCCTTAAATCTTAACAAGCAGTAACAAAATGTGCAATAACAAAATGTGCAATAATTATCATTATATATAACCACTGTGAATTTTTCTGCATGTGAAATACTTTAACTACAATGTGCAATTTTCGTAATGTCAGTATTATTATTAGTAGTATTATTTAATTTTACTATTCTATTACTATTCTATATATATTTCTTATTTTTTAAACCTGTGGTGTTTTTAACGTGAACCAATGCACGTAATCTCGTTTTTTCTGTACACTTTGGTGTACAGTAAAATGACAATAAAGTAAATCTTGAATCTTGAATCTTGAATCCTAGATTCCTCCGAGCCCAGAGAAGTCGACGCTGCTTCTGGACATAGTTAACATAAGGCTTCTGTTTTGCAAAGTTTTAAGTAGTATTTGTGCATATAACTCTGTATTGTAGTGCTTGACAAAGGTTTGCCAAGGTAATCTTTTGCCCATGTGGTTATATCAGCTATTGTTGAGTGGCGGTTCTTGATGCAGTGCCGTCTGAGGGATCGAAGATCACGGGCGTTCAGCTTAAGCTTGCGCCCTTGGATGTGAAGAGAAGTGTGAACATAAGGAACACTGTAATTTTATTTTTTTTGCATTTTCCATACTGTCCCAACCTTTTCTGATTTGGAGTTGTATTTGTGAATTTTAAAAAATGCATAAATAAGCATCTATTGTGTAATTCTGTGGTGTTGATTACAGAGAACCGTTGCTACATTTCTTTCAGGCTAATGCTCATGTTTACTGAGCCAAGTCCATTAGGGAAGCTTCTAATAGCGATGAGAGACGCACACAGTGAGTGTTTGGTTCATTACTCTGCATTATGGCTTTTAAGCTGCAGTGTTCTTAAATAATAACACACAGGTACAGCCATATCAGCCTCCCGCTACACACACACACACACACACTCACTTTTTACAGTGCACAGAAGAGCATCTCTTCTACATAAGTCGACACCTAACAGAATGCCAGTGTATCGAGGGCAACACACACTCACAAACACTCACTTACTGATTTACACCTGAGGGCAATTTAAAGCAGCCAGTTCACAGTCTGTGAGAGGAACCCTGAGTACCCAAAGGAAACCCACTCAGACATGGAAAAACATGGAATAGTAATTAGAGGTCAGGATCAAACCCAGAGCCTCTGGACCCAGGTTGCTGTGCAGCACCCAATCGTATATGCTTCACCATAGTGCTGCCCCAAAAAAAAAAAAAAAAAAAACCACAACAGAGTTTAATTACTCTAGCCCACTACCGCTGGGATCCAGGGTTTGAATCCTCACCGGTGCTAATGGTCAGTCAGGCGTCGACATAAAGACATGATTGGCTATGTCTCTGCATTGGCGGCCTTGCATTAAATTGATGTCTCGTCCAGGGTGTGTTAATGCAATGTGTCCAGTGATTCTAGGGCAGCAGGACCCACATTTACTACGAGCAGGATAAAGCAGTGGTAGAATGTTAAACATTATGTAAAGTTTAATGTTTAAATATATATAATTGTTTGTCTGTCATGTTTGACTGTTGTTAATATGTAGTTTGCTAAGTTTCTCTTAATTTATTTTTTTATTCTTTATTAAATGTATTAAATTCATACTAGCACTGATTGTAACAGTGGTAGCCTAGTGGGTAGCTTTGGGCTGTCTATTGCTGCCATTCAGCCACTGTTGGGCCCTTAAGCAAGGCCCTTAACCCTCTCTGCCCCAGGGCCACTGTACTATGGCTGACTCCTGTACTCTGACCTCAGCTTTCAAACCAGCTGGGATGTGCAGAAAAAGAATTACGTTGTTCTGTTTCTTCTTCTATTCTATTTTTTATTGGTTTTTGCTGCTCTACCAGAGAGATTTTCGCCTAGAGTCTTTCACACTGTGAAGTCATGAACACCAGCCTGAGCTGAGACCTGAGACGTCTGCAGTTTTTAAGATATTTATCTTAGGCTCTCTTGTGACACACTAGATGAGTTCGACTGGCCCTTGAGGAAATTTTAGGAAGTCGGCCACTCCTGAGTGGATCCACTTAGTCTAAGATCGTTAGAAACCTTTCCACATTGGTTTTACATATTTTCTGAGTCCTTTTAAATGTTTATCTTGGTTTGTGGTATTATGTTCCTGTAGAAACTTTAGGGATTACTTTTAGATAAGTGAGATCTACATTCTACATGGCTGCCTAAAGCAAGCCTGGTTTTATATGATTAGCTAAACTGACTTACTGTTTATGTTTGGTAACTTTGTTTACAAATTTAAAAAGAGGGCATTTTTGCACATTATAACTTTAAATGATAATTGTGCATTAAACAATTAAAATTATGTTTAAATAATGTGCTGTGCATTAAATGCAATAAACATTAAATATGAAGTAAACTCTGGTTTATTATTTAGTTTTGTGTTTGTATATAACTGAAATTATTTCATTTAACATTTATACAATAACAAAGGCAATAAAAACGTGCCAAATTTTTCACAGCACTGTAGATATGATTGCTTTTTTCCTGTGTAACTGTGAGTGATGAATTCCCTCTAGCCACCTTTAGTGCTTTCGGCAGTTAATATAAGACATTACATTTATTTATGTGGCGTTTTATAGAACACTTAAAGCGCTATATTTTTGCACTTTATCAACTTGATTCCAACCAATATGTGATACCATTAACTCTTGTAATTGCCAGATCATTGCAATAAATGAAGAAGCACATGTTTGTTATCTGATTAGTGAGCACTGTGGCCTTAAGACCAATCCTGGTTTTATGCCAAATGCAGACGGTACAGATCTGTTAAGGAAGCGGATTTGTGTGCTGAGTGGACTTAAATGTGTGGTTCACGTCCAACCCTGTCTTATATACAGTTCACTATCAAATGTGATAGCATTAAACCTGTCATTCAGACTTGCTTGCAACATTGCTGTACATCTTACGTCAGTTTAAAGACGCACAGCAGTTTAAAGCATGTTTAAATACTGCCCAATAATCTGTTAATAATGCGACTGATATACAATGAACAAGAGGGGCAACTGTAGTCTTGTCTGGAGTCTCTGCATGTGTGTGTCTCAGGCTCGTAGTGAAGGGACTGTGATTTAAACCACACCTACTAATAGCTTTCTTATTTATATGAGTTTATTTACTTTAGCTCAGCTAAGGTTAATAAATCTGAACCCACGTTTGCTGAAGGTTTTGCACACGTACCAAACAGTTTATTATTTAGCATCCTGTAATGTTTTACTGTGACATATGTATAGCACATTTATTTATTTATTTTATTTATTAGGATTTTGATATAATGTTTTACACACCTTAGTTACACTCATGACAGAACAGGAAATTACAGGTTACACAAGATTCATCAGTTCAAGTTTTTTATGCATTTTCTCCCCATTTTCCTCCCGATTTAGTGCACTAAATTTGTTTTCCACTGCTGAGGGATACCGATTGCATCCGAGGAGAGCATGTCGCTGTACACGCCTCTTCTGACACGTGCACAGCCCTCCTCTTCTCGCCCCTGCATTCTGCAAAGGCGTCTCTTTCGCCAATCAGGGTCCTTACCCACCCACACATAGTCCAGCCCCCACCCTGCAGATACGGTGGCCAGTTAGTATCTGCACAGACCACAGGCCAGTTAGTATCTTCTGCAGGCACTGCCACTTATGCCTGCCAGATGCCGAGTTTTGAACCGAGGAGTTCAGAATCTTGGTGCTCGCCGCCACCACTTGGGCAGTTCAAGTTTTTAATGTCAAACACATACATGGAGAATTTTGTATCTTCAAATCACTGCACTTGCACGTCTTTAAACTGTGAGAGGAAACACGCAGACAAAGGGAGAACATGCAAATTCCACACAGAAAGGACCCGGACCGCTCCACCTGGGGAATCGAACCCAGGACCTTCATGCTGTGAGGCGACAGTGGTACCCACCGAGCCACCATGCCACCCTGTGTAGCACATAACAGTCACAAAAAGTATATCATACTTATAGACTATATAGTAAAACGCAGAAATTTAAAGTGCATGTATAGTTATTATTTATTTATTTATTAGTATTATTATGGTGTTAATGAATTGCCAAAAACCAACCAAAGGAAATCATTGATTGTTATTGATTGATAGTGCTGTATCAATACTTCATTTCACTTAATTTTAAACAGCTGACGATCTCACAGAAATAAACAATACAGAGTGGGAGTGCAGAGTGAGCGGTGCTGAAATCTGACTCCCAATTCTTTTCACTACCTCCGTCTCATGCAGTGTGGTGCAGTTCTTACTTAAACAGGCAGTCTTTTATGTGTTTGTATATGTTAGAATTTAATCTGCGGGACTATTGCACATTAAAATTATAAAGGCAACACTAGTAATTACTTTCATCATTTGAACCATAAACAATGAAGCTGTTTTGTGTCAGTATAGAGTCTGACTGCTTGTTAAACTCTACATTTAAATTGCTGAACTACTTCTGTGTATGGGGTTTGTTTCTGTTCTGTATTACCGTTTTGTTCGCTACATAGGCTGTTTTTGTTCCGAGAAGCAAAAAGACTTGTTCAGTGGGTGTGAAATGGGTAGGAAACACTATTGTGGCAGCTTGCCTTGCATGTACAGTTTTACTTATTACTTATAATTTTTAATAGGCAATAATAATTAAAATAGATTTAAATACATTTGTCATACTGTGTGTGGGTTAGACTGGTGGAAAGTGGTTTGCTCTTTGTTTAGCAGTAGTGCTCAGTGGCTCGATTAATGCTGTGTAAATATAGGCAAGAGCAGAGTAGCCTTCGTTTCAGCCATGGTAATTTTTCTAACAAATTAGATTCGTCCCCGATGCGCTCTCTCTTATCTCCTCACTGATTTTCCTATATTCTCTCTCTCTCTCTCTCTCTTTTATTTTTCTTTCTTCCTGTCTTCACAGTCACTGCATTGTATTGTGTTGATGCCTCTTTTTGTTTGTGACTGCCATGTTATAGCTACAGCGCTCTTTAGCTTCTCTCTGTCAGAACCAGACACGCTCGTCTTTATTTGGAAGCCTGAAAGTGCATTAAGGACTCTGTTAGCTAGATAGAGTGAAGAGCGGCCCTTTATATTTTTTCCTGCTCAGCATCAAACATTGAAGACAGAGGCGGTCTCTGGGTGGAGAGGATGATTTCCCTGCTCCACCTGCTCATGAATAATTCATCAGATGGTCTCTGGTGATTGGACTCAGCTGGAGAGAGCAGTTTGTAGGTGGGCCTGAGAAATTGTACATGCCCTGACAAGTACTGGCCAGGGGAAGTATATACTGTGAATGTACAAGGGGAAGGTGAATGTAGGCCAGCCGGCTGCTGTGGCTGGGTGTAAATTTGAGTGTTCCTTTATTGGGGCCTGTGTTTGGCTTCTGCTGTGCCACTTCTGCCTTCCGATGCGCCTCATCCCCCACTGGATTTACACAGGGGACATGTAACCTTTCCAACAAGGCTTTGTGTGTGCCTGACAGAGAGATACAGGAAAGAAAAGGGAGGTAACAGCCTCCCTGAGACAGGATCTGCAGATGCATTCCTGTTGGAAAATGAAGCTTCAGGTAAACGTAAAATTATTCCTGGTCTGGTTTATATTTATATAACGGTGCTTTGTGTATTTCGGTGAAAATGTGTGTTGGTGTAGTCAGAAGCCGGCAGTGAGGATGCAGCTAGGCTTAAGTGTTAAGAGCACTGTTTCTATGGTTGTCTCTATGGTAGGGCCTGTTTTAGTAAGATGAAGCTCTTTGTGTTATAGAGGACATTTAGTGCAGTTAACTCATGTTTATGCATATTAGGTTTCCTCTTTGATATTGTGATAAAATAGTCACAGTTGTTTTAGTCTCTCTGGGTTTGCTCATTACAAGCACACCACACTTCCCCAGTTTTCATCACAGCAGGGATCCACAACATGTCTAATAAAATAATCTTGACTATTTTACTCAGTGTTGAAATCACACTTGTTTACCAGTATAATTCAGAGCATTTAGAAACACAATCATTTCATTACTTTTTTGTGGCTGTTGGGTCCAGCTTACTTTATTAAGTTTATCTTCTGGTTTATAAAGTGGTTACTTTTTTATTAAATCATTTAAGCTGGCATGCAAGTGAAACCAAATCAAATTGGCTGTAGTGTTATTAGTTTGCCTGTCATTTACATTTACATTTACATTTTCAGCATTTACATTTCATAATTAATACATTCTGCCATGTTAACTTTATGCCACTTGTATGTTTTATTACTGTATTATACCACACATGCATTTCAACAACAAACATTTACAAACAGTTTATATTGTAAATTACATGTCAGACTATTATAATTAAAATATGATGCCACAGTGATTTGATTACATTCAATGAATGATTATGAACCATTTGCTTGTGCATAAATTGTAGCATTGTAGGACCAAACAATTAATTGCTGACACACTTTACAATTCCTTCATCATAATCACAACTTGTGCAGATTATTGATACGCCTTCTAATAATAATTATTAACAATATGTTGGTGCATGTATGTAACACGTTTGTTGATGATTAACAAGACAGACTGGTTAAACACTAGCACAAGACCAATTTAAACTTCATAATCAAACCAAGACAAATGTCATGATGACTGTTGATCATTGTTATTGTAACCTTAAACCCGAATGTGCTGATTTACTGATTTATCCTCATGAGAAATGTCACCAGTTGTTGGTAACTTGTGGAGATTTAGATAGTTGGTTTCTGTTTGACTAAGAACCTGTCTAAAACCTGATTTTAAGGAACACATTCTATTAATTGCATTTTTTGGCCTCCTGGAGTTTGTGAAGCATATGTTTTAGCTAATTTAACTACAAACCTTAAAATAAAGCATGCCCTAGTCATGTCATTCGTCTTATTGTTGCTTTTTTTAACACTGAGCACCAGTATGATGAAATCAGGATTGTGAATTTTGGGGATCTGGATGATCTGGCACAGATACTTGCTAATATTATTCGGGTGAAATAATGGGCTTTGTGTTAAAATAGCTACATCATTGCTTTGCCGTCAAAAATGTGAATGATTCATAAAGACTAGACAGTTTTAAAAAGTGCCTTTGTCTAGACTGTCAGTGTCTTTGCTAAGGAGAGAATGGATAATTTCCAAATCTGAGCTGTAATTGATCAGATGTATTAAGCATGAATGAACAGGAAGTGTGTAATTTAATCACCAGAGTCAATTAAAACAATACCAGCTTTTTAACTTTTTTACCTAACAGTATTACAGTCCATTTTCTAACCTGTTAAAGCCAGAAACGTATATCATGCTTAAAATAGATTGGAAGATCCCCATGTCAAGGTTTTTCTAAGTGTTATACATCCTTTTAAATGATCAGTGATTGCCATTTTTAGTGTCCTTTTGGAAGTAAATTTATATTTTTTTAATTCTAGACAGAACATTCTTTGATAGGTAGTGTAAACCAAACGGAGACTAGTTTTTGTCTTTGTGTAAGCCTAAGCTGGCAGCTGTTAGAAATTCCATGGGTCATGTTTCAGCTCCTCTATCCTAATAACAATAATGTCTCAGATTCATCATAGTGTAGAACTTCATGGGGACTTTAACATAATGTGTATTTAAAGAAATCTGAAAAGTTGATGGTTGCTGTTGGAGAGCACTACTACTTACTAGGGATGTAACGATGCACCACAAGGCAGTTAATAACCGATTCAAAAATTCCACAATTCAAATCAATTTGACATGTAAAATGAATCGATATTCACTTTAAACAGCAGATGGCACTGGTGCTATTCACCTCGCCTGGCTGACGTCACTGGCGCTATACACCTGGTTGCCAGATTTGAAGGTTTTCTGCCTAATTGGGCTTAATTCAAAATTGTTTTGCATAGTTTTAACCTACCTCAGAAATAAAAGGGCATTCATTATTTAGATAAATAAAAGATAATTGCAAATACAGTAGTTTATTTTCTTTTTTAAGAGAAATAATTAAAGGAAACTTTGTCATAATTTGTCTTCAATTTCAGTTTAAAAAATCAGGGAAAAATCATATCGTGAACACAGTATCGTGAATTGCATCGCATCGTGGGTAGAGTGTATCGTTACATCCCCACTACTTACTACTGTCTCTTACTTTAATTTTACCATCTCTGATCTAGTAGTAAATCAGTCTTATTTGATTTTATTTTGGCCAAACTTTACATTTTCTATGTCTATAATTATTGTCATTTTTACTTTAAACTTACTGTCCATCTTTATTTTGTATCTGGTTGGTTCAGGGGAATCGGTCATGCTATGCCAGTGGGTGTAATTGTAAATCCTGGATTAAGATGAAGCTCTATGTCTTATAACTCTATATGTGGTTTATAACACAGATGTGTGTGTGTTTATCTCTAATGTTCTGAGATGTGTTATCATCCTGAGCCATCACTGCTGCTTTTGATATTTCTGCATTTATTAATCAAACATACAAGCTCCTCACAAAATGCTGTTTACTTTCATTCTGACTGATTAACAGACATTCCAATATGTCAACATGAAGCACTTCTCACTGTTAGCCACTAGCCTGACATTCACTTTAATTCTGCTGCACTGTTCTGTTAAAAGTTCCCTCTGAATTAAAGTTCTAGACTCTCGATGACAAGCTGATCCGATATTTTCCTGGATCTTTAGCGATTAGCAAATCTCATCACTGATGGCATACCAAATAGGAGGCTTTGTGTGAAAATCCCTTGGCAGTAGCTGGGATGAGGGGGAGGGGAAGGGAAAGATTAGTGGTCACATGAGCATTTGGAGTTAATACAGCAGGATGGAGAGAGACAGACAGGACAAGGAACATTAACAGCTATCCTTTACCACGGTGTTCAGTGCTTAACTCTGTACATAGCACTGGCGTTTAATTACACTTAAGGACTTCAACTAATAATTATTTTAGTTATTGATATATCATGTTTTTCTTTTATTAATAAATTAATATTGTTGTTTAAATATTATCAGATGTAAAATATATTAAATGCCAATCCACTAATACAAAATTCTACTAAAGTTTGCATGGAATTACCATAAATAGCTCAGCTCAGTGGTGGTAGAACTTCATACATTTCTTGTGTCATTACATTTGATATAAATGAAAAATGATTTTGAATGTAAAGGAGGCATTAAACACACACACACACACACACACACACACACACACACACACACACACACACACACACACACAATCTACGATTTACACAAATTAGGGTACAGTAGTCACATGCTTCCCAAAACTGGACAGATGAACATCCAAAAGCAATTAAATACATCATGACTTTTGTACATCCAGTGTTTCCAGGCTGGGCTGGACTCACCGTGACCCTGATCAGCACAAAGCAATTATATACTATATGGAAAACACTACTATAAATAATGATCATGGTCATGTTTGAATATCCACCAGTGCCGGGATTCTGAACTCCTTGGTTTGAAACTCGGTGTTGCCACCAGTCGACTGGCAGCCGTCTAGCGGGCATAATTGGCAGTGCCTGCAGCAGAATCGTTTCTGCTAGGGCGGGATGACATGCTTCCCAAAACTGGACAGATGAACATCCAAAGGCAGTAAAATATATCATGACTTTTGCACATCCAGTGTTTCCAGGCTGGGTTGAACCCACCGTGACCCTGACCAGCACAAAGCAATTAGTGAAAATTAATGAATGAATAAAAAGCTTGTTAATAAGGGAAGCTTTTGTCATTGTTGTAGCTTTTCCACATAAACATCTGTTTTTTTTTCTTCTGTTTTTGATTGTGTACCACAGTTAAATCGTTCAATCATCAGTAAACACTATTGCTCAGGTTTTGTTGGGAACAGGTTCATTTGGTAGTAGAACTAGAATTTTTGGTTTTGGACCAGGTGACTAATCTCAAAAGCACAGCTCCAGTGTCAATGACTAAATGTCCCAGCACAGTTTTTGTAGGACAGAAAAGCACACAATAAGATAATTTGATGACGCAGAGCAACGAGAAACCTTTATCATTCTAAATATAAACATACTGATATCAGAACCTTGCTATGACTAATGCAGAGTCCTTGAGTTATTATCAGTGTATTTATATGATCGATAAGAGCTAAATACGGTACAGCTGCTTCTTCTGCTTTCTGTAGAAGTGAAGGACTGCCCCTCTGCCAGAAATACAAAGCTCCCAGTGTGAAAGTTCTAATTAGAATTCATAGGTCTAAGCTAGTTAGAAGAAGATCGGGATCAACTTGTTATAAATGGAACAAGAGCTGCACTGATCCTTATGCTAGTATTTTGGAAAATTGGTGTTGGAGTAAAATGCTTTCTGGATGCTACATGCTGGAAATTTGTGGTGGTTATACTTTTAAGTAAATTAAAAAGATAGTACTCAACTCACCTCCCACCACACACACTTACAGACGCTTAAACACACACACGTGTGTTCACTGACAGTAGAGAATTCTTCACTCTCTGTCTACCACATCTTTAGTGTGGGTGTGAATGCCATAAACAATCATTTCTTTATATTTCACTTTATCTACAAAGGAAAAAGCTAGAAATTTGGTGTTTATTTTAACTGATATGTGATTGTTATTAGTTGACAATCTTTCTGACAATATTAGTGTAGGTATTATGAAACGATAAGCAGAGTTCTATGTTTATACTGACTCTAAATATCCACATCATTTTTGTCAAAACAGAACGACACACACAGATCCACATGTGACCAATTTACCATGAAGTCTAAATCCATAATAACACCAAACAGCTTCTGTTTGTTATTGTAATGAGTAAAGGTTCCGTCAATCATGATCTAAATAATGCTGTGGTGTCGGTGAACGTTTCTGCTTTTTTACTGTGTGCAGTTGCTCTCGTGTGAATTACAAGGGCATGAAAAAGAGACCAGATCTGATATACAGCAGATGCCTCCCACTATGCTTGAACAAGCAAACAGAACAGAATGATCACTAAACACAATTAGCGAAAATGGTAACATAAAATTTACTATGCACAACATTATGTTAAACACATCTCAATGAGCATAAATGCTTCTATAACATTTTGACTATTCGGCTGTGGGCGCACTGCGTTGTGGGATATCGTGCTCCCACGGCAGGGGGGGGGCGTCCCTTGCTCCTCTATGATGGAAGGCGGCTGCTTGCCACAATACATACAAACAAGCTTGTAAAATCAAAGCTTTTTTAGGTTTGGGTCAGAACTACAGCACTCGCTCACTGGCAACTGGTCTCCAAAACTGTTGACACATGGCTGAATGTCCAAACCTGTCCACCTGACCAAACAGTACATGATTAAGGCTGCTCTATTAAGGTGCACAGAGGACTATGTAGTGTTTGCGATCAAAGATGTAAAACTTCTCTTCTTTAAAACTATCACTCCCCTTTTTTGTCAATATGGTTGTTTTCAGTTGTTTGTTTGTTTATTAGGATTTTAACGTCATGTTTTACACTTATGACAGTGTTACATCATGACAGGAACGGTAGTTACTCGTTACACAAGGTTCATCAGTTTATAAGGTTATATCAAACACAGTCATGGACAATTTTCCAGTTCACCACACTTGCATGTCTTTGGACTGTGGGTGGAAACCGGTGCACCCGGAGGAAACCCACATGGACACGGGGAGAACATGCAAACTCCACACAGAAAGGACCCGCACCGCCCCACCTGGGGATCGAACCCAGGACCTTCTTGCTGTGAGGCGACAGTGCTACCCATTTAGCCACCATGCCTCCCCTGTTTTCAGGTTTCTGTTGTAATTTCTCTGCCGTTTGCACTACCCCTGATATGCCCTCCACATATGTGTAGTTGTCGGCCGCTTCTTTTCACCAGTCAGCAGTGGGTTAATACACTGAGCTGTATAATGTATGAAGAATGCTTTTTGTGAACATTGATTTCACACCTATCGCAGTGTTTAGCTGGTGGCACTGAGTACCTGGGTTTTGTTCTTTCCTTCAGTAAATATCTTGACATGTTGTCTACATGTCTGTGGGCTTTTACTTCAAGTAGTTTCTTCAACCCTTCAAAACATGCAGTATGTAGATTGGCTACTTTTTGCCCCTACAGTAAGTTAGCGATCTTTTCACCAGTCAGCAGTGGGTTAATACATTGAGCTCTATCACATATGGAGAGTCAGAATATGCTTTGAGATCTCGAATACATCGTATCGAATCTCGAATCTTGGCTCTGCCTGCCGACTGAGGCTGAGCGGCCACATGAACAACGATTGGCCTGTTGTTCAGATAGGGATGGGATTAAGCCGGATGGGGACTCTCTCTCAGACTAGTGCGATTACGATCTCTGCTGGCTGGTTGGTGGCGCCTGCACGGAGATGGGAAAGGAGTGCAGTAGAGGGTGTGGCTCTCCGTACACAGTGCTGTACTGCACTGCACTCGTCAAGTGTAGGTGATAAGATGTTCGATTGCTGTGCATGTGTCGGAGGGGGCGTGGAGCAGCCTCGTCCTCCCCAAACAGGAACAGGACCAGCATTAGTGAGAGGATGATTGACAGGCAGAAATTGGATGCGCTAAAGTGGGAGAAAAAAAAAAAGAATATGCTCTACTGCCCCCCTTAATCAGTCTCAGGGAATGCATATTGTAGTGGCAGCAAAGAAAAACCCCATTCAAACCTTCCTCCCTTAGACACAGTCAATCCAATTGTGCTTGTGGAATGCCCAGCCAGGTTGATAGCACTGCTGCGATTCAAATTTGCAAGCTTGAAAACTTTGCACTGGTCTAGCTTAATAGATATCTGTGCCACTTGGGCACCCTGCTTTAATTTGTATTTATTGCACATTTGTCTTTCCATACAGCAAATTGTGAATTATATACAATACAATACAATAAAATTGCATTATTAACGTTACTACTGTAGATAGGCTGAAAAGCATTGTGGTATTTCTGTGCCAATGTCTTTTAAGATGAAATACATGGAATTCCCCCAAACCGAAACTCACAGATATCTTATTACATTATGGCCTAAGTGAGCGGCTGATAAGGGTTCAGTTTGGCTACCCTGCAGGACTGAAAGAGTGCATATGACTAGAGCAGCTCATGGCCCATGGGAACCTGCTGTTCTCCTCTGCTTCCTGCTCTCACACTGTTCTTACGTCAGGGTTGTGGAAGACAAAGGTGAGGATAGAATCAGTGTTTTTGCTGTTGGAATGAGATCCATTTCCTGATGCTCAGTGTAAAGGAAAGTTCTGTTGTGGAAAGCAGACCTGTAGTTAGTTGAGGAATAGTAATCATACTGTTCACACCACGCTGGCTTCCTGGCTGTGGAGTTCCTTTTACATGGAATTATGTTTAAATCACAGTAATGCCACTGACATCTCTTTAGAAGTATGAATTGGGCCCAAATAGGGTGCTGTTTTTGTAATTTGAAGCAAATCTGAGTGTGGAACAGGAAAGAACATAGACATTTTTCCTGTTTAATAAATGTGCATTCCAGCAACCATCTGTTTGTTTAGCCTTTTTCACAGACTAAACACTGATCGTATGACCTGCTTGCATTGTAAGCACCAATAATAATAAAGACAGTGGGCTTGTATGGTTCCTGACATTGTGTAGGTCTCTGAATTCAACAGTAGTTCACCTTAGGAGTGCTAGTAAGTATTGTACTCTGAATGGCCCTGAGGTGTGGTCTTACAAACTGTAAATGCACTGACATAAATGCCGTTTTGTTAACATTGAATTCACAATGACCTATTACAGTATTTAGCTGGTGGCACTGAGGACCTGGATTTTAATCTTTCCTTTAGTAACTATCTTGGCATGTTGTCTACATGTCTGTGGACTTTTACTTTAAGTATTTTCCTTAACCCCTTAAAACATGCATTGCCCCTACAGTAAGTTAGTGATAGGGATGTCAATGATTGACCAGGTAGCTGATAAAGAAGTCATTGTTGATTGATGCTGTTGGTATTTACTTGTGGCCTGTAAAAAACTTACTGGGATGCTTAACTAATCTCATACTCCAAAATACATGGTTAGTAAAGATCAGTAAAATAATATTTATTAATTCAGAAATGAATTATTTAATGATATTTTAATTGAAACAAATCTACCATCTCTGTACAGGTCTAAAATGTACCTGAAGTAAGACTACTACTACTACTCTTTAGTCTGTATTGGGGTGGCACAGTGGCTTGGTGGGTAGCACTGTTGCCTCACAGCAAGAAGGTCCTTGGTTCGATCCCCAGGTGGGGCGGTCCAGGTCCTTTCTGTGTGGAGTTTGCATGTTCTCCCCGTGTCTGTGTGGGTTTTGTCCGGGAGCTCCGGTTTCCTCCCACAGTCCAAAAACATGCAAGTGAGGTGAATTGGAGATACAAAATTGTCCATGGCTGTGTTTTACATTAAACTTGAACTGATGAATCTTGTGTAATGAGTAACTACCGCTTCTGTCATGAATGTAACGATCGTGTGTAAAACATGACGTTAAAATCCTAATAAATAAATAAATTCTTTAGTAAAAACCTTACTCAAGATTGATTTTACAAATAAATGAAAAAAGCTTTTTTTTCATCAAACCTGCTTAAACAATTACAGTTTATTTAAAAATAGTGCCTTAGTAATTGTAGTAAATGTGGGGTGCTGCTGCCCACCACATGGAAAAAAATATTTTAGTTTGAATATTTTTGACATTGTTTTCAGTTCTGTATCCATGTATTTATTAGGATTTTAATGTCATGTTTTACACACTTTGGTTACATTTATGACAGAACAGGTAGGTGGTTACACAAGATTCATCAGTTCGTAAGTTTAATGTCAATGGACACAGTCATGGACAATTTTGTATCTCCAATTCACCTGACTTGCATGTCTTTGGACTGTGGGAGGAAACCAGAGCTCCTGGAGGAAACCCACACAGACACGGGGAGAACATGCTGTGAGGCGACAGTGCTACCCACTGAGCTGTTAAAGCTGCTCATTGTAAACCTTTAGATTGTATTTAAACCAGTATGAATTATTAAATACTTAAATAATTTTTGGATAACACAGCGAATGTTTAATGGCAGAAATACTTTTTATTTGTAATATAAGCGTGTGCACAGTTATGACAATCAGACTTAAACAAGTAAATTAAATGACATTGTTAAATCTCCAATATTAAAGTATCTGCCAGCAAACAAAGACTTTTACAGTGACACTTTGACAGAGTTATGGTTCAGTGCTTTTAGGATGGTTTCACTCTTGATCAGACTTGAATCTGCACTCTGTATTGATTTTGGACTCATGTAGAGGAAAGCATAATCATAGCAGGTTTGTTTTAACACACACAAATGCCTTCTGTGCTCTGGATCAAATGTGCAGTGCAGTGAGCCTGTCCGTCTGTGCACAGTTTTGACAAACCACATTCTCTGTTTGGCAGTCTCAGATATATCCACGCTTGCTAATCTGGGAATTTAGAAGTGGCAGATTACTTCATTCACATTTAAGCATTAACAAATATAAAGGACACATTACCTGGGCTTTCTGGACCCCACTTTGAGAACCACTTGTCAGTAAGCTTCTGTCAAATATAGTGATCAATAAACAATCATCATTAATAAACACTTGAATGAAAAAGCTACATATTAAATACCTTAAACAGCTTTTATCAGTAGACTTGGCAAGTGGAAGGTCAGTGGAACCACATGTTGGTCCCGGAGAGGTGTACCATGTGCTCTCAGATTAATGACAGCGATGGCATCAAAGAAACAGCTTTCACTCAAAAAGAAGCTAAAACATCTGAAACAGCAGCTACAACAGTTATGCAGTAATGAACTTGGTCAGGAACAACAGTTCATATTCAAAAGTTGTGTATTGTAGGTTAATATTTGATGCATTCACAGAACAAACCGTGTAAGTGATTTAAAAATGAAAATATGTTAATTTAGCCTGTTTTTTTTTATTTTTTTTTTTATAAATTCTTAATACAACACAATGCAATCAAGCTTTTGCTAATTGTACCAATAATTCATCTGTCTTTGTTTCATTAAAAAAGCCTAACTTGTCATCACTATTAAAATATGATTGATTATACAGCCTTAATTAGACTGCTGATTTGTGGTACTAGCAGAATTTGCATCTCAAATTAGTGTTGTCATTTTATTGACTGGAACTGTATAATGTGCAGCTCTGAAAACCTACTCTGCTGTATAAAAGGATGGTTTGGTTGTGCTAGTTAAGTGTCTGAAATGAAATAATAACACTCAGTACTATGGCAGTCTGAGAGCCTTTCAGACAGCACTTTAAACACGCTGCCTAAACACACTCTCAGCCACACAAACAGTCCTTTTCATGTTTGTATGCCAAAACGTCTTGAAATGAGATAATTATTTCTGGCATAATATCAATGATTAAACTGCAGTTATACCAAGAATTTTTAAGACCATGTTCGTGAGCAACACTGAAATTCTAGAAAGGTATACCTCTTGGTGCTGTTACTGTGGGTTTTGAGGTGCAGTAGGATGAATAGGTATCAGATGTACCTTCAGTGTTTGAAGACTTAAGGTTTTTAATAAAACCGAATAGGATTTTATTATTTGTTAGCTACATAAGTCTTGTAGCTAATGTACACGATCTCAGTTTGAGATAAATGTGGTATATATGTTTTCAGGCATGTTTGAAAGTTGTTTGTTAGTAAACGTCTTTTCTATTATTGACCTGGTTGATGTCATCTACGTATTTCTGTATTGCCAATCAAATCACTATCGTCAATTCAAATGAACAGACATTTTTTTCAACTCTCCAAGAATTGGAGGTCATTTATTTAACAAAAAAAATTCTATTATATTTTATGCATTTTCTACCATTTTCTCTCAATTTAGCGTAGTCCATTTGTCTTCCACTGCTGGGGGATCCCTGATTGCAGTTGAGGTGGGTATATTGCTGCTCACGCCTCCTCTGACCTGCGCACGCAGCCCTTAAAGGAACCCTTTTTCACTCATGCATTCTTCACAGGCACATCTTTATCTGCTAATCAGGGTCCTTACTCAGCGTTTGAAGACCCCACCCACATAGTCCGGTCATCCCACCCTGCAGGCACTGCCAATTACGCCTGCTAGATGGCACATAGCCGACCGGTGGCAACGCCGAGTTTCGAACCGAGGAGTTCAGAATCTCAGCGCTGGTGTGCTAGCAGGATATCCCACTGCTGGTGGTCATTTATTTAACAGTAACTGCGATATTTTTTGACATTGCATAATTTGTTCTTGGCTGTCAGCATACTATTAATGTTTCTGTATTCAGTTTATTAAAAGCTTTCGTATTGCCATTTGGCAGGCTCGGCGCCTACACAAACAACTATTAGCTGTTGTTCAAAAGGGGTCCCGGAGGGAATTCCTCATAACTGATGCAATTGCGACCTCTGCTGGCTGTTTGATGGTGCCTGCACGGGGACAAGGGATAATGGGATCAAGGTGTGTCTCTTTGTACACAAAGCTGGTCCACATATAAACTCACCTCATGCAGGTGAAAAGATGCAATGGGCTTCTGCACACGTGTCAGAGGGGGCGTGTGTCAGTCTCGGCTATCCTCAACCAGGGTGGAGATCAACATCAGTAGAGTGGAAGCGTAATGCAATCGGGTAATTGGATACAACTAAATTGGGAAGAAAATTGGGGAAAAGCTTTTGTATTATATGGTCCCTGTGCTCTGAAAGCATGCTCTGCTTCAGCATATTTTTCTTTAACTACCCAACCCTATTTGCTGTTATGACTTCAACTCTGCCAGTGCAAAACCAAGATAACCAAGGTGTCTGAACATGGGTTTTTTCCTGTCTGGCACAAGACGGCTCTTTCCACCTTTCCTCTTTTGTTCACTTTTATCAGAAAGCTTTGAATTGAGCTGTGATTTTGTTTGTGCATGCAAATTATGGTGAAGTGAAAGAGAAATGCTTATAGCAGTGCAGTCTGCAGGGTTCAGGCCTTCCAGCTGGTAACTGAAAAATGGCACAATAATTGAGCAAGCTAGACAGTGGACTAGAAGGCAAATGATTTGCTCTTATACAATCCAAGTTCTTCAGTCATGACCGTTCAGGTTTTATATAAGGCACTGACAACACAATTTTTCTCTGGCTAGATGCCCTACATAAAACAGAAAGGAAACCTTAGAGGTCTGCTGACTATATTCTAAAATGTAGAATATAAACTGGCTGCATTATGAAATGCTTTAATATGTTTGTAATTTTTAAATAGATGTTGTAATCACACAAAAAAAAAAATCAGCCATTTTTTTAAAACATACTATTTACTTTAACCTACTGTTCTAAAATGTTCTATTCTTTAATCAGCCAGTCGTGTTTGGCACCTCCTGATTTTAAATTAGTAAGTACAATACCTTCCATAACTGTGCAAAATCACTGAATGTTTACAGCTACCTCATAAAGCATTACTGTAGCTTCAAACTGTTTTTTTATTTTTTAACTATTTATTAAGAATTTCAAAAACAAATTACATCACTTTTCTACATGGTCACCTTCCAATTCATTTTCCCAACGTCGTACCAACTTTTTAATGCCATCAGCAAAACATTTTTTAGGTGGCGCAGTGGAATAACATGCTAGCAAACCAGAGCTGGGATTTCGAATACATCATATCGAATCTCAGCTCTGCCATCCGGCTGGGCTGGGCAGCTGCATGAACAATGATTGACTGTTGTTCCTAGGGTAGGATGAGCCGGACCGGGGTTCCTCGTAACTGAGTGAATTATGACCTCTGCTGGCTGGTTGATGGCGTCAGCACAGAGTGGAGGAATAATGCTGATCAGGGTGTGGCTCTTCGTGCACAGAGCTGATCGGCATATAAACTTGCTTCGTGCAGGTGAAAAAATGCAATCGGCAGTCTCGCTCCGCTCAATCTGGGCAGGGGTCAGCGCCAGTAGAGAGAAAGCATAACGCAATTGGGTAAAAATTGGACACGCTAAAATTCGTGAGAAAAAGGGAATAAATGCATTTAATAATAATAATGCATTGTTTTTGGGTGAGCGCGTAGCCACTGATGCAGCGCTGCTTTCATATCATCATCACATGAAAATCTTCTTCCCCTTAAAGCTTCTTTAAGCGTCCAAAAAGGTGGAAATCAAATGGCGCTAAATCCGGACTATAAGCTCTTTCAGTCTCTCAGACACAACCAGTTACTACTCCTCCTACCCTAACCTTTTATATATATACATATATATACATATATAATAAATGAATCCCACAGACTCTATGTAGCTTTTAGGTTACACAGCTGTTTCTACACTCGCTACACTGGTTTCCTACTCTCTAACAACTAGATAGGGTGCAACATAATAGCTTTTACATCTTAGTCAGTATGAACTCATTCAGGATGGTGGGTGGGTTTGTTGAACTATGTAGAACTAATTAGATACAGTCAAGATGTAAATTATGTGTATATTAGTCAGCATGCTTAGTTTAAATACTCTTAAATACTTTTTATATTGCGAGGATCTACATCTGCTTATTACACTCATTACTAATACTTCAATTGAGGGCTTGTATATACTGCTATACCATCTGTGTTTATACAACAAAACCTCATTTCTTTCATTACTAGAGATAATTCTCTGCAGGCTTCTGTTACCAAGCTGCCTGTAAAAGGTTTGCTTTTAGACCTCTGTTTACTTTGATGATGCTTTTAATTAGCATACAGTTGAATAAACTGTTCGTGGCTTATGTCAGTCTGACTGAAGAAAATAACATCTAGCACAATATTAGCAGTCCAGGCTGATATCACACCTAGTTTTAATTATGTAATAGTAGCACAAATACAATAATGATTTGTACTATGTTCGACTTGTTGCTTCCTGAGAGAGTGCCAACACATGCACTCTGTGTCACACTTGAAGTCAGCCAAATACCTTTTTTCAATTTGCAATCATACACACATCATACACACGATGAGAACACTAGGTGAGTGCTTGTAGTTGCCATCTCTGCCACCTATAAAGCAAAGCCAATAATATTCCCCTGGCTAAAGCATGACTCGTGATTACCTGATGGTTGTATTAATATTAAAGAGATTTTATCCTTGCACATGCATTTGGTTAGGAAAAGAATTTGAATGGCACAGGGTACTTCCGATGTTGTTCTGCTCCTCTTTGTTCTGCACTTCTCTAATCATCCCTTGCTGATTATATTTAAGGACTGCCGATGCGTTTGCTCTCTCATTATACTGGCCGAGCACTCATGGCAACCTTGAAGCTCTTCTTGTTACTCTGTTTTGGGCTACTGTTTAGCAGGACACAAAGAGTAGTTCAGCCTTTTAATAATATTTAACCACATTATCAATACTCCTGTAACATTTAACATGGACACTATTTAGGTACAGAGGGGTAACAAAAAACGTAGTTGTCTTATTATGGTGGTGGAACAACCAAGACACTAAAAAAGCTTTTGTTCACAGGCATAGGAGAAGCTTATTATTTTAAAATACACTAAAACTGATTTATTGATTTACAGTGACACTGACCTCTAAGGTCGGAAATAGATTTAAATTATGCTAAATCACATGTGTCAAACTCAAGGCCCTCGGGCCAAGTCCGGCCTGCCACGTCATTTTATGTGGCCCGCGAGAGCTTAAAAGACGTATGATTGTCTTAAATACACTGTTAAATCGTACATAAACTGCATCTCCTACAATGCATGCCGATTTTGTGACCCGCAAAGTGACCACATCCTGCCACTAGATGGCAGTGTTTCCAAATCAGCGTTTAACTGAAACTATTTTCCAACAAGTGATGTTGAGAAATATTTACAAATAATCCCAAAATATACAAGAAGAGAAAATTGAAGCAGAAGGAAGGAAATGTAATGAAAGATGAATACAAGTTTGTGCTTCAAAATGAAAAACTGGTATGTCTCTTGTGTTATGAGGCCGTGTCTGTGGTAAAGGAGTACAATATAAATGTAGATATACATTATAAATATACAGTATATATTTGGCATTTTGACACCAAACACAGAATTTAGCCTCCAAGAAAAACTAAAAAATTTCCAAGACTTAAAAGGCAGACTGCAATCACAGTCAGCCTTTTGAGGGCCACCATAATGCAGATGTGGCCCTTGGTGAAAATGAGTTTGACACCCCTGTGCTAAATGTTCCACACAGCATCTGCACTTAGTTTCGCCATTCGTTTATTCAGGTTTTTCTGTTAATTTGGTGCCCATCTGTACCACGATGAGAAAATATTTTTTGGTAAACATAGACAATTTCTTTGCAGCTATAACTGTAATGCAGCTGAGCTTGATGTACAACTCAAATCAGAAAACAGCGGGACATGAGGTTAATGCAAATAAAAAGAAAATGCAGTGTTTATTACATTTACTTTGACTTTGACGTCATTGCAGACAGTTTGAACCCAAATATTTCATGTTAATATTCATCTATTCATGCATTTCAGGCAGGAATAAAAAAAAATTAAATAAAACATTTCAGACCAAATATAGTACATTTACATTTTCGGCATTTAGCAGACACTTTTATTCAAAGCGACCTTCAGTTATGGCAGTATACAGTATAAGGAATTGAGGGTTAAGGGCCTTGCTCAAGGGCCCAACAGTGACGAGGCTTGAACTGGCAACCTTCTGATTACTGGACCAGTACCTTAACCACTAGGCTACAGCTGCCCTACAAAAATAGTAGATATTTAAAGTGTTGTTATGCAAGGCATGTCCACATTTTTAGGTTTAAGATAAGTTTGGATGCCAGTTATAGCTAGTACTGATAAAAAATAATCTTTAAGACAAATGTAGCTGGTGTATCTTGGCATGCAAGTTTGGGTAACATTATTTATGCTGTATAATACTGCCAGTTGACCTTTAGTGTGCAGTCATCATTTGGCTAGACATTTTCTACAGTTGTACATTGCATACTAAGTTAAAGCTAAAAATCACCAGCCATTATGTCACATGTTGGAATAAAATAATAACGAAACATATGTTTTCAGACTTTATTTGTTTTAAACTGTTGAAAAAAGTAATGAACAATAATGTATGTAAGATTAAAAGCTTTTTTGATTATACAAATTAATATACACTGATCAGCCATAACATTAAAACCACCTTCTTATTTCTACAATTACTGTCCATTTTATCTGCTCCACGTACCATATAGAAGCACTTTGTAGTTCTACAATTACTGACTGTAGTCCATCTTTTTATGAGTCAGATTTTTCCACACCAGAATTCATTGGAAAGTTGTGCTAAAGTTTTTACCTCACTATTGGCTGCTTTTAAGGTCAGTTCAATGAATATTCTTCATGCCTTTAGAATACTGTGGACATGAAACGACAGACCGAACCCAGTGGCTCTGCTTGCCTACTCTCACTTCCTCTTATCACCGTGCAGTGTGGACTGAAAGCAACATGCTGTTTCTGTATCCAAGCTGATATAGCTCTTCTGCTCACACACACACACACACACACACACAGACTCCAAAAGCATGTTAGAGCTAATGGAAGAAAAAGATGTGGAGGAATTGGAAAAAGTTTTTCCTATTTTTTCCCTAATGTTGCCATTGCTAAAGCTAAAGTTATTATTTTGAAAGAGCAGGGTTAGCATTGAGAGCAGCTGCTTTGGTACATCATTAATTCAGTTACCTTTGTATAATTCTTGGTTTCAGGAAGAATGCAGAAGCTCTTAACTGCAGTGTAGTGTGTAGCACACTTCTTAATTCAGCTTGTTTTGTGTCTGTTGCACAACATTGTTAGAATAGATGTACTGTGTTAAAGCTCATTACACCAAGGATGTCCTTCTGTTTTTTTATGATTGCAAAACAAGAGCTCCTGGGCATGGTTCGAATTACAGGGGAGGGTTTGTTGGTTAGCTAAACTGTAACTTCAGGCAAAACTTAGAAACTAGCTGATGTTAGCATTTTAATTATACTTTTTAATCATTTGGGAATTGAGGCTACTAATTATTAGAGTTTTGCAAATGGAATTGTTGCCTATTCCTGCTGTATACAAGCCACTCAACAGTCCAAGATCGCTGTTGTCTGAGTCTCCTCTTCATGATGCGCCATACATTTCCAATAGGAGACAGATCTGGAATGCAGGCAGGCCAAAGCAGCACGTGCACTCTGTGTGTACAAAGCCACGCTGTTGTAACTTGTGCAGAATGTGGCCTGGTATTGTCCTGCTGAAATAGAGAGTTTCTTGGAAAACATGTCTTCATGACGGCATCATATGTCTCCCCAAAATACCAATTTGTTATTTTTGTACAACCTTTTCCACTAATTTACTTCTTAAGGTACTTTTTATAGCAATTAGAAAATAGTCATTACACTTATTCACAACATGTTAAAGCAAAATAAAGTGACTGATACTCATTATCAATAGGATAATGGAGTTATCACACCCCTACTGTGTAGTAAAGGGAACAGGAAGAGCAACACAATTAGAAGCTAAAGGATCATAAAGACAAGTGAAACTTGTAAATGCGCAGACTAATGGGTTAACAGGATTGCTTATTTCTTTGTGTTTAACACATTTAACACTTGAATGAGTTTACAGAAGTGAGATTAGAGCACATCATGAGGATGTCAGAGAGTCAATGTGTGTGTAGTCTTGCTGTCTGCTGTGGCTAAAATTATTCTTTATGCTGAACACAGACCAGCAATGATTTAACATCCAGTCCTCCATCACTGGCATCACCATGGTAACATGTAAGGGCAGGAGCTGCGAGTAAGATGACGGAGTAATTAACAATAAAGAATGTGTTCTTCTCTTTCCACACTGCACCACCGTACAGCCTGTATTACTTAACAGACCTCAGCACTGTCTCTAACTAATGCAGTTTTATACAATATACAAATCAGCTCTGGTATTCACAACACTTGTGAAAGTAAGTAAGTAATTAAGTGTGTGTGTGCGTGCGTGCGTGTGTGCGTGCGTGTGTGCTTGTGTGCGTCTGTGTGTCTGTGTGTGTTGTTTTTGAGTCACTGTTCACTCAGGCCCTGATGGGTGTGAAATTAGATTTTCTATTAGACAAAACTGCTCAGTGTGTCATATGTTAATCACAATCAGGACACTGACCTCTACAATATGATAATTGTAAAAGGCTGTAATTAGCACACTGCATGTAATAGTACACCTGGTGCAGCCAAATCAAGCAGCACAAATTCTGATTGCACTGTGAACAAATGGGCACTCAAAAAAAAATGCTTTCCATATGCTGTGGGAATACAGACCACAAACTTAAAACGTTCAAGCTTGTTTGTGTAGCATTACTGTTATCTAACCATATGCAGATAGGATTATCTGTACATTTTGGTACTTTTGCTTGTTGTTACTTTACTTTTATGTTTAAATGTTACTAAACAATTAACGATTTTTAGTATTTAGTTTTAAGGTAGTTGTTAATGTGAATGCAGGATCAGAATAAGCACGTTTATATTATTATTTTGGCTGCTTTGTATGATTGCTTAAGTCAGGGTTTTTCAAACCCTGGGTTACGACCCTTGGGTGGGTTTCAAGCCAAAAAAGGGTGGAAAGACAAATAATAAAAATTAAATAAATTAAATTTAACAGGCACATAAAGACAAACTGAACTTGTACATGAACACTCCTTGTTGGTGCTTTACGTTATATCTTGTATACCACAGTGGGACCAGATTGCCATATTTTCTTTTTGTTGTTTATGCATTTTCTCCCTTTTTCTCCCGATTCGTCAGTTTGTCTTCCGCTGCTGAGGATCCCTGATTGCGTTCGAGGAGGGTATATTGCTGCAACGTGCCCTCCGACGTGTGCGCAGTCCTAGTGGACCCCTTCTTTACGCCCATGTTTCTGCATAGGCGCATAGGTTAACCAGGTTCCTTGCACAGTGTTTGAAGACCCCACCCATCTGGTTCGGTCATTTCATCACTCAGCAGACACGGTGGCCAATTTGTGTCTGCTGCAGGCACTGCCAATTGTGCCCACTAGATGGCGTCCAGCCGACCGGTAGCAGAGCCGAGATTTGATTTGCTATTGGAGAAAAATAAAGAAAAATAAAAAATTCAGCCATTTGGTCAAAAGAGGTCAGGCACAAATATTATGCTAGAAATATGTTCACTGCGGTTGAGGTCAGGCTTTTTAGACGTTTGTGAAAAGTGGCACAGCCATATTTCAGCAGATTAGAGCATTTGGTTGCCACAAAATTAAAAACATGTATTTTATTTCATATAACTGATTGCAGCACAGTGTGGCTGAAACACAAGAACAGAATCACGTGTGTTCACACACTTTTGGCTAAATAGTGTATTTCTAACCTGGGATTGTTGTTGTGTGTAGTCACATGTTTTAATGTGTTTTATTTAATACACAGTTTGATTTTATGATTTATTTACATTAAAACTGGCAGCACAGTAGTACAACAGGTAGTCTGGGTGCTACAAGATGACAGGATTTAGAGACCTAGTTACCTAGGGCAGGGTTTTTCAGCCAACTTTCAATGACCAACATTTTGTTTATGATTTTTACCACAACCCTGGAGGCACTGTGGTTCAGTGGGTAGCACTGTAGCCTCACAGCAGAAAGGTCCTGGGTTCGATCCCCAGGTGGAGCGGGCTGGGTCCTTTCTGTGTGGAGTTTGCATGTTCTCCCTGTGTCTGTGTGGGTTTCCTCCAGAAGCGCCGGTTTCCTCCCACAGTCCAAAGACAATGCAAGATACTAAACTGTCCATGATTGTGTTTGACATTACACTTGTGAACTGATGAATCTTGTGTAACGAGTAACTACGGTTTCTGTCATGAATTTAAACAAAATGTGTAAAACATGACATTAAAATCCTAATAAATAAATTAATTACCTCGACCCAGGCAACACCAACAATGCATCAAAACGAACACAATATGAAATATTCGTATTGTGCTCCCACAGTAGTTTACAAAATGTAACATAAGCCTCCACAAGGGGCGTTCCTGTTCAAGTTGATTTTGTGTTTCTGTGCTATTAAAATCCATTTTTTAAATTATTTTTTTCTCTGTGACCCTTTTTTGGCTTGCGACCCACCCAGGGGTCAGGACTAGGGATGTCCCGATCACATTTTTTTGTTCCCGATCATTAATTCTTGATCCCGATCCGATACCGAGTCTCAAACCGATACTTGTATTTTCTAGATAAGAACTAGATAATACTGTTCACACAGTGCACACTTCAAGTACATTACAGTTATTCAAATTAATTCAATGTATATGTTTAACAACTAAATAGCTCTGCAGTGCTGTAGGAAAAAAATTGCCTGCATCCAAGCTATTGCTTAATGTTCTTTTATTTTGACAAAATAAAAGTAAACAAACTTAGTGCAGCTTTGTAGTAGTAAAACTCGAACACTCCTCTTTTCATCATATAATAATAAACTCGCTGTATACGACTGAGTGTTTATTTTTTAGGTGGCGTATCAAATTGGTAGTAATTGTAGATCATTGGGTTAAATGATATCTGGTTTGTTTCTTATGAGCCACCGTACCTGTAGGCGTGTTGTAACTGTAACAAACTTTTCTGTGGTTGTATTGTGACAATGGTTTGATGGACGTTTCTGTGCGAAGTGAGTGTGTTTTGACCCTTTGGGGCTTCCATAGTGCATGGAATAGCATGCTTGGCTAACACAATGACTCTAGTTTTCCGCTATTCGGTACAGTAACAGAAGAAGTTAATAAAGTGTTTTGCTCTCGACAATTTGTGAATATACCGTGTATTTATTTCTTTATTAAGCAAGCGCATCACTACGTTGTTTTGTAAACCGGAGTGATCCTTGACTCACACACCATATAAATAGTAAAATTCTACAGTAATGAACGCAGCTCTGCTCCTACCGCCTCGTGAAATGCTCGCATTGCAGACATTACACTTCGCTGTTGGACTTGTTTTACTTTCCAATTTAAAGTATTTCCACACAGCGGACATGCTGACGTAACACAAAGGATCGGCTTAGGATCGGCTTTAGTAAAGCAGATAAAAAATGCCTTGTTAAAAAATGCCTTGTTAAAAAATGCCTTGATCGGCCCCGATTTCGATCTTTGAGATCAGATCGGGACATCCCTAGTCAGGACCCAGGGTACTGGTACTAAAACCTTTGGCACTTGGCTGATGGATAATGGAAAAGGCAAAGTTCTGGTTTAGTACTACGTAGTAAAAAAAAGTCTTTGGGTATCTATTTTAATAGCTTCTTTTACGTCCAAGCTTATTATTCCTTAAAATTTTCCTTGTTTTATTAAATGATGATTTCCATAATGACTGAACTGTTAGGCTTATTTTTCTTATAAGCACTTTGTTATTGTTTATGTTGCATTTTAAGATTGACCTTTTAGTCAAGGACAATACACAGTTTAAAAGTAGTATAATTATGACTGAAATCTGGCAGATGTTAAAAAAAATGAAGATGCAGACAGCACATTAGGGAGGTTTGACTGAAAAGGTTATCTTTCCATAAATTGCTCCTCAGTGCCACTGAGACAGGGCAGGAAAAACATTCAGAAGAAATTTTGCTCGAGAGGTTTTTGCCACCCGCTGATGGATGCTCGGTTTTAATGACAATGTTTCTTCCTGGGGATTTAGTTCAGGCAGCTGAAAGTGATTTCAGCCCAAACCACAGACATTCAGCTGTTAGTTTGCTAGCTAATGAGGGTCACAAATCCCTGCTGCAAATCAATCCCCTCTCTCAGTCTGTCTTCACACCCATCTATTTCCACACTTTAAATAGATTAGTTAAACCTGTTCGCCCTTCTATTTATTTTTGACACAATGATGAATAAACATGAGTCTTTCGTTGCTCTAACGCTGAATCGAGCAGTTGCCGAATATTGATAAGTTAAACAATCATGCTACAATTAGCAGCTTGCAATCTTTTCTTAAAAGTATCGACCGCATGAAATGAACTATTTTAAAATGTTTAATAAAAGAAATTCATCAAACAAAATTGAAGTTCTAATGAGGTTGTCAATTCCTGAGCATTCTGTCTGCATAAAAAAAAAATTATTTTAGTGCTAACATGGTGTCTTTCCTATTCTCTACAGAATGAGAAGCCACTTGGTCATTCTGCAAGCAGGTCCAGCAACATTTCAAAGGTATGTTAATATGTTTCTCTATTCCACACCCACAAAGTGTTTGTTTGTGTGTGTGTGTGTGTGTGTGTGTGTGTGTGTGTGTGTGTTTTTGTGTGTTTGTGTAACAGATGAGCATTCCAATGGGTCTGCACCTGCAAATCCCACTCTCATGTTCTACTTCATTTCTTATTTCTACTCTGAGCAGCGCTGAGATGCTTTAAACCAAATGTTTATTTAAGATGCCAGGCTTAAGAGATTTAGAGCCTGAGAAGTCTGTGTAATTCAAATACTGGGAAATAAAAAGATCGACCTTATGCTTATGCAGACACATAACATGCATTTATCTTACGTCCAATTAATATTAAATGCATCACAAAAGCATTGCGTTGCTTAGAAATTAAAAATCTATCCAGACCAGACACTGATGTTTTGTATTCAATACTTAAAATGCGCACAATGAAGAACCAAAACCTTTGTCTACAGTGTTGATGCTAATTTGGAATGGTTGGTCCAGTTTTAATAATTAATCTAATAAAAGATTTACATTTGTTTCCCTGTCTTTAGGTAATACAACTACAATTCCATACAAATACAGATTTTGTTTTTAAATAATGATCAGTAAATGTTTAGTTGTATAATTTAAATGGATTTCGAATCCTACCTACGGCCATGGCTCTGTCCTTCTATGTACACCGATCAGCCATAACATTATAACCACCTCCTTGTTTCTAGAGTCACTGTCCATTTTATCAGCTCTACTTACCATATAGAAGCACTTTGTAGTTCTACAATTACTGACTGTAGTCCATCTGTTTCTCTGCATGCTTTGTTCTTTCATGCTCTTCTTCAATGGTCAGGACTCTCCCTGGACCACTAAAGAGCAGGTATTACTTAGGTGGTGGATCATTCTCAGCACTGCAGTGACACTGACATGGTGGTGGTGTGTTAGTGTGTGTTGGTTTGGTATGAGTGTATCAGACACAGCAGTGCCGAAAGAGTTTTTAAACACCTCACTGTCACTGCTGGACTGAGAATAGTCCACCAACCAAAAATATTCAGCCAACAGCATTGAAGATGACCAACTCAAACAGCAGCAATAGATGAGCGATCGTCTCTGACTTTACATCAACAAGGTGGACCAACCAGGTAGGACTGTCTTATAGAGTGGACAGTGAGTGGACACGGTATTTAAAAACTCTGCTGTGTCTGATCCACTTATACCAGCACAACACACACTAACATACCACCACCATGTCAGTGTCACTGCAGTGTTGAGAATGATCCACCACCTAAATAATACCTACTTTGTGATAGTCCTGTGGTGGTCCTGACCATTGAAGAACAAGGTGAAAGCAGGCTAAAAAGTTATGTAGAGAAACAGATGGACTACAGTCAGTAATTGTAGAACTACTGTATGCGCATTTTTTGACAAAGTAAAGTCACCAGCAGCCACATCTCTATGCAGCCCAGCAGCAGATTTTCACAAAGATCCTCAGCACACATGAAGGACCAAACTACTCATTTAATATTACTTAGCTGCTCGTGCAAGTGCCTCGACCAGACAGTAGGAGTAGCTTTTGAAGTGGCAGATCAGTGCTTTAGGTTATTTTTATGCATTAATGATCAGAAGGTTGCTGGTTTAAGCCCCAACACTGCCAAGCTGCCACTGTTGGGTCCCTAACCAAGGTCATTAACCCTCAATTGCTTGCATTGCGTGTGGTTACTTTGCACTGGTCCGGCATCCCCTTCCTTTAACATGATCATTTGTGTCTGTTGAGTTCTCAGTCAGACTATTTGTGGCATATTGGAATATTTGTGCTTTTAGCCCTTTTTTATAAACATTTGCTTAAAACCAAATACGGCAAATTACACATGTGCATCGAAGGCATAAAGTTATCATTATCTAGTCCGAATCCCCAATGTTTTTTTCATTGTGTACTTTGCCCTACATGACGTACAGTAAAAATGTCGTTTACACACTGTTCTGCACTAAAGTGATTAAATCAAGTCATTCAAGATACATCCTGCCTATCAGTATTGCAAACAAGTTCCAAAGAAGCTCCTGCATAACCACACTACTTCCATTTCCTTTATTTTTAATGTCTACATCATGCAGCAGCTTGAATAAGTTTATTTACTCAGAAAGAATCTTGTGTGCCATAACAGCCTTAATTTAATTAATATCTATTAAACAGACGATAGCCGCCACTCAGGTGGCACAGCGGTAAAATACGCTAGCACACCAGAGCTGGGATTTTGAATACATTGTATCGAATCTCAGCAGGGCTGGGCGGCTATATGTTTGGCTGTTGTTCATACAGGGTGAGGGAGCCGGATCGGGACCTCATAACTGATGCAATTACGACCAGCATTATTACGAGAGTAATAATGCTGATCAGGGTGTGGCTTTCTGTGCACAGGGCTGATTCACAAATGAACTCGGCTGGTGCAGTTGAAAAAATGCAGTCGACTACTGCTTGCGTATCGGAGGGGACATGTGTCAGTTCGTTCTCCTCAATCAGGGGCGGGGGTCAGCACCAGTAAAGAGGAAGCATAACGCAATTGGGTAGAAACTTGACGTGCTAAAAATCGGGAGAAAAAGGGAGAAAATGCATTAAAAAAAAAAAAAAAAAACCCAGACGATAGCCAAAATCGAATTGAAATTGAATGTATCTATGTCTTAAAGCTGGCTGTGTTTTTGTTATTCTTTTCTCGTGGGATTTAGCTGCTGTTTATTAAAAAAAAAAAACACCCTTGTGATTGCTTTGAGCCAAGAAATTGTTCTCACACGTGTTTTTTTATTCATGCTGTACAAATAGGCTCTCAGACATATGGTCACTCATTTCACCATTTACATGCACCAGAGCACAGCCACACAGCCGTTACAGCTAATATATGAGCGGTGGGATTATCAGTATCAGACCTGGCATCCGATTTTACATTTACATGTTATTTTCTCTTAGTGCTTAATTGCTATTCCATGTGGTAATAGATTGGTAGGTTGGTTCATTTGTGTGGTGTGGTGTGGTGACTGCTGGGTCTAACTTCTGTAAATCCAACACCTCTCATCTAACAAGACTAGCATGTTTAGGACTTACTGAGTGATGCTAGCACATGTTAGACTGACACTGCAACACCCACGTCTCCCATTTGGTTGCCATTTGTCAGGCTGTTTCTTGCATATATGTTTAGCTTTTCTGCACAGTACATTGCTATTTAATAGTTTAAATGCAGTCAGTGTTAGACCTCTGTAGGATATCATTCCAGAGCAGGTTTATCAGCATTAATATAACATTTACATTTTCGGCATTTAGCAGACGCCTTTATCCAAAGTGGCCTACATTACAGTTACAGTATACAGTCTGAGTCTATACTTATTTGCTAAGTTTAACATACTGAAAAAACATAAATTGACATTATGCTGTCAATTCTTCTTAAATAATTGCTTTGAGCAGTCAACGTTAGTCTTCCATTATGCTTGCTATCAGTTTAGACATTAACTGCCAGAAACAAATCCACCTCATCACAAGCAAACCTCCAATACTGTTCACACGTATGCACTGCACTAACATATGCTGTCTGCTAAAAGCAGCATTGTGCTATTTATTTCTGTCAGCTGTGATATGGCATTGTACTTTCTTTTCCTCCCATTATTTCATTTGTAGTTTACTATTGATTGCTGTCAGTTCAGCTCTTGTACTCAACCATCAGTTTAGTTTGAGAAGAATTGTTCACACTGTCAGCCTACTGTCAAGTGCTGTTTTTCAGCATGTTAAACTTAACAAATGAGTAGAAATAGCTAATCAACATGTGCAGAAAAATAATGTAAATGTAAAGTTTGTACCCTGTACTCTAGATGACAGTTAATTTTCCGGTCATTTTCAGGCATAGTTAGTACTTGGAATAAACAGTTGGCACCAATCAGTAGTTGACAGAATGCTTCCTTCTCCACTCCCTTCCTCCTTTTTTGCTCATGCAAGTCTTTAACATTTTACAATTATTAACCTTCCGGAGAAAAACTCCAATTAAACCCTGAGAGGTAGATCACTGGCAATGGGATTAATGTGACCGTGTGAGCAGTTAAGTATGTCTGTAGGATATATAAATCAGTAAGCACCCAGCAGGGGGTCATCACCGTAGATGGAAATATGACCATTAATGAATGCGGTGTTTAGTATTTCATTTTGCTAAAGGCTGCTGGCAGCTGTCCACTGCTAGGTTTCAGTTAGAGTTTCTATTATCCTGTGTCCAATTTAGGGTGCATACTGGGTCATGCTGTTAATAGTGGTTTTGTGAAACAGATAATCCTGGTCCAGACTAATGCTAATGTTTTATGTAAGTATATGAGGGGAAAGGCAGCTGTTCATGATTTACTGACCCATTAAATAGTGCAGGATTAGGAATTTGCTCAAAGTCACACTGGCTCTGAAACTTGGACTGAAAACAGTTGGGATGCTAGTTGGGAATGATCTCCTTGGAAAATACTCAGCCAATAAATTTTGTCAATTCTAGGGTAAATTAAAAAGAGCTAATCTGTCTAGTGGTATGTTTTTAAAATGTACTAAGAAACCACAGAGAACAAGTTAAATTCAGAGAAACAATAACCAGAGGCAGAGATCAAATCCTTATTGCTGCACCACTGTGCACACAGTTCACTGTGTATAGAAAACGGCAGTGTGTGGTTTGATTAGATCTCTATTGAGTTTATGTATTTTTCACACGTTCAGCAAAAAGGTGAGTGCATTTTTTGATGGACACATGGCATTTCTCTTACAGAGGTAGTCTGAATTAAAGCTTTTATTTCAGTGGGGTTTTTAGCTTGCAGCCTGAAATGCATTGAGGTCCAGCACATTACTGTACCATTGCCCAGCGTTTAGAAAGAATTAGAGCTAATACATTTCTAGAAAAACCATTCATGTACTACTCAGTGGGCATTAAACCACTATATATTTTTTCAAAACTATTTGATATTGATATTTAACCATAATTCTTATAAAACATTTTGACATTGTAAGTACCCTAATAATCCTTTTGTTTGTCACATGAAGTCTGGTCTGGTAATTCACCTGTAAATGATATCATGGTACAGATTTGTCTCGGCACAAATGGCCAAAAGCTACTTATTTTCCATCTTTACCCCTTTCTTCTTCTTTTTCCAACTTTAGGCACTCCTGCACTATCTGTTTACTGTGCTAATGATTTTTATCGCCCGCCTGAAACATGATCAGGGACTTTTCCAGACATGTATTGACTTTCCTCACCCATGAGCAATTCCGGTAATTTCCTGCAATTGCACTAGGTCTTGTCCTGATCAATTGTCGTGTCACTCACCCTGGATTTTAACTGAGTTGCTCTTGCACTTCCCATTAATCCCATTAATTACAGTTAAATAATCTCAGAATATTGAATTTAAGGTCCACAATTTCTTCCTTTTCTCAACTGATTTTTTTCTTGTGAATTAGATTTTCTTAAGCTTTGTTGTGTTTGCTTAGAACATTGTTTAATAGAAAATTAAAACATGGGATGTTGTGACCCAATATTGAAAAGTGTTACTGGTGCCACCAGTGTCATGGTACACTGGATTGGTATTAAATGGGATTGGCCATATTTTTACTATTATGAGGATTAAATTACACCACCATCTATGTAAACGTTAAAGACAGAATTTCTTAGAGCATGTCAGGATTACAAAAATGAGAATTTGCATAGAAGTCTGATCTTTCTGTTTAGCCTTGGTATCAAGTATTAGCTAACTTTTGATATAGGTATAGAGGTTGCCAAAGTTCTGTTTTAATGTAAAGAACTGTGTTGGGTTGGCTGTGCTAAACAGAATGTGGTGGATTTTGATAATCGAATAATAAAAGTGTGTAAGTACAAGGCAAACTGGTTTCATCCACAGAATGTTTTGATGGACAGAAGACGAAATTGGATTTTTCTTGTGGAGTGTATTTAGAGACACTACTTATTACTGCTGGGCTTTTAGCTTCTACTGTTTCTGTTCTCAGTAAGTGCCAATTCAAGTATAATAACTGTAATGTCTGTATTTACTGTGTGTGTGTGCACAGTTTCAGGGTTCTGATAAATGTCATAGATTGTGTCAGGTTTGAACACAGTCTGATTGCCTACCTGGGGACCACTGGAGCTGCTGGAAGTCGTAGTAACTGAAAACAAACACCCACGCAATATTTTACAATTAACAGTCTTGTAGTTTAAACTTTAAAGAACGGCTTAAAGAGTGGCATACCAGGTTGAATGGGTGCTGCACAACAACATGGAAGGATGGAACAATTTGTTTGAATATTAGTTTATTTAAACATGCCCATCCCTAATTAATATACATACAATTTTGCTCATTTCTGTCATCCTATCATATAGGTTTCTGTTCTGTCTCTGTTTTGTCCGTGTTTTTCTATTGCACATCTATGGATATTTAATGCACTGGACACGTTTGCTTTAATACTTACTTAATATTTCTAACGTACCTTGAGCCTTTACTTACTTAATAATTTTTCTAATGTACCTTGAGTCTTCTACTCACTTAATAATTTTTCTAATGTACCTTGAGTCTTCTACTCACTTGTCCTTTCATTTTTTCCCAACCTTTTGTCACTCTCATTGGTCTCTCTGCTGGACCTACTAACAGTTCAGTTTAACACTGTATACATTTAAAGAATTGACGGTTCATGTCATATAAAGGTCCTTCTTTAGGGTGAAGCTTAGATTTGACTGATTTCTTTATTCTGATTTGATCTGCCCGATTTACACTTGTTAATGTTTGAATCTTCAGGCTGAAAAAGAAACGATTTCATTGGTAGTTGCAATACATCAGATAGGAGGTACATCCATCTATAGATGGATGGATGGATGGACGGATGGATGGATGGATGGATAGATAGATCACTTTATTAATCCCAAAGGGAAAGTCAAGTATTACAACAGCTCAAGGTACATCAGAAAAAAAAATTATTACGTGAGTAGAAGACTCAAGGTACATTAGAAAAATTATTAAGTGAGTAAAAGACTCAAGGTACATTAGGAAAATTATTAAGTGAGTAGAAGACTCAAGGTCCATTAGGAAAATGATTAAGTGAGTAGAAGACTTAAGGTACATTAGAAAAATTATTTAGTGAGTAGAAGACTCAAGGTACATTTAGAAAAATTATTTAGTGAGTAGAAGACTCAAGGTACATTTAGAAAAATTATTAAGTGAGTAAAAGACTCAAGGTACATTAGGAAAATTATTAAGTGAGTAGAAGACTCAAGGTCCATTAGGAAAATTATTAAGTGAGTAGAAGACTTAAGGTACATTAGGAAAATTATTAAGTGAGTAGAAGACTCAAGGTCCATTAGGAAAATTATTTAGTGAGTAGAAGACTTAAGGTACATTAGGAAAATTATTAAGTGAGTAGAAGACTCAAGGTACATTAGGAAAATTATTAAGTGAGTAGAAGACTTAAGGTACATTAGAAAAATTATTTAGTGAGTAGAAGACTTAAGGTACATTTAGAAAAATTATTAAGTGAGTAGAAGACTTAAGGTACATTAGAAAAATTATTAAGTGAGTAGAAGACTTAAGGTACATTAGAAAAATTATTAAGTGAGTAGAAGACTCAAGGTACATTTAGAAAAATTATTAAGTGAGTAGAAGACTTAAGGTACATTAGGAAAATTATTAAGTGAGTAGAAGACTCAAGGTACATTAGGAAAATTATTAAGTGAGTAGAAGACTTAAGGTACATTAGAAAAATTATTTAGTGAGTAGAAGACTTAAGGTACATTTAGAAAAATTATTAAGTGAGTAGAAGACTTAAGGTACATTAGAAAAATTATTAAGTGAGTAGAAGACTTAAGGTACATTAGAAAAATTATTTAGTGAGTAGAAGACTTAAGGTACATTAGAAAAATTATTTAGTGAGTAGAAGACTTAAGGTACATTAGAAAAATTATTTAGTGAGTAGAAGACTTAAGGTACATTTAGAAAAATTATTAAGTGAGTAGAAGACTTAAGGTACATTAGAAAAATTATTTAGTGAGTAGAAGACTCAAGGTACATTAGAAAAATTATTAAGTAAGTAAAGGCTCAAGGTACGTTAGAAATATTAAGTAAGTATTAAGTGTCCTGTGCATTAAATATCCATAAATGTGCAATGTAGGTTCCATAAACAGAGTGACAGATCATGCTTTATGAGTCTGTCCTGATAGTCCTGGTATTGATTCAGTGTGCTATGATGTCCTGACACAGTGGAGATGACTTACACAGTGAGATTGCTGTTGGTACAAACGATTTTTCGTTCTATGCTAACCTAAATAATTTTATGTAAAACTCTAAAATGTTGGGTGTTAATTAGGGCTGTCGCGGTGAAAGAATTTCCCCTTGCGATATTCAACCTGTCTCAATATCGCGGTACGCGGTAATATCGCCATTTTTTTTGTTTTTGAAAATTACTTAATTAATCTGCATTTTAGAGCTATATAAACAAGCTTTATTGTTAGGCTATGATTCGGTATATTATTGCTTTATAATGACAAAGATGAGACAGCTTTAAGACCAATGAAATGCGTGTTTAATGTTAAATACAGAACAGAGCAGGGATGCGCGTCTTTTCTCTATTAAAAAAAGGTTTAAATTTAGCTCCTAGGCTAGATATACAGTGTGAAACGAAAAAAAAAAGTGTTTAGGCTAAATATTGTAAATACACATCTAATCAAAATATGGTAAAAAAGAAATATAATAAAGTCTGTAAGAGTTTAAACCTGCGTTATTATGCGCGCTAGAAGAACCAACACGTTCATCTGATGTGGTTTAGAGAGAATCTGAGTGGGGTAGCGATGTTCCCCTCGGTACTAAAACTCTCTCTGATGGGGCTCGTTACACTAATACACGTGTACTGTACCTGCATGCGACTTTACAATGCGACAAACTATCTATTTAGTAGGTATAATTAACATAACAATATATACTACATTTCAAGTTATTATTCGTTTCAATACATTTTTATTCAACGAAAAAATACATTTAAATCATTCCAGCAAGACCAGAAAGAGAATATTTGCAGGCTGCAATGCCATATTAACCGTCATTAAGTGTTTTAGTTCACCAAGGCTGTTTGAATATAGTCTAAATTACAAGTATTTATTGAGTGTGAACTCAATTTGATCATTAATAAACTTGCCTATAATTCCTGTTGCGATTGTTTACATTTTAAAACACAAAGCCTGACACTCAGCAGCAACGCATGAGAACAGGTTGCGGGAAAATGACGCTCCTAGCTCATTTTCATTATGAATTCATTTAACATTTATTACGCCCGAATGTAAGCGTAAAACAAGATGGACCCTGCAACAATATAAACAAAAAAAAATAGAAGAAAGAAAGAAAAAACGTGAACACCGCGGTGTTGCGGTTGCTTGGCATGCCCTGCGGTTGGCTGGTCTATACCGCGATATTTCAAAATTGCGGTTAGCGCGACAGCATAGTGTTAATTACATTTTGTATGCAGTGCAGTTAGTCAGTGGTCAAAGTACTGGACTAGTAATCTGAAGGTAACTAATTTTGCTTCAGTACCTCTAGGTTGCCACTGTGAGACATTGAGCCAGTCCTTTAACCCAAAATTATTTGGACAAAATGCAGTCTGTTCATAAGAAATCTTTCTGCTGTGTAAATAAATTGAGATATTTATTTTCAGCTGATAAACACTTATGAAAGACAAAAATTACTCCAGAAATCTTGTTGTACACTGTGCATGAGTAAACTTTCACATTATATTACATATTATTCGCCTTTCACCTGGTAGAGATGTGGACCTTCTAGAAAGGTTAATTGGTTCTCTGAACAATACCAGCACTTGCTTCTTATCAGTGGAACAGGTGTTACAGTAAATAGGTGTCTTAGGTCATGTCTTTTCATTGCCAAAACTATTTTTGAAAGCATAATTTGAGAATACTTTTGTTAAAGTTGGTGTCCAGTTCTTTCACATTGTATTGATTATTCTCAGGATTCAGGCCACAAGGTGTTCAATGTTCTGAGTAAATCGATATGTAATTAATTCAGATTGAATTAGTGAATAGAGCATTGCCTGTGTTCCGCATATACTGTATATATTCATATCAGAGGTGGAAAGAGCACTAAAATATTGTACTCAAGTAAAAGTACTGTTACTTTAATGAATTTTTACTTAAGTACGGGTAAAGTTACTAGTCTAAAAATCTACTCAAGTAAAAAGTAACTCATTTAAAATGTACTCAGAGTAAACGTTACTTAGTTACGTTTTTTTTAACAGGAGAGGGGGGGGTGTCTCGCCTGTGTAATGCAAACAGGACCAGTGGATATAAATCTCACAATAGTTGTTTTTTATTCAAATATAGTAAAAAAAACATGTTGATACAACATTTAAAACATTTAGGGATGTGTAATGTGTCATTTTAGTACAGACCATCCCATAAAACTTTTTCAAACTGTATAACCACTAGTGATGGGTTGTTCGTGAACGATCCGATTCTATTGAACGGCTCTTTAAGATGAACGAAAGGAACCGAGTCGTATGTATATATACAGGTCCTTCTCAAAAAATTAGCATATTGTGATAAAGTTCATTATTTTCCATAATGTAATGATAAAAATTAAACTTTCATATATTTTAGATTCATTGCACACCAACTGAAATATTTCAGGTCTTTTATTGTTTTAATACTGATGATTTTGGCATACAGCTCATGAAAACCCAAAATTCCTATCTCAAAAAATTAGCATATTTCATCCGACCAATAAAAGAAAAGTGTTTTTAATACAAAAAAAGTCAACCTTCAAATAATTATGTTCAGTTATGCACTCAATACTTGGTCGGGAATCCTTTTGCAGAAATGACTGCTTCAATGCGGCGTGGCATGGAGGCAATCAGCCTGTGGCACTGCTGAGGTGTTATGGAGGCCCAGGATGCTTCGATAGCGGCCTTAAGCTCATCCAGAGTGTTGGGTCTTGTGTCTCTCAACTTTCTCTTCACAATATCCCACAGATTCTCTATGGGGTTCAGGTCAGGAGAGTTGGCAGGCCAATTGAGCACAGTAATACCATGGTCAGTAAACCATTCACCAGTGGTTTTGGCACTGTGAGCAGGTGCCAGGTCGTGCTGAAAAATGAAATCTTCATCTCCATAAAGCTTTTCAGCAGATGGAAGCATGAAGTGCTCCAAAATCTCCTGATAGCTAGCTGCATTGACCCTGCCCTTGATAAAACACAGTGGACCAACACCAGCAGCTGACATGGCACCCCAGACCATCACTGACTGTGGGTACTTGACACTGGACTTCAGGCATTTTGGCATTTCCTTCTCCCCAGTCTTCCTCCAGACTCTGGCACCTTGATTTCCGAATGACATGCAAAATTTGCTTTCATCCGAAAACAGTACTTTGGACCACTGAGCAACAGTCCAGTGCTGCTGTTTCTGGTTCAAAAGTGGCTTGACCTGGGGAATGCGGCACCTGTAGCCCATTTCCTGCACACGCCTGTGCACGGTGGCTCTGGATGTTTCTACTCCAGACTCAGTCCACTGCTTCCGCAGGTCCCCCAAGGTCTGGAATCGGCCCTTCTCCACAATCTTCCTCAGGGTCCGGTCACCTCTTCTCGTTGTGCAGCGTTTTCTGCCACACTTTTTCCTTCCCACAGACTTCCCACTGAGGTGCCTTGATACAGCACTCTGGGAACAGCCTATTCGTTCAGAAATTTCTTTCTGTGTCTTACCCTCTTGCTTGAGGGTGTCAATGATGGCCTTCTGGACAGCAGTCAGGTCGGCAGTCTTACCCATGATTGCAGTTTTGAGTAATGAACCAGGCTGGGAGTTTTTAAAAGCCTCAGGAATCTTTTGCAGGTGTTTAGAGTTAATTCGTTGATTCAGATTATTAGGTTATTAGCTCGTTTAGAGAACCTTTTCATGATATGCTAATTTTTTGAGATATGTATGCCAAAATCATCAGTATTAAAACAATAAAAGACCTGAAATATTTCAGTTGGTGTGCAATGAATCTAAAATATATGAAAGTTAAATTTTTATCATTACATTATGGAAAATAATGAACTTTATCACAATATGCTAATTTTTTTAGAAGGACCTTTATATATATTAGGGCTGTTAAAATTTTTTATCTAACTATTTTTATTTGGCTGTTTGTACCACATACATATGTGTCTCTGTGGTAATTAACTGTATTAACTGTATTTCAGATGAATTAGAATGTAAAGCTCATGAACTGTACACGGAACTTTACAAACACTGCTGTTAAATGGATCACAATATACTGTATAAAGCAGGCAGGTCCACGATCGGGTTGTATACGTCTTCTGTCTTAAATTGTTCAAACAGAAAAAGTCAATTATCGTCGCTGTCTGATGAAAAACTACTTTTAGCGGTTTTCACTTTTTTTACGTGTTGATGAAAAGATGAATGAAATCACGCAATCTTTGTAACGAGTATTTCCATTGGCTGCTAGACCTGTCCATCAAAACCGCGTAGCTCCGCCTCCTCCCCCTCCGGTCTCTACAGTTTATTCAGGTTATTCTATCACATGGTTATGTTATGTACATGATTTATATTTGTGATGTTTGTAGTTTTTTAAAAACACATTTGTATCTGATATTTATATGGACTAAGTGTTTACATGGACTGTATTAATTAACACTTTTTATAGCTACAGTCAATAACTTATACAGTATATAATGTCTGGTAACTTGATTGTTTTAGGTATTTATAGGTGTTTAAATGGTAATTTAGAACAGTATTTCCCAGTCTTGTTTCTGCACAAACACAGTATTAAAAGGTTTTCTTAATAGATCTATGAAATAATCATATCTGTGTTTTGATGCTTTATTGATGCATAATGTTAGATTAAAATATTTCAAAAAGTATTGTTTAATATGAATTTCTTTTTTCTCTTTTATCTTATGGTTCTGTATGCCAGGAAATACTCCAAAGGTAGCCATGCATATTTTATTGTTTAAAATAATGTCATCAGGGACTGCTGGCCCTCAGGCACTTTCACATTATCAAATCTGGCCCTCCTCGAGAAAAGTTTGGACACCACTGGTATAAACGCTTTAACACAGTTAACGATGTGGGTCTACATGACGTTATACGAGATGCACAGGGACGTAACTGATGGTTGGTGCACCTGTTTTCAGTGTCAGGGTTATGAACAGAAAAAGATCCTCATTTTTGTCAGATAATGTGCTTTCTAAAATGAATTTAGATTTAATAGTTTTATCATATTTTATGAATGTTTTTATTGGTAAACATGTTCCTGCAATAAAAATGTGCATAACTGTTAAAATTTTGCTTAATTATTAGTTTGCGATTAATTGAGATTAATCACGCTTAATTTTGTTCTTTAATCGCGATTAAAAAATTTAATCGCATGACAGCCCTAATATACAGTGTATATATATATATTAGGGTTGGGCGATGTTGCCGATTTTCATACCGTCATACCGTCTTCAGAAAATACCCCGGTATACGGTATTACCTAACTGTTATCTTAGCAAGCAAAACCCGATGGAATCGCTGTCTAAGTAGCGTGTTTGAATAACCTGCCTTATAATAAGTCATCTCTACTGAGGCAGCTGCCTATGTAGGCAGTAAGACAGCAAGGCAGCTCACTAGGTGTTTGAACACACCCTATGTAGAGAGCTCCCTAGCTTTTGTGTTATCACCTCAAACAGTGAGCACCCCCACAACCAATCAGTGAGCTCCAACCGCCTACCACTCCCACCACTCCCTTACTGTGAATGCGCGAAGGTCTTAAAGTCTCCGTTTTCAAGGTAGACCTGAAGCAGAAATTTGGCATTTCACATTTTTAAAATACCGTCACCATTTTTAAATACCGTCAACATTTTGAAATACCGCGGTACACTGCCATACCGTCATACCACCCAACCCTAATATACAGTGTATCACAAAAGTGAGTACACCCCTCACATTTCTGCAGATATTTAAGTATATCTTTTCATAAGACAACACTGACAAAATGACACTTTGACACAATGAAAAGTAGTCTGTGTGCAGCTTATATAACAATGTAAATTTATTCTTCCCTCAAAATAACTCAATATACAGCCATTAATGTCTAAACCACTGGCAACAAAAGTGAGTACACCCCTTAGTGAAAGTTCCTGAAGTGTCAATATTTTGTGTGGCCACCATTATTTCCCAGAACTGCCTTAACTCTCCTGGGCATGGAGTTTACCAGAGCTTCACAGGTTGCCACTGGAATGCTTTTCCACTCCTCCATGACGACATCACGGAGCTGGCGGATATTCGAGACTTTGCGCTCCTCCACCTTCCGCTTGAGGATGCCCCAAAGATGTTCTATTGGGTTTAGGTCTGGAGACATGCTTGGCCAGTCCATCACCTTTACCCTCAGCCTCTTCAATAAAGCAGTGGTAGTCTTAGAGGTGTGTTTGGGGTCATTATCATGCTGGAACACTGCCCTGCGACCCAGTTTCCGGAGGGAGGGGATCATGCTCTGCTTCAGTATTTCACAATACATATTGGAGTTCATGTGTCCCTCAATCAAATGTAACTCCCCAACACCTGCTGCACTCATGCAGCCCCAGACCATGGCATTCCCACCACCATGCTTGACTGTAGGCATGACACACTTATCTTTGTACTCCTCACCTGATTGCCGCCACACATGCTTGAGACCATCTGAACCAAACAAATTAATCTTGGTCTCATCAGACCATAGGACATGGTTCCAGTAATCCATGTCCTTTGTTGACATGTCTTCAGCAAACTGTTTGTGGGCTTTCTTGTGTAGAGACTTCAGAAGAGGCTTCCTTCTGGGGTGACAGCCATGCGGACCAATTTGATGTAGTGTGCGGCGTATGGTCTGAGCACTGACAGGCTGACCCCCCACCTTTTCAATCTCTGCAGCAATGCTGACAGCACTCCTGCGCCTATCTTTCAAAGACAGCAGTTGGCTGTGACGCTGAGCACGTGCACTCAGCTTCTTTGGACGACCAACGCGAGGTCTGTTCTGAGTGGACCCTGCTCTTTTAAAACGCTGGATGATCTTGGCCACTGTGCTGCAGCTCAGTTTCAGGGTGTTGGCAATCTTCTTGTAGCCTTGGCCATCTTCATGTAGCGCAACAATTCGTCTTTTAAGATCCTCAGAGAGTTCTTTGCCATGAGGTGCCATGTTGGAACTTTCAGTGACCAGTATGAGAGAGTGTGAGAGCTGTACTACTAAATTGAACACACCTGCTCCCTATGCACACCTGAGACCTAGTAACACTAACGAGTCACATGACATTTTGGAGGGAAAATGACAAGCAGTGCTCAATTTGGACATTTAGGGGTGTAGTCTCTTAGGGGTGTACTCACTTTTGTTGCCGGTGGTTTAGACATTAATGGCTGTATATTGAGTTATTTTGAGGGAAGAATAAATTTACACTGTTATATAAGCTGCACACAGACTACTTTTCATTGTGTCAAAGTGTCATTTTGTCAGTGTTGTCCCATGAAAAGATATACCTAAATATCTGCAGAAATGTGAGGGGTGTACTCACTTTTGTGATACACTGTATATATATATATATTTTTTTTTTTTGTATTTGTGCGCACTTCTTATCGGCAGTAATCCACCCATTCCGCTTAGCAGAAACAAACACAGAAACATCTCTGCACAAGAGTGGATTTTTCTGAAACTAAGTGCAATGCAACCACAGTATGTCTCTTCCCTGTAATGAAATGAAATGTAAGCCCAGTTTGGCTACAAGTTATACAACAGATGATTTATTGCAATTATTTTAAACTATTTTTGTTATTAAAATATATTTGTTGTCAATTTGTATACTTTTGACAACAATCTTTTTTTCTCATTTAAGTGTTGTTTGAATTAGATGATTGTTGATCATTGATATTAATATCAGGGCTGTATTATAGTTACAGTAGCGCCTCTCGCTGCCTGAACAAAAGAATGAAGACATTTTTTTGAACTCCTTTTTTGGCTCTTTAAAAGGAACCGACCCAAAAGATCCAACTCCCCATCGCATAATTTACTGCAGCAGTTTCTCAGACCCGATTTTTTTTAGCATTTATTTTACTCAGTAACGGATGTTATTTAAAATGTAGCGAATTACAATTCCTAATACAAAACATACTTAAGTAAAAGTAAAATTACTGGTTGTAAAATGTACTTAAAAAAGTACAAGTACACAAAAAAAAAACTACTCAATTACAGTAACGCGAGTAAATTTTGCTTTCCACCTCTGATTGATATAGACCGAGTAGGCATAACATTATGACCACTGACAGGAGAAGTGAATAATACTGACTATCTCTTCATCACGGCACCTGTTAGTGGGTGGGATATATTAGGCAGCAAGTGAACATTTTATTATCAAAGTTGATGTGTTAGAAGCAGGAAAAATGGGCAAGCACAAGGATTTGAGCGAGTTAGACAAGGGCCACGACATGAACTCAACCACTCACCTTACTGTTCCCCCCCCTGCACTCGCCAGGTCGTTATTTTTATATTACAATATTTTTGTTAAGTAAAATTAAAATAACTAAAACTGTGCATGGAAGGCAGGAATTTGGACTTTAATAATTTAGATTTAATAATTTTATCATAATTTTATAAATTTTTTATTGGTAAACATTTTCTTGCAATAAAAATGTGTATAACTGTTCAAATTGTGCTTAGTTATTAGTTAGCGATTAATTGTGATTCATTTGGTTCTTTAATCGTGATTAATCTCTTTCCACTCTACAAGATTTTAGGGTGTTCCTGTGGGATTTTGTGATTATTTACATAAAAGAGCATTAGTGAGGTCAGGCACCAATGTTTGGCAGTAAGGCATGGCTTGAAATCAACTTTCCGATTTATTCCAGAGATGCTTAGAAAGGTTAAAGTCAGGACTCTGTGAGGCCAAAGCAAACTTGTCAAAGCAAAAGAAAACCTTTATTGACCCTGCTTTGTGCACAAGGGCATAGTCATGGTGGAGCAGAAAAGAGGTCTTTCCCAAAACACTGTCACAAAATTGGAATCATATCTTTTAATTGTAGTGTCCATTAGACATTGCCGTTTTCATGTTACAGGTTCTACTATTTAAGTACATATATAGTCATGTGAAAAAGTTAGGACACCCCATGAAAACCTTTGTCTTTTGAACATATTTAAACATATGAACATTTGAGCTTTGTTTGAACAAAAGGTAGAAATGTCATGGTTTGGGGCTGCTTTGCAGCAGCAGCAGGGCCTGGCAAGCTCTCCATTATAGAACCCACAATGAATTCTTCACTGTATCAGAGGGTGCTTGAGGAAAATGTAAGACCATCTGTCCAAAAACTGAAGCTGAAGTGGACCATGCAGAATGACAACAACCTGAAAGATTTCAGTAAATCCACCGGAGAGTTCTGGAATGGCCAAGTCAAAGCCCGGATCTTAATCCTATTGAGATGCTGTGGGGTGATTTGAAACGGGCTGTGCATGCCAGAAACTTCTCAAACCTCACACAGCTGAAGAAATTCTGACTGAAGAAATAACTGTATATGCCTAATACTTAAGACCTAAGGCTTAAAAACTGCTTGGGGTTTTTCACTGATGGCTTCTGAGTGAAAAGACTTTATTATGTACTTTAAGTACTTTAATGCTGCTGAACTGTGAAATACAGTAACTTGAGTGGCTAATGTAAATGTAAACCTGGGGATAAATTTTTTCTTATCAGGTTTACATTTTGTGAAATGAGAACACACTCCATGTCACATCTCTTGTGTAAAGTCAGATATTTTTTTCTCCCAACAGGCAGGAAGCCCGACCTCTGTAAATGCCCCGTGCAGGTTCTCACGGACATCTGTGACTCCTTCAAACCAGGACATCTGCAGGTACCACTTTTCCTTTCTACATTATTAATAATTGCTTTCACAGGTGACACAGTGTGCTGTGTTGTCCTCAATAGCAGGCTGTCCTCTGCAGCAGATATCTAAAATATAAAACAAGAAAAGGGTAAAATCTTCATCAATGACTGTTAGTGTGACTCATATTACTTCAGAGAATCCTCTCATATTTCTTGTCTGCCTTTATCCTTTTATCTGTGTGACTTTTCATGCCATTGTTTTTCGGTCCAGTCTGTTTTCATGTTGTTTACTGCACGTTGCATGCTTCTGTTACATTATTATTTCTGCTTGTCTCTTGTTCTGCTTCTGTGTCCATTTCCTCCTATTGTACAGTTTTAATGGTGGTGCTCCTGCCCAAGAGCAGGTTTCTCAGGAACCTAAGCAGACTGCTGTGGTGCTTCTCAACTCCAATAATAAACCCTCAGCATCGCAGAGCTTCACTATGACAACTTTTTGTGTGGAGTCGCCTACCAAACCCAAAAATAAATCTGTTTTTGGATCGGAGTGGCTATCTCTACTTAAGCCCTCGGTCAACCTTAAGCCTGACACTGGCACACTCAAGTTCTCCAAGTCTCTGAATGACGTGGGCCGGAAGATGGATGGGCTGTCTGATTTCGCCGAACGCACATGCTCTGATGGTGATCTGCGCTCTGAGGCGAATGAGGACACTGATTGTGGGCAGAGCACCAAAGCTCTCGCTGTCAAACTGACTCACTTGCCTCTTCTCTGCCACCATCCCTCCCAGCAGCCATCTTTCTCTAAATGCTGTGGTTATGGAAGTATCCACCCCGCAGATATGCAGAAGAGCTCCAATCTGTTGCACTTCTTCTTTCCTTTCCCACGCTCCCCTACAGCAGGCAGCATTCCACTGGCCAAGCCATCCGGCGCCTTGCTGGAGGCAAGTGAGGCCTGCAGCGAGGACATAGGTGATGATGATGTATTTGAGGAAGACTTCTCCGTCTGGAGGTCCAAAAACGAGGAGCAGCGTGCACCTCTCTGCTCCATGGATGAGGACGGAGACCTGGACCACTGCTCATCACCTGTGATGCAGAAAACAGCTCCGCTCTCACCATACTCTCAGACGGGGGACTGCTGCAGGTTGGTGGGGCTTCTGATGTCTGAATTAGCCCCTCATTATCCACATGCCCTGTCTGTAGAGGTGCTCCATTTAAGTCAAGTCCCATCCCACCTGCTCTTCCAACTATCCCTGCTGCTTCAGTCTGTTTAAAACCCACTAGGTTGTACAAATATTAGTAATATTAGTATCTTGTATAATCCTCCATCTGCTAATTAATGCCAGTTAACACATAAAATCAATGAGTGATCATTTGCAGCGTTCTGCATGTGAAATATTATACACAGTTCATTTATTTATTAGGATTTTAAAGTCATGTTTTACACACTTGTTACATTCATGACAAGTTTAATGTCAAACACATTTTGTGTCTCCAATTCACGTCACTTGCATGTCTTTAGACTGTGGGAGGAAACCGGATCTCCCGGAGGAAACCCACAAAGACGCGGGGAGAACATGCAAACTCCACACAGAAAGGACCCAGATCGCCCCAGCTGGGGATCGAACCCAGGACCTTTCTTTTTTTCTTTAGATTTTTTGCACGTACAATTTTTACCCAACTGCATAATGCTTCCTCTCTACTGGTGCTGACCCCCACCCCTGATTGAGGAGAGCAAACTGACACACGTCCCTCCGATACATGAGCAGTAGCCGACAGCATTTTTTTCATATGCAAATCAGCCCTGTGCACAGAGAACCACACCCTTATCAGCATTATTCCTCTACTCTGTGCAGACACCATCAACCAGCCAGCAGAGGTCGTAATTGCATCAGTTATGAGGTCCCTATCCGGCTCCCACCCTGTATGAACAACAGCCAGCCGCCCAGCCGGATGGCAGAGCTGAGATTCGATACTATGTATTTAAAACCCCAGCTCTGGTGTGCTAGCATGTTTTTACCACTGTGCCACCTGAGCGGCCGGACCCAGGACCTTCTTGCTGTGAGCCGACAGTGCTACCCACCGAGCCCATTTACAGTTTAATATTTGTGTATAATATGCATAATTACACAAAACTACAAATGTATTGGTTTGCTGTGGAGATTCAGAGTAAGCATGCATCCAGAAAGGCCAGTCAGTATAAAACTCTACATTTGGTTACCTGGCACTTCATTATTTTTTAAAATGCTGCCAAGTTTTATGAGAGAAATTCTAGAAGAAGATCTGATTAGAACCCAGGTCACAGTTGAAAAACACAGGCTACCAAAGCAAAACAAGATTAATGCATTTGCTTATTTTTGAAGCTTTCCTAAATGCACTGTGGGTTAATTTATGAGCTTTATAATTGGCTTGGAGCCATGATTTACCACCAGGATGCAGTTGGAATCTGTTTTGTTATTCTTGTATGCCTATGTGAGTATGCTTATTGCGTGAAAATATTCTGATTTAAATTATTTAGCAAAATAATGAAAGGCAAATGAATTTTTCTGTTGAAGTGATTTAGTGCATTTCCCGTTGAGGTATTAGGCTTTGATGTGCAGGCAGTTTGTCTCAGCTTCTGTTTCAGTTGTGTTTCATTCAGTTTTGTGAGGCACAATATTACTATTTGGGTCGTTCAGAATTTAGGAACTTTGCTAAAACCCTGTTATCATTTTCTTCCTGTGACATGGACTGTTATGCCCTTTTTTTCCTTCTTTATTTTCAAATGCTTGCAGAACACCTCACGGTCTGAAAAAAATAGCAAGAGAAGATGGTTCAGTGGCCCTGCTCCTAAGGGGTTTGTGTATACTGGTGTGTGAATGTTTTGTACTGAGTGTGTGTATGTTGCAAATAAGGATGTATATGTATATACACCGACTAGGCATAAAATTATGACCACTGACAGGTGGACAACACTAATTATCTCTTTATCACGGCACCTGTTACTGGGTGGGATATATTAGGCAGCAAGTGAACATTTTATCCTTAAAGTTGATGTGTTAGAAGCAGGAAAAATGGGCAAGCGTAAGGATTTGAGCGACTGCAGCTCTTGTGAGGTGTTCCTGGTCTCCAGTGGTCAGTATCTATCAAAAGTGGTCCAAGGAAGGAACAGTGGTAAACCGCAACAGGGTCATTGATGCACGTGGGGAGCGAAGGCTGGCCCGTGTGGTCCGATCCAACAGACGAGCTGCTGTAGCTCAGATTGCTGAAGAAGTTAATGCTGGTTCTGATAGAAAGGTGTCACAATACACAGTGCATCGTAGTTTGTTGCGTATGGGGCTGCATAGTTGCAGACCAGTCAGGGTGCCCATTCTGACCCCTGTCCACTGCCAAAAGCGCTAACAATGGGCACATGAGCATCGGAACTGGACCACGGAGCAATGGAAGAAGGTGGCCTGGTCTGATGAATCACACTTTCTTTTACATCACATGGATGGTCGGGTGCGTGTGCGTCGCTTACCCGGGGAACACATGGCACCAGGATGCACTATGGGAAGATGTCAAGCCGATCCATGGAGGCCCCACCTCACAACTTACAGGAGTTAATGCCTCGACGGGTCAGGGCTGTTTTGGCAGCAAAAGGGGGACCAACACAGTATTAGGAAGGTGGTCATAATGGTATGCCTGATTGGTGTATGTGCATGTCTTCAGTCCGAAAATACTAAAAGGTCAAACAATAAATGACTTTCGTAAGCCCCAGAAACCCAAGTAAATACTGGATTACCTTTAACGATACAGCCTTGTCTTATTCACACATCCAGTTTCACGGGGGTTTTTTACCCAGTAGCATTTTTTATTGACTTGTCTGGCCTTTTTAGCAATTCCACCTACTACAGATCTTTACATAATGAATCATTACCAGATGGTTTATTCATGATTCACTCTTAAATGATTCCTCCATAATACAGATTATTTTATGAACTGCGCACTGTGTGTCTGTAAGGATTACTCCTCCAGCATATTTTTACCTTTAATTAAACAAGCTCTCTGTGCACTTGTGGCGCAGAAGTAAAATTATGCTAGTCCACTAGATCCAGGGTTCAAATCCCTAGCGTTGTTCTCGGCTGGTCAGGCGTCTGCTTACAGACATCATTAACTATGTCTGGGGCAGGGGGTGTCCGAGGCCCTGCCATGGATAGGTGTCCTGTAGGGGGTATGTATTGCACCCAGGGATGACGGAGAAACCAGACCCACTATGACCCTGACCAGGATAAAACATAAAAATGAAATGAAGTAGAAAAAAACTAATAAACAAGCTGTTAAAATAATGACAGGTAATACAAAACATGATAGAACTGACATATCATACACTGATTAGACATAACATTAAAACCACCTCCTTGTTTCTACACACATTGGCTTCACTTACCATATAGAAGCACTTTGTAGTTCTACAAATAACTGACTGTAGTCCATCTGTTTCTCTGCTTTCATGCTGTTCTTCAATGGTCAGGACTCTCCCAGGACCACCGCAGAGCAGGTATTATTTGGGTGGTGGATCATTCTCAGCACTGCAGTGACACTGACATGGTGGTGGTGTGTTAGTGTGTGTTGTGCTGGTATGAGTGGTTAAGACAGAGCAATGCTGATGGAGTTTTTAAGCACCTCACTGTCACTGCTGGACTGAGAATTGTCCACCAACCAAAAATATTCAGCCAACAGCACCCTGTGGGCAGTGTCCTGTGACCACTGATGAAGGTCTAGAAAATGACCAACTCAAACAGCAGCAATAGATGAGCGACATAGATGAGCGACATCTACAAGGTGGACCAACTAGGTAGGAGTGTCTAATAGAGTAAATAGTGAGTGGACACGGTATTTAAAAATTCCAGCAGCGCTGCTGTGTCTGATCCACTTATACCAGCACAACACACACTAACACACCACCACCATGTCAGTGTCACTGCAGTGCTGGGAATCATCCACCACCTAAATAATATCTGCTCTGTGGTGGTCCTGTGGGGGTCCTGATTATTGAAGAACAGGGTAAAAGCAGGCTAAAAAAGTATGTAGAGAAATAGATGGACTACAGTCAGTAATTGTAGAACTACAAAGCTGATAAAATGACAGTAATTGTAGAAACAAGGAGGTGGGTTTAATGTTATGGCTGATCAGTGTATAAAAGGTAGTTCTGTGTATAAGGAAAGTTCATGACTCGGGACTGTTTGTAACTTCTCTACACAAATAAATCCTGGCCAAAGCTAAAAGGAGAAATAATAAGGAATAATAATAAAAATTTAAAAAGGGACAGAATTGTAATAAAAGCGTATTAAAGGGATGGATACTGTTAGTTTGCGTCTGCATTTTAGTGCAGCATAATAAGCATTATATAAGCTAAGCGTTCTCTAGGAACATTAAAGATATGCAGAACAAACACATCTCTGAAATGTTTATTCCCACTACAGTATTGTATCTGTTGACCTGGTAAATTGTTTTGAAGTGATGTCACACATAATGTAAGGGGCTTCAGTGGGTTACAAAGTCTGGTGTCAAAAACAAAGTAAAAGAATAAGCTGAGATTGAAAAGAGATTCATAGAGCTTGTTGCCGGAAGCAGGAATGACGAACTGCTTCCGAGGTGTGTAATGTTGTGCTAAAAGCACTTCAGTGCATCAGCGCTGCCTCACTTTCAGAGAATATCAATATTATGACTTACCGCTTATTGTTTCTACAAAATCACAGTTCTATAAAAAGAACCAAACCTCATATAACTTAGTAATAAAAGTTTAAAAATGATTATATGAGAATATACAGCATTAGTGTGTGAATAAGTATGTTTAAGCAATATGACTCTCCCTCTCCAAACAATGACTTTATATGATGTATAGTCATGTCCAGAAATATTGGCACCCCTGCTTTTCTCCCAGAAAATTGTAGACATTAAAACATTTATGTCTATTTCTTTTGTTTTATAGTAAAGCTGAGTAAAAAGTCAAATCTAATATTATCACTTACTCACTTTCTTAACTGCTTATCCAATCAGGGTCGCAGGGGGTGCTGGAGCCTATCCCAGCTTTTCAGTGGTCGCAAGGCACACAGTAACACCCTGGACAGGACGCCAGCCATCGCAGGGCAGACACACATACACACACACATTCACCTATAGGGCAATGCAGTGTCTCCAATTAACCTGACTGCATGTCTTTGGACACAGACACAGGGAGAACATGCAAACTCCACACAGAAAGGACCCAGACTGCCCCATCTGGGGATCGAACCCAGGACCTTCTTGCTGTGAGTCGACAGTGCTACCCACCGAGCCACTGTGCCACCCAAATCGAATATTATTATACACAGAACTCTGGAAATGGAATTGACAATAAATGTCTATCTACAGTATATGTCTATCTAAATGTCTATAATGTTTATCTCTTTACTGGCATTTAGAGCCACTCTCGTTGTGCCTGCTGCTTTAGGTCTTGCTCTTCCAGCTGATGTTTTGAGATCTCTCCAAAGGTGTTCAATGGTATTTAGATTTGAACTCATTGCTGGCCACTTCAGTGATCTCCAGCGCTTTGTTCAATACATTTGGGTGTTTTGGAAGTACGATTTGAGTCTTTGACTGCTGGACGACCCATGACCTCTGATGGAGACGTGACTCCAATGTTTTGACACTGGGCTCTACATTGTGCTCTAAAATTCTTTGGTAGTCTTCATGATGCCATCCAGTCAAGGCATTCACGGTCAGAAGCATCAAGGCAACCATAAAACATCTGTAAAGCTCCACCATGTTTGACCATATGGGACAATGTCCTTGTTTTTAAGGGCCCAGCTATATTTTCTGTCAATGGTACAATGATGTCCTTTACCAAAAGCTCTATTTTGGTCTCATCTGTTAACAGGATCTTCTCCCAGAATGATTGTGGCTTTCTTAGGTTCTGGCAAAATCCAGTCTTTTTCTTTATTTTATAATAGTGAGTCATCCTGGACCTGTAGCGCGAGCTGACACACTTGTGCCTTGTGTCTGCAGGTCAGCTTGAATCTATGGAGGTTGATTGAAATTCTTTATCCACCATCAGAATAATCTTTTTTTGCAATTCTTCATTACATTTTCTCTCCTGACCATCTCCAGGGAGGTCAGATACAGTGCCATTGGCTGTGAATGTGTTAATGACATTGTTCACAGTGGACACAGGAACACTCAGTGTCCTGGAGATGGAATTGTAACCTTAAGATTGTCCATCGTTTTGCATAATTATGATTCTTACATCCTCTGACAATTATTTAGTCTTCTTTTTCTCCCTGCTCATTGTGGTACGTACAGACATAAAGATCAATTTTCCTCCATTTAATCTGGTTGCCAGTATGATTTCTATTATTACTAGAAGAACTGGTGCATTTTCTTAATAAAGAAGTGAAATATTTCAGAAATACTTTTGGCCATAATTGTATTTAGTGTTTTGTGCTCCGTGAAATGATCTGTGCTTTAGGCTGGTACTGTTGGAATGAAACAGGTGTTCAATTAAGCTATAATACCATTTTTGGCAAAGTAGTCACATATTGTGGAGTAAATATCAGCATCCAAGAGCTTTTACCTGAGCTTCTGAAGATAAGAAAGAAAGAGGAATAGTACTGTGTGATAATTGGATTGAGATGCTGATTGAGAGTCTGTGTAATGGGTTTATGTTCTGATGTAAGACTGAAGCGCAGAATGGTGACTCTGATGTCTTATTATCTTTATGCCAGGAGTTATAAAGCTAAATTTAGCATAATGCTTTTAAGAAAACATATTCTTTATGGACCTTACATGTGGGAGATAATGGAATTTGGAATCATAGTGTTAGCAGCCTTTGCTTTTGTTTAGTCTCTGCTGATTATAGGTATCTGATTTATTTCATTCGCCATAGATAAAACAGTGTCTGTTGGAAGATGGATCACTTATGCTTTGCTGTAAACTGTAACTAAATAGTGCTGCTTATGCCTAGTTCACACTACATGATTTGTGCCCTGATTTTCGCTCACCAACTGGTCGTCACTAGATATGGCAGCTCGGAAGCAAGTCAGCGTTTGCTCTGGGTTCAAAACTCGGCTCTCGATCGCTATGTGTGAACTGTTCAATGACTCGATCCAAGCACTCGCCAACTGAAGAAAATTATCTAGCATGTTAAATATCTGAACAGGTCGGCAACTCATCATGTAGTGTGAAAGGCATTGCAAGTAGGTTGCGAGTGGCAGCGGATGCTATGTGGAACTACAGCCAGTGAAAACGCAGGATAATGGGTGAGGGGAAACCCAGGGGAACCCACGTTTTTAACATGGGACAGGGGCATAATATAGTTTATATCAAAATACATCGGTACACACACAAGCTTTACAGTATTTTTGATGTTATCGTCCACGCCAAACCATAATACCAACAATGCATTGCAAAAATATTTATTTACCTCCAACTAACTACAGAACAGACAATCCCTGCTGGTTACGTAGCCCAATCCACTCAGATTCATTTATTTTTCCTACTTGCTTTAAGGGCTGCACATCGACGCACAAACAACTTCAATCACTCGCTTATTGTTGACGTGCACTTTTGGACATAGTATTGTCACTTCTCACGTGTGTTTTCGTGACAAAACGTAGTTTGGGAGACCAGACTGATTCGTCTGTGATTCCTCCTGATGGTAGATTGTGAATTGTGTGACCCCCTATCGTCGATCAATTGTGTAGTGTAAAATCCAGAACGACTTAGGACACTCCCGATTACAAGAGATCCAGTTGTGTAGTGTGAACTGTACAGCAATATGAACAACTGGAAAGTCGTGTAGTGTGAACTTTGTCATTACTTTGTCTTTTTACAGTTTCTATGCTAGAAAAAAACAAAAAACATTTTAAACAAGTGAGAATATAGTTACAAACACATTTTTACCCATGTGAACACCCACCAGCAGTTTGACACTAAAAGTCGTCCCACTTTTGTCTGGTGGAAATGGGTCAGTTTATAGTCTTGGGTAACAAGAAGAAAAATACAAGTGTCTTCTTCACCTTAAATCAATCTGCTCAGCAAAGATGCAGTTCAGTCTGAGGTGTGGTTGTTTTAAGATTAAATCTAAAATTAGTAGTCTGCTAGCATGGTAAAAAGCAAGTATGGTGTGTGTGTGTGTGTGTGTGCATGGACATGACTACAGACCTAATATTTTATAAGCCAAAAGATACCCTGAATGTGGAGTAAATTAGAATTGTTGACTCTCAAAAATAAGACAAAGGAATCTCTTCAGGAGAATGTGGTGGAGACTTTTGCTGGAGATTGGATTGCTTTTTGTGACCAAAAATCTAAGTAGATGAAAAGATGAAAAGGCATGTTTAAACCCTGCACTGTGTGTAACACCAGTGCAACATTTAAGACCTGCACAGTATTGCACTGGACACAACTACACACCTGTCCATAACCCAACTACATTCACTACCTTATGTTATGTAACCAACCACATCATCAAGGGTTTGGCATGTTTTCCCCATTTTTTAGAATAGTTCTCTGATTACCTTCCAGCTCCCAAGAGGATGGATTGGCTAATCTGTCTTGTGCTTTGGGAAATGATCTGTGGTTTAGGCCAGTACTGTCAAAAAGAAACAGGTGTTCAGTAAACTGCCGTCTTTGAGCAAAGTAGCAACAGGTTGTGGAGTAAATACCAGCATTCAGGAACTTTTTACCTAAGCTACTCAAGACATGGTACTCTGTGATAATTGGATTGAGATGCTGATTAAGAGTCTGTGTGATGGGTTTATGTTCTGACTAATGTAATACTGACTACAAGTCCACTGTTCTTTATTTTATAGCAGGTATAAAACCTATTGACACTTTCTTTTTTATTATATTATTGAAAATTATTTTGAAGTTGTTAGAATGATCTGACTGTTAACACATCAAAACAAACTGTGCTGGATCTGAGCCTGTAATTCCTGTTGAGCATAGCAGGTGGTGAGCTGTATTTGTAAAGCAGGTCTTCTGAGCAGTGCACACTTATCAGCTTTCAAAATTGGCAAGCAAAAGGAATTGTCGTCTCTTATCAGAATACAAGATCCTATTAGCAAACACAGCTGCTTAGGTAATCAAACTTATTTAACTGAGCCCTCATCTGTTTTAATTCACCACCTCCAACAAAGATGCCAGTTGTCTATCTATCTGTCTGTCTATCTATCTGTCTGTCTGTCTGTCTATCTATCTATCTATAGCTGCATATGTTATAGAGATACTTTAACCCAGTCATATTAAACTCACGAAGTCTTTATGCTGCCCATATTTGCTGCATTCAACATGTAAACTACAAGTAACTATCACCGCCCTATCATTAATATATCCCTGACTATAACGTGCAAATTGTTATCAAACAGGTGTTTATATTTCCATTTTTTTGAACAGGTTGTTTATTTGCCTCACATTTGTTGGGGGTTATACAACCATGTAAACCAATTCCTGATCATTTTCACAAGATTGCTGCACATGTTATTATAGATATCACTGCACTTAACAGTTAGTAGCCAACATTGTGGGTTTTGGCATTTGCTGTCCTTCCCAAACATAAATCTGTATGGTTATTGGAATTATGGTAAAGTTGACTCATTAGACCAAATAACTCACTGACCAAGAAGTCACTTATGGTCTAGTTTTTGTGTTTTTACTGAAAGTTGTATATTGGTACAAACTAAATATATTTAAAATAAGAGACAAAATAGATATGTACAGTTAATACAATACTCAAGTTTCAAAGTTTAAAAACTGGAAATTGGTAACAGGAGAGGATTGCTTGATTGAGTGTAAAAGGACGACCTACCAAAGGATCAGTCTTTGCGATCAAAGATGAGCTGTGACTCACCACTCACTTTTTATGATAGAACTGTCAATCAACATCAAGAACATTTCTCAACACAAGGTTGCAAATAATTTGAAACAAGCAACAAGTCTGAAACAAGTCTTTCATCTACAGTACATCAGTGAAGATCAAGACCAGAACTGCTCACTTTTAAAATATATATTTTTTTAGAATATCTTAGGCCTATCTCTAATATTCCCCTCTGGTAAATATTATTATGTCAATACAGTTGGCACAGTCAGTGGTTGTTTTTTAGTTCTGTACTGCTGTGATGACTTACAAGCTACTTTTACAAACCTATAAACAGCAGTGTTGCGTAAGCCCTGTAATGCCTTCTTTATTTGAGGACAGATTGATAATCCACCCCATGTTACAGCTAAAATCTTTTGTAAGTGGTGTGTGTCCCTCGCAGGGCTTCTGGCAGTTTTGTAGTCTATTTAAAGTTCATCAATTTGACTCAGACTGCTTTGAGATTTACTTTGACTTGGTGCTTTTCTCAGTCGAACAAGGCCATTGCCAGCTTTACAAAAATACTAATATCTTTGCTTACCTTTGGGCATTTGCACTTGGGGCTTTGCACTGTTATTGGACAATTATACAGTTAAGCCAGAAAGTCTGCACACCCCTTTCACCTTCTCCACGTTTTTATTATATTACAGACTCATTCTATAATAGATTAAGTTCTTTTTTGCCTCAAACATCTACACACAATCACCAATAATTACGAAGTGAAAACAGGGTTTAGAAAGTATGCAATTTTATTTTACAGACAAAAATAATCGTACTAGTGGTGTCATTGGTAATGAGACACAATGCTTATTAATTTGATCTCTCAGCAGCCATTTGTTTTATTACACGTTCTTTATTAGCTGCAGTTAAAATTACAGTTCTTGTTTATTTTTGATTCAGTGGTATTTTTGTGATGTATTGTGTGGATGCTTTGTAATTAGAAACCCTCAACCATGATTGATCTGCTATTATCACAGGAGGAGTTATTAGTAATTGAATTGTGTAGTGTGAGAGCTGCAGTGATTTATAGATATTAAAACAATATGTGTATTAGTCTTTACTCATTTTTGCAGTAGAAAACTTCACCTTCATTTGTCTATTCAGCAGAAACAAATGTCTGCCTAGCCTTCATGTGGTAATGGCTTTCTCTGGTTTAATTTGCAGGCAGTGGGGAGGATCTGGTGCCAGTTCTATTGATCGTTATCAGAGATGGGTTATTTCAAAAGGAAAGGGAGACATACGATTGGGTAGTTAGATTGAAAGTAATCACATTGCCAAGATTATTCCCCATGTGGCACCTTTTTCACAATAAAAAACTGTGTTCAGTCTGTTGGATACAGATTTATCTAAAGTGTCTTCAGTAGTGACAGTGTGTGGGCCAAGAACTGACTGAATTCCAAAACAAATGTCATAGTGGGCTTTTTTTGTTTTTCACAATACCTTTTGTTCTCTTTTGTAATTAAATATGTATCGCTACGGTACCTGTAGACAATCAAAAATTTGTGAAAAATAACATCAACCAGGTAGACTTTTCACATCATTGCATGCCAACGGTGCTGAACTGACCACAGAAGTGCTGTAGACTGAAATCTTCCATGTTTGGCTTACATGGAACTGCTGCAGCTTAGCTTTAAAGCAAACCTTGTATACATGTTGTATGCATCATATGCGTGTTTGGAGGCTTTGGTATGTGTGTGAACCCTCCACTTTGTGTGTTTGTATGCAGGATCTGTCATTGCGAGGGGGATGAGGACAGCCAACTGATCACGCCATGCCACTGCACAGGCAGCCTGTGCTTTGTGCACCAGAATTGTCTGCAGCAGTGGATCAAGAGCTCTGACACCCGCTGCTGTGAACTCTGCAAGTTCGAATTCATCATGGAAACCAAAGTAAAGCCTTTGCGCAAGGTAAACCTAAACACAAAAAATACTATAAAGTAGTGCTGCTCATTTTATCAACTACTGAGAGCTTTAATTAGGGTTCTACTAAATTCATGGGACAATGTACTTAATTTCACACATTTTTAAAGAAAAGTGCCACATTTCACGGCAGTTATTAAATTACACTCATAAATCAAATGATAGAATAAATGGAAGCTGCAGTACACAGCACAGCCACCTATCTTAAGAGGTACGTAAATGCTTGTCTGTGTTTTGAGCTGTGTCCACATAATCGGTTGGGAGCTTTAAGAACATTGTTTATGTATGGAATTAACAAGGCACACTTAAAGAATTATTTAATTGTAAAGAATAAAATTTTGTTTATTGTTTTAATTGTGTGGAGTTTCTAGGATGTAAAATAAGCCATGTTTTTATGACTGTTAAACAAATTTTAATTAGTGGTTGCTATAGTTAGCAATAGTTAGTAGGACTGATGTTTACTGGTCTGCCACCTGAGAATGAATACCAAATAAACCAGTCAACTGACATATAACCTTTCTCTCTCCTGTATATCCAGTGTTGCTGCTTGTCTTAAACAAGTAGATTAGATCATTTGTCATTTGTCCTTGAGTTCATTTTCACAGGGCTTTAACAATTACACAAGTTGTAATTAATTTTTAAACACCAGTTTCTTATAAATAACGTTTGCAGTGTGTTGTGTCCAGAGCATTTGTCAGTCATTCTGTTGGTGGTCTTTGTATCTCTGTGTGCTTTCAGCTGTAACAGGCTGCATTTGAACATGTCAAGGTCAGGTGTCTGTCACTTCTTCAACATAAAAGCATGTTTATATTATCAGATGAAGGTGTAATCCTCTCTCACAGTGAATGTATTATCCTCTATTCTGCTGTGTGGATGTTATGTCAAGCAATTTGGTCTTTTCATCTTGAGCATATAAGTGTGGTTATAAAGGATATTCATAGGCAATTCAGTATGTGAAACAGTTAAAGTTTAAGATTAACACACTTGTGAGGTGGTTAATTAGACACAACGGGTCATATCTGAAGGAGTAAAGACCAGATTGAAAGTCAATTGCTTGGTGTTGCAACTGCAATGCCTACTGTCTGGTCATAGCAGTGAAGATATACAGAGAGCTTAGCATGTTCTTCCATATGTTCTTAAGCTTCTTTAGGAACCTGTCGCTGTGTGATGCTATTGTGTGAGGAAAATAGCTGGTGGCGCCACCCTGGTGAGGCTTGGTTTTATGCATGGATTCATGCGCAGAGATTTTGAGCACGATAGGGAATTAATTGTGTTTAAGTATTGGAGGAAAAAGGGAGAAAATTGCCAAAGGAGTTAGAAAGAAGGCTAAAACAATAAAATATTCTCAACAGTTTCAAATTAACATGTGAATTTTGCACACCCATGTTTATATCTAAAATTCATGTAATATAATTTAATGTTGCTTAAAAAAAGAGTAGTGAGCAATGTTTTTCTGCATTTCTTGAATGGCTCAAGTGCAGCCTGGCCTTCTTCTTTAGAAGATATGACCTGACCTTGTTTTAAAGATACTCAAAACACAAATACATAAGAGTTGCCAGTTCAAGGATGTAGAGTGCTTGATATTTACTGGATTTGTAGCAGACCTTTAGATAGTAAAATGGCCCTGGTTTCCAGCAAACAAAATTTGGTCAAGATTGTAAACCATAGATTTCTTAATCAAGTGTTTTGTGTGACAGTTTTCAGACTTGTTTAGGCTGGGAGTATGTTTAAATATTTTAAGGCCTTGTGTAGTTTTACTTAACGACAGGTCGTGAAACTGCTCGTGGATCACACAGACATTAAATTTTTATGGTGGTGTTGAAGAGGAAAGGTTAGGTGTTAAAGCTTGATGTACTGTCTCTCTGTAAACTGGAATTCAATAAAGCAGTAAACACTAGTGATATGATATTAAGTAATTTTGTATTTAGGAAGACAGTAAAAATGTATAACTATTAATATTTAACCTGCCCTATTTAACATTCTTTTATTTTGTAGCTTTTGTAACTAAACTACTTTTAAAAATATTTTATAATATTTATTATATTTATAATATATTATTATGTATTTCTGAGCAAACTATGCATCATACATTATATGATCATATACATACAAGTGATAACAAAGGAAAAACCTAGACAGTGATGACTCTCCAAAGTGGTATGGTGGTGTTGCTGTCTATGTTGTGTTTATTTGCTCTTAAAGTTATGATTGATTACCTGGTCAGTATGATAAAAATGCTTTACACTGATGCTAGCTGTCTCTACTGGTATGGCAATGCTTGATGAATCACTAAATAGTTCGATCAGTATGAAACTGATTAATCATATGCTGTAGTCATCAGATCATTAGCAGTCATCAGATATAAATAAAACACATATGAATGTTGTTTCACCCTTTTGCTTTACCAAATTTGGGTATACACTTTAATTACCTCTTTTAGCAGCACAGTCGTTTGAGAAGGACCCCAGGGTAGCATATGGCTTTTCCAGCATGTGTAAAGCCAGCAGTCTCATTGCTCATGCTGGACTCATGCTGGTCTGTTCATGCTGGTCATCCATGCATTGACCAGACATAGAAGGTTTCTGCTGTTGAGGCAAGGAGATGATTCCCTATCAGACAACCATCCCTGAAACTCAGGTCTCGGCAGTGTGCAACCCGAATTTTTGCCTGTTAGTTCCTTGCAGCTCTATTAAAACACCAAGTAAGGTCTGTGGCACCACAAAGAGTAACAGTAATATAAAAAAATATGTATTAGCCAGAAACTACTGCTAATTGGTTACATTTAGCACAGCTAGTTTAGTTTGTGCTATTATAATTTTTTATCTTGCTATTAAGGTAACAGTTTCACAAATTGGCAATGTCACAAGGTAATTTACATATGCTAGTGAGCACAGTTAATTGTTTCCTTTTTTTTATACAGTAGCTTCCTAGAGGGGATATGTGCCGAACTCTTTAGAGAAAAAGCTGCTGTGAATAAAATAAGTTTTAATCCAGACATGACACACATGCAGAATTACAGCCTTGCCCATATTTTTGGTGGTTTAATATCATCTGACTAATCTGTACTGAAATCCAGATTATTTAATGTAGGTTCTGACCATTGGATTTACAACAATCCTGTAAGGTAAACTAGTTAGACCACCTCACTCATGTACAACATCAGTAAATAGCATCTGCTCTGGTTCACAGGTCCATATGGGTGTTCTATTTGTCTGAGCTCATCCACTTGTCCTATTTTTTTCTGTTTATATAGTGGGAGAAGCTGCAGATGACTGCCAGTGAAAGGAGGAAGATCATGTGCTCTGTCACTTTTCATGTCATTGCCATCACATGCGTGGTCTGGTCACTGTATGTCCTAATCGACCGCACTGCAGAGGAGATCAAACAAGGTCAGGAATCCCTTTACTAACCAACCTTTTTTATTTAAACCACTTTGTCAAGATTTTGCTGTTTTGCTCTCTTTGAAGAAGGTTTTATTACCTCTCTACTGTTGTGTGTCTGTGTTAATAAAGAGTAATTAGGCATGGTAATGATGCCAGTTTTTTTGCAGCTGTCTTGTTCTAAAATCAGATTAAATTCCATAGAAATGTTGACTCCCAGATGAAAACCTTTTATCAGTATTCTTTAATATGTGCACAGATTATGTAGGTTGTTGGCAGTAATGATTTCACTACTCCTGCATTTATTTTAATGTAATTTTACATGTGGCAAAATAGTAATAAACTCTTTTTAACCATGCAGCCGGGAGAATTCCAGGTAAAAGCTTTCTCCTTTCACGTCTTTGTCTTTTATCTCTGGCTCTGGCTGTTCCTTTATATATCCAAATGTGTATTCTTCCCTTTTCTTTTCTTCTCTGATGTCTAACTTCCTCCTAACTTTTTATCTGCACCAATATCTTATTTACCCTGCACTCACCTTCTTTTATTTTAATTCTAATATTTAAGCCTTACATGCTTATTGTGTATTAGACTTTTGTTTAATACACATCACTTTAGCTTTTGTGCTGACAGGGTATCTGCCTTACAGTTTTATTCAGAAATACAGTGGTACCTTGAAACTCAACATCAGTTGGTTCTGGGACTGCATTGAGTTTAAAAGGCATTGAGTTTCAAGGTATTTTTTCCCATAAGGATGTATGGGAAACCTGTTAATGCGTTCAATGGTCCCGTGGAACTGCATATATTTTAGGCTTATGTTTATGTGTATGTATTATTTTGACACTTATTCAGAAAAAACACTGAAATAAAAAGCTGATTCTTACAATTTCTCAGAACAGTGAGAAAAATCCAGCTGAACACAGATACATGTGGAGCTTTCAAAGTGAATCTGACAGTTATTCCACACAAATGCAGGTTCGTCTCATAGTCGCATTTTGATTATGTATTACCGCACCGTTCAAGCCAAGTGCTAAACAAAGTGGCTGCTTCTTGTTAATTTGAAATTAAATAAATAAATTTTTCAAAAACAAACTAAACACGTTGAGTTTAAGAGAAATGTTGAGTTTAAGGCTACAAATTTCTCGACAAAGGGTGCTGAGTTTCAAAGAGTTTAGGGGACGTTGAGTTACAAGGTACCACTGTACGACGATTAAAGGCAATTATAATGTTAAAAGCAAGACCACATAATGTCCTTGTTTTTGATTGGCATACAGATATAAATTGCTTTTATATAAGGACACCTACACAGTAGATCTGGCCAGATGTAATCAGTTTTAGGTTAATGCACAGAACGTAAGCATAAAATTCAGTCTATTCTGTACATACAGTGTATGATCTGCACTGCTAAATATAAAAATATAAAATCATTAACAGCAGTTTTATCTATTTAATGTCTGCGGAGATTACAAAAGTGAAGGAATGAAAGGCAGCAGGTCAGGAGTAATGATTTAACAGGAATAAGTCTAAAGAAGATGCTATACTTCTAAATGTCACAGCTACACCTAACGGTGAATACAGTGGCAGACTTTTTGTTCTTTAATTTAATTAATTATTTTTCATCTAATTTAGTTGTGAGGAAGACACAAAAGCATGCCTGTATGCAAAATGTACAACGTGATTGATTTTACACAGGTAAATAAGTTAATCATTGATAAGTGTCTGTGATATATACAGTGCTGCAAAAGTGCCCATTTATAATGTATTTGTCCCACTAAATAAAGGAATCTGTAAATAATGAATTATTAAAAACATTACACAAAAGGGAAATTATGAACAGCATGTAGTTGCAGTCATTGCCTCTCAAGGTGATCACCAGTTAACTTATGGGGGCACTTCCTTGTTTTTTACATGGGTTATGTGTGATAGATAAATAAGTTGCTTACATAAATGAAGTTATGTTTACAAAAAAGGATGTTTTCCATTTGCTCTAAAACCATTTGGTCTGACAATTATGTAATGCAAAATGCAACTTAATAATCTGGTTAGAGTGTAATAGTGTTTTATCATGATGGTAAAATAACCATGTTATAAGCAAAAAAACAAAACAGTGGAGTGGAGGAAACACCACTGTTGGGTTGATAAAGAATAAGGACAGTACGTATTGCCATCATAGATACACACAGGCGTACAGTATTTTGAAATTACAAAGCTGAATATTTTAGCTTTTTGGAAGCTGGGGTCAGATCATGGTAGTGATACAGCCCAAGTGTTGCAGTTTGATGGAGCTGAGGTATGAACCCTAAATGTTCTCAGCACTGCTTCATTCAATAGCTTCTTATAACAAGTCAAGTTTACTGCGTAGTCACTTATTCTTATTTTAATGTTTTTATTTTTAAACACCTTAGTGTTGAAATGCTGGCAGATTATTAGTGCACCAACCAGAATATAATGTGAATGGTGCCTGTGATTCAGTTTTCACTGATAAAAGACTACAGGAATATTAACATACATTTTACAAAGTATAATTGCTCTAGTCCAGTGGTTCTCAAACTTTTTAGACCGAGTACCACCCATTGTCAAATCAAAACTTCCAAGTACCACCTATGTCTCTCATCACAGAACCACATATAGCACACATTAATTAGGTGTGTGTGTGTGTATGTATATGTATATATATATATATATATATATATATATATATATATACAGGCAGTGATGGGAATTATGGCTTCTTGACAGGAGCCGGATATTTTGGCTTGGTTCCTTTTAAAGAGCCATTCAAAAAGTGAATCTTCGCGCTGCTAGGTAAACTATAAGACATCCCCGATATTAACATCAAATTTGCATTAAATGTAGGCCTAATTCAAACATAATTTAAATAAGAACGATTAATTTCAAAAGGCAAAAAACTACAGGGAAGAGACAGACTGTGGTTGCATTTCATTAAGTTTTAGAAAAATCCTTTCTTGTACAAAGATGTGACTGAGTTTGATTCTGCTTTAAAACATAAGCACAATAAAATAATCAGATTTAACCTAATTAAACAAGTTTATAGTTTATTTCTGAATTATTTGTCATTATACTACTAGCTCTCTCTCTGTGTGTGTGTGTGTGTGTGTGTGTGTGTGTGTGTGTGTGTGTGTGTGCGTGCATGTGTGTGTGTGTGTCGCTCGCTCATTCTCCGCGATACTGAAAGTGTTTTCGGATTTGAGTGAGTGCGCGTGTTTAGCGGAGCAGCCTGGTGATGTCAGGAACGAGATCAGTGAGATTCAAACACAGATCTGCTCTGACAAAAGCGAGAGAGCTACTGATAACGTTACTGATAACTTTACTGATCACTTTACTGATAACTTTACTAATAACGTTTCGGAAATTTCGAGATGGAAACTGCGAACGTGAAGTATAGACTTAATGAAGTACGGTGTCTGCGTAGCCCCGAATATTTTTTAAAAACACATTAGTTTAAATACAACTTGTTTTAATTAAACTGATTTTATTAAAACAGAATTATAAGAACTTTGAATTAGATTTTATTAGTAATTTACACATTTTGTTTCATATTATTTTTTATTTATAATTATTAAATGATTTATTTTTTCGGTACATGTAATTACTTTTCCGAGATTATCTGGCGTACCACCTCATGCTGCTTCACGTACCACCAGTGGTACGCGTACCACAGTTTGAGAACCACTGCTCTAGTCTATTTTCTTATAACAGGACACTTTTACTGCATTCTAGCCACTCATTCTTATTGTAATGTTTTGATGTTTTGCATATTATTATCAGTTTTTATATCCAGTATGCATGAAAGCCGGTAGCTTACAAACTATGGTTGACAACATTCTATACTAATTACAAGACACATTTGCACAACACCATTATTGACCATTTAAACTGCTATAAATTATGTGGTATGGGATTTGTGATGCTAGTTTCTCAGTGATGTAGAAACACACCAGCAATACACATTAATATATTCACTGACTCATGTCATGAATGTTCAGGTCAACACAACTGTACGCTTTGGCATGTTGTGCTTTTTTGTTAGAAAGAATGTGTCATATTTCCAGCACTAATGCTTTATTTTCTTTATCTTGTCAGAAACAATAAAGCTGTACTTTGGTTTAACTTTCAGAGCCTTCAAAAGCAGTGCAGTATTTTATTTCTTGTTCAGGACTTATGTGTATATAAAGTATTGCTTAATCACATTGTGATCCCTTCCCAATCTGATTACCAACTGAGGTATAATTAGCTTTATAGAGATTATATTCTCTACAAAGCTGATTTGAATGATTTTCTGTGAATGGCACATTGAAAACTCAAATCATTTTCTGCTTTCGCAATTTTATGATTGTCCTCAGCTGCTTCTACAGGGGAAATTGGCTGAAACAGAGAAGAGAAAACTTTTTATAACATTTTATTTAAGAGACTCCTGCTGGAAAGAATGCTAATGACTTCTTTCTAGTAGAGCTTAATCATAATGCTAAAAGTTATGGGTAGTGACTTAATTTTTAATTTACAGTAGGGATAGGCAATATAATATATAGTGTGACTAATAGCAATGTATCTTGATAGAGATGTGGATTAATTGTTTAATATGCAGTACAGATAATTATAGCTGTGTAAAAAAAATTTGCTGCTTATCTCTAATGAGCTGAACTTTTAGATCATAGATTTAAGAGAACGGAGGATGCAGAAGATAGTTAATTAAATTTCTGTGGGCCTCCAGTTAAGCACATTCAATAATGAGTTGAAAATCATCAAGTTTGTAATTAACAGACGCACCAGCTCTGGTATGATTTAGATTGTTTGGTTTGATGGTTTAGATTTTAACTTATTGGCATTTTAAACTATGTTGTGATAATTTATATATATATATATATATATATATATATATATATATATATAATTACGATTTTGTTTACCTTCCATCAATACTTACTGAGCACTTTATTTTCTACACCTAAACAGTACCTGCACTTATTGATTTTTCTTAGAAGCTACGCTTTCCATAAATGTGAACTTGTGGTTAAAAATGGATTAACTGTAGCCCATCTGTTGCTCTGCACACTTTGTCACTCCTCCGTACCTTATTTATCCAATAGGGACCACCATGAGACCCCTACTGACCAGATGTTTTTCAGGTGGTGAGCCATTCATAGCACTGCAGTGACACTGACATGATTCTAGTGGTTGTTATGAGAGTATCAGGTGTAGCAGTGGTGTTGTGATTTTTAAACACCTTAGTGTTAAAACGCTGGGAGATGAATAGTGCACCAACCAAAAAACTATGTAAACGGAGCCTGTGATTAAATATTCACTGATATAAGACTACATGAATATTAACGTACATTGTGCAAAAGGAAAATTGCTCTAGTCTCGAACAAATTCTTGTAAAGAGCACTGTATGTTTAAATAGTGTTTAGAAATTCCAACAACACTGCTGCACCTGATACACTCATACCAGTACAACATACTCTACCGTGCCTTACAGTGGGGTCGTTTTGAATGATAATTGGGGTACAGGGGATGTACAAAGCATACAGAGCAACAAATGGGATACATGCCATACACTGATCAGCCGTAACATGTCCTTGTTTCTAAACTCACTGTCCATTTTATCAGCTCCACTTACCATATAGAAGCACTTTGTAGTACTACAATTACTGACTGTAGTCCATCTGTTTCTCTGCATGCTTTGTACTGCAGTGACACTGACATGGTGGTGGTGTGTTAGTGTCTGTTGTGCTGGTGAGTGGATAAGACACAGCAGCACTGATGGAATTTTTAAACACCTTACTGTCACTGCTGTAAAAGGGTGAACCAACTAGGTAGGAGTGGACAGTGAGTGGACACGGTATTTACTCTCACACCAGCACAACACGCACTAACACACCACCACCATGTCAGTGTCACTGCATTGCTGAGAATGATCCACCACCTAAATAATACCTGCTCTGTAGTGGTCCTGTGGGGGTCCTGACTATTGAAGAACAGGGTGAGAGCAGGCTTAAAAAGTATGCAGAGAAACAGATAGACTACATTCAGTAATTATAGAACTACAAAGTGCTTCTATATGGTAAGTGGAGCTGATAAAATGGACAGTGATATTAGTGCTATTTAAATCTAAATAAGAAGTACAATACTTAGGAAATTAGGATTTCTTATTGAATACATGGATGAATTCCATTGTTCTCCCAATTTAGTTATTACCACTACATTTGTTCTGCCACATACACTCACTGGGATGGTTTTTTTATGTTTTATTATTTTTTTTTTTTACATAATGCTGGACTATCATTAACAAGCAATAACAAACCAAAACACTTTCATTCTTGGTATATCTCTACAGTGCTCGGAGCTGATCAGTTTCAAGTAACATCTATCAGCTTAAAACGACAGAACTAAAATGATGTAAATAAAACTCCTTGTTGGCTTTTTTATTTGAACACTGTCAGATTTCCTTTTAATGGGAGGTTTATATTTCCTATTGTGCTTTTGAATTTTATGTGCTTCTATATACGAAAATAATGAACTGGCTACTCAATAGTAATAAAAGTATTGTTATTAATAAAAAAATAAAATAAATACAATGTTTGCTGTTAAAACCCTCATTTGTTGGTGACTCTGTGTATTGTTTTATAGTTTTTGTAACAGAAACCTTATTGACAATAAGATTTAGATACTAATAATAATTTAGAGTCTTTTTCTGTTTCGTGTAGGGATTCTGGAATGGCCGTTTTGGACCAAGCTTGTAGTGGTGGCCATCGGCTTTACTGGAGGACTGGTTTTTATGTATGTGCAATGTAAAGTCTATATCCAGCTGTGGAAGAAACTGAAAGCCTACAACAGAGAGATATTTGTGCAAAATCGACCAGAGACATGTAAAAAAACAATTTTCGATAAGCCTGCACTTATGGAGCCTAACATGGAAAATAAGGAGCTGTTTGGACCAGCGCTGTCAGACACAAACTCTTCACAGTACACAGAGACTGAGGATTACAGCATGGAGATACTACACGTGTGAACAGCGTATTACAGTCCAGTTTCATGGGACCAGAGGATGCTTTGCTTCCTGTCAGTTGACAGGAGGGCATCACAGAGCACTGATAGAGACAGAACTTCTTCTGTTGTTTAGGTGTTCTTTGTTTGGACTTTGTTTCTGTTCCTGTAAGTTGTTGGCTAGCCATTACAAGTCGGTGTGCACCAGATCCAACTACTGCCATTGTATTGCTCATGTATGAGATGTAAACCACACCACTTAAGCTGTGTGATTTGCACTCACCATCTGTGTGAGTATGCGTCTGTGCTGGGTCAAACTGAGACCTTTACAATGCATTTAAGCACTTTTAGATCCTGCTTCGAAGACTTTCCTCTTTTAATACCCACAGACTTCTTAATACTATCAGGAATAAGGTTAAAAACTAAAAACAAGCTTGAAATTTACTCACTCTTTATATGGTCTTTGTACTCCCATACAACCTTTGGATGAACGAAATGGAAGTTTGTGAAGTTATGAGGGAAATCATTAGTTACCATACCTTGCTAAAAAGATTTTAGTGTTTGATCATTTTGGTGATTTTATAGATTTTTGACATGTTTTGTTTAATATGTAATTTATTTGAAATAAATGGATGTTCGATTGTCAAGGGCTAGATTCACTTAAGCCTTTGCACAGTCTTAGCTCTAGCATGCTCATTAACTCACTGTAACTTGTGACAGGTCCATATAAAATACACTGACCTGGCATTAGCCATGCTGCTGGTTTTGTCAAGCCCACAGAGTCTAGGAAATAAAAGCAATTCTTTATTCTTTAATACATTATTTATGCATTTTCCCTTTTCTCCCAATATAGTTGTCTAGAGCAGTGGTACCTCAGCGGGTAATGTACTGGACTAGTAATCATGAGGTTGCCCGTTTAATCCCCACCATCACCACTGTTGTTCCCCTGAGCAAGACCCTTAACCCTCAATTTCTTCAATTGTATTCAGTGATAACTGTAAGTCGCGTTGAATAAAAACATTTGCTAAATGCCACAAATGTAAACAAAGTTTCCTCCTTATCTGCAGACACCTACTCTGACCAAGGAGAGTCAAGGAAGGTCCCAACTGCTTTTTTCACCTGCCAGACACTGGTCCAAACAAGAAGCAGTATCAAGTATAAAGGGTCACTCACTGTTTCCCATCTCTGAGCAGGTGCCTTCCAACAGCCAATAGACACCGCAGTTGCAGCATTAACAAGGATTTCTGTCCATTGTCCTGACAGACATAGCCAATGGTGTCTGTGTAGGAGCCTGGCCGATTTGATCTCTGATCTCAAGAGTAGTGGGACAGTGCATTGGACTGCTGCACCACCCGAGCGCCCTTTTTTAAAATTATGTAATTAATTACAAATAATCAATACACTATCGGTCTGAGTAATAATAAACCAATTATAGATTAAGGCATCAGCCTGTGTGACAAGTCATAGTTTAAAAACCACTAGTCTAGGCTAAGGGCTTTAGTAAATCAGTTCTTAAATGTACTGTCTGAGGGCTTTGGAATGTAGACCTTATCCTTTACCTGCTAAAAGGTTATTCTGGAATGAGGAAATTCCTGGTAGCAGAACCCATTGTTTTATAAAACCTCATGCTTCATTTGCTTATATTTAGAGTTTCTTTTAAGCAATGTCTTTAACAGTGAAAAACTTCGGGGAAAAACCTTTCTAACGGAATAGTGATGTGTTTACATTAACAAACAAACTCAGTCATTTTAATTCGATCCGTCCTTCATTTCCATGTTCAAATTATCCTGCCACTTTTTTATAAACCAGTGTGTTTTGTTTCTGGTATAGTCAGTGATTTTAAAGCAAATTAGCTAAAGCTCTATTGCTTTACGGTGTCAGACATGCTTTAGGATACACCACCAGAATAAATGTCGAAGGGAAGCTTTCTGGATTGACAGTGAAAAAATTAAGCATGTAGAGATGCCTGGTTCTCCTGATTGGTTGGTGGTCCACGGTTCTGAAATAATTCCTGTGTGAACCTGCACTGTTTCTGCTTTTCTAGATCCATGTTTTGTTGACCCAGATACATAATTAACTAGACTTACAAAGGTAGCATAACTTAATCCAAATGCATTACCTGACATTGTCTAATGTAGTAGTCTTATACGATACATGTAATTCCATACAATGTTTTACAATTACACATACGTAATCTGATTAGGTCACTGATAAGTACATTTATATAACCCATCAATAACTGGGGATATAAAAATGTGGTGATTATAGTGTGTTGTTTTCATTTTTGCCTATTTAAGTACATCAATTACCCTTTAATACAGAACAACAAAATTAGGTTATTTTTTATATTTTTGGCAATAACCTTCGGTCTAATTAAGATGGCACTGTTAACAGAAACTCATTAAAGAACCAAAGATATATTAAACAGGAAAAGTAAAGTTAAATACCCTTGGCAGGCATTAATGTATTATTTTTTGTAGAGGCTCTGTCCCAAACAGTGCAGTAAATTCCGTTTTAGTGCAATAATATGGTTATTTTTAATAAGTAAAAATTAGCAAAATTTAAACATAATATACTTAAGAATTTAAAAAATACCATTTTAAACAAATGTTTCAAATAATTCTGTACAACATTTGGGCTAAACAAGAACGCGGGCATAACATTTATCATTCAGCATGTGTAGGATGTCAGATAGGTGTTGGTCTGTTAGGCTGGCGCGTCTTCAACTTTATGACAGCTCGTAACAATACGTCTGTTAATAGTTAAATGTAAAAGTGAAAAAGCTCAGCATTCTCTCGACAGTCTGTGGTATGGAAGTGCAGTTGTGCGTAAGTGTTGTGAGCAACTGTAAATGTATTTAGGAGAACCTGCAGGCCCATTTAAATCTGTCCACAGTCTGTCCCTAAAGCTTTGTCCTGGGTACCAGGGTTATTCTTTGTCCTACTATGTTTTGAGCATCCCAGGAATCCTGACTGCACCTTTAACTTGTTGACTAGGCTTATTTATGGGTTATTCATAGCAGTTTTATTCCTTAAGCCTTCTCTATGTTGTTGTATGGATTGTACATTTATAAAACTGGGATTTTTTTATTTGTTAATTCAACATTCTACAGTTTGCTCACGTTTCTGACAATTATCTTTTCCTGAGACATATCAGGGTTTTAAACATTAAGGGTCAGATCAGATTGCACTCCTGCCATCTTGTGGCTATAGATAGATGTGTATTTTGTGTTTCGATGTGACGTGAATCTTCTATTGAACTTGACTAAATGTGTAATTATGTTAATAACAGGATCAGTTCTGCATTTCCCAGATTTTACAAGGAAATTTGGGTGTATTGACTAAGTAACCCAACTCAGTTCGAATTTTATACAATAACACTACATGATCACAGGTTTGATATAATCTTTACTTAAGCATTTTAAAAAGAAGAAATGCAGTTGTGTTGGGCAGACAGGGTCTTCCCCTTCACTTCATTGCTATGAGATAAATGTGTGACTTGCTTTCCAAGCTTGCACCCCAGTGAGCACAGTTTTAAGCAACTCCAGTCTGGTGTCTTTTCAGGTTTTAACAGATTTTTCTTTGCAGTTTGGAGATCAGTGTTTGGATTTTTGTTTATATTACAGATAAGTAGGAGCTGGCTCCTTCAGTTTTTTTGTTTTTTTTTGGTAATGTGGGACCTCTGTGAAAAGACATTTTAACCATTTGAAACGTTCCTGGCTTTGCTGAATTGCTGTGCTGTGTCTTTTCGTTCAGTTTAGCTCTGTTGTAGTAATAGTACTCTTTGTCTGTGTGTCTTCACTGCTACCATTCTTCAGTAGTTTAGCTCTGATTATAGCATTATTTTATTAACACACCCAGATGACTCTGATGTGCTTAAAAATTATTTCTTACACACAATTACAGTTTATAACTACTGAAATGACTTGAACATGGTCACCAAAATGACATGACTGTTCTGGCCCTTCATTTTATTTCTTTTTTGTGATTTTCATTAATTTAGCAAATTTATTTGATTTTCATTAAAATGTTTTGTTGTGTTTTTCATTTCCATATTTAAGTATTTTGATTGGAAAGCAACCAAATAAATGAAGTAATTCTATACATTCTTAAATAATATGACTATTGTTGTTTTTGCTACATTACAGCTGTTAAAAGCAGTGGATTTTAATGTGTTATTGCCCAAAGATCAAAACTGTCACTATTATTTTCTGGAATATAAATTTCTCCATTTTTCTTACAGCCACAACACGATCATCAAGGTCTTTCATAAGCACTGTGTCAAACTAGAAAAGCAGTGGATGTGAATGAGCATTTCACATTGCCGTGGCTTTCTCACTAGCTAAATATGGTTCTGTGAAAATAAAAAGACTGTAATTTACATGTATAGTTTTGTATTTTATGTATCTGTAAAGTTTTTTCTCAGTATTATTACATTTTTAAAAGTTTGACTACGTTTCATGACTCAGTTGTGACTATGTTGTGTTGTGTTTTCAAAGGGGGATAAAGCAAGGGGGATAGAGCAATAAAATAAAACCTTAATAAAAACAGCTAGTGCCTGCGTGAGTTGCTCCAGAACTACTACTACTGAACTTAAAGTATTGTATTCATATTGGAGAGCAAATTAAATTTTTCAAAAGTTACAAAAATTGACAATTGACAATAAACTTATGAACTGATGCATCTTGTTTAACGAGTAACTACCTGTTCTCACATGGTTTAACATGCCAAAATTTTCACAGACAGTAACTTGAGGCAAATGATAGATCCACAGAACACTTAGGCTTTATGGTATGCATTGTACCTGCTGTACCATTTTTCTATTATACACTGTTTTATTGTTTTATTTTAATTGTCTCAGGTAAACACATTGTGTAGGATTTACCAGCATTTTTTTACCAAAACAAGTGTGAAATTTTTTTTTTATTTATAATAGGTCTGAGTTTGAGGTTGTATAAACCATTACATTAAATCTATGAAGCGAACCAGTTACACTGGTTTATCAGAAGATGTCCTGGGTCATTTCTACAATTCGGTGCCTTTTGTGCCCCCAGTACTGATCATTGTATTTATTAAGTAAATTTTAAACAATACAATTTCTAAACAGCTTACTGAAATAATTAACACTTTCAAATACTAAACAATGTTTTCTACCCCCCCCCCCCCAAATAAAATGACTGTATACGTACTGTTTTTATCTCTTAGACACCAGAGGTTTTCCCTCATTTTATTGCTGATTATAAGGGTTTTTCACACGTCCCTCAAGTTGCTGTCCACCCTGTTATTTCTTACTACTGTCTCTTAAAATGAAGAGCTGTTTTACATACTGACATCATTTCCTGGCGCTCACATGATCTTTTTGGAGGGAAAACAGCTGTGCAAGATGAGTGGCTAACTCCTCATTTTAATGTTGTTTTCCACTCATGTCCACCCTGTTATGGGATATATGACAAAAAGCAGTATGATTTGATAATTTTAAAAATTATCATACTAAAAAGCAGAGAATTCTTTGTCTGAATTCACTTTTATGCTAGCATGGTTTTGCTCACTCACTAGCTAATGGCTAATTTTATGTCAGAATGTCCATCCTGTTATGGTCCACCCTGTTACAACCTAATATATAACAGGGTGGACGTCACAGTGTATACGAGGTGCACGTGTAATTTAGCTTGACCAGTATTGGTTAGGAAAAGTATAACATGTCCTTTTTATAATAAAACATGAAAAACGAATTAAAACAGTGTTTCATTTTCAAAAAGTTTTAAGGTCCAAAAGGCACCCAATTCCAGGAATGACCCTCCTCACACCAGTAAACGTAAATTGTGACATCTGTCAGTGAAGCAGTGTAATTGCATATCCTCCCTAAGGTTTGCCCATATCCATTTCTAGAGGTCCACTGCATTGCAGGTCAACAGAACTAGAGATCTGAATATCTTCATGTTTTCCAATTGTAATATAATTTAAAATAAGAAGGGTTGTGTCAGGAAGGGTACCCTGCGTAAAAATGGTGCCAAATCAGGTATGTGGACCAGAATTATGCGGTGTGGTCAAAACAGGTAAAGGAATCATGATTAGGTATCCACCAAAGTCTCAGTCTTTGCAAGCAAAAATTGAACGTGAATCACACCTTTGTGCCAAAATTAGTCAGATAAATTGAACAATTCTTAAAGCAAAATTGCAAATGACTTTGTTGTTTTGCAATGTACCATACATAATACTGTAAAATGATTCAGGGAATCTGGAGAAATCTCGGTCTATGTGGGACAAGTCTGGAAATAACCGTTGAATATGTGTGACAGATATTTGGACATTCAACGTTTGGAAATCAAATGACTAAATTGTAACCTAACAGATAGTGACCTCTAGTGGAAAAACAAGAGAACAAAAAAACCTTCGTCTCCAGTTAGTCTCTGAGGAATGTCTCCTTCGAATGGTACAGTTTTCTCACACCTCCCAAAAACCTGCAGTGGGTGGATTTGCTGTTCTAAATTGCTCATATGTGTGAGTAAGTGATGGCTTATCTAGACAGCATAAACAGAGTGTATACCTGCCTGGCATATAGAGTTTCTTGGTGGTGCCAGACATAAAGCAGACCCTGACCAGAATAAAATAATTTTCAAATAATTTCAGAGGTGCTTAGAAAAATGCTCGTAGTGTCACATAATGCTAGAAAAAGGTCACACAGTGTCACTAATGTGAAGCACCAGTGCCACTTCAGTTCCAATAGTTCTCTGTGACAAAGTGATTAAGTGCAATAGAGTCCAGATTCTGTTTTTAGTCTGTTTATATTACCATTATATTGTTCATTCATTCATTGTCTGTTTTAACATTGCATTATTCTATTTAGGGTTGCTGTGGGTACAGTTCACTGGGGAAAAAGGCAGGAAACTGTGGGAGAAAACCACACAGACACTGGAAGGACATGCAAGCTCCACACAGAAAGGACCAAGACTGTTCCATCTGTGAAGCAAACCCAGAACCTTCTGGCTATGAGGCAACAGTGCTACCCATCGAGTCACCATGCCAGCACCAGTCTAATACTATTTTGATTATTATTAATGGTTTTTCAACATTTTTTGGGAACAGTGGCACAGCTGATTAATCAGCTGGTACTGAGTAATCTAGCATGTTCTTGCTGTGTCCAAGGGTTTTTTGGTTTTCTTCCACCTTATAAAACACGTGCAAAGAGGATTGGCTGCTATTTATGCCCTTTAATTTGAATAGGTGAGTTAATTTGAGTTGGTACAGTGGTAGCCTAGTGGGTAGAGCTTTGGGCAACTGGAAGATTGGCGGTTCAAATCCAGGCTCTGCTATTCAGCCACTGTTGGGTCCTTGAGCAAGGCCCTTAACCCTGTCTGCTTCAGGGGCGCCGTACGATGGCTGACCCTGTGCTTTGACCCCAGCTTCCAAACAAGCTGGGATATGCGAAGAAAGAATTTCGTTGTACTTTACAACTGTATATGTATATATGACAAATGAGGTATATCTTTATCTTAAATGGGGCGGATGGATTGGTGTTTTATCCAGGAACTACTCATTCATTGCACCCTGAGTTTCCTGGTAAAGCCAGGACCACCCCATTCCCGACCAGTGTAAAGGTGTCAGGTAAGTTTGGAGGAAAACTAGCAAAGCTACTAAACAAAGAGCCGTTTGGTACCAGAAAGAACCGACTTTTGGCGGAACCAGTAGAATATTTCTACTATGACTCACTGAACACGAGTCCTGCGGCCTGTCTCTACTGTTCATGCGCAAAGGCTTGGCGCATGCGCAATGGAAATCAGGCAGGGGCGTCCGTTGAGACAGGGACGGATATCTTTGATGCACAGTCTCCTTCAGTTCGCCCTCCAATCCGAGCTGTTTACCGCGGCCCTTCAGCGCTGGGGTTAAGTTTATTACATTTATACAAACAAATCCCTACCTCCAGATACTAGCAGGTAAGTTGTATGAGTGTGGTTACATTGCATATCTGTATAAAATGTTAGGTTTTGGAGCTTGGGTTATCTGGTTTTATACTTTCGTTAGCACGTTTAGCCGCTAGCTAGCAGGCTAGGTTAGCTTATGCTAATGACAGTCTGTCACCTTTGCTTGCTGGAGAGCTCATGTTGTGAAAATTGCGTTGCGAATTGTTCAAGGTTAATAAGAAGTAAAGACGGATTAGTCTGTCAGAGCTCGCTATTATCTATCAGTGCGATCGTAGGGATAAATCTGAGAGACCGGCTCATGGCCGGTCAATGACAGCATGCTGCTTGCTAACGTGACCGAATTAAAAAAAAAAATCAGTGGCTGCACCACAAGTCTTGTTGTACCGTACTAACCGGCATGTGTAATATGTATACTCGCAGTGATGTTTCTACTATTTTGTTACAGTTTCTGGTTCATTTAAGTTACTATGCAGATACGAATGTGATCACTGAATTCACTCAGCATAAAGGTGGCGTTCTGAACAGGATCCTGATTCTCGGCTGCAGAGGAATCATGGAACTACATGCAAAACATTTTAAAGCTAGTTTCGTTTTTCCAAAATCTGCATATTCTTAATTCTGGTTGTTTTCTAACTAATCTAGCTTTCTAATAATAGGTACTAAGCGGTTAGTAAGCTAGTTACTATTCAGTGTCACGTTACTCTTCCAATCCAGTGTGGATGCGAACCGGCTTAACCGTAAAATTGACGTTAAGATTGTGATTTGATTAGCATTAAAGGTTGTAAACTTTAGAAACATCATTGTAAATCAAACCAGTTCAATGACTCCCTTGTATTGCAATATCAGCCTGTAAGAAATAGCATGATCAGAGGCAGTTGCATCATGCCAACGTGAGCAGTCTTTGCTGTTTGACCAAGATGGCTTCCAGGTTTAACCTTGTCGCCATTCTTATCTTGCTGTTTCGTTTTTGTCTTTTACTTTTGTAATGTATTGTATCTGATGTTGGCACAAATAACATGAACTTTCAGATGTATGTGAACATGAACCTGGAAAACACCCCATTCATTAAAAAAAATAAACAGGTTAATGTAGGCTGCAACCTAATAATGGTGTTGGGGATATTTTTGCATATTTGTCACTACATCCTACACAATGTAATACAAGACAGGGCTGACATAATGAAACAGAAGCTTTGAAGTAGTTTATTTATTAAAGGTAGGTTATGCAATACATTTATTACCCATGTAATTTAGAATTATGTTGGCTTTATGCCAGGAGCAATAGGATCTGCGTCCTAAAAAGGTTTCACTTTTGACAACTTCAGACAACGGACAAGATGAGCCTTGATGTTCCTCTTGGTTAGCAGTGGTTTCCCATTCCCAGTGCCACAGAGAAAGGCCTAACCTCTTATTTCTTTCGACTGTGGTATAGTAAGCTGCCTGTTGAGATGTTTTAGCGTACTGCATGTTGCTTACAATATCTCATTAATGTGCATATTGAAAGCACCTGTCACAAAGCCTTTTTTAGTCCAATTAAACCTACTTTAGAATTCCAAATTCAGAATTTCTCAAATTTCTTAACTGATGTTTTGTGGTGCAAAGTATTCACCCCTACCCTTAATTACTTAAAGGGTCAGTTACTAGATAAGTTTTTCCTCATCAGTGAATAAAGTGGACTTTTTGCATTGTAATTAGTTTTTATTTAGGCTGTCATTGTCTTATATACAGTTTTGTTTAAAGCTCTGAACCAATTAGTTTTAAACAGAAAAAACAGCCGAAGACAAATACTTTCTACAGTACTGTATAGGTGTTTAAAGATAGGAAATTGTTCCTGTGTAAGCATGATGGACAAGGACAGGATGGATCATGTTGGCTCCATGCCCACGAATAGTCTGGTGGAGACTTTTTTTAGTTTCAGCTAGTAAGCATAGTTTCTACCTTACTGTTAAAAGAAGTGTGTTTTCTACCTTATGGTTTGCATCTTAGTTATTATTATTCACCCCTCTAATACTGCATATTGAAACCTGCACTATTTTACTAATACTTAGTGATATTGGAGGAAAACTCATCATAATGGCTTATATAAAAGTTACAACATAAAATGTTTGGTCTGCCTTTATAATTATTTGAATTGCTTTTAGTAATTTCTTAATACAGTTAGTGCCGTCATGTTGAATACAACTTCTTTAGTGGTTTTATTACTGCGTTTTGTTCAGCAGAATAAGAGTTGAAATTGCAAAATATATATTTGCACAAGCACAGAATCTTGCAGTTTGTGCAATAGTAAGTTAACATGGCACCATTCATTCCTCAGGAGAATGGCAGCCTCATTTGAGCAAAGTCATATGGTCACTCATCGGTAGGTAGATTAAGGTGTTTGTAATTAAAGTAATGGCACTTAAATCAATCAAGTTCCAACCTTACTTAACTCACCACCTAATTAGGCTGTTGGTATTAATAGTATTTGTATGTAAGGAAAATTAAACCAATACATTAAGCTGTGCAAAAAACACAATTTTATTATAGTAAGTTTGACTTTTTACATGTGCAGTGTGGCTATTGTAAACCATGCCCAGCCATCATGGAGTGCTAGTAGTTTGTTCAAACACTCCTTGCATTCAGTGAGTCAGAAAGGTGTGGTCATCTGTCAGGTCAGATTAGCTCATCCAGCTAAATGAAACCTAGAGAGGCAGTTACGCTGATAGGAGTGAGCCTATAAGAGAGACACAGGAGTTAGAGCAGAACAAACATTTAGCCATGCCCATTTTGTTTGAATTTGTGCCAGTATTCAGTTAAAATGCTTTAGTTCTTTGCTGCCTGGGTATGGTTGCTTAGAGCTGTGTAAGGCTAATGTTTACTTGAACACTGTTGTTGTGTGTTTTTTTGCAGACAGAATGGCAGTCCCCCCAGCATACGCCGATCTTGGAAAATCTGCCAAGGACATCTTCAACAAGGGATATGGTAATGTCTGCTTGAAGATGCATGTTGGCTGTGATTTTGTGACTGGGTTCCTTGTTATAATTTGTAATTGCTGTGTTTTTAAACAGGCTTTGGGCTGGTCAAGCTGGATGTCAAGACCAAATCAGCCAGTGGAGTGGTAAGTGAAGTTGAATCCATCTGGTTGTAGTAACATGTTATGATGATGTTTTCTGAAAGTTGACTCTTAAGTATATTCCTATTATTAGGATATATTCTAGAACAGTGGTCCCCAACCACTGGGCCGCGGACTGGTACTGGGCTGCACAGAAAGAATAATTAATTAGAGATTGTTTTCAATGCTTATATTTTGGGTGTTATTGTTTCGTATCACCCCTAGGTGGAAGCACCGTCTCATTGCAGCGATTAAAAGCTCATTTTACTTAATTTGTGAGCAGTATAATTAAAGCCGCCCTCCCCCGCCGGTCCGTGAAATTATATCTTATATGAAACCGGTACGTGGTGCAAAAAAGGTTGGGGACTGCTGTTCTAGAAGGATGTTTTAGGCATTTTAGCCTTATACTGGCTATACTGGCCTTATACTGTCATTTTACACACATCCACATGTGCAAAGATTAACATGCACTCAGACTCCATACAAGCTCGCTTTTTTATTGAAATGTGTAGTAGTTTCACTGTTCATAATGTTAACGCTGAAAGTTTTCCTTAAAAGATTAAATGATTGCATCTGTAAGCAGAACTGGCACATGCATCCGGGTCGATTCAAATTGGCGCTCTTTCTCTGTGGAGCTTCTGCACTATTAATTGGAATCAAGCATCAGCTCTATTTTAACCGATGTCATTATTTAAACACTGATTTCTTTGTCAGTAATAGGTCAACTGGTTCATTGTAGACATTTCTTGCATTTTTCTTTGTGCACCAGTGTAAGGCTTGGTCTCTGCAGTCTGTTATTAACTAATGTTGGGAATAGTGTTTCTAAACAAACATCATCACTTATTTATCTAGTGTGTTTCATTTCTCTCATTTTGTGCTAAATAAATTCTAAATTAGAATTCCAAATTCAGTATTTTTCAAATTTCTTAACTGATATTTTGTGGGGGAAAGTATTCGCCTCTATCCATAATTACTTAAAGGGTCAGTTACTAGATAACCTCTTTTTTCCCATCAGTGAATAAACTGGACTTTTACCATTGTAATTTGCTTTTATTTAGGCTGTCATTGTCTTATATACAGTCTTGTTTAAAGCTCTAAAACAATTAGTTTTAACAACAACAAAAAAGAAACAGAACTGACAGCCTGAGATAAATGCTATTGTCAGTTAAGTCAACCGGTTCATTGTTTACATTCCTAGCATTCTTCTTTGTGCACCAGTGTAAGGCAGACTGTTATTAACTAATGTGAAAATAGTGTTTCTAAACAAATTGCATCACTTATTTATTTAGCATGTTTCATTTTCACCCAATTTGTGCTTAATACTGACTTTTGAAAATGTACCAAGTGCTATCTATTAGGGATGTAACGATGCATGTGCCACGATTTGAATCGGTTATTCATTTAAGATGAATCGATATTCACTTTAAACAGCAGAGGGCGCTGGCGCTATATATATTTTTTTTTACACAATAAGGGAAATCTGCAGCATTTTTTTTTGCATAGTTTGCACCTATCTCAGAAATAAAAGGGCATTCATTATTTAGATACATTTAAATATAAGCACAAATACAGTATTTTATTTTAGATAGAAGTAATAAAAGGAAACGTCATCATTTGTCTTCAATTTCGTTTTGTTTAAAAAATCGGAAAAAAATCATATCGTGACCCCAGTATTGTGAATCGTATCGCATCGTGGGTAGAGTGTATCGTTACATCCCTACTATCTATACTAGCTCAGTTCATGTAACTGCTTTTCACTGTACATTGTTATTTTTCCATCTAGTATATATACCAAATACATAAAACTTACTGTTTGATATTTTAATAGGTTGACATAGCTTGTATATTAACCATTGTCAAATAATGGTTGTTTATTAGTTTATGATTGGCATCACCAATTGGCTAGTATTGTTGGCAATCTGACTGTTCAACTAAAATTATTATGGTGTTTACAATTCCTCTTTTTTGTGTTACCTCTGCAGGAGTTCAAGACTTCAGGTTCATCCAACACTGACACCAGCAAAGTGGTGGGCAGCCTGGAAACCAAATACAAGAGGTCAGAGTATGGCTTGACCTTTACGGAGAAGTGGAACACTGACAACACTTTGGGCACCGAGATCACCATTGAAGATCAGGTATGATTTACAGATTAAATTGAGTGTTTGTGATTTGAAGTGTTTTTTATTAAAGTAAAAAGTAAATTGATGTTTTAATATCATGTTTTCTTTATCTCTATGTAGATTGCAAAGGGGCTAAAGTTGACTTTTGATACAACTTTTTCACCAAACACTGGGTAAGTTTCTTGACCAGTTAGAACTTTGACCATATTTATAAAAGAACTAGAAAGTAATTTATTTACACAACAGTGTTGAGCTCATAGATCCCTGGCTCACATGCATTGATGAATGTCAGTGCCTCTTTGGGGTAGCTTCATTGTTGCATGAAAATATAGATCATGTCTAATCCCTAAATGTCTGTTTAGTAAGGTCTGCTTGGGTCAGCTAATGATAGTCTGTGGTCTCATTCATAATGCCATTTATGCCAAAATTCCAGTCTTTAATATATTACCATGGCCTGATGCATTTCATTATGTCTGGTTTATGCTGGTTAATAAAATAGATTTCACATAAAAAGAGTTTGTATAGATTTTGTTAATCTGAAGAATTATAATAATAATAATAATTCATAAATAATAGTAATTGAGAAAAAAAACTGCCTTTAATTGAATTATGTTGTAGAACTAGTATTTTATCCACAATACCATTCAGCTATAATCCAGCATAGTTGGTTGCTGTCCAGACCCACTTCAATCAGCTAAACTGTCCTGTATAGCTTTTTCTGCATTCTGGAACCCAATTTTGACTGTGTCTCCTAAATTGGTGCATTCCAGTATTTTTCAGTTATTGCTAATTTATCTCTCGGAGGATGCAAGGCAGGTGAACAAACATAATTTAATGCATTCCCATTGATTCGTACTGTCAAAGTTATTAAAAGAAAGGTGAGGAATAAAAGAGGCAGTGTGAGTACTATGATGGAGCATTTATCAGACTTTTTGTTTGCATGATGCTGCACATTGTCAAAAATTCAGATACCAAGCAAAGCCTGAACATTGTCTCTTAATTTAGATCATTGATATTTTTCCTCTAGGTGATTACCATAGAGTAAATACAGAATTGCATGTCTCATTAACACCACAAACATTATCATCAATATTTCACTGCAGTTCAGTAACACTGTTTTAGCCTAGACATTTCCAAGACTAAGCTTTGAGGGATTGCCTTTTAAAAATGTGGAAAAATAAGATTTAATCTAAAAAATACAGCTACAGCATTTTCTCAAAGTTCGGGCTAAATTCATTGGTCTGCTAAAATAGCAGGCATTTTGCTGACCACAGGCAAATGTAAGGCATGATTTATGGTGCACCGTGAAAGAGATCCATTGTTCTGTCCACCAACATGATCAAACATTCTTTTCAGCGTTCCTCCTGATTATTAATAAGTGTGTTGAAATCTCGTTTGTAGGTTATAATACAATCGGGTCAGGGAGTTCAGGGCACTTTCTCTGTTTCAGCGGTAATGCGCTGTTTCCTTTCTGACCTGCTTTGGCTTTTCTTGTGCCTTGATATTTTTTTTTTTTGTTCACTTATCTTGGGTAATGAGAAATATTAGAAAATTAATGATAAATGTTAATCCAACATGCAATGCTGTTTTGTTCCAATAGCAAGAAAAGTGGAAAAGTCAAGACTGCCTACAAAAGGGAATATGTCAACTTGGGCTGTGACGTTGACTTTGACTTTGCTGGCCCAACCATCCATGCTGCTGGAGTGGTTGGTTATGAGGGATGGCTCGCTGGATACCAGATGTCTTTTGACACAGCCAAATCCAAGATGACCCAGAACAACTTTGCAGTGGGCTACAAGACCGGTGACTTCCAGCTGCACACCAATGTGTAAGTTTACAGCTCAGAGTTTAGATTAGCATTTCATTAAGTACTGTCTGGTAAGCATAGCTGTGTGAGTCTATTTTAATGATTATAATAATAACAAACACATCATAGGTCTGCAGCAAATACTAGATTCAAAAAGACAGAGTGTCAAGCACTGTACATATTTGCTGCTTTGACGCTTGGTTTTTACTCCTTGCCACTAAACCAGCGTTTCTCAAAGTGTGTGGCGCACCCCCCAGGGGGGCGCAGAGGCATGACAAGGGGAGCACATCTAACTGGCGGAGAAATGAAGCGCAGAACCAATGTTTTTTTTATATATATATATTTTACATTTTTACCCCTTTTTCTCCCCTTTTAGCGCATCCAATTGTTCAATTAGCATCGTGCTTCCTCTCTGTCTATGCCGAACCCTGCCCTGACGGAGGTGATTGAAGCTAACCCATATCCCCTCCGAAACACGAGCAGCAGCCAGATGCATCTTTGCCACCCACACATTGACGAGTTTGGCGCCACCCAGCGTTGCATGCGGAGAGACACACCCTAAGGGCACCCTCTCCCATCTCTGTGTAAGCGCCTCCAATCAGCCGGCAGAGAACGCAATCGCATTCTGACAGAGAGAGACCCACATCCGGTTCTTTGTCCCAACCCCCATATGAGCAACCGGCCAATCGTTGCTCATATAGCCACTCAGCTTCGAACTGGTAAAGCAAGGCTGGATTCGATGGTTGCAGCGCGTCTCTTTTTACCGCTGCGCCACCTGAGCGGCCAGAACCAATGTTTTAACGTCGGAATCTTTTCACGGTGGACAATAAACAAACCGTGCTTTCAGGTTAGCAGTATTCATTCTGACAGAGTCTAGATCAGCTGTGCCCAATACTTCGATCGCACAGTACACGCTGGTAGATCGCGCCTCATTCAAACAGGTCAGCGTGACTGACATGAAATGTGGCCACTGTTTGTTTAATTTGTGGTTTGTTACCATAACTACGCCTCAGCTTTTTTGGATCAACCTACTTGTGTGAATCAGCCTTTTCCCACATGAAAAGAATTAAGTCTAAATATGGGTCCACTCTTACTGATGAACACTTGAAAAACTTCTTAAGAAATGGTATCAGCAGCTACTGTCCAGACTACATAAACCTGACTGATACCATTTAGAGCAAATAATCAGAATAAGGTCACTGTGATACCCTGTAAAGCTGAATATCAATATAGGAACTAAAGCGCATTTAAAAAAGCTTCAAAGCTGTTTAGAAAAATAATGAGGCCAACCTTAAAAAGTAGATGGTGATGACTTGTAGACTGAAATAGTAGATCTCAGGACATGAAAGTGTGGACACCCCTGGTCTAGATTTACAGAATAGAGAGGTATTTGACAGGGATAAAAAGAAAAACAGCTACTAGTACATTGATAAGACTTGAACCCTTACAAATTACTTTTTTTGCACAGATTCAACTTTGTTATCTTTGTTTGCAAATTTTATTTCATTTTTTTATTTTTGAAATAGACTGATTGAAGGAGCAGTTTAGTGATATGTCAAAAAGTGGTTTGCTAAAGTCAAGTACAACAGAAATTACTGAAGTAAAGGTGAAAGAAACATTCATGATCTTGATGGGCCTATTTTTGTCAGCATCTTGTTGGAACGGGGGCATGAAAATTTTTCATCTTCCAAAGGGGGCATGACAGAAAAAGTTTGAGAACCACTGCACTAAACCCAAGTTCAATTGGATCTGTTTGATTTTTGACCCTGTTTGCTGCAGATCCTTTTAACGCATTGCCTGAGAGACAAACTGTTAACATAATGTAGACAGAGGCAAAGCACAGACATGGAGAGAAACTGATTCTCACAATTTCACAAAACCCTGAACAGTTTAATTCAGTCTATCGTGACACTTTGATGGCATGACTGCTAGTAACTTGTGGAATGGGGAAACAGGGTTGCATTTTAAATATCAAGTGTATTTCTGGGATCGCTTGCCATGGTTTTATAGCTCTTCAGGATGATGTCTTCGCCCCAAGATTAACAAGACAAAGTTTAATGAACTTACTTTATTCTTTTGTTGGGTTTTCATCTCACAAGAATGTTCTTGTTTTTAACTAAAATACATTTCTTAACCAAACTAAATGTAAATAAACTATCAGTACTGTCAGTCGATATTGCATTTACTGTTTTTTCAAGCATTCCTTCTCAGTGGCACAGCCAGCAGAAAGCAGTTTCGCTGAACATCTGGAAAGGCTTAAATGTTGTGGTAGGCAGTAATATTCACCCAGCCTTGCCATAAACAAGGCACAGAATGCTTGTAGTGTAAAAGCCTCCTAATGCTGACTTGATACATAAACATATTTTTTGGTAGAAAATGGATATGCACAGGTTTTGTAGAATTGCTAGACATCAATTTATGGATGTTTATTTTTCTGGATTTTGTCTTCTATGATAAGCAGATTTTGTTAGTGAATAATGGTTTCTGTAGAAGTTTTTCAACACTGTCGGCACTTGGAGAAGGAACCATGATCCTCTGGGTGCAATTTGGGACAAAGCACCTGCACTTTTAAGTTACTGAGTGGTATAGAAACTATTGGGTTTAGTTATAAGGTTCTAAGCACCATAGGCTTTACTGATGTGTGTACTGTGATCTTAAACTCGGCTGCATTTTACAGCCCTCGAGTGTAAAATAAAACCCTAAGCACTGCTCAGGAATTCCAGTGCTCGCTCATTGTCGGGGCATTATAAATATTGGAACAAAGTTTAAGTATGTTGTGTTCAAAACAGATCGTTGGCATTCCAAAATAGTTATTAGGTTTGTGTTCAGCCGAATTTTTCTTCCATCAGTCAAGTTGGTTAATTAGAAATCTAAAATCTTTTGTTTCTTGGGCTTGTGTGTTCCTGGATTTGTTTTTACTGGTTTCCAGCTGTAATCTTTCTCAGTATATGCTGCACATTAATACATACTCTGGCTTTACCAAGAGAATGTCCTTAAATATATCATGCTTGGGAAACCAAATGTATTCTATTTAAACATGTATACAGTGCTTGAAAAAGTATTTGCTTGTTTTTGCTTGTGTCACACTTATGTTTCAAATAAATTACTTAAACAGAAAAACTTCAATATTAGACAGATTTAACACAATGTTTTTGACTTAATAGTATTTGGTTCCTTGGCTACTTAATCAACCAGTTAACAAAATTTACTTGACATGATTACTGCCATACCTGTTAAATCTATGTGAAGCTGGCTAAAATGTCTCAAAAAACAGAAAAGTATGCCATTCTGAAGAGGTTTAAATACAGATGGAAAGAGTTACAAAGCCATTGCTTAGGCTCTGGGACTCCAGTAAACCACAGTGAGCGCCTTATCCACAAATGGAGAAAACTTGCAACAATGGTGGACCTTCCCAGGAGTGGCCGGCCTACCCAAAATTTACTTTCAACGCATCAATGATCCATCCAGGAGAAAACAGAAAAAATATCTAGAGAACAGCAGGCCCCCCGTGCCTCAGTTGAGGTCAATGTCCAGGATTCTTTAATATAGACTCTGGGCAAAAATTGCATTCATGGGGGGAGTTGCAAGGTGCAAATTGCTGCTGACGAAAAAGACACAAAGGCTTGTCTTGCATTTGCCAAAAAACATCTAAATGACCCCCATCTAGTGTTTTTAAGACAGGCTGGTCTTAACTTTTAAGGTTCTACACCTCAAAACGGCCGGCACGATGGCTCAGTGGGTAGCACTGTTGCCTCACAGCAAGAAGGTCCGGGGTTCGATCCCCAGGTGGGGCGGTCCGGGTCCTTTCTGTGTGGAGTTTGCATGTTCTCCCCATTTCTATGTGGGTTTCCTCTGTGAGCTCCGGTTGTCTCCCACAGTCCAAAGACATGCAGTTAGGTGAATTGGAGATACAAAATTGTCCATGACTGTGTTTGACATTAACTTGTAACTGATGAATCTTGTGTAACGAGTAACTACCTGTTCTGTCATGGGTGTAACCAAGGTGTGTAAAACATGACGTTAAAATCCTTATAAATAAATAAAAAGAAGAAAACGATGTTTTATGGAAAAGCTTAAATTTATTATATGAATAATAAAAGCTTGTTGCAAAGTAGTTTATTCATTTTCTCTCCTTTAAATTAGCTTTTTTTTAACCTTTTTATAGTAACGATGGCACAGAGTTTGGTGGCTCTATATACCAAAAAGTGAGTGATAAGCTTGAGACGGCAGTTAACCTGGCCTGGACTGCAGGCAACAACAGCACACGCTTCGGCATTGCAGCCAAGTACCAGCTGGACAAGGATGCCTCCATTAGTGTGAGTAGAAAAGCTTTTAACTCCGAGTTACTCAAAGTAATTAAGTGACCTTAAATAGAGATCCACTTTTATTAATAACCATAATGTATCGTCTCTTAATGAAAACAATGTATAATGTGTGTGCGTATATATAAGAACATACTGGTTTATGTGTAACCATTATATTATTTAAAGATATTTCTGAATTGAATAAATTGTTCATTGTTCTTTCTTGCAGGCCAAAGTGAACAATACCAGTCTTGTTGGTGTTGGATACACACAGACTCTGAGACCAGGTATAGTAGAGTTGTTATTCAGCAATATGTAAGACTGTTTAATCATTACTTAAATATTCTGCACCAGGCATGATGAACGGAACCTGAAAAATCATTTCACACCTCCAAAAGAGCACTTGGAGATTACTATTTTATTTAGAAACAATGTATTGACATGTAGCTGCTTCTTATGGTGGGACAGTCACACCACTTGATTTTTTTTACATTAAAATACAAAGATACTGTACTTAAAAGAGAGTTTATACCTGATGCTTTATTCTGATATTGATGGTTAAGGTGGTAAATTCTATTTGTATGCTATTTTATAGCAGTACATTTCAACATGCTGGCTAAAGAAATTACCACATTAATAACTACCTTAAATTACAGTTTAGGTTAGAGATTCATTCTGTCCAAACAGTCTTTCTACGTTTTATCATAGGCTGTTTATTACAGAGACCATTTCTATAATCAGTGTGTAAAACAGTTTTGATAAACCTGATTCTTAACTCCTCAGATCTATTGCTGTGTATTAAAATGCTACTCTAATCATTTTGTGCAGGTGTTAAGCTGACTCTGTCTGCCCTGGTTGATGGAAAGAGCATCAATGCTGGTGGCCATAAGCTGGGGCTGGGACTGGAGCTGGAGGCCTAAAGTCCTGTTCATGTTCACATCAGGGATGAGGGAATATCAGAGGAATCTGGCCTTAAATCTTAACCAGCAGGGGAATTCTGGATGGGAAGGGATGTGTTCAAAGACCACAAGAAAAACAACCATTTTTAGTAACCATTGCAATGGTGTCCCCCCTTCTTCCTTGATGCCTGTTTTTCATTCATCTTTGTTTTGCTGCAGTTTGCTTTGTTTCTGAATCAAGCACTTCCATGCAAATAAATGAAATTGTCCTCCACTTGCTGCAGTGGGCTTTTAAGCCTGCATGTTGCATTTCTTCTTTAGTAGGACATTTGTGTGGGTTGAGAGTGAGACATACTTCTGATTTTACCCTTTTATATTATGTTATTCTTAGTCGTCTGAACACTACTGCAGTCATTTAACTCCATTTGAAAACTTCTACCTGCTTATATTTAAGTATGTATTAAATGCACAACCTATTTTGATGTCAGGCAGATAGGTTTGAAAAATGGTTGTACTTGAAACCTGCCCTTAAACTAAGCAGTTTTTGGGTGGCCTCAATTGGTGAAAGGCTGAATGTAATGGAACTTGTGTAGAAGTTTTCGGCTGGCATTTTGTTTTCTGCACAGATGACTAGGAAAACTTATGATAATGCCAAAATGGTTGTGTTTTGAGTTCAGTACCTAAAGCTTTCAGTTTCTCCATCCTGACCATGACTTGCTAAGGTTCTTTTAAAAAACCTTAGAGGTCTTCATGTGTATGTTTTCAATAAAGTCTTTGAACTCCACTTACTTGTTTAATCATTCTAAAGCAAACATTTGAATTACTATTAATCAGATCTGTTATCACCTGTTAATGCATTCATAGCCATTTATATCGGCAATTCCCTAACACAACCTAGTTCCCAAAGTCTGGTAAATTCTAAAAATGAATGCAAATGTCCACTCATTTTCTTGACCTGATTTTTTTTTTTTTTTTTTCATTCAGGAGTCTGTTGGCTGGCACAACACACATCTTTCACATAATCACCCAGTTCAAATTATGTTACATCAATTATTATTCCTGTGAATTTTCTGCATCACCTTACTCCAGAGAGTTAACGACTCAGGATATCTTTGAGTACTGACCAATACTTAAAAGCTTATAAAAGTGGTTTCCAAATTTAACTGAGCCAGGTCACCCTGTCAATATATTTGTCCACATTAAGCCAAAATTGGCTCATGGCTTTATAGGTTTTTGTGTTTTAGGAACACTTAAGCATTGTAAATTCATCATTATGGGCAGCAGGTGCATAAAATAATGCACCTTTGGATCAAATATCCACAATTGGCCACCAAATATTAATCAAGGATTGTTCAGATGCCACAACTTATGTGAGTATTGTTGCTGACTGTGCATCTCTTTACAAACACAATTTGCACATCATACAATGGCTACTTGCAACATGTTAATGCACCATATCACAAAGCTTAAGTTACCTTAAATTGGTAAAACTGGCCTCATCAGTCATTTGATTCAAATTTAACACAGTTTTTCTGTGCTTGAAGCCTGCTAGGAGATGCATGCTACAAGGAAATGTTGTGTAGTACATAAAATAGTCAATAACCATAAATGAACATAAACAAATATGTAAGCTATTAAAATACACAGATGGTACACAAAACAAAGAAATAGTGTTTCAAGAGCAGTGGTAGCTTGGGGGTTAAGGCACTGGACTAGTGATCAGAAGGTTGCTGGTTCAGGCCCTGCCACTGCCAAAGTGCCTCTAAACAAGGCTCTTTACTCTTATTTGCATACATTGTATTCAGTCACAATTCCAGATGGGAAATGCTGTAAATGTTCTCTACCCTGGCATAAAATGCAGTCATCTTAACACTATAGTACAGTGTTGCTTCTAGGTAAAATACCAATTATTGGCTATTTACACTCACAATACACCATAATGGAAAAATGGATCGCAGAGAAAATAATGATAATTAAATAAACTTATACACGAATGCCCCCTTGTGGAGGCTTTATGTTACATTATATAAATTAAAGAGAGCGTAAGATACATTGCTTGTGTTGCCTGAGTCGCAAAAAAAAATCAGACATAATCACACATTTTAATTCAAGCAACCCTGATTTAGGATACATTATTTAGGAAACAGTAACAGTGTATTTGCCACTTTTGTGGCCTTTATCACATGGTTCACCTTCATCTCTCTCAAAACATTGACCTGTAAACATCTTTTTCGGTCATTTTACAATCTGCAAAAATGATTCACAATAATAGGATTTTTATGTACTTTATTTGATAATAAAGTAGTGGAAGTTGTTGGCTTGGAGTAACATCATACCTTTATGAATACCACTGTGATTTAAAGGTTTATATACTTTTTAAAAGCATAGCAGTCATAATCTCTACAAATTAACCTAGACAGGTTTGATAGTGTTGGTTGTAATAAAGTTCAGAATGTTACTACAAAAAGGGTTTGGAAGAGGGTTATGATAGTTTCCTTAGATAGATTGTTGATATAATGTTTGCTGAAACATGCTTACACTATGACACGTTTTACAATAGTACAGTTATCTGAGGGTAACATTTAGACCAAAAACTTGTAAAAAGAGTTTATTATTTCAGTTTTAAATGGCAGGAATTTTAAAATAGGCGACTGAATATCAGTATGTACTACTGTATAATAAATTTTATTCGAATTTTAAACAATTATGATTGCCATTAGGATATTGTGTTACTTTAAGGTAACACACTCTACAAGAGTACCCCATATATATATCAGTGGCGGCTGCTGGTCTTTCAAAGAGGGGAAGCTCATTGTCGGCTTACATCATAACATTTGTCAATTTATTTACACATAAATTCTGCCCTCTGTTCCTTTTACAAGAAAATGGCCTGAAATGGGTTGCAGTTTGTCTTTCGACTTCACTCGCAGAATCCGCGATGGGACTGAAGCTCCCAGTGATTAAGTGACTAATGAAGTGTATTGCTTTGGCAATACGAATGTCCCTATTTGTCATGCCAATAAAGCTTCTTTTGAGTTTGAGTTTGAGAAGTGACGGTGTAGTGCTCAAACTAGCTGTCAATCAAAACGTGATTCAGCCTTTCCACTGATCCTCCAATCATCTTGCAGAAGCTCAGCGTCCAGACCCGCCCACAGCTCCATTCACCCCCAGAGATGCTCAGCGTCCGGGGGGCGGGACAAAATCGAGGCATTTATCCAATGACTGGCGAGTTTCGGAGCATAAAAAAAACCTCAACGCAGTCCCATAGAAATGAAGAGACGCTCAGCTTCTGCGGGCAAATGCAATGACGCTACGGGAATGTATGAGTTAAGTTAAGAAAATCGAGTCGATTTGTGATAAGTAGCTGATTCTGAACGTCTTCGAGATATACGTGTTCTAACGCATTTGTAGTCAATGAAATGTTAACACAACTGTACATATTTGACCATTTAGTTTTGGACATTTTAGGGGAAGCTGAGCTTCCCTTGCAGTCTTAGAGAAATCGCCACTGATATATACGTATATACAGTATATATATATATATTAGGGCTGTCGAAGTTAACGCGATAATAACGCATTAACACAATCTCAATTTAACGCGATTAAAAAAAATAGTGCCGTTAACTCAAATTCTAGTTCATGTTGAGACTTGACTGGTAGAACCAACGTTTTAATGTCGGACTTGCCACCGTTGTTCATTTGCGGTTTGTTAAAATAATATAACTGAGCGTCGTAGGGATGCACTTGCATAATAAAGAAATAAATACACGCTATATTCACAAGTTGTCGGGAGCAAAACACTTTATTAACTTAATCTGTTACGGCACTGAATACCGGAGTCAAGCACGCTAGTCCATGAACTATGGAAGCCCCAAAAGGGTCAAAACACACTCACTTCGTGTAGAAACGTCCACTTTTCACATTTCACTTAAAAAACCTTGTTTTCTATAACATTTACACAGATTTTATTTAATGCGATTAATCGCGATTAACTATATGAAATTCTGAGATTAATCGCGATTCAAATTTTTAATCGTTTGACAGCCCTAATATATATATATATATATATATACAGTGTATCACAAAAGTGAGTACACCCCTCACATTTCTGCAAATATTTTATTATATCTTTTCATGGGACGACACTATAGAAATGAAACTTGGATATAACTTAGAGTAGTCAGTGTACAACTTGTATAGCAGTGTAGATTTACTGTCTTCTGAAAATAACTCAACACACAGCCATTAATGTCTAAATGGCTGGCAACATAAGTGAGTACACCCCACAGTGAATATGTCCAAATTGTGCCCAAAGTGTCAATATTTTGTGTGACCACCATTATTATCCAGCACTGCCTTAACCCTCCTGGGCATGGAATTCACCAGAGCTGCACAGGTTGCTACTGGAATCCTCTTCCACTCCTCCATGATGACATCACGGAGCTGGTGGATGTTAGACACCTTGAACTCCTCCACCTTCCACTTGAGGATGCGCCACAGGTGCTCAATTGGGTTTAGTCCATCACCTTTACCTTCAGCTTCCTCAGCAAGGCAGTTGTCATCTTGGAGGTTGATGACTACAAAGCAGACATCCCAAGTTGCAAAAACTCATTTCAGGGAGGTAAGAACAAGAAGAAGAAGAAAGCAAGAACCTCCGAAGGGAAAAAAATAAATAAAAAAACCTCTCGCACACACCAAAGGATATGGATGAAAACAGAACTACTAGGAGCTGCTAACTGGCTTAACTAACTGTTCGCATTACAAACACATTAATGTTCCCTAAATAGTGCACTAGATTGTGTATCAGATCATGGATATATGTTCCCTACATAGTGCACTAGATAGTGAATTAGACAATTGGTTATGTTCCCTACACAGTGCGCTAGATTGTATATCAGATAACGGATTTAAAACGCGATCGGGGAAAAAAAGGCTGTGTTGCCTGCGTGTGCGTTTGTGTGCATGAAGCTTGTCGTTAATGGCAACGCGTCAGCGGAGTAATACCATTGTGGTGTGAAAAGACCGTGCTGTTATCACGAATATCAGCACGTTTAGAACGCTTCTCAACCAATCAGATTGTAAGGTCGGAACTACCTGTTGTATAAATAATCTTATTTCGTTCAAAACAGCAACACTAAAAGTGAAAGATTCACTACCCATAATAATAAACATGAACATTATGTCTGTGAAACTGTTAAAGACATTTAACGATTTATGGGGTTTAAAAAGGAAAAACTAAAGAAAACGTGGCGTGTAAGTCTGTCTTTGTGTTGGTTATAGGACGCGTGAAACGTTTCCATGAACTAACGTTTCCATGAACTAAGCCAGTCAGAATGAAAGTGACACGATAACAGACTGCCAAACCTTGTCGCTACAGTTAGCACACGTTTACAATACACACAGCAAAGCAAAAGCCTGGCAACAAAATCGTGTTTTGAACGATGAACACAAATGTAAGCAGTGGAACACTAGTTTAATAAACCTGATAAAGGTAACAGGGAGATAAGAGCAGGTGTGCAGCAGGGTGAGTCATCAGAAGTCGCAAATTACAACCACAAAATGCTAACAATTTTCCATAAGTTATCCTTCAGAATTAAATTTAATGTTAACTGTAACGCTAGCCTGTGCAAAAAACAATCCGGTTTTGCTTCATGTTGGTGCAACTTGCAGAAAAATGATAAAGACTTCAGTAACAAATTGAATTGTGTGCCACTTTTGTTGCTATAATACCAGTGCACATTATATACCCACTACTTTTTTACTTTGTTACAGTGCTTGATGCCAGGAGGATGAGAGCTGCTTTGGTCTGACATGAAACACATTATTTATTTTAGTTAACTCCATTCATCTAGAAAATGTTCTTTTTTAAAACAATAAAGAAATATTGCATTTTGAGAGCAGTGGTAGCTTGGTGGTTAAGGCACTGGACTAGTGATCAGAAGGTTCAGGCCCTGCCACTGCCAAAGTGCCTCTAAACAAGGCTCTTTACTCTTATTTGCATACATTGTACGTATTCAGTCATAATTCCAGATGGGAAATGCTGTAAATGTTCTCTACCCTGGCATACAATTTAGTCATCTTAACCCTTTATAGTACAGTGTTGCTTCTAAGTAAAATAAAAATTTTTGGCCTTTTACACTCACAAAATACCCCATCATTTAGGACCGGAAAAAAATGGGTCGCAGAGTAAAATAATATTAATTAAATAAACTTTACAACTCAAACAGGCTTTGGAAATGAGCACAGGCAAAACACCAAAGGTAACAATGCCGTTTAAAACACTACACGTTAGTGGGTATAAATAAAATATTTTTTTTATATGTGCTCTAGTGTAATCTTTATTTAATGTAGCGTTCTGCAACACAGACTTTACATGCTAGGTTTGGACAGGAAAATGAAGACACACAAGAACAACTGATAAGCTGAAATAGCATTTATTGTGATAATATATAGCATTCTGATGATATACACATTTAAATAAGCATCTGTGGTATCATAGCAAAATATTTTATTTAAATAAACAGTAAACATTCTACCTTTTATGATTTATTTATCAGCATGGCTTTTTACCTAGATATTAGTGCACATGCATATACTGTTTTATTTGTGATCAAAGCTCCTAAGCTGCATTTAGGTTATTACTAAACCTCAGTCTAACAATAGTTCCCTGTGCCACTCAATTTTCAATTCTGCTAGTTGTATTGTGTTAATGATCACATTAAGGACTGATTGCAATGATGCGAAATGCTTTACCATTCTCTGCTTTGACTTGAGGTGTAGGTTATATTTAAACTAATGACTTTAAAATTTTTTTACTGACAGTAATGTGTCATGAAAGTGTTGCCTGCTATATGAAGCGTTAAAGCATTTGTGCCACGTTCATCTCAGTTATTGAGTGATTGTGTGCTTATGGGAAGGTCTCAGAACTTCTTTTATGCTTTTACTCCATTCTCAGTCACAGCTGACACATCTTTGGCCTTCTGGTCTGTGCCAGCTTTAATGTTGCTAATGGTTGCTTTCTCCGCTTTGCTTTCTTTTTCCTCTGTTGAATCTTCCTGTTTCCCTTTAGACTCTGCAGTTTGGTCAGGCTTTTTGGAGTCTTTTAGTAGTGTAGGATCCTCTTCAGGTTGTTTAGGTTTTGTGCTGTCCACCTTGGGACTGACTTCCTTTACCTTGCTTGTATCAGGTTTGTCTGATTTCTCATCTTTTGTGTTTGTCTCATTTAAGGCTTTGTCTTTTTGTGTCTGGTCTATGCTTTGTTCTTTTTCAGATGAAGTCTTGGGAACTTCTTTAGATGGTGTTCTATCCAACTCTTCATCCTTAGTTTCAATTTCTTTTGTGTAGCCAGACGTTTCCAGTTTGGGGTCTTGGGGATCTTTTTTCTCCATATCTTGTTTAGGTGTTTCCTTTTTAACAGATTCTAAAGTTTTGTCTTGAATTTCCTTTTTCTGCTGTACAGAAATCTTGGTTGTTTCCTCTTCATTGGTTTTAACATGCTCTTTAGTGCCAACTGCAGTTTTCTCAGATTGCTCTTGGGATTTTTTCTCCATTACTTCAGTTTTTGGTTTGTTTTGCATTTGATCATGCTCTTTTTCTCCTTCTTTTGATTTTGCACTTTCTTCATTGTTTGCTTGTTCTTGCACTTTTGTTTCATTTTCATTTATTTTGGATTCCTTTGCTTCTGTTTCATTAACTGCCAATTTGTTTTCATCCGCTTGTATTTTTTGCTCTTCTTTTGACTGGGCACTTTTTTCTTTTTCTGTTTGTACAGTCTCTGTATCAACTTCCAATTTGCTCTCCATGTTCTTCACTGACTGTTCTTCAAGTTTAGTTTTCTTTTCTTTGCTTTCTAATGGTATTTCTTTTTTTATTTCTTCTGTAGGTGTTTTTGCCTCAAGCTTCTTTTCGTCCTTCGACAGCTTTTTTTGCACCTCCTCTGCATTATTCTTTATGCTCTCTGCTTGAGAATCAGGCACATCAGTTTTTGAGGCATTCTCCTTTGTTTCTGCTTTTTCTTGCACTTTTGTTTCATTTTCATTTATTTTGGATTCTTTTGCTTCTGTTCCATTACCTGCCAATTTGTTTTCATCCGCTTGTATTTTTTGCTCTTCTTTTGACTGGGCACTTTTTTCTTTTTCTGTTTGTACAGTCTCTGTATCAACTTCCAATTTGCTCTCCGTGTTTTTCTCTGACTGCTCTTCAAGTTTAGTTTTCTTTTCTTTGCCTTCTAAAGGTAATTCTTTTTTTATTTCTTCTGTAGGTGTTTTTGCCTCAAGCTTCTTTTCGTCCTTCGACAGCTTTTTTTGCACCTCCTCTGCATCATTCTTTATGCTCTCCGCTTGAGAATCATGCACATCAGCTTTCGAGGCATTCTCTTTTGTTTCTGCTTTGCTGGCCTTTTCAGAAGGAGTCTCCTGCTCTGCATCAGCTTTTTCAGATTCTGGCTGTGAGTCAGCATTGGGTGCTTCTACCTCCAATAATTTCACCTCACTAGCCTCCATGTTTTTCTTAGTTGTTTTAGCTGAAGCATCTTTAGACTCAACTGCTAGTTCTTCTACCTTTTTGTCCTCTGATTTTTGAGAGCTCTTTTCTGTGAGTTTTTCTTGTGGAGCAGAGTCTTGTTGCAAAGACGTATCCGAATCAGTTAACACTGTTATAGGCTCTGTTTTTTGCTCTGTTGACTTTGGCTGTTTGATCTTTTCAAGACTCTCATTTGCTGAGTCTTGTTTTTCTTTTACAGCTACCTCTGCATCATTGGTTATATCTGCTTGTGGTTTTGTTTCTGTATCAGGCTCTTGAGCTTTGGAGCTTGTGTCATCAATTTTGGTGTTATCATCTTCATCCTTCTCTTCAGTGTGTTCGGATTCAGTTAATTGGCTCTGTGCTTCTTTAGTATCCATATCAGCTTTCTTACATTCCATAGAGGCTTCTACTGATTCATTTTCTTTTTCCAGTTGTTCTGCACTGGGACTGGCTGTCTGATTCTCAGTGGCTGCTTTGTGGGTCTCCTCTTTTTCAGACTGCTCTACACTTTCTGCTGCTGTATCTGTAATCTCGTCACTGCACACTTTGTCACATTCGTGTGCATCTTCAGCATCATCAGACCCTGTGTCCAGTATTTCTATGTCTTCCCTGGTAGTCTCAGTTATGATCTCCTCAACGAACTTGTACTGCGGCTCTGCTTTCCTGTTTGGTTCTCCAATCCTTGTAACGCTAGGTAGGGTATAAATAGGTGATTGCCTATAAACATAAGGTGCTGATAACTGTGCTTCAGATAAAGTAGAGTACCTTGACTCTTCGCCCTCCAACAATTTTCTGTAAAAGAAAGTATAAACATAGCACCATGTAATAAAACTACTTGATAAAGTGTGGAATGTGTTCTATGTTTAAACCATGGTGGCATCAGGTTGTGATTTTTACCTGTATGAATAGATTTCAGCGTCTAAGGCCATTTTCACATTGAGCAGATTCTGGTACTCCTGCACATGGCTTGTCATATCATACTTTGTGTTTTTCAGCTCATTTTCCAGCTGTCTGATGGTGTCCTGTAAACAGACATAAAAGAAAAATTCTAAGATTGAGTTTTTTGTGTGTGTGTCAATACAGCAAACAAATAGAACATTTATACTGCATGGTCTGGGCTTTGACGATGGATTTTATAGTTCAGGTATGGGTTTGTCAGCCGCTTCTCTCCACTTGCTCAACATTTTTGAGTAATTTACACTAAAACATTTTCTTTTTGGCATGAATGCATCATCGTTCCATGACTGATTTGCTTCCCTTGTGTTGTCTTTATATTGTGTTAATGTTTTAAACGTCCCACCTTAAAGGTGTTGCTGTGGCTTGGTAACTTAAATGCTTTCCTAATAATTTTGCAAAGAGAGAGTGATTTGTACTAGGTCTCGGCCTAATACATTTCTGATGGACTTCATTCTACCCAAGATTTTGACTCTGGCTTGTACTGGCTTGTACATTATGCTATGGCGACAAAGGCTACTAAATGCACGGTTACCAACACAAACAGTGTAATATGAGCACAGCTTCTTTATATCTGTAATTTCATTGGCCATGAAGGGAAAGGGTTATTGGCAAACTTAGTTTAATATGAAATTTGGTGTAAACAGCATGAATCCATTGACACATTTTGCTTTGTCTCAGCAGTTCTGGGTAGTAGTGGTAATTGGCAAATACTTAGCCCCCTTAATATCAATTGTTTGAGCATTGTTTAAATGTCACAGTCTATCTCAGTATTTTTACTCAAATTATTACTCAAATTTTTACTCTCAGTATTTTATTAAATTTTTTGTGAATAGATAAAATTTTTTAAGTATAGGTTTTAAGTATTAAATTCAAATTATATTCTTTTTGTTTTAGGTAATATTTTCCATGTTTGTCTTCATTAAAAAGATTACAAAACCTATTGACAAGAAATCATTTTTATTTGTAACATTGCAGTCCTATTATCTAGTCAGCATAAACACATTAATTGATCTGTAGTGTTCTTGAGCTACAGCTGTATTTAAAATGAATTGTAAATAATAATAAATTAAGGGCAGTGGTAGCTTAGCAGTCAAAATACTGGACTAGTAATTGGAAGGTGGTTGGTTTATGCCCCATCACCACCAAGTTGGCACTGTTGGGCAAGGCTCTTAACCCTTAATTGTGTGAATAGTACTGAAATTGAATAAAAGCATCTGCTATAAATATATAAATATATATTATATAAATATAATATACTTTTGGACAACTTCATATTATCTGCAGTTAACTTCTGTTCAAGTTTACAGATATTAATTTCATGCTTTAAATGCGATTTATTACTGATAAAAAGCTAATTCACCATACTTAAAATATTGTGTTGCATCAGTGAAATTTTACCAGCAGTTGGCATCACTTAAAATGCTTAATGCAAAAAGTTGTTTCAATTGTTTGTTGAGACAATGCTTTATCTTTTTTTTTTTTTTTTTAATATCTTAAACAGTTTAGAGACTGTGACTGGAGGCGAGAAACAAACCCAGGTTCTCAGAACCCACTGCGTTGTGTGGCACCCAGTTTACCAGCCTTGGCACCATGGATAATAACTCCATCTTCTGTACTGAATCAAGTGTTAATTTAAATGCACTAAATTTAAATGGAAAGACCATTTACATAAACGAAATATGTTCCATCCCCACTGCTGTAAAAATGAGTTTATGGGGGAATGGCGTGTAGGCTATCCATAAATACTAAATACATTATATATTACTAAATACTTTGGCATTTTACCTTATTTACCTTATTTACTATTTAAGTAAGACCTTTATAGACTGAACTGAGGTTGTCACCTCTGTACACACAATTTTTGTAGATCTCACCTGGTAGTGATGGATTTCGGCGGTGTGTCTTTGCTCCAGATCATACAGCTGTCTCTCCAGTGCTTCTCTCACCCCTCTGGCTGACTCCAGCTCCACATTCTTCTCCTGTAGCTGTCTCCTGAACCGACCGATTTCATCTTTGCTGGCTATCAGAACACCCCTGTCGCTCTCGGCAGCTTTAGTGAGTTTTGCCAGCTGTGAGCTGAAGCGCTGTTCAGCCTGAGAGACGCTACAGATAGCGCGACCTTCCAGCTGTGTCCTGATGTCCCTCAGAGATGCCGTGAGCTCACCTCTGCCGAAACCGCTCACCCCTGCTGAAACCCTCGTCTCCTGCATGTGGGCTAACATCTCAGAGACTTCAGCTTCATGGTTTTTCTTCAAGAACTCGATCTCACCTGCCAGGACGTTCGCTTTCCTGTCCATCTCTTGTTTGGTTTGGTATGCGTGCTCGATGTATTTTTTAAGGGCAGAAATACTCTCCTCAGCTTCAGTTCTGCCGCGGTTATCTGCTTCACATTTTTCTCTCAGTGTGTTAAACTCGTCCGCTAAATGCTGATGCTCCAGCTCGATGCGATGCTTCTGCACGGACATGGAATGCACCTGCTTCCTCAGCTCCTGCAACTCCGGTTCATAGCGCTCATGCAGATATGAGGACGATTTGGCTTTTTCTCTGATGTCCTCTATTTCTTTTTCCAGCGCTCGGTTCTGGCTTTCCAAATAATGCACTTTCTGGATAAACCCGGCGAAGCGCTCGTTTAGGCCGCGCAGTACGTCTTTCTCATTCGGCATCCCTGCCGGCAGGTCAGGTGAGAAGTGGCGCGGTGGGTTGGAGCTGCCGAGTGAGCTTGTTGTCCTTGAGATCAGAAGCTGTGAGGACGAGGGCTGCATATAGCGCTGATCTTCCTTCCTCCAGGTTGACGCATTCAGCAGACGCTTCATAGTGAGAGCAGTGCGTATGTTCGCTGTACAGTGCAGACAGGCTTTATATACAGCACTGCATGTGTCAGGCTTGCAGAATCCAACTGCTCAAAGTGCGGACACATGCGCCGTATCAGCAGCACCGGGAGCGCGCACTCATCCTGACGTCATCATTGCCCCCACATGCGGGTCAACGTGCAAGCATAATGGCAATTAAAGCCCAGCATAACAGATTCCTCATAATTTGCTTATAATCATTTCCTCCCTTTGTTTTTCATTTATTCATGTTAAATCAATGCTTTAGCCTTGTCAGGGTCGTGATGCGTCTGGCATTAACCAGAACACTGGGTAAAATGCAGGGCAACACACACATTTACTTACTCAGATGCTGCAGCTACCAGTTTACAGAACTGTTTTTGGGAGGTGAAAGACAATTAGAGAAAAAAATTTCAGAGGCTGTTATCAGACATCAGAGGCTTGATTCAAACCAAGGTTACCCGAGTCATGTTTCTGTGCAGCTGTGCTACTATTAACACTGTGGCCTAATGGGTAGCACTGTCACCTCACAGCGAGAAGGTCCTGGGTTCGATCCCAAGGTCTGGGTCCTTTCTGTGTGGAGTTTGCATGTTCTCCCCATGTCTGTGTGGGTTTCCTCCAGGAGCTCCGATTTCCTCCCACAGTCCAAAGACATGCGAGTGAATTGGAGATATATCCATGACTGTTGTAGGAGCCTAAGTGTACTTTCATAATAGTTGCTTATTTTATGATTATTTTTATTTCTAAATTTAGCATTATATGATGATTTGTGGTATTATTGATTATCTTAATTGGTGACATGATTATTTGCATAAATTTAGTTGTTTTATGATTTACATATAATTATTGTCTTTTGCTCATAAGTTAAATAATAATCATTATTGATGATCTTTGATTAATATTCTTTTCTTTCTCGGTGGGATGGAGGTCTGGTGTGGTGCACCATGGGAGTGCGGAACTGGAGTGGAGTCGCACAGTTTTTTGACCTTGCTGTGCTCTTATGTATTACATGTGATACCTTTTGTATGTTTTTGTGCCCTGAAGTACTCAGTAAAAGAGTTTTTAAATGCAAGTCATCACTCTCCGTGGATTTATTCATTTTTGGACATGGTATTAGAACTTTGATAAGGGTACGTAATGCATCAAGCTGACTTCACTAGCCTTTGGAACTTACAGCTGTGTTTGCTATTGAACTTGAGAACTGATGAATCTTGTGGTAATGAGTAACTACTATTTCTGTCATGAATGTAACCAAAGTGTGTAAAACATGACATTAAAACCCTAATAAATAAATAAATAAACTATGCCATTAGAATCCAATTTGAAATCATCTTACATTATAACATGTTAACCTGCAAAAAGCTTACTTACCTTTCTTCTTTTACAATTCCTTTAAACATATACTATAGTTAGCTGACAAATTTCAGTTTATAGAGTTTTTTTTACAGATGTTATCACCATTTCATGCCCTGCTATTTCATGCCCTGCCTTTTTGTGCAGGTACTCAAACTTTCCCATGCAGGGCTGGATTGTGCCAATTAGGTGTCCTAGGCAAAGCTATCCATGCCACCCCTACGTATAACAGCAGCATCATAAAGCAACAGAGGCATGCACATTGTGCAGCCAATATCACCAATAAAATAGGTTAAAAAAAGCTCACCTTACATATAAATATCAGTTTTGCAAAGTGGGCAAAATGTGATCCTGAATTATTCCAGTCTATTTGACATTGTCGATTGAAAGATCTAAATATTTCTCAGCTGTAAAAAGTGCATTTGTTTGAAGGCAGCCATCAGTAGAGATCCAGTATGTTTTTGTATATATTTAACAGGAAGGTTGTAGCCCTACATTAAATTTACACCCTGTCCAGGGTATCCCTGCCTTGTGCCCGGTGTTTTTTCTTTTTTAGTTGGAACCGGACACACCGCAACCCTGACCAGAATAAAGTGGTTGATAAAAATAAAATGCAAAAATGCAAATGTTTTTAATTTAATAATTCTAATGTATGCAGTGAAAAGGTAAAAGGGTAAAAGTTTTACCACTCTGTTCTCTCTTTTCTGTCTCTCCTTTTCTCATTTTACCATTTCGTTCCTCTGTCATGGCTTTTTATGCTACTTTTAAAGCAGGCATGCCTACATAAAATAAACATATTTCTTCATACTTTATTAAAGGAATAGAATAATGTTAAATTAAATAATAACTGTAGCCACTGCATTCTGTGTCTGCAATGACTACAGTTGCTTAATATGTCAAAGCAGCATCCAGATTATGTATTTTTTTAAGGCTTTAATGATTTTGTAAAAACATGTTGAAGTACTTTAAACACTTTTGTACCTATAGACATTTTTAAAAAATTCTCTAAATTTTAGTATTAGCAAAGTTCAGGGACTTTAGCATGCTTTATAGATTTATTTCAGCATAATGAACAATAAAATAACTACTGAAAGGAGAAATATAGTTGTAAATTGCATTCTGTTGGTTTTCTGATGTGTTAGTTTTTCAAACCTACTGACCTCATCATCACACATGATCCAGCTAATGAAAGGCGTAATAATTAGCTTGTCAGTTGAATCAAGTGTCAGCAATTGGAAAAATGTCAGACTCTGTAGGACTAGAGCTTTAGGCTTTTTATTTGTATTTTGTATCATGCAGATACATCAGAAAAGAAGTGATCAGATTTGCAGTTTCAGTCATGTGGAACATTCACAGAGTAAGAAGTCGGGTTGCACCTAAAAGCATGCACACACACACATGCGCACACATCAGTAAGTCATCTACAATTCAAACAGTGCTATGCAAAGCAGTTTTTTAAAATATAATATTTAATATTTTACTTAATAATATACTTTCAGGTTTGTATTTTAGCTTAAATAGCTATCAATGAAGTATAACAGACTATTGGCATTTTCATAATATTGTATAGTTTTGCATGTGTTTAGCAGTTTCAAATACATATTGCTATTGGTAGGTAATACAATGTCAAAGGAAAACACTGAGTAAATAAGTAGAGGAAAAGTAAGTGCAGTTGCTTTAGACAGGAGGGATATTAAAAAATAAACATCCTACCATGCACTCTGACAGGTATTTTAATAGGTCCAGTTAACCTAGAGTTAGAATTAAGATTAGTTTTTTGAGGGAATAACCCACAGGCACTGGTTTTTAGACAAAATGATAAGTCAGTTGACTGTACATCCTGTACCACATGCAAAGAGGGACTCTGACAGCACCTGCAATCTATATTTTTTTTACACAGCATTTAAGACCCGGCTCCCACTTGCCCTCTCTTTGGATCGAGAACCTTTGTCAAACACAACCTCTATGCTTGCCAAAAGATGAACAACACCAGAACAAAATTCTTTAATGCAAAAACTACAGACCACAAGGAAATCTTCACCTCAGTTAGAAGTAGTAGGACTTAAAAATGCCATATTTTATATAAAAAATCAAATAAACTATACACCCTCAGAGTCATGCAAACAACACAGAGACTATAGTCTCTTAATTAATTCCTATGAAGAAATTAATTAAAACCCACTTTGACTTTTTAAAGATGGAACCTATTATTCAGCCATGATAATAGCCATAGCAGTTGACATGGTGTTAAGAATTAAACAAACAAACAAACAAACAAACATTGGGGCAAAAATTAGAGGCTCTGTTCTACAAAAGTCATCATATGACATGTCATTCTTTACCATATTCTTAATAAGGCTGTGTTATGCTCTGGGGTGCATTTTGCTGGCATGGATTCTCTTGGAGCAGTGGTTCTCAAACTGTGGTACGCGTACCACTGGTGGTACGTGAAGCAGCACGAGGTGGTACGCCAGATAATCTTGGAAAAGTAATTACATGCACCGAAAAAATAAATAATTGAATAATTATGGAAAAAAAATGAAACAAAGTTCTTATGATTCTGTTTTAATAAAATCAGTTTAATTAAAATGAAGGTGTTTTTAGAAATATTCGGGGCTATGCAGACACCGTACTTTATTACGTCTATACTTCACGATTGCGGTTTCCATCTCTAAATTTCCGAAACGTTATCAGTAAAGTTATTAGTAAAGTTATCAGTAGCTCTCTCACTTTTGTCAGAGCCAGATCTGCGTTTGAATCTCACTGATCTCGTTCCTGATCTCGCACCCCTCTCACTCACATGCTCAGTGCTAACTGCATATATACTAGTGATGGGTCGCTCGCGAATGATCCGATTCTATTGAACGCATCTTTGAAATGAACAAAAGGAACCGAGTCTTTTATTTCTGCACAGTTCTTATTGGCTGTAATCAACCCATTAAGCTTCGCATCAGTAGAGGGAATTAATCGTAACTCGTAATAAAAGCTGTTTATTGTCGATATTCAAATCTGAAAACACTTTCAGTATCACGGAGAGTGAGCAACACACACACACACACACACACACACACACACTCACACACAAACTTACATTCACATACACTAACACCACATACATAAACACACACTCGCACTCATGCATACTCATACACACACACACAGAGCTAGTAGTATAATGATAAATAATTGAGAAATAAACTATACACTTGTTTAATTGTGTTAAATCTGGTTATTTCATTGTGCTTATGTTTTAAAGCAGAAACAAACACAGTCACAGTATTTTTCTGAAACTTAATGCAATGCAACCACAGTGTGTCTCTTCCCTGTAGTTTTTTTTCCTTTTAAAAATAAATCTTTTTTTTCTCGTTTAAGTGTTGTTTGAATTAGGAATACATTTAAGGCAAGGTAGCAAAATTTGATATTAATATCGGGGGTGTCTTATAGTTTACCTAGTAGCGCCTCTCAAAGAACGGAGAGCCGTTTTTTTGAACGCCTCTTTAAAAGGAACCGAGCCAAAAGATCCCTTCAAGAAGCCATAATTCCCATCACTAATATATACACATACACACCTAAATAATGTGTGCCATATGTGGTTCTGTGATGAGAAACATAGGTGGTACTTGGAACTTTTGGTTTGATAATGGGTGGTACTCGGTCTAAAAAGTTTGAGAACCACTGTCTTAGAGGAAAGGGTTGATGCAGATCAATGCAGAAATCAAATGTTATTCTAAACGATCACCTAATGACTATTATAAAACAAATTTTCATATGGTGGTCTCATGATGGCGATGATGGTGACATCTACACAGATCCCTAAATTGTTTGATTGTATAAAAATTGTCAATTGCATGCTGTGGCCATTGCAGAGACCAGACCTCCGACTTGTGAAAGATGTTGGACAATGTTAGAACAACTTTGAACTTTTGATGTTTCTTTGCTTCAGTACAGTTCTAGAGACTTGTAGAATCTATGGTGGGTACATGAAAGTTGTCTAGGAGACACTTGTTTTCCCCTAATCTGTTATCCATCTGTAGTTGACAGTTCAGTCATGATTGGTAAAGTCTTGAGCATGTATTGTGTGGAGACTAAAAACATGACTGCTTCTCTGTTCTTCAATATCTCCTGTCCTCTAAAGAAGTTATAAACTCTTGAATGTCGTATACATCCTTTTTGGAATTGTGAAGGACTTTGAAGAGTCTGTTTTTGCAGGTCCTCCATTCAGTGGATACTCTTTTCATTGCCATGCCCTCTTTGTAATGCTTGACCGCTGTTGCCTCTGAGCCCAGGTGGTACATGTTGAAGTCTCCATAATAGCGATGCCAGGCCTGAAGATCAGCTGGTGTCAGGTTTGGACGAGCAAACAGCTCCTCAAACTTCTGCTTTGCTGGAGCATATTTCTTAACTTCAGCATATCTAAGCGCTAACTCAATCTGTGGGTAGATAAAATATGGATTCAGACGGCCTCCCTCCTCTAGATGGTGGATGCAAAGACTCAGAAGCTTTGGGTTGTGTGTGTCTTTTATCTGCCAGGCTTTCCATCTGTAATTGTTGGCAATTTCATGATGCAAGCGTGATGAGTCTGGTGCTTTATCTAGCATTGTTTGCAGCACTTTCAATGCCATGTCATAACACTGTTCCTTCTTCATAAACTTAGCCACATGCAAAACAACACTCAAGTCAAATGGAGCCATATCCAGTGCTTTCCGCATGTGCAGCCAGGCTTCAGAATTTCTCTTGTTCCTGTAGCACTTGAGGCCCAGGTAGACACAGATCATGGCATTGTCTGGCTCCAGTTTCAAGGCTTTCTTTAGCTGGCTTACTGAAAGGGACTCTTCAAATGGCACACGCTTGTCCTCTCTGATCTCCTGGCCTTCCAGATGAAAAAGAGAGAAGGCATAGCCAGTGTTCCATTCCTTGTCATACGGCTCTTTCTGAAGAGCCTCGAGAAAGCTTTCTTTGGCTCGGTCATAGTACTTTTTTGAAAACCATAGAAGAGACCAAGACTTTTCACTTTGGACCTCTCGGAGCCACTTAATTTCTGAAGTGGGTAATGATTCTAAAATTTCTGCCAGTTTTTCCTCGTAAACTTTGACCAGGGAATCATCAGCCATATGATGGTGCAACCAAGCTAAATTTCCATATGTGACTACACAGGTGGCGCAATCACTGTGTTCCTGCTTTGCTTTTTCCAAACACTCAAGAGCTTTGTCAGTAAAGCCCTGCAGATGTTTAATGTAGGCCAAAAAATTTAATTCTCTCTGTCTGATATTGCCTTCACGTTCAGTTTGAACTGTCAGATGCTCAGTGAATTTGATGTCCAGGTAATTAAGATCAGCATCCTCCTTCTTTAGGTCCCAAGTGAAGTGGCACTTGAATGTATTAAGTTTCTCCATATGCTTTTTCTCCCAGGTTTTAAAGCTAATAAGAAAAAAAAAATATTTAAACACATGAATTGATATGTAAGTCAATTAAAAAGTAATTGCCCTAATACTGGTTCTCTCTGCATAAATTTTCAGGTCATTAAACAAAACATGATACAAAGAAAACAAGACACAATTTGTAAAACATTTATTTAAGGAAAAAACCTTCCTGTTCTATCCAACACTCATATCAGCCTTGTGAAAAGAAGTTGCCTTCTTGATTACTTAATCAAACAGTTTGTCAAATGTCATTACTAAGTCAGTTAAGCCATATAAACCCAACAAGAATTGTTTTTTTTTTGCCAGCACTGAAGAATACACATCAAACTCAATCTCATCTTACTCATCAAAGTCAAGTAACCATCAACCAGTTCAACACACAGGACTAGACATGCACTGTACATAGGTTGTAAAGACAAGATATTCTAGATATAACTGTAAAGTGGACTTTGAACACAATTTAAAACTCAGCCAAAAGAAAAAAAAGTGCAGTCCTTATAAGAATTATAATTATTATAAGATTATTTTTGTTACGGTTAAATGTAGTAAATAATAATCCATGTAAAAAACTATGTCATAAAGTAAATGTAGCACATGACTAAAACAACAACAACAGCAACATCTTGACATTTGATAGATTATAAATATTAATGAACCATCCCTAGACTTTTATTACAATTTGTGGAAATTTTGTATCAAATCGTTAGGACACTATTCACATAATGTTTCACATACTCTATGAAATGCACCAATTTTTATAAAATGTATATATATATAAAGATGTGAACTATAAAAGCACTTACCTACTGATGCACTGTGGGGAACTGCCGTACTGTTCTCAATGTTTGTGCAAATCAGTTGCGTTTCAGAGGCAGAACCACTGGCTAATTATGTTAAACTAAGTTTCACTTTCTGTTTCTGCAAATGATGATAAAATGAAACTTAGCGGTGTTATTTTAATCCATGGCTGGTTGTGATCATGAGAAAAGTATTTAGTCCTTTAGAAGTATGAAGGTTTACCTAGTATACCCCAGCGTCTTCTGATGTAACAAGTATGTGCAGAAAAGTAATGTTTCGATGCCCCAGGACATTATATGTATAAATGTATATGGAAATTAACTTTAAAATGCATTTTTTGTTTGAGCAAAATGTCCTGCACATTGATCTAATTGCAAATTTAGGATATATTATTTAAAACGTTAAAAAACTCTCTAACACTTAAAAAGTAGTATTTTTCATGTCCCCACTTTCTAACACTAAACTTTACAATAAAACATCTAAATAAAATCTTTCTGAAATCCTTTTTTTGCATTGTTTGGTGAGTCCATATCCCATTTATATTTTTAATATTTATTTTCCATAAGACATTTATAATAATGTGTTTAAAATACATGTTAATTAATATCCCAGGTTTTCACTCAGTCATGTTATCTTTATATATTCATACGTCTGAAAAATGGAAATATTCTACAAGTCACATTTTCAACAAAAGTTTACATTATCTGTATCTACTGAAGGCCATGAAAAGATCAAAAGTAAGTTCTTTCTTCCCCCCCCCTGTATGTTAGATAATATTGTAACTCTAACTGAGAAGATTAATCTCAACTAACATTCCTGTTAGCTAGATTTTTTTTTTGTTATTTATTGATAAATAAATATTTTTTTTGATTAATCACCACACTTTGCCCAGTGTTCTCATACTTTAAGCATGAACGCCATGCTGCATATTTCATGTATTTACTAATTTTGTGTTAAACTCAGTCCTGTTTCCTTCAGTCCTGTCACTCCTATACAGCCATCTTCCACTTAGAAACCTTGTAAAAAATTAAACAAGGTGCCTGAGATTGACCAATACACATTTTAAGTAGTTAAGTATGTGTGTTACTGCAGCGGTCCCCAACCTTTTTTTGCACCAGGGACCGGTTTCATTTAAAATATAATTTCACGGACCGGCGGGGACGGGAGGATTGAAAATAAAATAACTACACTGCTCACAAATGAGCTTTATTCGCTGCAACGAGACGCTGCTTCCACCTGGGGGTGATATGAGACGATAAACACCCTTGTGTTGGAAATGGAAGCAGTGATTTCCTTGCCGATGTATCTGTATCAGGTGTGGGCAATTAAATTTTCCAAGGGGCCACATAAGAAACTGTTACTGTTGTGAAGGGCCAGACCAATAGGGTAAACTTCATTCTGCTCAATATTAATAAGATTTATTTTTATTGCCTACATTTTACAGTTCTGATAAGCTGTTACTGCTAAGAGTAGATGTTACAATCAGAAAATGAAAAGCAGGCAGAGTAAAAACATCAACATGATTTCATTATTTATTCAACTTTCTTGGAAACAAATGTGAACAAAATGTGCATTAACTTTACACAAAGTGCTGTTACCATTTGGATAGCACAAAGCTGATCCTAACTGCTCCAGTCCTGGATGTGTAAAACTTTCTAAAAAGTCTGAGTTGGTTTGCAGTTCAGTTAGCGAAGCTTCAGATGTGACGCTCCGCATCGTTCAAGTTCTTGTATTTCTCTGTGTTTAGTACCGTAACGGCGATATAAACCCTAGATTAAATTGTGATCCTTAAACAGCTTTACACCTGACTTTTGAAGTTCATGTCTTGTTCAAAACTTTATCGTCTCTGCTCAGTTCTGTTCGCCGACACATTACGGTGAAACTGGATACACTCGCATACACGTAAATCCAAACTTGGGGAAATGTAAAGAAATAGCACTCCTGTCAAAATAAACGCAATTCTGTTATATGGCATGTGTGATGTACATTTATTTACGTCTGATTTTTAATTGCCACTGACCTCATGCGGGCCGGTTGGGGATATGGCTCCGGCCCGCGGGCTGTACAATGCAGGTCTGCTCATATTATTTATTTTTTCTGTGCGGCCCGGTAATAAATGACCCACGGCGGTCCGGTGGTTGGGGACCACTGCATTACTGGATTAAGTGCTAAATAACGTTTAATTTCATCAAGTTACTACACGCAAATGGCACCCATTTGGTAGAATGGTCCAGTATCATTTAGTACCCACTTTAAGGTAAAAGAGCGCTGGCGTCATCTAGTGGTTATAATCTCCCATTACACCTCTCAAATGTTTCTGTTCAAATATGACTAATTTTCTGTTTCATGCATTACGCTGTGCCGCCCAACAACAACAACTTCCAGTCTGGGGTTTAATTTTCGTCTTGGGTCAAGTTTTGTGAGAAGTTTCTTGTGTTCTCCCTGTTTTTATGTTCATGTGATGTATGCTTATGTGGTTGCGGTAAGCTAAAACATTCATTTTATTACAATTCAGTTTCACTAAAGCTTTTTTTTTCATGGTCCTCCCTGGTCTTTTGTACACAAATGGTACCATGATGTGGGATGATGTGCATTTTCTTTACTCAGCTTGTCTCCACCCTTTTTTGGAAATGTCAGATCCGACTGATGTCCAAGCAAGTGTGGTGATACAAAGCCTTAAACAGGTAGGCCTACTTGTCTCCCACAGCTTTTTCCCCCCACAAATCTAACTGTCACTGACAATTATAAGACACTGTTTTTGGTAAAAGCCAAAACAGAAAGAACACTATATTTACCTATAGTAATTTACACATGTTTAAGTATTTACCCAGCTTTTGCTCTTGCTTTTCCCTTCTATGGCAGCTATTACAGCCTTCTACGATGCATCTAAATAGATTTTATACAATGTAATGAAGCAATTTTAGCCACTTACATGAATAACACTTTCTTAAAGTTAGTAGGGAATTGGTAGGGTCTTCATCTTGTTTGTGTAGCAAGGTAATGTCATAATTGTCCCCTGTTTTAAACCACTTTAGCGATGCTTTGGAGGTGCTCTTGGTTCTCATATAATCATAAGACTTTTGACACCTCTTTGGAGTAATGTTTTTTTACCCAGTAAGGCCCGAGTACCTTGGAACTTTTCCATAAAGGCCCTTTACGTGTAACATTTTGAACATGGTTTATCCATGAAAACCCCCTCAAAGAATAATGTGATTATGATTTCATTTATTGCAGGAAAAATATTCTTCAGCCCTACCTGACCCTATGTACAAAAGTAACTGCCCCCTTAGCTACTGAATCAACTACTTAATTAAATGTAATTAACATTTGGGTTCAATTTTACTAGCCACACCCAGGCATGATTACTGTCAGACCCATGGAATCTAAAAATCATCTGTCTAAATAGAACATATTATAGAACATATAACAATTCTGCAAAATAGGTTAAAAATTCCTCTATGGTGATGTAAGTTATCGCAGGTTATTGCAAGTTATTGCAAACGTTTAATTGCAAACGTTTAGGACACACTTTTTTTTTTTTAGGTTACTTTTTCATATGGGTGATTAGTGCTGGACAATAATTCGATATCGATATATATCGCGATAGAAAATGTTTCAATAACGGTGATATGATTTTTAAACAAATTTGATCGATATGCATTACGTCAGTGCGCTTTGCAGGTGTTACTTTTTTGCGGAAGCATTTCTGTACGCAGGTTCCCACAGGGACGCAATTCAACAGCGCACCTCAAGCGAGTAGTTCTCCATCAAAACAGTGCAGTTACACACTCAACATAAATGTCAACCACCAACACAATTACAGAAAAAGTACTAGTACTGAGTACTAATACCAGTTATTAATATTACTTCTTATTAGTTGTGGCGCGCTACGAATAAAGGCACCAACGGGATATTCGCGTTCCACTGTTGCCAGATTGGGCGGTTTTCCTCTTAATTGGCCGTTTTTTTTTTTCAAAAACAATTTAATAGCATTTAAATAACACTTCTATTGAAAAGAGAATATTCAGTTTTAAGAAGCCCCGGCATTGTTGAAGGCTATTAAAAGTAAAGTCAATTTTCAATGCTGATTTGGCTTAATAGTGTTGGTCAGAATGTATCATATTCTTGAAAGAAAATTAAAATTTATTTTCCATGCATTCACACTGGCATGTTCTGGGGTTCAGATGAGTCTCATCAGTACACACAAGTTTGCAGTCAAATGATCAAGTAATGCAAAGGAATATCTTTGAAATTCTGTTATGGTTATGGGCTATATTTTAGTTTTTCACAGGGAAAACGAGAAAAAATAAAAAGCTTATTATGCTAGGGTTGATGTAATTCTACATGGTACTCACTGCCTGTATAGGTAAACGAGTGAGTGACCAAAACACTACTAGATCAACAGCTACTAGCCACATACAAAAATAAGGTATCAGACAGTTTCTGTGCCACCCCTGTGTGAGCAATGGTCTCAGTCTGGCCACCCCTATGGAAATTGTCTGGCTTTGCCACTGTCCACAGTTGAAAAAGAAGCAGACGAAATAGCTGATAAGAGATGAAGGACTAATTCAGTGGTGTATTCAGCTTGTATTTCTTGCCAGAAACCAGAAAAGAGGTTTGCAGGTACAGCCATCCAATTTTGGTGTTTTTGGCAGTTTTTCTGACATTTGTGTTATTCATATCGATATCGGAATTATATCGTATCGACCGAAATTAGGAGTTATATCGTGATATAAATTTTAGCCATATCGTCCAGCCCTATGGGTGATGTAGGTTTTGAATAAATCTTTATCTTCAGTAAATGGGATAATTAAAAGTTTACTGGTGTTGTCTTTATCATATTATAAAATTGTATTTAGTTGGACATCTAAAACATGTACATGTGAAAAATAAATACTTTTTCACAACACTGTATATATTATTATAAGCATATTTGTAGATTCTACAGATGTATTATGCTTGATTTTGTAAACTTGTAAAAAAGCCATCTGACTGTTCTGATTTATAGTGAAGAAAAACAAAGCTGGGTTGTTAAATGAAGTCTTTAATAAAGAGTCACATGATGTAATAATTATAGAAATGATGACTAGTTTTTATTATTAAACCTTAACAATCTACAGTTTATGTGGCCTTTTTGGTACCAAAACACTATAATTTAATAGCCAGGGTTAGGCCATCACCAATGGTGAGCATGCTTAGATCCACTCGCTGGTCTGTGTGTAGTTTTTTGTTCAGCTGGTCAATTGTCTGGGAGGTGATGTCGTCTTTGTCAGGGTTTACCACTTTTCCTCCCCAAAGGACCTAATGAATCAAGGGTCTTAGTGAGAAGCACATAATTTTGACTTTCTTTGTGTATATGATCATAGTTATTAATTTATATCATACTCACATTATCAATAGCTATGATGCCACCTTTACGAATCAGCTGGAGGGATTTCTCGTAGTATTTGTCATAGTTTTTCTTGTCTGCATCAATAAAAACGAAGTCATATGTTTCAGCTTCACCAGCCTCAAGGAGTTCATCTGAAAGGGAGTTGGAACATTGTCAGGTTGTCAGTGTGTATAAACTTCAGTGAAAATAATGATCATGTGATGCTGAAATACTGTACATTAACATTACCCAAGGTTTTAAGTGCAATTTGATGGCGAATGTCAATTTTCTTTTCCACTCCAGCCTAAAAAATATTACAGCAGTCATTAATACATTTGTTCAAATTAATGTGGTGCAACAGCTGCAAGTCTGTTCTGCTGTTGGCCTCTAAAAAGCACAGATACAGCAAAGACCAGTAATGCTTGGCTTTGCATGCTTTATAGACCCTGACACAGAGACTGATGTAGACATCTACTTCAGTCAGCTCTCTCTGCTGTCTGACAGACATTTCTGCATCACCTGAAGGTATTCGCCTGCACCAGGCAATTAGGCTTCATACTGTCCACCCACCAGAGCCCAGTTCAGATCAACGGTTTAAATGTAGATTCTTACCTTGCAATTCTGTCTTTAATAGAGCATGAAGGCCATGAATATTTGACTGAGAAAAGTGATGTTCTGGTCATTCTGCCTTTGTTACACTCTATGGCCTGAAGTTTGTGAATACCTGACATCTAAACATCATTTATCTGAGCATTCCAGTAGAGTTTGGAGCATAACTTTTGGGATTGGGTTCTGTTTAGCCTAAAATGTATTATCCTGGGTGTAGCATTAGAAGTTTGAAGTAGCTCGGTGTTCTTTGACACAATCCCTAATATGTCATTATAACTTCTCTATGTCTGGCAATAAAATGATAATGATTTAATATAATCATTTGTATGATTTTCATTTCTTTTGGTCCACTAGGTGGCGTTATGCATTGGCAGAAGGCGAATCAATCAAAGAGAAACAATAGCGCCAAGCACAAAGTAGGGCAAACAGCCTAGCCATTGGAAGGTCCACTTGTCTGTGCGCACTTAGTGCTGGTCCCAAGACCGGATAAAATAAGGGTTACATCAGAAAGTGTATCTTGCATAAAAACTGTGCCAAATCAGTTATCTGGACCAGACTGATCTGCTTTGGTGACCCCTGAAACACTTAAGCAGCCAAAAAAGAATGTATGCTTCCACTTTTGGAATCTAGCAGGATTGTGCCCTTGTATGCAAAGTGAGGTCCATAAAATGATTGTTTGGCAAGAGGAGGGAATCTAGAAGCCTGAAATTGGGTTGAATTGGAACAATGAGCTATTGCTGTTCCTAGATTATTCCACTTCACAATAACAGCACTTGCTTTTGACTAGAGCAGTTGTAGCACAGGACAGTAGTTAGGCTATAACAGTGCTAGTTTTAAAGTCACTTTTTTCAGTACAACTTCTTTACAATATCGTCCTGTAGGGCTGTGAACATGATGTTTTTTAACCTGTTAGAAATGGGTGATGCTAAAATAGGTTGATCCATTAGTTTCAAAGAGTTTTACATACTTTTGGTCATGTAGTATCTATGTCATAGATCCTTGGAGATTGTGCAGGCTTCATTTAACATTAGCAAACTGTTATTTAAAATAGTTGCTGGTTGTTCAAAGTTTGACATACTTACCTCTTTAAAGAACTGCTTGCCTATTTCCACATAATCGTTATCGATTTCACATGCAATCACTTTGCCGTCTTCAGGAATGTTCAGAGCCATACTCAGAGCATTGTATCCTGTGTACATACCTGAGATAATCACAAAAATAACTTTCAAATCTCTTACAGCAGTTATTATTGAGAGTTTTGTATGAGTGTATTCTTTATGATCAGGCCTTTAGATTTTTTTCTAGAATAAAAATGAAATAAAATGAAACAAGGGATAGCCGCTCAGGTGGCGCAGCGGTAAAATAATCTAGCACACCAGAGCTGGGATTTCGAATACATCGTATCGAATCTCATCTCTGCCATCCGGCTGGGCTGGGCAGCTATATGAACAATGTTTGGCTGTTGTTCATCCAGGAGGGAGTCAGATAGGGACCTCATAACTGATGCAGTTACGACCTCTGCTGGCTGGTTGATGGTGTCTGCATAGAGTAGAGAAATAATGTGATCAGGGTGTGGCTCTCCGTGCACAGGGCTGGTCTGCATATGAATTCGCCTCGTGCAGGTGAAAAGATGCAGTCGGCTACTGCACACATGTCAGAGGGGGCGTGTCAGTTCGTTTTCCACAATCAGGGTGAGGTCAGCACCAGTAGAGAGGAAGCATAATGCAAAAACCGGGAGAAAAAGAAAGAAAAAAAGAAACTAGGCTCAATATTACACTATAAGTTATACAGGGCTTAAATCCCCAGTGGTGCTATCAGCCTGCCATGTGTCTACATCAGACTTGATTGGCTATGTCTGGGATGGGGAATGGAGGGTCAAGAGCTGGAATACCAAGTAAAAACAATGTCCAAAGTGTGCCCGTTAGTATGAGTTGAAAAATGTACATGCTGAGTAAATTCAAAGCACTGGAAAAAATTAAAAACGTCAGCAGTAAAAGCAGAGTTAATGGTGTCAACATGAATATTAAAATCTCCCAGGAACAGTATGGCAGAATACATGAAACACAAAGAAGTGAGTGGCTCAGATAGCTCATTGACAAAAACAGGTGATGAATAAACCAAAGCAACCAACAAAGCGTAGGTCCACTGATTTTTAGTGCAAGACATTTAATGAGGGTTACATGAACAGTTGGTATAATTTTAGATGGAGCAAGAAAGAACAGCAAGCCCACCACCACAACCAGAGATAAATTGACGTCCTGTTCAGGGTGTGTTATTGCATTGCATCAGTGATTCTGGTGACCCAGACTGGGATAAAGTGGTGGTAAAACCCTACAAAACTAACTTCAAATCAAAATGTAAGTTATATGAAAAGATAATATAAATCTGAAACGAATAAAAAAAAAAATTAAACCATAACAATGTCTCAAAATGTACATATGTGATTGATTGGGATGGATGTTATAATTCAAGCTGCTGTTTCTCACCTATTTCAATGGTTTTGTTAGCTTGTATGAGTTTTATCAGATTAGCCATAAACTGAGCTTGCTCTGCTGCCACCATCATCATCTTCCAAGGATCCTCCATCGTTCTCTAAAAAATACAAACACCCAACAATGATGGGGGAAGCCTTAGACAAGCATTATGCTTTGATATGCTGTGTTTAGCTTCTATAATTCCTTTATAGTTTACCTCTAGTGAGTGTAACATTAAACCTCCTCCCTGTTCTATTCTATAATACTGTTTTGTCAGTTTTATTATTTTGTTGTATTTCTGAGAGAGAAATGTGTATAGAGTATAAACTGGTTTATTATAAATGACCACACATACCAGGCGCAGTTTAGTCAGCACTGGATGTTCCCTCAAAGAATTCTTCACCACATATTCCAAGAGAGGGTTGTCTCCTTTGTGACTCTTGCTGATAAGACTTGTTCCAGCTTCTTAAAACAACAGAGTCAATGTTATTGTGACTAGTAAAATTAAAAAGATCTGTATAACAGCGGTGAAAAACCCGACACAGGGTAGTTAATATCTGATGTGAAATTGGCATGGTATCATTTAGAGGAGTGAGCTAACCACTACTGAGATCTGGGTTTGAATCAAAAGGTGCTGTTGACTGGCAAGGCATCTACACAGACATGACTGGCTGTGTAGATGCCTTGCCAGGGTTGGGGATCGGGGAGTCAGAAGTCCTGCCTTGTTACCAGAGTTTCTAGAGTTTCAAAGAAACTAAGTGCTCTCTGCCCCCCAACAATTACAACATAAAAATTCTATAAATTGTTAACTGTGACATTATTTTTCTATATGGTGTGTGATAAGATGAACTTATTATGATAATTGCAAAGTTAAAATTTACAGTAAATACACTATGCACATTTGAATCAATAGATAGATAGATAGATAGATAGATAGATAGATAGATAGATATGTAAATAATCTGTTACAAAACACAATCTACTGCTAACACCTCTACAAATTTAAATGTACACTTTTTTTTAGACTAAAGTCTATGATAATTTGTAACACCAACTAACAAATGATACATTATTATAAAATATTACATTGCTATATGAACATGGTACAGTTTTATTTTAACCTCTACAAATAAAATTTTTATTTCCCAAAATGAATTGCACTAATATAGCATGCACCAATTAGCAGTTACATTTATCATACAGTTTATTATCTACTATTTAGAAAGTAAAGCATAACTATTATGCCTGTTTTAGTCTTCTTAGGTAATAATAAACTTTACCTGACAATTGTAGGAAAAGCAAAACAATAAAAATCATCCTGGAAAGCATCTTTCCGCTCCTTTTCATGCTTCTATATTTCAGTTTGATGTAAGAGTCCTGTATGGCTACATTTGTCAGGGCATGTATTTATATTCCAGGCAGGAGAGAAGGTCCAGTCCATGTTTGTTTGGTCTTCTCAGAATAAATGGGCTCTCGTGATTTTGCAATGTTTACTTTGTAAAAAGCCCTCAAATTTAATGTTGCAATGAGTGTTATGGAGAGGAATATGGAAACTGAAAGTTCGTCAAACACAAGCTAGTGTACAACTATGAAATGGTTCACATGTACAAGTTGCACAATGGTTTACAATAACTTGTTATTTACTATATTGTAACTTTTTTTGCAGGAACATCATGTACAATCTTGTTTCATCAGAGTAGACATTCCAGGACTGAGACCCTGTCATACCCTGTCATCAAAGAGTGAGTAAATTTCACTGTGGTATTGACTACATCATTATTTTAAATAAACTTTAATCAGTCATTTTGACTAAATAGCAGTTTATTCCAGTACATCTTTCACCATGACCAGGTATGGATTTTAAATGGAATGAAAGTAAGGAGTGTTGATCTGTTCAATTAAAAAAATACTGAAGCCTTGTTATACCTCCCATATCTAAAGCTTATTAAAGACATTCAGACATCATTTTTTAAAGACATCATTTTTCCTGTACTTAAGAGAGCTGAAACCTGTTCACTTCAAACACATATATATCATGGAAGCATATAAGTATATGGCATTTACACTTGCTATTGTTAAGCACATTTCCACAGAACTGATTAGACAACAGAATAAAATTTAATAGATTTTTGTTCATTTTATTTTCATGTACTACCACCACTTTATCCTGGTCAGCTCAGTGATTAAAGTACTGGACTAGTGATCAGAAGGTTGCTGGTATAAGCCCAACCACTGCCAGTGGCCCAATGATGCCCAGTGATGGGCCACTGAGCAAGGCCCATACCTCCTGTGAATGTAACCACTGTGCAAACACAATGTTAAACCACTTAACAAATAACTTAACCTTCAATCGCTTGCATTGCATTTAGTAGCAACTGTAAGTGGCTTTGGATAAATGTCACAGTGGGTCTGGCTTCCCCGGAATTAGTGGGTGCAATGCACTAAGATGCCAGTTCATTGTGGCGCCTCTGCTATCCCCCTCAGACAGCCAATTGTGTCTGTTCGTAAACGCCCATCCAGTCAATATCACAACTGGGGATTCAAACCCTGGATCCCACTGACAATGAAGCAGTGTCATTTACCACTTTACCACCTTTTTGTCTTTGTTGAACATAACTTAAATACACATCTTTTATATTTAAAAATATATGCCATTATCTTTAACATAATGTAAACTAGGTGTGCTTACTGGCCCACTAAGGCCTACTGTCTTCTTCTGAAGGCCCTTTTCATGTGTACTTGTGGTCTGTATCAACAAACGTAGTTTTCACGTCACAGTTTGTAACCAGAGTGCAACTGAAAATGAATAATGGACTAGATTACATTCTGCTGCCCTCTAGTGGACCATACTGATCACCACACTGTTTTAAATATGAAACCTAATAAAGATAGCTGTCATTTTTGTGCCACACAATTACATAACAATTAATCTGTGTACATATTTAATCACAATGCTACTGGCTTGCTGAAGTGTTTGAAATTCATGTTATTTATTGAAATACAGTAATACGGTCCCCAAAAATCTGGAACACTCTCTGTGCCTCCCACATGTAGCAGTGAAGTTCTTGCTGTCAGTCTCAGAAGTATGTGTGCTTCCATGAAAACTTGTTTACCCCATCTCATTACTTCCAAAACAAGCTAAGTCTGTGTGCGCCTCAGAGTTTGCCTGAGTGTGAGACTGTGTGCGAAAGCAAGAGTGGGATGTCAGAAAGATATTCCCAGTGTTGAAGGTGGGATGGTGGGGCACTCTCAGAGGAGCGGCACACTTCCTCCATAGCCTCTCTAATTAGGTATGCGCGGATGCAAACAAATCCCCCTACCCACACGTAGGCATCAGTGAAATGAGCCGTGACTGCTGCTGTCTGAGACTTGCCCATGATGCCTATAAAGAAGGGGGGTGGGAGTTGCCAGTGTTTGTGTGTCATTCACGTCCGTTCGGTGAAAATAAGATGCTGTGTTCCCACTTCCTCTGTCCCCCCATACTGCTGCTCCAGGCTGCTTACATGACGCTAATTGTTTCTGCTACTTGTTCCAAGTTACTCCTGTTCTGTGGCACATTCTATAGACAGGGCTTGGTCCTATTGCTCCTTTATGGACGTGTTTAAGGCCTGGAGAGATGATCCCGCCATCTGTGGAGAGTACTTTTGTTCATATTAACTAACCACGTGTGCTTGGCCTTGCTTGTAGCTTTTCAAAGGATTATGCTAAAACGGGCTCATAAATCCTGCAAGTTTTAGCTGAAGTGGACTAAGGACGCCTTTATTCTTTAAAAACAAGCATGCAAAAATTCAAACTATTATTTCTCCCTTTAAACTCTTTAAACTATGTGTCCAATATAATCTATATAGGGGAAAAAATGAGATCAAACTGATACAGACAAATTGTGCATGAAATAAAAGTAGAATCACTTAGACCAGTATTTTGTGGTAAAAATATTAAGGGACTTGGCTTCTGTATCATTTACTATTCTATTGTTCTACAAACAGTCTTTAAGGATTTCAAGATGATACTTTAATGATTAGACTGTATTTTACAATTTTTCAAGCATTTCTGTCAAAGGTTTTCACACATTTACAACTTTTAGTTTGTTAACCTTGTGGTTGGGTTAAACCAGAGGAACCCAGTAACACAGCTTGTGTATTATATATAATTAAAATATTATATACAGTATTATTTGTATATAATTAAGCAATTTATGATGTTCAGATTATATATTTATTAATTCATTAATACAATATATTTTTTATTCTATTAAATGTTTGTTTCATCACCACTTTATCTTGGACAGAGTCACAGTGGGTCTGATTTATTGGGTGAAAAGTAGGAAACACCCCGGACAGGACGCCAGTCACATACACACACCTTTACATGGCAAACACACTTTTATACACACACTCACACTTGTATTAGCTTTAGTTGACCTGGCTGCATGATTTTAGACTTGTGGAAGAAAACTGGAGTGCCTGGAGGAAACACAGCCACAGGGAGAACATGCACACTACACAGAAAGGACCCTGACAGCACAGCATGGGAACCGAAACCAAGCCAATATTGCTGTGAGCCAATTATTAATACATACAGTATATTTATCAAAACAATAATAGCAATAAAATATGCAAAGAAATACCTAGTTACCTCTAGTGATTCTAAGTATACACGTCTGTATACCCTATTAGCATTGGTAATTAAGAATTTTGTTCATGTGTGTACCCTAAAAAATGCTTTAAAAAAAGTTCTATTTACAACACAGTTGCTGGGTTCAGCTCTTTGCCTCAGGTAAACCAGTTCGACACAACCCGATTTGTATTAATGACTAGTAACTTATATATAACAGTACTTTGGATGTGTACCAGAAAAGAAACAGGTGCTGTTTAAAACTTTTCCCCTAGTGTTATAAAAAGCATTCAACTTAAAATAAATACTTACCCGGTCTAATCAAATTTAGTTTTACCTGTATATTTTTAAAACCTTGTTGTTGTCATGGCTGTACATATTCTTGTACTTTTTCTGTTTATTTTCATTTTCATTAAGCACTTTATCATGCTCAGGGTTGCGCTGGGTCCGGTTTCAACAGGAACACCCTGGGCAGGGCACCAACCCATCGTAGGGCTTCTGCCATTTGCTTCCTCTGACCAGGCCAATTATGTCTGTGTAGACAACCAACTGGCCAACAGCACTGCTGAGATTTGAACCCAGATTTCAGCGGTGGTGGGCTTGCGTAATAGACCACTTCACCACCTGAGCACTTATTCTCTTACTGTTTGATCTTCTTATTCATAATGGCTAATAATATTATAGTAAAATTGGTAGAGATCTTTAGTTTATTGCACACACACAGTCCCAGAGAGGCAATTTAATTTGTTACATGATGACTAAAAATCTTGATTAAAATGCCAACCCATTTTTATGTCCTTAGCCGAGCAGTGTTGTATTTTATGTGGGGTTAAAATAACTGGGTTACTAACTCCAGCAAACTTTACAGTATAATTATGCTTGTTTAGAAAACAAATTAACATTTTGACAGTATGTACACATTTACTGTAATGTGTTTTTTATGATCTGATTATGTCAAGAATGTGGTAGAGTTTTACCAAAAGAGTTAGATTATGTTAAAATATGTGCAATATCAGATAAAGAGCATTGTAACAAAGTTTTAAAGAACATTTTGGCAATAATATAATGTAGAGATTAAGCACAGATTATTAAAAAGGCCTAACTGTAGTAACCCGAAGTAAGCACAAATATCCTACTACAGTGATATTGGGGAAGAACACAATAGATTTTCAGCTACGTCTTTTAAATTAAAAGTAAAGCAATCTCCATGTTAAAACTAAAAAAAAAAATACTATAAATATTTCAAGTACTTTGCATTTTAAAAACATATTTTTATAATATTTTATTCATACATTAGTTTAACGTACAGCAAATAGTTAACACAACTGAGCTTTATGTATTAGAAAAAAAAAATCAACTACTGTGCAAAAATGGCACATTTGTGGCACAGTGGTTGCTTGGTTTATGTTATTATGAGTAGGTACCTTCAGGCAGTGTAAAGACATTTACCAGATGGGTGGTGGGCACTCTTTCCAAGATATTGCAAAACATTATTTATAATTAATGTATTACTAAAATATCAGCTTTATGATGTACCTAGGTGGCAAACAGATACATTGCACATTGATAAACCAGCAAGTTAACAAAGTGTTGACAATTTAAAAGATACTTCTAAGCACTGACAGACACAATGTAAATTACATACAACCCCAAATCAGAAAAAAGTTGGGACAGTATGGAAAATGGAAATAAGACCAGATGAACCTGAGATATTTAATGTTTTGTCTGCTGAACTTCATTTTATTTGTTAATTTATCTCCAATCCGGCATTTCAGGTCTGCAACACATTCCAAAAAGAGTTGGAACGGGGGCAATTAAGGGCTAGGTGCATTAAGAACCACCACTCAACAATAGCTGATATAACCACATGGGCAAGGGATTACTTTGGCAAACCTTTGTCAAGCACTACAATATGGAGTTACATGCACAAATGCCACTTTACTGCGGAAGAAGAGGGTACGGGTACTGGACTGGCCTGCCTGCAGTCCTGACCTGTCCCCAGTAGAGAATGTGTGGAGAATTTTAAAACGAAAAATGAGACAACGACGACCCCGTACTAATGAACATCTTAAGACATGTTTGCAGGAAGAATGGGACAAAATAAAACCAAAAACACTAAATCACTTGGTCTCCTCGGTGCCAAAACATTTGGTGAAAAGGAATGGCAACATTACAAAGTGGTAAATGCTTTACCATCCCAACTTTTTTTGGAATGTTTTGCAGGCCTGAAATGCAGGAATGGATGTTTATTAATAAATGAAATTAAATTGACCAGACAAAACATGAAACATCTCATGTTTATCCTCTTTGCAATGAAATAAAAGTCAAAGTAAATGTAAGAAACTCTTTGTTTTTATTATTATTATTATTATTTGCATTTTCAATGCTGTCCCAACTATTTCTGATTTGGGGTTGTAGTTCGTTTTAATGTTAATAATAGATAAAATGGTTTAGATAAAGAAATAAAACACAGCATATGCTACCTGGTTTGGGTTGGGTTGACAAAGACTACTCCATCTTTCTGTGTTCTTTCTTGAAATAATATACAGTGCTTACACTTTTACTTTATGAATCCTTGATGAAATGTTAACTAAATCCTAACTGGCGTTCAGATCTGGGATGTGAAAAATATTCTGTTTACAGCCAGCTGGTAAAATGTGTTACTTACTGTTTTTCACCAAGTGGCAGTGTTGTCTGCATAATATTCAAGCTTGGCCTGCTGTGCTTCAATCCAGTTACTTAGAGATGTAAGATTTTTATTTTGGCAAAGCCTCCCATCTGATAAACATTTATTTATACGATGATTCCTTGTAAATGTTCTGCCTAACAATACAAATTATAAGCACATAAAACAATATGTACATTTGTAAGGAACTGTTTAAGAAACCTTCTAATTCTTTTCTTTCTAACATGCAGAATTAGAAGTTCACAAATGTAGATAGATAGATTCAACTGTATTGTCATTGCTCAGTACAGGTACCAGGCAACGAAATGTAGTTAGCATTTAAATTATGTGTATGATAAATGTGATGTGTAAACATTTCAAAGTTACAAAAAATCATATATAAATATACCTGACACAGTAAATGTTGAATGGATGTAGGATAAAAATAGAATGGAATGCATTAATGCTTGTTTATTGGTGGTTTACTGGTCGTATTCTGCATTGTTCTGTGTTTTCTATTGTACTTTATAAATTTTTAACTGGCAGGTGCACTAGAGCATCACTTCTTATTAATTTTGCATGAAAATAAATACAGATTTCAATTTCTGTGCAGTTGCACAAGAAAACGACACTCCTCAAAATATCAAACGAGGTGCTTGGGGGCAATCACGCCATTGTAAACCCTCTAATCTGAGAGGCACCGACACCTGAAGCAAGGTGCAAAAAAGACAAATGTCATTTTTTTCAGAAACAATTAGGGAGGGAGGCTTCCACTGCCGCGTCGTGTCGGCTGTGACAAGCTGTCGGCTTGCCTGTGTGGCAGTGCTGTGGCAGGGCCTGTAAATCACTCACTACTGATGCCTGCCTGTTCCTGTCAGTCACATCTCAATAGTTTTTATACACACATACTCAAACTGCAAACCTTATCTCCCCTGACTGAATACTAAACAATGTGCATTTTAGTTGCACATATAGTTGCGAGAAGAAAAAAATCTTTGGAATGACCTGAATTGCTTTAATTATGTAGAAAATGTGGTCTGATTTTTTTAAATCATCTTATTAATGTAAAATTACATTCTGTCTAAAACTACTGTATTATGTACAGAAATTATAGTTTATGGACAGTGTCTCTTTCCCACATTAAGTGTCAGTACTTAATACAAGATTAGTAAAGGCAAGTTAATACAAAATTATTTGTAGTATCAAATTTAAGCAGGCAGCAAAACCTTATCTAACTTTCCACAACCAGGGGTGTCGTATTTGAAGGGGGATGGAGGAGATTGGAGTTAGGAAAATACTAGTGGCCTGTGACTGACAGGAGCCCTGAAATGTATTAGAATTCAAGGTGTTTGTGTTGCAATATTAAATTATTAACAGGTAATACAAAAGTGTTTGTAACATTAAGTTAAAGCAGGCAACAAAACCCCTTCTAACTGACCACAACCAGAGGTGCCATATTTGGAGGGTGGAGGAGGAGGTTGGGGTTAGGATGACTCTAGTGGCCTGACAGGGGCCCTGAAAATTATTAGAACATAATGTGTTTTTGGTGCGGGCGGCACGGTGGCTCGGTGGGTAGCACTCTCGCCTCACAGCAAGAAGGTCCTGGGTTTGATCCCCAGGCGGGGCAGTCGGAGTCCTTTCTGTACAGAGTTTGCATGTTCTCCCCGTGTCTGCGTGGGTTTCCTCCGGGAGCTCCTGCTTCCTATCCCACAGTCCCACAGAAATGTTAAATTATTAAACTATCATAATTATCAGAATGTTTAATCTAACTTCTTTTTCTTTTTTGTTTCTGTTTGGCAAAAAGTAAACAGCCTGGTGGGGCCCAATGTGATATCTTTTTATGGGGCTCAAAATTCCGGCCAGTGCCCCTGACAACAACTAAAGTACTTGGGAATGCTCAGCATTAAATCACCTTCAAGTCTGTGCATTTTTATGTCCTTAGCCGAGCAGTGTTGTATTTTATGTGGGGTTAAAATAACTGGGTTACTAACTCCAGCAAACTTTACAGTATAATTATGCGTGTTTAGAAAACAAATTAACATTTTGACAGTATGTACACATTTACTGTAATGTGTTTTTTATGATCTGATTATGTCAAGAATGTGGTTGAGTTTTACCAAAAGAGTTAGATTATGTTAAAATATGTGCAATTTCAGATAAAGAGCATTGTAACAAAGTTTTGGCAATAATATAATGTAGAGATTAAGCATAGATTATTAATAATGCCTAACTGTAGTAACCCGAAGTAAGCACAAATATCCTACTACAGTAATATTGGGGAAGAACACAATAGATTTTCAGCTACGTCTTTTAAATTAAAAGTAAAGCAATCTCCATGTAAAAAAAAAAAAAAAAAATACTATAAATATTTCAAGTACTTTGCATTTTAAAAACATATTTTTATAATATTTTATTCATACATTAGTTTAACGTACGGCAAATACTTAACACAACTGAGCTTTATGTATTAGAAAAAAAAAATCAACTACTGTGCAAAAATGGCACATTTTAGTGGTTGCTTGATTTATGTTATTATGAGTAGGTACCTTCAGGCAGTGTAAAGACATTTACCAGATGGGTGGTGGGCACTCTTTCCAAGATATTGCAAAACATTATTTATAATTATTTTATATTACTACTAAAATATCAGCTTTATAATGTACAGATACATTGCACACACTGATAAACCAGCAAGTTAACAAAGTGTTGACAATTTAAAAGATACTTCTAAGCACTGACAGACACAATGTAAATTACATACAACCCCAAATCTGAAAAAAAGTTGGGACAGTAAGGAAAATAGAAATAAAATACAAATGCAGAATTCCTTACATTTACTTTGAGTATTATTTGATTGCATACAGTATGAACCTGAGATCGCCTTCAAATCTGTGCCCCCTATAAGTAAAGTCTATGAGATACATAGTAAACATTGGTTATAAAACTTTAAGAAGTAAATCAGCTGTTGGCAAGTTGTTTGTAACCTCATATGCTATACGGTGTTCCTTACCAAACACCGCTTTCTTTAATGCTAGTCAGAAACCCTTACTCACAGTGTCCCCCAGTGGTGTGAGTAACTCATGACTCCAATAAAAGTAAAGGGCCATATGCAATAAATAGCAGCTACATAACAGCTTATTCATGTTAAACAAGGATTTGTTTTATTTATTAAATACAGGGGTTCTCATACCATTACCATCTGGACTAAATGATTACTAAAGGATGTATTGTTATTTTAGAAATAACATGTTTGTGTTATGACTTGTATAAAGATATGGCCACATCTTACTAAAATTAACACAAAAGTCAGAATTTAAAAACAAATTCTCATTTAGAATATATTCTGCAGCAGTATTTTGTCTTTAGTACCTGAAGTGATGTGATGTGAATCTGTCAGTCATATATCTCAGAAATGAGCGCACGTGGTGACAGGCTGAAAATGAAGAAATTCCTCTCTACTTATTTATCTGATGATGCATTGTATAGCACTAGCACAGAGACGCACGTGATGGGACGTTTCAGTTCTTTTATCTCCATACTGCTGACACCAGGGCTATTTACACCACCCAGTGTGTCTGGAATGGATGTCCTTTTGTGCAAAGTCACTTCATTTTCCCTCCACATTCTTTTCGCCTCTCACTGTGAATGTCCTATAATTGCCATACTTGAAGCGCTAATGATAATGTTATAACTTGGATCAATTCGCTATGGCAATTGGACCTACTTAATTAAGTCGATTATCAAGCCTGTGTGTGCTGAAGTTTACAGAGAGAAAATAAGAGCCAGAGCAATATCTCCGTAGGCTCTGTGTGTTTGAACAGTGCGAGTCTGAAGCACCCCGGGTCGAGGGTTAAGGTTAGAAGCAAGAGAGACGAGAAGAAAGAAGAGGATGGCAGATCTCAAAGCCTCGGCTGTAATGCTCTGAGACACTTGCCACATCTGAAGTTAATCCAATAATAAAAAGAAATATTATGTTTTATCTACTCCAGACGCACTAGAATAAGGTCAATAAAAGCATATATTAGCAAAGAGCCGTCAGAGTGGTGTAGATAAGTATCTTTCAGTGAGTTTGAAAGAGCCCCATGTAGCCAATCAGTTATACGTAACTCAAATTTCTCTGCTAGTCCTTTGTTTAAGGGCATGCTTGGATGAGACTCCAGTAAAGTAATGGCTCTTCTTATCCTATATCTGTATCCTGTCTGGGGGTCTGGAACGCCTTGTTGAATTATCTCAAAGACAGCTGGAATGCCAGCACATCTCTGAGCTGAAGTGCTGCTGACCGCTCATGTGAGCTTGTCTGCACATTTTTGACATGGTACACTTGAGCCTTTGTGAGATGTTCCAGCTTTGGAATGGTAAGCGCCTCACTCAAGGCTTATGATGCTTGATTACAATAATGCTAATAATTAGTACTAGGTAGTGATGGTGATTTAAAAAAGAGTCAGCTCATTTACAGGATGTAAAGTTTGAGAGCCCATTGTAAGCTACACCCAGGTTTTATTAACTTATCTGTTCATAGACGTCTTGATGAAGCCCATTTCAAATACAAACCATACTGGATAAATTAAATATTATTAAATGAAAAATTCAGTTTGAGCCATTTAAATAAAAATACAGATTCATTAAACAAGTGGGCATATGTGCCCAAATACTACCTAAACCAGTATTTCTCAGTGTTTAAGGTGATCTTCACTGAAACTCAACACAGGCAACACAATTTAATCATTTCCAGTTCCCTATTACAATTTCACTGCAACCTGCACCCCTATATCCTGGCCAAGAAGGGGCGCAAACTACCATCTCTCCCTTCACAACTGTGTAAGTCAGGCCAGTAGTACCCCCGAGACTCAAACTCAAAAGCTAGAACTCAACAATTGACTTTCTGTAGTGGTCGGCTTGCATGTGCCCACCCAAGCACCCCAGGGCTATTTCTTTTTTACTTCTTTTACTTTTACCAGTACTAACAATAGTGAATTTTGTTATGATATTTGTTATGCTCTTTGTATTAGCTTGTGCATAGACATGGAGTTTAGTCTGTACATTTTTAGCATTTAGCAGATACCTTTATCCAAAGTGACTTTACAGTTACAGTATACAATCTGAGCAACTGAGGGTTAAGGGCTTTGCTCAAGGGCCCAACAGCAGCAATCTGGCAGTGGTGAGGCTTGAACCAGCGACCTTTTGATTACTAGACCAGTACCCTAACAACTAGGCTATGGCTTGCCCTGTAAATGTGTAAAGCATGTAATGTTCCTGTATTTCATCAGTAAGCTACAAAAATTATTATTTTAATATTAATAATGCTGCATGCTCTATAAATGTGTTATTTATTTACCTGCATATTTAAGCATCTGTGTTTTAGCTTCTTTAAAAATGAATACTTTGTTAGTAATTAAGAACTCAGAAGATGCCCCAGTTGGTTCCTGGTTAATGTTAGCTGATCTAAACAACATTAACATTTCTTTGTGTAGTTTTTTTTTTATATATGCACTTGGATTTATTAAGTGCCACTACCTTTGTAAAATCCCTGGTGCTCATCAAAGTCCCGGATATTATGATGTTGACCAACATGTTTTCTAAACCAAAAACATATAGCTAAACATTGTGTTGGCATTACGGACAAATCTGTAAATTGGCCCTACAAATACCAGACAAAGAACCAGTTTAAAATGTGCTTATTAAATAAACAGATTAAGCACAATTATTGATGGTAATTCCTTGAGCGGACTAGAAAATATGGATAGTGTTGTTTTTGGGGAGATTGTTCAATGGTGCAGTGTACTCCAGAAAGTAGGACTGGAGTGTTTAATATTTATATTAATATTTAATTAAAAAATTAAAAAAAAACCCTCTTATGTGATTACCAAAATATACTCTGGACTGGCTACCATCCATAAACCTCATATTTGGCCTTTCTCTTTTTCTCCTGTCTGACTCCATCTAATAAAACCAGGACATCTCTACTTTATGTACTGTACATTTGGCATCCTCTTTACTCATTCTGTGTGAAATATTAATAAAAAAGTAAAAGAAGTCTATAGGAAATGGGTTCTAATGGCTGGTGAGGTCCCATGATTTATGAATGAATTAACACATGTAATTTGTGATACAATCAGCACTGTTTAGAAAGGCTACACTCTATATTTCTTTTTTCCTGTCCTATTTACAGCTGTATTTTTCACTCGAGCAAAAAAATATTATTCAAAGCTACCGTTTTAGCGTTCTCCTTTTTTTTCCTTTTTCGCTGTGCGTATCAGCAACTGAAAGGCAAGGCTTTGTAGGAAAACAGGAATCCGCCTAATGTTCCATGAAGACCACGGTGAATTTATATTGATGGGACTGTTGACTCTGAACCCCATAGCCATGATTTTTTCATGAGCCACAGGGAACAAGAAGTCAGTCAGCTGACAGGTGTTAACACCGAGACTAGCTGCGTGAATAAGAAATGGGACACGCATAAGAGCACGGTTAGATTTTTCTTTCTGCCGAATGTTTTCAGAAGTTGCGTTGTGTGCTTCACTCTGTTAAGTGTGTAGCTGGAGGTTTTTTGGGACCATGTAAATACCACAATGCATGTCAAATATGATGAGTCTTGATAGCTGTAAAACATACCCAAGGACTGTTCCTCACTTATTATCTGTAGCTGTGCCCTGGAGCCATGTCTGTATCCCCACTTGCTCGTCAGCTCCAGTGGTCCGCCAGGGAAACCATTGATTATTTTGGCATGAGACAGCGAGGTGTGATTTACTTTCTTTTTTTTAACTTCTCGGTTAAAAGAAAATAAACAGGGGAGAATAAATAAAGAATAAATATTTGTATGCACATGTAATACGGTGAGTGAAGCTGAAGCATCCACAGGGCCGTAAGCGTGTGCATGTAAGGGGAGTGTGTGTTTGGAGTTCGTGTCGCAGCGTTTCTTTTCAGACGCGCAGTCTGCCAACCTCAGGCTGTGCTGTGTTCTCACCAGTCAACTATACTGCCTTTATTTGGGCTCACAAATGGCTGCCTGACTTATCAGCTCCTGCAGGCTGTAGTGGGTCTCAGGAGCTTTGTGGAGCTGCTTCTGGCCTGCTATACTTGCTCTGTATTAACGTTCCCTGGCTTTACCGTTGAGGGGAGGAGGAACGCTCTATGGTTCCAGCCGGCGGAGCTATGTTACTCTGGGGATCAGACTTCCTACGGTCCCAGCGCTTTGCTCAGCACACATACATCAGATAGATATTACAGTAATCCAGAGGTAATACATTAGCTAGCGGGCTATTGGGACACTGTGCTGGTAATAGATGCCTCTACTACTCACCCCTTTTGTCAGACCTGAGTCCACAACTCTAGGAAAAACTCCACCGCTAACGTTTTTTTCTTTTGCTTATGTCACAGCTGGAATTTATTTGGAAATAATACTTGCAGTATTTTATTCCTAATCACACTGCCCAAAGGATTGAGGCACATTTCCAAAAAGCAAATAAATCTTGCATGCTCTTATGAAAGCAATATATTACTTAAGCACTTAGCAACCCAGAGAGGAGAAATAAAACTAGCCATACTTGTAGTCTGTTTATTCAGCGATATTACGAGCAGACAGTCCCTCCGGGCGTCGGGCCATCTATTATGGCAAATATTGCATCTTTTAGCTGTGTTATGTTACCTCCAGGTTATTATAACACAGATTTGTTTAAGTTCATTTAGTATTCATGTGTTTTATAACGCACACCCTGTAGAAGTGTCTTAAATACACTCCGTAGACTAGCTGTCTCGCTAAAAGAGACGTCAGGAAATGAAAATTATAAATATCCATGCATATGCAGGCTGCAAGCAAATAGCATTGTTTACGTAAAAGGAATTTGATAAAGCAAGCAAATAACCGGCTCCATATTGACTGTAGTTCATAAAGTCAGCTGCAGGAAGAAACCTGTCAGTAGGATGAGTGCTGTTAGAGACACCTCTGACATCCCTGCGTAAGGAGAGCCATATGTTTGCTTGATAGACAGTGCTTAGACAGTACAAGAAAAACAGAACCCCGAAAAAAAATCTTGGCAGTCAGAGCTGTCATTTTTGCTTAAAAAAGTAATACAGCAGCAGTCTCTTACGTTTGCTGATAGCATGTATTGATTAAGCAATGTGGTTCTGTCGGCACCTCATACTGATATTATGACGGCAACTATTCAAAAACTATCTAACGGCTGTGTTTGGCCCTTTCCTGATTTCTTTATTTCTTTGTATACACATTATTGTTTTAGATCTAACAACTACACGTAATTTAAAACACAAAAACCTGAATAATGAAGTAATAATTTCATTTTTATCTTTTGCCACCACTGCATCCTGGTCGGGGGTTGCGCTGGGTCCGGTTTCTCTGGAAGTACTGAGTTCAATGCAGTAACCACCTCGGACAGGGCTCGCATCCATCACAGGGCCTTGATCACCCCCAGAACATAGCCAATCATGTATGTTTGTAGATGCCTGACTGCCCACTAGCACTGCTAGGGATTTCAACCCTGCATCCCAGCAGTAGTGGGCTAGCAAAATTTACTGCTGCACCACCGGAGCACCCTAATCACACAATACAGTTTTAAAATAATCTTTCATTTATTGAAGGAAAAACAAACTTACATCAACTGGCCCTTATTTCCTCAATTCCGCTAGTTAAATTGATAATTGTAAGCTTGACTAACATACCCAGGCTTGATTACTGCCAGCACAAAATAGGCTACAAGACCTTTACAAAAGGAGATGTATTAAAAATGTCAAATTTATGGGCCGCTCAGGTGGCACAGCGGTAAAACACACTAGCACACCAGATCTGACATATATACTCGTCGGTTCGAAACTCAGCTCTGCCATCCGTCTGGGCCGGAGAGGGACCTCATAACTGATGCAAATATGACCTCTGCTGGCTGGAGTCGGGGAATAATGCGTTGATCAGGTTGTGTCTCTCCGTAAACAAAGCTGATCCACAAATGAACTCACCTCGTGCAGGTGAAAAGATGCAGTCAGCTACTGCACACGTGTCTTAGGGGGTGTTTGTCAGTCTCACTTTCCTCAATCAGAAGTGGAGATCAGCATCAGTAGAGAGGAAGCGTAATGCAATCGGGTAATTGGATTTGACTAGATTGGGAGGAAAATTGGGGAAAAAAATACATTAAAAAAAAGTACATTTTTATCAATCTGGAAAGAGACACAAAGCCATTTCTGAAGTTCTGGGACTTATAGAGAATCTGGAACAGAGATTAAATTTTAATGCTGCAAAATTCCTTCAAAGCACACAATGACACATGCCTTTCTTGTCTCAAAAAGGTTAGCTTTCAGGCACCCAGACGGCAGTGACCTAATGCACTAGTCCACCACCAAAAAAAACTTGAGTTTGAATCTTAGCTGTGCTATCAACCTGATAGGGAAAAAAATTTAATAGGTTTCTCATTGCTGCAGCAACGGTGAACTCTGCTAACTGGTCCCGGCACCAGCTTTAGAGATGCTGCTTTAAATCAGACAATGCTAAAATATCCAACATAAGCTGCTCTTACAGCATCTCTTGAGTTTAACTCAGTTTACCTTTGTCTAGGACAGCAGTTCCCAACCTTTTTTGCAGCACGGACAGGTTTCATATAAGACATAATTTTACGGAGTGGAGGGGGTGGGGGGATTTAAAATAGAAAAACTATAGAATGCAACAAGACCCTGCTCCCACCTAGTGGTAATTGGGGACAATAACACTCAAAGAGTATTGGAAATGTAATTGCTCTTGTAGCGATCTCTAATTATTTATTCTTTATGTATGGCCTGGCCATAAATGACCCACTGACTGGTTGGGGACCACTGGTCTAGGACATAAAAAGGCTCACAATCAGTGTATCAGTCCATCCTGAAGGTGTTCATTAGGGTTAAGCTCGGTGCAAGCTACTGGATTTACTTTACACCAAACTTGTCAAGCATGTCTTTATAGACAATGTTTTGTTTACTGGTGCACAGTCATGCTCAGACCTGTTCTTCAATGGTCAGGACCACCACAGGACCACCACAGATCAGGTATTATTTGGGTGGTGGATCATCTCAGCACTGCAGTGACAATGACATGGTGGTGGTGTGTTAGTGTATGTTGTGCTGGTATGAGTGGATCAGACACAGCAGCGCTGCTGGAGTTTTTAAGTACCGTGTCCATTCACTGTCCACTTTATTAGACACTCCCACCTAGTTGGTCCACCTTGTAGATGTAAAGTCAGAGACGACCACTCATCTGTTGCTGCTGTTTGAGTTGGTCATCTTCTAGACCTTCATCAGTGGTCATAGGATGCTGCCCACAGGGTGCTGTTGGCTGGATATTTTTGGTTGGTGGACTATTCTCAGTCCAGCAGTGACAGTGATGTGTTTAAAAACTCCATCAGCATTGCTGTGTCTTATCCACTCATACCAGCACACTAACACACCACCACCATGTCAGTGTCACTGCAGTGATGAGAATGATCCACCACCCAAATAATACCTGCTCTGTAGCGGTCCTGGGAGAGTCCTGACCATTGAAGAACAGAATGAAAGGAGCTAACGAAGCATGCAGAGGACTGCAGTCAGTAATTGTAGAACTACAAAGTGCTTCTATATGGTAAGTGGAGCTGATAAAATGTGTAGAAACAAGGAGGTGGTTTTACTGATATGGCTGATCAGTGTATATACTGCCTATAAATTTCATGACAACTGTTACTCCTACATCAAATAAAAGCAATGAGTAATGGCGTGGTGTTGGAGGCAGGTGGATCAATATTATCTTTCCGAAACTTTAGCAGCTTTAGGGCTTTGTGCTGAAGCAGGCTTGTGTGGTGATATAAACGGAAGATGTGTGGATTTGCTCCCATCTCTATGTTAGCCGTTGTCAGTGACAGCGCAGATAGTTGTCTGTCTGGGAGACTGACAGGCCTGCTGATGAGATGATGGCATCAGAGAGAAGCGACTGACAGCTACTGCTTGACAGGCTTCATGTCTGCCTCCACAACAGCTCTCTGCTCTGCTCTATTCTACACTGCTCTGCTCTCCTCTATTCTGCTCGGTTCCATTTTATTTTACTCCGCTCTGCTCTTTTCTGCTTTAATTTGCCATGTTTTACTCTCGTCTACTCTGTTTTGTTTCGCTTTGCTCTCTTTTGCTCTTCTCTGCTCTAGTTTGCTCTGCTTTGTTTTGCTTTTCTCAGCTGCTCTATTTGCTTTGCTCTGCTCTCCTCAGCTCTATTCTGCAGTTCGGCTCTGTTCTCTTCTACTGTACTTTACTGCTCTGTTTCCTCTGTTATACTTGGCTCTTCTCAGTTCTGTTCTCCTCTGCTCTGTTTTGCTCTGTTTTCCTCTGCTCTGTATTGTTTGCTCTGCTCTATTCTGCTCTGTTTTGTTTTGCTCTTTAGCTCTGTTCTGCCTTGCTTTGCTCTCATCCTTGTGGAATTATGGTTGCATTCTATTCTGCTTTGCTTGCTTCTGTTTTGCTTTGCTGTACTGTGCATATGAATCTTTTTTGCCCTGTTGTCAGTGGAAGTTTCTGGTCACAAGATGCTGCTGAGAATATTGGTATACAATCACACTAATTAGTAACTATTTTTGTAATGTGGTGGCAGCCATCCAAGAGCGTTGGGAGTCATTTCCCTCTGTGCACCCTAGGTTGGTTGTTAGTTGGGGGCACTGAGGGGCGACAGCATCTCGATTGGTCAACTTCTTTCAGTTTACAATCAGCTGTGCCCTCTATAGCATAGCAATGGCAACACTTGAGGTAACCTGAGAGGAGGTGTAGCTTCAATATTTACTGTTGATGTCACTTGATTTTATCACTTTCTTTTATTTTCTCTTTTTCCAACCTTTCCCCCCCCAATTATCTCCCCTAATCTAGTCATGTCCAATTACCCTGATTGCATCCTCCACTGATTCAACCCTCCACCGCTGACTGAGGACGCCTCTCAACTGACACACACCCCCTCCGACACGTGCTCAGTACAGACTGCATTTTTCACCTGCACGAGTCGAGTTCATATATACCGATCAGCACTGTGCACGGAGAGCCACACCCTGATCAGCATTATTCCTCAGCCCTGTGCAGGCGCTATCAATCAGCCAGCAGTGGTCGTAATAGCACCAGTTATCAGGACCCATGATCCGGCTTGCCCCTAACCCTATGAACAACAACTAAACGTTGTTCATGCAGCCGCCCAGCCCAGACGGCAGAGCTGAGTTTCGAAACGATGTATTCAAAAACCCAGCTTTGGTGTGCTAGTGTGTTTTACCTCTGTGCCACCTGAGCGGCCACTTTTTTATGTTTTTGAAAGATGTTTTGTTTGCTAATTTTATCATGTGACAGGAAGTTTTGAGAAAATATCCTTTATTAGCATTTTTATAATGTTAAGTCCCTTAATGCAATGCTTTAAATTGCTGTTTTTTCTAGCTTTTAGATGAAGTGCGTATTCCCTGTGCCCCCATGTTCTCCTCTTTCACTCTGATTTAATCTCAAGAAACATAACATGTTGTACTATCATGTTTTTCACTTAACAAATTAATGAAAGCTTAGAAATGAGCTGTGTAACTCTAGCCCTGGGCGTATTTGTACAGAACTGACTTTGTGTCAGCTCTCAGCCCAGGGTTGACTTGTGAAATGTGTTGTCTTGCATGTTAATGATTGCAAAACCCTAAAATATCCTATAACTTCATACCATGCCCTCTAGACTAACATTCCAGCCCTGCCAAATCCCAAACTTTCTTAAACAGATACTGTTCATGTTGGGAAATGTGAGCATCATTAATATTTTTAAAGCTGCTATGAGTTAAATCATTACACAGATAATTAGCGCTGAATTTCTAGATCACTTAGCTGGAACTCTGGATCCATTTGTATGTGAGATGTCAGTCAGCTTGTGCCCAATTGCACCTCTCATGTAAGACTTATTGCCAGCAGCTGAAGCTTCAGATATAGCACCTCTCCGTCCAACTCTTTTAGCTCTCCCAGTCTCAGTGCGTGCTGGCCTTTGAAGTCAGGATCGGTGCTGTAATTTATCTGACTGCTTTACATTTCTCTTTGCCTGCCATATCTTGTAGCAGCGAGGCCAGCACGGCAGGCTGCAATGTGCTGCAGAGAGAGGGGGCGCAGGGGAAATATCCCATTTCTCTCTTTAGCAGCCAGAGCGATGGCCTCTTAATATAGTTAATGAGAAAAAAGGTGGCTCCATGAATCCTCATGAGGAAGTAATTGTCAGGCCTCCCTGAGGAAGATGAGCTGTGTGTGTGTGTGTGTGTGTGTGTGTGTGTGTATCTGTGCATATTGAACCACAGCTTCCAGCTCTCACCAATGTGTGACACCTCTCTCTCTCAAAGCCCTTTGGGTCGACACTTTTACTTGATTATTGAGGAGTTATCAGCTCACCACCCACCTAGAGAAAATTCTGTGCAATTAAAAGTGCCCCTGGGTGCAGAGTGGCCAATCAGCACACAGCGCAGCATATGTACTGTACTCGAAAGCCTGGATTGGCATTTAGGCTGAAAAGATGGATGGCCTAGTTTAGCGCCAGGGCTATTTGGGTGCTGTGTAAACAGAACTTGGGTTGAAGCGCTGGGCTGTTTTGCTGCTGTGCATAATGTCAGGTTGTTGCTTAAATGGGGCTGTTGTTTTGTTCAGGGTTGGAAAAACCTACCTTAATCAAAGTAATGCAAGGATTCATGAAGTAGTGTCATTTTGACATCCTGGGTTTTGTTTCAGATTTCTTACAACAGTGATTAGTACAACAGCAATTATGTTTTGTATATTTAATGTAATTTTAGGGTGTTTACATGGTGGAACAGTCTAATGTGCTAGCTAACCAACACTGGGATGGCTAAAGCCCTGCGATAGTTTGTTGCTCTGTCCAGGGGATTTCTGCCTTGCTCTCAGTGTTTCTTTGGTGGAATCAGACATGCCGCAACCCTGACCAGGATAAAGCGAGTGAATAAAATGTATTTTGAAAGTATTATGAAATTTTCTCATGCCCACAGAACAGTCCAAATCAATTCTGAGTAATTATGTTTAAACTTGCATATAACCTCTATCAAACCTTAAATCATCTACTGCGACCCTGCCATTAGTCAAAAATTAGTATTTCTTCCTTAAATGATTTTGAGATATCCAGATTTTATGGCAAAAAAGCAGCCACAAACTATGCTTCTCCCTCCGCCATGCTTCACAGTTAGAATGAATATATGCGTTTTGGTTTGCACTTTCTTTTTTTCTCCAATTTTATTGTATTTCCAAAGAAAAGCTCCCTTATACCTTCTTTAACCCTTTAATGGTCTCACCAAGAAAATAATGTTTTAAAAATTATTTCTTTGCATTTCTTAGTTTTTTGGGACTATACCAACAACAAACAATTTTTACTAGTGTACACAGTATTTTTTAATGAGCCTCTACCAAACAGTTGAGATGGTCACAATAATGATTTAGCTTTCATGATTTTTTAGCTTCCAGCTTCAAGTTGACATCTAGGTTAGAAAGGCTGTTTTCTTAAAATCATCTACCAATATTTTTGAGTTTAACACACATCAACCAAGGAGTGGATACAGCCCAAACAAGATTATTTAAATACAGCGTTTTTTGTTTTTTTTTCTCCCCTTTTTCTCCCTTTAGCGCGTCCAATTGCCTGATTGCGTCATGCTTCCTCTCCACCAATGCCGATCCCTGCTATCTTATCATCTTATTGTTATGATGTGGGGAGGAAGGACCCAAGGATGCGGAGGTTTAACTAAAAAAGGGTTTTATTTACAAAATCATAAACATAATAGACATAAAATAAAAGGAATAACAATAACAAAAAACACTTCGGGGAATCCCGAAGGCAGCCGGACGTCGGGGGCTGAAAAGGAACAAAAAAAAGCATACAAAAGAAAAGGGGAAGCGCGAGGCGCGAACCCAGGACTCCTGCCTCCCGACCGGGAGCTTTAACAGCCTGCCACAGCGGCGCTAGTGGCAGACTCGCTCCCGGCGCTATTGAAGCAAAGAGTGGGTTCGCGAGATGGACCACCTCGCGCTGTTGGCCGAAGAAGGGGGGTAACACCGACAATAGCTGCGTGGCATGGCGCTTTCCAGCAACCAATGCTGGCTAGAGCCATGCCAGCTACCGGGTGTGATCGATTTGCGGGTTTCAAAAGTTAATGGCAAAGGCGCTGTCACCAGCCAGGGTGGCTGGGAAGTGGCCATTTGCTCCTGCGCTCCAGAGGGCGGAACGTGACGCTGTCACCAGCGGTAGCTGGGAGGGGGTCACGTTCCTCTGGGCGCAGTCGTGGGGTCTCTAGGTGGCGGCGGCACGGCGGCTCGACGGCTCGGCGGCAGCGGCCCGACGGCGACCTGAGAGCGGCAACCAGGCGGCGGCGGCGGCACGACAGCTGCGGCACTATGGCGGCAGCTTGGCGGCGGCGGCGTGGTGGCGCCCACTAGCGGTGGCCCGGCGGCAGCGGCACGGCGGCGGCGGCACAGTGCGGCGGCACAACCTAAAGATAAAAAAAACAATAAACATAAAAGGACACCGCAGTGTCAAACAAACTCAAAGAAAGAAAAAAGAAACAGCCAACAAGAGCAGAAGGTGCGACGGCTACAACTCTGCACCTATCCCTTAAATAAGGGAAGGCACAGGTGTAGCCCATTCGCCCTAACGAGCTGGCCAGGTACTTAAAGGCACAGCTCGTTTCTGCTCTGTAAGGCCTGTGGCATCAGGGAGAGATGGTACATTCCCCTGATGCCACAGAGCCTAACACTTATCACCTTCACTTTGACGAGTGCAGTGCAGCTCAGCATTGTGTCCGGAGAGACACACCCTGAGAGCACTCTTTTCTCATCTCTGTGCAGGCGCCATCAATCAGCCAGCAGAGGTCGTAATTGCACCAGTCATGGGAGAGAGACCCCATCTGGCTTAGTCCCGCACATATCTGAACAACAGGCCAATCTGAGATTCGATACGATGTATTCAAGATCCCAGCTCTGGTTTCAGCGTGTGTTTTTACTGCTGCACCACCTGAGCAGCCAAATACAGTGTATTTTTAAGCTTATTTTTAACTAAGTGGTTGAGCAGACCATTAAAGGGTTAATAATTCCAAAAGGGATTTGCAAACTTAAGCTGCTTTGCAGTGTTTTTTTTTAAATATATAATTTGCATATTAATGGGAGTAAATTGACTAGGCCAACAATTTTGTTGCAGTTTCCAGGTTAGTGATGCACTGGGTTCGAACATGTGTTCATAAATTAGAGTGAGGGATGAAAAATCTGAGTCAAAGCCCTCTGTAAAGTAGAATTTACAGGAGGTGTAGTCAATGAGCCTGTAAACATGACAACCAAGATGGAGCATTGTTTTTTTTTTTAAACTTCTTACCATCTGGTAGTGCTTTTTGCAGGTCTGTGACTTCCAGCATGACATTAACCAATTTAAGTGGAGAAAAAACAGGTTTAGTAGGCTACTGCTCAGATCCGGGAATCCAGGTTTCAGATTTTAGCAGTGCAAGTTGGCTGTCTGCATGGCCATGATTGGCTTATGTCTTCAAAAAGTTTCTGCACTTATATATTTACGCTGAAAGTGGTGAGGTCGGGAGGAGTAGTAATTGGTCGTGTCTGAGAGAGCTTATAGTCTGGATTTAGCGCCATCTGATTTTGGACCCTCAAAGAAGCTTAAGGGAAAAAAGATTTTCATGTGATGATGATGTGAAAGCAGTGGTGCATCAGTGGCTACGTGCTCAACCAAAAACGTTTTTTTGCTGATGGCATTAGAAAGTTGATACGACACTGGGAAAAATGCATTGGAAGGTGACTATGTGGAAAAGTAATGTCATTTGTTTTTGAAATTCTTAATAAATAGAGTTTAAGTCAGTGCACCATTAAAGCCGCTGTTCTCACTGCTTAATCTGTCAATCATGATTAGATTTTATTTCATCACCATTAGCATCAAGGCTCACAAACAGATTGTGTTAGGTCATTAACTCTTAAAACAGGACTGGGCAGAATTAAGAAAGCATTATTCAAATCATTGTAATTTACTCAAATTCTATTTTCTGATTTAGCTAATAATGTATATGAATGATTCATGGTGCCGTTGATAAACTAATTAATTTTTCCTTGTTTCTTTTCCTGCCACATTGCTTGCTGAGCTGCATGGGTGTTGGGTCTAGTAACTGAACCGCAGTAACACATTCTTACAGCAAATTAGCTCCTCTCCAGGAGAGAGCAGGAATTTAGTGATGGTCACAATATGCATTTAACTTCATAACCTGAAGCAGGAGATTCATTTTTTGCGATTGTCTCAATGACTCAAAAAAGTATTTTTTAAACACGTTTAAAAGGGTAGCTAATATACAGTACACCAGAGCCATAGCGAGAGGGCAGAACAAAACTGTATTTTTCTTTCCTCTTATTTATGCATGAACATTAGTTAACATTCCAGGGTCCTAGCACTGTATTTTTCTAGGTTTACAGTTGCAAAGCTCTGTTATGAAGAACACTTAATCATACTGGAAAGTTGAATAAGCATTATGATCTATTGTTTGTTATAGCATTAAAATTCACCGAGCAAACAGATGAAAATGGACTTAACATGCCTGCTGATACTTATGTTCAGGGAGCGTAAACTAAATGACAGCGTTCCAAAAGTTTAAGCTACACTGACACACTTAAAGCCCAACTGTTTATACCACTTTGATTAAGTACAAACAATTCCATCAAAGGCAATAACTATCAGATGGCTTAAGATCCCAAAAGGAAAGAAAATGTACATGTTAATATTTAAGAGGAAAACATTGACTTAATCAATCAAGTGACTAGACCATCAGACAAATATGCACTTACCAAAAAAACCTCATAGCATACTAGCATAGTATCTACTCCATCTATTCATCCCAGCTCTGGGTTTTGTGTGAGTGTATTCAGTTTGTGATTAGTCTAGGACTTGGGGCAGTTGTGTATATGGGCTTCCTTCAGAGGCCCTGATTTGAGAAAGATTCAACATATAGACAATTGTACACATTAATAAACTGCAAATGTACTGTAGTTAGTAGGAAAGTTGCAGTGGGCTTATTTTCCCAATAACCACAAGAGGTTCCAATCTCAAAGAGGTTTGAGCATAAAAACTGTGAGAAACATGCCTAACAGTAAATACTAAATAGAATTTTATGATGGTTTTCTGCTTTCTTTATTTCTTTTTTCTAAAAATAGCTTTAAAATAGTCAACAGTGCAAATAAATGTACAATAAAAGACAAAAGTGTATATGTGCTTATAATGAACACATGACAATGCAATCTTAGGACCTCATTTTCTGCAATTGTTTTTGCAACTGATTAATTGGAACATGTTCTTAGTCCACCCCCCATATAACAACTTTGACACATTTGCATTTTTTATACTGTAAATGTATTGTCATGTGTCCAAAAATACACACACACAACAACCTGGATAATGTCAAAAGTTTTTATAGTGTCTTTCAACTTTGTTTGTCCTACTAATTATCCTGTTGGGCAGCATGGTGGCTCAGTGGGTAACACTGTCGCCTCACAGCAAGAATGTTTTGGGTTTGATTCCCAGGTGGGGTGTCCTTCCCAGGTCTGGGTCCTTTCTGTATGGAGTTTGCATGTTCTCCCTGTACCTGTGTGGGTTTCCTCTGGGAGCTCCGGTTTCCTCCCTCAGTCTAAAGACATGCAAGTGAGGTGAATTGGAGATACAAAATTGTCCATGACTGTGTTTGACATTAAACTTGTGAATTGATGAATCTTGTGTAAGAAGTAACTACCTGTCCTGTCAATTCTAATAAATAAAATAAATTATCTTGTTACTACAAATAACTGACTTCTGCTGTATTGTCTTTGTGCCCATGTAAATGGGTATAGTTTGATTGCATCTATTCAAATATAATTGCACTTGATGGTTAGTAATAATTAATTTAAACATTAATGACGCTGTACAGTCAATGACGTTTTATATTGCCATGGGTTTATAGGGTGTCATGACAGAAAGAAGACTTGCTTGCTTTTTCTTCGTAGCTAGTAGCAAAAAACTAAAGTCTAACGTTAAGGTGCCAGCATTGGAGCAGGGGCTTCCTCTGAGCATGTGGCATTGTACTGTATAGTTTGCTGGACTGTAGAGAATGTCACCCATGTTCCAGCAGCTTATAATTTATGACAAGTATGTCTTGTGGTGGTTCTTGGTTTACACCTCACCATCCAGACAAATGGAAAAGTAATCAGATAAAATAAGTTGTATTACTAACAAGATATTAGAATGCCATGCCATAGATAAATTAGATTATATAACTTTCTACACCATTAAATTAATAATTGTTGCTGCCAGTATATGTACGAACATGCAGGGTTTTTGAAAAATAATAAACATCTCAAATGAGTATTTATTTGGAAAATAAAATACATATTCCAATTATCTTGTCATTGAAAATGTACATTTATAGCATTTAGCAGACGCTTTTATCCAAAGCGACTTACAGTATACAGTCTAAGCAAATGAGGGTTAAGGGTCTTGCTTAAAGGCCCAACAGTGGCAACCTGGCAGTGGTGGGATTCTCCTGATTACTAGTCTTCTGATCTTCTGTTTACTAGTCCAGTACTTTAACCGCTAGGCTACAACTGCCCTTAATGACATTGACACTATCACTATTCTGAGAATGAATTTTAGGTGGTTAGATCAATGCTGGTGCAAAAATATTTATTTAATTTTACACTGCCTTGTATTTTGCACACTTAGGTAGAAATTCCTAAATTGTACATTCATTAAGTGAAAGGCACGATTCTTTGTGGATACTATGTAAATGAGCTTGCACATTTTTGGGCAGTTTAAAAGCTGCATGTATTGTTAGACACGCAGACTCTTGGTAAATAAGGGCCTGAATGTGGTCTGGATCTGTTCCTATATACGTCACACTGTCACTTTCATTTAAAAGCAGTTTGCTATTGTGACACAATAATCTCTTGCTCTTCCTGTGTATTCCTTACTGTGGAACATTCTGCCTGCAGGCCTAACTTTATCTGGACAGCTGGGCACCATAATTCATACCGCCCGGGTGAAATGCATTTGTCTTACTCCGTTAGTTCCTTTAATTAAAACCACTGTTGAATGACTGCATGGGTGTTTACATTTAACAGAATGCTACGATTCAGTCGGGCCTTCTTTGCTTTATGAATGGGATGTTATGTGATCTGCTCTGTCAGTTTAATCCCACAGTCTTAAGTTTGTGGTCTTTGCTGCATCTGAATTTGGCCAGTGAAATGAATGCTGTGCCAAATGTTACAGACTTGAAAGATTGCAGGAGGAATATGAACTATCATTGTTTTAATACAGATGTTCCAAATTTAAATGATAATTAAACTAACATTACTTTTTTTTTAAATTCCTAGGCACTTTAAAGGTCTTCGTAAATCTTCCTTGGATAGTATTTTTTGCAATTTTTATGGGTGTTGTACTTAGTCTACTTTGTTGTGGGAGCCTAGTTTACTCAATTTTATAAATAAATGTCTGTTAACATGCAGTCAAACTAATATCGTTTTAGTCCAAAATGTCCCTGTGAATACAGGCCAGACAGGGCCTTGGTTTTGATTTCTGTTCTCTAGTAAAACAAATGTACTGAACAAATAACAAATCTTACTCAGGCTTAGAAGTAGTGCTGGTGCTGCATAAGAAGCAGGCAGATGACATCACAAATCCAAATCAGGATCACATCCACATCACATTCAAACATGTTATATAGGATCAGGTATTCCAGGCAATAAAAAATCAGTTCTTTCCTGACCTCTCATTTAAATAAAAATGATCTGGTGACAGTCAAGCCATACACTGATCAGCCATAACATTAAAACCACCTCCTTGTTTCTACACTTACTGTCCATTTTATCAGCTCCACTTACCATATAGAAGCACTTTGTAGTTGTACAATTACTGAATGTAGTCCATCTATTTCTGTACATCCTTTTTTTGAACCTGCTTTCACCCTGTTCTTCAATGGTCAGGACCCCCATAGGACCACCACAGAGCAGGTATTATTTAGGTGGTGGATCATTCTCAGCACTGCTGGAGTTTTTAAATACCGTGTCCACTCACTGTCCACTTTATTAGACACTCCTACCTAGTTGGTCCACCCTGTAGATGTAAAGTCAGAGACGATCGCTCATCTATTGCTGCTGTTTGAGTTGGTCATATTCTAGACCTTCATCAGTGGTCACAGGATGCTGCCCACGGGGCGCTGTTGGCTGGATATTTTTAGTTGGTGGACTATTCTCAGTCCAGTAGTGACAGTGAGGTGTTAAAAAATCCACTCATCTGATCCACTCATACCAGCACAGCACACACTAACACACCACCACCATGTCAGTGTCACTGCAGTGCTGAGAATGACCCACCACCCAAATAATACCTGCTCTGTGGTGGTCCTGTGGGGGTCCTGACCATTGAATAACAGGGTGAAAGCAGGCTAAAAAGGTATGTAGAGAAAAAGATGGACTACAGTAAGTAATTGTAGAACTACAAATTGCTTCTATATGGTAAGTGGAACTGATAAAATGTACAATGAGTGTAGAAACAAGAAGGTGGTTATAATGTTATGCCTGATCGGTGTATAATAAGCAACTTTTTAAATAATAATTTTAAAAATTTATAAAATCTTTGATAATATTGGACTAAATCTAAAGTATTTAGGCCATAAAAACCAATACATCCATAAGTTCAATAAGAAAATACAGACCTTATTTCTGAAAAAGGTGCATTTCTGCAAAAGGGACATTTTGTGAAATGTAATAAACATTATAATCTGATTTGTTAATTTTGTTGAACTTTCTTTTAACTGACAAAAATAAGAAGAAATGACATGGCAGTTGGATGTTTTGGCTGTACAACTTGATTGTATTTTGTGTATTTATACAATACAAATGTTAAAGTTTCTAGTAAGTTTATAGAATATTTAAGTTACAAGCAAAAGTATCATGATTGGGTGAATAAATGAAAAATTCACCTAAAGAGAAAGCTCACCACTTTGTCCTAATTAATAAAAAAAAATTCTCAATGAAAATTTAAAAATAATTTAGGTGTTTCACCATCTATTATACATAATATTGTAAAATAAATTAAGGGAATCTAAAGAAAATCACTCAGTGTAGGGCAAAGTCTGAAACCACATTAAAACTCATGCAAAATACATTCCAAAATTAATTTCATTACAGAAAGGAAATATTTCCTTTTTCTACTATACACTTGTATTTGATATTAAATATATTGTATATTTTGAAGTCTTTGTTGTTTTGCTTGGCAAAGAAAAACACTGTGCAGTATTTCACTAGAGGCCACCTCTATGGTTCCTTTAACATTCATGAGAATCTTCTATTGATTTTATCTATCTATTGATTGAGTCTCACAGTGTCTAACTGACTTATGCCTCTTTCTAATTTCTATTACTGGCAACACTGTACCTTTATCAAGCTAAACAATAAGCCAGTTGTCAGGAGGGCAAGAAATTATGAGCAAGCGTCTTCCAGTCACGGGAACTCATGACTCTCCAGTATGTCCAAGTCCTCTTTGTGACCTCTGGCTCCACATGGGGGAGAGAAGTGGGTGTGTCAGTGCTAAGGTAAATCTGATCACTTTGCAAATAAATCAGAAAATCTCTTTCATTTCATGTGATGTAGGGGGAAAGTGGGGAGGGTCGAGAGGATGGGGGGATAGAAGGTGGCTTTTTGCCTATAAACCTGTCACAGAGATATGTCTCTTGCCATGATGGCATCCGAGTCTTTCTCCCTCCCACTGCAGTGGCCGCTATCTCTTTCCTCCTGCTTTGTCTCTCTGCTCTTTAAGACAAAGGGTAATAAAGCTATAAATTGTGTGTCTTGCAGAACGTATAGACATTCTGTCTCAGAACTGCTGTTAGAACTGCCATAAAGCACCCTCAAAGTCATAGATAAAGATTTACAGTTATTTAACATCTTCCTCCTGCACTAAATCAGTGTGATAAGAGAATTAAGTGATGGCTATAGGTTCTTTGTCCTTACGCTATTGATTTTTTTGCCCCCAGAAGGATCTGCTATGTTATAATTATTGAACTCTGGATTTGATTCAGGTTTAGAAGTGGGAAAAAAAGAAAGGCACTGCTTCTCTCATTTAAACATAGATAAAATACATGGACCATATGGTTCAGTTTGTAAATGTACTTTCAATATCTTTTTAATCAAGTTTGTTTTCCCCATAAGGGCTTTTTAAGACCAAAACAAATTTCTTTAGAAATGTATTGTCTTTAAATGTCAGTAAGTCTATTTTCATAAACAGGACTGTCATCATTTTAACGTTTTGTAATAATTTAAAATAACTTAGCTTTCATGGGCATCTTACAATGGCACTTATTGTGGTGGTGGTGTTGTTGTGGGGTGCTTTAACTGCCAGGACTGAGAGTGGGGATGTGGAATAATAAAATATTCTCTCACATACTTTTTTTCCTTAGTTTCTTTAAACCATTCACAGGATGCTTGGCTATTTCAGCAGCATGAGGTGACTTCTAATACATCCCTTCCTTATATAGACACAGCCAATTACATATACTGATTAGGGCTGTCAAACGATTAAAATTTTTAATCGCGATTAATCTCAGAATTTCATATAGTTAATCGCGATTAATCGCATTTTTTTTTTTTTTAAAGGAGGTGGTTTTAATGTTATGGCTGATCGGTGTACATACACACATACACAAAAACTCATTCACAATCAACACAGTCTTGTTCCCTGGGTTCTGACAACTCATACTAGTGACTATATTACTTGCATCTTTGCACAATATTGCATTGTTTTTGCACCTTATTCTCACCTTATTCTACCTGCTGCTATATAAACCCTACGCTGCTAACTGGATATCAGAATACGTTTTTATTAGGGCTGTCAAAGTTAACGCGATAATAATAACAACGCGTTCCAGTGTTGCCAGATTGGGCGGATTTTGTTGGAAAACAATTTAATAGCATTTAAATAACACTTCTGTTTAAAAGAAAATATTCAGTTTTAAGAAGCACCAGCATTGTAAAATAATATTAAAAGTAAAGTCAATTTTCAATGCTGATTTGGCTTAATAGTGTTGGTCAGTCTGTATCATATTCTTGAAATGATAAAGTATTGCAAAGGAAAATCTTTGAAATTCTTCCTCATAATGTTAAGGTTGCTATATTTTGGTTTTTCACTTGTCAGGGAAAATTAAGAGAGAAAAAAGCTTATTATTATCATGCGTGTGATGTATATCATTTACGTGATATGCGTATCACGTTACCACTGTGTGTTGTACGTCACTGAGCTGATATGTGTATCAGGTGACCAGCGGGTAATGGCGTGTTATGTTTAAGTGTGATGCTCCAAGTTGTGGATTAAGCAATAAAGACAACACGTTCTCCACATAACTAGTGTAATTTGTATTTCGTGGTTAAGTACAAAACATAACAATGCGGGTCTTCATGATGTAATTCTACATGGCACTTACTGCCTGTATAGGTAAATTTTTCCTGTATAGAATTTGCGTTAACGGCACTATTTTTTTTTTATCGCGTTAAATTGAGATCGCGTTAATGCGTTATTATCGCGTTAACTTCGACAGCCATAATACTGATATTACGATAAGGCCCGGGGCACTGATAAAACTTGAACCTTTTGTTTACTCTGGTCTATGAACCTTTTGTTTTTTATTCTGGTCTATGTTGACATGGCGACATGGCGGTGCAGCTGGTACAATGGGGTGCCACAGAGCACAGGTCCTCATGTTTTATTAATAGGAAAGGTGATGGAACACAACTTTGTTTATATTTCCCAAAATACAATGAAGTCAATCAGTGGAAATATTGGAAATCTTTTCTTTCTACTTATGTCAGTTATTTTTATTTATTTATTTTTTATTTTATTATTTTGTTTATGCATTTTCTCCCCTTTTTTCTTCCACTTTTAGCGTATCCAATTACCCAATTGCATTACACTCCTGCTTTACTGATGTTGATCAGTACTGATCTCCACCTTGGTTGAGGAAAGCCGAGACTGACACATGCCCCCTCCGACATGTGTGCAGTAGCCGACTGCATCTTTTCACCTGCATGGATCAGCTTTGTGTACGGAGAGACACACCCTGATCAACATATTATGCCTTGTCTCTGTGCAGGCACCATTAATCAGCCAGCAGTGGTCGTAATTGCATCAACTATAAGGAATTCCCATCTGGCTCCCACTTTGTATGAACAACAGCCAATCGTTGTTCATGTAGGCAGAGCTGAGTTTCAAACCGACGAGTTCGAAATGTCAGCTCTGGTGTGCTAGTGTGTTTTACCGTCAGTTATTTTTTAAGAAATTTTTTTTCTTGAAGGATGGGTTTATATCCCCACTACACACCATCTGCAGGCTAAATGTGACTCTACTCTTTATTTGCTGCTTGAAAGGAATATATGGTTACCTGATGGTTTCACTATAGTATGGTTATCATGACAACCATGAACATAAACTTAAAATTTTAAGAGCAGTTTTTTGGAAGCCTTTAATTTGAATCATCATTCTTTTGTCATATTTATTTGTTTTTTACTGGGTTATTTAGTTGACTTGGGTTACTGATCTATAGTGCATTGGGATACATAAGGGAAATGTGTTTCAGGTTTAAACCAGTTTAACATACTGAAATTCAGGCGAGGCTCTAAGAGCTACAATATAGCAGAAGTGTCAGACTGCGCATGTAGACGTGAGTTAGTGTTACAACACTTTACCAAAGACATGCCTTTGATCTCCATAAACATGGCTGTTATGTGTGATGTCATCAATATGCCACATGGAGGAAAATAGATGCTCAGAAGTAATGCCATTAATGGAGCCTAGACACTTGTTTAGAGCTAAGTGTGGCAGTCACGGTACCCACCCGAGTCTAAATTACTGCAGTAACACATGGATTGTATTCAGGAACAGTCATAAACTTGTGTGCCCATAAAGCAAGGATCAGTCCAACATTAGGGCTGTCTGGTTACTTATTTGTCCTATTTGCTTTGCTTGTTTTCCTCAGGGTGTAGAGTGTCTATGTGCCTCCATGGCTAGTAAACAGCAAAGAAAAAAAAAGGAAAGTGTCAAGAGAAGGCCTTGTCATGCTGTGTTTGGAACGGCCAGGGACTTGCCAATCACGCTGCTATGTTTAGCTGGCAGTGCTCACAATCGAAAGGTCTCCGTGTACCTGCTAATTCGTATTTCTGCTGCATGACTGAGCCAGTAGCCTTGGGCCCACTGTATCCAGCCCTAATGCACTGCTGACAGTTGGCTTTTAACAAAGATGCTAGGAATGTAATTAAATCAAATTTGCCACTGATACTCAGCCAGCCTTGTAATTAAATAAACCAATCTGGGCACATTTGACTTATATTAATAAAGGAAAATGATAAAGAACAGGTCAAACACTTCAGAGACAATAGTTGGCAGGGTGTAAGTATTTAAGCTAGTGGTTTAGCAACAGCATTAATGACCTCTCTGGGCTGCCAGACTTTTATCAGACTGAACAGAAGTGTGGTGGCATTTGGAATATTTTGAACAAAGGAATTTATCATGTTCATGGAGTCTTTGATTTAAAGTGGTAACAAGGCTCCACATGTTTGTGGCATTTACATAAATATCCTAATGTTTTTTGGTCTTTTAACTGTATTTTAAAACATGACTGCAGATGTTCTTTTACAATTACTAATTTTCCAATCATTTACTTTATTCTCTTCAACTGCCTTGTCCTGGACCGGGTTGCAGCAAATCTGGTTCCACCTGGAAAAATTAAACAAAAGGCAAGAATTTCCTGGACAGGGCACCAATCCATGGCAGGGCTTCAGCCATCCCCAAACTTCACACAAAGCCAGTCATATCTGTGTAGACACCCAGTCAGCCAATAGCACCACTGAGATTTGAACCAGGAGCTAAGCCGTGGAGGGCTAGTGTAATAGACCAAAGTGCAAATGTTAGTAAATTTGTTAGAACAAATGCAATGTGGTCATGGACATTGTGGAAAGGTTGTATTGATTTCAACTAGGGCAGTTGTAGCCTAGTGGTTAAGGTACTGGACTAGTAATCAGAAAGTCACTGGTTCAAGCCCCACCACTGCCAGGTTGCTGCTGTTGGGCCCTTGAGCAAGGCCCTTAACCCTTAATTGCTCAGAATGTATACTGTCACACTTCTGTAAGTCACTTTGGATAAAGGCGGCTGCTAAATGCTGAAAATGTAAATGTACAATAAGAGCATTAGTCTAGGGCAGCTCTAGAACAGCAAAAATGTAAAACCCTCTGCCCTCTATGACAGTGTCACCCTGAAAGATCTTTAGCATGACACATTCTACTGCCACGGTTTATAAGATTGACAGTATGCTTGATTTTATGCCTTGTCACTAATATGTGTGGTTAAATTAGCACAACACACTAATGCCCCTTTTCCCATACACAGTACCCTATTGTACAGCATTGTCACAGCCACACCTTTAGCGAATGCTTCCTAATTTCCCCAAATACCCTTATGCAGTTGACAACAATAGCACATTAGATACAGAATGGATAATTCTAGATTTAGATGTCTATCATATCATACTGTGGGATACCATGCAGTGGAAATTGTGCATTGGAAAGGAGTGTTTTCCAAAGCATTCAGGTTTGCACCTCTTTTAAAGATAAAATTATTAAGCAATTGGTTGTTTTGACTATATGGGAATTTACTTGGATAAATTAGAAAGCCTGTAGTAATGGCATTGTGTGTCCTCTCTTAAAAGCATCAAGCATTATAATCAATGATGCTTCACTGCCTATTCAATTTATCCTTTAGATTGTGGAGTGCTTTGCCACTGAGAAAAAAAATACAGTTATATTGTTTTTCTCCCTCATTAATTACTGCCATGAAATAAAAAGCACCAGAAAGCACTTCTGTAAATTATCGTGAACAAATAATAATGACTCACTTACAGAATTGAGAGACAGTTGATTTATAATTGGAGGCTGACTGCTATAGAAATATGACCAGTGCAGCCAGGTGCCAGAAGCAAAGCCTATTAACTGGTTGTGCCACTTTCGACAGTAACAGCTGCAATCAAACTTGTGATAACTTGGATGAGTCTATTACATCGCTGTGGAGGAATTTTGGCAAATTACATCTATATAAATTATTCAGAAGGAATAAGCCAATAAAATGTACTTGTCTTTTACATCAGCTCAAATCTGAATACATCTCTTTAACACTTTTTTAGGTTTTGTTTTAATCACCGCAATGAAAGTCAAGGGTAATAATTAGGGCCCTACAAAATTCATGGGAAAATGTGCTTAATTTCACTGACCTTGTTTTTCAAAAATCACAGATTTCACAGATTAAAAAAAGTGCCACAATTCATGGCAGTCATTAAATAACACTCATAAATTGAAAGATAGAATAAATGAAAGCTACAATACACAGCACAGCCTACCGTACATCCAGTGACGGTCTCAAATATGAAAATTCTCGTCCGTGCTTTGACAACCCCCCTCCCATCCCTGCGTCCACAGAATTGATTGGAAGTTTTCCAAACCCAGTTACCTGGTTTGTGTTTTTAGCTGCTTTACACTTTAAATCTTGGACATTTTGACTAACCGCTAACTTGCCGTAGGATTGCTAGAACCACCTCATAGTGCAAATTAACCAGTAAACATGAGGCACTTAAATGCTAGGTTTAGGTCTTTGCTAGGCTTTGTGTCTAGTGAAAGTGATTTATCTCAAAAATACCTGTGATAATTTCCCATCAAGATTAAGCATCAAGCCCTGTATTTTCAGTGCTTTAATTCTGTTTGCAGAATTAAAAAAGCAATGATAAATGTCAGATGCAACAAATGTTCTGTAAATAAGAGCCTCCAGGTCCTGCGTAGAGGTGCATGTCCGGGCTAAAAGGCTGTTAATCCACACACATACAGATATCCAGAAAACTACTAGTATAAAAATTGACATGCTCTTCCTCTTATAATTTTTTTTGTTCTAGTTTAATACAGATTTTATTCTCTTTATGATCATAGTACATAAATGCTCTATGTATATGTTAAGAATGAAAGAAACAAACCTCTATTTAGTTCAAGTTTCCACAACCTACATACCTCAGTGCTGCCACCTTATGGACAACACGTACAGAAGCAGAGCGGTCTGAAAGCACTAGCATGAGAGAACTCTCACTTGCTCTCACGCACTTGCTTTTATACTGTATTTTTGGACACGTGTTAGTAATTCCTATATAAATTACAATTTCAACTGGCTAACATAATATTAGAAGCCTTAACAAAATATTAATATGTTAATAATAAGGTTTAGGGTCACCCTTTGCCTTCAGAACAGCTTTCTTTTTTCCTGGAATGTTGTCCTACATGTCCAAGAGGGTTTGTGATTAAATGTTTTACTGTGAGAAAATACTACTTTGCATTCTGCACTTTAGAATTCCTCATAAAAGGTATAATAATGTTAAAATCCAGTAAACAGGTGGGTAAAGAGGAAGGGGTGGGTAGATTATAAAGTCAGGAAGGGGGGGGGGGGGGGGGGGGGGGTGCAGGAGGGGGTTGAAAGTCTGGTGAATACACAGATGTAGGTATGTATATATACATATGTATGTGATATATTTGTTCTATGTATGGTTTCTTTTCCATCCCTAGATCTGTCTTCTCTGGCTTTTTTATTTGTGGAAGAAACTTTCTATTCATGTGTTCATACACAATTCTTAAGTAATTTAAGCAGTATGTATATAGCTTTCCAGAAATATAGGAAAAACTATGTTCACTAAGCCCACTTGCTGTCTGCCAATTCAAAACTAACATTTATGTAAACACATTTAACATACAGCAAGTTTCATATGTGATGTATGGGTGTCCACTGTGCTTGATTAAAGCCCTGACATCAAACAGCACTGGAATATTAGCATGCATGTAAACACACTGAATATTGTAGTTATCTGATTATTTAAGTGGACATGTAACCAGCATATTCTTTTATTTTTAATATGGCTGTTCTTCAATTTCAAGAAAGCCTTTCAAGTCATGCAATTCCATTTATTATGTGTATGTAACCATAATCCAATTTCTATAACTGTGTGCATGCAAAAACTGAAAATGTATTTGTTTTAGATGTGTAAATTATATTTTAAGTTTTATTTAGATGAAGATCTGAAACTGACTTGTGAAGAACAGCATTTGGGTTTGTTTTTTTTCATCTTATTACTGTTTTGCAATGAAACAGAATGAAGAGCCGTTTGGGAGCAACACCACTAATTAAACAAGACTTCCTTCTAACAAAAAACTTACACTTATTTATCTATCTATCTGTCTATCTGTCTGTCTGTCTATCTATCTATACAATGCCTTTATTTGTCATACACACACACATAGTATATATACATATAGATAGATAGATAGATAGATAGATAGATAGATAGATAGATAGATAGATAGATAGATAGATAGATAGATAGATAGATATTTATACATATATACATAATAGATGGATAGATATACACCCAACACATGGGAATTAGATAATATGCATAAGAACGATGCAATGTAGTCTACTACCATTTCGTGAAACCAGATTACTGACCATACTGTGGTTCAGATTATTAGATTACTGAAGTTTGTTACTTTGAGAGTCAGATCATTTAAAAAAACAGATTTCTTAAACTTAATCTGATTGTTCGGTGCATGTAATCATGTTGTAATTTAATTTGTAAGGTTGCACAGTATGAACACACATCATGCTTGCAGCTAACTGTGTTCTGTGGCAGTTCCAGAGGACATGACACCATCTGCAGTAATAGGATGACCATTCAAGGGGACACGTGCATTTAATAAAACATGCTCGCTGCTTTATATGCAAACATACTTGTGCATCCACTTTGCTGGATTAAATCCCTGGCATAAATTACAGTGCTGCAATATTGACTGTACGATTTAGACACTCTGTCCCTCCCTTTACCTCACAAATAGCCCAGGGTTGCTAGTCTCTAGCCTGTTTTGGTTGCAGGCTCTGCTGTATATCCTGTGCCTCCTCCCCCGGCCGTGACCGCGCTCCACGGACATGCCTGGATTTATGGACCACTGGCTGCTAGCTGATTAGGCCGCAGCTTGTAAAACGTATTTTGGCGTGTACAGAGGTTTTAGTGGAGATTCTCCTGCCAGGCCACTGCAATACATCAACTACAGGAGGGGGAAAAGAGAGGGGCACAGTAAAAGTTCTACCCACTGCTATGCTTAAACCCCCTTTCAATGTTTGTTCCTCACGGGCCTGTATACTGCAGCTTTCTAAATGTAAACTCCTGCTGCAGCAGGTCTAGTTAAACCTTCACTATTAGCACATCTACGCCTTTTAATCCTGCAGTTATTCATGGAAGTGTACACTTGAAGTGCACAGTCACGTGCTTTGAGTAACTGCTGCTGAGAAGTTATGCATCACGGCTGGGAAAACTGGAGGTTATCGTACTTGTATACTCACATAAAAGCAAACGGTTCTACCACTGCTGTACAGAGGATTTATGGCCCCTAACAGGTCTCTGCCTCTGGGGGTTAATGAGGCCTGTTTTTCCTGTTTTACTCTCTACTGCAGTGCCTACAACCATCTTCTTTTTTTCTAAAGCAGAAGCAAGTTCATGTAGCTGGCTCATCAGATACCTTGGTGAGCTTTTCTACCTGCAACATTTCTTTGCAGATTTTCTGTACCCTTTTTGTCAGGGTATCAAGAGTACTGAACAGGATTGTGATACAAATCTATCTCCTGACTTACTTACCTGGTTATATGCCTGAGTCAGTTTCCCATTACATAGCAAACCTTTTGACACTGGGAGTTCTCTAAAGTTTTATATATACTGCATGTCTTTCATATAGCCATTCACAGGTTTATTTGATAATTACATCTTATAAAAGTTGTTATTATTATCATGAAAGTCTTGAAGGTGGCATTGATCTCATATGGTGCTCTACTGGGCATACAGTTCTACGTATACTCTGCAATGCCATCATGTTCTAATCTATTTCACTGTCGCCTCACAGCAAGAAGATCCTGGGTTCGATTCCCAGGTGGAGCGATCTGGGTCCTATCAGTATGGAGTTTGCATGTTCTCCCTAGGTCTGTGTGGGTTTCCTACTGGAGCTCCAGTTTCCTCCCATAGTACAAAGACATGCAAGTGAGGCGAATTGGAGATACAAAATTGACTGTGATTGAAACTTGAACTGATGAATCTTATATAATTAGTAACTACCTGTCCTGTCATGAATGTAACCAAAGTGTAAAACATGTAGTTAAAATTGGCTGTAAATATATACATAATAAAAGTATGTTCGTCTAATACCCTGTAGGGCATGAATTACAGTAGGTATGGCACAGGTCACAATGTGGAATGGTCCTGTTAGGCACGATTTTAATAGTAGAAAGCAGCTTAATGCTTAACATAGTTTTTCCCTGCCTTAAATAAAAATCAGGACCAATGACATCATTGTGTCTGTGTCAAGAAAGAATAGAGCTCTTATATTCCCCAGATAGAAAGAAATGCCCTTGTTTGTCATATATACATACAGTATATGCATGTACAGTACAGTGGAATTGTTTTCAGCATATCCCAGCTACTTTGGAAGATGGGGTCAAAAAGCATGTACAGCCAATGCACAGCACTCCTGAAGAGTCTTAGAGCCTTGCTCCAGGGCCCAAAAGTGGCTGCATGGCAGAGCCGGGATTCAAGCCAACAAACTTCTATTTGGTAACCCACAGTTTCACCCACTAGGCTACCACTGATCCCCAGACTGCCTCTTATACCTCTTAGTTTATACAGCTGCACTGATTCTTGGCAGCTGAGTTCTCCCCCATGATATAGACACAGTGATGTCACTGGTCCAGTTTTTTTCTGGTCAAAAAATGAGAAGTGTGGCGCCCACGTGGCACAGCATAAAATTCCGCTAGCACCGGCGCCGAGATTATGAACTCCTTGGTTTAAAACTTGACGTTGCCACCGGTCGGCTGGGTGCCATCTAGCGGACATAATTGGCAGTGCCTTTAGCAGACACGGGGATGACCGGACTATATGGGTGGGGTCTTCAAACGCTGTGTAAGGACCCTGATTGGCAGATAGAGAGGCGTCTGTGCAGAATGCCTGGGTGAAAAAGGGTTCCGCTAAGGGCTGCGTGGGGGTCGGAGGAGGCATGAGCAGCAATATACCCATTTAGACTGAAATCAGCAGCGGAAGATAAATTGACTACGCTAAATTGGGAGAAAATGCATAAATAAAATGGGGAAAAAATTTAGAAGTGAGGAACCACCATTGGTACCACAGCTTTATGCTATTGCTCTGTGAAAGAAATCAACTTTTAATTCAACTAGACTTTATGCTTGCTCTGGGAGCCCATCGGTCTATCGGCCATCCAAACAGATACGTTTGGCTATGTCTGAGGGTGGGAAACGGCCAAACAGCCTGGCTATTGGAAGGTGCATCTGTCCATGTGCTCCCAGTGCAAGTCCCATAGGAGGTGTTGGGTCAGGAGGGCCATCCAGTGTAAAATTGTGCCAGATCAGGTATGCAGACCAGAATGATCTGATGAAAGCTAAAAGAAAAAATAACTCAGTTGACTACATGTGGTAACAGCTCTGACACATTACCTTTTCAAGCCAGACAATAGGCAATAATCTGTTGCATTGAACAAGTAGATTTTGGAGTCAGAAAATCAGGGTGATAACACAGGGCAGGCTAATCAGTCGAAACTCAGACCACCTTAAACTGTGTGCTCTAAAACCTCATCCAAAGTGCAGCACTTTAAAAGACAGCTCGGGGCTGTTCATCAAAAATATTGTCATGCACGTTTGCTAGGATGTGGATAAACAATTACTTTCAGCAATCCTCCAAGGTGCATTAATGTTATTTATTGCGACATGTAAATATATAAATTGGGCCGCATACCAAATCAAGTCCTCTCCAGGGTGCCATGCAAGTCATGCCGCCTCACATTAAATCACTGATGCAGATAACAATGGGCATAGTGTGCATATGATAATGCCCTGACTGTAAAATATCCACCCTACTTAGCTGCCTATGAGCGAGTGCAGTGACATATGCTGTGAGGAACAAGCGCTCCTGCTGGATCAATAAACTCCACCAGGTTTTGGGATTTATGGTGACGTGCTATCAGTCAATTAGGAACGGACTCATTTAAAGTGCTCGGAAATGCCAGTGGGCATTATATCTAAATCAGACAAGTATTGCTCAGCTATTTCAGCATGACTTACCAGTCTTTGAACACAAAGTGAGGTCAATAAAGACATAAAGACAAGTTTGGTGTGAAGGAATTTCAGTAGCCCTGACCTCAACCCCACTTGGATGAAGCAGATAGTTAATTGTTAGCCAGGTCTTCCTGTTTAACATCAGTGCCCGACTTCAATGCTCTTTTAGGTGAAGTGAGCACACATTCCCACAGACATACTTCAAATTCTTGTGGAAAGCTTTCTTAGAGGAGTGCAGGCTGTTGTAGCCACAAAGGAAATCAACTCTACATAGAGGTAGCTGGTTTTGGAATAATATGTCCACCAAGTATATGGTCAGGAGTCCTGATACTTTTGGCCATATAGTATAAACACATAGCTGCCTTCCTGCCTTTCGCCCAGTGAATTGTCCCCACCAAGACCCTAAATACGATAAAACAGTGGTAAAGCAGATAATAAATTCATTAATATTAAATTTTCTGTATTATCATTTACTTTGTAGCATAGCTTCTCAATAGCTTGTTGTTGTTTATGACTGATTGCAGCTGTTGATTGCATTCAACTCTTCTGGAACAAGTGATTTGCAAAAGAAGGATAAAAACACCACTGGACCCGTGTGGCTAAAGTAGCTGAAATCTATGGGTCTGTTGAAAACCATAGTAAGCTCTCTGCATAGACGCATTTTACATCATCCTAAGCGCTCTCCCGAGAAGAAGACATGTCTAAATTCTTAGATACCTTAAAATGCTGCCTACAGAGGTGCCTTATTTTGAGTGATAATCTGACTGAATAATGAGGGAGCATCCGATGCTTCCCTAGCGGTGAAGGCAATCCCAGCATTTAGTGCGGCACAACTTTTCTCACAAAAAATTACACATGGCATTGATCTCATATGGTGCTCTACTGGGCATACAGTGTACTACATAGGCTCTACGTTGCCATTATGTTCTACTCTATTTCACTGTCGCCTCACAGCAAGAAGATCCTGGGTTCGATTCCCAGGTGGAGTGATCCGGGTCCTTTCAGTGTGGAGTTTGCATGTTCTCCCTAAGTCTGTGTGGGTTTCCTACGGGAGCTCCCACGAATGTGGAGCAATGAACAGTGTTCTTTTTTAAAATGCAAATATCATTCTCTTTGATTTTTTATTTGAATAAAGGTGTAAAGGTGTATTTTTTTTTTTTTTGCAAATTTGAGCTTGTCAGTGACAATTTAACTGTTTTCTGTACACAGAAGGAGATGTTAGCTTGCATGCTAGTGGGTTGTGCTGCCTCAGCCCATTGGTTTGAATGGCCTGAGGCTAATTGTGTTAGCTTAGTAAGCGAAGCTGCAGTGATGTAAGTAGTGCGTTCAAATAATCTGCCTTATAAGTTTGATCTCTTATTAGAATCCTCTCTACTTAGGCAACTGCCTAGGTAGGCAGTAGGCAGCAAGGTAGCTCACTAGGTTTTCTACAGACTGCAAAACAAAGCCACTTGTCATGAGGAGTTCAGAACCACAGCAGAGAAACAAATGAGCACGGTGTGCCACCCCTCCCTCGATCCCCCCAATACACATGCACTCATTTGCTTGATCACTCCGCATTTGCCTATCACTCAAAAGCAGTAGCTTTCAGCAAGAGGCTGATAATCATACATATTCCACGTGCAGGCAGGCCATAAATCTCAGTCCCTGCTTTATCTTCCAGTCATTCATCAATCACGCTGCGAGTTAGATGAGGAACAGCCTGCTTCACAATATATTAAATTAGTACCTGGGATGTTTACCAAGGTAATGCATGACAACGAGACGGGGTGAAAAATACAGCTCTGCAGCATCCCTCAAATTAAAAGTCTTCCCAGTCAAACACATGAACATGATCTACACTACAAATACAGCAAGCTTAAAGACCTTATCAAAATGATGCCATTCAGATGAATATTGATGTTATGTATATTTAAGATTATATTAAAAGAAAAAGCTTTGGTTATATGTTTAAGGACACAATATGTTGAAATGCTAAGGTAAATGCAGCACATTTTCTGGTATGTTTTCTTTAATAAGATCCAGAATGATGCTACAAAACTGCTGTTTCTCTTGAATGAAACCAAAAATCAATAGCAAAATCCCAATATCTCATTTTGCTGCTCTTGGGCAATAAGCAAAATGAAGTATTAAATTGGATTTAGCTATGGCTGCACTCATAGAAGAAATATGAAGGAATAAATTCAGTAGCTTATGTGCAACTCAATTTCTCTCCCACTATGAGACAAGAGTTGTAGTCTCTACTTATTAGTGTGTCAGACTGTGCTCAATAATTAAAAGGCAAATCACCCTCTCACATTGTCAACTGTAACAAACAGAGAAAGAGCCGTCTGGTTCTGCTTTCTCATTTCAGCATAGTCGGAAATGACAAGAGCAGAAAGATCAAATGCTTTGCCTGCTAATTAGAGAGGCTGGATAATCAGAGTAGATCTCATTTACTGGCTAATTGAAAAATCCTCACATTATTCTGAATACTGTTATCAAGAACATTGAACAGCAATTGTCGAGGCCCAGCCAGTTCTCATTCCTGAAAAGGAATCCACAGGGTTATTATAGCTAAAGCTAAATCCACAAAAAACAATTGAATGAAACCTCATTTATTAGATTCATTTTTAACTAAACAGAAACAAGGGGTGCTGTCTCCTGACCTTACTGAAATAAAATCAGACATTAATACATTTCCAGTATAGCTTTTCCATGTAACATTTGTGTGATTCAAGGTCTAGTTTAATGCTGGAGTTAGTTTAATGGTGTTTAGTGGGAAGAGTAACAGAAACACAGTGTCTTTATGAGATTTTTTTTACTGATTTATTTTTATTATTATTATTATTATTATTATTATTATTCATTTCTTTTTTACCACTGCTTTATCATATTTTGGCTTATAATGTGTACAATTAATTGGGTGAAAACCCCGGACGGGTTGCCAGTTCATCACAGGGCAAACACACACTCATACCTATGGGGACTTAGTGGGTGTGGTCAAAAACCTAGGGAGCTCTCTACATAGACAGCATTGTACGTCATCATATGCGCTCTCCCGAGAATTAGACTGTTCGAAATCCTAGATGCCTTAATATGCTCACTAGTAAGGTATCTTAAAATTTCAATGGTAATTTGACTCAAGAACGATTTTTCGTACACAAAGGGAGATGTTAGTTGACATGCTAGCGTGTTGTGCCACCCCATCCTATTGGTTTGAATCGCATGAGGCTAACTGTGTTAGCTTAGTTAGCGAAAACTGATGGAATTGCTGTCTAAATAGCGCGTTCAAATAACCTGCCTTATAAGTCAATGACTTAATAGAATCCTCTCTACTCACTGCGTGTGTTAGAAAACCTAGTGAGCTCCCTTGCTGTCTTACTGCCTACATAGGCAGATGCCTAAGGATTCTAATAAGTCGTTGACTTATAAGGCAGGTTATTTGAATGCGCTACTTAGACAGCGATTAGCTAACAAAGCTAACACAGTTAGGCTTATGCCATTCAAACCAATGGGATGGGGTGGCAGACACTGGGATAAACTCCACACAGAAAGGACCCAGGCCACTCCACCAGGGAATCAACTCCAGGACCTTTCTACTGTAAGGTGACAGTGCTACCCACCGAACCATTGTGCTGCCCTTATTATTATTGTTGAATATGTTGCCACATTTATCTCATTTTTAATTTCATTTCAACTGCTTTATCCTGGTCAGGGTTGCGGCAGGTCTGGTTCCACCAGGAACACTGGGCGCAAGGCAGGAATACCCTGGACAGGGCACCAATTTTCCCCCAGACAGAGCCTGGTCTGTGTAGATGCCCTGCCAGGTGATAGCACTTCTGAGATTTAAACCTGAATCTTCCACATTTTATCATAATAGCTAATATACAACTCTAGTGTAACAGAGGAGGTTTTTTACCCACTTAAAAGTTATATAATTTATTTTACCCTTTCTTTAAGAATAAAACACATTACTGTCAATTAGTCAGCCACAGCACACTCATGCCCCCAGAAAAAGAATGATTAAAACTTAAATAGAAAACTGATCAAAAGTACAATATTTTAAAAGGAAAGCACTGTCCAACAGGCTCACAAAACTTTCATTCTAGGTTTCCCTTCTCCCTGTAATGCCCCGGAGGCTACACCATGCTAAAATGGATGCTCTTATTGGAAGCATAATCCATTTTGATCTGGCTAGATTCATTAGGGGCAGTTAGCCAGTAATAATTTGTGCATATTACAGTATATAATTCACAGTGCAGCCACTCTTCTTGATGCCGAAACCCATTTTTTACCCCCGCACCCCTCTCTCTCCCTCTCTTGACACTGAAAGGGCTTTTGATCTATTACATGTGGGATATTTACGGTGAGGGTGTGAGCAATGGCTTGCACTGCACTGTGTTGAATCGAATTTCCTGGTCTATGTGCAGTGTGTTTAGGGATCAAGAGAATGTTCTCAATCCGCTTTCCTACTGTCAGATCAGAACAGATCAGAATCTGAAAAGCAAAGAGCCAAACACAGGACAGTTCATAAAGATTTCCTACAGAGTGAACATGACACAGTAAACAGTCTAAAGAGCAAAAGCACAGAGAGATTCCCTTCTTTTACTACTACATACTGTATATTATCACTTTCTCTTCAGGCTTCAGAGATAGACGGGTGGACAGATTGTCCACCTTTTACATAGTGCTGTACTCTCTGGCTCTTACTGTATACTGGCAAAGTAACTTATATATGATTGCAAAAAAGCAGATTTGCAAAAAAGCAGGATTTCAGCATCAGTTATTCCAAAACTGTGGTATGACCTCCATCTCACTTAGTGGTAGAACATCAACAATAATGTGTCCTATAAATACTGATCAGACCCTCTTGGGTTCTTCAGCATGGTGTACTATTTGTAGAGAGTAACAACAATAGTAAATGTATTTTTATTTAATCACCATTTAAATATTTCATCATGTTTTTTAATTGTGGTTTGATGCACACCTAGGTCTTTTTGTTGGTTTGCTTGTTTGTTTTTTTCAGTTTAGTTATGGCACTTCTACAACCTATACCTCCAATGTCATCTCAATGACCTGCTTTTGGAGAAAAAATTTGTATGTTTAGCAAGAAAGAAACATCAAGTTACTATGAGAAACATTATGAAGCATTTGTGCTTATCTGATCTTAGCTTATCTTTTTATCTATTAAAAATCTTCTATGGACAGATAAATTAAAATCTTTGACATTTAGACCCAGGCAGGATATTCTGTTTGTGCATCAGCGCTGTGATTCTGAACTCTCTGAGTTTGAATCTCAGCTCTGCTACTGTTCAGCTGGAAGCCCCTCTAGCAGGCAGTTGGCAGTGCATGCAGCAGACAAAATTGGCTACTAGTCTGCTGGGTAGGAAAAGACCAGACCAAAAAATGGGGTGGGGTCTTCAGCGCTGTGTAAATACCCTGGTTATTAGCTCGAGGTGCCTGTACAGAAGTGAAGAAGCGCAGAGATCATGGCATGACTCTCCGTGTGTAAGACTGGCCTCATGCGCAAATACACTGAAGTATGGTCGTAGGGAGCATGTGTCAGGCAAATATACCCTCCTTGGATGCAATTGGGGTCCCCAGCAGCGGATGACTAATAGGCTTCGCTAAATTGGGAGAAACGGGAGAAAATGCATAAATAAAATGAGGAGTACAGAATTTCATAGTCAGAGTACTGTCTTAGACCAACTGTTAAACAAGGCAGTGGTAGTGTGATGGTGTGAACTGTTATTATTGAATGAATTATAAATTCTAATTTATGTTAGGAAGTTCTTGAGAATAATACAAGATAATCTGTCCATAAAGCAAAACAATAATCTGTATGGCTTAAAGGTAATAGTATTAAAGTCCTGACGTGAATCTAACAGAGATGCTTTGTCGATTTCTGACTGACAAGCTAGCAGTGTTTAAAACAGGTTTTTGTTTCACATAATGTTTAGGGTTTTGTGCGCTATTATGTTTTATGGTCTTCATTTATCCAAAGTGACAAATATACAATAAGGCCATTACTTTTCACAGCACTTTATGTCTTACCAGTGAGCAAATAGTTAAACAGTTTTATGGTTTGTTTCTTTTTTTACCACTATAAACATTTAAATGCACAATGGAATCAACAAAAGTGTAGCAACGGCTGTAGACATGGCATTTGCATCAGGAGTCTGGCGTTATTTTTTTATGTGAACGCTACAGAAGTGTGGACGCCAGTTAAGCAGGACATAGTGATACACCAGATTGTTTATGATCCGAACCAGAACACAAAAGCTTATTATAGTTCTCTGTAGGAACTGACCACTGGCTTGGTGCAGAGAACCATCTGGTGGCTTGGAGGTGTGTGATGGTGTTGTGCAAGTGGGGGCTTTGCCAGAGTACAAAGAGGCACATCCCATGGACAGTGGATGGAAAAGAACAAAAAAATAAATAAATGCAGACTTCCAAATTGTCCTTCTCATGTAGGGTTTAATATTAAAGCATATATTTAAATAGTATTTAATCCATTTACATTTCACATTATTACTACCCAGCTTGATGCCACCCTGTTTGTTAAATTGTCTCTACTGGTAAGAAATCTGTTTGAATCAATAACACTCTCTCAATCCGATATTGGTCTGAAGGATTTTCACTCCTATAACTACTGCAGCGACAGAAACTGTACATTGCAAGTGGAGTTCTGTCCACACCAACTAATGTAGAAGTCAATAAAAGCCACATAACACTGCATCTTCTTTTACATTAACGACACTTACTCTATTGGATTCCTATTGATGGCTTCAGGCCTCATATTGTTTGGAAAATCATTAGATGCAATTAGCTAAGCTTGTTCCTCGCAGCATACATACATTTCAGACAGCTATGGCAAATAATGGTTCATACTGAATAAGTGTTGTAATATTTAATATATTTAGTACTTTTTATCAAATTACTTTTTTATTCAAATCAAATTACTATTTTAACATCATGTTTTACACACTTTGGTTACATTCATGACAGGATGACAGGAACGGTAGTTACTCATTACACAAGGTTCATCAGTTCACACATGGTTATATTGAACAGTCATGGACAATTTTAGTATCTCCAATTTACTTCACTTGCATGTCTTTGGACTGTGGGAGGAAACCAGAGCACCTGGAGCAAACCCACGCAGACACGGGGAGAACATGCAAACTTCACACAGAAAGGACCCGGAGCGCCCCACCTGGGGATCGAACCCAGGACCTTCTTGCTGTGAGTGCTACTCACTTAGCCACCGTGCCCAAATGACTATTAAATGAATTTCTATGTTACTGTCATTGCAGTGCTGAGAATGGTCGACAAGGTTTATCTTTGCCTTCTTTATCAGATACACCAATGAATGAGTGAATAATTGAGTGTGCATGTGCACACATTTTTGAAAGGCACACACCTGGTATTAAGGGCCCAACATTTGCTCTACAGTATCTGTACAAAGAACAAGTCAGGAAGTCCAAGGAACTGTGCCAGGGTATAGACTGGGGCTAGGATATAAAACAATATTAACAAACCCCATTTCTGGAAAAGTTGGCCATTGTGTAAAATTCAATACAAACAACAATCTGTGATTTGCAAGTGGTTCAAAAGCCAAATATTGTAATGAAATTATAATAAATATAATAAAAAGACTATCAATTCTTCAGTTATCTATTCAGATCTCCTTATCATAAGCAATTTTAATAGTGGTTTAACAACTAATAAGAGATTGTTGTTCAACCTTGTTGATCAATGACATTTGGTCTGCTTATGCTTAAACATCTAAATGTATTTTTGTCAGCTAATCATGGCTACAGTTCCCATGATAGATGGTTAGGAATGCATCAGTACAATCGACCCAAAATTCATTATCGGAAACGAGCTAGAAAATCTTTAATAGCATTCTGAAGAGAATTATTTCCTTCATTACTGGTTAAAATGAGAATACTGTACATTTAAGGGCCTATAACACAATGTATTAATTGGATATTATTAATACATTACTATTGATTAGACTGCATTTTAAGACAGTGTTGGAGACACCAGCTTTTCTGTCAGTCACCTTTTTGTAGATGCTGTGGAACTTGATTGGTTGCTTTGCAGAACATGTTTATCTCTGGTTTTGAGACATGGAAGAAACTTCATTACTTTGCCAATACTTATTGACTGCTGTGGATGTTTTACTACTGAGGTTAACATTGATCAGCTATCACTTCATGTTTTTTTCTAAAGCAAATCACTGCCTTTTTGTGCTCCTGTTTTTACTGCATAGCTATAAACACAAGCATTTTGCAGTTGAACCAAAACTCGAGCCTCATAGAAATATCAACTTGCATACTCAACTCCTACACATAATTTTTATACAGCTGCTTACGTTTGGTTGTGCCCATCAAAGTGAGGCTTTAGTTCTGTATGGTTTATTGATTTGTTAATAATCTTTAGTTTCACTTGGCCCTCAGGTGGTGTAGCAATTTAATGTGCTAGCCTACAACTGTGGTCTTGCTGGTGCCATTGACCTTACTGGCCCTCAACAGACAATTTACTGTGGAAGAGGGAGGAAAAGCCAGAGCAACAAACAGTGTGCCATGTGGTGGAAGAATACACCATTGGCTTGTTTTTTATGACCAGGATAAAGTGGTTTGTTAGGAGAGAAATCAAAATGTCCAGCATATCATTTGTTTTGTGACGAGGCTGGGTAATATCACAGATTGGTGGGCAAGAAATAATAGGTCTTGTTGAAGGGCACATTGACTTATGAGCGCACATTCATTCTGCAAGACGTTGATCTTTTCGGTAGCATTTGTGAGTGCTTTAATATATGTCCCCAAGAGAGAAATCCATCTAGGTGAGTTTATTTATTATCCAATGACCGTGGCTCACTGTCCCTCATCATTGGACTGTTTTTCTGCAGTGTAAGCACAAGTCCTCACATACCACCCATCACCGTAAAAGCCAGGCCTAACCTTCAGCTTCTCAGTCCTCTCCCCATTCTGGATCACACAATAATGAGCACAGCAGTTATCATATTTCAGGCCTAATTGGACCATAGTTTGGAGGCAAGAGTTCCTCTGTGACATTGTTAGGCACTGAGACGCCTTTGTCTGTAAGACTAAAGTGTAATTGCTATGGAAAATGAAAAGAGCAACTCTACAGATGTATGCAAAGCACTTTGGTGGACCGTGTGCTGTAGTGGGGAGTAGACACTCATAGGTTATAGATGATCTAGGTAGTACACTAGCACTGTCAGCAAAGATCACAGAGGTGCTGTACTGCTGCATAAACAATGAGCACATTGCTGTTCTTGCACTGGTAAATAAGACTTCTGAGCCCGAGAATATTAACATTATACATAAGGTAAGTAAGATAATCCATAAAGAAAGCCAAACAATAAAAGTACTTTCACATACTGTTTGCTTATTCTTGATTACTGGGATGTTTTTCCCCCCAACGATTTTATAAGTGAAATTTTACCCTTGTGTTGTCTTAGGGGTCAAAATAACACAATCATTATGTTTAACAGCACAGAAAGCCTCATAAAATGATATTTTTAAAGAATTAAAAACACTTAAATTCTTTAAAAATCATTAAAAAAAAAGACCTTTCCTAGTGTGACCCCTAATATCCACAAAGTTTGTGGATACTGATCAGCCATAACATTAGAACCACCTCCTTGTTTCTACACTCACTGTCCATTTTATCAGCTCCACTTACCATATAGAAGCACTTTGTAGTTCTACAATTACTGACTGTAGTCCATCTGTTACTATGCATGCTTTGTTAGCCCCCTTTCATGCTGTTCTTCAATGGTCAGGACCCCCACATTACCACCACAGAGCAGGTATTATTTGGGTGGTGGATCATTCTCAGCACTGCAGTGACACTGACATGGTGGCGGTGTGTTAGTGTGTGTTGTGCTGGTATGAGTGGATCAGACACAGCAGTGCTGATGGGGTTTTTAAACATCTAGCATCTTGTGTGTGGTAAAGTTAATAACTGACAGCATTTATTAACAGAATGTGTCAACTACAGCTTTAGAGTTATCGTTTTGATATATGAGATTTCAACCTAAACTCTTCTAAAACGTGTGTTTTTCCTATATTGGGTTAACGACCTGCCTTGGTATGATGACCTGCCTTGCACCCAGTGTTAATATGTGGTGGTGGATCCACAGTAACCCTGACTAGAATTAAGTGATTAAGTGATTACTAATGAATAATTAAAAGAACCTTTATAGAGAGTTCTAGATTGCACACCTCCTTCATCAAAGAAAATTTTTGGAGTGCTCAGGTGATGCACTTGTTTAATAAGCTACTCATCATTGCCATCACCTTGACTCTAGGGCTCAAAGCTTTCCAGTGTCATCCCTGTGGGCGGGAAGGCTGGATAAAGGTCAGGGTCACAACAAGTCTGAGTTCACCAAAAACACTGAGCACAAGGCAGGTATACATAGCCAATCATGTTCAAGCAGACATCCTGCCAGCCAAAATCACCACTCAGTTTCAAACCTGGCTCTTAGGAGGGCTAGCATAATTTACAATTGCACCACCCAAGCGCCTGGGAAAAGAATAAGAAATACATACTGACGCTTTTCGTAGCAACTCACTGCTGGCTGGTGACAAAGATGTGTCTATGAGATTTGTATGAGTTTGGAGGAGGTGTGTGTCAGCAATGAAGACATTTCAAACTATTCCAGATGACAGCAAAAATATGTTCTGGAAACAAACAGAGGCCATACTCTTATCCATTACTATTCATTTATTGCTAAGAGTTTGTGTAATGTGTGTAGTTTTGTTCTTTTATGTACTGCTTTATAAATGTTTGAAACAAAACTCTGAGCTGTAGGTCATTAGCACATGGCTGGAATAATGCTGTTGGCAGATCTTTAATAGTGGACCTTTAATATTGCCATACATATGGTTTATTATCGCAATAGGTTTTTGGCACATTGCACACCCCTAATAATCCCCATTGTTATACTGTAGTATTAAAGTCTCCTTTAAATCTCTTTATCAGAAACATAAACCCTTTTGCGAGAATGATAACTCAGCGTCTGGTTTTTTGCTTAAGCAGTCCTCCTCAAAAGGGAGATCTATGGGCCGATTTCCCAGCCAGCCAGTCATGAAGAACCAGGAGATGTAAATGTCAGTCTAGCTCTCTTTTACACTCAATAAAGGCTGGAATTGGGGCTTTCTCTCCTTCAGTCGATTGCCCATCTAATGAGGAAAGGCTTTACCATAACTCTAAAAGATTCACTGCTGTTTATTTTCCTGTGGGAGGGCCTTGCAAAGTAATAATTTCAAGTGGATAAATGTTTTCCCTTTAACAAGCTGAAATAACCTGTCTGGAATAAGTAGAAGTCGACAAGAAGAATCACGCAATTAGTGATTACGGAGGATAGATCATGAGATGAGAATTTAAAAAAAGACATTATCTTAACTCTTCTCAAATATCTCCCCGACCAAAAGGAATTTTCTTTTGTGTTTTTCAGACAGGCTGGTCATTAGTCATAGGCACCTTGCTCAGCCATGGCCCCTGGTCTGTCTTTAACTGTGTTTTAACACCAACATTAAGCTCGTTAATGTAATTGAAGTCACATGGAGGGCCCGGTGATGGATGGCAGGATTGGAATGGGATGGAGGAGTAATCTTAGTTTATCTTCCCTCCGAGTGAGTGGTCTTTGGCCTGAGAGTGTAGCGGAGGCCATTTTGAGATTGTGAGAGCAGATACTAATGCAATAGATTCAGCAGATGAGGCCACCAATCACTATAAGCATGCAGCCACTCAGAGGAACCATTTTCTGCACCCTATTTGTTGCTAAGAGGCTGTACTGAAAATGTAAATCAACATGAGAGAGATCTTTTCACCTCGCAAACATTACATACATTTAAATAATAATAAGAAACATGCATAGTGTTAAATAACATTTAATAATCAGTAATGAATTTGGCGTTTTATACAGGTTGTGTCTTATATGTATTGCTAGTGCCTTATATGTATAACTAGTACCTTATATGTATAACTAATACCTTATATGTATAACTAGGTTCACAGGAAAAGATCTTATTCAAAACAACTTACAGTATATGGTCTAAGCAATTCATGTTTAATGGTCTTGCTCAAGGGCTCAACAGTGGCAACCTGACAGTGGTGGGGTTTGAACCAGCAACCATCTGCTTACTAGTCCAGTACCTTAACTGCTAGGCTACAGCTGTAACAGTGAAAAAGTGCCACAATTCACAGCAGTCATTAAATAACACATAATTTAAATGATAGAATAATTGGAAGCTACAATACACAGCACAGCCTACCTTAACGATAAAATGTAAACGTAGAACATCCAGCAACGGTGCGAGGCTTCATTTTTGAAAATTCTTGTCCGTTTTTTGACACCCAACCCCCCTTCTGCATCAGTTACCCAAGTCGTGTTTTAAGCTGCTTTAGACTTCGACATCTTGGACATTTTGACTAACCGATTGCTAACTTAATTGCCATAGGATTGGTAGGACCACCTCATATTAACTGGTAAACTGTTTGGCCCTTGAGCAAGGCCCTTAATCCTCTCGGTTCCAGGGGCACCATACAATGGCTGAGCCTGCACGCTGAAACCAGCTTCCAAACAAGCTGGGATACACGCCAGCACGGGTTGTTGGAGGTTCATATGGGACATAGCGTGACTCTCTGTATGTAATACAGTTCTCTGTCTTAATCCAATGCTGGCTGGTGTAAAATAACTGTCCGGGAAGTCATGTGTTTTGGGGGCTGGTGCTAATCTAAACTCACCTCTGCCAGGGCAGGGGTGGTGCAAGCAGCAGAGGAATTGTTATGAAATGACTAGATCAGCTAGAAAATGGCAATAAAAACTCTAATGCAAAAGAAATAGAAATATTTTTTTAGGGATAATACCTGGTAGGCTAAATAGCTGCAAGTTGCTAGCCTGTTTGCTATGGCCATTTGGTTATTAGAGTAAATTGTAAACCGTTCAGCTACTTTACATTTACATTTTCGGCATTTAGCAGACGCCTTTACCCAAAGCAACTTACAGTACTGGGACAGTATACAGTCTGAGCAAGAAGGATTAAGGGCCTTGCTCAAGGGCCCAACAGCAGCAACCTGGCAGTGGTGGGGCTTGATCCCTTAACCGCTACAACTGCCTACTTTATACACACCTAGTTTAAAGATGGAATGAGATATTCAAATTTCACTTGAACTGGTGACCTTCTGATTACAAGTCCAGTACCTTAACCGCTAGGCTACAACTGCCTACTTTATACACACCTAGTTTAATGATGTAATGAGATATTCAAATTTCACTTGTGATCTTGAGTTGGTTGGCATGCTAACTTGCTGCTAAGCTAGTGGTAACTAAAATTGCATACTGTGTATCACAGATGTGTTTGATTAACAACACTTTTAGTTTGTACTTATTTGTTGTACTGGTTCAGTACAGTTCATTGTTGGGATACAAATAAGTGAATATATAAATTAGTAAAAATCTTTAAGTCTTTTCAGTTAACCTGCAGTTTTGTGATTGTGGATGGACTTCTTTAGAGATCATGAGGTTAAAGATGTCCAGCTGTTTTGGCCTGTTCTTTTCTAGTCTTTGGCTTGAAAACATGCCATTTAAAGGAATGTTCTCCATATTTCTGTAATGTTTTTAAATGACCTGGGCAGAAGCACTTGAACTATTAAGCGTTCACAAGAATCCGTGTAAACATTACAGTACATAATTTTCACTTTAATATCGTATAAACATTACAGTACACAATTTTCACTTTAATATCATTAATGCCAGGGTGTCAGGCTTTTATATGATTAGTAACATGGCACCTCAGTTAGCCGCTGAATAATCCTGCTTCGACTAGAACTCTCCGGCAGATTTCCTATAGTGAAAATGCGTCATTTAAGCCATTAGCAGTCACAAGCTCTTTCATTATAATGAACTATATCATCCTTTCTCCAAGTGGCCTGGGGAGCACTGAGCTGGGAGAATATATCTTACTAAGCTAATGTTTCGAAAGCAGCAACATGCCTAGGTAAAGTATTACTTAATTTATACTGCTAATGCATAGCATTGATTCTGTGAGAAGAAAATAAAGGACAACATATTTTTGGTGCTCACATCATTAGGTTTAATAATTTAGAGGCAGTTAGCACGGTAATAAATATACTGAGAGGACTTAAGCCGGGTTTGGTGATGAATGCAATTAGAAATCTTGGCACTTACGTTAAAGAGTAATATGAATGGGTAAGGAAATTAATTAGAGCTAGGCATATAGTATACCCCGCAGTGCAGAAAAAAAAAAATCTCACATAGAAGCTCGGCTGAATACTAACAACCCCGTGAAGTTTCCCCAGACTCCATTTTACTACACAAAATAAATGACATTGTTGGAAACTGACTCCTATTTATCTCCTACTTCACAGACCATCCAGTGCACTCACATTAACCGGCATCCAAAGTGATAATGCCCATCTCTTTTTATCGGTCGTTGGGATGCAGAGCCCCTATACATTAGCTCCGCTGGTCAGAACGATTCATTAACACGGATATAATGGGGAAAATAAAAGTGCTGGAGAAGATGGAAAGTCTCTGATGTATCAGCTCTTCTGGAGCAGTTCAGTGGTCTGCTGGTTTTATTTACTCAATTCTAGCCTCAGTGCCTCCAAGATAGAAATTGCCTGAGAAAATGTGCCTACATTGCTCATCTTGTAAGCTTTAGAAACGCTCATGTATGCAAACGATCTTTCTTGGGATTTTTAATGCTGAAAAAGTATACATAATTACTCATTTAGTAAGCAAACATTAAGCTTAAAGATGACATAGTGATTCATTTAATGTAATTTCATTAACATATTAACAATGTGCAGTCAGCAGCTAATTAATGGAATATTTGTTTGTGGGTTTAAGCTTACAGCTGACGATACAGACAAATTTTGTTTTAGCTTAAGATCACAGTTTGGGTATTTTTAGGGACAATGGTAGCCTAGTGTATAGGGTTTTGGACTATCAACTGAAAGGTTGAGAGTTTGATTCCCAGTTCTGCCATGCAGCCACTGTTGGGCTCTTGAGCAAGGCCCTTAACCCTCTCTGCTCCAGGGTTGCTGTACAATGGTTGACCCTGCGAAGACAAATTTTTGTTGTACTGTACATGTGTATACACCAATCAGCCATAACATTAAAACCACCTCCTTGTTTCTACACTCACTATCTATTTTACCAGCTCCATTACCATATAGAAGCACTTTGTAGTTCTAGAATTACTGACTGTAGTCCATCTGTTTCTCTACATACCTTTTTTAGCCTGCTTTCACCCTGTTCTTCAATGATCAGGACCCCCACAGGACCACCACAGTGCAGGTATTATTTAGGTGGTGGATTATTCTCAGCATTGCAGTGACACTGACATGGTGGTGGTGTGTTAGTGTGTGTTGTGCTGGTATGAGTGGATCAGACACAGCAGCGCTGATGGAGTTTTTAAACACTGTCACTGCTGGACTAAGAATAGTCCACCAACCAAAAATATATCTATCCAACAGTGCCCCGTGGGCAGAGTCCTGTGACCACTGGTGAAGGTCTAGAAGATGACCAACTCAAACAGCAGCAACAGATGAGCGATCGTCTCTGAATTTACATCTACAAGTTGGACCAACCAGGTAGGAGTGTCTAATAGAGTGGACAGTGAGTGGACACGGTATTTAAAAACTCCAGCAGCGCTGCTGTGTCTGATCCACTTATACCAGCACAACACACACTAACACACCACCACCATGTCAGTGTCACTGCAGTGCTGAGAATTATCCACCACCCAAATAATACCTGCTCTGTGGTGGTCCTGTGGGGGTCCTGTTCATTGAAGAACAGGGTGAAAGCAGGCTAAAAAAGGTATGTAGAGAAATATATGGACTACAGTCAGTAATTGTAGAACTATTAAGTGCTTCTATATGGTAAGTGGAGCTGATAAAATGGACAGTGAGTGTAGAAACAAGGAGGTGGTTTTAATGTTATGGCTGATCATGTATAAATGACAAATAAAAAAGGCATTCCATTTGTCCTAACCTTGGCATAGAACCACTTTTCCACATATTTGGAACTAGATTTTAAACTTATTAATTGTAATCACTCACAAGGAATTAAATAACATTATAGATCTTTCTAGAATAGATCTACTGTTTATATATTTTGAATCCCTCACTTCATACATATAACAAAAATATTAGCACTCACCATTAAGGTCACCATTTTATTTTGAACACCTGGACATCTGATCATTAATGAAATTATACAAATTCTCAGCCAGGCAGCAGTGCAATGCATGAACTCATACAGATCATACATGGTTCAAGAGCCTCGTTAGACCTCAGAATAGTTCTAAGAATTCTAGTAGTACATGGTAGTGAAAATGCTTTACTATGGTTGGAAAGGTGCTTTTTGAAGAGCTCTATGCCCCCCTCTGTGCACCCGAAAGATCCTGATGCCCTGAGGCTTAAAGGGTAAAGTGTTTATTGTCAGATCAGACCAAGGTTCCACTTTATGAACTAAACTCTTAAGTGCTATGTTTGGCGATAGCTAAACACAGCACTCCATCAAAAATACACTATTCTGACAGTAAAACATGATGGAGGTAACACCATGTTTACAAATTTGGGGGAAACTGGTCAATTTTTTTGGGAAAACTGGTCAATTTGTGAGTATTGAAGAAAAAAATGATGACTTCAGGAATGTACCCAATTTCTGACGGACAAAATGCAGCCCCATGTTATACAGTTAAACGACAACAACAAAAACAATTTAGTGGCTTAAAAGTAGAAACCTAAACCGGACAGAAAATCAATGGATGGACTTGAAGAGAGCAGTCTATTGCTGCTTGCCACAAATCTGGCTAAACTTGAACAATTCTACAGGGACAAATGAGTAAATATTCTTCAGTCTAGTTATGCAAAGACCCCCCTTCCCCAGACATAGCCATTAATGCTTATATACAGACACCCTGATAGCACCATTGGGGATTCAAACCCTGGATCTTGTTGTTAGTGGGCGAAAAAGAAAGAAAATCAAACAAGAATCTAAATACACCCCATGATTAACATTGAAGCCTGTAATCAAGTGTACATTTAATACTATTCAGAAATATTTTATGGGCTGATGAAGAATGCAACACAGATATAAGACCCAGATTCTTGTAATCGTCTGCATACTTCATAAATCTGCCTTATTGATTTCCAGAATCATCCACATGGACAAGGAGTCCTCTTTTGAAAAGTGATAAGTATGGCACTTAACATTTACTGCTGTCACTCAGTCTCAGTGGACCCTTGGTATTAATGGTTCTTAGCATCATATAACACTTCTATGTGTGAGTGAATGCACAAATGTGTCGAAGGTCCCGCTGAGTAAGTTTACGCAGGCTGTAAATCAGGGGTCGAGCCAGCTGGCTGTCTGCTCTGACCAGGTGGAGCTGTCATGTTGGCAGCTTGAGTCATGCAGAGGAGCAACCAGATCTAGCGAGTGGCATGCACTGGTGTCTTTCTAGTCTCACGTCAACTGGTCTTTACCAAGTCCTATTTTGACTGATACTTTGGATAAGAGAGAAGTGTATTTAACCTTTGGAAGTGTGGTAAATAAACCCCAGTAAACTTTGGCATAAAATATCAAAGAAGGTGTTAGAATTTAGTGGTTCTGTTGATGTCCAGATGCTTCCTATGTTCTGACTTAATTCACCTGTGATGAAGAGGTTATGTTTCAGTCAAAGAACTCTGAGCTATCCATTCCTTCCAGATGCTTGGCCAAAAGGAAAAACAAATCTGAGAGCTCGTATATCTCCGTCGGCTTTGGAGTGCATTAACATTCAGCTGCTGCTCTGTTTTTTTTTTCCGAGCAGTAAGTAATAAATAGTAAAAAGCAACATGTGACATCAGCAACTTTACAAACAGGCTGACTTTATAATGCATTCATGACAAAGTAATGCACAGTGGATTTAAAAATATATATGAATAACTTGAATAGCAACAACATTGACAAAAATGTATATATTGTAAGTTTCCTTGGTGAAGATGGATAAAAAGATTAGCTAAACTGAAATGTGGTTGAAATCTAATAAATAAAAATTATACATAGATCCTGTTTAGAGAACGTATACACTGATCAGCCATAACATTAAAACCACCTTCTTGTTTCTACACTCACTGTCCATCTTTTCAGCTCCACTGACCATATAGAAGCACTGTGTAGTTCTACAATTACTGACTGCAGTCCATCTGTTTCTCTACATACCTTTTTAGCCTTCTTTCACCCTGTTCTTCAGTGGTCAGGACCCCCACAGGACCACCACAAAGCAGGTATCATTCTCAGCACTGCAGTGACACTGACATGGTGGTGATGTGTTAGTGTGTGTTGTGCTGGTATGAGTGGATCAGACACAGCAGCGCTGCTGGAGTTTTTAAATACCGTGTCCACTCACTGTCCACTCTATTAGACACTCCTACCAAGTTGGTCCAACTTGTAGATGTAAAGTCAGAGATGATTGCTCATCTATTGCTGCTGTTTGAGTTGGTCATCTTCTAGACCTTCATCAGTGGTCACAAGACGCTGCCTACGGGGCGCTGTTGGCTGGATATATTTTTGGTTGGTGGACTACTCTCAGTCCAGCAGGGACAGTAAGGTGTTTAAAAACTTCATCAGCATTGCTGTGTCTTATCCACTCATACCAGCACAACACACACTAACACACCACCACCATGTCAGTGTCACTGCTGTGCTGAGAATGATCCACCACCCAAATAATACCTGCTCTGTAGTGGTCTTGGGAGAGTCCTGAGCATTGAAGAACAACATGAAAGGGGGCTAACAAAGCATGCAGAGAAACAGATAGACTACAGCCAGTAATTGTAGAACTACAAAGTGCTTCTATATGGTAAGTGAAGCCGATAAAATGGACAATGTTTGTAAAAACAAGGAGGTGGTTTTAATGTTATGGCACATCGATGTATTTTGCATACTTTTTACACTTTTAGTTTCCTTTTATTTTTAGCTTGTCATTGTCATCTGAGCGTTTAGGAACTCTTAACTGCTTTTAGGGTATAACCATGAGGCGATACACAGCATATTTTCTTATTTGTTCTTCAAGAATCAAACATACTGTATGTATTTGGCCCCATCCTGAATTCTTCTGTTTTAGTGTATCTGTCACAAGTGTTTGAAATGTGTTGTATGATCTGAGATGCTTTGCTGCATATTTCCCCATTTCTTTCACATTCTGATATTTGATGTGAACATTAATTGAAGCTCTTTATCCGTGCATCAAAATTTACCTTGATTTAAGGTTCAATTTAATTTAACTTCAAACATTTATATTCACTGAAATATTTAACTTGTTTTCTATTACAGGTGTATTCGCTCCAAATTATTATTAAAGTGATAATTAATAAGTGTTTTCTCAGTCTTGTCTTTTCTTTTTTTATTCATTTTCACAGAAAAGCTGTCTTCTCTGTTGTTAAATGCTCATTACAGAAAGCCAGAACTGCAGGTAGAGTAACAGCTATTTTCACAAGTTACATTTAAACAGAATGGTTTGTATGTGACAGTTTTGCACTTCTTGTATTAGATGGCATACATGTCTCTTATTTGATTCTTATTTATTATGCTCAATGTCGTCTTTTTATTAAAATGTCAAAAGGAAAGGGTTCTGGGCTTAAAAGGCACTAAATTGTTGGATTGACCTTAGTATTACATAGCAAAGCAGAAACAGAAGCCCTTTTCATTAAAAAAAAAAAACCCCAGTAGAAAGCCGTGCCACCTCCCAGACAAGGTACTCAGAATGCTGCCTTGGAAAACTTGCTAACATATGCTCTTATCTAGTCACTAACTTTCTGGCTTTTCACACGCACTTGGCTCTATATAGATCAGCACTTAACAACAGAATGTAAGCACTCATGGTGGAACATAAAACATGGAAATGATTATGTTTTTCCATGGCACTACATGTTCAGCTTCAGGGTTCAGCTTTCCACACGTTTGTACTGTAGTAGCTCCTACAGCCAAGCTTCCACACCCATTGGAGCTAAGTGTCCTATAAATCAGGGATAAATTCCAGTGCTTTTGATTAGCACCCCTGCTGGAGACAAATGTACTGCTGAAGGTTAATAGTGGAGTTTGGGAAACAATGTGTCATAGTAGTCCAAAACTATGAACTTCTCTTTTCACCTTAAACCCTTTAGTTATAATTTCATCGTAACGTTCATCATTCACATTTGCAACTTTTACTGTAATATAGCAGGTTGCAATAATTTCCACAATTACAATAAAGAAGACATACACTGATCAACCATAACATTAAAACCACCTCCTTGTTTCTACACTCACTTTCCATTTTATCAGCTCCTCATCATATAGAAGCACTTTGTAGTTCTAGAATTACTGACTGTAGTCCATCTGCGTCTCTACATACTTTTTTAACCTGCTTTCACCCTGTTCTTCAATGGTCAGGACCACCACAAAGCAGGTATTATTTAGGTGGTGGATAATTCTCAGCACTGCAGTGACAATGCCATGGTCAGCAGGGCTGATGGAGTTTTTAAATACAGTGTCCACTCGCTGTCCACTCTATTAGACACTTCTACCTAGTTGGTCCACCTTGTAGATGTAAAGTCAGAGATGATCGCTCATCTATTGCTGCTGTTTGAGTTGGTCATCTTCGAGTCCTTTATCAGTGGTCACAGTATGCTGCCCATGGGGTGCTGTTGGCTGGATATTTTGGTTGGTGGACTATTCTCAGTCCAGCAGGGACAGTAAGGTGTTTAAAAACTTCATCAGCATTGCTGTGTCTTATCCACTCATACCAGCACAACACACACTAACACACCACCACCATGTCAGTGTCACTGCAGGGCTGAGAATGACCCACCACCCAAATAATACCTGCTCTGTAGTGGTCCTGGGAGAGTCCTGACCATTGAAGAACAGCATAAAAGGGGGCTAACAAAGCATGCAGAGAAACAGATGGACTACAGTCAGTAATTGTAGAACTACAAAGTGCTTCTATATGATAAGTGAAGCTGATAAAATGGACAGTGAGTGTAGAAACAAGGAGGTGGTTTTATTTCTGTTATGGCTGATCAGTGTAAACACATTGTGACATAACATATCCAAAATAAGAATGAATTTGGTGAAATGTTTGTTTTATTTAAAACTCATCATTTCTTTAGGATTTAACTTGTGTTACACAGTAATGTTACATCTTTTGTTTACTGGTGGGCCTACCCAGGAAAAGTACTAAAATATTGCTAGAAACCAGAATATTAGTGCCTCAGTTAATCCTAGATTTTCTACTCAGGCATGCATTCACATTTAACCTTTTAGTAAATCTTTATTCAGTAAATTTAGTGGTGAAAGTAAATGTACAAAATGTGTTTCATTTAGCTTGGCAGATCATGTGTACTTTTTATGGTGTTGTAAATACTATGAATGTTTTAGCAGATAATCTGGAAGTCTTACAAAGAGCCCCGCTGGTGACACCCCATATAAATAAAATTAATGCTTGGCCACGCTGTTTTAACACGTGGAAATGAGATTTTAATGCGTAGCCACAGCTTAGTAAGGCGTGGGAATGAGATGTGCAAAAATGTCATAAACAGGTTTGGGTTAAAACTTGTATCATTAGCTTATATAAAGCCAAGTTTATCTTACTTGTACAGTCATATGCATGAATCCTTTAACAGCATATATATGATTATGTATGCTTTATGTTAGCTGTGGCCACCTTACTTACCTTACTATGTGGTGGCCATGACATAGTGATCTAATTCCTACATCTTATCAAGACCATGACTTTATTATGTCGTTCCCATGCTTGTTTTATGCCTTACTTGATTGGTTTATGAATACAGCTGTGTGTTGGTGGCAGAGACACCTGTGCTGTCCTCTATCAGCCTTACTATGTTTTCTCCACATCTTATTTTTATTTATATAAGATGTCATAGGGCAGGTGTAGCCTAGAGGTTAAGGTTCTGGACTAGTAATCAGAAGGTTGCTAATTCAAACTCCACCACTGCCACGTTGCTGCTGTTTGACCCTAGAGCAAGTCTCTTAACCCTCAATTACTCAGACTGTACACTGTCGCAATACTGTACTTGGATAAAGGCATCTGTTAAATGAGGAAAATGTAAATGTCACCACCAGGTCTTAGTATCTGTGACTTTTTTAAACATTAATCAGAGTTAATGACCAAAGTGCAATCTTTTTTACTTGTTTTATCTGCCTTGTGTAAAAAATACAGAGGTATAGAGGATCTTGTCATTCCAGATGGAAGTAGTTCTCCATTGTGACACAGTAAGCTTTCCAGTTATTTATTTTTGTCTGTTAACTGTTATTAACAAAAAAAAAAAAACCCAGCCAAAATAAATAACTCACACATTTATATTAGGGTGTTACTATCCCATTTGACCATCTTTGGTATTAGTTGAAATATTTTTGTTGTTACTATGCAGGTACAATGAGGTTTAGAGCAAGACTGTGAATGCTAAGTTAAGGTAAAATAATCTAAAAAAAAAGCCGCTCAGGTGGCGCAACGGTAAAGTACGCTAGCTCACCAGAGTTGGGGTTTCGAATATATCAAACCTCAGCTCTGCCTCTCCGACTAGGCTGGGCAGCAGTATGAACAACGATTGGCTGTTGTTCAGGATTAGGGTTAAAAAAAAAAAAAAAAGCCGGATCATAGGTCCTCATAACTGGTGCAACTGCGGCCCCTGCTGGCTGACTGATGGCGCCTGCACAGGGCTGAGGAATAATGCTGATGGGGGTGTGGCCCTCCGTGCACAGTGCCTGTCAAGTATATGAACTCGACTCGTGCGGGTGAAAAATGCACTATCTGTACTGACTGTGCGTACCGGAGGGGGCGCATGTCAGTTGAGAGGCATCCTCAGTCAGCGGTGAAGGGTCGAATCAGTATAGAGGACGCATTCAGGGTAATTGGACATGACTAGACTGGGGCATGAAAAAATATATAAATAAATAAAAAATAAAAAAACTCAGTAAAACACACTAACAAACTTCAATATCTAGCAAAATAAAATGATAATAAGAAGAAATATAGAATATGAATAAAGTATCCCAGAGAAGAATAAGTGTCTGGTGCCAGGAGCAGTGTTGGAGGGATATTGCACAGAACAGTTATTGCGCTTGAAGGCTGGTAGAATAAATAAATATTGCACTAAATATGTGAATGTGGGGGTGGGGGAGGGGCGGTGAATAAATTACAGTGAGATATGTTACATTCACAGTTTAAATATGTTTCTGCACTTAAAAGAAGGTAGTATACGATACAAAAACAGTCACAGTGTTGGAACATTGCAGTCAAGTGCAGTAGAAATGGATTGCACATAAAAACACAGGCAGATGTGGTGTGTAAATGTGGTGACACATCTGAGATCTGTACAGTTACACGGGTGTTGCTGCTATGAAGGAGTGAGTGGACGCTTTGTGTTCAGAAGTGAAACAGCACTGGGGTAAAAGCTGTTTTTCAGTCTGGTCATTCAAGCATACCAGTGTTGGAAGCTGTGAGCTGGAGGTGCAGCCTGGGCGCCATGTTGTAATGCAGTATGTGATGATGGACTCGGTGGCACACCTGTAGAAGCTGACCAGCAGCTGTTGTTGAAGTTGAGCTTTCCCCAGTCTCCTCAGGAAATTAAGTCTCTAAAGACCCTTCTTGGCCATTGCTGTAGTGTTGATGGAGCATGTCATGTTTTAGCTGATGTGGACTCCCAAGAATCTGAAGCTCATAACTGCCTCCACCCTGTCGCCATTGATGCTGATGGGATGATGGCTGGATAGTTTCAGTCTCTGTTAGTCCAAGATCAGTTCTTTTATTTTCTTTGAGTTAAGAGCAAGATTGTCATCCCGACTTTAGAATTCTAAGTTCTTAACCTCTTCTCTGTAGACTTAATGACAATGCTGGAGTACAGGAGAGGGCTCAGCAGCTATGGAAAAGTAAAAGTGCCCTCCCATATACACTCTTTGTGGTCTTCTGATTGAAGTCCAGAGTCCAGTTGCACAGGTGTGTGTTGAGGCAAAGATTATTTAGTCAAATGGCCAGTTTGTTGGGGAGGACAATGTTAAGTGGAGCTGTAGTCAATGAACAACATCCTGACATAGCTATCCCATCCCACTGTTCCAGCTGTGGCAGGGCAGTGTGAAGGGCCATAGAGACAGCATTCTCAGTCGATCTGTTTGCCCTGTAGGCAAACTGGTATGGATCCAGAGAAGAGCTAATGTTTATATGTCTTTATATCTCTTTATATGTGCTAAGACTAGTGACTAGTCTCTCAAGACACTTCATAACCATTTGGGGTCAAAGCCACAGGGGCAACAGTCTTTTAGGGGCCTGACTGCTGTCTGTTTTGGAAGAGAGATTATTCAGAAAGTTCCAGAAAGATGTTTCTGAAAGATGAAGCCCTGGTACTCCACCAAGAACGGCAGTTTTGTTAGGGTTGAAATGAAGTAGGGCCCGTTTCATCTCATGGAATCCATCACCAATACACATTATGGAGCCTCCTGTTGAGTCAGCTTGATGATGGGGTGGTTATTGTCCCTATCATGCAGACAATCAGGAAGGGATGTGTTTACTGTGGAGGCTGTAGAGCTGTAGTTTCTCTTGTAGTCTTGGATGGACTTAATGCCCTGCCACATGCACCAGAAATCAGAGTTGTTAAAGTGCTCTTCTATTTGCGTTTTGTAAAAGTCTTCATGTTCCTGGTGTCTCTCTTCAGATCAGATCTGTTTTTTTATATGCCTCTGAGTCACTTAAACAGAAAGGTGCTGTAAGGTTCATCAGGTGCTGAACATCTCTTTTCATCCAAGGTTTCTAGTTGGGGAATGTGTGAATTCTCTTAACAGTGGTAGCACTGTCCATAAAGAGGTTGATGCAAGCTAAAACCGAGGAGCCATAGAAGTCCATGTTATTTCTTCTGGTTGGAAAATCACCTTGACAGAATATAAGGAGCACAGTATTGGGATAGGCATGATTAAAATCTCCAGCTATAATAAACATGTTATCTAAATATAATTTGCAGTTTGTTTGTAACATTGGGCAGTTTAACCAGTATTAGCTTAGCATTAGCTTGCCGAGAGATGTAAACTTTAGTGGGAAACACTACTTTAGGCTCTGTGTTAAGTACTGTTGTGTTTAGGGGGGGTGTACACAGTGTAGTGGTTTAGCTTTTAAATCTGGAATGACTCTTCAGTGTCATCTGTCTAACTGAGTACAAGTACATAATACTAAGTACTAAGTAAATTGGTATAAGGGGGGCATGCAGGGCCAGCCTATCATGTGGTATCCACACAGCACAACTTTTGTAGGAGTGTCACATGTTTTTACTTTCCCCACATGGGTGTTTTTTTGATATTCTGACTTTCCTTCAGCTCCCAAACAACATGCCAGTAGGTGACATGGCTTTTTGTCCATATGTGTAAGTGAATAGATGAGCCCTGTGATAGACTGGCACCCTTTTCTGTGTGTATTCTAGCCTTGCAGTCTGGGAATCCAGGTGTGCTATGCTTTCCCCCATTAGGGTTAGGTGTTTACTAAAGATAAACCCACTCAATTGCTGTATACATGACCAGGCATAACATTATGACCAGTGACAGGTGAAGTGAATAAGACTGATTATCTCTTCATCACGGCACCTGTTAGTGGGTAGGATATATTAGGCAGCAAGTGAACATTTTATTCTCAAAGTTGATGTGTTAGAAGCAGGAAAAATGGGTAAGCGTTAGGATTTGAGCAAGTTTGACAAGGGCCAAATTGTGGCTAGATGACTGGGTCAGAGCATCTCCAAAAGTGGTCCAAGGAAGGAACATTGGTAAACCAGCGGTCATGGGCGGCCAAGGCTCATTGATGCACGTTGGGAGCAAAGGCTGGCCCGTGTGGTCCAAAGTTTATTCTGGTTCTGATAGAAAGGTGTCAGAATACACAGTGCACTGCAGTTGCAGGGGGAACCAACACAAAAGGGGGACCAACACAATATTAGGAAGGTGGTCATAATGTTATGTCCTATTAAATGTATTTCAATGTCTGTTGACACATTATTTTTGTGGAGCTATTTACATCAGTTATTAAATATATAAAATTAAAATATATATTAAAATATATAAGAATATAAATGATAATGTTGGATTTTGAAGGTTAAACTGACAGGTGAGAATCGTTCTACATTCACAGTCTCCTGACTGCCAGTATCCAGAAACTGTAAAATAAATTGTTCCAAATTCCTTTGCCAACACCTGTCTTTATTACCTGACATTCATCATTTTATTTGACAGCTATCTTGCCCCAGCCTGATGTATTTTGTCTTAAGTAATTCATAAGTGGATCTACTTATAAAAACTAAAAGTGACAAATTGAAAAATCTGATATGGCTTTGACATCTAATTTTAGGGCCTCACTCAAGTCTGTGATGTGTTTTTTAAGATGACGTTTAACAAGATATTAGAGAAACACAGGACAGCCATCACGGATGGCTAGATGTATGAAAGAGATGAGATGAAGTGTGAATTAGCTCAGTTTGCAAATTATATCAGTGGTCACAGTGCGTGTGATAAGTAAAACCGAATCTTTTTATGTTGATTGCGCCTAAATCGCTTTCTTATTAGTCTCTACTTAAGGTGCAGAGTTTAAAACCTAATTAATTTTTTGCATCAAATCCAGACGACTTGCAGCTAAACATGAGTGCAAACAGTTTAGAACCTCTAGTCTCGAGTTTTACTTACTTCAGCAAGGCTCCTGAGTTGTGGATTTGAGGGGTAATTCCCAGGTCAACCATTGGGGGTGCTGTTTCTCAAGGCCAAATCAGCAAAGCAGGAGTGGTGGACCTCCCAGTCATATGCTGCTGCTATTGATAGCTTGCAGAGCTCTGTTTTCCCCTCCGTTTAGTGCCGCATTCCTTTTGGCAAGATTTATGAAAACACCAGTGACAACATGTCCTGCCTGTCTTTAAGAACTGCGTGACTGGCTGGTGGTGTAATTAAACAGTCAGTTATTAATAGTTGATGTAGGAACATGCGTAAATTATCACGCCCTCACCTGACACTGTACCCACTTGTTTATTGAACTTCAGACACTAAAGAAGAGCTCCGTCATGTCAAGAAGTGAATGATCTAAACCGCGCTGTGTTAGAGAAAAATATAGGTGTCTGTTCTGTAAATATGACCTTGTGTTTGTAGCTTCTCTGGAGCGCTACTTGTCAGATCACATTCTTAAGCTTGCCACTGAATTTGTCTTGGAAGTCTAATAGGGCCCTTATGGTGGTGCATGACCTGAGGGTTTTGTGGAGAACTGGGAGAGGTGTGAAGGACACCGGGTTAATGTCAGAGCACCATGCATGTGTTTGCAACACTGCTTGAGCAACTGAGTTTACAGTTCACCTCCTTGGATTTTATATTTAAACAAATTGCAAAATATTGGAGCCTCACATGGGCTGCATGGGCTGGTTTGATTCACAATATGTATGTTACAGTGTTCTCAAAATGTTTTAAACAATTAATGACTGAGGCAGATTTGTTCTTAAAACGTTTTGAGAAATTAGCAATGATAGTATTATAGAAGTCTATAGAAGTATTAATATGTGAGCAAAATTAATGACAAATGTTATGCTGACAATTGATCAGAGAGAAATAAATTTTAAATACAAGCATGGATATGTGGGGAATTTTGAGATTTGCTTGTAATTGTTGAGACTTCTGCTGGGGACCTCGATGGCATCCAAGGACGGTGTATATTCGACTGACACACTCCCTTTGCTACATGCACAGTCCAACCAATCCCTTCTTACTCTCATACTTCAGTGGATTTGCAGGTGAGGTCAGTTTCACATACAGAAAGCCACGCCCTTGTTGGGACCGCCCTTGTTGGAACCGCTGCTGTGGACCCAGATGGCATCCAAGGATAGTGTATATTCGCCTGACACACTCCCTTTGATGCGTGCACAGTCCACCAGTTTCTTCTTTATTTTCCCATACTTCGGTGGATTTACGCAGAAGGTCAGTTTCGCGTACGGAGAGTCACACCCTGATCTCTGTGCTTCTCCATTTTCTGTACAGACGCCCTGGGTAACCAAAGTCCTAAAATAGCTTTGATAACCCCACCCCTTAGTCCGGTCTTTTCCACCCAGCAGACTGGAGTTGTGCCTGCTAGAAGGCGCCCAGCCGACCGGTGTAGCAAAGCCGAGATTCGAACCCCGGTGCTGGTGTGCTAGCGGATTAACCTGTTTGCCTCCTGGGCGCCTCCTTATTGTTTTTTAAGATTCTACAAAACTGCCATTCTTGTGTGAGATTTAAACAGTGTCCCAGTGCTTGCTTTTACACCTTCACACCCTCAGCTGTCCCTTCATTGGTTTAGGCCATTATTTGCTAAATGTGTGTGTGTGTGTGTGTATGAGTGAGGGAAGCTATAATGCATACATGACATGTTTTGTACCTTTGTAAAGTTGCATTGTTTAATGAGTTTTATAAAACTAATAGGTTTTTATCTCAGAATGCCACAGCTTTTAGTATAACTGACTCATGCTTATGTTTTATTACAGTGCTGATCACATGGTGTAATTGCAGTAGCCATTAACTTTACAGACAAAGCTGGTTTCGTTTATATCTTGGCACTTTAAAAGCTGAAAATTCCAGACATTGAAAAAGTGGACGTCAAAGCACCATAACCAAATCATTCAAACAGATCGAACTGTGAAATGCACGCCAAAACGAATGCTTCTAATTAGCCAGTTATTCTGCAAGCCGTGTTGACGCATATGAGTGGTCAAGCTGCACGTGCTTGACGGGGTTAAGTCTATACAGATTCACACACTAAAACAATAAAAACTATTGCAAAGTTAACAATACATAAAGCAGCTTTGGAAACACAGACCCCCCTCAGTCATTGGCTTGCAAACTCTGCAATGAAGCTCAGGGTTTTTAAGGGGGTTATTGATTACCCCCTTAGGACTCTGTTTATGAAAGTATGATTTACAGGCAAAATTTAGCAAGGCTATAATTGTTCTCTGTTCCAGGTTCAGTGACTGTGGGTTAGCAGGGGAAGCAGCCATAAAGAAAGGCCTGGGGTCCCTGCTGATCTGAGAACATCTGTTCCACCATTTACCAGCCTAATAGATCAGCTCAGAGAATAGGTGCAGGTGTTTTCTGCCCAAGCCAAAAAACATCAAAACCAGATTTCTGTCCAACTCCAGCACCAGCATGCAATTGAGCAGGAATGACTCATGGCCTCTCACAGATAATAAAACATGCATAAAGTTTGCTTAAGGTACAGGTGGGGGAATGCGGGAGGTTCTGACAGAGAGCAGAGGAAACAAATCCGTACCCTGTTTGGGAATATGGTAATTGAATGCAGATGGGACAAGGTAAATGAAAGAATTTCACAAATATCTCAGCGGAATACCTAATGGGAACGGGACAGAAAGGGAAATTAAAAATTATTGGAAGCAGATGGACGGTTCTTTGAATTTTTCAGGAAAATTTATTAGGGCCATGAAAGAAATGTGTCTGTTTATTTTTCATTGCCACAAAATTAATGGCCTGCTGAGTTGTGCTGGTGTTAGTTTATGACTGCAATGCCATTAGTCATAATTTAGCCAGTATTTGTTATTGATTTGTGATTTAGCTTGATTTATCGGTGCCTGTCGGCTTCGATTTTAAACTCCACCACTTTCATTTCAACACCCGGCCAAAATTCTGGCATTGGAGAATAATGTGCACAGCACAGTTTAAATATGTGAAGGATTTCCTTTGTTCTCTTTTGAGTGTACATTTATATTCAGGCCTGTTTTTTTGCTATAAGCAGTTGTTTAGGACCAGAAATTATTCACAAACATTATTATTATTATTATTATTATTATTATTATTATTATTATTATTATTATTATTATTATTATTATTATTATTATTATTATTATTATTATTATTATTATTATTATTATTATTAGGTTGGTCGGTGGCACAGTGTTGCACTGCACTAGTTCAGTACTGCTGGGATCCAGGGTTCGAATCCCCAGCTGTGCTATTGAAATGTACATACGGACATAATTGTCTGTGTCCCTGGGGTGGGTGGCCAAGGCACTGTAATGGATTGATCTGTCCTGGACTGGTGTCACTGCATTGCGCTCAGTGATTCTGGGGAAACTAGACCCGCTGCAACCCTAACCAGAATAAAGTGGTGAAATATGAAATGAAATATTATTATTGTTGTAGTTGCTTTCTTCTTGTTGTTGTTGTTATTTTTGTTGTTGCTGTTATTATTACTGGTGTTCTTGATGTTGATAATATTACATTGTGTTAACATTTTTACATTAAAATGATAAAATTTCTTATACTTTAAGAGCTTGTCTGTGGGAATGGTTGGTTAACTCCCAAACAGCTACCTAACAACTTAAAAGTATCATGTTTGATGGTCATGGATGAACAAATAATCTGTTTTTCTTTGCTTTTGCAGATTTTCCTCCATCATTCTTAGTTCTGATACTAGTGGAGTACATTGTTGTAGGAAGCCACAAGTAGCTAAATATTCATTGTAAGGTCCCTCTTTGTATCATTATTTATTTTTTTTGTATTACTTTGGACTTCTTTGGAATCAGAGAATTAAGTCTATTTGCAGGTTTATATCGACATATGGATATAGACAGCTGACATAATTACATAAATGAGTAATAATAAATATGTGCAAGAATCATACATACGTTGGGAACACTTTCTTACATTTACTTTGACTTTTATTTCATTGTAGACAGTATAAACCAATGATACTTCATGTTTTTGTCGGGTCAACTTTATTTTATTTGTTAATATACATCCATTCTTACATGGCAGGCCTACATGACTACTTTTTTTTTAGTACTTTTGCAAACATCTTATGGAGAGGGTTAATTGGCTATCTTTTATTGCCCCTACATGTGAATGAGTAACTAGGTAAACATGTAAGTATGTCATATATTAAGATGGATTGGTGCCCTGTCCAGTAGACCACTAGTTGGCAAATAAAAATCACGTTGAGGAACATTCAGGCACACAACAGGTATAAAAAGCTCCAAAGAAGAAAATGGTTTGTAAATACAGTAAGTTGCATGTAAATAGCCTTGTGATTATAAACATATGGACAATATTAATACTTTGTTCATAAAGTAAATGCTAGAAATTATGCCATATAAAAGAATATAGGATTTACTTTTGTTAGCCCTTTCATCTGAAGGGGTAGTTATAGGAAAGGGGCAAATAATTTAGGTTGACGAGGTTCAGATTACAAAAACGTTGGATACCTTTGATATCCTAAACATATTTATGATATATAGATAATGTGACAAACTGCTATTAGAGTGAGGTAAGCATTTGACCTAACACAGTTGACTTTCTGCACATTTCTTGATTAGACATGATTATGGCTGGTTTATTGGCCTGTTAACCTCAGTGCAGGAGCTTAGAGTTCCCTGTGTGCAGCTCAGGCGGCTACATGCTGACCACAGCAGGTCACAGTGTAAGTACACACAGTAGTGCAGGGTGCAGCTGGGTGGATTTATCTGTTCCGTAAGGAATGAACAAGGAAAATGAAGTCTGATTATTATTCCAGAGGGAACTGCCTGAGTGTATAACTACTGAACTTCCTGAGTTTTTTTACTCAATAGCAGGAAGCAGTAATAAGAAGAGAATATGCAGCAAGTAAATTCTTCAGGTTTTGTCTGTTCAGTCATCCAGATGGGGTTTTAAACACCTTTGCAGCCTTGGAGAGCAGGTCCCTGTGCAAAAGCTACCCACTCACACGTGTAGCGCACACTCATTCTGCACTGTGAGGCACACCTCGACTAATGTTTGGCCTCAAAGCTGGAGAAGAAAAGATGCTGTGTGAATTGTGAGAACAAAAACAATTCTCACCTTGAAGGAAACATAGCAGTGTTGGGGTCTGTAATGTGGGGTGCCACACAAACACCCAATCTCTGCTGTCTCTATTTCTGTCGCTGTCTGGACGGGTACATGTACACAACTCCGGGACTGTGTTTTGGAAACACTGTGTACTGGACACTGATCTTATAGCAGTACTGATGCTTCATGCTGTTGACAAAGACACAGCATTTTGTAGAAGAGTGTGAACAGTAAGCTCATGTGAGCTACTATAAATGCTTTCTGTAAAAAATGCTAAAATTTGAATAGACTTTTAAAAATGCACTTTACAGTCAAAACTATTCCAATTTTGGTCTACCAGTTTTTCATGGTACAGATACAGTGGATCTGGAAAGTATCCAGATCCCTCAACCTTTTTTCAGTTTTTCATTTTTTAATTCATTTGAAATCATAGTTATGCACATTTGTTCTTTCTTATGCCAAGTTCACACTACACGACTTTCCAAGTTGTCAGGTCGCTGTACAGTTAACACTACACAACTGGATATTTTGTAATCGGGAGTCTTTCAAGTGTGGCTTTCACACTACACGACTGATCGGCGATAGGGGGTTTCACACTATGCGATATATCACCAACTGGAATCGCAGGCAAGCTTCTCTGGTCTCCCAAACTACGTTTTGTCACGAAAACAAACATGAGAAGTGACGAAAGGTTTAATGATACCACATCTAAAATGCACGTCAACAAGTAGCGAGCGATTAAAGTTTGTGCGCTGATGTGCAGCGTAAAATCAAGGAGAAAAAATTAATGAATCTGAGTGGATTTGGTTTGGATTGTTCTATAGTGAGTTGGATACTTTTTGCAATGCAACGTTGGTGTTTTGTAGAGAATGATAAGGTCAGAAATACTGTAAAACTTGTGTGTGTCGATGTATTCTGATATAAACTATTTTATGCCCCTGTCCCACCTTTTTACACTCCTACCCCGTGTTTCCCCTCACCCCGTATCTTGTGTTCTCATTGGCTGTTCCACACCGCACTCATCGGCAGTTGGGTGACTCAGATCCAGATATTTGACAAGCTAGATATATAACTTTAGTCACCGAGTGCTCGCTGAGCCGCTTGGATCGAGTTGTTGAGTAGTTCACACATAGCAATTCAGAGCCGAGTTTCGTTTGCAGAGCAAATGATGAGCCGGCTGGCAAATCTAGCGAAACCAGTCGGCGAGCGAAAATTAGGGCAAAAATTGTGTAGTGTAAACTAGGCATTAATTGTGTGTTTTGTAAGTGGTAAGAACCATGTGTAGTTTTAACAATTTTAATTCAGTTATTGTTATTCCAACAAAGTTGCTCTCAGGTTTGTGGGCAGAGGACAACATGAACAATTTATAAGATTACAAAAATCAGAAGAGAAAAGCATTCAAGTCTGTTGGTTAATCACATCTTAATAAATAAATTCACACATTCTGCTGTTGTACAAATTGAGTTTAATGAACTTCTACAATTATATGAGATGTCATCATTTTCTTTATTATTGGTAACTGTGATTAAATCAGTCATTAGGGATACAAGTGGGACATCATTAATTCAAAATGACTTTGCTTACTCTTCTATACACATCAAGCTGTTTTACAACACAGTTTAAGAATTCCTTATGTTAATAGATGCTGTTAATTAGTCTGACTATGAGAACATACACTATATGGACAAAAGTATTGGGACACCTCTTATTGCTGACTTTATTTGTTTCATCCACAACAATTGCTAGCAGGTATATTAAATCAGTTATATAACCCGCTCAGGTGGCACAGCGGTAAAGTACACTAGCACACCAGAGCTGGGATCGCAAATACATCGTATCGAATCTCAGCTCTGCCATCCAGCTGGGCTGGGAGGCTACCTGAACAACGATTGGCTGTTGTTCACAGGGTGGGTAAAGCCGGAACAGGGTTCCTCATAACTGGTGCAAGTACGACCTCTGCTGGCTGATTGATGGCGCCTGCACAGAGTTAGGGAATAATGCTGATCAGGGTGTGGCTCTCCGTGCACAAGACTGGTCGGCATATGAACTCACCTCTTTCAGGTGAAAAGATGCAGTTGGTGCTGCACACGTGTCTGAGGGGGCGTGTGTCAGTTGTAAAGCTTCTCAGTTAGCAGTGAAGGGTTGTATCGATGGAGGTGAAGGGTAAAGCAATCAGGGTAATTGGATACGACTAGATTAGGGAGAAAATTAGGGGAAAAAATCACTTTTATAAAGTAAAATATCTGCTTCCAACTTTTGCAGCAACTTTTTTGACTGAATGGGCTCACATTCTCACAGACATACTTCAAAGTCCTGTGAGAAGCCTTCTCAAAAGATTAGCTGTTGTTATAGCCTTGCCACTGTCGCCCTCGGCTTGCTCAATAGGGTTTTTTTGGTCTGTTGGTCCTGGATTCTTTAAAGTTGCTTTAAAACAATGTCCATTGTAAAAAGCACTATATAAATAAATTTGACTTGACTATAGCTAAAAAGATCACATATATGTCACTCTGTTTTAATACTGGTTGTTTTTGAAACAGGATGGACAGGCGTCCAAATACTTTTGTTCATAAACTGTAACTTCAGGCATTTCAGGAAACAGAACATGATTTGCAGACAGTGACGTTGCACAGCTTGATGTTTTACCACATGAAATATCAGCTCCTGGAAGTTAACACCTCATTACTTGTTTAATCCTACGTGGAGCTCCCTTAAGTGATCTCTATATGTGTAGATGAAGCATGTTGTCTGAACCTGCTGTAAATCATAGTTATGCACATTTGTTATTTCTTAATTGTGTGTTTTGCTATTGTCAGAATCCTTTATTTATTTAACTCATTTTGAGTGCTTTTGTTCTTGACACACATTTCTTATTTTTGGATCTTATTCTTTGTTCTGAAGCAGATCTTTGTTCTTAATAATAAACGCTACAAAGACCTTCACTGACACTAGAAAATTCTCCAGTGTCTATTTAAACCTTGTACAGCACAATAAGATGACACATTGTTAAGAAAACAATTGCCTCATTAGTAATAGGTGAGATCTAAAAAAAGTGCTGGCTGACATGTTGGCCTGGTGTTATCAGGGCTCAGACTGTTGCTTGGATAGAACTAAATTAGGTGCATGGCTCAGAAATATAATGCTTTTCTTGCTATTTGTATACATAAATGGTTTTAGAAAATGTAACAGTGAAAGTTCCCTTCAGGTTAAATTCTCCTAAACTTATTTTGCAACACTTGTGCATGTCATGTCATGAGCTGAAGCACATGTTGAACTGTAGTTATTGGTAGTTCACTTATTGAAGGCAGCATAAGTGACAGCATGAGTGACTTTGATAGGTTTCAAATTGTTATAGCCTGACAACAGGGTTAAAGTATCTCTAATACATTAAGTACTGCTCACTGACAATCATAGTGAGTACACATCAACAGTGAATACTCACAAACCACCACACACTGCTGACAAGTTGGGTGGCCAAGACTCATTGGCAAAGGCATAAAGGCATCTGTTATGGCCCAATAAAAAGGCTACTGTAGTTTGAACTCTAGATCTTTTTAAATACTGTTGATAAGACCCCATTCAAACCCTTCTGTATATGGGGCTGCTTAGTGACAGTCCAGTCAAAGTGGCCATAAAGCACATACACTGGACATGCAGGTATCAGTACCAAACATTGGAGCAACTGATCAGACAAATCATGTCTTCTTCAAGATCATATGGATGGCAGGGCATGTGTGTATCATTTACTTATGAATGTTCTGTCAGAGGATCCACCTCAGAACATACAAAAGTTAAAGGACCTCCTGGTAACATCCCGGTACCAGATACCACAAAATTCCTTCAGATTTCTTGTGGCGTCCATGTCTCAGTGGGTCAGAGCAATTTTGACAGCATGTTAGGTGGGTGGTCCTTGTGTTTTGGCTCATCAGTAGTCATTACTAGTCCTGTTACAATGAAATTATTGTTTCATTTCAGATACGTATTTGTCACTGGTCTTCATTGCATAGCAACATGTACTCATATGTTTACTCACATGTAGATAATTCAGCTCTTGTATGTTTTGGGAGGTGGATAAACTTTTTATAAATATGACCAATGGTAATGATCAAACTCAGATCTCCAAGATCTTGTTTGGCACCCACTGAGCTATGCCACCTTGCGCTTTAATTTGTGAATATTGGTGCCCTGTTCAAGGGATTACAAGTTTTCTTATGGCACTGGCCACTCTAAGTCCTTAAAAAGTAGTTCAGCAATGTTTAGCCATTGATTGATGTTTAGCCATAGTCTTTGATTTGCTGCCAATTTTAACCTCCCAAACATGCCAGTAGGTTGATTAGCAACTGTTAAATGTTTCAGAATATGTAAACATGCGAGTCCCCTCTATGGAGTAGTCCCTTACTCCTGGTATGCTTACTGTTTTCAGGATAGGCTCTCAGCTAAGGTTGGTGAAAGTATTGATACTTTGGTACCAAATCAGCCCCAATGTTGGAAAAAAAAGTTTGTAAGAGAGGTAAAAGTACCGTATAGTCAAATAATTGTGAGTTGCAAACTTCCCAGACTTTAAAACACCCCACATTTATGTGCAAGCCAATGAGCTTTCCACATGCCTATCCTAGGTCCCTGTTAACCACATCATTCTCTGTGGAAGCACCACTAGATGCTTTGTGCCAGTCCCAAAAACACCTGCATCTCCTCCACTGCAGAATCTGCTGGGAACACCAGCTTTTTAGCCAGCTCTCGTTAATGCTGTCATACTCCAGAGAGTCAAGCCACTCCAAATGGAGGCAAGATGAGAAAGCAGAGTGAGGCTGGAGCGAGCAGCAGACAGAAGGAAGCAGTTTTATCATTGTCAGGACGGTGAATAATTTGGCAGTAGGGTAGACCTTGATGTGTGAGCGAGTCCAGGTAAACTACATTTGTTTTGGTTGCACTCCAGCACTAAAATGATAATGCGAGTCTGCACATCAAAACATGGCAGCAACAAGTTGTTGTGCTTTTTCTGACAGCCATAGTTCCCTTGTTGCACCTGTGGATAAGTCTGTACTTATTTAAGTGGACTAAACATCAAACAGACACTGGTAAGCCTGGGGAAGGAAGTCCAGTGTCAACTGGTTTTGTTAAAATCCTAACAGGAATTTCGTTCCAAGGACCCTGGCTCTGAAGAAAAGGCTTCGTAAAGCCGTGAGCCTCTAGTCCTCCCCCTTTGCTCTGACAGGCCGAGTAGCTGCTTAAATTGAAATGACATGTCAGCAGGGGAGCAACGTTTTGTCCCTGCTCTAGATGCTGACATACTTAACCTTACCATTTAAAGTCTTAGCTATAAGCATTGGCACTCATGAGAAAGCCAGCCATGAAAGCACATCTCTGCCCCCACCTGTTGCCCCGGTCCTTTTTTTTCCCTTTTTTTTGTCTCTTTACTTTCCCTCCATCTCTCTTGCTCACTTGGCAGTTATGACGGTCACATGATGAGCAGCTTTTGTTTTACATTGTAATCCAGTCTGGGCCATCTGGGTTTCATTTACAGTTAACTGCAAGACATACACAGAGCACACTTAGAACAGTGAAGAGGGAGGGGGTGAAAGACCCTGGGAGAGAGAATGAGGGAAAGGAATAGAAATTAGAGAGAATGTTAAATAGTTAGGGATGAGTAAGGATACACTTTTAAAAGAAAGATGCCAAGTGGAACCAAATGGACACTGGAGTCATGCCATTAAAGAACCACTCCCTAAAGAAGAATTTAATGATTGGTTCCACAAAAAAACACCAATTGGTTTCACTAATAATTATTAAAAAGGAAGATGGAGTTCCGTGGTTTCTTCAAGAACCAACTCCAACTGATTCTTCAGATTCACAAGTTTTTAATAGCTCTGTTATGGAATGAAATCCAAAGCTTTAATGTTTATAAAATATTGGAGTAAACAGACTAAACAATAAAGGACAAACTCAACTATTTAACACCTCAACCTTAACATATAAGTACCCATAAGTAACATAAAAAGGGGCACTGTTTCACTGTAAGCCCGGATAAGTTCAATCTACTTAAAAAATTTGAGGAAACCGGTTGCCTTAAAAAAGTTAAGTAACGTATAATGAAAACTTCAGTTAGCATAACTTAAAACATTAAGTTATTACACCTAAAAGGCAAGTTGATTAAACTTTATTTTTTTGGTTATACCAACTGCTTTTCCCAATAATTCTACTTATTATCTTGAGCTCAATGGACAAAAATATTGATTTCTTCTTAGTTTTCAAGTTAATTACGTTTTAAATATCAATTAGAAATGTTTATAGAAAAACAGACAGAATAATAAAATAATTTTTCTTTATTTCACTTCAGAAGTATTTACTTAAAATACAATATGTCAAGAAAACATCTTAAAAACTGTACAAACTGTATATAAAGTTCTGATGAAACAAGCTCTTCACAGTAACCATGAACCTGTACTCAGTTTCACACAGCAAGCTGATTTCTTAACGTTTGGCTGCAGCTCTCTAAAACAAAACAAAGAAACAAGAAACAGAAGTATTAATATCAATAATACCATTCATTTAAGGATTAAAATAAAGCAAGCCAGCACACTCTTTGCTTCGTATATGTATACGTCAAATAAAGCAGCGCTGTTTGATTATTTATTTAGTGTCAACATTAAGATCATTTATTTTAAACAAAATTGTTAAGTAAAGTACAACACTTACCAAAATTGGACGGAAGATAAAAAAGTCCCATCAGACTGGTGTACATGCTACTCAAAAATAGCATAATGAGTAAGAAAATGTTTGTCCATTTAGTTTAACAAAGGTTCCACTTCACAAAAGACAAGTGTACTTTTGCTAACAGCCTTAAATGAAAGGTAAAAAGTAATTTGCAACAACAGGTTACAAAAGTTAAAACAAATGGCTACCCGAACACAAGAAAATCATTTTTGCCTGATTCACCAAGAGCAAGCTGAAAAAAGGCGGGCTTACACGTAAATGGTGGGCGTTTTTCTGTTTAATTACCTTAACTTAACTTTTTTAAGTTAATCTGATAGAAAAGTATTTTTTTTTGTTTAGTAAACTTAAATCTTTTAGCACATTTAAATGTGTACTCAAATGAGTACATTGTACTCTGCATTTTTTAGTAGAGCAAAAAAACTTAAATAATTTATGTAAGTTGTACTAAAAATGTTTGATTAGATATAAAGTCCGGGCTAACAGTGTTCTCCTTATCTGATCTGAGCCAGCTACCTACATTGTTTGTTTGTTTGTTTGTTTATTAGAATTTTAACGTCATCTTTTACACTTTGGTTACATTCATGACAGGAACGGTAGTTACTCATTACACAAGGTTCATTTGTTCACACAAGGTTATATCAAACACAGTCATGGACAATTTTATTATCTCCAATTCACCTCACTTGCATGTCTTTGGACTGTGGGAGGAAACCGGAGCACCTGGAGGAAACCCACGCGGACAAGGGGAGAACATGCAAACTCCACACAGAAAGGACCTGGGCCGCCCCACCCACATTGTAAACAACAACTAAACCAATTCCTAACCCTTTACAAAGTTTAAAGTCACTTCCATGGAATTATGATGAATACATTAACAGATTTTGCCAGATATCATGTAATACCTCTAAATATGCAGAGAAAGTTGCTCCAGCCATTGACCTTCAATTTTTGATAGTAAATGTGGTTTAATTTGGGCCCTACTAAATTCACAGGAAAATGTGCTTAATTTCACGGACCTTGTTTGTCAAATATCACAGATTTCACATATTTTTTTCCCCACTTTGTAGCTTGAGGTTAAGAGGTTCCATCTTGACAATTCACAAACAGAAATTTAATTGTTAATGCTTGGTTAAACTGAATTTAAACATTAGGCAGCCTTTGCAATAGCCACAATATGCATATGCTACGTTAGCATTTTTCACCTTTACAGTAAAGTAAAAGTTAGTACATTCTTACAGTAACTAAATTGTTTACCTACATTTTAAATGTTTAATTTAACTTGGCAGTTTTAAAATCTCTCCGTTTTTTAGATTAAAGATCCTTTTTACTACAAGATTATTTTCCACATAATGGACAGTTCAGTAAAAATTAAAAGTTTTTCCTTGATTCGTTTTCCCAAGCAGGTCATTTTGGCCCCTTTATTTTTAAATGTGCCGCAGAGAGACATGAAATAGGTTGAGCGAAAGAGCTATGTTTGAATGTGGGGCTCTAATGTAGTGGGGATGGAATCTGTCACTCAGCTTATTGCATGTTGATGACTCAGGACAGTTTGAGCTGTAAGCAGCCTATGATTTATGAAGACCAAGTGAGCTCCTGCGGGTGGAAAAGCAAGTTGGAGGCTAGAGCGGCAACAGGGTCTCTTTTTGGCTAGAGCTGGGCTTGGCTGTTTTTTTTTTTTCATGCCAAACTGCTTTGCATGGCAATTAGCTCTGTCCTCATTTAGTCTCCCCAGTCCCAAAGGGTAATGAAAGTCATATATCATCTTCAAGGCTGCTAATTATCCAGCTCAGTTGCAGGTAGGGCTTTGTAACAGTGAGAAGGGCCTGTCGGCCTGATATTTATTGCTCCTCCAATAAGCAAGTAAAAAATACTCTCTTGAAAGGTTGCCCACAGCCCTCTCCTCACATCCTTGACATACCTTTTTGCAAATGTGCTAGTCAAAGGGGAAATGTCTTCATTCCACATAACTCATTTTTCATGCTGTAACGAAGCATTCAGCAAGAGCCTCTGCACAAGTGCTGGAAACCTGAGAGGAGACGCATAGCGGAGGTCAGCTTGTCTCCTCTGATTTACTGTGGCTTAGTTAATGCCAGGACAAAACAGAAAGAGCAGGAAAGCACATGGTGAGAAAAAAAGACACTCTGTTGTCACATTACATTAAGAGTTTGCTCTGTTTTGCTCTTTGATTGTAGTGTTACTTAGATTTGTCAAAATTTATCATGCGTTTTTACAGATAGATGTTATTCAAATTCAACATTTTTTTACTGCACCAAACGGTCGCCCTCTTGCATGATTTATGACACGAATGCGCAAACATGGTCTACAACCAGTTTACAGAGCAAAACTTCTTCGAACTTAATATTCAAGCTTTCATTTTCTTTCTCGCATTCTTTCATTCTCTTTTTTTTCCTGTGCAGAGGCGCATGGCTGTGATTATAAATTTAAGAGATGAATATGCTTGTTATAGGTTGTGACTTGTTTTACTAGCATCATCTCAATAAAAAAATGATTGCATTTCCCCCCACATATCCATTCAGATTGAAACCATGTGATTTAATGTCAAATTAAGAGGAACCATTTAGTTGAGTCTGTAATGCAGGCAGACTTGTTAAGCAGAGTTATTAAAGCCCTTGACATATTATCTTTTGCAGCTCTGCCTGCTAGCTCTTGCTCTCCCCCTCTTTGAATTACTAGCGCCAAAATGTGAAAATGTGAAGGGTGTCTCAAATGGAAATATTTATATGGTTCCTAAATGCCTGAAGGGCATCATTAATGCCCATATTCAGAGATCTAAAATGTATGCAGGGTGCACTTCTGATTTCACAGCTCAGGCATCTACATATTTTCTCAAGCTAATGACTTTATATTTGCCTTCTTGCTTATTGCTCTAAGACACCAGTTTTTCTCCTGCTGAGAAGAGAAAACTGCCTGGCTGTGTAGAACAGAAGAAATATGTATAAATGTAGAGCTAATGGAGATCAGGTTCTTAATTACACTCTAGACCTTGATGACCGTCTTATTCAATGCCATATAAACCCATTAAAGAGCATGCACACTCAAACACTCACTACATTACGATCTGGTTATTATCTTCTTTACATAGTCGAGTCATTCCACTATTAATCTGCCAGTTTAGCAGCAATATTAAACAATTTATTGTTTTCTAGTGTTGCAACACATTCAGAAAACGTAGCTTTGTACAGTAAAGGGAAACCATTATTAAAGCACTTTAATTTTTGTTATTTAATTCACATTCACTGGGCAGTTAGGTACACTTATCTGGAATATTCCCATCAATGATAGTGCGTGTTGCCTTGGTGCAGCAGTTTTGACATACCAATGTCAATTCTGGGAGGGGAAAAGTGCTCCATACAAGAAAATATCCAGCCTGTGTTTAGAAAGTGTCCACTGATAAAAGATCATTGGAATATTTACTGTACATTATGCATGAAAAAAATCCAAACTCTAATTGTACACCTATAATAAGGTACATGTTTCTATTAAAGAGGCCAGTAAGTTAAAACAGTGTTTAAAAATCCCAATAACACTGCTGCATATGATAAACCCATACCAGAACAACACACACTACTGTGCCTTTTCCATGCTAGTGTTATTGCTGGTTGACCATGGTCCACCACTCAAACATCATCTAGTCAGTCAGTGTTCTAGCCTAGTGTAGCCTAGTGGTTAGGGTAATGGACAAGTATTCAAAAGGTCGCTGGTTCAAGCCCCACTGTTGCCACTGTTGGGCCTTTAAACAAGGCCCTTAACCTTCCATTGCTTGGATAATATTTTGTCACAGAACTGTCGCTTTGGATAAAAGTGTCTGTTAAATGCCAAAAATGTAAATGTAAATGTTCTTTGGAAATCCCTTTAAATTGATCGCTAAGTTGATGAGGCGGATGGTGTGGGGAGTTGTTACAAAGTGTACAAAGCAACAAAAAGCTTCAGTCAGCCATTGTGTTGAATTTAAAATGATTAATAAATGTACACTAGATGTATGTAATAAAGTGCTTGATGTGTGTACTTCCAGTGCATATATCTAGTTCATCCAGAGACAGGGAATAATGGAAAGCAGTGCGTGACTCTCTATACATAATACTGCTCTCTGTGTGCTTAAATTGCTGCTCAGGTGGTGCAGCGGTAAAACAGGCTAGCACACCAGAGCTGAGATTTTGAATACATCGTTTCGAAGCGTAATGCAATCAGGGTAATTGGATATGACTAGATTAGGGAGAAAATTGGGGAAAATTTGCAAAAAAAATGCTTAAATTATCTTTTAGCATGACTGGCTTAAATGGTTATCTTGATAAACGTTTTGAATTAATAAAGATAAAAACTAACCTGCAATATCAAATCAATGTTCCAATTCATCCCAGAGTTGTTCAGTAGAGAGAAAGTTAGAGCCTTATGGACCTTGTTCGTGCCCAAGGGCACAGTCATGCTAGAGCAGGAACATGCCTTCCCCCAAACTGTTCACACAAAACTTAAAGTATATACTTTATTTTATATACCTGTTACTAACAGGAGTGGTTAAAGCAATTGAACACAATAATTAGGATATGTTTGCCATATAGTGTACATATAGACTTAACTGCATATTAATATACTGTACTCTCCATGAAACATTGTGGACTCAATTTGCACTCTTATGAAATGACTTAATAAGAATCTAATTGGGTGCAGTGGATTGTTTGAAACACAACTGTGTGAGACAGTATTAGGTATGATTGGATGTGAGACAGTATTAGGTATGATTGGATAAGAAAATAAGGTTAGGTCCAGTATCATAGAGGAGACTAATTGTCAAGGTTAAGCCTCAGAAGATGATTGATATCAGGCCAGGCAATTCTGTCAGCCTGTCAGGAGGCAGGAATGTTTAATGTTCTCATTATTGGTTGCACTGTTGTGTATATTTCTCTGTCAGCGCCGTGGACCCATCTGAACTGCCAAAGCACTTCAAAGGCCTACAGGTCATTTATCTTCCCCCTGACGCGCAGAGTGTTCAGCCTCAGCTGAGTGCCAGTGATTTGTTATGACTTGAGAGCCAGCTGACAGACACTTCTTCTGGTACAGAAAAAAGGATTCCTTTTTGTCACACTGCGAAAACATCAATGTCCCTGTAATGGGCTACAACTGTCAGAGGAGGCCAGCACCTGACAGTTGTGCGGTCGCACTAATTTGCAGTCCCGGTGACTTGCTTTCCCTGAGTTTAGATTTGGTTTTGGTGTCACATACAAACAGGTCACCATCTGCTGTTTGGTGCTAGCGGCCGAGAGAGAAGCGAGAGCCGACCGGGCTAATTGAAGACACGTTGTCATTTCGTATTAATCAACCCGACCTATGTATCTTATCTTTGAAGTAAGCTGGGGAAAAAAAGGAAAGCTATGACAACCGAGAGGGGCAAAAGTGGAAAGAACATCCACCACAGGCTGAGGCTAGGGAGGGAACAAGAAACAGAGTGAAAGCGAGGCAGAGCGAGAGGAGGAAAATCAGATCTTTGTTTCCTTTCCCAGGCCATGACATGATTAATCGTTCTCTTCTGATCTAATTTTGGAACATGAAAAACAGCGCATTTGTCTTGAAGAAAAATGATGTGCCATACTGTGCAGATGGAAATTTCGAGCCCTGAAAAAGATTAAAGTGAAATTCCACTCCTTAGACCTAATCATGAGTTGTAGATTATTCTGTCGTTTTAACCAGATGGTAGGTTTGATTCAGCAGCCCCCTCCTTGTATTAATGAATACTAGACGGTTATATTTGACTTAGGTAAGTGAAATGTCTCTCACACCTAATGGACTGCCAACCTGCAGAAAACATGCTCTACCTCCATGTGCCTTTGCTGCATTTGTTATCTTTTATTCTAATATAGAACATTTAATTTCCTTCTATTTTTCATCATTGTCACCAATTTGCTAAATATTTTTTACAAGGCTGGGAGGGAAAAGAACAAACTTAAGTCCACGGCTAATTTCCTCTTATAGGTCACAGCTATAACTCTGCAGCTAAAACCGTCACCCAGGGCAAGAGGCGAGAAGAACTCAATAGTAACTTGATTAAGTTCCCAGTCAACATGTCTGCATACATGGCAGTATGTTAACCAACCTAATTATAGGAGAGGAGCAAAGAGGCGAGGAGGAGGCGCCTCGGGCTGATCACAAGACCCTTTACACTGGCTAACCCGAAAGAAGTGGGAGGTACTCTCGTCACCCTATACCTCTCTCTGTGTTTTCCTCTTTATCTGTCTTTTCAAACCAATGAATGCATGACTTTCTCAGCTCATTCTTCATTTGACTTAGATTAGGTTAAATCCTTTAAACACTTCCCACACCTGTACAGATAGTGAGGATCCTTCTTATCAGTTCTCATTCAATAAAGCTAGTTTTACATATAAAGATACAGTTGATACAGTTTGGTGTTTTCACGTAGTAAAACTGGGATAGACTCTATTCTGGATAAAAGTATTATATTATCAACATATCTTGATTTTTTAGTTGGATTTATAGGTTTTTGCTATCAAACATTGCAGAATTACTTGCTTGTTGTTTGATTGGTGAGATTTAGTCATATTTTATTCATTGATTTTTTTTGTTTCCAATCTAGTCGTGTCCAATTACCCAATCGCATCTCGCTACCTCTACTGCTGCTGACCTCCACTCCTGACTAACACACGCCTCCTCCGACACATGTGCAGTAGCCGATCGCTTCTTTTTCACCTGCACAAGATGAGTTAATATGGAGATCCGTATTGCATACAGAGAGTTACTGATGTCCATTATCCCCTATTTTATGCAGGTGCCATCAACCAGCCAGCAAGGGTCATAATTGCCACGACTTTGAGGAATCCCCTCTGGCATTCCCACCCTTGGACAAGCCAATCTTTGTCTGTATAGGTGCCCGGCCTACTGGTAGCAGACCCGTGATTCAAACTCACAAGTACTTACTGATTTGCCACCCAAGCGCCATGTTGACTGTTAACTTGCCCAAACAACAAATGGTTGCACTGTTGTTTTAACAATTTTTTCCTAATCATGGTCAGGAATATAGTAGATGTTGGGCTGATGGTGGTTTCTCATGATACATCAAATTGAGCTGATATGGGCAAGTGTAAAGACCTGAGTAAATCTGAGGACTTAATGGTTATAGCCACATTTCGGGGTCAATGTTTCTTGACTTGTGGGGTGCTCACAGGAAGTATTATGTGACCAAGAATCATTGATGCCAGAAGACAAAAAAAGCTATCAGATCTTGTACAGACCAACAGAAGGGCTACTGTGGCTCAAATTGCAAATAATGTTAATACTGATGATAGGGAGATGTATCATATCACATCTAACCCTCCTTTTTATGGTGCTATGTAGTTGAAGGTGGTCAAAATGCCCATGATAACCCTTGTTCAACTACAGATGACCTACAATGGGCATGCAGGCACAGGTATTAACATGTGTTGTTTACTTTAAAAAAAGATTTGGCAAAGATGGTCTGTCATACATGTTACCATAATCTTATGGGTGCCAGTCTCCTAAAACTGTGGTGGACCACGTAAATACCTCCACAGCAACAGTCTTATTGTATATAGGTGGCCACTTTCAGCAGAATAATGCACACTGCACACACTGTTAGGAAATGGTTTGAGTACATGTTGAGGAGGTTCAAGACTGGTCTGGATCACATTCCGCACAACTCAATTTGAGTACATGTGTGATGTGCTGGACAAACAGATCTTAGCAGAGGGATTTGCTTGTAAAATCCTGGAACCAGATACCACAGGACACCTGCCACAGCAGGTCAGAGCTGGTTTGGCAGCACACCGTGACAACAGCGTAATAGGCAGATGAATGGCTTTATGTGTGTTTTAATGCACACCCGCTGCATGGTGCATCACATGTAAGATGCCATCATGTGCTTTGCACTGTGTTTGTTTTACACCTTGTCTCTATTTTATTTCACTTGCACACATAATTGACAGATACAGTGGGGCCAAAAAGTATTTAGTCAGCCACTGATTGTGCAGGTTCTCCTACTTAGAAAGATGAGAGAGGTCTGTAATTTTCATCATAGGTACACTTCAACTATGAGAGACAAAATGAGAAAAAAAATCCAGGAAATCACATTGTAGGATTTTTAAAGAATTTATTTGTAAATTATGGTGGAAAATAAGTATTTGGTCAATAACAAAAGTTCAACTCAATACTTTGTAACATAACCTTTGTTGGCAATGACAGAGGTCAAACGTTTCCTGTAAGTCTTTACCAGGTTTGCACACACTGTAGCTGGTATTTTGGCCCATTCCTCCATGCAGATCTCCTCTAGAGCAGTGATGTTTTGGGGCTGTCGCTGGGCAACACGGACTCCACAAATTTTCTATGGGGTTGAGGTCTGGAGACTGGCTAGGCCACTCCAGGACCTTGAAATGCTTTTTACGGAGCCACTCCTTCGTTGCCCGAGCGGTGTGTTTGGGATCATTGTCATGCTGGAAGACCCAGCCACGTTCCATCTTCAATGCTCTCACTGATGGAAGGAGGTTTTGGCTTAAAATCTCACGATACATGGCCACGTTCATTCTTCCCTTAACACGGATCAGTCGTCCTGTCCCCTTTGCAGAAAAACAGCCCCAAAGCATGATGTTTCCACCCCCATGCTTCACAGTAGGTATGGTGTTCTTGGGTTTTTCTTCTTCCTCCAAACACGACGAGTTGAGTTTTTACCAAAAAGTTCCATATTGGTTTCATCTGACCACATGATATTCTCCCAATCCTCTTCTGGATCATCCATATGCTCTCTGGCAAACATCAGACGGGCCTGGACATGTACTGGCTTAAGCAAGGGGGACACGCCTGGCACTGCAGGATTTGAGTCCCTCTCAGCGTAGTGTGTTACTGATGGTAGCCTTTGTTACTTTGGTCCCAGCTCTCTGCAGGTCATTCATCAGGTCCCTCCGTGTAGTTCTGGGATTTTTGATCACCGTTCTCATGATCATTTTGACCCCACGGGATGAGATCTTGGCCCCAAGGGAGATTATCAATGGTCTTGTATGTCTTCCATTTTCTTACAATTGTTCCCACAGTTGATTTATTCACACCAACCTGCTTGCCTATTGTAGATTCACTCTTCCCAGCCTGGTCTACAATTTTCTTCCTGGTGTCCTTCGACAGCTCTTTGGTCTTGGCCATGGTTGAGTTTGGAGTCTGACTGTTTGAGGCTGTGGACAGGTGTCTTTTATACAGATAACGAGGTCAAACAGGTGCCATTAATACAGGTAACGAGTGGAGGACAGAAGAGCTTCTTAAAGAATAAGTTACAGGTCTGTGAGAGCCAGAAATCTTGCTTGTTTGTTATTGACCAAATACTTATTTTCCACCATAATTTACGAATAAATTCTTTAAAAATCCTACAATGTGATTTCCTCGATTTTTTTCTCCTCATTTTGTCTCTCATAGTTGAAGTGTACCTATGATGAAAATTACAGACCTCTCTCATCTTTCTAAGTAGGAGAACTTGCACAATCAGTGGCTGACTAAATACTTTTTGACCCCACTGTAACTCTTAAAAAGCTTTTTGAGCAGTCAGCTAGTATTTGGTGTGTAAGTACATATAGGGTTAAGTATTTAAATGTGTAATTTCATTTTTATTTTCATCAACCACTTTATCCTAGCAAGGGTCATGGCAGGTCCAGTTTCACTGAGAAACACTGGGTGCAAGGCAGGAATTCCCTGGACAGGGCACCAGTCTGTTACAGGGCTTTGGCCATAGACATAGCCAATCATGTCTGTGTAGATTCCTGGTCGGCCGATAGCAGGGCTAGATTTGAACCTGGATCTCAGTATTTCCTATTAACATGCGCAAAAGAATCGAATACACTGGCACTCAAGTGCACTTCTGTTTAATTAAATGCCATTTGAGATACAGCAACAGACTGTGTAAAATAATTTTATTCACTTCCTTATTTCATACAAACATGGGAAAACAAAGGCAGATATGTTGGTTGTTTACTGTACCACTTTTTTGTGTCTGGTTTTCATTAAAATTATTTGTTATAAAAACTGTACCATCATTTTGTATCAGTATTAAAAGTTAATGAAAGATTCTCATTTTTTAAGTGCTAATTTCTAGAAATACATCTGGAACACAGAGATGCGTCTGTGAACTGACTTTTGAGCTTTATGCAACTTGGTGCAACACCGAAACAATGTTTACGTTACTCGTGCAGTGTTAGCTTAGCTGTAAAGGTACTGGACCAGTGACCAAACGCTTAATGCTGTAAATATATGTAGAGCATTGGGTGTGGTTTTGGGATAACCCTAAACCTGAAATGGTAGAATATGATTGTGGTGTATAATAAGCATTTTATGGGCAGTTCCCAAAAACCAAAAGAATGCAGACATTGCAGGTCAGCAGAAAATCGGACCGGACTGAGTGACTTGGCACACAAGCTTGGGGCAACACCGAGCTTGCGAATCAATGTTTATGAGAAGCAGGTGATAGTCAATCCAGAGGGATTGACAGATCACAAATTACACCTCAGTGCCCCATTTGCCGGCCAAACTAGGCAGCGCATAGGGACACGACTAATAACATGAGTGAGCTGCTGAAGCCCATTCCACAGCCACCCTGTTATAGGATGTTGTGTTCTCCAAGCCAAAGAGAAAAAAACATCCTGATGGTCCACCTCTGAATGAGAGTTTGTTGGTGCCCAGGGCATGGGTAATCTGTTGAAGAACCATTAATGATGAATGGTACATACACATTTGGAGCAGCATTTGCTGCTAGCCTGCCTATATCTTTAATGGGCACATCCCTGCTTGTTTTAGCAAGACATTGCCAAGCCACATCTGTCATGTGTTACAATAGTGTGGCTTTTTTGCAGCAGAGTGCAGCTGCTAGACTGACCTGTCTGCAGTCCAGAACTGTCTCCTATTGAAAACGTGTGCCACCAGTGCAAAGTGTTTAAACTCAAATAATTGAAGAGTGTTGTTAAAGAAAAGAAGGTCTAACACAGTGTAGGTCGATCTGCTACTTTAAATTACTCATAAGCATGAGTGAGTGTAAATAAGGGTGTGATGCACTGCAATGTCCTTTATCCAGGGTGTGTTTATGCTTTTAGCCCAGTGTTTCGGAACCTACCCTGACACTGACCAGGATAAAAAAAAAATAAGAAAGATAAATGGATGAGGACACAAGGTGAAATGTTGACAGCCCTTATGGAACTGGAATTAGACGTTATACATTAGACATTTCATTTCCTTGGGGGCTTGAAATGTGTTTTTATGGTTGTGTTGCCTTAGTGGTGTCTGTATTTCAGTCTCCGTTCTGTCATTTTGAGTTAGTACAGGAACCCCTTGCTAAAAGTTTTGGAGACAGAACTCTGGATCCCAGTGAGTCATTAAGTGAGCTTTTTTCTACCTGATGAATGAGATATGCTCACACTTTGACACTAACCGGAGCTACTGCTGGATTCAGGTACATTAAGTAATGTGATGTTTTGGCACTGTCAAAGCTTGTACTGTATTTTGTGTGCAGCTTACAAGTTTAACCTTTATAATCCTTATTTGAAAAGAGAATGGAAAAGAAAAAAAATTTGAAAGCTACAATTGTCAATACTCAAAGTTAGTCATAAATGTGGCAGGAGAACTTGTAAAACAGCATTGCTCTAAATATGAATTGTAAACTGAGAACGTGAGAAGAGTGAAAGCGAGAGCACCATGTCCATATGTCACACACTAAATAGTTCTAAATTAGAGCCTGTATATGCCTGTTGGAGACTACATTCATCATCCTCAGCTTGGGTCCGCTTCTAACCACTTTGGCAGTAAGAGCTTCCACATGCCAAGTTTGTGCAAGAAAGAAAACGAGTGGGAGAGAGGGAGAGAAAATGCAGGTTATCAGCAAAGTTTACAAGTCTTTAATCAGTCTGCAGTTAATTAGCGGCTTCCACACAATGTGGCCGCGAGTCATTAATCATACGAGTCTGGAGCGCTTAGCTCCGTCCAAGACATTTGGAAACAAAAGTTTTGTTTTCCGTAAAGGCTTAGAGCGTGGCCTGGCGTTGCCTTTCTTGGCCATTAGGCTGGAAATGAAAGGCCTTGTCATGGGGCTGACAGACAAGGGCCCACTGTTCGGCTCCCTGTAGGTCTTTCCCTAAACCAAACGCCACAAAGGATGACTTCACATCTTAAACAAAGCTTACACACATGTATGCATTTGTCCGCATGGCACTCAGATGGAAATGTCACATCACACAGGCAGCCACGGTTCCTTGATACTGCACAGCCAGATCCAGGGACATTCCACATGATGGTAGCCCTTGTTTTATGTTAGTCGGCAGGGAAAGCATGAGGTTTAAATTAAGGGGGTATGATCAGAAGGGGTGAAAATTGGTAGATTTTTGCTTTCAACATGCAGTAAGCTGTTGGTATTATACTGTATTTGGGCTTGTCTGTTTTCTAAAATTATGATGAGCCAGGCACACTAAATGCCCAAAAGTATGTGGACGCCTTCACTATATATTTAGATCAGATGTTTCCTCAATACAAAATAAAATAAATGATCTGCTTCCAGCTTTTTGATAAAGGCCCTTTCTGTTCCAGCATGACACACATTACTTGGTACTGCTGATACCATACACATTTTAATCCAGATGAGTGAAAGTGTCCGTCTACCTGTCTGCTACAGATAAATCCGTTGCCTAGAATTTTTCACAGTTACCTCTAGTGTGAGCTATAAATCTATTAGGGGGGAGGCAAAGACATCCCTGTCCTATCACTCCGAGAACTCTGACAGATCAATTTACCATTTCTGATCATTCTATGACAGGGAGTATTTCCTGCCACTGACTATATTTCCTGATTCCTTCTTAGCTGAGCCGCGTGGCCAAAAAACATGCTTCATTCTCTGGAAATTCGTGGCAGGCCTGGCATCAGCATAGAGAAGCTTTCAGCTGCTTTTCATGTTCGTGCATAATGTCGATTTTGGCAATTTAATGAGTGACTGAGGAAGGAAAGTGGGGAAAAAAATACACTTGTGGTTATGTTAAGGACGTGATCGCCAATCAGTGCTAAAATACATAAGTAATGTCAGTCTGAGGTTAAGGTGTGTTTCAAGCACTGACACAACACACACACCCACACGCCATATAATTATTCAGCTGACAGGCCTCTCTGGCGTACAGCGTGTGCATGTCAGAGAGTTCCTGAACTCCACATAGACGTAAAAAATGTGGCATCAAATGAAAGATTGTTTAAAGTTAGAGCTGCCAAATCTTTCTACCCATCATTTATCTTGTTACTGATACATCAAATCCACTTCATAGTGCAGTTATAAAAATGTATGAGGATGTAAATGTCTGAGTGACCCATTAATCTTGTTTAAACTGGCAAGTGTAACACGTTCCTCATCCGGGGTGACAAAGTTACACATCGTACTCTCATGAAGGATTCATTGTTGACGGCAAGACGTTCCGCATATCATTAAAATGAACCGAGTGAAATATGTACAGCAGACATGTCGTGCAGAAATCACTCAACATCTCATTGTGGTGTGAACTGTGTGCGTCAACGCCAGTTTGGGATGGGTGTCATCACAAAACGGAGCACTCGATTTCACCTTGTCTTTTTAATATGAGCTTTTGACTTATTCTTTACAACATGCTGAGAAGTTCATGGGGATATATTCGATGCTTAAACACCTATGTGCTTTTTTTTATCTTTGCTTTGGATGTCATTCATCTTCTGGTAGGAACATCACAGGGAGAGATCGGACCTCCCTGCAGTAAGACATTTCCATATGAGACAAATAATTCCTTTTCGCATTATTAAAAATGGTAAACTTATAAGAAAAAACATGAATGAATGCTGAATTGACATGCCGTGTCTGCATAATACAGTACTCTTGCCGGCCTGAGTGAATAGTGAAGTGAATAAAAGTTCAGCATGTTTTTTTCCTGGGTGTGATTAAGCACATGTTCAGGCCTCACACACTGAAGAGTTTATTCGCCTTGTCACACAGGGGAAGTGATGAAGTAATGATTAATATGGTGGATGTTTGGAAATGTAAATCCCTGCTGCAACACAAATAAACCGAGGGGCTTTCTCAGGATGATTAAATGTACATTTCACAGTTGATTGAGCATGCAAGAAGTCATCCATTTTCCCTGTGAACTCTGTAAACAGTGATGCAGGCCTCCTTTCCACTGAAGTATATGACTGTCGTTCTGGGTTTATATGCACGTACAGGCCATTGAAGATGAATGACTGCTCTAATTTATGTAACCACCCGGATCTCTTGATTAGGTAATTTATATGGAGGACAGGTTTATAACCACTAACTTACCGTCTTGTCTCGCAACAATTATTTTAGAAATCTGGCTGTAAAAGCATACAGTAAATTCAGAATTTTTCTTCTGCTGTCATTGACAGCTCATAACCTGCACTCTGATTTTCAATAAATCCTCTTTATGAAACAGAGAGCAATTACATCATGAGCGCAACCTCTCCAAACGGAACCATTTGGGAAACGATGGTTTTGCTTCTGGCCACCCAAAGGTCGAGTAAGTCAAAAGGATTTAGAATAGGGTAATAAGAGAAAGGGCAAAGGTTAAGACGACATACATTTATAGTTTACTAGACCACTATATATACACCAATCAGCCATAACATTAAAACCACCTCCTTGTTTCTACACTCACTGTCTATTTTATCAGCTCCACTTACCATATAGAGGCACTTAGTTCTACAATTACGGATGTAGTCCATCTGTTTCTTTGCATGCTTTGTTAGCCCCCTTTCATCCTGTTCTTCAATAATCAGGACCCCCACAGGACCACCACAGAGCTGGTATTATTTAGGTGGTGAATCATTCTCAGCACTGCAGTGACACTGACATGGTGGTGGTGTGTTAGTGTGTGTTGTGCTGGTATGAGTGGATAAGACACAGCAATGCTTATGGAGTTTTTAAACACCTCACTCTCACTGCTGGACTGAGAATAGTCCACCAACCAAAAGTATATCCAGTCCAGGGCCCCATAGGCAGCATCCTGTGACCACTAATGAAGGTCTAGAAGATGACCAACTTAAACAGCAGCAATAGATGAGCGATCGTCTCTGACTTTACGTGTACAAGGTGGACCAACCAGGTATGAGTGTCTAATAGAGTGGACGGTGAGTGGACACGGTATTTAAAAAACTTCAGCAGCACTGCTGTGTCTGATCCACTCATACCAGCACAACACACACTAACACACCACCACCATGTCATTGTCACTGCTTTTTAAAAAGCCTATGGTCTATGTTGGGTCTTCAAGAATGGACACATTTGATTTGGCCACCACAAAAATGCAAAGGTCAACGAACGGCCATTATGAAAGATACCAACTCAGTTGTTCATGTAGATCACAATACCTCTTGTCATGCTTGCTAAAAGCGTCAGAATAATATCATAACCCGTGTCAGGTGGACCCAGAAAGTTTTCTTTTTGAACACAGGGGAGTCTAAAAGAAAAAGGGTTGAGAACCACTGCCTTAACTGCTAAGCTAACACGACCCACTGCGACCCTGGAAAAAAAATAGTGTAGAGAATGATAATAATAATCCAGTGCATATTAAAGTGTGTGAAATTTCACTACAATATTTATTGATGAACGTGCGTGCTTCATGTGCAAAGCATTTAGCTGCATGCATGAAAGACATGCATCATTGCCATTGTTTGCATATCATTAAATATGTATTGCACCCTTTGGCTACAGTTTTATAATGACTAAATATAATGCCAGTGCATTTATTTCCTATGTGTTTGGTGACCTGGTGACAAATGAATAAATAGATTGCTTTTTGATAACCTTGTCAGGAACATTGAGAATGTTAAATCAGACTAAAGTTATTACATGAGCAAATGCTGGTAACTTGTTCTATTAGTAGAGCACTCTGCAGCTATCATTTATAATTCAGCCGTTTTAAAGAATTCTGGTTTGCAGTGACACCATTATACATCACATGTGCAATACAATATATTGTAGAATGAACTCCGGGTGATTTATGCCAGACTTTTTGCTCCTCAGGCCTGAGTAATTTCAGTGAAAACCTGAAACCTGGAGTGCTTGGACTAAACCTTAGACTAAACAATCTTGCAGCAAGTGCCACACAGTTCTGGGGAGTTTAATCCCCATCCCAGGTTACGATTTGAAATGTTTGGCATGTTCTCTGTGTATCTATATTTTTTTGTATTTTTACCATGACGAGGGTGTATTCCCTCTTTATGCCAAATGTTTCTGGGAAAGAGTCCATGCCCACAGTGACCCTTATTAGTATAAAACAGCTTCTTAAAATTTACACCGATCAGCCATAACATGATGCCATAACCACCTCCTTGTTTCTACACTCACTGTCTATTTTATCAGCTCCACTTACCATATAGAAGCACTTCAGTTCTACAATTACTGACTGTAGTCCATCCTTAACTGTAGTCCATCCTTAACTGTTACACTCACTGTCCATTTTATCAGCTCCACTTACCATCTCAGCACTGCAGTGACAATGACATGGTGGTGGTGTGTTAGTGTGTGTTGTGCTGGTATGAGTGGATCAGACACAGCAGCACTGCTGAAGTTTTTTAATACCGTGTCCACTCACTGTCCACTCTGTTAGACACTCCTACCTAGTTGGTCCACCTTGTAGATGTCAGAGACGATCGCTCATCTATTGCTGCTGATTGAGTTGGTCATCTTCTAGACCTTCATCAGTGGTCACAGGACACTGCCGACAGGGCGCTGTTGGCTGGATGTATTTTTGGTTGGTGGACTATTCTCAGTCCAGCAGTGACAGTGAGGTGTTTAAAAATTCTATCAGCGCTGCTGTGTCTTATCCACTCATACCAGCACAACACACACTAACACACCACCACCAGAGGATAAGGAGCTGCCCAAAACCCTGCCCATAAATAATCACAGAGAAGACCATAGTCTGATCTTTGTTTGAATGGACAATCTTTACATCTAAACTTTACATCTAAAATTCCTGAGCATAATTTTACTGGTGTGTGCTATTAGGTAGACTGGTTGTTGGTTTCACGCTCCTTTATGTTTCCTTTTTTGGTACTGGGAAATAATCTGACCCCTTCTAATCTACTGGCCATTAAGGGGAGTTCTTCAGAACCTTATATATTTTTGTTGCAATGTTCTGACATTATCTTTAAGCACTGAAAGTTCTTCTATGTAGTTGTGATCAGTAAAATCTGTTCCTACGTCTTCAGGTACTATTATCTCTAGATTTACACGCTGAACATTTATCTATGGCTTTAATAAAAGATGATGCTTTTAGGTAAATTGTTTCCTTTATGATATTAATTCTAAGAGCAACAAACAATTAAAATACATGCAGTTATTGTATTGCTGTTGTTAACTGAGCCAAGCTTGATGTCAAAGTACTGTAGAAATGTTTTGACATTACGTTAGAGATGTTTGGGGCAGATGTACTTAGGTGGTGAAGCAGTCTAATACACACAGCAGGGACCCGTGTTCGAGTCCTAATGGTGGCAGAAGCCTGGCTGGGCACTCAACAAACACAGATGGATTGTCTACAAACAGGAAGACCGGACATTATAACTATTTTTAAAGTTGTAACAGTGACTTTTACTGTTTGGTTTGGATATAGGCATTAGTGGTAGAGGAATAGAAGGGCCATAGATTTTTTTCTTTGCATGTGTTAAAAGATTAATGTATGAACTCGCGGCTAGCCATTGAAAAAAGAGATCAGCGGTTTCACACGTGTCACACAGCATGAGTGTAGTGCATACTGCAGAGGAATTAGACTAAAAACCATTTAGGGCAGATGTATTCCAGTATTACATAGCATTCACTACATGGTATATTTAGGCAAATCTACAGTAATATCATTATGTCTCATTTCAAATGACTGTTTAAAAATATGTTTTTTTACTAAAACTAGCATTTATATTTACCCACTGGAAGCCTGATGGTTTGAAGGTCTCAGAGAAGTATGGTAAATGGGTTTACTAAGCATTTCTTGAGTGCAGAGGTGCTTGTTGTTTGTGCAGCAGCCAGTCAGAGTGAATAAGTCCAGTCGGGGGAAGTGTTATATAATTTGAAAGCTTAGTTATTAGACAATAATCCACTTAACAAGCTTGGATTTGAAGAGTATTAAGTATCAGCACAACAGCGAAACAGTCGTCAGGAAAGATAACAGTAAGGATAAAGATGGCTATGGGATTTGACAGAGGATTTCTTTATCGGCTAGTGATGAAAGGCGAAAAATTACAATGTTGCCATGTATGAAACGATTCTGTATACTGAGCTACTGCAAAAACAGGAAAATACTGGAAAACTTGGGACTTTGTGTAAAATGCAATAAAAACAAAGGGCTGTGATTTGTCCAACTAAAAAAGAAAAAACAATGACCAACTTGATTGTATTTGTTAAATATCAACAAAATTTGAATTCAAAGACTCAACCACGCTAACAAATGGGAAATGGAACATGGTAACCATTGTGTTACACTATCTTTCCTCTTAGTTATACCTTTTTTTGTTTGGGAACTGAGGACACTATTTTTGCAGATTTTTTTCCATTTTTGTTTGACACAAGGCTTTCAGTTGTTCTACATACAGGCCTGTCAGCAGTCATGATACACCATACATTTTAAATGGTAGACAGATCTACAAAGCTATGCTGTTGTAGCAAATGTAAGATGAGGCCTGGTACTGTCTTGCTGAATCACCTTGAACATCCAATGAACAGGTTTCCAGCCATGACCAACATAGATTAAGATTTTTTCAAATTCCATGAATTTTTTTCATAATATTATGTACGACAGATGGTAAAAGACCTTGCGTTTTGCATTTTTTTAATTGTCTCACAGTTCTTGAATACACCACTAGGTGCTACTTGGACACATCATCAGTGATGAACCCGAGGTCCTTGGGTGTTTCGGGTCTTTGATCATCAAACACCCTCGCTCGGGCGACCCAGCCGGGGGTGATCAGCCCCCAACTTGTGTCCAAGTGGCCTGCTACTCCAAGGGTCCCCCCTCCGGATCCATAGCCATCTTGAGGCTTTCTCCGCAGCCTCTATGATGTTCCTAATGGCTTTTCTGCACAGCTGACCCTTAACTCCAAGGAGCTTCAAGGTGCGGGGTAGAGACTGGCCAGCAAAACCCCTGCACCCCACCTCGACTGGTTCGCATCGGGCTTTCCAGCCTTTGCTCCGACACTCAGCCACTAACTCTGAGTATTTGGCCCTCTTACGTTCATTGGCCTCCTCAACTCTGTCTTCCCAGGGAACAGTCAGCTCCACCAGGACCACTTGCTTTGTTGACTCCGATGTCAACACCACGTCTGGGCGGAGTGCAGTGGCCAAGATGTGCTCTGGGAACTTAAGCTGTTTCCCCAGGTCGACTTGGAGTTCCCAGTCTCGTGCTGTGGTGAGAAGCCCTCCAGAGGAACCTGGCTGATGTTGTGCCTGCTCTCCAGCTCTGACGAAGGTAATGAGCTTCTTTCGGGGGGGCTGGTATCTGCTGAGCGTATCTGCCAGAGCCCTAAGGACCTGGTCATGTCGCCAGCGATAACGCCCTTCCCCCAAGGCCTTCGGGCAGCAACTGAGGATATGCTCTAGCGTGGCTCTCCTCTCACATAACTGGCATGCCGCGGTGTCTGCCATACCCCAGCGCTGCAAATTGGTTGGGCTTGGAAGAACGTCATACACGGATAGGATGAGAAACTTGAGGTGCTGGGGCTCCAGTCTCCAGAGCTCTGGCCAGGTAATTTTCCTCTTTTCGGCGTGTTCCCACCTTGTCCAGGCGCCTTGTTGGTACATAGCCACCATCTTGATCCGCCGATTTTCCTCCACTTCTACTCGGATCTCATCCTGTACCATTTGACGTCTCTCCATTCTTCCAGCTTTATCGTAGCGAGGTTTAGAGAAGCTACCAAGCCCAGCCCGACCCACTGCTGTGTTACCCACCAAGATGTTGTGCTGCAGCCGTGCCTCAGCTCTGTCAATGGCTTCGTGGGCCTTCCACTTCCTCCCCGTTTTCACTTGGATTCCTGCGGTGGCGACTTTTTTGTCAGCGGAGTCCCTGTACATCATCAGCTCCCTGGAACGTGTGACCATAAACTCCTCTGACAAGCCGCTGATTGGAAGCTGCAGCATTGTGGAATGGCCATACAACGCGATGCTGCTAAGGGATCGGGGAAGCCCCATCCACCTGCGAAGAAACTGGCTGATGGTTCTTTCCAACGTCTCCACCATTGTTATGGGCACCTCATAGACAAGCAAAGGCCAAAGGAGTCTTGGCAGGACTCCATGTTGGTAAATCCAGGTTTTGAATTTCCCTGGCAGCCCCGACTTGTCTATAGCTGCAAGCCATGCAGTCAGGTCAGCCTTAGTTTGCTGGAGTGCACCGGAGTCCCTCAAGGAGCTGTTAAAGACCTTGCCCAGGCTCTTCACAGGTTTGTCAGTCACTGATGGAATTGCTGTCTCTCCTATGGCAAAGCGAAACCGATCGACCACCTTGCCTTTCTTCAAGACCAAAAACCTGGACTTGGCGGGCTTGAAGCTCATCCTTGCCCACGAGATGAGCCGCTCAAGCCCCTGGAGTAGCCATCTACAACCGGGCACAGAGGTTGTGGTGACTGTGAGATCGTCCATAAATGCTCTTATTGGGGGCTGCCGCGTTCCAGATTTTGACAGAGGGCCTCTGCACTCCACCTCAGCAGACTTCACAATCATGTTCATAGCCAAGGAGAAGAGTGGCACCGAAATGGTGCAGCCTGTAATAATACCCTTCTCCAGGCGTTGCCAGGCAGATGTTGATGATCCTGATGTTACCCTCAACTGGAAGTTGTTATAATAGTCCAGGATGAGGTTAGTGATAGCTACTGGCACATGATGTCTTGTCAACGCTGTTTCCACGAGTTTGTGGGGGATGGATCCATAGGCGTTCGTTAGGTCCAGCCAGAGTGTTGCCAAATCCCCTCTGCTTGCCTTTGCCTCCCGGATGAGCTGCGAGACCACACCCGTGTGCTCTAGGCATCCTGGAACACCAGGGACTCCACCCTTCTGCACTGAGGTGTCAATATAACCGTTCTTCAAGAGGAAGTCAGTCAGCCGTTGGGACACTATCTTAAAGAAGATCTTCCCTTCGACGCAGAGCAGCGAGATGATGCGGAATTGGTCGATTTTACTCGCGTCCTCTTCCTTTGGGATCCAGACTCCCTCTGCAGCCCGCCACTGGGCGGCGACCTTCTTCCTACGCCAGATCACCTTTAAGATCTTCCAGAGTCGCACAAGCAGCTTGGGACACTGCTTGTAGACTCTGTATGGGACCCCACTAGGGCCTGGAGAGGAGCTTGATCTTGCAGCCATCACTGCGTCTTTGACCTCTTTCAGGGTAGGCTCTGCGGTATTAAACTGCACCACGGGCACTGGTGGCTTTACCAGGGCCTCACATGGGCCTAGATCTTGCTCCCTTAAAGGATCGCTGAAGGTGGTTTTAAGGTGGTGGTTAATATCCTCTACCGAACACTTCAGGGTGCCACTGTTCTTCTGCCCCAGTAGACGCTTAGTGAAGCTGAATGGGTTGGTGATGAATGCCTTGCGCTTCTTAGCCCTCTCCTTCCCCTTCCTCCTGTGCCATTCAGCTCGCCCAAGTGTGATTAGCTTGCTCCTCAAGATCTGCCTGAGTTCGGACAAGGCACCTCTCTCCTCCTCGTTTGCTGCCCTGAACTGACGTTTCAAAATCTTCAGTTCTTGTCTCAGATGGCTGATCTTAAGCTCCCGTCGGTTGGGTCTCGATGTTTGCCTGCTCGCGGGCCTTTCTGTCACCCCAAACCGCTCTGCACCGATTGATGTTATCAAGGTGCACATAGCCTGGAGTTTATGGTCCACATCGCCCTTCACAGTCTCCAGGATCTTGTCTAAGTCCATATCCAGGTGAAGCCACTCCTTGTTGTTTGCGGCAGGCCACTTAACCCGGTGATGTTCTGGTTTTCCACCCTGTGGGGGGACTGATGCAGCTTGGAGGTTCCGGACACTGTGGGGTAGTTCCGGGCCCGGCTCCTCCTCCGTCTGACCAGGGTTTGTGACTGGCACTTTATCTATAGTGCTAGCCACTGCCCCTGAGCGTCGCCTCACTTGTCCTCCCTTCAGGCAGGCCATCTTGGTCTGATGGATTTTGAGACCTGTCGGGTTTTTGCACACCTTGCCGCAGATGCAGACTGTGCTCTTTGTCGATTGTCCATTTGCTAGGGTCAATGCTGGTAAATCAGTCCGATTGGGATTCTCATCCTCCCCCCCTCTCGGGAATCCCTGGGGGTATGATTCAGAAGGGTTCATCGTAGCTTACTTTGGGTGCTCCTTCACAGGAACTGCAGTTCGGGGTGCTAGCCCTTGCTGCCCCGGTTGCCGTCTTCCCGCGCTGCCAACTGTCTCTCCAGTCGTCACCATTCTATTCATGGTCGTCATCCGGTCTTTCCCGATGGTCACTGGCAAAGCCAGATATGTCAGTTCTTGAATACACCACTAGGTGCTACTTGGACACATCATCAGTGATGAACCAAAGTAGATCCTTTTCTTATATCCAATGAAACCCTCACCTGTTACCAGTTCACCTGCTTATTGTGTCTACATATACTGTATACAAGTGAACAGTACAACGGAATTCTTGTATCCCAGCTTGTTCAGTAGCTGGGATCAGAGTGCAGGATCAGCCATTGTACAGCGGCCCTGGAGCAGACAGGGTTAAGGGCCTTGCTCAGGGACTCAACAGTGACTGTATTCGAACCGATAATATTCCGATTGATAGCCCAAAGCTCTACCCACTAGGCTACCACTGTCCATTTTATGTCCAAAATTGTGTATCTTTTCTATTGTATAAATTGTTGTCCCTTTTTTAAATTAAAAATTGTTTCTATTTACAATATACATTCAAGTTGGTCAATTAAAATATTAAAATAATGTAATAATTTCTTTGTTAAATAAAGGTTCAATAGAATCAACAAATTTTAAATTCTTGTTTTTATTGCATTGGGTTTGCAGTATAATGAGGTTTGTAGTATTATTTGAGCCATACAGTTGAAATATAGAAATGATTACGTTCTAACAACATAAATATATTTTAATTAATAAAACAATTAAATACATTGTTTTATTTCATTTTCATTTCATTTTTGGCATTTAGCAGACACCTTATCCAAAGACTTACATTACAGTTACAGTATACAGTCTAAGCAACTGAGGGTTAAGGGCCTTGCTCAGGGGCCCAACAGCTGCAACCTGGCAGTGGTGGGGCCTGAACCAGTGATCTTCTGAATACTATATACTATTACTATATACTTCTTATTACTATATACACTATATACACTGATACACTGACTAGTCCAGTACCTTAACCACTAGGCTACGGCTTGCCCATTTCCCAGACACTTGTTCATTTTATTTTATTTTCCTGTTTTACTACTGCTTTATCCTGGTCAGGTTCGCAATGGGTCCAGTTTTTCCCGGAATCAATGGGAGCAATGCAGTAACCCACCCCAGATAACACATCACAGAGCCACGATCATCCACCCCCTCAGACATAGCCTTAATGTCTTAATGTAGACAATGTAGACAGATCCCAGTGGTAGGGGGATAGCATATTTTACCACTGTACTGTAACCAAAACAGAGACTAGTTATTTTAATAGTAAACATGTTTTGAATTATGCAAAAACACAATCTCATTAAAAAAATATGTGCCAGGACCTATATCATGAGACTATCATGAGACATTCTAAAAGAGCTTGTGTGTGGTTTATGTGGGCAGATCCAACTTGTAACATTAGTAAGAATATAAACCCTGAACGGATCAAACTGAATTGATTTAACTGATACCCAGGCGGAATCTTCAGAGCAGAACACAAACTAAATCATGGTCACATTAGATATGCTTTCATCTACAGTTTCTATCATTAGGCTCTGTGTGGAACAACTGTTGATAAGTGACAAAGGCATACAGCTGTTGTTACCAGCTGGGGAGGTTGGGATGTTAAAAGAAGGGTGTCTAATGATAATGGTTTGGCTGAGTTTGTGCAGTGTACTGAGAGACCAAAAATATGCAAACTACAGATGTATGAGAAAATAAAGAAAAAACAGGAAATGAAGGACTCTTATGGCTTATTTATGCTGCAGAGCTATGGTACTAGCATTGTCTGGATCCTTTTGGTTTCATAAGGCCCAAACTTATAGGGATTCAACACCCCTGTGCAAAATTATATTTATTTTGATGAAGGTCATCAGACTCACAATTTCTAAAAATGTGTTCGTATGTAGAATCTGTTTGGTCCCCCAAGTTCATTTTCAGATTTCAAATTAAATTGCACACATAAAGCCTGCAACACCCAAAAAAATTCAATTGTTAAGTCACAGAGTGCTAACTGATCCACAGTAACTGTCAGTTTCCAGTGTATATAGAACACTAAGTACAATAAAATACAGCTCTATCATAAAAGAATCTGACTAACTAAAGCCATGGTGCAAACTGTGCATCAGATTAGAACCTGACCTTTTATGGTATTCGCATACTCATCAATCATGCTGTTGGAGCTAAATAGCCACATTACAAAAAGATGCAGTCAGGTTAACTGGAGACACTGAATTGCCCTGTAGGTGAATGGGTGTGTGTGTTTGTGTGTGTGTGTTTGTCTGCCCTGCGATGGACTGGCGCCCCGCCCATGACAGGTGTTTCAGTTATTTTGTCCAACCCCTGTATATATATATATATATATATATATATATATATATATATATATACGTATATACAGTATATATACAGGGGTTGGACAAAATAACTGAAACACCTGGTTTTAGACCACAATAATTTATTTGTATGGTGTAGGGCCTCCTTTTGCGGCCAATACAGCGTCAATTCGTCTTGGAAATGACATATACAAGTCCTGCACAGTGGTCAGAGGGATTTTAAGCCATTCTTCTTGCAGGATAGTGGCCAGGTCACTACGTGATGCTGGTGGAGGAAAACGTTTCCTGACTCGTTTCTCCAAAACACCCCAAAGTGGCTCAATAATATTTAGATCTGGTGACTGTGCAGGCCATGGGAGATGTTCAACTTCACTTTCATGTTCATCAAACCAATCTTTCACCAGTCTTGCTGTGTGTATTGGTGCATTGTCATCCTGATACACGGCACCGCCATTGGATGCACATGGTCCTCCAGAATGGTTCGGTAGTCCTTGGCAGTGACGCGCCCATCTAGCACAAGTATTGGGCCAAGGGAATGCCATGATATGGCAGCCCAAACCATTACTGATCCACCCCCATGCTTCACTCTGGGCATGCAACAGTCTGGGTGGTACGCTTCTTTGGGGCTTCTCCACACCGTAACTCTCCCGGATGTGGGGAAAACAGTAAAGGTGGACTCATCAGAGAACAATACATGTTTTACATTGTCCACAGCCCAAGATTTGCGCTCCTTGCACCATTGAAACCGACGTTTGGCATTGGCACGAGTGACCAAAGGTTTGGCTATAGCAGCCCGGCCGTGTATATTGACCCTGTGGAGCTCCCGACGGACAGTTCTGGTGGAAACAGGAGAGTCGAGGTGCACATTTAATTCTGCCGTGATTTGGGCAGCCGTGGTTTTATGTTTTTTGGATACAATCCGGGTTAGCACCCGAACATCCCTTTCAGACAGCTTCCTCTTGCGTCCACAGTTAATCCTGTCGGATGTGGTTTGTCCTTCTTGGTGGTATGCTGACATTACCCTGGATACCGTGGCTCTTGATACATCACAAAGACTTGCTGTCTTGGTCACAGATGCGCCAGCAAGACATGCACCAACAATTTGTCCTCTTTTGAACTCTGGTATGTCACCCATAATGTTGTGTGCATTGCAATATTTTGAGCAAAACTGTGCTCTTACCCTGCTAATTGAACCTTCACACTCTGCTCTTACTGGTGCAATGTGCAATTAATGAAGATTGGCCACCAGACTGGTCCAATTTAGCCATGTAACCTCACACACTAAAATGACAGGTGTTTCAGTTATTTTGTCCAACCCCTGTATATATATATATATATATATATATATATATATATATATATATATAGCCACATCAGTGACAGGTCGGTCTTGGTACATTACGACAAAGACAAAGCCTAAGTGCATGTCAGAAATGCTGTTTTACAGTTTTACACGGGTAATTCAGGTAATTCCTTTTTTTCTTGCAGAACACCCATGTAGTGTGTGAATGATTGTACGGCTTTATCTATGGAGCTAGTGAGAAGCAGAATTGAAGGTGATTTTGAGCTCTTGTTTTGCAGTTAACAGTACAATACATTAAAGCAATAAAAATAATAGAAGGCCTGTATTTCTGGAGGCTATGATGCCTAGACCCATTTGTCTCTTGGTCAGCTCCATTAGTTTGGCTGTGCAGCACAGCAGCATCTGTCAGTCTCATACACTCTAGATTAACGTGGAAAACATTTGAGCGTCATCACTGCCTGCTTAAATATGAATAAGTTCTAATATAAGGAAGTTCCATGTTGTTTTAAAATCATATAGTTGATTGAACAGATACATCATTTATTTATTTATTATTTTCACCAAGCACTTCATCCTGGTCAGGATCGTGCTGGGTCAGACACCACATGCAATCCACATTTTGTGAGAGGAAACTAAAAAACTTACACAAACATGGCAAGAAAACATGTGAAAACTCCACCAGTAGCTTTATAAGACTCAATGACAGGTACATATCATAACCTTGTGATAAGGAAACTAAGCAGCAGATAAAAACATAATGAGAAGAAACATGAAAGCCTTTGGGCTTGGCAGGTGTGTGTATGGTTGACTAATGTGCTTATGATTACCTGGTAATTCACTTCACCTGTTACCACAAGTCATTCTTCTTCTCACAGGTCCTGCCAAAGAGGTTAAATATTAGTCCAGAATATATGGCGCGGTACAACAATGGCTTTGATTGGCGGCGTCTATGAAATTGAGTATAAATTACCTGGTAATGAATAATAAAATACCACTCTATTTGCTAACAAAAGAATGGAGTCCTATAGCGCGGTGATCGTATTTTTCTTTGAACTGGTGTTTAGACTGACGAAGCCAAACATTCACAGCAAACAGGTCTATTCATATTTTATCACACCGTTCCCCTATGAACACTGAAGGCAAATCAAGCATCAAATATTAAAACAGATTTTGTGTATGTGTGCATGTCTGTTTGTGCTTGCCTTAATGTGACATCAGATGTAATTGATGCATGTTGTTCGATTTGGGTTTGGATGTATAAACGTGTATGTGTTCTTTAAAGAATGGCTTTTTACTGATATGTGGAGTGTTTATTAAGTGTATCTACTAATTGCCATTGAGGTCCACTCCATGTTTTTAGTATATGAATGCAAGAATAAAAAAAACTGGCTTTGAATCAAGAGGATTTGCTTCTACTGGGATAAATTGGAATGTTGATTGCGGGCCAGGCCTTCTCATTCATCAGTGTCCGACCTCACAAAGGCTCTTTTGACTGATTGAGCAAAAATTTCCACAGACCTGCTTCAAAATGTTGTGAAAACCTTTTTAGAAGTGTGATGGGGTTTATTTTTTTTAATAATTCCTTTATGGAATTACCAGTATAACTGAGGATCTTTTCAACTGATTTTTAATAAATTGTATTATAAGATAAAGACAACACGGATAAACACAAATGATCATTCCAATTATTCCAACATTCCAAGTAAAAATTCATTCAAAACGTATATCACCCATGGGAAAAAGTAACTGCCCCCAGCTACTGAATCAACCAGTAAACCAAACCAAATTTAATTGACAATTGACTTCAAGTTGACTTAAATAAATCCTGTCTGCCAGTGTGTAGCATGCTAGAAGGTCTCAAAAAGCAACACATACTGCCATGTTCTAAAGCAGGGGTGTCAAACTCATTTTCATCGAGGGTCACATCTGCATTATGGGTGCCCTCAAAGGGACGACTGTAACGTATCCTGCTGTGATTGTAGTCTGCCTTTTAAGTCTTGGACAATTTGTTGTTTTTATTGGAGGCTAAATTCTGTGTTTGCTGTCAAAGTGCCGAATTTATACTGTATATTTATAATGCATATCTACTGTACATTTATATTGTACTCCTTTACCACAGACACAACCTTATAACACAAGAGACATACCAGTTTGTCTTCTTGAAGCACAAACTTGTATTCACTTTCCCATCTTTCATTAAATTACCTCCTGCTTCAATTTTCTCTTCTTGGTTATTTTGGGATTATTTGTAAATATTTCTCAACATCACTTGTTGGAAAACCGCCTCAGGTAAACGCTGATGTGGAAACACTGCCACCTAGAGGCGGGATGAGGTCACTTTGCGGGTCACAAAATCGGCATGCATTGTGGGAGATGCAGTTTATGTATGATTTTACAGTGTATTTTAAGACAATCATACGTCTTTTAAACTCTAGCGGGCCACATAAAATGAAGTGGCAGGCCGGATTTGGCCGACGGGCCTTGAGTTTGACATGTGTTCTAAAGAGATTCAAATACAGATCCAAAACAAAGTCTGGCAAGGGTTACAAAGCCATTGCTGAGGCTCTGGGACTCCAGTGAACTACAGTGAGAGTCATTATGCTCAAATTGAGAAAACTCATATCAATAATAATGATCTAGTTCATTATGTTTGACATCAACACAGTAGAAATATTTTACTGCAAGCAGTGATTTACACATCATACCGTAATGTATATCACTCTGTCTTGAACAAATCTTCACATGTTACTCTTTAAATTTCCTATGATTTATTTTAAAATCATTGAAAGCTTGTCAGTACTTTTACACTCCAACATGTTATAAAGTGCTGAATTTGACTGGCATCCCATCAATCTTACAGCGCCAACCCTGCCCAAAGGGGAAATTGGATGCTTGTCAAAACAGGAAATTGTCTTTAGACATATATCAGGTCAGTGCCTCTGAAAATGCAAAATAATAACTTTAGACATATGATTTATGATTGACGTGGTTTGCAGTGTTATAGAAGAACAGGTATGTGCATCACTGTGCATCCAGATTAGTTCATAATGATTGGAGTCCTGGGTGTATGTTATACAATTTAATAGGGTTAATTCTAATTCTAAATGAAGTGAAAAGAAACAAATGCTGCTGCTAATTGGATAGTTAGGTTTAACTACACTGAGAAATGAGCTTTCTACATATACAGTATCTACATATTCATACTTTCCTTTACACACTAACCAGTGGCATGGCCTGACCTAAGAGAGCCGCAGACTATGAAGTGTCATCTCCAACACACGTTTAGTCCCTAGCTAATTCTTTCACCTGCCAGAGTCTCAGAGCATTGTCTCTGACTTTACATCTACAAGGTGGACCAATCAGGTAGGAGTGTATAATAGAGTGGACAGTGAGTGGACACGGCATTTAAAAACTCCAGCAGCGCTGCTGTGTCTGATCCACACATACCAGCACAACACACACTAACACACCACCACAATGTCAGTGTCACTGAAGTGCTAAGAATGATCCAACACCCAAATAATACCTACTCTGTGGTGCTCCTGAGGGGGTCTTGACCATTAAAGAACAGGGTGGATGCAAGCTAAAAAGGTATGTAGAGAAACAGATGGACTACAGTCAGTAATTGTAGAACTTCAACATGCTTCTATATGTTAAGTGGAGCTGATAAAATGGACAGCGAGTGTAGAAACAAGAAGGTGGTTTTAATGTTATGGCTGATCAGTGTATGTGTAAGTTATGCTTGCCACTGGCACTAACACACCCTTATACCATGCCAGATGCTTTTGAACTTTGCATTTGTCACAATCAGAAAAGTTCTCTTCGCCTTTGGCCTGAAGAACACAATGTACTTTTTCCAAAAAAAATAAATGTGGACACATCACACCACAGCACTTAACTCCACATTGTGTCAGAGGTCAGCTGCTTTTTTGAATGTTGTTACAGTTGCATGACATTTCTAGAAAATATTAAATCCTCCCAAAAACTTTCATGCAGAACTAGATTTCGATTTGTATTATGTAATTAGTTGAAGAAGCAGCAAATGAATAAAGAAAATGAATTATTTAGCGTTTTAGACTAGCAGGATTTTTTATTACTGCAAGGCCATAATTACTCAGCCCTTAGGTAATATTGCTGACCTTTAAACCTACTGCTTGTATGACCTAAAGTTGGGTTACAACATAATTAAACCATTGGGAAGTCAATAATGACCCTTAATTTGCTTCAGCTGTGGTGTGTTATAGATGTGATCAAGTTCTTTTGCAACCATGGTGAACTAAGAATCGGTCACAAAAGCTGAGAGAGGAAATAATTTAATTACACCAAAAGGGCAATGGAAATAAGGTGGGTCCGGGCCAAGAGGAGAAGTTTCACATAGCCTGTCAGGATGAGAGTGTTTTTAGAAGAGACCCAGGTGTTCACTTCGGGACAGCTAAGAGAAATACATTTTAAAGACCTTGAACATTTCTAGAGACAGCATTGAGCAAGAAACATACCTGGCCATGGAAGAAAGCCCAAAATTCTATCCAAGGGTCTAAGCAATCTCATTAGGACAGTGAAGAATGTCCCCTTCTCATGTTACTGACAGGATGACCTGAAGAAGGCTGGGACAAATTTGTCAGTGGCAACCATGTGCCACTCTTGACCAAGAAGCATAGTCAGAGGTTGTGTGAATAGGCTGCAGGGTTTTAAACACAAACGTTGCATGGAGTAACAAATCAAAACTGTAGTTTTTTGCTCATATGGATCATCATTTTTTCTGGTGCAAGAAAGGCAAAGTTTGTGATCAGAAGAATACTAACCCCACTGTCAAGCATGGAGGTCGGTCAGTGATTTTGGGAGTTCTTTTGCTTCAAAGACTAGCAGTCTTGACCACATGACTGGCATCATGGTTTCACAAAAATACCAATGCATTTTGAGAAGGAATGTTATCCCTTCTGTGGTGAAATTGAACCTTGGTGATAATTGGATTTTCCAGCAAGGACAATGACCCCAAGCACACTTCAAGTCAACCAAAGCTTCAGTCCTGTCATATCTCAGTCTCCAGATTTAAATCCCCTAGAAAATCAATTTAATTCAATAAGCTTTATTGGTATGACCATATTTAATTACAGTATTGCCAAAATCTTTGCTGGGATTTAAAGAAAGCAGTTGCGGCACAACAACTATAAAACCGTAATGAACTACAAGTAAAGATTCTACAAAACACACCAAAATTGCTTATTAGAGGTTATCAAGGCAAGGATGTTCCACCAATACTGAGGCTGGGGGTTGAATAATAGTGCACATGGATGTTTGTCAAGAGAACTAGATGTTTTATTTTTAAACTCAAAGTTATGTCACACTATGCTATCACTATGCTATTTTGCTTAGTCAAAATAAATAATTGAATTAAATTATATATAAATTGCCATTATACCTTTTAAGGAAAGGGTAATTTAATATTTCCAATTTTAACAGTAACTCACATTTGTAGTTACAGCAGCAAATTATATTTAGCACCAAGGATTTTTTAAGTATTTTTGAGACCATGTGATTATATTACAGTTTTATGTGTAACTACTGTTCATGCTGTTTTCAGGTCATCCTGCAACTCTTTTTAATTTTTACTGCTGACTTCTCTGCTATCCTCCTTGTATTGAGATCACACTGTATATTCATGGAAAGTGCACATGTCTAAGACACTTTGTGGTTCCTTGATCTTTTACTATGGCTCTTGTCATTTTAAGTGTTGTTTTAAAATGTTGTCCCCAAAAACTTTAGGAGGCTTTTTGTGATTGCTACTTATTGCATGATATACACTGATCAGCCATAAAATTAAACCACCTCCTTGTTCCTACACTCGCTGTCCATTTTATCAGCTCCACTTACCATATAGAAACACTGTAGTTCTACAATTACTGACTGTAGTCCATCTTATTCTCTGCATGCTTTGTTAGCCCCTTTTTATGCTGTTCAATGGTCAGGACCCCCACAGGACCACTACAGAGCAGGTATTATTTGGGTGGTGGGACATTCTCAGCACTGCAGTGACACTGACATGGTGGTGGTGTGTTGGAGTGTGTTGTGCTGGTATGAGCGGATCAGACACAGCAGCGCTGCTGTAGTTTTTAAACACCTCACTGTCACTGCTGTGCTGAGAATAGTCCACCAACCAAAAACATCCAGCCAACAGCACCCTGTGGGCAGCGTCCTGTGACCACTGATGAAGGTCTAGAAGATGACCAACTCAAACAGCAGCAATAGTTGAGCGCTCGTCTCTGACTTTACATCTACAAGGTGGATCAACTAGGTAGGAGTGTCTAATATAGTGGACAGTGAGTGGACATGGTATTTAAAAACTTCAGCAGTGCTGCCGTGTCTGATCCACTCATACCAGCACAACACACACTAACACACCACCACCATGTCAGTGTCACTGCAGTGCTGAGAATCATCCACCACCTAAATAATACCTGCTCTGTGGTGGTCCTGTGGGGGTCCTGACCATTGAAGAACAGAGTAAAAGCAGGCTAAAAAGGTATGTAGAGAAACAGGTGGACTATAGTCAATAACTGTAGAACTTCAAAGTGCTTCTATATGGTCAGTGGAGCTGATACAATGGGAAACAGGGAGGTGGTTTTAATGTTATGGCTGATCAGTGTATTTTTTATTAATATTTTAGTATTGCAGGATAATATCTACAACTTGGCTTATTTTATGTAACAGTTTAACATAATGTCTTGACATTTTCCTTATTAAGTCACATTTCCATGTTTCCAAGTTTACAATAAAAAATACATTGTAAACACTTTGTGTGTGTGTAAATCTGAAGTACATCGAAGTATATTAAAAAATAAAAATGCTTGAATATTTGAACCCCATCCCACTGTGAGTCATCATGTGACCTTTCTGTTTTGCCCACTGTGTCGACTGCTATACAGATTAGTTTGGACAAGACACACCATGTGTTTTACAGCTGTTACAGCTGTACATGATGATACAGGCTGCTGGGAGATGTGGCTTTAGTGTACAGAAAGGCAGCAGTTATCTGTGAAAGGTTTATCCTTTAAATTCCTGCACTTTACCATATTGTAGCTGGTGGGGTGGCTGAGGTCAAGGAGACCATGGCAGGTGGAGCCTCCTCTGCTGTTTCTCTCTAAATAGAACATATGGATGAAATATGGACTGCATATATCATCAGCTGCCTCCGGGTGCTTGCTCAAGTTTGCCACACTCAGAGAACATCTTTTTACAGCATTTACATTTTGTGCAAAGTCTTAAACAACCATATAATTGTCTTAAATGCTTAGTTTTATATCCAACTTTTTATATTAAAAAAACATTTTTAGTTCCGTGTGACCACCGGTTAGCCTTCTCATGGAAAAGAAAGTTGGTTGTCCTTTTTGTGAGTAAGTGTTGTGTGTTGATGTCACAGAGCTGATGATGGATGTGGGTATGAAGGCACTCTTCGAGCTGTGATCTCCCACCAGATGTGTCCGGGCCAAGGGGAGAAGTTTCACATAGCCTGTCAGGACGAGAGTGTTTTTAGAAGAGACCCAGGTGTTCGCTTCGGGACAGCTGAGAGAAATAAATTGTGTGATGTTAATACAATGCTTGCAGCAGGTGATCATGGCGGGGGAGGAAGAGTTGGTCCCCAAATAAGGCCTTAATGAACTCTTTTTAATGTATTTATATGAGGTGGTTAAATATTCCATGCCATCTGACATGTTTGATAGAGCTACTATGCTAAGCTAACGCTAATGGTAGCTAACAATTCAACTGTGTGCTATTGTTATCGGCATAAAATCACAGTTATTGTGCTGCATTTAATTTGAGTGCTGTTAAACAGATTGCTGAGAAGCTTAGTGATGTAAATTTAGTCTAAAGTTGTTATTTCTGCCTGTGTAATATATGCTAAAGCTATGCTATGCTAATTTCAGTGGCAGATAGCTTTTCTCCTTTTAACTATTTGCACATAATTATTATGGTATAATCTGAAAAGTGTCACTCCTCTTAAATAAATGGGGGATTAATAATGTACCTGGTAAAAAATTCAACAAGCTAAAATGCCAAAGTGCCTCTCCCACTGCATACTGCACACTACATCATGAATCTGTCTTAATGAAACGGTAGGTAGTGGATTAATTTCACATGGGTGTTATGTTTCAAGCATTTCGTCTGCCTGTGGTTATTGGTTGACAGTATGAAATGAGAGGTTTCCAATATTTATAACACTTTAATGAGATTAGAGGTAAAGGTCATTACCCCTGTTTTGTGAATTTCTTATAAATTTGAGCAACGTTCTAAATTTTGTAAAGCTTTTTTTTTTTTTTTGCATCTTTCCTAATTTTCCTCCCAATCTAGTCCTATCCAATTACCAGATTGCATTATGCTTCCTCTATACCGAAGTTGAACTCCACCCTGGTTGAGGAAAGCCGAGACTGACACACACCCCCTCCGACACATGTGCAGTAGCTGACTGCATCTTTTCACCTGCATGAGGCAGGTTCATATGTGGATCAGCTTTGTGTACGGAGAGTCACACCCTGATCAACGCATTATCCCCCGTCACGATTGTTGTTCGTGTAGGCGCCCAGCCTGCCGTATAGCAGAGCTGAGATTTGTACCGACAAGTCTAGCGTGTTTTACTGCTGCGCCACCTGAGAGCACTTGATAGCACTGGTGCTGGCTACAGTTTTACTGATATCAGAATCAGAATCAGATTTATTGGCCAAGTACGTGGATACACACAAGGAATTTGGTTCCGGCTGATGGTATCTCTCTAGTATAAATCCAGTATACAAGCAATGTACAAGTTGCAGACAATGCACAAGAATATTAAACAATAAACACAAAAATATACAAACTATAAGACTATATACATGCAAAATATAAAAAATGTATAACCGTGTGCATGTACTGTATGTATGTACAGTATTCAGTGACCAATGTATGTACGTATGTACATATAAGCAGAGGTACACAATATATAAGAACATGCCGATGGCAATATACAGTATTATACAGATAATGTAAGCGAGCAGGGTGTATATTAGTTTGACAAATAAAGCTGTCAGCAATCACTTACGTGTTATATTTTTGAATGGTTTGAAACTGAGTTTATGAACACTTTAAACACATAGATTGTTCAGTTGTGTACACAAATGCCTTTCTTTTGTATTTTAACAAAAAGCTGCTACAATTACATTACCAAAAAGAAAACATTACTTCTCTGCACCATACATGCCTTTCCTGATAGGCACTTCCTTTACTTTTAAGCAAAATATCCATGTGTGTATTTTTACTGGTAGTTCTTTGTCCATGGGGCTAGTGAGAAGCGTGATTTTGAGCTCTTGTTTTGCAGTTAACAGTACAATACATTAAAGCAATAAAAATAATAGAAGGCCTGTATTTCTGGAGGCTATGATGCCTAGACCCATTTATCTCGTGGTCAGCTTCATTAGTTTGGCTGTGCAGCACAGCAGCATCTGTCAGTCTCTACATACACTCCAAATCAACGTGGAAAACATCTGAGCGTCATCACTGCCTGCTTAAATATCAGATCAGAAGTTCCACAAGCGATCTCTGCATCACAAATGTGAGGTCAGCTGACAACCTGCTGCCTCGGCTAAGATAGCACCGATGCTGGCTACAGTTTTACTGATATCAGTTTGACAAATAAAGCTGTCAGCAATCACTTAAGTGTTATATGTTTCATTTCTTATTCTGTACGGATATAAAAAGATCAAAAACAAGATTCTTCTCAACATCTCTGATATTAGCATGAGCAGCGAGGCATGTTGACAGTCCATCATTAGGTCTGTCATGCTATCAGTTCTGAATGGAAATGCGGCTGCTAATATTATTCAGCGTCTGCTCAAGAAAATGAACTTTCATCGCATTGTGAACATGCTTTAACAGCCACACGGAGAGCATGGCATGTAATTTTATTATAATCAGAAGTGTGCTCAAAATGTTTTTGAGATTGACAGCATAGCTTAAGTGCAATGTGCAGGCTATGGAATCAGGAAACGACAGTTGTAATTCAGAAGAGGGAATCTATTATAGAAATGTTACTTTGCTGCAGAATGTTCAAAGGGTCTAGTGACTTCTGCAGGTGAAGCTGTGAAATAGCATGTCCTTTATGCAGCACTGACAACTGCTCACTTAGCTTGTATGGCCCATAAAATTAGCATTTTCTATTACCACAAACTAAGAACTATAAAGGAAGAAATATTTTTACCAAAGACCAAGATACACAAACATTTTTACAGTTAAATACCTGACCAGTGTTAAATTATGAAATTATTAATTATGAAATATCTTTAAATTATCTTAATTTTTTATTTTGGTTAAAATTCCAGGTATAGGCTTCCATTTGTTTTGCCATGTTGACGGTCTTGTCCCAATACCTTGGGTCACAAAATTCTATCCTGTGCTCAGCTTTAAAGTTTGCATAAGGTTGTTTTCTAAATTCAGAAACACAGAAAGTGCTCTGCTTGATCAAGTATTTTTACCCTGCTAAATCCTCAATAGAAAAATGAAACCCTAGATGTAGTTAAAAATACAAGATGTATTCCCACTCAAATCCTTACAGGTTTAAAAGTCAGCAAAACTAGATTAAAAATAATACGTTATAGGCCACTCAGGTGGTGCAGTGGTAAAGCACACGCTGAACACCAGAGCTGGGATCTCGAATACATCGTATCGAGTCTCAGCTCTGCCAGCCGGCTTGGCTGAGCGGCCATATGAACAACGATTGGCCTGTTGTTCATATAGGGGCGGGACTAAGCTGGATAGGGTCTCTCTCATTACTAATGCAATTACGACCTCTGCTGGCTGATTGATGGCGCCTGCACAGAAATGAAAAGTGCATTGAACAGGGTGTGTCTCTCTGTACACAGTACTGATTTGTATGCACACTTGTCAAAGTGCAGGTGGAAAAATGCATATGGCCTGCTACCCACATGTCGGAGGGGGCGTGGGTTAGCTTCGTTCTCCTTAACCAGAGCGGGGGACGGCATTGGTGGAGGGAAGCATGATGCAATTGGGCAATTGGAAAAAATTGCGCTCTAAAAAGGGAGAAAAAGGGAGAAAAATGCATTTAAAAAATACATTATTTTAATTACATTTTTTAAACAAGTGTAGCGTCATCTAGGACGTCATGAAGTCAGTTGTCTTGGAAAACCTACATTAGCTAAATAAATAAGAAAAGCTCAACCAAAAATCAATGCAACTGCTGTTCAACTTTATGATGTAGTCACTGACACAACAGCACCATGGCAGCAAGCCAGAGCAAAAGCATAATTTAGTACAAAACATAATTTATTGTGATCTTTTTAATGCATTCTAACACACTTAATTCTATACAAACATAGAAAATGTATAACAATTAGGGTGTTTCATGTCCCCTTTAAGCTCTAAGGTCATAATGGCTGCTTTGATGAGAAAATAACATTGTTGTGCAATACAGACATGCAGATTTGTGCAGGCGAATAAATAAAATAAGTTGATGGAAATTCAGCGAACTGCAATTTAAATAAAGATGTATAATTTCATCAAAAAGTCAGAGGTCTCAGTAGTGTGGACCGTTTTTGACATCTTCTCAGCTATTTACATTTAACAAGGACAGCCATCATCAGCACCATCAGCTAGCTCTACGCTCACAGGACCATTAAGTATTCTCAGACACAGGGCTCATTTCCATAAAATATTCTTTGTCAAAAATCTAAAAATGTGAAAATGAAACAGGCATTGAGGTATGATAGCTAGGTCCTGTTTGGCTGCCGTAAATGACCTCAATTATGCACTTACAGAACAAGAAGGCGTCTGGCAAAGTAGAACCTTTGAATGACAAGCCGTCGCAAGAGCCGTTTTTCTTTGGGTCCATCTCACCTTGATGAGCACTTTGAATTTGTAAATCAATGAGAGAGAGAGTGAGAGAGAGAAAGAGAGAAATTGTTGAAGTGCTGAGTGCTAACCGTGGCTGCCGTGTTCAATGAATGAATTGTTTGCCTGAGTCTCCATTACCGCCCTCTCTGGGAGCCTCAGCTGGGATTAATCTGTCAAAAGGAGATAGTTTAGCATTGATGAATATGACATGTGACCATTGATGATGTTGATTTTATCTCTTGGGATTAGCAAGATTTACTTCAGATGGGTAATAATGTAATTTGCTTGATACAATGGATCTGTTTATGAGCTGATTAAATCACAAGGCTACTGCTTCGTTTCATGCTATTTAGTTTATAGCTCCATTACTGCGATCACAAAAGCTGTGGACATTTCCGCTTCCTGTGTCACCATAAATCACTGTTTAAGATGGTTACACTGCATTTATCAAGACACATTTTTGTGTGTGACATAGAAGCTCATCCTTAAAAAAATTCAAGATTTATTTCTTTGTGTCATGTGCATATATGTTTAAATCAGGCTGTATGCTCAATTAAAATTAAACTGCCTGACAGCTGCAGCACATAACTTTTTGGTAAATAAATTGAATGGTGCAAAATTTTACCCTGGAGAGCCTATGATATTATTTCATATTTAAATTTGTTGGGTCAGATTTGCTACAGTTTGACTGGACACAAATTTGTGAAGACCGGCCACTTGTAACTGGTTATGAAATGTTATTATTAATACTACAGTAAATTATATATATATATATATACATACAGTGTATCACAAAAGTGAGTACACCTCTCACATTTCTGCAGATATTTAAGTATATCTTTTCATGGGACAACACTGACAAAATGAGACTTTGACACAATGAAAAGTAGTCTGTGTGCAGCTTATATAACAGTGTAAATTTATTCTTCCCTCAAAATAACTCAATATACAGCCATTAATGTCTAAACCACCGGCAACAAAAGTGAGTACACCCCTTAGTGAAAGTTCCTGAAGTGTCAATATTTTGTGTGGCCACCATTATTTCCCAGAACTGCCTTAACTCTCCTGGGCATGGAGTTTACCAGAGCTTCACAGGTTGCCACTGGAATGCTTTTCCAGTCCTCCATGACGACATCACGGAGCTGGCGGATATTCGAGACTTTGCGCTCCTCCACCTTCCGCTTGAGGATGCCCCAAAGATGTTCTATTGGGTTTAGGTCTGGAGACATGCTTGGCCAGTCCATCACCTTTACCCTCAGCCTCTTCAATAAAGCAGTGGTCGTCTTAGAGGTGTGTTTGGGGTCATTATCATGCTGGAACACTGCCCTGCGACCCAGTTTCCAGAGGGAGGGGATCATGCTCTGCTTCAGTATTTCACAGTACATATTGGAGTTCATGTGTCCCTCAATGAAATGTAACTCCCCAACACCTGCTGCACTCATGCAGCCCCAGACCATGGCATTCCCACCACCATGCTTGACTGTAGGCATGACACACTTATCTTTGTACTCCTCACCTGATTGCCGCCACACATGCTTGATACCATCTGAACCAAACAAATTAATCTTGGTCTCATCAGACCATAGGACATGGTTCCAGTAATCCATGTCCTTTGTTGACATGTCTTCAGCAAACTGTTTGCGGGCTTTCTTGTGTAGAGACTTCAGAAGAAGCTTCCTTCTGGGGTGACAGCCATGCAGACCAATTTGATGTAGTGTGCGGCGTATGGTCTGAGCACTGACAGGCTGACCTCCCACCTTTTCAATCTCTGCAGCAATGCTGACAGCACTCCTGCGCCTATCTTTCAAAGACAGCAGTTGGATGTGACGCTGAGCACGTGCACTCAGCTTCTTTGGACGACCAACGCGAGGTCTGTTCTGAGTGGACCCTGCTCTTTTAAAACGCTGGATGATCTTGGCCACTGTGCTGCAGCTCAGTTTCAGGGTGTTGGCAATCTTCTTGTAGCCTTGGCCATCTTCATGTAGCGCAACAATTCGTCTTTTAAGATCCTCAGAGAGTTCTTTGCCATGAGGTGCCATGTTGGAACTTTCAGTGACCAGTATGAGAGAGTGTGAGAGCTGTACTACTAAATTGAACACACCTGCTCCCTATGCACACCTGAGACCTAGTAACACTAACAAATCACATGACATTTTGGAGGGAAAATGACAAGCAGTGCTCAATTTGGACATTTAGGGGTGTAGTCTCTTAGGGGTGTACTCACTTTTGTTGCCGGTGGTTTAGACATTAATGGCTGTATATTGAGTTATTTTGGGGGAAGAATAAATTTACACTGTTATATAAGCTGCACACAGTCTACTTTTCATTGTGTCAAAGTGTCATTTTGTCAGTGTTGTCCCATGAAAAGATATACTTAAATATCTGCAGAAATGTGAGGGGTGTACTCACTTTTGTGATACACTGTATATATATATATATATATGTATATATATATATATACATATATATATATATATATATATATGTATATATATATGTGTGTGTGTGTGTGTGTACCTTCTGTATATATATATACAGTATATATATATATATATATATATATATATATATATATATATATATATATATACAGTGTATCACAAAAGTGAGTACACCCCTCACATTTCTGCAGATATTTAAGTATATCTTTTCATGGGACAACACTGACAAAATGACACTTTGACACAATGAAAAGTAGTCTGTGTGCAGCTTATATAACAGTGTAAATTTATTCTTCCCTCAAAATAACTCAATATACAGCCATTAATGTCTAAACCACCGGCAACAAAAGTGAGTACACCCCTTAGTGAAAGTTCCTGAAGTGTCAATATTTTGTGTGGCCACCATTATTTCCCAGAACTGCCTTAACTCTCCTGGGCATGGAGTTTACCAGAGCTTCACAGGTTGCCACTGGAATGCTTTTCCACTCCTCCATGACGACATCACGGAGCTGGCGGATATTCGAGACTTTGCGCTCCTCCACCTTCCGCTTGAGGATGCCCCAAAGATGTTCTATTGGGTTTAGGTCTGGAGACATGCTTGGCCAGTCCATCACCTTTACCCTCAGCCTCTTCAATAAAGCAGTGGTCGTCTTACAGGTGTGTTTGGGGTCATTATCATGCTGGAACACTGCCCTGCGACCCAGTTTCCGGAGGGAGGGGATCATGCTCTGCTTCAGTATTTCACAGTACATATTGGAGTTCATGTGTCCCTCAATGAAATGTAACTCCCCAACACCTGCTGCACTCATGCAGCCCCAGACCATGGCATTCCCACCACCATGCTTGACTGTAGGCATGACACACTTATCTTTGTACTCCTCACCTGATTGCCGCCACACATGCTTGAGACCATCTGAACCAAACAAATTAATCTTGGTCTCATCAGACCATAGGACATGGTTCCAGTAATCCATGTCCTTTGTTGACATGTCTTCAGCAAACTGTTTGCGGGCTTTCTTGTGTAGAGACTTCAGAAGAGGCTTCCTTCTGGGGTGACAGCCATGCAGACCAATTTGATGTAGTGTGCGGCGTATGGTCTGAGCACTGACAGGCTGACCCCCCACCTTTTCAATCTCTGCACCAATGCTGACAGCACTCCTGCGCCTATCTTTCAAAGACAGCAGTTGGATGTGACGCTGAGCACGTGCACTCAGCTTCTTTGGACGACCAACGTGAGGTCTTTTCTGAGTGGACCCTGCTCTTTTAAAACGCTGGATGATCTTGGCCACTGTGCTGCAGCTCAGTTTCAGGGTGTTGGCAATCTTCTTGTAGCCTTGGCCATCTTCATGTAGCGCAACAATTCGTCTTTTAAGATCCTCAGAGAGTTCTTTGCCATGAGGTGCCATGTTGGAACTTTCAGTGACCAGTATGAGAGAGTGTGAGAGCTGTACTACTAAATTGAACACACCTGCTCCCTATGCACACCTGAGACCTAGTAACACTAACAAATCACATGACATTTTGGAGGGAAAATGACAAGCAGTGCTCAATTTGGACATTTAGGGGTGTAGTCTCTTAGGGGTGTACTCACTTTTGTTGCCGGTGGTTTAGACATTAATGGCTGTATATTGAGTTTTTTTGAGGGAAGAATAAATTTACACTGTTATATAAGCTGCACACAGACTACTTTTCATTGTGTCAAAGTGTCATTTTGTCAGTGTTGTCCCATGAAAAGATATACTTAAATATCTGCAGAAATGTGAGGGGTGTACTCACTTTTGTGATACACTGTATATATAGGTACAATGGGTACATTGTACGATTAGGCAAAACATTATGACCACCTTCCTAATATTGTTTGGTTTCCCTTTTGCTGCCAAAACAGCCCTGCAACTGTGATGCACTGTGTATTCTGACACCTTTCTATCAAAACCAGCATTAACTTCTTTTGCAGTTTAAGCTACAGTAGCTCGTCTGTTGGATACACACAGGCCAGCCTTCACTCCCCACGTGCATTAATGAGCCTTGGCCGCCCATGACCCGGTCGCCGGTTTACCACCGGTTCCTTCCTGGGGCCACTATTGATAGATACTGACCACTGCAGACCGGGAACACCCCACAAGAGATGCTCTGACCCAGTCGTCTAGCCATCACAATTTGGCTCTTGTCAAACTCACTCAAATCCTCACGCTTGCCCATTTTTCCTGCTTCTAACACATCAACTTTGAGGATAAAATGTTCACTTGCTGCATAATATATCCCACCCACTAACAGGTGCCGTGATGAAGAGATAATCAGTGTTATTCACTTCACCTATCACTGGTATATACTGTATATGTATGTATGTATGTATGTATGTATATATATATATATATGGGTACAATGAGTACAAATCCCCACAGACACACTACAGAATCTTGTTAACAGTCTTCCCAGGTTATTGAAAGCTTTTTAACGGAGGGTAAGGAGAAGACCACCATATTAGTGCCCATAGTTTTGGAACGGGGTGAGCATAAATCTCAAGGTCACATGTTCACTCATTTTTGCCCTACACAGTAGTTTACATTCTAGGAAGAACTAATAAGTTTTTAAAAGTATAAAGTCTGTAGACACTATTTTAAATCATTATCAGGTTGACCTAATTCTAACAATAAGCTTCCTTATTTCAGCATGAAGGCATCTATTGTCATTAATCTTAATCCCATAAATTAAACTTGAAAGAAGAATGATCTCAGACTCAAATCTAAGGGTTTAGCAGTTTAGTGCAACTGATTTATTAATTTAGTTTAAACCATCGACATCACAGACAATGGCATGTTTGGGTATTTTGTCATCTGTGTTGGTGGAAATTCGGTACTGCTAAATAAGCAAGTGGCATATGAATCATGGGAATTTTCTAGATTCAGGTGTCTTTTCTGGTTCAGCTCTTACCAGTGCCATGATAGACAAGGCTAAATCAAGAGTCACTGTAGCTTGGTGAGGCAAAACCTTTTTAGCAAAGCATGGCAGGGCCTTAAGAGACCTCTCTAATGTGGCCTATCAAGCAGCTATTTATCTTTACCTGTGCATTTAGTTTTTTCTTACACACTGGGTCACTTGCCATGTTTATTTAAGGAAGTAGTAACAAAATTAATTTTTACTGTTTTTAATGGCTAGCACATGTATAATAAGTGTTACTTTTAATACACTTATTGTTTCACACAGTGACATATTTTGACAATGATTCGCTTTTATGCAACCATTTTAGCCACTGCAACTTTTTCATGTTTAAATGTAAACCTTGATCACTATGCTTTTATTATACAGTAACCTTCAGTTTTATTCTTGCCACTATTTACCTTTCTCAGACAGCTAGCATAAATGATGCACCTTTCTTTACAGAGTGTTTTTCAGGTCTCAGCAACATGGCTGCTTTTACAGGACAACAGCTCTGCGGATGGTATCTCTTTTATTTATCTCCCACATAAACATGCTCATTGCCGATCTGATCAGCAGTGTAAGTTATGTTGTGGTTCTGAGCTGTGCAGCTCGGTGTTCCTTTTTATTCTGCTTAGCCAGAGTAAGTGGAAGGCAGGCACAGGGAGGGTAATTTTTGCACACATGTGCCTTGAAGCTCCTCTGATGACAGGCCCAGGAGGAGGGGCACATGATGAATGGCTTTCCATCGGGGACCGCCACACAGCCACCATGATGTGGGTAAAAAATGGAAATTGCTCTCTTTCACCGTCATTACATCAGTTTAAAGCTTGTGTGGGCCTCTGGAACATACTCCAGTTGCTCTGGGGTTTTTTGTGTATTTTCCTTAGGAGGTGTTAAATTGTTGATGTGCATAAATTAAACTGACGAATAATTGTGATGTATTAAGTGATAGTTTTATAATAAGAGTGATTTATACATTGTCATTCTTGTTTGTGTTGCCTGTTTTAGTGTTACATACAGTCTAGTGATTGACCAACTTAATTGACTTATGGTATAATTTTATAGTTTAAATAAATAGTAAGCCTATCAGTGTGTTCATAAACATAAATATTTTAGTGTAACTTATTTGAAATTATATATTTAGAATAAATATAACTAACATAGTCTTATAATTTATAGTTTTTTTTATTTTAGGTGTACACACAGTCTGGTAAATGAATACAGTATAGTAAAAATATACAGTCTTATACTGTAGTAGATGTATATTTTATAAACGTTTAATTAAAAGCCCTGATAAATAAATTTTATTAGTATTAAATTATATGAGTATCATAGAGATAACAAGATGATAATTTATGTATTTGTATAAGTTTGTATATTTTAGGTCTACCCACTAGTTATTTACTATAATAGACCAACATAGTTCAGTAATTATACTGTCTAATAATGTAGTCCATTTTCTCAATACACTGTGAAAAATGATGTAAAGGACTGCTCAGTAAATGTATTCCTTCTGTATTAAAACAGCAGTTTTCAGGCACATTAATAAGGCAAGAGAAAACCTGTAACCCCATCCTATACAGGGGCATAAATCAAGTTCTTCAGAGGTTTTATTTATTTAACACCATTCATTTTAAGCAGTCTCACATTGTCTAAGCAGGTGATCGTATAAATAAACTAGCAAATGCTTTGGCTATGTGTTATTATTACTGTTCCTGTTTGGGTGTAAAATAAAACCCGCTTGTTTTTAAAGCCACCCTCAGCGTCACATACCATTACCCAACTAAAATTACTGTACTTTTTTAATTAATTATATATATATATATATATATATATATATATATATATATATATATATATATATATAAATCTTAAATACTGTATAATTTTCTATTAAAAAAATAGCCTAATTCTGAGTTATGCTTAGATTAGATTATGTTTACATATGTATGCTAACTAAAATTATGTATTGTTTAGAAAATGATTAGCGTTAAAGGACGTGTATTAATAATAAAAAAGACCTGCTCGCAGTTTTCTAAAGAAAAGTCGCACATATGTCAATTATAATAAAATAATAGCGTAATAAATGTATCTCCAGTGTAAATATTACAGCTTTAAAAACTGCCCTGAAATGTGTTACATTGAATCATAGTACATATTTAGCCTAAAACATTTAGCCACAAATGAAATATATAACAACATGGCCTTTAGTTTACTTATTTGTTAACAATGTTATTGTAAAATAAATTATTAATGATGTACGTATTTCAATTAAGTAACTTAATAAATAATTTAAAGTAACAAATTTCAGCGTACAGTTGTTTAACAAAAAATTAGCAAGCTAACGTTTTATGGAGTTCTTAAAAATACATGCACCATATGATAAATCAAAAAGCAAGTAGTTTAGCTTAGCCAGTGCTATTAAAAGTTATTGGTAAATATCGTTAAATACAGTATATTGTATATACAGTATATAACAGTATTGTTAAATACAGTATATATTTGTTCTGACTGGAGAAAAGTCAACGGGCTTGCATAACTCGATTACTGCTCAGTAGAAAAAGCTAAAGTAAATCGTATGACTAAAGTCTCTACATCATATTCCAATAGTTTGGGCTTATATAGGTGAAAATTAGTACATAAATAAAATTAATAATTACATTAAAAATACAGAACCAGCTTTTAAAGGTAAGCTAATTAGTTGTATTTAGAACGGGGGTACGGTTAAAGTTTACATAGAAAAACAAACAAGCGCTGAATGGTCGACAAAGTTAACACACCGCGACCGTCAAAAAACACAATTTGGTAATTATTAAGAATTAAAACATTAATAGCTGATTATTTTAGCAGCAAGTATAATTTTTTGTATTTTTTAATTATTTTTTTGTTTTTGAGTTTGTGCTGCGCAGCCGCAGTGAAATGCGCTGTGTTGAGTGGTCGCACCTTCTGATGAAGTTTACTGACCACTAGCCTACTACTCCATAAAAATTAAAATAATCTTTCTTATAGCTTTTCTGAGAAATTATGCTGTTTTAAAATATTTGCATACATAAACAATATGTGTCATTTTTTAAAAAGTGATTCACCGATTCACTAAAAAAAAATATTTTCGACTTATTTTTCCTGCAATTGTATAAACTAAAAATCAATCAATGTATTTTAGAACTGGTCAGTAAAATAGCCACACTTTTCATCACTAGTTTTAATTCCCCATTTGTGACTTCTGCTACAGCAACAAACTAATAATAATAAATAATTTTAGTCACCCACTTTGCTATACCAAGCATTTGATATAATTTTAGTCTTTATGTATTGCTGATAAACATTCTGTATATGAATCCCATTTTATGCTTCTAATAAAGAAAACAGTTCATTTAACAAGAGTTTGAGAAGTTAAAAGAATACTGACGACACAGATATGGAACAGAATTCTTTCTTATTTTTTTCAGAGTACATACAAAAAAATACCAATTCTCTCTCCATTGTATAGACCTGAAAAATAACGTCAATTTAAAATTATGCGGACAATTTGGGATTAAAAAAAAACAAACATGCAAATGTAAATTATTTAACTTTTCAATGAGACATTAAATAAGAACGTACAATACAATCATAGCAGTTTAAAATAAAGGTTGAACTGACGAACCTCTATTTTATTAGTATTCTAACATGTGGTTCACTTTTATCTACGGAGTTTTCACTGTAATGCACTTCTGAGTTTGTTTAAATGTGTTTTACTTTGTGTATTATTGTCCGCTTTTAGCTGACATAAATAAATACAGAGGAGTCCACGGATCCAGTCCTTCAGTGGTGCGTTCATATAAAAGTCTTTATATCTGAATCTTTATAAGTTCTAAATTTAGGGGACGGGAAAGGGGTGAAAGTGAGTCCGTTTCACTGGTACCCGAGTGCCGATGCTGTGGTAAGTCTCTGGCTGTACAGTGCATATGGGGAGTAATATGGGCCGGTGGCGGCGGGGACTGGCACCGGGGCACCGTGAGTGGGTAACGGGCTTTTTGAGTATGGGTGATAGCGACTGCTTAGTCCGAGTGCGTGGTGCGGGCTCCTGAGCGCCAGTGTACCGGGACTGCCGGGCGCTCCGGAAGGTGGCATGTGCATGTGGCACGCCATGGCAGCAGCGGCAGCGCTGGCGAGAGAGGAAGAGCTCGGGTAGCCCGACATGAACTTATCTGCGCAAGTAAAAGCGGTGTGTGTCCGCAGGTGGTTGAGCAGTTCCTCGGAGGACGAGAAGCGCTTGTCGCACGGCCCGTTCGCTGAGACCCAGTTGCATACGTGCGGTAACGGGTCGTTGGGGAGCACGAAGCCGTACGGGTATAAAGGGTGTCCTCCGAAAGACGGTGGCGTAGAGTGCACCCCGTGTAATGGGTGCGTCGGGTACATGAGCTGGTATCCGGACTTCAGGGCTGCGGCGGCAGAGTCGTGCGTGCACGAAGCCCCGGCTGCGCCAGCTAAGTGACTGGCACAGTGATAACTTAAGCAGTACGGGTCTCTGCAAAGGCTGGCTGACATGATAGACGGAGGAGAAGCCCCGGCTAGCGGGCTCGAACCAGCTTTGCTTGCGCCAAGAGAACTGGCCAGTTGCGCGTTCATTAGACTTCCACCGTGGGGCAAGAAGTGCTGAGGATACCCCGCGTAAGCCCCAGCTAAACTTCCCGGGTAGGTCATGCCAGCCGGGGGTAAAGGAAAAACAGTCTGTCCTGGTTTGTACGGAGAAACAGGAGCCACCAGACCCGAGCCGAGAACAGCAGCTGAGGAAGAGTTAGATAAAGAGTTCGATTCCGAGGTGACGGCCTTGGATCCCGGCGTGGTCTCCTGGTGCTGATTGACCTCCACGTTAATTCCGGCACAGCTCACGCTTATCCTGCTGTGGCTGACGCTGGTATGTCCAGAACCGTCCGAATTACAGATTTTATTACAGTCAGCGTCTTTCTTTTCGCCTCTTTCAGTTTTGGCCTCGGACGGCATCGGGGAGGCAGAAGTGCTGGAATTCGGGCTACCCGTACCGGGAGTAAACGGCTGGCAGGTGGCGCTCGGCACACGGAAACCAGACTTCTCTCCACTTGAAACCCCAGAGGACGAGTCCTTCTTATCCGATGGTTTGGAGTACGGTTTGAAGCTCGATTTGTCTTCCACGCCGATGTCGCTTAGTTTTAAAGGCCCGGACTTGGATTCCTTCTCGGTAGATCCATTCGATGTAACCGAGGAGAGTTTGGATGAGGGTGGAGGGTCCGGTTTACCGATCTGAGAGCAGGTTTGCGCAAGAAGAGCCAGCGGACTTTTCTTCGCATCTAACTACGAAAAAGAAAAGAAAACATGCTTAAAATCAACATATCGCTTTCAAAGAGAATTATACATGGATACGCTAACTTAACCAGTCCATTTTACATGTTTATATGTAGAAATGGTACAAGGATTCAGAATTTTAAGGGTTAAAACACTTATTTGAAACTTAAAATAAAAATAATCCCATCGATTGTTCATGAAAACACACAAAACCATGTCTTAATATAAAATAGCAACCATAAATAAGGGGTTAAGACGGACAATACGGGTGGAATTGAACATAAAGTCTAAATTAAAGTTAAATATATCAGCACAAATGTATTAAGCTACGTTTTAAGCACTTAATGTTTCCTATACGATACAATGATTCAAAATGTACAACAATACGTTTATTTATAGTCTTCAACTCGTTCTGTTTGTTGTTTTTAAAGTGCGACACGTATAATTCAACTGATAGTTAATGAAAACACACTAAACCATGTCTTAATATAAAATATCAACCATAGATAGATAGATAGATAGATAGATAGATAGATAGATAGATAGATAGATAGATAGATAGATAGATAGATAGATAGATAGATAGATAGATAGATAGATAGATAGATAGATAGATAGATAGATAGATAGATAGATAGATAGATAGATAGATAGATAGATAGATAGATAGATACTTTATTTATCCCGAAGGAAATTATTGGTCTCCAGTAGTTTAACAAGCAAAAGAAGAGAAACTAATACAAATACAAATTAAGTAAGTAAATAAGGTAAATAAATAAGGTAAATACGGTGCATTTATACAGCATATGGTAAGCAACTTGTGCAAATTGTGCATCTGGTACATGTAATAGGAGCAGTAGTGTATCTATTCTTACAAACAATATATACAGATATAAAAAAGAATAAATTATATTATAGTATATATATATATATATATATATATATATATATAATAGAATATGACTATAAACTGTGTATCAGATATAGAATATATTAGACATACGTATAGGTATGGATGAGTATAGTAGTGGTAAAATACGGATAATAATAATAGCAATATATGTAGATAAAATGTAGACTACAACCGATATATACATACAGGTATGAATACAATCATTTAAATAGGGTGTTGAGACGGACAGTACAGGTGGAATTGAACATAAAGTCTAAATTAAAGGGGTTAAATATATCATCACAAATGTATTAAGCTACGTTTTAAGCACTTAATGTTTCCTATACAATACAATGATTCAAAATGTACAACAATACGTTTATTTATAGTCTAAAGTCGTTGTGTTTGTTGTTATTAAAGTGCGACACGTATCGCAATGGAAGACATTCAGACTAGGTGGAGTATAGGTGGAAATTGTTTTGTTTATGAAGTTGATTGGCATATATCCTAGATTGTATGATAGCCATGGATTGCTGTTGTACTATTAACGTTAGAAATGAAGGCACGTCTTACCTCGATCGGACTAATCGGAGTGGACGGTAAAGGCTGAAGATACTCTGGGTGCAGAATGTGTCCTGTGCGTGCGGTCAGCATTTTGAGCAGCTTGATGTGAAGTCTCTTGGCTTGTCGTAAAGGGTCCGAGGGAGGAACGGGATGCAGAAAAGGCTTGTTAATGCTGGTCGAGCTGTTATTCCGAGAACTGCTTTCCCAGGCTAGATCGGTATCGCTATTTCTTTGAGAAGAAGCAACGGGCGATGTGATCATGACCCGATTCTCATGTATTCTGATGATGGTGGGTCGATCGTCCTATTCATTGGTAAATATTTCAAAGCGATCTTCTTCGAAAAGAGCCGAAAATAAAGTATAACAAGAAAGAGTGTAATCCTGTAGGCAGGAGCACAGTGCGGCTCTATCAGCGGCGATCCGGCATTGCGCTCTGCTCTGCTCTGCGCTGATCAGTTCAGTTCAGTTCAGTTCAGCTCTGCTCTGCTCTGCTCTGCTCAGCTCAGCTCAGCTCTGCCTCCTCCCGCAGCTCCGCGCTACTCCTCCCAGTCCGACAACTGCCCGAGAATTTTCACTTCAAAAGCAGCTGAATTAGTCTGAGATTAAAGCCCTTGCCGCCTTCCAATCAAATGGGACCCCGAGGTGATTGGAGGGTCAAGGGGATGTGACGTTCCTCTTTCTCTAGCCTCTATTTTGACAGCTTGTGGGAGGAGATTCTGCTAAATATGTTGCTTCTTACGCACGCCGCACCTTTTCCACTGTAGTAGCGCTCGCCTTTATTTTCCTCGTCTGGATGCATCAGGGAGTTAAACGCGTCTCCTCATGTGCCACGTTCAGGATCGGATCGTCTATAGACTTTTCGGACCCTTAATGACTGTTTTAGTAGCTACGTTGTAAAAATAAGAGTATGCAGAATAGATTTTAAGGGTGTGCTGATCCATGGCACTGATACAACACACAAAAGCTTAATTCTGTATAGGTCAACTCTGTTCCTGACATCCTCAACTGGACAGGGTGCAAATGTTGTATTACATAACACTGGGGCAGCACGGTGGCTAAGTGGGTAGCACTGTCGCCTCACAGCAAGAAGGTCCTGGGTTCGATTCCCATGTGGGACGGTCCGGGTCCTGTCTGTGTGGGGTTTGCATGTTCTTCCCGTGTCCGCGTGGGTTTCCTCCAGGTGCTCCGCTTTCCTCCCACAGTCCAAAGACGTGCAAGTGAGGTGAATTGGAGATACTAAATTGTCCATGACTGTGTTCGACATAACCTTGTGAACTGATGAATCTTGTGTAATGAGTAACTACCGTTCCTGTCATGAATGTAACCAAAGAGTGTAAAAAAACATTACGTTAAAATCCTAATAAAACAAACAAACAAACATAACATTGGTGTATTTTAGAATGCCTTTATTTGTCGGATGTACAGTACACTGAAATTCTTTCTTTACGTATCCCAGCTTGTTTGTAAGCTGGGGTCAAAGCGCAGGGTCAGCCATCATACAGCGCCCTTGGAGCAGTGAGGCCTTGCTCAAGGGCCCAACAGTGGCTGCATGGCAGAGCTGGGATTTGAACTCTTAGACTTTCAGTTGATAGCACAAAGCTCTACCCACTAGGCTACCACTGTCCCTAAGATATTTAAGATACTTAAGCAATGTTTATAAAGCGTCAGTGAATCATTGCAGAAAATATTAATTTAGCACTGTAAACTAGTATTACTCCTAACACAGATACTTACTATCAAATCAGGCCATTCCTAATTAAAAAACAACCATCCATTGCTGAGATGAATTGTAATAGCTTTATTTACATTGAGCATTAACACATACATTACATAAATATAACAGCAAAAACCTTAGAGCAAAACATTCCTTGCTTCCATAACATGGCCAAACCTATTAGCAGATAACATCATCTAGATTAACTAGACCACATAAAAACTGTACAAGCTATGTAAGAGCCAGGTTAGGCCACTGTACATTGTATTTCACTTTATTAAAATAAAAAAAATTAAAAAACGATGTCCACTGCCTTAAATTTGTTAACAGAAATTCATACAGTGCCAGGTAATCTTGATACTCTCTTAACATTTTGTTATTTAAATTCCTGTGTTTCAGTGCTCCTGTATTTACTTGCATTATTTAAGCAAATGAGTGCAGAGTTGTTTTTGAGTGGTATAAAAAGGATGCACACTTTTAGTATTCAATATTATTTACTGATTTAAATGTATTATATGCAGGTCAGCAAAAGTAAGGATAAACTGTATAGCTGTTTAAAATATTGGAATATCTTGTTTGCTGAATTTTACTGGTGTATTAATGTACAGTATTACTGGTGTCCATTGAGTCATTTTTTATTCTTTAAATTACAAATTGTTTTCTATTTTTACAATTGAATACCAAAACAATTATCATAATTTAAAACAAGAAACAGCAAGAAAACCTATGTGCAGCTGTTTTCTTCTCATGCCTTTTTAAAATTTGGTATTTATGTTTTTTTATGTTACATAATGATTACCCTTTTATTCTTAGTTATATGTAAATTATTGTTGTTATTATTGACCATACAACAGTACAAAAAAACAGCAGTGATTATGTGGTGACAGTAAGAATCTGCTTATGTTGCCTATTCAGTATGTTCCAATGTAATCAACTTTACTAGATGTACAGTTTATAAAATGCCAGTTAGGTATTATTACAATAGTTCTATTATTATAATAGAAATTATATTTGAAATAATTTATGAATACACAGTTTAATATACATACAATATAATTTGTAAATTGTTTGAATTGGTAGGTATGTAGCCATCATTAGTTTTATATAACGCACTGTATGGCTTACTGCCATTTATAAGCTCGTCTTTCTGCTCTGTTCAGTTGAGAAATGTTCCGGAAGCAACCAGAAGATCAACACGCTGTGTTTGAATTCCCCAATCAGACACGCGTTGACAGGAGCAGACCAATGCAGTGACAGAAGGATGGAAATGTCACATGTTTTCAGTATAATACACACCGCCCTTCTATTCCTGTCCCCACCCCTCAGTCAACTGTCAATTCTACTCGACCGCAATCAATCAACTATTTGTCAGTCGCTGTCAATCCTGCTACTGATTTATGTCAGCTCTTGTAGCTGATTACAAGCCGCGGGTGACTGAGAAAAGGGCAAATGAAAAAGAAGCACCTTGATATAGAGACACATTGTAGGAGTGCCTCGGCCCTGCAGTTTTATTGCGTTTGGAAGAGTGGCAATGCAAAGCCTGGTGTGGAAAACATAAAAATCACCCCTGCGTACACCATGAAGTACTGAATAATGATTACATAAAAACTGAAACGTGAGTCTCTTAGACGTTGTTGAACTGATTGTCAATGGTATTCATCTTTAAGTTTTTTAAAAAGATGTATGCCTAACATTTTCTCTGGTAGGGGGCAAAATAAGTACTGCACGAAGTCACCCTGAAAAGTATAGAATTCTAATTCAATGGACTTAATTACAGTTGTAGCCTAATGGGTAGAGCTTTAAGCTATCAACTGAAAGGTTGAGAGTTCTAATCCCAGCTCTGCCATGCAGCCACAGTTGGACCCTTGAGCAAGACCCTTAACCCTCTCTGCTCCAGGGGCGCTGTACAATGTCTGACCCTGCACTCTGACCCCAGCTTCCAAACAAGCTGGGATATGCGAAGAAAACATTTCGTTGTACTGTACATGTATGAGTTTATGTATATATGACAAATAAATGCATTTTATTCTATGCTTAGTGTTGTAACCATCGATTCAATGAATTGATCTGTACAGGGGGTGGAACAGAGGTGAGCATCGCAAATTATTTTACTAAATGTTCTTTCACGAATTGCCTGCAAGTTTACATTTCTGCAAATATCTCAGAATTTACATATGACGTTAACTGCTTTATTTACATAGGAAAACGTGTAAACTGAAACAAATATTGTTGTGTTGTTAAATCCAGGCTATTGTTGCTTTTTACACTAAATTAAAAGTTTTCCTATAGTATTCTGTCTAGCTTTATTTTTTAATCTTTATTATAAATATAATATATATCAAATATCAAAATATCAGGCATGAATTGTTTTTAAGTATTCAGGCAGAAGCCTGAACAGCATCCAGGTTCAGAGCATGGAAAAGTGCGCTTTTCTTCTCCACTGCAAATCCAATCGGATACAGTTTCACCAGCCGTCTTATGCACTAATACAGTATAAACCTATCCAAATGTAAACATGCACAAAATGTATTTTGCTCTAGGCAATGTTTGGATGTTATAAAATGAAGTATAAAACGAGCGGAGTCCAGACAGTTCTAAAATTCATGCAAAAAAATTGTTTTGCATATAGAAGAACAAGAATAAGAGGTAGGTTTATTAAAATGTAGACGTGTGTGTATGAGAGAGTGTTTTTCTGATAAAGTTAAAATGTGCTGACCTCTTCGCTGCTGATTGAGCTAATCAGGGCTGAGGCTTCGGGCAGCTTTTCAATGCACTGCGCCTTTCATCTCCCCCTGGATGGAGACGCTCAATTAAAAGCCTATCAGTTTGTAAGTAAATCAACGCCTATCAAAGTTGTCACATCAAACAAAACGATTATTATTGCAACCCGCCTTCGCAATTAATCTCCTTCGGCGGTAATCCGCCTGACAGGTCATTCGGGTAAGCAAGAAAACCTGGAGTGGACAGTCATGGTCCGAATTTGTCTAGTAATGTAATAATTCTTAACAAAGCACCATTAAGCCCTTTCCGTGTGCAAAGAAAACATCTATTAAGTAAGAGTAGCCTGGAAAAGTGATGCGATATTTACATTTACTTATTCTGTAGAACATAATTTAACCTTAAAGTACAAATTATTTATTATTTATTACGTTTTACGAAAAAATATATAAATATTTAATAAGAAAATTAATAAGTATAAAACTCACGCATAAAAGGTTTATAATTGGAGTAAAAATTCAAACCACAAATTTATATTTAATAAAAGTTCATATAAAATTATTTATTTACATCATACGCTTTTATCCAAAGCGACTTATACAATGAGCTGAACACGATGAGCAATTGAGGCTTAAGGGCCTTGCTCAGGGACCCAACAGTGGCAACTTGGTGGTGGTGGGGCTTGAACCGGCAACCTTCTGTTTACTAGTCCAGTACCTTAACCACTGAGCTATCACTGGCTCAGTGGTTACATATTTATTAACTAAATTTTAAATGAACATATATGTTAGATGCAAATTAACAAGTAATGAAAGCATTAATGGAAATTTTAAGTATGTATTATTTATTATTACTGTAACTTTACACACAAGAATGAGTTATTTACCTCGCATAAAGTGGTATCCTATATTCATAGATTGAATATTCGTTGATTTAAATAATTGCTTTAAGCTTTTTTCCATGTCTTTAAAAAAAATAATAATTAAAACAATTAAATATTTAACCCACATAGTTGTTTAAAGCAAATTGCGAACCACAATAATGGCTCAAAGAATTGACTTCGCCCAGGAAATAATACGATAGCCTTTTATTATCCCACAGGGGGGAATTTGTAACGTTACAGCAGCTTTCAAGAATATAAGAATATATAAAGTGTTTATACATATATTAAAAATAGAAGTGTAAGCATATATGATATATAAAATATATTTTAAAAAAAATACAAAATTACAAATTACAAAAAAGTACAAAAGAATGAACTTTAAAAAAGCATAACAAATATTGCACGGATTTTATAAAATTTATTGCACATTGTTGAGGTTTACTTTATGGAAACACGCACTAGGCTGAAGCGGTCCCTCCTATCGGGCATTAAAGTGCGACAGAGACGCTCAGTATGCAGAGATGTGTGTGATGGATAACAGGGTCTGTCAGTACGGGACACAGTGTGGGAGTTATTAGGGCAGAGAAGGGCAGCCATAAATCTCCAGCGCCAGCCAAAAACTCTCTTTATTGTCTGCATGACGAATGGGCTTCTGAAGCAGACACCAAATACTCGGTATTACCCTTAAATGGGAACACATTTTTCAAGGCCATAATTCACGATATTTAAATAGAAAGTTGAAAATGTTTCCATATATTTCACATGGGTGACATGTTTATGAATCGCTCTCTCCATCTAAATATGATTATTTGCAGCGGCGAGCTGCGGCACGCACAAGTGCACTTTATACCGCACTGCCATGCCAGATTAAGCAGGTTCACATCCCGGTGAACAGACCCACAGCAAAAATGTTTATATATTTATTATTATTATTTATTTATTTTTCATAGAAAGGCATTGCGTAAACACTACACACTAATGCGCGTCTGCGAATATACAGATCATTTAAAAACAACAAACAGCTTAAACCATGAGCTCATTTACGATCATTTTTTCTTTCTTTAATTTTTTTATACAAAGTTTTTATTTAATATTAAAAGTAGGCACACACAGTGGAAGTTCAGTGTAAAGTGACCAGGTTATTTGACGCAGTGCGCACGGAGCTTTTTACGGGCGATTTTCTTTCACTTTGCTAAACGAAGCATCCACGGCAGTGCTGTTTAACATGCATTACTCACTATTTCTAAACATCATTTATTATTAAAATAAAAATAATAATAATAATCAAAGCGAAACATCGCATTCAACCACTTTACCTGATATTAGTCTACACGCTTAAAGCGCTCCGAATGTCAAACCCAAGTAAAATAGTCTTTTCATAAACATCCGCTTTTGTTTAATAGTGCATATAAAGCATTCCAGGAGCGCATGCTTGAACTCCGGTTAGGTGAAGAACATTTATAAAACTATGTGATTATTAGTTTCTTCAGGTGATATTCAGTGTTATTACAGCCGCCCCGCAGCCGCGCTCATCACTGCTGCTCCAGCGCTCTCCCGAACTTCCGCCTGTGGGAGGAGCCAGTGACGAAACTCAGCGCGTGACAGAAGCACACGGTGAATGGGAGGAGCTCTGATACACACACTAATAATAATAATAATAATAATAATAATAATAATAATAATAATAATAATAACAACAACAACAACAATAAAACTTGACAAATAAAGTACATCTAAGTAACTGTAATTTATTATAAACGTCATGTGACTGGCTGTAATTGTAAACGTGGATGATAATTAATAAAAGATGTGATTAATTTATTCTAAACTTAATTTGTGATAAACTGTTTTATAAACTTCATGCAACTTTAATTTAAAAAGTGGATGTGACTGTAATTTATAAATACAGTCATACAGTACATACACACACTGATCAGCCAAAACATTAAAACCACCTCCTTGTTTCTACACTCACTGTTCATTTTATCAGCTCCACTTACCATGTAGAAGCATTTTGTAGTTCTACAATTACTGACTGTAGTCCATCTGTTTCTTTGCATGCTTTTAATGGTCAGGACTCTCCCAGGACCACTACAGGGTAGGTATTATTTCGGTGGTGGATGATTCTCAGCACTGCAGTGACACTGACATGGTGGTGGTGTGTTAGGGTGTGTTGTGCTGGTATAAGTGGATAAGACACAGCAGCACTGTTAATGTTATGGCTGATTGGTGTATGTAGGTTTACAGTACAATGAAGAAATTCTTTCTTCTCATATCCCAGTTTGTTTGGAAGCTGGGGTGAGAGTGCCGGGTCAGCCATCGTACGACGCCCCTGGAGCAGAGAGGGTTAAGGGCCTTGCTCAGGGGCCCAACAGTGGCAGCATAGCAGAGCCACGATTCGCACTCTCAACCTTTTGATTAATAGCCCAAAGCTCTACCCACTAGGCTACCATTGTCCTAAGTACATGTGATAAACTGTATTACAAACTTTACACAACTGTAATTATAAAGTACATGTGAGTAACTGTGCTTAGTTATCAACTTCATGTATACATAATAAACTGTATTATAAACTTAATGCAGCTGTGATTTATAGAGTTTATTATTATTAGGATTTTACCATCATGTTTTACACTTTGGTTACATTCATGACAGAAACGGTAGTTACTCATTACACAAGATTCATCAGTTCACAAGGTTATATCAAACACAGTCATGGACAATTTTGTATCTCCAATTCACCTCACTTGCATGTCTTTGGACTGTGGGAGGAAACCCACGCGGACACGGGGAGAACATGCAAACTCCACACAGAAAGGACCCGGATCGCCCCACCTGGGGATCGAACCCAGGACCTTCTTGCTGTGAGGCGACAGTGCTACCCACTTAGCCACCGTGCCACCCAATTTATAGAGTACATGTGAGTACGGGTTTAAATATTTGACCAATGCATCAATAACCATTCAACTATGTTATTGAACTTTAATAAATAAACAGCTACTTTTTAACAAGACAACTAACTAATGCCTTTATGGTCAGATAATCTTTCAATTCACACTGTTTAAGAATCAGGGAAAGACTTTTTAACAAAGCAGACGTGCAGTCCATTGATCTGTTGAGTCTGTGATGCTTTGTGTTGTAAAATGCAAAAACTCCCTCTGCAGCAGTAACATCATCTAACTTTTGTGTTTTGCTGAACTAGCCCCTTTATTGGACACTCTTCAGGTCATGCATTCTGCTTCCCAAGAATTCCAACCGAGAAGAAAACATGGAAATTTTTACTGTAATTAGTCTGTAAATTTGCATTTATGCTTGGGCATTTTTAAGTGAATTGCGAGAAGGCGGGATCTAAAGAAAAAGGCACAAAAACACAAATAATAGCACACAGACTACAAAAGCCGAATCCTGGCTGAACGCATTTTTAGGTCCAAAAAAGAGGACATGTACGGCAAAAAGAGGACATATGGTCACCATAGATAAACTGTATTATAAACTTTATGCAACTGTGATGTAGAGTTCATGAAACTGTAATTTGTTTTACATGTTGTGTAACTGTCATTTATAAAGTACATGTGATAAACTGTATTATAAACTTTATGCAACTGTGATGTAGAGTACATGCGATTGTAACTTGTTTTACATGTTGTGTAACTGTCATTTATAAAGTACATGTGATAAACTGTATTTTAAACTTTATGCAACTGTAATTTAAAAAGTATGTGATTAACTGCAATTTATTATAAACTTCATGTAACTGTACTTTATTATAAACTTCATGTAACTGTACTTTATTATAAGTCCCCCTAGCATGTTTGTTTGCCCTCTTATGGACCCAGTAAATCAGACACACTTAATTCACTAAATAGAATAGGATTAAGTGGTTGTATAACAGACACTGAATGAATGAATAAACTTTATGTAACTGTAATTTAAAGTACGTGAGACTTTTAACATAACATCTTTTACAGTGTATGTAAAAAATTATATGCATACATTATAAATTACATTTATTTATATTTTGTAACAGCTTAATCACAATAGGTTGGGGTCCCAAAAACATTTGATACAAGGGAATAACCCCACCCTGAACAGACTGCCAGTCCATCGCATGGCATATTTCACTGGAGTAATTGAAGGAAACCAATCCAGGCACTGGAAGAACATTTCTGCTTATGCTCTCCAGTGACTAAAGACAGTTTAAAACTCACCCAGAAACATATAACTTTATGGCACCCTCACTGTTTATTCTGTAACGACTTTTTGAAACTTTTTAGAATTTCATGTGTGTCCTTGATACATTTGTATGGATACAGATCAGATTTGTATGGATACTAGCATTGAGCTATCACTTAAAAGACCATATCCATTTAAAATGATTCCTAACGGCATTTTGAAACTCCTTAGAACATCCCGTGTGTCCTTGATACAGTTGTGTTGATACAGAATGTGTCTGTTACATCAAAAGCTGTGCTTGAACTTTTGTTTCTCAGCATTCCATAAAGTCTTGATACATTAGCAAAGTGTCCGACCCACTTTCAGAGACTGCTTACAGCCTAATCTAGTCTAATATCTGGGCATTTGCGACCCTTGTGTATAAAATCAGTTTTAAAGCTTGCTATAAGTGAGATTAAGCAGCGTATAAACTGAAGCACATGGACTAGCCTGAGAGAATTAAAGAGTGGCACGCTTCCTGCTCAGGTCAGCTGACTCAAACATGCGGAACAACTAAATAAGAAACATTAGCTGCGGACAGGCTGCGATTTCAAAAGTTACGTTAAAGGAGCCCAAAGCTAAAGTTTTAACGATTCAAATAAAAGAGAGGAATTCATGTTTTTCAGTGTGTGATTATTCAGTAATCTGGAATGGCGTACAGTGAGTCACTGGTTGTTGTGAATGGGACTCAGGTGAGTAGAAGCGTTAAATACACGCATCATTTACACGTGTGCGTTTCATGTTGATTCATTTTGTGCATGATCACACATTATGTGTTAAACTCTCAATGGTTTCACAGTACGTTTAATACTATGAAGGAATAAAGAGTCATGCTATGTGGTTAGTTTGTATAATGAGTTTCAGGTGCAGGTGAGTTTGCAGGTACTACACCAAGAACGTCCAATACGGTTTCAGGTTGAGTTTTAAGAAGCAAACATAACATTGGTACACTTACATGGACTTAATATGCAGTTTTGTTAGACTTAAACATATATTTATTAACAAATAAAACAAAGACAGACAAAGAAAAACGTGTTTCTAGCAAATTAGTCCCTTGTAAGGTTTCATTACCATTTTCATCACCATTGACATTAATTTAAGGTATTAATCTACACTTTAATTATTGCATCACATTTGTTTTTTTTCCTCTTTTGTTCTATCACATCACTAGGATGCTCTATATGATTCATGTTTATGGAACCAGCTGAGATGACTTGTGCTTGGTCACATGGTGCATTATCATGCTGGAAGCAGCCATTGAAAGATGGGCAAGTTATAGCATAAAATGATGCACATGGCCAGCAACAATAATTAGAGAGGTTATAGCATTAAAATCTTGATCTTAGTTTGTATAATGAGTTTCAGGTGCAGGTGAGTTTGCAGGTACTACACCAAGAACGTCCAGTACGGTTTCAGGTTGAGTTAACATAACATTGGTACACTTACATGCACTTAATATGCAGTTTTGTTAGACCTCAACATATATTTATTAACAAATAAAATAATGAGAGACAAAGGAAAACCAGCATATAAATATAAATATATAACCAGCATTTCTTGTGAGGTTTTATTTTCTTAAACCCCCTTAGCTCTTAGGACAGCCTCATTTTATATGCCATTGATTTATATAAATATTGATTTAAGGTATTAATCTACACTTTAATTATTGCATCACATTTGTTAGCTGAACATTTTTGCTGCTCCTCTTTTGTTCTACCACATTACAAAGATGCTCTATTGGATTCAGATCTGGTGACCAAAAGCACTGTTGTACACTTTGGTTACATTAATGACAGAAACGGTAGTTACTGGTTAAACAAGATTCATCAGTTCAAGTCTTTAATGTCAAACACAGTCATGGCCAATTTAGTATCTCCAATTCACCTCACTTGCATGTCTTTGGACTGTGGGAGGAAACCTGACCTCCCAGAGGAAACCCACGCAGACACGGGGAGAACACGCAAACTCCACACAGAAAGGACCCAGACCGCTCCACCTGGGAATTGAACCCTTCTTGCTGTGAGGCGACAGTGCTACCCACTGACCCACTGTGCTGCCCCAGTCTCTTATAAGGTTTCATTTTTTTCAAACCCTCTTTGCTCTTAGGACAGCCTAATTTTTATGCCATTGATTCCACAAGGTGTTGTAAATATTGATTTAAGGTATTAATCTACATCTTAATTATTATATCACATTTGTTAGCTGAACATTTTTGCTGCTCCTCTTGTTCTACCACATCACTAGGATGCTCTATATGATTCATGTTTATGGAACCAGCTGAGATGACTTGTGCTTGGTGACATGGTGCATTATCATGCTGGAAGCAGCCATTGAAAGATGGGGAAATTATAGCATAAAAGGATGCACATGGCCAGCAACAATAATTAGAGAGGTTATAGCACTTATACCCACTGACCCACCGTGCCGCCACAGTCTCTTATAAGGTTTCATTTTTTTCCAACCCCCTTTGCTCTTAGGACAGCCTCATTTTTATACCATTGATTTCACAAGTGTTGCTCAGTTAGCCTGATGTACCAAAAATAGTGTGGGATTTTTTTATTGTCACAACGTTGGTTGGATTTATGCTGTTTAAGCCAAATTCTGAATCATCCCATCTCTGTTACGATAAAAAATTAGATTAATTAGACCCAAGTGATGAGGTTTTTAACTGTCTAGTTTCAGTGAGCTGCATATAACCTCAAGGCATGCAGTGGGGCCAAAAAGTATTTAGTCAGCCACTGATTGTGCAGGTTCTCCTACTTAGAAAGATGAGAGAGGTCTGTAATTTTCATCATAGGTACACTTCAACTATGAGAGACAAAATGAGAAAAAAAAATCCAAGAAATCACATTGTTGGATTTGTAAAGAATTTATTTGTAAATTATGGTGGAAAATAAGTATTTGGTCAATAACAAAAGTTCAACTCAATACTTTGTAACATAACCTTTGTTGGCAATGACAGAGGTCAAACGTTTCCTGTAAGTCTTCACCAGGTTTGCACACACTGTAGCTGGTATTTTGGCCCATTCCTCCATGCAGATCTCCTCTAGAGCAGTGATGTCGCTGGGCAACACAGACTCCACAAATTTTCTATGGGGTTGAGGTCTGAGACTGGCTAGGCCACTCCAGGACCTTGAAATGCTTTTTACGGAGCCACTCCTTCATTGCCCGAGCGGTGTGTTTGGGATCATTGTCATGCTGGAAGACCCAGCCACGTTCCATCTTCAATGCTCTCACTGATGGAAGGAGGTTTTGGCTTAAAATCTCACGATACATGGCCCCGTTCATTCTTCCCTTAACACGGATCAGTCGTCCTGTCCCCTTTGCAGAAAAACAGCCCCAAAGCATGATGTTTCCACCCCCATGCTTCACAGTAGGTATGGTGTTCTTGGGTTCTTCTTCTTCCTCCAAACACGACGAGTTGAGTTTTTACCAAAAAGTTCCATTTTGGTTTCATCTGACCACATGATATTCTCCCAATCCTCTTCTGGATCATCCATATGCTCTCTGGCAAACTTCAGACGGGCCTGGACATGTACTGGCTTAAGCAGGGGGACACACCTGGCACTGCAGGCGAAGTGTGTTACTGATGGTAGCCTTTGTTACTTTGGTCCCAGCTCTCTGCAGGTCATTCATCAGGTCCCTCCGCGTAGTTCTGGGATTTTTGCTCACCGTTCTCATGATCATTTTGACCCCACGGGATGAGATCTTGACCCCAAGGGAGGTTATTAATGGTCTTGTATGTCTTCCATTTTCTTAAAATTGCTCCCACAGTTGATTTATTCACACCAACCTGCTTGCCTATTGTAGATTCACTCTTCCCAGCCTGGTGCAGGTCTACGATTTTCTTTCTGGTGTCCTTCGACAGCTCTTTGGTCTTGGCCATGGTTGAGTTTGGAGTCTGACTGTTTGAGGCTGTGGACAGGTGTCTTTTATACAGATAACGAGGTCAAACAGGTGCCATTAATACAGGTAACGAGTGGAGGACAGAAGAGCTTCTTAAAGAAGAAGTTACAGGTCTGTGAGAGCCAGAAATCTTGCTTGTTTAATTAAAAAAAAAATCTTTAAAAATCCTACAATGTGATTTCCTGGATTTAGTTTTTTCTCATTTTGTCTCTCATAGTTGAAGTGTACCTATGATGAAAATTACAGACCTCTCTCATTTTTTTTAAGTAGGAGAACCTGCACAATCAGTGGCTGACTAAATACTTTTTGACCCCACTGTATGGGATACAACAGAGCAGGGAAAAAGAGAACATTGGGTTCAAATTCTATTTGTCAAGAACAGGAAGCTGAGGTTACATTGGTCAGAGGTTTACCAAAACTGGACAGTTTAAGAATGGGGAAAAGTTTATTGCTGGTCTAATAAGAGAGTCATAATTTGTCATAAACAACATTAAACCAAATTCCCCAATATGCTTTGTGTCAGTAGTTCAGGCTTTTAATGGTGTTATAGTGGGGTGGAAAGTAATTTTCTGGACCCTAATTTGACCCTTTAATATCTCTTTTAAAGCATAGTTTCTGCATACTGTTACTGATCATGTGCATCCATTTATAATGGTTACTTCCTGCATGATATTGCAGCATGTCATCCCAAATGGGTTTCAATCATGAAAAAGTGTTCATTGTGCATCAGTGGCCTCCCCAGTTACCAGATTTGAATTAAGTACAGCACATGTGATGCAGAAACATGGGAAAATCACAAAAGGAATGTTTAGCTAAAATAATCTCAATACATTTGTAATACATTCATATTAAAATGTAAAATCTCTGGCACAAAGAATGTTGGTTGTTTTAGGAGCAATTAACTTAAAAAAAAAAAAACGTTAGTGGCCCACTAGGGAAAATCTTTCAAGGGCTTCCCAAGATCGCTTGTCCACACCAAGATCAATGACATACTGCTCACCCTTACCAATTGTAAAATATATAAAATACAGCTGGACTTTTACAGGTATAAAAATAACATGTATTTTCCTAATTTTATATGGAAATGCACATTGTCTTACACATATTAACAAATTCAATTAAGTATAATGTATCTGGGAGTGTCAAAGTAATCTGGCAATATGATTTATGATACCATCTTGCAAACAAAGTACATTTGTCTAAAAAATGTGGGTGTTGTCAGGTGTTTTCCCATTTACTTACTTTATCCTGGTCAGGGTCATGGTGGGTCCGATTCATTGAGCAAAAGGCAGAAAGCATCCCAGAAAAGTCAACAGTCCATCATAGGGCAGACACACACACTGGGCAGTTTAGTAGCTATGGTTGGCCTGACTGCAGATGTTTTCTTTGTATTTTTTATTAGTTAAATGAAGTTCAAGTAATTTTAACAAATTACAGTTTTTTTAAGCATTTTTAGAAAGTCTCCCAACTTTTTTGGAATGGGGTTTGTACATAATGTGCATGATAAATTATTTTCACCTAAAATTAAATATTACAGTGTGATGTTTTTAGCTTTATTCCCACCAATACTTATTCCCTCAATCTGCCACTCTGTCTTTTTATTTCTGAATTGAAGGTGTGTTTCATTGGACATGATTGTGAGGACATCCCAGAGTTTCTTGCAGCTGAATACGGAGATTTTGCAAAACGCCTCGATCTCAGCTTTAATCGATTAAGGTAAGGTGTTTATAATACAATCACATGAACCTGATAAACCTATGCATTACAATGAGTCCTGCTGGGTAGTTATATTTTTGCACATAGTTTAAAATAGTTTGCATTTGTAATAAAAGAACAGTGTTTGACTTCTTGTCTAAGCACTTGGATGCTCATGTTTGGCTGAGAAGCTGAATAAGCTGCTTTTATATTAGCATCTTTCTAGAGTCTCTGTTTAGAGTTTGTGGTTTCTACGTTGTCTGCAATACTTCATGTTTTGTTTATTGCTCTGCTATTACATAACTACTGTGTTTAACAGTTTGGAAATGCAGTTCTGTTGCATAAATGGGTTTTAAAACTCTTGCTGAAACAACTGACTATGTTTGTAACATCCTCTTCATGCAGTTTATGTAGTTTTGCTGTTTACGTATGGGCAGGTCCTGCATTTTGGATGTGATATTAAACGTATTGTGTTAAAACCCTTAGCGCGTCCACGTATTTAGCATTAACTAAACTCTTTGCTTATCTGGTCAAATAGCGTTTTAGACTTATATTTAAGAATAAGATGGACACATTCATTTTACAGTTATAGAAAATTTAATCAGAACTATAAATGTGGCATATTGTCCTAATGCTGTTTTTATTTTTTTAAGTACATAAGTTCTTTATTATTGTTCATAGGAACAGACACTTCATCCTTGGAGAAGATATTATTTAAAACATTATTTTATAATCTTAATAGAGTAAGACCTTAGTTGAGTAAAACATTCAGTAAAATGGTCTTGTCTTATGTTTCCTGTTGTCCAAAGTAGTATTTACCACTATGTGTGAAAATGACAGCAGCGTCACAGGATATGCAACATTTGAGTCGCTGTACCTACTGCACTTGCAGACACATTTTTGCATTAAGTGCAATTTAATATCAGCGTTCTGTGCATTATGTGGTTCGGAATGTCATCAAGATATCAAAGGGCCTGGGCTCTAAATCGGCACGCTGTGGCTGTATGAAAGGTCTGATCAATAAACGTGACATATTAATGCCGAGCAAATAGAATAAAAGATTCCTTTGACAGGATATGAAAAAGCACCTTGTGTCAGGCGGGGAGGGGAATGCCATTTCAGCCGCAGGACTAGCAAAGTTGATCTGACAACTAAAAGAGAAGAGATGATGGTTATAAGGTGCTTTTGTTTCAGACTTCTTTTCTTGACCTGTCAGGCCTTGAGAGACTCTGAATGGGCCTCTCTTTGTCATGTGAAAATTGTCATCTTGAGGCAGTTATCTGTGCTGAAAATAGGAATTCTTTCATTTAATTGATTTGCTCTGCGCTTAAGACTGTCAGATTAATAATTGTTAAATCCAGTGTGTGTCGTGCAAAATATGCACTTATTAGTGCATTAATATTTCTGATACATTTGTGTGTGGCATACCAGCATTGGGTAAAATCTGAGTCTATTTCTGCTAATGATATTAAAGACACAGTGCTTAGGCATAAAATGTTTTATAGTTTGCATTTGGTCACAGTATGTTCATAATATGTTAAAGCCAGATTCATTGGTGAGCTGAATAATCATTATACCAAATAAGCTGATAATATACAAGTTATGACACTGTGTAGATAGTATAGTGGACAGTTAGCATTTAAAAAAAAAATACACTTGAATTAACACTGCCTCTTATTTAATTAATAATGATAACATAGATGATTAAATGCTACTGCTGTGTCTTAAACTTCATACTACATAATACAGTATATAGTGGTATAGGTGTGGTGCTTTAATTTGACATACTACTTACCAGGTGATATGCAGTTGGGGATGAAGCCTTTTTAAAGGATGCATCAAACAAGATTACTCTAGTTTAAGTAGACAGCAGTCCAAGAACACACATCTGCTGTTATTATTATTATATTTTTTAAATAAGAAATAAATGAGTGTTAGTAAGTACGTTAGTTCTTAGCTTAAGTGCCTAGTAAAGAGGTGGGTTTTTAATCATCTTTTGAAGACACTGAGAGTCAGATGTTCAGACAGACAGAGGAAGCTCATTCCACCAGTTGGGTGCTAGTACAGAAAAGAGTCTCGATGCTCGTCTTCCCCGAGTTCCGGGTGGAGGATCAAGACAAGCAAGATTAGAGGCTCGAAGATTGCGTGGTACAGAGCGAGGTGTGATGAGTTCTCTAAGGTAGCTTGGGGCCGGTCCATTTTTGGCTTTGTAGGCGAGCATCAGTGTTTTAAACTGAATGCAAACAGCTATAGGAAGCCAGTGAAGAGAACGCAGCAGTGGGGTGATGTGGCAGCGATTAGGTTGGTTGAAAACCAGGCGAGCAGCTGCATTATACAGAAGCCTTGAATACCCTTGAAATGTAAGGGTATTCAGAATAGGGTTTTGGAGTTATTATGCGACACAATTTTGGGGGCACACAAAGTTTTACTCTGCAGTGTAGAACGTACACTACAAGGCCGAAGAATGAGAATGCGCCTACCTAAATTCATCATGTGCTGTTTGAACATGCTTATCCAGAACCATGTGTATCCTATATATGAATGCCGCTAATTCTAAAGTTTGTTTTTAGAGATTGCTTAGCTCTGTTTTAGATTTTTTGCACCTGTTAGCAATAGGTGTGGCTAAAATGCCAAAACCACAAGTTTGAAATGCTGTCCACACACTTTAGATACACTTTCAGTTTATTTTTCTTGAACTCAGCCCAAAAGAAAATGAGTAAAATGGCCTTTATGGGTTGAAGTTCACTGTGAAATGTGATTTGTCATAAGGAAGGTGAGCATGTGATCTAAATCAGGAACTGTGGCATGCAAACATGCTTTCAATAATGACTTGCTGAAGTGCAGACAGAGGCCTCTCAGTGCAAATGTAGTACTTGGACATCCTGCTCTCCAGCATGACTTTACAAATTATGAGAAAAACACACAGATGTTGGTAGCTTTCTTTATCATTGCCAGGGTCAACACAAGTTAATCAGAGCTTTCTGAAACCCTGGTCTAGGTTGTATGTCTTCTTTCATTTTCAGTTTGTACCGGTAAAGTGCTTTTGCTGTGTAAAATGTAATAAAAGAACAGTGTCTGAGTGTGTTCCTGTTAAAATGCAGGCAATATCACATTCACTATCAGAATGTTTCACATGATTCTGTTTATCACAGGTTAACATTAAATCAGTGTGATTTTTCAGGCTGCACCCATCCAGAGCAAACGTGGATAGAGTTAGGAGTTGAATGACTTGAGAGCTAATCCCAAGACGGGTTTAGGGAGCAATCTGTCATATATCTACAGCCTGGCCATGAACTGTTGTCAGATTGTTCCATCTGTTGGTAGATGTGCAGGATGCTGTAGGTTATTGAAAATAGATCTTGTTTTCTTGTCTGGTTCTCTTCATATGATCTGCAAACAGGATGTGCTTCATTCATAAAGGCTCAATAGCCTCACTGTCATCAGAGCTTCTGCATACGCTCTGCACAAATGTATTCCAGGATCAACATGGAAACTTCTTATGCTTGGGGAATATTCACTGTAGCAATTTTTCTGTGGTTAAAGTCTGTTTGATGGCAGGGACCAGTTAAAATAAATATCGTTTAGCATTTCAAAATTCAGTTATAAGTTAAATATTAGATACCAGACTGACATGTGGTAGATGTGTCCTTAAGTTGGGATAGTAATGTAATTTTAATAACTGTCATTCCTGGTGGATGGAATTATCCAGAAGGTTAATATATAATATTGTGTTGCATTATAGCTAAGAATTATAGCAGCCTATAGGTTGAAATTGTACTGATATAAATACAATCTAGACTTTAGATTTAGTGTCTAATATTAAGTAATTACAGTACTTTATTTTTATTTATAACATTATATAATATTTTACTTTAAAATGGTCCTAATTTCTGATATTTCAGAGCTCAGATTTAACCATTTTTTCATTTATATTTATATATTTAAATTTCAAACATAAAATACACAAACATGTATGTATAACCTAAATTTAACCTAAAAGTACATTGAAAGCGTGCTTCCATCACAGTTTTACTTTGGACTAAGTGTGAATCTTTCTTTGAGGAGGCTTTGTGAACAGACTTTCTAAAATGTTGATGTTACTCTCTACATATGTTCAATAGTAAACTTATAATAGAGAAAGATTAAATAAATGTTAACTGAATGGCACATTTCTATAAAAAGATTAGAAACTTGTGATTAAAATTTATTTGGCCATTTAGATTATTGATACGTTATCATCCCCATGGCATAAAACTGTGGCACTCTAGATTTTCATAGGTTTTTTTTGTGGTATGAGGGGAAAAAAACTTCTCATAAAAAAAACAACAAATGTGGCTCTGGTTTGGTGTATGTTGTATAGTGTGTTTTAGTTTTATTTTGTCCCACTAAAGCTTTTATGGAGAGCCTGTTAACAATCAGTGTTGGTCCTCAATCAAATTAAAACAGCACAGTAACAAGTAGCACATTATTGGCCCATTACACTATTATCTTATTCATATTTTATGTTTTATTTTATTTCCTCTCCTGCTAGTTAAAATCATTAAGACTTTTTGATTTTTAATGTGGCAGCTGTTAAAATATTTTTGTAAAGAAATGTATAACTTCAATAAGAGTCTGAAAACATGAAGAATCTACAAATGAAAAGAAATTGAAATCAGGATTGAATTAAAATTCTGTAAAATCTCTGGTCTGCATGTTGTAAAAAACATCTACAGTGAATTCTGCTAGTTTCTGTTCTTTTTTTAAACAATGCATATAATTTCTACTGGGTTTTAAATTGGGGTATGGCTACAGGTGTAACTATATAGGACTTGAAAGCTGGATAACAAGAGTTATTCAATAAATCACTTGTATGAGCAGATTCTTCTAACAAAATTAGATATAAATGTACTTACAGCTTTAACCTTTTAGATCACACAGCTACATGTGTATACAGTAAGCACCTAGCATTTTAGTTAAAGGGGTGAGCCAGTTTGGAATTGTGTTCTTGATTCTTACCCTATACTATGGTGTAATAAATTCAAAACATAGATTAGATTGTCTGAAACATTTTTTTCAGGTTGTAGGTCTTGGAAAGGTTTGTCTTGATAGCATTTGAGATCAGCGAAAGAGCATGCAATGTACAACAAGAAAGTACAGTGTTTGCATAGTTGATACAATATATTTTTTAACACCAACCTAATGTTATTACAAAAAAATATAAAACATGACGTTAACATCCTAATAAACAAACAAACAAACAAAAGAAATATACTTTTAAAAATACAGATTAAATCTAGACAGATATACATTTATAGATTTTAAGTTCAATAAAGTAAATTTCTTTGGGATTTTCAGCAAATTTTCCAAGTCATCTGAAGTACTACTGGGTCAGCGTGAAGTACCACCAGTAGTATTTGTATCCTTTACTGGTTTGGGACATTCATACAAATACTATACACTTGTTCTAGTATTTACTTACAATGTAAGGGCTCTTTCTACATTTTTATTATGTTCTATCATTTAGATATACTCCAGTCATAAAGCTTTTTCAGTGTAATGACTAATCAAGTGTGCAAACTTACATTTTACAACATAAATCGCTTTAATTGTCAGATGTCACAATAAGATGTATGTACTCTGATTAAACGAAAATAAGGGGACAAAATGTGTTGTCTGGGTACACTGAAAAATGAAATAAAACCTGGTATGAATTGTCAGCCATGTCAGTTTCTATTTATTGCTGAAAGACATTATGGTTTTACTCGGCAGCTGAAGCCTCATACTGTCTCTGTATGTACATTATACATCTTAAACCTTTGCGCGTTGTCATCAAAAGACTTCTGCTAATTGACAAATGAAAATCAATTACATGGAGTGTTTTCCTCTCTATCAAAACTAGGTGAAGTTTTTTATTTGATGGCCCTATTATTGGCGTGCGCTGGTATAAGAAAAATGAGAAGTGACAAAAGAAGAAGGCTCTGTCACTGTCCTGTGGGTATGTTCAATCTGCAATGATACCGGCATGCAGATAAAATGTCAGTTAAAGGAGTACGAGGGGGAGAAACTGTCGGAATGAGGTCTTCAAATCACTTAACTCTGAGAGGGAGTGGAAATTGATGCTTGTGCAGAAATGAAAATGTTCCATATCTGATCTATCAAGCTTATTTAGCACTAATATTTAGAATCAGCCTAGACTGTCTGGCTTGTATTAGGAAATATGCAACGTTTTTTTAAAGCCTAACTGGTTTGTAAGACAGCATCTTTTAGTGTGACTATAATATATGCATTTTCATCTGGAGCATTGCTTTTATAAATCAGCTAGGCAATGATAAAACACATTTAATTTATCTGAACAAATTGTGCTGCAGTGATTTCTTTCTAGAAGTGATGCGCTGACAGGGACTTTAATAATAATGATATGGAGGGACTCTCTTAGATGCATTATGTTTGACAAGTTTGTTCCTGACTGTTTTATTAACAGAACATTTGAATGTATTTTGTTTGTGGTGGTAGGGCTTCTGTTATATGACCATTTAAAGTGTGACCTGTTTTCTGTTAAAATGCTTTGTATTAAAAAAGAAAACAAGAAAATAAAGCAGGAATAGACAGTAAACATTGCATTTGTCTGACCATCCAGTACCAGCCTTTATTGAAAAAGATAACTGCCAGTGAAAGAGCGCTTTTCCGCAATTTTTACACTAAATGAAAAATCTGAATTTTTACAAATACATTTGTATTGTTGCAGGAAAGATTTAGTCTTACAAAACATTTCCTCTAAATTCATGTATAACAAGTGCATTGTGATTGAGCAAACGTGCCCAGGGTTTTCACTTGCTTCACCACAAAATTAGATATTTTACTGGCACTTCTGTTGCAAATATGATCAGTTAATTTGAAATAAAAATTATTTCATTTAATTAAGAATCATAATGAACTATTATCAAAATTAAATAGCAGACAAATTATTAATTAAAGATTTTTAGCTAAACACATTGTTAACAGGTGTAACAAGTGAATTATTTGAAATAAATTATATGCTTTCAACCATGGCAACTGTTTGGGAAGACTAAGTTTTATTTTCTAGCATCCCTGTGCACAAAGCCATCTCCATCCTTTGGGATGAATTGGAATGTAGATTTTAAAATAGGCCTTTTTGTCTAACATTAGTGCCTGACCTCACAAATGCTTTTTTTCTGGGTGGGCACACAGTTCTATAGAAAAATCCACTTTAATAATAATAATAATAATAATAATACAAATATTAATAATAATAATAATAATAACTTAAATAGCACAGAAATCACTTAATCTTTAACAACCCCATAAAGTACTGTTTTTTTTAAAACCTCACTTCATTATTTCTCCTATCATTATAGATGCTTACTTATTATTATTATTAATGAAGTGTAGTGCTTCTTTAGCACACGATGTTGTTTGCTTGTTTACCTAGCTTTTATTAAAACCAGAACTGTTCTTCATGTGCTTTGGGCAGAGAGAATTGCTGTACAGATTCCAAAACAGCCAGTCCAAGCAACAAGAGCAAAAGATCTGTCCCACTAGATTAGTTTTAAAAAGTTTTTGCAGACAAGCCATGCACTCTTGGTTTGGGTAAGATTATTTATCTTTTATCTGATAGAACATGATGTAGCCAAATTAAAGCAATATGGCTTTCATTGTGAGCCTAGCTCTTTTACTCCTGGTCATACTGGCAGGAATAAAACACACTTACCAGTATTTACTTATTGTTTTGTAGTGTGATTCTATCCCTGAGCAAGTCATTTTAAATCATAATAAAATCATTTATATATATATCATTTATTTATATATATATATATATATATATATATATATACTGTGTATATATATATATATATATATACATATATATGTGTATATATACGTGTATATATATATATATATATATATATATATATATATATATATATATATATATATATATATAGATAATGTTCCAGAAATTCCTTTTATAAGCATTCTATATATTTTCAGTAAAAGTACAAGAGCATGTAAATATAATATTAAATAATGGCTAACAGTATGTGTAAAGCCCGACCGTGACCTTGTGTGTGTATCTGTACATATGGTATTTTGTGTGGTGTTTTGTCACAGGATGATCATAGCTCGACCATTTTATACTGTAACACTCTTAAAGTTAAGGCTGACCTTTTGATAACCCTAGGATCACTTGCAGCTGAAATGGTAAAAGATTATTTTCTTATATTGCCCTGTAACATTTTATAACATTTTAAATTGATAAAACTGACTTTTGTGGTTGGATTAATAAATTGGCCCAGTAAACATCACCTATAACTAGAACCATCCAAGATAAGGTATCATTTACAAAAGATGTTTTTAACATTAGGGAGTTTGTATTTATGACTCCTTCATGACTGTTTTGCAGAAATGTCCAACTATCTAGTACCTTCTTCAGCTGTTAAATCATAAGACTTTATGAAGTCACTAAAACATGTAAAGCTCCAGAGTATTCGCCATGTAATATAACTTTAAAAAAAGTTATATTTTCCACATGTTAATACTGTCCATTATAGTGAACTCTGAATGTCAGTATAAGCGCGAGTAAATATGATAGTAAAAAGTGTTTCTTAAATAAGACTACATTTATTTATTCTTGTGAGTTGAATTACTATTATATTAAGTTGTAACAGCCTTGTATGCATAATTCCAGATAATTCCAGTGGGATTAAAGCACAACATAGCATGTCTGAGGATAAGTGGCGAGACAAAACTTGAGGAAAGCTTAAGTAATGAGGATAATGGTTTAATGTGGGAATTACTATTGGTATGAGCATTTCTAAATGTGTTGAAGTATGACAAATAATTGAGTAGTTGAATCCAGAAAATTCCTAGTTAATAAAAGACTACATAGCACTATAGATCTCCAGGGGAGTAGATCTTACCCTGCTTGCTCCATCTCTGTGGTGTACTTTCCTCAAACAATATAGTGTAAATCATTGTTTTTATTGTAACAATGAACCAAAAGACCCCCAATAGCAAAATAATTCTCTAAATCACTGTCAGCATTTCCGCCTGCCAAATATTCTCTGTGCCCAGCAAATCTTTCGCTGTTGGTGTAGAATAGATCTAAACTTCTTTATGTTCTCTTTTTTTTGTTTCAATTAAATATATATTGGGCTGGAATGCCATTCGTTTTATAACTGCATCCCATTTTTTATTGTATATTCCTGAAGTGATGGTGTGCCTGTGACACAGTGATTTACAGGCCTTCAGTTTTCTGTGGCAGGGCTTTAGAGAGGAGAGCTGATGCGCAGCCAATGCTTTGGAAGGGTAGAATAAAAGCTGACATTTTATTGGCTTTAAGGAAAAGAGAATAGGAAAGCCAGTCACACACAGGAGAGTAATAGTTTCAGTGCTTTCACTGCTTTCACTGTTTTCGGTTTGCCAGCTGTCAGTGAAGCTCTCGGAAGAAAGGAGAAATTTATTGGGTATTATTTAGAAACATGTCAGTGGTAATGACTGTAGTTATGATTTCAATTATCACTCACTGGATATAGCTTAGTTTGCTGTGGTGGTGGTGGAGCTAACGTGAATCCTACGCCATTGTTTAAATATTTGGTGCCATACTAGTTGAATATTTTATGTTGACCACTTCTTTTATTTTATTTCCTTGCATTTGGCATGGAGTAAGGGCCTGGTTCCTCATGGATTGTTGAACCGTCAGCATTATGTAGTTCAAAGTCTTCCCAGGGATATATTTTTTTTCTCATGGACAGAAATCCAATTAGTTTTAGTACACAGTCTGGCTGAATGAAAAGCCTCTTAGGACCTACAATATGTTTTCTTAGCTCTTTAGCAAAAGAAGCCGTTTTACAGCCTGGCCCAAGCAGGCTAAACATGGCTGACACTCATTGATACAATTTTCCTCTTATGCATGTTTAAAAACTATTTAGACAATTTTCTCCAATAAAAAGTTATTTCAGAGGTCATTTGGATAACTTAGCATAACAACAGCAAAACTGGGTAATGCATGTTGCATGTGTGCTGAGTTTTACATCTCTGTTTAAAATCAAAGAGAACATTCACATTTTGGTTGTCTCCCAAATTACATACTGCTGTACTAAATAATATGTCAGTAGTATTATTAGAATTCTGACATCTTGCACAGTGTGATTTGGGACACAGCCAGGTTAGCAGGCTATCTTTCTACTATTAGTCAATTACAAATGGGTGAGGGCCTTAAAAACTTTCTTCTATTACCAGTATCTATTAACAGTTATTTGGGATTTGCTCCTCAGTAGCCTTTCTATTGGCCATATCATGTTCTCTGGCATCAATGAGTTTTGGCCACCCAACAACCTACTGGTGAATCGTGGCTTGTCCCTCCTTGGACCACTGTCTGTGATAATCACCACAATGACTGCCTGTGAACATCCCTTGCTGTTTCTATACTTAAACCCAGTCAGCTGTCAAAGTCACTCAGGCGTCTATACTGCTGCATTCAACACAAGTACTATGAGTAACTACTATCAGCCAGACATCTAATATACATCTGACTGTGACATGCACAATTATTACAAAATAGGCATTGCCATGCTCATTTTTAGGGCCAATCCTAATGTTTTGGCCCAATAGCCAATGCTCTTGTGCACAAACCAAGGTCCAGACATGGGTTGATGACTGGTGTGAAAGAACTCCAGTGGCCTACATAAAGCCCTGACCTCAACTCCACTAGACACTTTTGGGATGATTTAGGGTGTTCATTGCAAGCTAGGCCTTTTTCAACATCAAGGCCTGACCTTACACATTCTAACCCTCACTCCAAAATCTAATATAAAGCCTTTGCAGAAATGTGAAGGCTGTTATAGCTGGACAGGAGGGTGTAGGGAACTACAAGTACACATGGTTTTGGAATGGAATGTCCAACAGGCTCATGGTCAGGTGTTCACATCTATTTGAACATGTATGCTCTTTTCCACTGCAACTCGAACTGTAACCATGCAAAATCCGGTTCCCCCTTTTGACCATGGACTAAGCTGACTAAAGCAGCCATATGGGCAGGGCAAAAAACAGTGCAAGAATGGAACTGGAGTTAGACAATACAACGGCCTCAACAGATTTTATTAAAACGATGTTGTGAAAAACAAATGCTATAACAGTCATAGCGGGGCAAACCAAAAACTCTCCTGTAGTTGCTACTGATATTGCTTATGACTACTATGACCTATTTGCTCTCAGCATCTGGTGGAGAATGTGGGCAAAGCCTCAACTTTAGCAAACTCTTTATACTTTTATGAGTACTCTTGTGAATTACAGCATGGATAGTTCATGATTTGAATGTGTACCATATTGTACTTTAGGGTACCATGCAATGGGAAATAGAATATACGTAGTGTACCAGGTGGGCTAACTCAGTTATGTTATTCTAGTTGACCTTCAAATCTCTTATCAAATAAATACTTATAGAAGTATTAAGTCTTAAAATTGTTTATATGCATACCTGACCAGTGCTATTTGAATTCATTTCTCAGTGAGTGCTAAAATAAAAGCTGTGATTGGCACTCTATTTGCCAGCACCATCACAGTGTTGAGTGAGAGGAGTACTAAGCCTAAATCTCTGTTAGTCCGTGGATCACTTCCAGCTTATGTCCACTTTCATGCAGTGATCTCGTTGATTAATGATGTAAGCAACTCTGAGGTATGGAACTTATTAGTAGTTTGATGCGAACAGGGTCTGCCATTCTTTAACTTTTCTTGGACGCTTCCCAAAAGGAGAAAACATTTTTTTTAGCAGTTTGGAAATAGAACAAAGGAGTTTCCCCTCAATGTTGCCCTCTGTGTGTGCTTGCCTCATGACACTTTGTCTCCCACAGCCTCTCCTGGGGAGACGGCCCTGAAAAGTGAAGACAGATCCACAGGCTTTATCGTGCCAAGACTTGAGAGGATGATTGTAGCCCCTTCCTGTGTTTTCAACTTTGGGTGCAATTTTTCTAACAGACGATATGATAAACGTCTACGCTGTGTGAATTTATCCCACCACTAGAAAGCACCCCATGAACCCTGTCATTAGAAATTTACTCTTCCAAACACTCGTCATTATTGGAAAATATTTGCTAGAACATTTTGATTATAGATGGTGCCCAGAATAATAAGTCAGGCCTCTGTGTTTTGACTGCTGCTAAGCAGTGACGTGCCACCTGCAGAGTGATGAACTAGAGGGTACCGGCCAAATCGCTTGCTTTGCAAACGTGCACTGGTCTAGAAGAGGAGCGCATTTTCCTCCTGTGCAGAAGACCATAGAGGGTTTAAACAGCTGCTGCAGATTTTAAACACAGCTGCAGCACATTTCCCCTTGCACATTTCAGAATCACTCAGTGTTTTTTTTTTTAACCTAGCAAAGCACTCTACCTTTTTTTTTACTGAGCTTCCAATTACAGCATTCCTTTACAGTACTGTACAGTGTCTGAAAATAAAAGACTTGTATTGTTCCCGGTGTTACTGTAGATGTAAACTTTTTTAAAAAATTACTTAGGTATTTATTTAGATGTTTTTAATTTCTGTTTGTTAGTTTTGTGTTTTTTTTTCTTTTATTACTTGCAGATTACTAGTTTAAATTATTGGTTTCTGTTTTTATATTACTTTTTATTACTAATTTAAATTAATAGTTTTATATTATAGTGATATTTTTTAGATTTTAGATGTTTCTATATTACTTTTTTAGATTTTAGATGTGTCTATTGTGGGCTATATTACTTCATGTCTTTTTATATGATATTTATTTTAGTTTTGATAGATGTGTTTTTGTGTTTTTTTTATTTATTTATTTTCCCCCCATTTCTATTAGTTTTGGGTGTACTTGGTACCAGTATTTGTAGGCTCCCATAACCCAGACCAGGATAATATATTGTATTTAATTAGGATTTTTAAAGTCATGTTTTACACACTTTGGTTACATTCATGACAGAACAGGTTATTACTCGATACACAAGGTTCATCAGTAAAAGTTTCATGTCAAACACAGTCATGGACAAATTTGTCTTTGGACTGTGTGAGGAAACCGGAGCTCCCGGAGGAAACCCACACAGGGACCAGTGAAGAAAAAAATCAAAAGCAGTAATATATCATTTATTATTCAAACTGAAAAAATTAATTACCACAATCAACTACAACTCAAGTCACTCAATAATATTATACAATGTATAGACAAATGTATGTGGACACCCGACCGTAAGTTTGCTGAACATGACATTTTAAAACCATAGGAATTAACTTCTGCTTTTCTGGGAAAGCTTTCCAAAATAGTTTGGAATGAGTCTGTGGGAGTTTGTGCCCATTTAGTCTAATTAGAATTTGTAATAGGCACAGATGTGGAACACCTAGGTCTAGCTTGAAATTGGTGGTGAAACTCATCCCATAAATGTTGAATGGTTGAGGTTAGGGCTTGGCGGGCCACTGGAGTCACTCTATGTTGAAACACGAGGGCAAAATCATGTTGGAACAGGATCAAATTAATTTTGCTTGCTTAACAAACACCTAAACTCAATCATTAGGAAAAATGTACATATATATATTAATACATAATGTAACACATACATTTTAAGGGGCAGTTGTAGCCTAGCGGTTAAGGTACTGGTTCAAACCCCACCATTTCCAGGTTGCCACTGTTGGGCCCTTGAGCGAGACCTTTAAATCTCAATTGCTTAGACTGTATACTGTAAGTCGCTTTGGATAAAAGTGGCTGCTAAATACCGAAAATGTAAATTGTAAGTTGGACATTTAACTTTTGATTTGCTAAAATGTATTTTGTCCATTATATTCTTTTATACTGTTTGTTTTCAAAAGCCTTTTTATTCATATGATACTTTGTGCAACGTTTCTATAATTGTTTCTGGTGTGTTGAGGTTTTGATGCATTTTTAGTGAATTTACTTTGTGTCAGTTGGATAAATCATTTTGTAAATAGATGGTTTTATGTTTATACAATAAGCAGAACTGTTTATTGTGCTCACTGCTTTGTGTTTTACTGTTTAAACATTCGCTGTGGTTTTAGGCACATTTCCCCCCTCGCTGCCTTTGGGTTTGAGAGAATAGTCATATTTTATGTCAGGACCAGAGGGTTTTGAGGGCCCACCTGTTAACTGTGGATAAGTTGAAGGCTTCAAAAACGCCTGGTGCTAAAGGATGAAGAGGAGGAGAAGGATAAAGAGGCATTGGGATATCCTCATGAGCATGCTCTTTACAGACAGACAGCCTCAGCCGGGCCTACACAGTCTGCACTCCTCTGATCTGACGAGCATTCGAGTGTCAAAAAAGATGAAAGCCTTTCAGGTGAAATCCCTTTACTGGCCCTGCTGTAGGAGGCCTCACTGGCACTACAGTAAAGCAGCAAACTTAACAGACCAGCGTTTGCTGTGTCTGTTTCTGTTTATGCTGGGTTTGAACCTAAGCACATGTTTAGAGTTTAGAGCGCACCGTGTACTCATCTGCTTAAATAGGGCCATGCTCAAACTAGAACAAAAGTTAATTATGTTAATAATATATTAATTAGGTGTCTTAGTTTATTAGAACTTTATTGCTTATGTAATATGAAGTTGGTTTTGTGTGTTTATAATTTATTTATTTATATATTATATTATTCATATATTTATATATTTCTGGTTACACAAGATTCATTAGTTCAAGTCTTTACTGTCAAACAGTCATAGACAATTTTGTATCTCCAGTTCACCATGCTTGCACGTCTTTGGACTGTGGGAGGAAACCGGAGCTCCTGGAGAAAACCCACACAGACACAGGGAGAACATGCAAACATAGAAAGGACCGGGACCGCTCCACCTGGGATTAAAGCGATGCAAATTTCACAATTGCAGTCAGACTCCAGACTGATGCAAAACAGCTTCCCTGTTATATATATATATATAAAGTCAACACTCAAAGCTCTGTTAATAGGATTGGATCAAAAATAACTATTGTGAGTAGATAATTGCTAAACAGTATGTTCACAGAATATCTGCTGTATTTTAACATTTCAGAATAGATATTGTCAGCATCATAATATAAACCCCTTAGTATCTTGCTGTAGCATTATATATCAGTAGCTACAAAGTGTGAAATGTCTTAAGTATGATTATTAAAAGTTTGTGTTCTAATGTAAGCAATAAGACATGATTAATAACACTTTGCCTAAAAATGCCTTCACACACATTTTTGTAAACTAAAAAACAAGCTGTCTGTGTCAAAAATGTCTACGCTTAGTTGTTGTATAGTGTTACGAGGTGGCAATCTTTTGCAAATTTTGCGTGAAACTTGAGTAAAATGCAGTGTGAGGACAAAAAGTAAATCAGACTTGTGCGCCCAGGTGACGCAGCAGAATATTCCGCTAGCACACCAGCACTGAGTTTGTGAACTCCTCGGTTCGAGACTCGGTGTTGCCACCGGTCGGCTGGGCGCCATCTAGCAGGCATAATTGGCAGTGCCTGCAGCAGATACTAATTGGCCACCATACCTGCAAGGTCGGGGCCTGACTATGTGTGGGTGGGTGGGTCTTCATACGCTGTGTAAGGACCCTGATTGGCGGAAGAGACATCTGTGCAGAAAGCAGGGGCGAGAAGAGGAGGTCTGTGCATGTGTCGGAAGAGGCATGTACAGCGATGTGCTCTCCTTGGATGCAATCTGGTATCTCTCAGCAGCCAAGACAATATTGAGTGTGCTAAATCGGGAGGAAAATGGGGAGAAAATGCATTAAAAAAAAAAAGTAAATTGGACTTAATGTTTAAATCTAGCTCATGTGCAATATTTTTTTGTTGGATGTTTCATTCCCAGAATCCTACAGTCTTTTATAGTGCACAATAGTACTTATTTTTTATCTTAGCAAATCATGCTATTAGCTTTTTCCTAAAACTAAAACAACTAAACTACAATAAAAACTAATTAATAAAACAGTTTTTTCCTAAATAACGAACTCACGTAAAAAATGAACTAAAATTAAACAAAGTAAAATATTCTAAACTGCTTTATATAGCCTACATTTAATTTCTGTGACACATTTTTAAGTGTAACCAAACCTTGACACATGCTAACAGGACTGTGTACGACCCTTTCATTTTTTTCTACAGACTATGATAACAGAACTTATGTTGTGATCCTTGTTGCCTGGAAAAGTGTTAAATTGTTTATTAGGATTGTACAGTAAGCTCAGACATGCATCAGGGTTGTTTTGAATTTCCATTTCTCATAAAACATGTAGCATGTGACTTTAGATAATAAGGGAACAAGGGCACTATTTGAAGGCCAGCTATGGTTATGTTTGTTTTTGTAGAAAGCCCCAGCACTGGTTTTTAGATGTTGCAGAGGCGTCTTGTGATGGTTGACTTAATGTCATTAAAATGTTCCACGGTCCTTCACAAGAGACACAGAGTGTTCTGACCAAGACACACATCTGCCTCTTGTCTATTGAATATGACTCTTTATCCTCAACTATCCTCTTTAGTTCTAGATTGGAGATGACATGTGGAATGCTAACTATCCTTAAATAGAGGCCTTATATTTGTATCTCAGAACCCTCAGATGAAAGGTTTACAACTTAGTGGCTTATTTGCTTTTTTTCTGGGTACATCTCATAGGGACATCTTTACTAGAGTTCTATGTGAGAAAACATGTGTTGTACTTAACTTCAATGTGACATCTCTGTAAATCTCACTGTACGTATAGCTATTGTGTTTAAGGATGAAGCCTATAGTTACTTAGTTACTTGCAGTGTGTCTGGTAGTAGATATGTAGAAACATAACATAATAAATAAAAAAAATTTGATTTATTATGTCGTAGTGTATACAATTCTATCATTATGTTTAATTGTGTGTCATGGCCTATAAATTTCTTGTTAGTGATTGTCAGCAGCTGGCGACTTTATTTTCTGCCCATTTAAACAGCGCTAATTTGACTACACCCATTTCACTAAGCAAGTAGCATTAGGATGGAAAGGTCTAGAATGCTCTGCACAAGTCCTAGATAACAGATCATACACCAAAAGCATGTAGTGAAAAGCTCTTAGTCACTCTGACTGGGCTGCATGATGACCTGAAAACAGCATGAACAACAGTTACACAGTAAACAATAAGTAAAACTAAAACTATGAAAACACTTTCCTAATAATGTACTGTGCTTGAATGGAACATGAATAGAACTCTTTAGCAATAATTCGTTTTGTTACGTTTGGAAAAAATGATAGCACGTATGATCCAAGAACACCCACAATAAAGTATAGAGCTGCCTCTGTAAACATGAGTGGGCGACTTGGTGGCTAAGTGGGTAGCACTGTTGCCTCACAGCAAGAAGGTGGGGCAGTCCGGGTCCTTTCTGTGAGGATATTCTCCATGTCTGCGTGGGTTTCCTCTGGGAGCTCTGGTTTCCAGCCACAATCCAAAAACATGCAAGTGAGGTGAATTGGAGATACAAAATTGTCCATGACTGTGTTTGACGTGAAAACCTGTGAATTGATTAATCTTGTGTAACGAGTAACTACTGTTTGTCATGACTGTAACCAAAAGTGAAAAACATGACGTTAAAATCCTAATAAACAAACAAACAAACAAAGGAATAAGGAGTAAGGAATGTAAGAGAAAAGCAATTAGTCACTCTGACTGGGCTGCATGATGACCTGAAAACAGCAGGAACAACAGTTACACAGTGAACAATAAGTAAAACTAAAAAAATTATCGCACGTTTGATCCATTAACACCTACAATAAGGTATAGGGCTGCTTCCTGAAACATAGAGAGTGATGAACTGGCACATTTTATTAACACATCCTCACAGTTGTATGTAAATACATTAAAAAAGTGACACAATTTCAGAATTCAATCTGATCAGCAAAGAAACTAAATAGAAGCGAAAAATTTAATTTTATAATTCTGTTTTGGGTCATTTTAATGTCAACCTCAAAATCAAAATACATAAAATAATGCTTTTATATATAAAGTTTTTCAATATCATAGATTGATATCAATTGCAAAGGTACAAAACACATAATTGATTATCTTAATAGGTACGCAATAATTGTTTATACATTTTTTTTCTTATTTTAGCTCAGTAGTTTATTTACTTATATATTTATATTTTCTTTATGCATTTTCTCCCCTTTCTCTCCCGACTTTTTAGCACGTCCAATTGCGTCACGCTTCCTCTCCACTAATGCTGAGCCCCGCTCTGATTTGAGGAGAACTAAGCTAACCCACGCCCTCTCTGACGCTTGGGCAGCAGCCGTATGCATTTTGTCACCCACACTAGGCGAGTGCATATATGCGAATCAGCCCCGTGTACGGAGAGACACACCCTGATTGGCACCCTGGCATACTTCTCAAATGACCACATTCTCTGTTAACATACACACAGTTCTATCAGTACAATAAAATGTGACAAATAATTTGATGAGAATTTCATCCCATCTGCAGATAAACCAAGCCTTTGCATAAGGTGGGTGTTTTAACAAGAAAGTGACTCAAAACAAAAAAAAATTACTACGTACCTTAACTTTTATTTTGAGTCTATATTAAGAAAAAAACATGTAGGTTGAAATTGAAGACAGTTTGGCAAAAGGAATAGGTCAAAGTAAACCACAATGATGCACAAAGCTAGTTATTTCTTACTGTATATATATTGAGAGTAATTGCCAACAAACATATTGTTCATGAAATACATAAACACAAATAAGACATTAATACATACTATTTTGTTCATACTTATAAAAAAAAAAGTGTCAAGAAATTGTTAATTTAACAGATGTAAAAAATCAAGTGTTTAAATACTTCTTTTCTTTTACTGTACTACTCTAACAAGTTTAAGGGTTTAGTGAGTGGCAGTAAAGCTACTTAGCATAATTTGGGGCTTTTAAATGATAAATTATTATAAATATAATGAATATATAAATAACAGTTTATCACTCAGTTTATTCAGATGAGACACTTTGATTTTTACCTTTTACTTACCATATTCATACGAGGTATCTTTAAAAAGTTACCGCACTTTTATATTTTTGTTGGGAATGGTGAGGGAGAGGAGTAGGAATTGGTCGTCTCTGAGAGACAGAGAGAGAGCTTATAGTCTGGATTTAGCGCCATCTGATTTCAACCTTTTTGAATGCTCAAAGAAGCTTTAAGAGGTAGAAGGTTTTCATGTGATGATGTGAAAGCAGCGGTGCATCAGTGGGTACACAACATTTGTTGATGGTATTAAAAAGTTGGTTTGATGCTTGGAAAAATGCATCAAAAGGTGAGTGTCACCCCACAAGCCTGATTTTACCTTCACAAACTAATACATATGTTGTACACAAGAGATCACTCCCTACTTGTACATAGTTTCTTTTGAATTATTGTTATTACTATTATCACTATTATTGTTGTTATTATTGTTTTCTTCCCTCCATGGGTGGGGAGAGAGGAAAGAGGAAGGAAATGTTGGAAAAAGTGTATAAAACTCAGAAAACAGTTTGTACTGAAGTCTCTGTGATGTTAAACGTCAATAAATAAAGAATTACAAAAAAAGGTGACTGTACAAAAGTGATGTAATTTGTTTTTGAAATTCTTAATAAATAGAGTAAAAAAAAAAGTGCGGAAACTTGAAATGTTGAACCCTCGTATAAACTAATATGCATTTAATTAAATACCTGCAGAATAAAATAATTTAACAGGCTTGAAGAGTAAAAGGTGTTGTTAATTAACAAAGTAGACTCTGGAACAGTACTAGCAGATACTATGTGTTAAAGTACTCAGATCTGAGGCAAAACAGTTCTAATGAAAAACGTTGGCACATTTTTATTGGAACATTTGGTAAAAGCATGCTGAGGACATTATGAATGTCTTATATCTTTCCAGGACTGAGAATTGGGTGTTTTTAAACGTATGTTTGAGTTTAAGCAGTTTAGTCTATTGGAGCAGAACTGGCTGTTCAGTGGGTTTGTGTTCTGAGGTCTCTCCTCTAACCTAATTTTACAGTGCCTGTCAATAAGAAATTAAAGCACATGTGGTCTTTATTGGTTTGTGATGTGTGGATGTGTTAGGACGTTTTGTTCAGTATAATAAAAGAATGGAGTGTGTGGCAAATGTTTCTCTTAGAATAATTTGGTGATGCATTATTAGTCCCACTCATGTACTTGTAGCCATACATGCACATGTCCAAACAGACAGAAATATAAATAACACAACAGTCTTGTGTACAGACAGAGTGGCAGACAGTTGCTTGTGTGTTATGAGTGAAGATCCTTACATAGACCAGGAAGGCAGGCAGTTTAAATTAATTATTAGTTTTATAGCAGCCCCTCAGGCCGTGCTGAGGCAGCTGAGCCCTAAAGGGGGCTAATCCGGCCCTGCTTTACAGAAAATCAATGCTGGCCTTTGGTGCTGGCATGCCATTCGGGTAGGGGGACACATGTCAGATAACTCCTGATTTTTTCATGAGGTGTATTTTGAAGTTGTAAAACCAATGGGAAGTAGCTGGAGGTGCTGAAAATGAAAGGGATGTCCAGAAGTTATGAAAGGAAGGCTGGATTTCTTGTTAAGTGGGTCATGTTTTTTGTTTGTAAAACATGAGCTGAATAGAAAAATGTATGCCAAATGCTTTATAAGTAGATTTTTTTGTCTATGATGGATTGATCAATTGATATAGATTGCAGAGTATATATATATATATATATACAGTATATATATACTGTATATATATAGTTATATATAGTTTATATATACTGTATATAAAGTTTTTAGCTTATTCTAAAATGAATCTTCAGTTTTGACTTTATTTACAGCGATAATACTTCACACATGATAACTATCCTTTACATTAACAGTTAATACTATAGGTCCCTATATATTCAAACAGATCAGACCAGGGTATTTTATGACTGTAAATAACTACATCTTTAAGGTAGTTCATGAATAATATCCATGAATCCAATGAAATCTGTGCAAGGCATGAGAAATCGTTATGTTGCTGTGGTAGACACACACACACACACACACACACACACACACACACACACACACACACACACACACACAAACAGTATATAATAATATAAAGAACTAAAAGCCTGATAAGTGTGTTGTATGTGAATAATGGTGTAGTTACTCTTTACTATACCAGTCCAGAGGATGATCTTGCATGTTCCTTTTAAACAGTCTAGCATTTTCCTTAACTTAGTTTACCTGAGCACTGTTTTTGCATCCAGATGATAAAAAGACATGGTTGCCCACATGACCAGCATGCAGTTTGCAAACAAGTAGCCAGCAGGACCATGCAGATCGTGCCAGAGAGGCTGATTTTGTTAGTGAAGCTTTGGCAGTCAAAAAGCATGGAAATGAAGTACTGAATCAGCACAAACAAAATTTAACCAGTACCAGATCAGCACGAACCTACATCAAATCAATACTAACCAGCATAAACAGCACTATATAATCAGTAAGCCATATACACTGATCAGCCATAACATTAAAACCACCTCCTTGTTTCTACACTCACTGTCTATTTTATCAGCTCCACTTACCATATAGAAGCACTTTATAGTTCTACAATTAATGACTGTAGTCCATCTGTTTCTCTGCATACATTTTTAGCCTGCTTTCACCCTGTTCTTCAATGGTCAGGACCCCCACAGGACCACCACAGAGCAGGTATTAATTAGGTGGTGAATGATTCTCAGCACTGCAGTGACAATGACATGGTGGTGGTGTGTTAGTGATGTGTTTAGAAACTCCATCAGCGTTGCTGTGTCTTATCCACTTATACCAACACAACACACACCGTCACTGCTGGACTGAGAATAGTCCACCAACCAAAAATATCCAGCCAACAGCGCCCTGTGGACAACACCGATAAAGGTCTAGAAGATGACCAACTCAAACAGCAGCAATAAATGAACGATCGTCTCTGACTTTACATCTACAAGGTGGACCAACTAGGTAGGAGTGTCTAATATAGTGGACAGTGAGTGAACACAGTATTTAAAAACTCCAGCAGCGCTGCTGTGTCTGATCCACTCATACCAGCACAACACACACTAACACACCACCACCATGTCAGTGTCACTGCAGTGCTAAGAATGATCCATCACCTAAATATAATACCTGCTCTGTGGTGGTACTGACCATTAAAGAACAGCATGAAGGGGGTTAACAAAGCATGCAGAGACACAGACGGACTACAGTCAGTAATTGTAGAACTACAAAGTGCTCCTATATGGTAAGTGAAGCTGATAAAATGGACAGTGAGTGTAGAAACAAGGAGGTTGTTTTAATGTTATGGCTGATTGGTGTACATCTTCATTAGTCAGCACTGAACCAGAACTAACTAGCACAAATTATCATTAAATCAGCTAAACTGATCTCAGATCAATACTAACCAACAGGAATTAGCTCCAGACCAGAAGTAACTAGCAAAAATCGCCATCTGATCGGCTAAAACGGCACCAGATCATTACTAACCAACAGAAATTAGTACCAAACAAGAACTAACTAGCAAAAATCAGCACCAGATCATTACTAAACAACAGAAACCTGCTCCGGACCAGAACTAAATAGCAAAAATTGTCATTCGATCAGCTAAAACAGCACCAGATCATTACTTACGAACAGAAATTAGTACCGGATCAGAACTAACTAGCACAAATCGTCATCTGATCAGCTAAACCAGCACCGGATCATTCCTTACCAACAGAAATTAGCACCAGACCTGAACTAACTAGCACAAATCCTCTTTAGATCAGCTAAAACGGCACCAGATCTTTACTAACCAACAGAAATTAGTTTTGGACCAGAAATAACTAGCACAAACACTTGTCAGATCAATCTAAAATGATCATAACTAACCAACAGAGATTAGCACCAGATCTGAAGTAACTAGCACTAATCCTTTTTAGATCTGCTAAGACAGCACCAGAACATTACTTACCAACAGAAATTCATACCAGACAAGAGCTAACTAGCACAAATTGTCATCAGATCAGCTAAACCAGCACCAGATCATAACTAACCAACAGAAATTAGCACCAGACCAGAACTAACTAGCACAAATTCTTTTTAGATCAGCTTAACCAGCACACGATCATTACTTACCAACATAAATTAGTACCAGACCAGAACTAACTAGCACAAATTGTCATCAGATCAGCTAAACCAGTACCGGGTCATTCCTTACCAACAGAAATTAGCACCAGAGAAGAACTAACTAGCAAAAATCAGCACCAGATCAGTACTCACCAACAGAAATTAGTACCTGACCAGAAATAACTAGCACAAATCCTTTTTAGATCTGCTAAACCAGCACCAGATCATTACTTACCAACATAAATTTGTACCAGACCAGAACTAACTAGCAAAAATCAGCACCAGATCATTACTAACCAACAGAAATCACTACTGGATCAGAACTAAATAGCACTAAACTTCACTAGATTAGCATTAACCAACAGAACAAAACTAATTAGCACCTGCAACAGACTAGGATAAACTAACACCAGATCAGTTGGTAATCAGAGCTTTTTTTTTTTTTTGCCCCAAAAAGTGGTTCACTAAGGTGACCTTAGCATTTGTATACAATTATTGCTGGCCACACACACAGTAGTCACCAAGCAGTCTTAATTTTTGAAGCGCTTCTTTTACAAGAGTTGAAGTCAAACAGTTTGATTAAGCTAGACAGGCCCTCACCCTGAGAATTACACAAAGCTCAGTGCCTCCTCTTTGCCCTGGGCCTGTCCTGTCTTATGTCAGACATTCTACTTTCCCTTCTGTTCTTGTGTTGCCATGCTGAAAGCCTTTTGCCTGCAGCTCCTATGGAGGTGCTGTTATCCGGTGGACACATGCAGTGGATGTTTCTCTCAGCAGCCCAGCAAGAGAGCTCTCATTATCTCAGGGGAAGCCCTCTAGCTCATCTGAAGGGGAGAATCCCAAGGAAGGCACATTTCATGCTTTCTCTCTATTGCTGTCCATACCCCCCTCCTGGCCTCTGCCATCCTGGACATGTCTAGCATCTCTAATCCGGAACCATCATCTCCCCATGCCTGCCCTGCCTAGGATGTGTCTGCTCTAAGGTGTACCAAAAATATCCGTAAAGTGATTTGTTGTCAAGCAGACATTTCTGTGGTGGGGGTTATAAAATTGAAGTATACTTTAGGTGCTCTAATTTCCTTACACCTATTAAAATGTGGTTAATTGTTTGGCTACTTCAACTTTAGCAACCAGGACAATGCAGATTAATTATTAATTTATTAGGATTTTAAGGTCATGTTTTATGCCTAGTTCACAGGTGGCACGGTGGCTAAGTGGGTAGCACTGTCACCTCACGGCAAGAAGGTCCTGAGTTCGATCACTAGGTGTGGCTGTCCGGGACCTTTCTGTGTTTGCATGTTCTCCCCATGTCTGTGGGTTTCCTCCGGGTGCTCCGGGTTCCTCCCACAGTTCAAAGACATGCAAGTAAGGTGAATTGGAGATACAAAGTTGTCCATGACTGTGTTTGATATAACCTTGTGTAATGAGTAACTACAGTTTCTGTCATGAATGTAACCAAAGTGTAAAACATGACGTTAAAATCCTAATAACCAAACAAACAAACAGTTCACATTACACAATTTGCTTGCTGACTGGTCGCCGCTAGATGTGGCAGCTCGGAAGCAACTCGGCATTCGCTCAGGGATTGAAACTCGGCTCTCGATCGCCATGTGTGAACTGTTCAACGACTCGATACAAACGGCTCAAGAAAAATATCTAGCATGTTAAATATCTGGACCTGTTGCCTACTCAAAATCGTGTAGTGTGTTGCGAGTGGCGAGTGAGTGCAGTGTCGAACTACAGCCAATGAGGATGCAGAATTAAAGGGGGATCTTATCGTCCATGCCAAACCATAATACCAACAATGCATTGCAAAAATATTTATTTACTGCCAACGTACTACAGAACCGACAATCCCTGCTGGTCGCGTAGCCCAATCCACTCGGATTCATTTATTTTTCCTCTTTACTTTTACGCTCGCTTATTGTTGTCAAACACAGTCATGGACAATTTTGTATCTCCAGTTCACCTCACTTGCATGTCTTTGGACTGTCGGAGGAAACCAGAGCTCCCGGAGGAAACCCTCGCAGACTCAGGGTTAACATGCAAACTCCACACAGAAAGGACCCGGACCGCCCCACCTGGGAATCAAACCCAGGACCTCCTTGCTGTTAGGCAACAGTGCTACCCATTGATCCACCATGCTGCCCCAATGCAGATGAATAAATGAATGATTTTGTAACTTGTAATGCTCCAAATGTCACACTATCTTTCTTATAAACTTTATTTAATTGCCATGTGCATATCCATACTTCCAAAAACGTTCTTTTGCTGGGATATGAAGACAAATTTCATCGCCTGCTCTCGTTCATTCACATTATTATCCGCTGCCTTCTTCATAACAGACAGAGAGAAATTGATTAATTATTCCTATCACGATGAATCAGTCTTTCACCCAGCACAATAAATAATAGAATAATATGAAAAATGCTGCTCAAAATTAAAGGAAAAACCTCATGAATTGAATTTAGGGGGTGATCCAACTGAGCTCAGCGCTCCATCTAATTCAGTGTGGATCATAGATCATTTTATATTTAGCTGTGCATGTAGGAGAGCTGGATATTAAACTGGACTTTTGAGTTTGTTTAGTTGGACCTGTCACTGCTTCTCCTGTCCCACACTAAATACCCAAAAAGGAACGTTATAATTATTAGATGTAATAAAGTAGTGCTGGGTGGTATGACGGTACATTCGGTATATCGACTTTGCCTCCTCGTACTGTATGGATTTTTCAAATACCGCCATACTGTAGCATAGTTAATACAACAGCTGTACGCTTCAGTAGGCAGCAGATAATATAATATTGTTTGCCACTAAAAGCGCTATGGCGCGCTGTGCATTTTAGATACAGCTCACGAGTTAGCCAGGTAGCGTTAGCATGTAACATGTACATCACAGCAGCCTTAAAATTTCAATAATGTTGTTATTCTGTGACTGAATGTCTAAAGATCAGTTCTTTGTTAAAAAGTCTGCCATGTTTTAAAAGCTGCTACATGGTTAACACCATCCACGTTCAAGCAAGTTTGACATTGTCATAAGCTTAGAAGCTGTTCCACTGTGCATTCTGGTAATCCCAGACATGCGTAACACTCTCACTGACTTAGAAGGAACACAGGCTGGCGCACACATTCTCTAAACTTGGGTGAAGCTTCTAGATGCTTCTTCACACTGTGCAGCGATGGTTACACACCGACATGCCCAACATGTACGAAGGAACATCCATTATTGTTTCACCACTTATTACAGATCATGAGGTGGCTTGGTGGCTCGGTGGATAGCACTGTCACCTCACTGCAAGAAGGTCCTGGGTTTGATTCCCGGGTGGAGCGGTTTGGGTTCTTTCTGTGTGGAGTTTGCATATACTCCCAATGTCTGTGTGGGTTTCATCCGGGAGCTCCAGTTTCCTCCCACAGTCCACATATATGCAAGTGAGGTAAATTGGAGATACAAACTTGTCCATGACTGTGTTTGACATTAAAACTTGAACTGATGAATTTTGTGTAACCAGTAACGACCGTTTGTGTCGTGGATGTAACCGAAGGGTGTAAAGCATGATGTAAAAATCCAAATAAAAAAACAAACACAGCAAGGACGTCCTGGATTCTATTCCCAGGTGGAGCAGTTTGAGTCATTTCTGTGTGGAGTTTGCATGTTCTCTCTGTGTCTGAGTGGGTTTTCCCCAGGAGCTCTGGTTTTCTGCAAGTGAGGTGAATTGGGGATACAAACTTGTCCAAGATTGTGTTTGGATCTTGTGTAACCAGTAAAAACCGTTTCTGTCATGAATGTAACCAAAGTGTGTAAAACATGACATTAAAAATCCTAATAAAATAAAAATAAATACATTTCAAAGCCTTAAACACAGCATAGGAGTCACTCTTGCAGTGGCAAGAAGGTTGTTCCACAAACAGCCCCCCATCCCTCAGACACTGTAGTTAAAATTCAAAATTGTATCTATGTGTAAATGGGTGAATGAGTAAATCAGTGAGGCTCTGGATCCACTAAAATCCTTAGTAGTTTAAGCATTTACTGATTATATTAAAAGGGATTTCTTTATTGGTATGTTTCTGTTGCTCTGTAGTATTGATAAGTGACCCACAGCTTTTGCTTACAGGCAGATGGGGTGTGGTGTGTGGGAACACATTTATCAGTTATTCCAATCTGTGGAATTTATCTCTTTCAAAAACAGATGTGAAATTTTGGCCATCTGCAGTTTTTGTGCTTATTTAGATTTATGATGTACTATATCTGTCAATATTTATATGATGGCGAGTTGACATGCAAGCTTATCTAACGTATGAGTTATGATTCCTCCAAAACGGAATATGTATGTAAATGTATTTTCCCTTTAGCTGTGGATTCCACTGTTTGCTTAGCACACCTCTGATTAAAGGTTGTGCGGCAGAATTATTCAGTTTTATGGTGTACTTGCCAGCTTGGCAACAGCGGTAGCATTTAAACAGCCATTTACAACCTTTTAACTGTCAGAATCTGTTGAATTATGGATATTTACTTTAGCTCACAGCACCTAGAACCACCGAAATGACTTTAATAGCTCAAGTGGTAATATTAATGTTTTCTTATGAAGAACACCATTATTAGCATATCAGTCCAGCGCTTCAGAGTTGAACATTGACTTTCGATGAGGTGCGTACATGCCAGGGGAATTCAGCAGTTCATAATTCTCCACTTTATTTGCTGTCAGTTTCTAATGCAGCTGGAGAGAAATTTAGGGCAGATTTTACTCCTCAGTAAAGCTGAAGCTATCAGCTTGTCAGTAAATGTATTGTTAACACCTTTAAGTCAGTATATTTCTCTTAGCCCCACCCCGTCGGTGTCATTGGCTTGGAGGCCGTTTTAAATAGAAAGGGAGACTTGTTTGGATTGTGCATTTTAATCCTGGCCTGTTTAAAGTTTGCCCCCTGACAATCTGAGCCAGACATCATTTTAATGGCATGTACAGTGATGAAGCCAATAAAATGTCAAGATGATTGATAATATGAGCATTATAGCAATATGACTTCCCTGTCCGCCTCTCCGCTCTAGATGATGGTTTCCAAATTGAATTCTGTGCACACGTGTGCTTGTGTATGTGTGTCTGTACACTTATGTATGTGTAGAATGTGAGCATGTGGCCAGTATTTTTCACTCTTACTACACATTCTACGAACAGAGTTGTTGAGTTTTAAGAAGAGGAATAAGAAGAAATCATTTTAGGCCACTAAACTACAGTACAAGACTGTTTCTTGTAATGCCTATTGACCTATCTTTGGCAAACCAAGCAGGTGCTTTATTTGATATAAGGTGTACTATAGAAGATTGCATGTTATTAGTGTATATGCTAGCACTGTCACAAACTCAGTAATGTACAGCACCAAAAACCTCAAAGCAGAAATGCAGCTGGTTAATTATAATTACTTTATAATTTAATATTTATATTAACAGATTGGGCTATGAAGTTTGTTCCAGTCATTCAGTCACTGGGGGGAAAAAACAAAGAAATCATTCATATGCCATGACTTTAATGTTCAGAAGTGTATATAAAATAATTCAAATAATAATATTTATTTATTAGGATTTTAACGTCATGTTTTACACTTTGCTTACATTCATGACAGAAATGGTAGTTACTCATTACACAAGATTCATCAGTTTGTAAGTTTAATGTCAAACACAGTCATGGACAATTTTTGTATCTCCAATTAACCTGACTGCATGTCTTTGGACTGGGAGGAACCTGGAGTTCCTGGAGGAAACCCACGCAGACATGGGAGAGAACATACAAACTCCACACAGAAAGGACCCGGACCGCCCCACCTGGGGATCGAACTGGGAGGTGGGGCGGTCCAGGTCCTTTCTGTGTGGAAATTGGCAATACTCTAGATCAGTAAGTGTGTAAACACTGAGAAGAACCAGTTCAGCATTCAAAATCTAGATTTTAAACGAAGTCATCAGTGAACAGTTTATTATAAGATCTTACCAAACAGTATAATAATAAAATAAAGATGCATAAAAAGCTATATTACAACCTTTTCTGATATTGTTAGCGGAGTTATTATAAGATGATAAACAATTTTACCTTCATACCAAAGCATGGTGAAAAAAATATCCACATTGTTTTAAAAAAAAATTATATATAGATCCACATGTGCAGACTTTAACAAGCAGTCAAACTCCATAATGGTAATAGTAATACTAATAGTAATTGGTCATGATTTAAATAATACAAATGCATGAAAGATTTTCTGTTCTGATTAGAACTACAGCACTCTTTTCTGAATATGTGAACAGTCAACAAGCATACTTGTATTGACATTTCTACTTTAAGTACCTTAAGTTTCCTTAAGGGACAGTGGTAACCTAGTGGGTAGAGCTTTGGGCTATCAGCTGAAAGGTTGAGAGTTCAAATCCCAGGCTCTGCTATGCAGCCACTGTTGGGCCCTTGAGCAAGGCCCTTAACCCAGTCTGCTCCAGGGGCGCTGTACAATGGCTCACACAGCGCTTTGACCCCAGCTTCCAAGTAAACTGGGATAAGCGAAGAAAGAATTTCGTTGTACTGTACAACTGTATGTGTATATAAGACAAATAAAGGCACTCAAGTTTCAAGTTAAGGGTAGCTTAGTTTACATAATGGAGTTTGCTTAATGTCTTACTTAAAGGAGCACTGGGTCGATTTTTGGTACTAATTTAATATCATAACTATCATAAATGTTTAATATTTCCAATGGAGTCTGCTCTGATTTCATTTGTGAGAGGTAAAGTTTGTGGTGGAGTGAAAGGTTCTTTGGGGAGTGTGTATTGTTTGACTAGCAGAAGGAATGTAACCAAGACAGTCAGACTATGTGTTTTATATGAACTTATCTCAGTGTCTTTCAATATGCATACATTGTTTCAACAGTTCTGATCTATTGTGTTATTTTTCCAATATACTCACAATATTAAAAAAGAAATATTGAGCAGTGCCCTTTTAAGAGAAATCCTATTATTTTTAAGCTCTTTGTAGTGTAGCTAAAAATGTGTCTAGCACTGTTGGTTACTTTCTCGGTAGTCATGTGCATGTGTGTGATCCTTCACAGCTGGGGTGCTGAATGTAATGTTGTTGGATTAGTGTAGTTCAGAGCGTTTGGCCGCTATAAGAACGAAGAAAATCTTCGATTTCTAATAAATAGTGTTAACACTTTCCTCTAGGGTGAGAAAGATCTTCGCTATTTGCCAAAAAGCCACATCCAGCGTGTCTTTTATTTCAAATGAGGCTTATTTAAAGAAAGTCTTAAATGTGTCCGAGAGCCTGCAGAGAACTAAAATATCATTCATTTCCCTCAACGTTTCTGCACTTGTCCAAACAGCATTGAGTCGATACTGGCTGTGAGGATGGAGGGAGCCATCTTTCACTCTGCAGCACAGCTGCACTATAATAGCTCTATTTAAACAGAGCCCTGGTCTTGGCTTTACTGGACTCTAATTAAAGTACCATAATAGAATTTAGGAATTAAAACCTAAAGATTCATAGTTCTTCAGAGACCTTTCAAAATGTAACATACTGTGAATATAAAAAGCCTACACACCTCTATTACAATGACAGGTTTTGTGATATAAAGGGTGAAAGAAATTCTAAAATGATTTAGCTTGGTCTATATGACCTATAATCTGTACAATTTAATCAGAAAACTGGGTGGGGAGGGAGTAAAATAAAATGAATAATAATGTGATTTCATATGCTGTGTATGAATACCCTAGAACCAATGCATTTGTGATTTATGATAGCATTTAGGTTTTTTTGGGTAAGAGTCTAACAACATGACAAATCTTTACTTTGGAGTCTTTGCCCACTGTATCTTGCAAAAAGGCTCCAAATCTGTCAAATTATTAGGGGCGTCTCTTGTGCACAGTCCTCTTCAGGTCGGTCACCCTACAGATTTTCAATTGGATTTCAGTCTGGGCTCTGGCTGAATCCATCTGAGAACGTTTGGGATGTCATGTATCAGTGCATTTAGTGTTGCCAAGTACAACCACAGACTGTCCAGGAGCTCACTGATGCTCTGAGTTAGGTATTAGAGGAGATCCTTCTGGACACCATCTACCTTCTCATCAGGAGAATGCCCAGGCATTGTTGGGGGTGCATACCGGCATGAACGGGGCCATAAACACTATAGTCACTCTGTTTTGGTTTCCATTGACTTATGTTTTTCAAAGTTACACAATTTATATCAGTAAAGATTTAACTTTGTTCCAACTTTCATTAATTAAGATCTGATGTGTGATTTAAGTTGCGCCTTAATTTTGAGCTGTGTATTTACAAGAAATCCTAAGAGCAAATGTAAACCACCGGGAATAAGAACTGTGCAGTATATTTACAAGAGATCCTAAGAGCAAGCCTAAACCAATGAAAATAAGACCTGATCGCCATAAACTTCACTCATGAGGATTAATGCAAAAGTCTGTTTCCCTGTACACTCATATGGTGTGCGTGTCATTTCCATCTCAACAGTCCCATACAGACTGCTGAGAGCCTTACAGATTAGGTCTGCAGACCCTACTTGGATGGTATAAACACCTTTCTTACATTGAAATGTTTATACATTGGCATATCATAATAAAAATTGGTTACATTTAATGCATTGAACAGTGATTAATTCAATTTGCACAGACAGCAACATTCGGCTTTAGGTCTTATATGGTCATTATGCTTAAAGCAAATATTAAAGCAGTAGTGAGAAACCCCCTGGTGACAAGAGGAATTTTGTTACATATTATCAATCAGCTATTGTTTACATTGTTTTCTCATTATTTCACACTCAACTAGCCCTTCAAAAAGTTTCCGCACTTTGTAAAACTCTATTTATTGGGATTTTTAAAAACAACTGACATCACTTTCTACAGTCACCTTCCAATGCATGTTTTCCAGTATTGTACCAACTTTTTAATGCCATCAGCAAAAAATGTTTTTGGTTGAGCACGTAGCCACTGATGCACCCCTGCTTTCACATCATCATCCCTGTAACAGCACACACAACATACCTGGTCACACTTACAGACTGTCTAAACACATTTATTTATTAAGAGTTAATACCTACATCATGCTGCTACTCTTTTATTCTGTGCAATAACTTAAGTATTTAACACCAGGCATTTTATTTTACTTATTACTTCAAAAACCGGTAAACCGGTAGCATGTTTACAGTAACACTGTGCAATAACAATTACCTCACCACTGCTAATTATGTGCAATATTTTTTACTTATTGTGTATATATATGTATGTATTTTGTCTTTTATATGCTCTTTTTTTTAAATATTTTGCACATTGGAGCTTGAGAAACGCAATCGCGTTAAGCTGTGCACTCCTAGTTGTATAGTCTGAATGACAAAGTTCACTTTATTCATCTTTCCCATAAAGCTTCTTTAAGCGGTCCAAATACGTGTAAATCGGATGCCGCTAAATCTGGACTATAAGCTCTCTCTGAGACTCTCAGACACGACCAATTACTACTCCTCCCACCCTCAACGTTTCCAACAAAAATATAAAAATGCAAAAAACTTTTTGATGATCCGTCGTAGTAGTCATTTTGGATGACAAAAGAAAATCTGTTTAGCATTTGTTACTTTTAGCAGATTTATTGTAACACGTTGAATATAAACATACGTTTTATACCCCCAAGCGTTTAAATGACCAGAGAGAGAATAAAAGAATGTACATGCTTTTGTGTGTGTATGTGTGATATTAATTCACTGTCAGCACATGCTGACCCATGTCCTCAGAAAAACTCCGCTCTGCATGTGAAATCTCCCCGCTGGCTCATCTAGAGAAAAGCCTTTTTACGTTTTATGTAAATAGTGATTGATGATGCGTCTTACCTAGCGTGCAGCTTTTGACAAAAAGTATTGATGGGTGCTCTCAGTAAGTGTTAGTCGAGGTGACAGAGCAATCCATTTTAAGATGAATTACAGCACAAACTACCTCCATGGCAAAGTCGTGGGTTCTGTTTCAGCCGCTGTTTAAGGACTGAATGAATTTAGGAGTGCTGTCATTTTTACATTAGTTACTATTCAGTACTGCTCAATAATATCTGAATTTAAAACATTAATAGTAGAAATATATTTTCTTTACTGAATATAGGACTTAAGTGGTGGATTCATGAGAAATTTATTTTGTCTACATTAGCTCTTTCCATGACAGCACTAAAACTGAAACACTAAAATTATTCATGTCTGTTTGAAACCAGTTCAGTTTTTAAATCCAGCTCTTCTACATTATTATTTTTGTTTTTTGGTTTATTGAAATTAATTTTCTAGTTTTTATTTATGTATTAAATTTTAGAGTGGTTTAAATGATTACATAGTATTGTATATTATACATGGTATGTATAATGTAGCTTTCGTAAAGTGTAAATATCACTGACATAGTATTGTATGTAATACTTGTTTACTTTAATGTACCTTGAGTTGCTCTAATAACTGACTTTCCCAGTGGGATTAATAGTGATCTATCTGTCTATCTATCTATGTAGATATGTCTGTCTGTCTGTCCATCTATATTAATCTGTCTGCCTTTCTATCTACTATCTATATTGATCTGTCTGTCCGTCCGTCCGTCCGTCCGTCCGTCCGTCCATCCATCCATACCGACCAGATTTAACATTATGACCACTGACGGGTGAAGTGAATAACACTGATTATCTTTTCATCACAGCACCTGTTAGTTGGTGGGATATATTAGGCAGCAAGTGAACATTTTATCCTCAAAGTTGATGTGTTAGAAGCAGGAAAAATGGGAAAGCGTAAGGATTTGAGTTTGACAAGGGCCAAATTGTGATGGCTAGACGACTGGGTCAGAGCATCTCCAAAACTGCAGCTCTTTGGCGTGTTCCCGGTCAGAATCTATCAAAATTGGTCCAAGGAAGGAACAGTGGTAAACCGGTGACAGGGCCATGGGCAGCCAAGGCTCATTGATGCACGTGGGGAACGAAGGCTGGCCTGTGTGGTTCGATCCAACAGACGAGCTACTGTAGCTCAAATTGCTGAAGAAGTTAATGCTGGTTCCGATAGAAAGGTGTCAGAAAACACAGTGCATCACAGTTGCAGGGCTGTTTTGGCAGCAAAAGGGGGACCAACACAATATTAGGGAGTTGGTCATAATGTTATGACTGATCGGTGTATATTGATCGGTCTATTTATCTATCTGTCTGTGTTTGTCTGTCTACTATCCATATTGATCTATCTATCTATCTGTCTGCCTGTATATCACTGGTGTATACATCATTTATGGCAGTATTTTTTTTATTTATGTTTCTCTTTGCAGGTCATAGTTTGTTGCTATAGTGATATAGCTGTAGAAAAATGCTGTCTGCTAGCCAGTTCTGAGAAATCAGTCACACCATCACCTTCGTTTAAGTGATAGAAAGTGTCTACACCTATTATATGGCTGTTTTGCCATTATAGCTCATTTGCTGTGCACATGCTCACTGCTTGCTGCCTGCACGGTTTGTTTAAGTTGGATAATGTGGCTCGTAGTCAGTTACAGGCCTGGTGATTGATGGACAACCACATTTCCCTAACCTTGCACACCAAGGAAATGTAATTTCAGTAATGGTCACAATCAAGGAGAACTGCCCTCACTTCTTGACAAATGTAAGAGCAAGATAAAGCAGCAGCTAAGACACTACGGAGTGCGATACAGTTGGTGCATGTTGACAGAGGAAAAAGAAGAAGGGCACTGTGAATTGGATCTGGTGCCAGTGCAGAGCTGACAGAAGTCGATTTGAACAAATACTTCAAGGAGATCTCAGCCCATGAAACCATCCTGTCCTGGATCCAGAGCCCCACCCTTTAACTGCTGTATAAATAGATTCTCATGACAGGGCAATTCATCTCCAGCCATGAAAACATAAAGTTTAAAAGACAGCTTGTAGAGACTCAGAGCTTGTTAAGGCCAGATCAGCAGTGCAGATGCCTGGGACGTAAACTCATGAAGAGAAGATTAATTTATCTGTCATTCCTGACTTTGACAGTTGCTGTAAATCAGTTTCAGGCCTGCTAGGGAGGGAGGAAGGGTTGCAGTCGGTGTCAGAAAACCAGGGCAAGAAAAGGCCAGAGTTGATATTTTAAAAATCTAATCATAATATCAAAATATCTTCCTCCCTTTCTCACCCACGCACTACTTCTGTCCACCTGGAGTATGTTGAGTGGCATTGCTGTTGGATAAAGTGCTAAAAGTGAGCGTTTGGTAATGATTTCAGGCCATCCCTTATACCTTTTCTTTTTTTTTAACTCTCGTTATCTTCAAGATGGTGGTCACGTATGGCGCGCCTTGGAAAATGAATAGTGGGAGTGTCAGCAGAGCCATTTGCTGGTTGATTGATGGGAGCAGGCGAGCAGTAGTGGCCATGTGCTATGATCTGCTGCATATGAACCATGTCCGGCATTCCACATGCTGGTGTTTCTAGCATGTAATGTCACTACACAGGACTGAATACGAGTTTTCGGACTACATATTAAAAATACAAAAACAAAGTATTTATTTAGTATTCAAAATACAGTTACTGTGTCATTTATGAGGACAGTTTACTCTGAAAAATGAAAAACTTTTCATTTTATTTATTTCCTTTCACTACATTGACATGTCATTGTGTGATGAAAAAGGGCAGTGATAGCTCAGTGGTTAAGGTACTGGACTAGTAATCAAAAGGTTGCCGGTTCAAACCCCACCACCGCCAAGTTGCCACTGTTGGGTCCCTGAGCAAGGCCCTTAACCCTCAATTGCTCAAAATTGTGTTCAGTCATAACTGTAAGTCGCTTTGGATAAAAGCGTCTGCTAAATGCCAAAAATGTGAATGTAAATGATGATTGTGGTAATTGTAAATTGCTGCTGTAACATTGCGGTTTTCCTTCGGGGATCTATAAAGTAATCAATCAAACACTTTACTACTGCAACACATATAATTTTTTGAGAAGTTTGTATGGCATAAATTTAAAGTTCATCCTCAGTTTAATCTCATTTGGTTTGTTAATTATCTTCTGTTTGTTGGTTCCTTATGTCTGTCACAATTGTAATGAGTAGGAGCTGCTGATGACATTTACATTTTTACATTTTCGGTTGTGTAAGTCACGACTTACAGTTCTGACAGTTTACAATCTAAGCAATTGAGGGTTAAGGGCCTTGCTCAAGGGCCCAACAGCTGCAACCTGGCAGAGGTGAGGCTTGAACCCACAACCTTCTGATTACTAGTCCAGTACCTTAACCGCTAGGCTACAACTGCCCTGATGAGTAAATGGAGGTATTTCTCCCTTGAACAGTCCACGTGCATGTACTGATGGTCAGCAGATTTAAGGAACAGCTTAGATGAGTTAATACAAGTATCCAAAACTGCATATATTGCACAGGTCAACATTTATCATCAAATTTGCCCTACAATTTGGTCCGACAGTATAGAAAATCACCAAAATATAATTTGTCTTGTGCAAAGGTTTGTACACATTTGGTCAAATACCAAACATTTTACTTCTAAATAATAATGTAAAAACGGTATCTGAATGCAGTTTTCTGACTGTCTGACTGTCTGACTGTCTGTGTGTCTGTGTGTCTGTGTGTCTGTGTCCATCCATCCATCCACACCAACTAGGCATAACATTATGACCCCTGACAGGTGAAGTAAATAACACTGATTATTTCTTCATCACGGCACTTGTTAGTGTTAGTGGGTGGGATATATTAGGCAGCCAGTGAACATTTTATCCTCAAAGTTGATGTGTTGGAAGCAGGAAAAATGGGAAAGCGTAAGGATTTGAGTTTGACAAGGGCCAAATTGTGATGGCTAGATGACTGGGTCAGAGCATCCCCAAAACTGCAGCTCTTGTGGGGTGTTCCCTGTCTGCAGTGGTCAGTATCTATCAAAAGTGGTTCAAGGAAGGAACAGTGATAAACCGGCGACAGGGTCATGGGTGGCCAAGGCTTATTGATGCACATGGGGAGCGAAGGCTGGCCCGTGTGGACCGATCCAACAGACGAGCTACTCTAGCAACTCAATTTGCTGAAGAAGTTGATGCTGGTTCCGATAGAAAGGTGTCAGAATACACAGTGCATCTCGGTTTGTAGGGTAAGGGGCAGCAAAAGGGGGATCAACTCAATATTAGGAAGGTGGTCATAATGTTATGCGTGATCGATGGAGCATTCTAAGCACTGCAATGACCTTAACATGCTGATAACATCTGTAATCAATGACACTCTTATAGGAACACAAAGCTTTAAGGAGTAATTAAAAAAAAGATATGTGTAATTTGTAGTGATTTAACCACAACATTTTGTCTCTTATTTTATTCATGATTCATCTTACAAAATATTTGCACCTAGTGTAAAAAACAACATTATTTGATGTGTTGGTGTACAGATGTGGATATAGTTACAACCATGTGGAGTACCTTATGCTGTCAATAAAATCTACTGGATAACTATTTGGCATGTGTACTTTGAAGTCTGTCTGCCATTTTTAGTTAGACCATATCAATCAACTATTCTTACAAATGACTCCATATTACAGAATCAACTACATGAAACTTTTAGGAGTCTTTCCAGTAGGCCTCGCTTATCATACAATCATAGTTTTTGATCTTTGTAGGCAGTGGTAAACTGATAATGAGGAACGATTATGTTGTAAACATATCAACATGTTTAACATTTATTCAATATGATCGAGATCTGGCACAAAGAGGTGACAAATGTAAGCTGGGGGCTTCCCTTTGATCTGAATTTGCATGCAAATGGATTTTTTGCCTTGATATGTCAGTCCTTGTCCTCAAGGAACGCAAGGCCTTAAGCCTTTAGATAGAGTACTGAGGGATGGGCATGGAGCAAAGTGGGGTGGGGGATATTGTTAATTAGCATGTGGAGAAAAAGTGCTCCTGACAAGTGGTAACTAGGCCCTGATAAATATGGTGACTAAACATTTCCCTATCCCTTTGTCTGTTAGATCCCCCCAGCTGAGGAGTTTAAACCCCTTTCACCTGAGAGGAAATCAAAGATAATCCACAGTTTTATGCTGAAGAAAAACTTTTGAGTTTCACGAAAAGGGGTCAACCAACGTATAGAGGAATAAGTTTAAGCTGTAAACCCTAAACAAAGGCTTCTGACAGCCTGCGTGAAGAGTCTTTGCAAAGTTCTAAGCACCTTCTCTGTGCATGACTAACCCTATTGAGGACAGTGAAGATAAAAGAATCCACCAGTTTAAATTAAACTTTCGTTTACTTTTCCAAACATTCTTCAGATGAATTTGTGGAATGATTGAGGACACAAATAAAAAGGTTTATTGTACAGGTGGAGAAAGGAAGGGAATTAATGTGGCATTTTATTCCATGGCTTTTACTTTATAAATAACATTGCCATGGAGATGCTGAATGGAAAGCTTATATAATGTTTATTCCCAGAAACTGTGGTTTATTCAGCTATGAACACCATAGTGAACACAATCTCATCAGTGTTGTGTAGTTTTTTTTTATGTTTTGTTTATGCATTTTCTCCCAATTGCTCGAATGCGTCATGCTTCCTCTCCACCAATGCCGATCCCTGCTCTGATTGAGGAGAACGAAGCCAACCCACGCTCGCTCCGACACGTGGCAGCATGCCATATGCATCTTGTCACCTACACTTTGACGAGTGCAGCGCAGCTCAGCACTGTGTACGGAGAGACACACCCTGAGAGTACTCTTTTCTCATCTCTGTACAGGCACCATCAATCAGCCAGCAGAGTCGTAATTGCATTAGTTATGAGAGAGAGAGACCCTAACCGGCTTAATCCCACCCATATCTGAACAACAGGCCAATCGTCGTTCATGTGGCCGCTCAACCTAGCCGGCAGGCAGAGCTGAGATTCGATACGATGTATTCGAGATCCCAGCTCTGGTTCCAGCGTGTGCTTTTACCTCTGCGCCACCTGAGCGGCCCGTGTTGTGTAGTTTTCTTAAATTCTTAAACTTCACATATAAGAATGCATAATGTTTACTATTGTAATACTTGAGAGCATTAAAGTGAAATGCAGCTTTAAGGGCAAAACCATTGATGTTTTGCACCTTGTACTAAATTTATTTATTTATTCTATTTTATTTATGCATTTTCTCCCATTTCCTCTCAATTTAGCGTAGTCCATTTGTCTTCCGCTGCTGGGGGATCCCTGATTGCAGTCGAGGTGGGTATATTGCTGCTCACGCCTCCTCCGACCCACATGCAACCCTTAACCGAACCCTTTTCCACCCATGTATTCTTTACAGGCGCTCTCTATCTGCTAATCAGGCTCCTTACACAGCGTTTGAAGACCCCACTGACTTAGTCTGGATCATCCCTCCCTGCAGGCACTGCCAATTATGCCCGCTATATGGCGCCCAGCCGACCGGTGGCAAGCAAGTGAGGTAAATTAGAGATACAAAATTGTCCATGACTGTGTTTGATATAACCTTGTGAACTAAAGAACCTTGTGTAATGAGTAACTACCGTTTCCTGTCATGAAGGTAACCAAAGAGTAAACCATGACGTTAAAATCCTAATAAACAAACAAACTGCTGTTGAGTCCCTAACCCCTAATTCTTAATTGCTTGCAGTGTATTTGGTCCCAATTGTAAGTCGCCTTGGTCCACTAAATGCTATAAATGTGAGGGGGAAACGTCGTAATTCCGCCAAATTTCTGCTCTATGCACATATCAGTTCAGTAACTGCGGCATAAATCATGAGATGATAAACTGTTGTAAATACTTATGACCAATAATTAACATAAACGGTAACCTCTAATTATTCCTCTAAAACAAATATCACACAACATTTAAAAAATCTGTATGAACTGTAGCAAATATTAGTGCTGGAAAAAAGATAGTTACAAAGTGCTCCATAGTCTAAAGGTCTTAAGCAACATTAACAATTAAAATAATGATTAACAGTTAATGATAATAATGAATAATGATTGTTTTTCTTAAAACAATGTTGCGAATGCACAGAATTGCAGGACTGTGGAAACTAATGAATGATTGCAGTCATTTAAAAAATAGTTCCAATTAGCTCAAATTGGTGCAATTAGGCCTAGGTATTGGTATTATGTAACTAGCTAAATGTTTAGTTAACCTAAAAAGACGCAATAATTAATAGCATGCATGTAAGTGTATTAATTAGATGTAATTTTGGAAATCAGTACTTTAGGGAATCAACCATGCTTTTAAAAATAAGATTGAACATTTATTACAGAATGTCAGTTCTAATGAGAACATATAAAAGGTAAACTGGCTTACTTTTAAAGGCTGCCAGTAACCTTCGTAACCTTTGGCATTTATTTGACAACAGTGATTCACTGACATGCATCTGTTCCATATATTAACAACAGTCTTTTAAAATAACCACATGATTCAGCCATTATAGTATGACTGCACATTTTGAAAATGTGCAAGGCCCTTCAAGACACTTCCTTCTCTTAGGGTTTGAGTAATGACCTTCTCCCCTTTTCTCCCTGAATGATGCATGCAACTTCAGTATTGCTTTACTGCACATTTGCTTACCATAAGAATGTAATTTTCAGCTATAAAGTCCTGAGACTTGGCAGGAGATTTGGGGTGGGGGGGGGGGGAATTTCTTGCCAGAGCAACAGCCCTGGATGATCTAGAGGTCTGCCCTCGGGGGATGGGTTAGCCACATCAGGCCAAAGTGCTGTCACATTGTGGAAAAATGATTAATTTCCCCATACTCCCTTTTATCCCTAAAGAATGCAGGCTGTTATAGCTGCGCTGCGCTCAGATAATGCTGCGGCCATGCATATGCAGATCTACCATCGGAGTCGTTAGATAGTCTCTGATCAATAATTGACTGCATGATTATCATTTAGCGCTGAGCTAATAGAGGATCTGCTGTGTGATTCCCTCATATGCCCAGATTGCAGACTCAGGTTCTGTCCAATGGGATGAATCTTGGACAGGATCAGCACCTGTTAATGTGTTAAGGTCCTGATGAAGACATTCTGTGGGCGTGTTGTGTACGGTGAAGTAAGTACACAGTGCACAAAGCAGCTCTCAAGATAACGTGAAGAGGAATTCTGACCTGCATGTTTTAGATGAAAAACAAGTAAGAAAGACAGAAAACAGGGATATATGGTGAGTGCATGATTCTATAATAGCTCGGTTAATGTCATAAACGTCTCCGAGGCCGGCGAAACGTGCCCTCTCCTGTACTGTTACAAAACACAAGACAGTACCAGTTTGACAGCTCCAAGTGTCTGAGGCCAAAGAAATAATTGATAGCAGGCTGCCTGCATCCAAGGTCCTTTAGCAGTAATTGCAAGCAGAATGTGACTCTCTGATCTCACCAGTGGTATTTGCCATGCCAAAACAGCTTGGCTTTGACAGATTGCCTTCCTGCAGTAATAACTTAGGCATGTTCTCTGCTTTCTCACACAAGGCCAGGCAGCCTTCCTACCACAGAACCAGCTGAATGATTATTTTATGCTGAGTTTTTATTTCGCTCCTACACCCGTTTTTGACAGGCCACTCTAAAAATAATGGTTTTATTTCATAACTGCTAGAACAGCTCGAGACAAGCTCTCCCCCCCTCACTTCTGAATTTGATGCTGAAAATAAATTGTGTATAGCGAGTGCTTGTATGAGTTTTCTGGTGCAATTGAACATTGTTTTGAAAGTGAAGTAAAATAATACATGCTTCTTTTTATTAAGTTCTTTTTATTTGTGGTTTACAGCTCTCCTAGATACGTTTCTCAGCTCTGCTTACTGTCTATGTGGGGTTGTTTCCTTCCACTTTACTATGTTCTAAAGAATTAAAAATAAGCCAGTAGGTAGAGTGGCTGCTCTCAGCTCCCCATATGTGTGAGAATAAATAAACACAGTGGTACCTTGTAACTCAACGTCCTCTAAACTCGTACCCTTAAACTCGATGTTTCTCTTAAACTCAATGTGTTCAGCTTTTGATAAATGTATTTATTTATTTAATTTCAAATATACAATGAACAGAAGCTTTGTTCAGCGCTTGGCTTGAGCGGTGCAGTAAAATGTCATCAAAGTACGAATCTGCATTTGTGTGAAATAACCATCAAATCCACTTTGAAAGCGTCAACATGTATCTGTGTTTAGCTGGATTTTTCTCCTGTTTCACTTTTAAACTTGTGTTACAGCTCAGGGTTCTGAGAAATTGTAAGAATCAAATCTATCAATCCAAATCTAAAACGCTTATTGTTAAACAGCTTAACGTGATTTAAAGTTTTAAGATAACAACATAGAAACACCAAATCTCTCTTAATTATTACTGCTCATAAGTTTTCCCGACTAATGAAATTCCTTGATCGTTTTAGTACAATAAGTCATGTTAAACTATGTGCACCGCCACACTCCACAGGAAACAATGACACAGCTACAGCAAAAGCTATTGTGCCTCTTCTCATGTAAATGCGCCTTTACTGAACCGAATACGATATTCCAAGATCAAGCATCTCCCTGATTAAGAAGCATATGGAAACAAAGAAGTAAAGTGCAGGCTTTATTGTATTTTTTTAATTGATTTTTAACTGTTCTTCAACTGTATTTCAGTGTTTTTATATTATATTTGTGTTTTCAGTGTATAAAAAAAACATTTTACATTAGCCTAAAATATATGCAATTCCACAGGACCATGGAACACTTTAACAGGTTTCCCATACATCCTTATGGAAAAAAATACCTCGAAATGAAATGCCTTTAAACGCCTTCAAGATACCACTGTACATGTCTACACCCTGTAAGAGACTAATGCGAATGCTCTGAGTTTGTTCCTGTCTTGCACTCAATATTTCCAGGACAGGTTAAAGGCAAGCTGTGAACCCTGGGATGGATTAATGAATGTATATAGCACAGTAAATTTAAGTGGGTGTGATTAAATGTGCAAGTGGATTGGCCGCACATTCCTGCCATAGTGTGAGTGCTCTATCCAGATTTTATTTCCACCTTGCGCTTTGCTTTTCCAGGTTGGTTTTGGAACCCACAGCAACCATTATTATAATAAAGCAGTTATTGAAGATGAGTAAATAAATGGATGCATACATTATTTTTTCTTATTCGTTCTGTATATAGCCGAGCATATTGTGGATTTTTCAAAGTGTGTGTACCAGTGCCACCTGACCCACATTAGCCATTAACAAACAGTAATAAACAACTGTTTTCTAGCTTAAAATCACATTTTGGCTTGGCTAGTTGGATACATCAGTTGTGAGTGTTAAATAAATGTAATTTCTTTCAATGGCCTATCACACTGTCCAATGTTTTTGACCCACCTGGACCCTCACTAGGATAAAACTGCATATAAAATAATGTTTTTATTTTTGTTTGTTTGTTTTTATAAAGCCATGTCTTGGATTATTGAGGAGTTTGGGAAATATTTCTGTATTGTGACTGATACAATCCAAGCTATTAAGGGTTAATGCCCAACATTGGCAAGTTAGTGGTGGTGGGGCTTGAACTAATTACTTTCTGATCACTAGTACAGTAGTTAGTCCACTGCCAATGTCATGTTATGACCTGAGACAGAGTGGTGTAAATTACTGTCTTGCATCTTGACTACAGACTCACCGAGACTCTCAATAGAATAAAGCCATTCATGTTAATAACTGAAGTTAGTATGAGTAGGTGTGTAATGCCCTGCAACAGACTATCACTCTATCCAGTGTGGATTACCACACTGCATCTAGTGTCCCTAAGATCCAGATCTACCATGGATCCTTGGTTACTGTAGATAAACTTGTATGCATGACATCAACAGCTTCACTGTCTACTATGCATATCCCTTGATGGAGTTTGAAGGTGTGCCTAAATCTGTGATGTCTTGAAACAGACTGGTTCTCTGACCAAGATGTATTCAGCCATGTTCATTTGGACCCACAGTTGCTAAAGGTGGTTGAATTCATTAATTAATACTTTTATTTACCTGGTATTAAGCAGGTCAAACAGAGACTGTGTATAGGACCTAGTCTTAAGCAATGATCATGCCTGTTGAATAACCATATAAAGCTGAGCAGTTATGAAGTGCTTCCTTCCTCTTGCTCTTTCGATGCTTCTCCCCTGACACCTCGTCTTCCCCAGACACAACTCTGGGATTTATGGTCAGCTCGACTTTCCTTGATAGGGTGTAATAATACTAAGTCTCTGTCCCCTGCCAAGGTGATTGAATCTTCTGTTGGAAGGCAGAGAGGACCCCTGTGTGCTCCTCTGCAGTAGCCTGTGTTCTCGGCTGAAGTCAGAAGCCTGCCAGCTCCACCCTATGGCTGTCCAAACAAGGTTTCTCTACAGGCGCCTACATCAAAAAGATTTGCGCAAAGCCTGCTGGAATGCCAAACGGCAGGATGTTAGTTTCATTTATTTATATCTTTCCCACCCAAATCCAGAAATAAATCCAGCTTCTTGGAAGTAGCTGCAGTTTTTATTGCTATCTTGTATGGTCGTGGATATTTTATCTCAACTCATTTACTCGGACAAATGTCATGGATTGTGGCATGTCATACCAACAACCAGTCACTGTGAATGATGATGGGAATGTCGGAAAATACCTTTTACTCTAAAAATATAAGTAGTGGCGCCCAGGTGGTGCAGCGGGATATTTAGCTAGCACACCAGCGCCAAGATTCTGAACTGCTCGGTTCGAAACTTGGCGTTGCCACAGGGCGGCTGGGCGCCATCTAGTGGGCATAATTGGCAGTGCATGCAGCAGACACGTTACTGCTAGGGCGGGATAATCGGACTATGTGGGTGGGGTCTTCAAACGCTGTGTAAGGACCCTGAGGCGCCTGTGCAGAATGCATGGGTGAAAAAGGGTTCCGCTGAGGGCTGTGCACATGTCGGAGGAGGCGTGAGTGGCGGTATGCCCACCTCGACTGCACTCAGGGATCCCCCAGCAGCGGAAGACAAATTGACTACTCTAAATTGGGAGAACATGGGAGAAAATGCATAAATAAAATAGAAAAAAATATATAAGTACATTATTTTACATTTTAATTTGTTATTACTAAAGACTTTGAATTAATTTGATCAAGGTGCTCTAAATGTTTACATTTAAGGTCTCTCTAGCTGACCAAAAGCTAGCAGAGTGAAAATCTCACATAAAAACCACCACATTCATGTAAATCATGAGCCCTGAGTTTATCTATCATCCGAGTTGGGGGTGTGTCAGTAAAAAAGTAAAGGTTTCTGTAACATTCAAAGTGGATTTTATTGAATCACACATAGTAAGATTTGCACTAAAGAAATTTGTATGTACTGTATGTCAGTAGGGACAGTCATGCAGGCTGTGTACTTGTTTTAGGCTTATTGTCATTTACACTTAAATATCCATTTCAGAAAATATATAATTTGAATTATTGTGTCTACCTGGAGAAAAACACTTAAACATTAAACCCAAAGTGGGAGCGTCCAAAGTGGGAGCGTTCAGTTGAATGATGCCGTAAATAAACAGCAAATAAACAATAGTAGGATTTAGAAAAGTAGCATATTTTGGGAATACTGCCATGTCACAATAATTCAACCACTACATAATATTGCTGATCTTAAAACTTACTGCTAGTCTGTATGATCTAAATTTGGGTACAACATGATTAAACCATTTGGGAACTCAATAACTGTCCTTAATTTGGTTCAGCTGTGATGTGCTATATAAACACCACCTAGAGAAGTGTTCAAGGTGTTGCAACCATGGCAAAAACTAAGGATCTGTTACAAAAGCTGAGAGAGAGGATGTAATTAATTAGTCTAATTGTGTTATGTGTTGTTTGTGTGCAACTATCATCAAGTAATTTGATTTGTGCACCTATCTGGTACATTCATTTATTGACTATTGTTTACGAGCTTTATGAGATGTACCATCTACCATACAGGGGAAGCCTAGTGGGAAGAGCTTTGGCCTATCGATCACAAGGTTGAGAGTTCAAATCCCAGCTCTGCCATGCAGTCACTGTTGGGCCGTACAATGGCTGACCCTGCGCTTCCAAACGAGCTGGGATATACAGAAATGGAAATTTGTTGTACTGTACATGTGTGTACACCGATCAAGCATAACATTATGACCACCTTGCTAATATTGTGTTGGTCCCCCTTTTGCTGCCAAAACAGCCCTGCAACTGTGATGCACTGTGTATTCTGACACCTTTCTATCTGAACCAGCATTAACTTCTTCAGCAATTTGAGCTAGAGTAGCTCGTCTGTTGGATCGGATCAGAGGGGCCAGCCTTCGCTCCCCACGTGCGTCAATGAGCCTTGGCCGCCCATGACCCTGTCGCCGGGTTACCACTGTTCCTTCCTTGGACAACCACTGATAGATACTGACCACTGCAGACCGGGAACACCCCACAAGAGCTTCAGTTTTGGAGATGCTCTGAACCACTCGTCTAGCCATCACAATTTGGTCCTTGTCAAACTCACTCTCATCCTTACGCTTTTGCATTTTTCCTGCTTCTAACACATTAACTTTGAGGATAAAATGTTCACTTGCTGCCTAATATATCCCACCCACTAACATGTGCCGTGATGAAGAGATAATCAATTCACTTCACCTGTCACTGATCATAATGTTATGCCTGGTCGGTGTATCTATATATGACAAATAAAGGCATTCTATTCTATACAGCTGTAGCTCTGTTTAACACAATGCTTATTTTGCAGGTTTTAATGGGGTTCTGGGTATAAACCCGTTAGTAGAATCTGTCTTGCTTGACATGTTTTTAAAACTACACCTAACGTGGCTTCAGTGTTCTGTAAAAATGGATTAGACATTTAAACCCTCTATTTTACCCACAGGACTCACTGTAAACATTATTGCTATGCTATGTGGAATATTACAGGCGGACTAGGTAATATTTTATAGAAAGTATAACATTTCATGCCGGCACATTGCTAAAGTTAGCATTTTTTATTTTAATCTGTGTTGCAAAGACCTCTTCAATGTCATTGCAGAATTCTGCTGTTTTTCAGCAACATTTTAGTCTTTAGTCTTTATTTTATTCAAATTGGCTGTCTGGTGTAAGTGTGGTTTTAATGTATCAATTAAAAAAAAACTGATTAAAATCTAAGATTTAAGGTGTAAAAGACATTACAAAGCCTCTGAGCTAAGTTTAGGTGCAAGACTGCAGAAACAGTTGAAAATGTGTTCATAGAAACCTTACGTACAGTCGTCTGATTGAAACAAGGTTCTCTGTGTCTGCTATACACTGACGAACATGGAAAGACAAGTCAAAACAGTAAAGTGAAATTAATCCGAATGAGCACCACACATGGGACATTGTGGCTTTGAACTGACTAAACATAGAAGCTTTAACCGTGGACACAATGTGCAAATGTAAATAAACTTTATAGGGGCTGAGGGTCAGGTCCAGTTGGATTTATGACTTTGGCATTCACCCTGTGGCCATCACTCATCCCTCCCCCTACTACTCCAGCCAAGCCCCTGATCACAAGACCTTTAGCTGAACTACAGCTGACCTACTGCATCTCTTACCAGCTGGGCTTCAGATGCCTTAATGAGAACCATTCAGTCTCCCTTATAACTGTGGGACTATCTGACTAGTTTTGTTCTCATCTTTCTTTTTCAGGCCCGGCTGTTTTTAAAGGTCCTTTCCGAAACTGGGCTAAGTGGAGGACTTGTAAGACATGTCGAGGACATGCCTCCTCCCAGGTGGCCATGATGTCACTAGAGAGGCCTTGAAAAATGCCTGTGTTTATTTACAGCTCTCTGTTCTGGGCACAGTCATAAAATGCAATGAATTCATTAGGAAGAGATAGAGCTCTGTAAAATATGGGTTTAAATTATATAGTTCCATTTGTAATATACTAATGATTGAAAATTTAGACAGTTAAACCCCTTGCCAATGGATGGGAATGGAATGCCTTTATTTGTCATATGTACATATACATGTGTACAGTACAATGAAATCCTTTTTCCCCATATCCTAGCTTGTTTGGAAGCTGGGGTCAGAGTGCAGGGTCAGCCCTTCTGAGTAAGGCCAACAGAAGCAGGTTGTTGCTAATGTTTACTGCATTGACTTTTTTTATTCAAAGTAATTAAAATTGTAACCGAGTATAATGCTAGAAATACAGGATGAAGAGCCTTGCTCAAGGTTTTAACAGTGGTGACTTGGCAGTGGTGGAGCATGAACCAGTGACCTATTGGCCAATAGTTCTTTTAACTTCTGAGCTAGTGCTGCCCTAAACAATGTATTAAGGTTGTATTAAGGTCCACCTGGTGATGCAGGGGATTTAAACCCACAGTCTTCCTGTTGATAGCCCAAAGCTCTACCCACCAGGCTACAACTGACCAATGTTGCATCATATAATTCAATAAAAAAAATAAATACAAAATTTGCAATTTTAAAAAACATTTCTATATCACTTTGTAAATAATTTATGGTGTATACTCTGCATCCACATCATTTGTATCCTGTAGGTTTTTCTTTCATCCATGCTTTATGTATTTTTAAAGTGAATGGTGAATGGCATTTCTATACGTCTCTGTATTAATGAACATGTTATGTGTGCATGTTCTGCATTTGTTGAATCCATCCATGTGGTTTTTTTATGCCTCCACCATTGTTTAGTCATGAAAGTGATTAATGCTATGAATTACTTAGAGCTATGGATGTATGTTCCTGTCGAGTGAAAATGTGCTTAATGTTGCATAAACATAATGGAGTTGGCAACCTTTCAACTCTTTCTTGTGGGGTGTATCACCGAGCTATATAAAATAATGTGATGAGCTGCAAAGGCTAAGTCAAACCTTAATAAGGGCTATGGGGCTCTTTAAGCATAGTGACATTTTATTTAATTGTGCTGCATAAAAGTTGCAATAACATCATTCCGATAAGTTGTTTGCCTGCCTGCCTTCTTGATGAATTACAGAAGGACTAGGACAGAGGTTGACCTCAGAAAATATTTCACCCTAAACTGCTCAGTGTTTGCCAGACTTTGTAGCTGAATACTAAACACGATTGTGAGATTGTATTATGTTGTTGACTTGACTAAGGATAATGCTGATAGGATAAACAGGTCTGTAATATATGAGGTCTATAAATAATGAGTATGTGTGTTATTAACATATAGAGCTCAAAACAAGCCACTGGATGAAATTTAAATGGGACATTGCACAGCACTTAAAATTACAGCTGTATATCAGGGCGTGTTGCTCTTCAGTAGAATTATTGCTTGTAACCAGTAATAAAAACAGGTCTGTCATAATGTTAAAATTTAGCATTAGTTCAGATCAAACCTAGACAGTTACGTATTTATGTATTGTACTATTTCTGACTAAAGTTTCATTCACAATTTGAAAACATGTAAGGAATCAGTTTGCTCTATAGCAGTGGTTCTCAAACTGTGGTACGCATACCACTGGTGGTACGTGAAGCAGCACGAGGTAGTACGCCAGATAATCTCGGAAAAGTAATTACATGCACCAAAAAAATAAATAATTTAATAATTATAAATAAAAAAAATCATATGAAACTTATAATTCTGTTTTAATAAAATTAGTTTAATGAAAACAAATTGTATTAAAACTAATGTGTTTTTAAAAATATTCGGGGCTACGCAGCCACCGTACTTCATTACATCTATACTTCACGTTCGCGGTTTCCATCTCGGAATTTCCGAAACGTTATCAGTAAAGTTATTAGTAAAGTTATCAGTAGCTCTCTCGCTTTTATCAGAGCCAGATCTACGTTTGAATCTCACTGATCTCGTTCCTGACATCACAAGGCTGCTCCGCTAAACAGGTGCACTCACTGAAATGCTAACTACATATATACTAGTGATGAGTCATTCGCGAACGATCCGATTCTATTGAACGGATCTTTGAAATGAACGAAAGGAACCGAGTCTTTTATTTCTGCGCAGTTCTTATCGGCTGTAATCCACCCATTCAGCTTCCATCAGTAGAGGGAATTAATCATAACTCGTAATAAGAGCTGTTTATTGTCGAAATTCAAATCTGAAACACTTTCAGTGTCGCGGAGAGTGAGCAACACACACACACACACACACACACACACAGAGAGCGCGCTAGTAGTATAATGACAAACAATTGAGAAATAAACTATAAACTTGTTTAATTGTTTTAAATACAAGAGAGGATTTTTCTGAAACTTAATGCAATGCAACCACAGTCTGTCTCTTCTCTGTAGTTTTTTCATTTAAGTGTTGTTTGAATTAGGAATACATTTAAGGCAAAGTAGCAAAATTTGATATTAATATCGGGGGTGTCTTATAGTTTACCCAGTAGCGTCTCCCGAAGAACGAAGAGCCATTTTTTTGATCGACTCTTTAAAAGGAACCGAGCCAAAAGATCCAGCTCCCTTCAAGAAGCCATAATTCCCATCACTAATATATATATACACACACACACACCTAAATAATGTGTGCCATGTGTGGTTCTGTGATGAGAAACATAGGTGGTACTTGGAAGTTTTGGTTTGATAATGGGTGGTACTTGGTCTAAAAAGTTTGAGAACCACTGCTTTATAGGAATGTGTGTCTCAAAATTTCTGAATCATATACCTCATTTGGTAACACTCAAAAATTTGCTTTCTAAAGGCATGATAATATTAAAGTGTATATGTGGAGTGTTTTGCACATTCTGGGACAGCATTTTTATGTTCATTATGGCTGATCGGGTGGCACGGTGGCTAAGTGGGTAGCACTGTTGCCTCACAACAAGAAGGTCCTGGGTTTGATCCCCAGGTGGGGCGGTCCGGGTCTTTTCTGTGTGGAGTTTGCATGTTCTCCCCATGCCTGCGTGGGTTTACTCCAGGTGCTCCAGTTTCCTCCCACAGTCCAAAGACATGCAAGCATGGTGAATTGAAGAAACTAAATTGTCCATGACTGTGTTTGATATAACCTTGTGTGAACTTGATGAACCTTGTGTAATGAGTAACTACCTGTCCTGTCATGAACGTAACCAGAAGTGTAAAACATGATGTTAAAATCCTAAAAAACAAATATTATGGCTGACCTGACATGGCGAGTAACAGTATGTCTGCAAAGCTACAAAAAAATTGAAGTTGATTTACACCACTTAACACTATTTTATTAGTTTTGTTCTCTCTGTTGGTTTGACTGACTTAATGTAACTTTGCTGCTTGCCCTAATTTCAGTACAAATTGTACAAAACTTGATTTGAAATGGCCAAAATTATATAACCACTTTACCACTGGCTTGATGGCAATCCTATTTTAAAGTTACTGGCATTAACCTGAAGTCCCCCCTTCATTCCCCTATGAAGCTATAACAGCAACTAGTTGTCTGGAAAGGCATTTCACAACATTTTGGGTGGGATTAAGGCAATGGAACTTATTTTATAGATCTTGTGTGAGATTAAAACACCTGAACTCAATCATTTGGATGGGTCTGCACATATTTTGGCTATATAGTGTGTATTTTGTTAGTCCTTAAGGGTGGCACAGTGGCTCGGTGGGTAGCACTGTCGCCTCACAGCAAGAAGGTCCTGGGTTTGGTCCCCAGGCGGGGCAGTCCGGGTCCTTTCTGTGCAGAGTTTGCATGTTCTCCTTGTGTCTGCATGTTTTTGGACTGTGGGAGGAAACTGGAGCTCCCGGAGGAAACCCATGCAGTCAGGTTAATTGGAGACACCGAATTGCCCTATAGGTGAATGGGTGTGTGTGTGTCCAGGGTGTTACTCTGTGCTTTGCGCCCACTGAAAAGCTGGGATAGGCTCCAGCACCCCACTGCGACCCAAATTGGATAAACGGTTAAGAAAGTGAGTAAGTGTTAGTCCTTAATGATTTATGGATATTATTAAAACCTTCTTAAGTTGTGCACTAGCTAGGTTGTAAAGCACAGATGTAAACAGGAAGCTGTTTGGGATGTGGCCATGTTTAGTAGTCCGCTACCTTATAAACTAGCATATCATATGTAACTCTTAAAGATCCACCTTAAAACTATTTCTTTTAAACTGTCTAGATATGTAGTTTTTATTTAGAATAATTCACTTCTAAATTATTTTCATTGCATAAAGCAAGTAAAAACATCTCAAGTTAAATGTTTTAAATATAGTAAAATAGTCACATTTTGAGAAAGTGTTTTGGCTTTTGGTTTTTTACTCTAAAGGCTTTTGGAAAGCTGTTGCTAGTGTTTACTGCATTTGGCAGACTTTTTTTTTTTATCCAAAGCAACTCAAAATTGTAACCATATATAATGCTGGTAATAAAGGATTAGGGGCCTTGCTCAGGGTTCCAACCGTGGCAGCTTGGCAGTGGTGGAGCATGAACCAGTGACCTACTGGTCAATAGTTCTTTTAACTTCTGAGCTAGTGCTGCCCTAAACAAGCTTGTATTGAGGTCTGAAACGACCACCTGGTGATGCAGGGGATTGAACCATGGACCTCATACATACAGAGCATTCACATTACAACTAGCCTATCGCCACTAACATTTTGTACACAATTAGTTACATATTATGATGCAATAAATAACCATTAGATTGTGGTAAGTTAGTCCAAGTAAATTGATTGGCTTGTTATTACCAAGAATTTTAATGTTACCCATTTGATGATCAGTTTTACCTTCAAGTATTTCTTGCAAATTAAATTGATAGGACTTAAACAGACTAGTCTTGTATTGCTGGGAGCTTGACATAGTACACAGTTTGGATAAATTGCCTCTGGCATCATCCAGTTTTAAGCACATGGGGGGGAAATGGTCAGGACACAGCAATAGCTGAGCTGACGCTCTCTTCTTATAGGGGTTAATGCATTGTCTAGGCATCAGAATAGGAGGGGACACCTGCCTGAACTCCTCTCTGTCTCCAGCAAGAAGCCTTTGATCTGGGTGACAATTTCACAGCATTAGTGGGAGTGTCACACTTAATCCCTTTGCTTTCCTGCTCTTATTTGGTCCAGTCAGGGGACAGTCCTGGGAGTTTCTAGAGGGCTAAATCTTAATCAAACAGGACTTACAGGCTCATGCTATATTAAAAAATATTAAACTGCAGATATATTTAACTAAATCATATATTTAACTGCAGAATGGAAAGGAGCTGAGTCCTGATTAGAATAGGATCAGATAGAAAAGAACAGTGATTAACAGATTTTACTGGGGGACTTTTTTAGGATTAACAATAGAACTATTCAGTTAAAGTAGGTTTTTTAGACAGTAAGAATTGGAATGCAGAACATCACACCCATTCACTCACTTTATCTAGGAGTGACTAACAGGAGCCATTCCACCTGCTGGTATGCTTTTGTATAGTAGGATGTATAAGAAGACATGTATAGGATTTTCCTGACATTACTTCATGTGTCAAGTCATGTGTCGCAAAGAGCTTATAAAGCATCAACGGGATCTTTTTGATATTTGTGTCTAAAGGTACAAAGAAACAAACAATGTTTAAGGCATTACATAAACCATTGTAAAGATGGTCATCAACAAGTGGCTAAAATCTGGCACAACAGTGACATTACCAAAAACTGGACTATCATCCAAAGTTGATAAGGGCCAATAATTTACGCAGCCTTTGCAGGGTGAAAGCCAAGCAATGAAGTTCAAGGAACTTTCAGTGAATCTTTATGATCAAATTGTGGCATGGCATACATCAGGGCGAAGATATGATTCAGTATCTAAGGAGTGGTCCCAGGACTACAGTGGTATTCGGCACAACCTTGAACTTTCCTACAGCTGGCTGTCCAGACAGTAAAGGTTTTGATCAGGTGAGAAAGAACCCAACTGTCCATATAAATGAGCAATATACACCGATCAGCCATAACATTAAAACCACCTCCTTGTTTCTACACTCACTGTCCATTTTATCAGCTCCACTTACCATATAAAAGCACTTTGTAGTTCTACAATTACCGACTGTAGTCCATCTGTTTCTCTGCATGCTTTGTTAGCCTCCTTTCACCCTGTTCTTCAATGGTCAGGAGCACCACAGGACCACCACAGAGCAGGTATTATTTAGGCGTTGGATCATTCTCAGCACTGCAGTGACACTGACATGGTGGTGGTGATGTGTTAGTGTGTGTTGTGCTGGTATGAGTGGATAAGACACAGCAGCACTGCTGGACTGAGAATAGTCCACTAACCAAAAATATATCCAGCCAACAGCACCCCGTGGGCAGCTTCCTGTGACCACTGATGAAGGTCTAGAAGATGATCAACTTAAACAGCAGCAACAGATGAGCGATCGTCACTGACTTTACATCTACAAGGTGGACCAACTAGGTAGGAGTGTCTAATAGAGTGGACAGTGAGTGGACACGGTATTTAAAAACTCCAGTAAAAAGTTTTTGTGGTCTGCTGGTGTGTTGAGATGAAAATTCAACTCTTTGGCAGAACTGCAATGAATATGTTTGGCATAAATCAGGCACTACATATCACCTGGCAAATACCATCCTAACAGTGGAATATGGTGTCAGCATCATAAAGTAGTGGTGCCTCTTAGCTGCAGGGACAGGGAGACTGGTAAGACGGGAAAAGGAGACAAATAAACAGGTACAGATGTTTTATCATTCAATTTGATGGTGCTGTAGAGGCTCTGACATGAATAGGATAAACTGTAAAGATGAAATTTCACTTTTGAAACTTTGACTGGTAATAATTGCCATTTTCCCCATTAATTTACACATAATCACCCATATTGACAGTCATATAATCACAACACAGTAAAGATGGTAAAAAGTCAAAGGGTCTGAATAATTTGTTCATGTATACATTAAAAGTAAAGAATGCAATTTTAAACTATATGGCCTTAATAGATATGCTTGACTTTGAAATTTCGAATTCTGACCTCATCCTCATTTTGTGCATTATGCACTGCATCTCCAGTTGGTGGGGTGCTGATGACCTAACACAAATAAGCCATCAACAGCTAAAATGCCAGCAACAACTCACCTGGAATTATTAACCTGTTTTATGCCATTCTCTATTGATTTTTCTACCCAGTCTTTTATTTCTGGCAGTAAAAATACACCCTCAGTGAGGATTTACAGCTCGGAAGGCCTCGTCTGCCAGGGCTGCCATTATGAACAGATGAAAGCTAGAGGGGAGCTGCAGTCCAGGTGCAGTGTGGGATATTGTTTAAATAGCATAAAAAAGCCGGCTCATTTACACAGCCAGGGTGCAGGCTGGGAAAGTGGCTGCTATAATCGTGCTTATAGCAGGTGGCACTACTTTATTACTTGTATAAAAAAAAGTAAATGACTCTTAAAGAGACTTGCTTCAGGTTTTATTCGGGTTTAAATTTTAAAATGAAGGTATTTTACCTTAACAGATGACCAGGTGAATATGGCATGATTTTTTTTTTCTTTGTTTTAATACTGACTGAAAAATTCAAGAAGAGAACATGACATTGAGGCATTGAGAGGGAAACCATAATAAATGCAGATGTTTAAACAAATGTGTTTTACATGAAGCATTTAAGCTAATATACTGTATAATATAATAATTAACTTTTTATAACATATCGTATGTTTAACTGTCAGACTGTTTAATGCCACTCAACGGCAGATATGTTATACTAAATCAAACTGCACTCGAACAAGACACATTTGCACCACCATATCCAGGCCTATATACACCGATCAGCCATAACATTAAAACCACCTTCTTGTTTCAACACTCACTGTCTATTTTATCAGCTCCACTTACCATATAGAAGCACTTTGTAGTTCTACAGTTACTGACTGTAGTCCATCTGTTTCTCTGCATGCTTTGTTAGCCCCCTTTCATGCTGTTCTTCAATGGTCAGGACCACCACAGAGCAGGTATTATTTAGGTGGTGGATCATTCTCAGCACTGCAGTGAGACTGACATGGTGGTGGTATGAGTGGATCAGACACAGCAGCGCTGCTGGAGTTTTTAAATACCGTGCCCACTCACTGTCCACTCTATTAGACACTCCTACCTAGTTGGTCCACTTTGTAGATGTAAAGTCAGAGACGATCGCTCATCTATTGCTGCTGTTTGAGTTGGTCATCTTCTAGACCTTCATCAGTGGTCACAGGACGCTGCCCACGGGGCACTGTTGGCTGGATGTTTTTGGTTGGTTGACTATTCTCAGTCCAGCAGTGACAGTGAGGTTTAAAAACTCCATCAGCGCTGCTGTGTCTGATCCACTCATACCAGCACAACACACACTAACACACCACCACCATGTCAGTGTCACTGCAGTGCTGAGAATGATCCACCACCTAAATAATATCTGCTCTGTGGTGATACTGTGGGGGTCCTGACCATTGAAGAACAGGGTGAAAGCAGGCTAAAAAAGTATGTAGAGAAAAAGATGGACTACAGTCTGTAATTGTAGAGCTACAAAGTGCTTCTATATGGTAAGTGGAGCTGATAAAATGGACAGTGAGTGTAGAAACAAAGAGGTGGTTTTAATGTTATGGCTGATGAGTGTATAGTCCTTGTACATCTGGTTCTTGGGGAATAATAAAAACTCTGATTCTATATATGCACGTTATACATTAGCTACACCCTATTTTATTCTTTATTTGTATTAGTTCTTCTACTCTTTTGCTTGTTCAACTACTAGAGGCCAATATTTTCCCTTAAGATAAATAAAGTTTCCATCCACCCATCCATCCACCTATATCTATCCATTTATCCATCCATCTATCCATCCATCTATCTATCCATCCATCCATCCATCTATCCATGTGGCATTGGTCTAAGTGAAAGATGGTTTCCTAGTAGGGCCTACATGACTAGGAGTTTTAGTCAAATACATTTCAATGGCATTTTGGACTTATCACAGAAAAAGGAATGCTTTGGAGCCTGCGGTCCAATCCATTCAGTGCTGTTCTTTAAGAATTTTGTATTGTATACCAAGCTGCATTTAAGCTGTGATCCGACATCATACCAAAATATTTTATGTTGACACTTCCTTTAATTTGTCGCTTGCTGTAATTTTGTCACACTGCAAAGCCAAGTGCTGTTATAAATACTGCCAAAGGAAACTCACTCTCTCGCTCTCCTTCCTTTTCTCTTTCCCTGTTTCTCTCTCTCACTCATCTGAATTACCTGCTGGGTTTGAGCTCTTTTATGCTGTTGTTGTGACAGGTAGATTTATAAGGCTTGAAATTTGTACAAATCAGTTGTCATTCACAGCGAGCTGTCAATGTGTCAAGCTGTCAGACCTGCTGTGAGAGGGGGAGGGGGGGGGGGCTGGGAGCTGGGGGGTGGAGGGCTGAGTGAAGTGGGCAACCACAGAGAAAGGAAAATGAGTTCAAACAGACCTGAAACGGAGCTCCATTCTTCCCTCTCCACGCCCCTGTGGAGCTGCCATTGATTTTCCTTGATGTTGAGCAACAGCATGCCGAAAATGACATGCCTCCTCCATCAGTCCATTGCGGCTTGCTTATTGTCTTTTAAATGGCAGGAAATCATTCGGAGGAGAATAGAGGCTACTGTAGTTGTATGGTGGGGTTTTGAAAAGTGAGAGGTGCAGATTTCAGCACCGGGTCATGATAGATGTGTGTGTAATGATTGAGTCGTGCTGCTGTGTTAATGGGCCGACTATCTATTTACACCGATGGTTTAGCATTGTGCTCCTCAGAGTGGCCAGTTCGGTCCATGTGCATGAACAAGAAATGCAAAACTGTGGAAAATTGTGTATTTTATATACAGTATATATACTGTATATATACTGTATATACTGTATACAGTATATTGTTTATAAGAATATACAGTACTGCTCCTATTATAATCCCAGATGTGTAATTTGCACCTACTTTTTTGCATATGTATACTGTATATATTATAGTATATTGTACATTTGCTAAATGTACATTAGCTACACCCTACTTACATTATTTGTATTAGTTGTTCTGTTTTGCTTGTTCAACTATCTATCCGTCTATCCGTCTATCCGTCCATCCATCCGTCCACCCACCCACCCACCCTCCCACCCACAGGGTCAAACCCAGAACCTTCTTGCTGTAAGTGCTATCGACTGTGCCACCCTGAAAGGTGGTGAACTAGCAACAAAACTCACTTTGCATACTGTGTATGTGTTGTAAAAAATTCACTGTATGATAGAAATTCAATGTATTACTTGTAAACCCTTTAAACGGGCGGCACGATGGCTAAGTGGGTAGCACGGTCACCTCACAGCAAGAAGGTCCTGGGTTCGATCCCCAGGTGGGGTTATCCGGGTCCTTTCTGTCTGGAGTTTGCATGTTCTCTCCATGTCCGTGTGGGTTTCCTCCGGGAGCTCCGGTTTCCTCCCACAGTCTGAAGACATGCAAGTGAGGTGAATTGGAGATACAAAATTGTCCATGACTTTGTCTGATATAACCTTGTGAACTGATGAATCTTGTGTAATGAGTAACTACTGTTCCTGTCATGAATGTAACCAAAGTGTAAAACATGAAGTTAAAATCCTAATAAACAAACAACAATGAAAGGTTTCCCTTAAGTTTACCTGAACTTTGTCACTCCCAACACCTCACAAGCGTTTATCTTGTTTAATTGTTGGTAGTTTTTTACTGCAGATTTACTGCAGTCTCAGACTGCTGTTTGGAAAGACTTTAATCCAGTAAGATACTTTTTGACATTACCAAAACATTGCTGTGAACATTAATAGATAAAAGTATTCATCCAAGTATGTGCTGTAGATGACTGATTAGTATACAATGTTTATTTTTCTACATTGTGAGTTTTAAATCCACAAAATGAATTCCTGGACATACTTTTGACATTAGACACTTACAGTATATCCCATGATTCCCTTTGCATAATAAATATTTTCCTTCACACTCTTCTGTAATTTTATCAAACAAACCTGACATGAGTTTGAAGGTTATTAGCTGAATTCTGTCAGAGCTGAGTAATTTTGTGGGATGAGGCTTTGATTTCTTCACACATTCCTGGCAAACAACACACCTCCTGCATGGCGCCCATCCAACCCCTCCAACCTCATTCACATCTGGCTTGTTATGTTTTGGCTTTAATTAGCCCTATGATTTCTTTTGGAGTCAGTTAAACCGATCCGTGTTGTTGTGGAACACGCAGGGAAAAAGCAAGAGTGCCGAGGGACAAGTGGGAAGGTGACACTTGAGCAACAATCTGCACCGAGAAGTAAAAAAATTAATCAAAGACTTGTGTATCAGCGAGAGCAGCTGGCCAGCCTAGCACAGGCGCCTTTGAACGGGAGGGGTCCGTAGAGAGAGGAGTGCGATGCAGGCCGAGTTTGTCTTGCGAAAGTGCAGCTGTCCAAAACATGACAGCTACAGCATTAGCAAGGCCATTAAGAGGTGTAGAACATTTCCAGGGAAATGATTTGAAAAATGACAATGCTGGCTCCCGTGCAATATTAATTACAACAAGCAAGTGCTGAAAATAAGTTAAAATCTGGCAGGGTGGAACATACGGAGGCATGTTGTTTGGCTAGCTCCCCTCTTTTGTTTGAGTGTGGCTTTTTACATCCTCATTAAAGAAAAGCTTTCTAATTTGGGGGCAGCGTTTCAAACAATGGCAAAGCGTGTTTGGTTATACATTCAAATCCTATTATTCAGTCTGTTGTACTGTAGTTTTAATGTAACAACAACCTGGCCAGTGTTGACCTACTTCTTCTTGTTAGCGTAAATAGGAAAAGCATTTTGCTACCATTGGACGTAGACTTGTTTTTCAGGGCCCGTCTCCACTGCTGGAATGCTTTGGTTTGCAAATAACCCTCGTGTTTTGTTCAGCTTGCATTCATTTGCAAATTGTTGTTAATTGTCAGGAACTCATTTGTGCATGTTATGCAAATTGTTTGCAGCACACGGATGTCTGGAATTTTTCGCATCTCAATACCTAGTTTGTTTATCTGACACCTGTGGCCTTGGCTGTCTATAAACTCAATCTAATTTAACTACAAATCTAAATCAATTAAAACAAAAGTCTATATATTTTAGCTTTTATTGTGATTAGATTATTTATTTAGTTTTTAATGCATGTTCATTCTGGAAATTTAACTTCATTTAATTATCATTAATTAATTCATTTTATTAATAAATGAACTGCTTTATCTGGTCAGATCCAGTGGGAATTTGGGTGCATGGCAGAATTACACCCTGAACAGGGGTACCAACCCATTGCAGCATCACACACATTCACTCACTCGCTCACTGGCTCACTCGCTCACTGGCTCACTCTCTCTCTCTCTCTCTCTCTCTCTCTCTTATACACACACAATTATAAAGAAGCCAGTCTACCTTGTACAGGTTTTATAATTATAAGCAGCTCCAAGAACTACATTAAGGTTTTTAGGACCTATAGTGATGTGCAGCACCCACAATGAGAATAGTTGAATAAATATGTATCAAAGATTCAAAATAAAGGGCGCAGACCAGCGCAGAGATTCTGAACTCCTCATTTCGAAACTCAGCGTTGCCACTGGTCGGCTGGGTGCCATCTATCTTGCAGTGCCTGCAGCAGACACGGTTCTGCTAGGGCGGGATGACGGACTATGGGGGTGGGGTCTTCAAACGCTGTATAAGGACACTGATTAGCAGATAGAGAGGCGCCTGTACAGAATGCATTGGTGAAAAAGGGTTCTGCTAAGGGTTGCGCGTGGGTTGGAGGGGGTGTGAGCAGCAATATACCCACCTCGACTGCAATCAGGGATCCCCCAGCAGCGGAAGACAAATTGACTACACTGAATTGGGAGAAAATGGGAGAAAATGCATAAATAAAATAGAACAAAAATGAAATAAAGATTCAAAATAAACATAACATAGATGAAAATGAAGTACAAGAAATGGGAATCTAACTCTAAAGTGCTATAAAAACAATAATTACATCAAAATGCACTGCCTGAAATCATATATATATATATATATATATATATATATATATATATATATATATATATACACTGTTTTCATAATACAATTTAAATTGTGCACAAAATGACAGGTTGCAACAGCAAAGGAACTCATGGGGATCAGTCCTATCATTCAAAGATAAAAATTAGAGACTAAATGAGGCTACAGTGGACACAGACTGATTAATAAATTAACTAATTTATTTATTAGAATTTTAACGTCTTGTTTTACACACTTTGGTTACATTCATGACATGACTGGTTACTCGTTACACAAGATTCATCAGTTCACAAGTTTAATGTCAAACACAGTCATGGACAATTATGTATCTTCAATTGATCTCACTTGCATGTCTTTGGACTGTGGGAGGAAACTGAAGCTCCTGGAGAAAACCCACACAGACACAGGGAGAACATACAAACTCCACACAGAGAAGACGTGGACCGCCCTACCTGGGGATCGAACCCAGGACCTTCTTGCTGTGAGGTGACGGTGATAACCACGGAGCAACTGTACCGCCCCAGGCTGATTTAAACTAGAAAGCTGAAGATTGGACACTAACATTCATGATGAAGTAAAACAGCTAAATGTAATTTTGCATTATATCCTGTAGTACGCTGAGACAGTACAGATTGACACGGGTGATTATAAAATGAACAAAAACCTCCCAAATGTGGAGTGCTGGCCTATTAAAGTCAAACACCCAGCGTGTGGCAAGACTTATACTTTACAGAGACACAAAGTCTGATGACAGACATGCATTTTAATGAGGTGATACACAAATAAATCAACCTGCATCTAGTTTATAGGATTTCATCCAACGAGCAATAAAATCCGTGGTAAAACTGCGAAATGGCTCAGTGGTGTTAAAGCATATTGTTTTATTCCTCTGTTTTGCTTGTGTTTTGACTTTTCACTAACTAGCATCTGCCGGTTGAAAGAAAATTAATTCACAGTCCCTCCTGTAAATCAGGCATGTAAAACAGAATCTAAATGCAAGCAGCTAATTAGAATCAAAGGGGATGATATCCATAATTGTCTGCCTTCGCTCAAAATGGTTACGTTAATTGGTCATAAATAAACTCTTGCTGTTTTTGTGTGAGTTGTAAACAGCTGAATGCTTCAATTAAGCAGAAATACAGCAGTACAGCGTCAGGAGAAGGTGTAGCATAGCAGAGGTACTGGCATATGGAGGTGATCTGAACTCCCCCATGCACATTCGAGGATTTCTTTTCATGGGGTGCGTGAGAAGGGGAGATGATTTTTTTTTGCTGGTGTAATATAGTGACTCATAAATAAATGGTTACCCCTTCGGTACTAAAAGTTTTCATTAAAAACGGCCCGAGTATCGTTATTGACACGGTGGGTTGCCTATGCAGGGGAAACGAGCTAAAATTTATCAGCATGCTTTTCTGCACCTAATAAATCATCTAAACAGGGGAGCCATATGGCAGATAAGACCTTGAGAATGGGGGTTTTAGCTGAGGATGAGTCAAATTGAGTAAAATCAGAGCCCCATCTTAGCCTGTTTTCCTCTCATCGTGTCTTCCTCAGAGAGCGGGATATCTGCTTATTTTACACGCCAGTTTCTTGTTCACCTTATCACCTCTTTGTCACTTGTTTTTTTTTCTTCCAAGAGAGGTAGAATAAAGAGAAGTGAGGTGTGAGTGAGAGAAAAAGAAGAGCGAGAGAGAGAGTGCGACAGTGGGCAGAGATAAGGCCGAGAGAGAGGGAGAGGGTTCAGGGAGGTGCTCTGACTGATGGGGAGGGATGATATATGTAGCGGCTGTGTCCCCGCTCTCCTCTGGCCTTTTGTCATTAATCATGGCCATTAGCTTCCTTCTCTGCTGCCTTGTCTGTGGCGGCCTATCAAAAGCTTTCCTTTCCCCCCTCCTCATAGCCCACACCCGGAAAGGCCTCACACTCTTGCCTTGCTGTCACATGCACGCTTTCTTCCCTTCTTTGTATTAGACAGAAATTCTAATTTGGAAAATAGATGCTGCCTGGAAATATAATAAGCAAAATTCTGCTGTATAACAAAGGGCAAAAAACTGTTTTATTTACAGGTTTTAATAAATATTTTGGTTTGGATTATACTGAACTATTATTTTTTATATATTTAGATAGATAGATACTTTATTTATCCCGAAAGAAAATGAAGGCCTCAGTAGCTTGTTACATACATCAAAAGCAATAGTACACACTACAAAGATGCACAGCATACAAACAAATACTTGCATAATAACACACTTCAACATCAGGGCCTGTGGCTACATATGGAGATACAATTTGGCAAAAAGCCCCTTACCTGTTCCTGCATGATTGTGCCCCAGTGCACAAAACGAGGTCCACAGAATACAGTTTGACAATGTTGGTAGGGATCAACTCTAGTAGCTTGTACCGAACCCTGATGTCAACCCAGCTGAACACCCTGGAAAGAATGAAACACAAATTTAAGGTGAGATTTTCTCATCCAGCATCATCATTGCCCAACTTTATAAATGCTCTTTTACCTGAATGGGCACACATTCCCACAGACACCATTGTTTGTGGTAAGCCTTTCCAGAAATTAAGGGCTATTAAAGCTGTAAAGGGTAAGACATATTAATAACATTATTCAAAGCCTGTATGATGCTCATATTGTTGCACATGGTTTTGGAACTGGATGTCAAACAAACTTTTGTCAAGTGAGTCTACATACTTCTGGCCGTATATCATACATTTACATTTACATTTTTGGCATTTAGCAGACGCTTTTATCCAAAGCGACTTACATAACAGTTACAGTATACAGTCTGAGCAATTGAGGGTTAAGGGCCTTGCTCAAGGGACCTGCTCAAGGGACCAACAGCAGATACCTGGCAGTGGTGGGACTTGAACCAGTGACCTTTTGATTTCTAGTCCAGTACCTTACCTGCAAGGCTACACCTGCCCTATAATGACATATAAGTCATTATTATTATTAATATTAATAATAATGACAACAATAATAATTATTATAATTATTATTATTAGGGAATTTTGCCTAGATGCATTTATAGCATCTAGGGGTTCTAACGCAACACTGTAAGCTGCCTAATTATGACTTATTATTATTATTTATTTATTTTTTAAATCAGTGCACACAAGTTACTTAGTCTTGTTTAAGACTTCTCATTTTTTTAGCTGCATGTTTTTTTTTTACCAGTTACTCCTGTGTGTGTGTGTAGCTACATTTTATAATTTGTTAAACACAAAACACTTAAGAGTAAATAAGTGGCCCAAGTGACTCACATTTAATGAACTAAAATAATTGAATACTTAAATGAACATAAAATAGACATTACAGTACCTCCTAATGGTTTGTTTGTTTGATTGGTACATTAATAATGTACACGTAGGTGAAATAAATATTTAATATCATAGTTCTCTCTTTCAACTTCACCAAGTAGTAAAATTAATAGATTAAATTTGATTGATATTTGCAGTACTATGCGATTAAACAGTGTAATGATGTTTGTTCTTTATACTGAAAATGCTTACACACACACACACACACACACACACACACGCTTTAGTGGGAATAGATGTTTGTTGCTATTGTCCTGGTTAATGATAATAAACAACTGGCCAGCAGAGTGACCATCAAATGTAATAGAGATATATAGTACCCAGGAGCCCCTGCACTTTCTTTTGTGCCTCCCAAACTGAGAGTGGCATGTATACTAAAGCACCATCAGGTCCAGTCGCACTAACCACACTATATCTGCCCACCATTCCCTCTCTCTCACTTCTCTTTTAATGCATCATGAGGAGGTGAAATTATTACTGGCTTTAATACACTATTATTATCAAGACATGGGGTTTTTTTTAAACACAAACTGAGCCGTATTGATTTAGTGGAGGTCTGCAGATAAAGGGGGCCAACCAAGGGTGAGGGGTGGATGTATTATTTACCTCCCAGTATTATAAAGATTAAACAAACAGGCAGAAACAGACTTCCTTCTGCAATCTAGTCATTTTATAAGGCAGCTTTATTCTGTCCAATTGTTGGGAAAACATGAGAAGAGATTGTACGCTTCTATTGTTGGCTGGTTTTATTATACAATTGAATTATTTATAGATATGTGATTTACCTCTCAAAAACTACCCTTATTTGCTGTTATGCGTATAATAAATAGCTAAATGTGGTAAAATACCTTATTCAGCAGGTAAAGCAGTACAGGCTGATTTAAAATGGTGTGTTTTATTTTGCACTGTGGAGAAACCTCACCCCAGAGAATTCATACAGGCAAGATCAGCACTTGTCTCAGCAAGCCCAGAGCATCTCTTTTTAGGCAACCAGCACAAAGATGACTGAATTTGACAACACAATTTGCATTTTCCTATAAAACATCCCGCACTAGCCGCGCTGATTTAGGTCGGATTAAGCTGTTCGTCTCAGTCACCAGATAACTATGGCAATCTATCAGCGCTCCCGGTTTTCCAATATCCACATCTCTCTGGCCCAGCCCAAGGGACGGGGAATTGATCTGGAATATAGAGAGCAAAATTGCTCCTGCAACTTCATAGAGGCACACAATTACTGAATCATGCAGATGTCAGTAATTCCATAAAACTGATATGAGGTAATGAAAACATCTGACTGCTAAGATTGTGTGTGGATTTACGGCCGCATTAAGAGCAATAGAGGCTAGCATGACAGGTTTGTAGCGTCGCTCCTGTTCTTTCACACGCTTAAAGCGCCGGATCAATTAATGTCTGCAGCCTGACACGCCACCTCTGACAACGCTTTTATAGCGCCATGAAAAATGCATGTGTTTCCGAGGTAGATTTTGGAGCCATTAGGTGTCTACATATATGATTTCATGTGAGTGCACATTTACGATGATGTATTACGCTAGCATCATGTTGCTCCCCATCAGCAGTAAATCACGGCCTTTCTCATAGCGAGATAATAAAACAGTTTCATCAGCTCATAATGTTTGTCCTTAACTTTGACAATTAAACTGACCAGAGATTAATTGGCTTTCAGCCTTTGTGTATTGGAAAAATCCAGAAACCCAGTCATGCACACAGCATTCATTATGTAGGAACATGGCTTAAAAAGTACTTTGTTTTAAGGTACATGTACAACAAAATTTTGCACATGTTTAACAGAACACACATATTGAGGCATTACTGATGGGTGAGTTTAGGATGTCCATTTGTACCAAATACTCACTACATTCTCTTTTAATCAAAAGTATACGACTCAAAAAGTATGTATTTAGCACATTTACATGTAAAAACCTTCAGAATTATTAAAGTCTTGTTAGCAAATGTGTTCATTTAGATTTGTAGAAAGTATTCACTCTTTAAATAGTGATGTATGATTAATTTAATCACAAGTATCTTCAAACCATCTTGCATTTTGGCCAAAACTTGGTGTAAGGCAAAACTACTTTGTCCAGATCATCTCCAACACACACAGTTAACATGTAATGTGTCAGATTTGATTAAGTATAAGATATACACCGATCAGGCATAACATTATGACCACCTTCCTAATATTGTGTTGGTCCCCCTTTTGCTGCCAAAACAGCCCTGACCCGTCGAGGCATGGAGTCCGACACCTTTCTATCAGAACCAGCATTAACTTCTTCAGTAATCTGAGCTACAGTAGCTCGTCTGTTGGATCAGACCACACGGGCCAACCTTCGCTCCCCACATGCATCAATGAGTCTTGGCCTCCCATGACCCTGTTGCCGGTTTACCACTGTTCACAATTTGGCCCTTAAAAATTAAATACATTTTATATATTTGTATAAATGTGTTTCTTTGTATTTGTACCACATGTATACAGATACACCGACGAGGCATAACATTATGAGCACTGACAGGTGAAGTGAATAACACTGATTATCTCTTCATCACGGCACCTGTTAGTGGGTGGGATCTATTAGGCAGCAAGTGAACATTTTATCCTCAAAGTTGATGTGTTAGAAGCAGGAAAAATGGACAAGCGTAAGGATTTGAGCGAGTTTGACAAGGGCCAAATTGGCCAAACTGGGTCAGAGCATCTCCAAAACTGCAGCTCTTGTGGGGTGTTCCCGGTCTGTAGTGGTCAGAATCTATCAAAAGTGGTCCAAGGAAGGAACAGTGGAAAACCGGCGACAGGGTCATGGGCAGCCAAGGCTCATTAATGTTCATTGATGCAGATGAGCTACTGTAGCTCAAATTGCTGAGGAAGTTAAAGCTGGTTCTAATAGAAAGGTGTCAGAATACACAGTGCATCAAGGTTTGTTGCGTATGGGGCTGCAAAAGGGGGACCAGCACAATATTAGGAAGGTGGTCATAATGTTATGTCTGATCGGTGTATGTATGTGTAATTTCTTTAGTTCAGTTTTAAAGTTACATTTCAACATTTTTTTTTGTTTTTATAATTATTTATGTTTTAAGACAAATTACAAGTCCAATTTAAATCATTTGTTAAAGTTTATGATGGATGAAATAAAGACTTTAAGTAATTTATTGTAATATGATGGTCTATTTTATGAAGGATACATTTATACATTTGTTTTAGCCAAGTTGGGTTGCTTTCAGAGGCTTTTTTCTTCATCAGATCTTCTCAATGTATCAGAGTATAATTATAAATGTGTTAAAGTATAATGTATAGACATTTGAGTTTCAAAAACATTTTAAAATTAAAAGTTAACCTTTAAATAATATAATAATATAAGTTTGGATTCATAGCTAGACATGAATTATTTTTTGGTAGAATTAGCTCAGTGTCCACTCACCCCTCAGCTCTTTTTTTGTTTTACTCATTCTCTCTCACTCTCTTTTTTAACCATTCTGATTAAACAGTCTCTCTCTTTCTTTCTCTGATGCTATCAGGCTCTGAAGGCTCTTATTACAGTAATAAGTGTGAAGGGAATCTCAGGCTGGCAGTTCATATGTGGTCACAGGCTGGATGTGCAGAATTTGCATAACCTGTTAGGGAGATATGTGAGGGACCAGCATGATTGAATTTCACCGCGCTGTGCTGTTAATTAATAATGCCGTGGATGTGACAGGCCTTTATCATGCACTGTGGATTGGTGATGATGTGTGTGCTAGTATGGGCATGGGCAGTCGCTGGCATTATGATGGCAATGGCCCATGCTGTAATGAAGTGGTTAGAGGAAAAGACTTAATTCACAAACAGGCTGTTATTGGACAGCTACGTTGTCTGTTTAAAATAGTGCATGAAAATGATTAGAATGAAATTATTGATGTAGAAGGATTTAGCCGAGGCACTGTTCAAATCAAACATCTGCACTTGGCCTTATACTGAAGGGCTAGTAAACATGTATAAAATATATAGATAGGATAGTCCACCAACCAAAAATATCCAGCCAACAGCGCCCCGCGGGCAGTGTCCTGTGACCACTGATGAAGGTCTAAAAGATGACCAACTCAAACAGCAGCGATAGATGAGCGATCGTCTCTGACTTTACATCTACAAGGTGGACAGTAAGTGGACATGGTATTTAAAAACTCCATCAGCACTGCAGTGTCTGATCCACTCATACCAGCACAACACACACTAACACACCACCACCATGTCATTGTCACTGCAGTGCTGAGAATCATCCACCACCGAAATAATACCTGCTCTGTGGTGGTTGTGGGGGTCCTGACTGTTGAAGAACAGGGTGAAAGCAGGCTAAAAAGGTATGTAGAGAAAACAGATGGACTACAGTCAGTAATTGTAGAATTACAAAGTGCTTCTATATGGTAAGTGGAGCTGATAAAATGGACAGTGAGTGTAGAAACAAGGAGGTGGTTTTAATGTTATGGCTGATCAGTGTATATTGTAAACTGCTACTGTGAAATCAAATTACACGTTCACTGTATCACTGAAAATATGTGGATAATTATTGGGTTTGGTTCTTTAGCCATTTTGCTAACAAAATAATGAATTTAACATACATATATACGTACATACATATGTCTGTTTCATGTGTCAATATTAAGGGAAAGGCTTCCTGGGCTTCTTGGTTGAACAAGTTTGGTTTGGTGGAGCTCCACTGGCCTTCATAAAGCCTTGACCTCGACCTTTGTTAAACACCATTGGGATGAATTGGAAATGTGGATTGGTAGCCTGGCCTTCTTATCCAACATCAGTGCCTGACCTCACTCATGCTCTTTTGTATACATTGGGCATAAATACTCAGACACATGGAAAGCATTTCCAGAATAGTGTAGGATGTTATACCAACAAAGGAAGTGAGGGCAACTTCTTGATAATGCTTATGGAATTGGAATAAAATGCCTAGCAATGAGGTGCCTCATGGTCAGGTGTAAATATATGTAACCATTTAGGTCATGATTGAGGATTTTGGCTTTGTCATCTACCCCTAAATATACCGCAAATATAGAATTTTATAACAATTAAAATTATAGTGATTGTAATATCTACAGTAATTATTGTTATTATTTAGCGATATTTATAAACCATTAAGTTTAATATGCACTATTCTACTTTTACATCAATATAATGGTGCTGTATCTACTAAAGCCAGTGTTGAGGTTTAAAATACATTTAAAACTAATTTACCCAACACTTCAGAGATGGTGTTGTTCTTTTCCACACCCTCGTGTCTGCATTTGTTTGAACAGACAACAAAGCAACGTGCACGTACACCTGTTACCACTGCATGTTTTCTCCAAAGCACTTCCGATGAAGCATGCCCCGGGCCTTAAAAGTAAACAAGTGGTTCTTTACCTAGATTCAGTCAGAAGGAACAGATTTTCAAATAGCATGTTCATTAGAATGCCCAGAAACATTGTCTCCATGGTTTCCTCATACACTTCTTGTAGCAACTTTCCCAGGGAAATCAGGTGTCCATTTGTATTTTAAGGGTAGACGCAGTGGCTTAGAGTGCTGCTTTGGCTATCCTCTGGCTCAAGGTTACCTCTGGAGGCAAACTATGTATGCAAAACATGGCCCACTTCTTTAATGCACTGGCTCCATATGCCCGGCAATGTGTGTTTGGTGGCGATGCCAGCTGCTGCGGGTTAATATTCTACCTCTCTCTGCCATCCCTGTCCTTTTGGCCTCTCCCTGTTTTACTGCCAAATTAGGTAGCCGTAATTGCCAATTACGTTGATTCTTTTATGATACGGACTCTGCTTTAGACTGGACTGAAACAGAGCATATTTCATGTGCACCACAGATGGTTTGAGACATTTGGACCTGCAATGACGCAGCAATTGTCCAAATGGCTGTGTAGAAACAAGTCCACATGGGGCACAGAGGTTACTAAGATGACAAGGCTGTTTAAGAACTGCCTGTACTAAAATAGTCGGTTCTAAAGTAGACACTTTATTTAATACAGACAGTACATGTGTTCCATTTTGTACCAACATTTATAAAAAACACCCTTCCCTGTTTCAGCATTCTTGTGCCACTGTGCTTCTTGGTTTAACAAATTTGGTTTGGTAGAGCTCCACTGGCCTGCATGAAGCCCTGACCCTGACCTCTTTAAACACCATCGGGATGAATTGGAAAGACTCCCGATTACAAGAGATCCAGTTGTGTAGTGTGAACTATACATCGACCTGACAACTTGGGAAGTCGTGTAGTGTGAACTTGGCATTATCCAACAACATCAGTGCCTGACCTCACAAATGCTCTTTTGTATACATTGGGCACAAATACTCAGACACATTTTGTGTGTAGCATCAAAGGTAGTAGAAGCAAATGGCCAAATAGCTGTGTAGAAACTCCTTGTGTTTATGTTTCCTTTATAGCAAGTGAGTTTTTAACACAACAAAGCTGTATATATGGTTAAAGTTGTTGCTGTTATCCTTTTGAACTGTGAAAGTAGCATTGCAAACGAGGCACCTTGATTTTGCATGTGAAAGTTAGCATTGTTCTTGGGGTTCAAGATACAATATAAGTAATTACAGTTAACTATGTCTATATGGGGGTAAAAATTCTGCAAACTGTGCTCTTGTTAAGACATATTACCACAGCTGTAACACTGACTTTATATATATAATAAGTAGTTTTTACTCTGTGACGATCATATGTCTTAGCTATTCATTAGCTACATTGTTTTTCCCAAACTGTAGGCCACTTTTGAGTACTGCTTTAGTCTGTGACAAACTAATTTATCTAGTTAAAACTGTTTCCTTAAACCCTTTATACTTTATTTCAGGTTTATTTGGCACTGCTCAAGTTTTACATTAGTTTACACACTTTGTTTTAGCATTTTAGCAGCTAAACTGCCAATAACTCACTATTATTGAAATTTTTCTTAATTTGCTAGCTTATTGAGTAAACTCACATTTTACTGTTAAAGTATAGTACTTGAATTAAATCATGATGATAGTATCAACAGGTACACCTCATTATTAAACTTGGTTTCAAACTTTAAATGAACCAGCATACTCACATGGGCTTTATTCTACCCTCCTGGTCTGGGAAAAGACCCGAACTCAGTTTTAGGTGCCCTTAAATAATGCCTGGCCAAGTTCAGACATGCTCAGTAGACCCCTGTTGGACTGGTCCATTTGGAGAAGAGGGTTCATATGATTTAAAATGTTCTGTAAAATCTTGTTTATGTGTGTTTTAGCTTGCTATACTTCAAGTAAACATCTGGAACAAGTTTATTTGAACTCTGTATTAATTTAATCAGTTTTTATCTATATGTCTAAGTATCTACCCCTTCAAAGGAGAAGAACTGGTATGTTCTGGGTTGGGTAGTGGGAGTTTATATAAGGGCTCATTTGCCCTTCTCACTCTTTTAATTAAACACCCCTCCACTAGATGTGCTGTTGTGGTTTGCCATTAATTCTTGAATATATATTCCACAACTTTGCTGGAGCATATCTACCTTCACCATCAAGCACAGTGTGGCAGCATTTGGATGGCAAGCCACCAAAAATTTGGGGTCCCAAAGACCACTGGACAATGGTTACAGTAGCTGGTTTCTGTGAAGACAAATAAACAGTGGGACAGAATTGACTCAGTGGAAAAGTACACAACCCAGCTTGCATGACCAAAGGCACACTGATCCAATAAAGTCATCTAAGGTGTCTGACCCTACAGTGTTTCTGGGCCAGTTACTCTCCACCCAGCAAGTCTAGGCCTTGCATTTAGCAGACGCTTTCATCCAAAGCAACTTACAGGACTGTGACACACTGTTCTCTAAGCAATTGAGGGTTAAGGGCCTTGCTCAAGGGCCCCACAGTGGCAATCTGGCCGTGATGGGGCTTGAACCAGCGACCATTTGATTACTAGCCCAGTACCTAAACAGCAAGGCTAAAACTGTCCTTGCCAGAACAGAACCAGTCTTGCAAGAACATGACCAGATGAGGCGAGTGTTGGGCCAGGTTTTCCTGTTGCGGCTCAGACACCAAGGTCCTTGATCCACCAAGATGACTTCATTATCTACAGATGATCAGAGTCAGAGTTCCTCTTCAAGACACATTGAGGGTAGTCTCAATCTTCACCAAGAACAAGGACGGCCTAAAGACGTGAGACGAACAGAGAGCAAAAGGTATTTCTTCTTTTTGTTTGTGTCAGTGACAAGGACGTAAAGCATCTGTATGGTCTCTTTAGAAGCCCAAGCAGTCTAGCTAATGTTATGTGCTGAGAAAGGGAGAAATGTTCTTACCAGACAGAAGGGTTCAGTCTAAAGAAGTGCTTTATAACAGTTCCTGGAACTTTACTAATATTTTAGTAGTGGTTCACACCGGAAGTGCTTTAACTTTAATAATAGGGATTTTTAGCTTGCTTGACTATTCTTATTAGAAGTTAGTTATACTTATGTCCATATACTCATGGTATTAGGCATAGTATTTCTCCACTTCACTTTATTCTTGTTCATCAAAACTCTTTTCTCTGAAACTTGTGAGTGCTTTCCTTGTGCAAGAAATTCAACAAGTGATTCTTCCTGGTTAAGTTCTTTCAATTAGCTCAAGGAACAGGACTTTTAGTGACTGAGTAAAAACCTAACAATTATAAACTGACCAAAATGCATTGTGTACATGATTATGAAAGACATTTTCTATAGTGGACACAGCTCTTGAGGTTTCTTTCAATGTGTTTCTTTTGTAAGTGGTCAATGATTTGTCAGAGATAGGCTGATAGAATACCTACCAGTATTAGCCCAATTGTTGGGGTATGTTCAGTCCATTGTTAATTTATTTTATCCAGTCTAGTCATGTTTGCAAACCAGAACAGGTATTGAGCCACTGCCTTCTGTGTCTGATAGCCTGTTGAAGGGTGGAAAGAAGGCCCCATACAAGTCACGTCAGAAACTACATCAATGGCATGTCCCCACAAACATGGATGCTCTTCAGTGAGTGTCCCTCTCTTGCTCATTTATATAGACAGGTGGTAGAGAAGAGCAGCAATGGGTCACTTAGCTCTAAAGATATATCATCTTGAGAACAATATTCTTTACTTGGAGGATTCGCATCATAACTTTGTTTTTTTGTCTATTAGTTGCAGACCTTTGGTTCTAAATCTTTCACATACTCTTCTACAGGCAGGTCACCAGGGTTGAAATAAAACTTACTTTAAGGTTACCCATCATTTCTTTTTGCCTTTTCCGAACTTTTCACTAAATAAACACCCGTGCAATGGATGTGCTATTGTGGCTTGCCACGATTTCTTTTATTTATCCTTTAACTTTGCTGGAGCACATCTTCCCTCACCTGTGCCTTGCTTACACAAGAAACAGTTGAATAAGTTACAGAGAACAAACTTGTGTGCTTTTTAATAACTGTTCAACAAATACATAGAATTTGAGCTACCTTGAGCTAACTATTATTTGGGGATGCTTTATCTGTGATACAAAAACAATTATGCCATTGGTCAGGGCTTTTTCCTACAGAAATGGTTGTAAGAATAATAAAAAATTTTATTTAAGTCTTGGCATTACACAATATATGACTGGTCCACTTTAACATAATTTGATAGCGTATGCTAACTATGATGAGTGTTAATCATACTCTTGGAGAATACATGTATCTAAATAGGCCCAATTTTGTTAAAAGCTAATTTGGGAACTGGATGAATGCTGCAGAGAACCAAGGTCCTTGGGAACTAGGTTTGTGCCTTGTCTTCTGTTACATTTTGTGAGGAGTTAGGTATATTTTTTTCTCATGTTCACATGTTCTCCAGTTTCTTAAAAACATTAAAAAATTTTGCTACTTTTATTGTGACTGAGTGAATGGGTGAGTGCTTATGTGGCTGGCTTAATTTCAATCCTGTGCCCAGTTCTGCGTCACCCACCATTAAGATGAAGAGTGGAAATGTGAATCTCTGTCCCATGTCGACGTGAGGTCTTTTTGAAGCTGCAGTGTAGCTAGCACAGACCCATCTTCTTTGCATAATAATGTTGTTTGTTGTGTTAGAACTGTTGTGTCATTAAAATGATCGGGTTGGGACCATCCTGTTGTGGGATGTGGGAGCTGGTGTGGTGGTTTATGTGGGCTACAGTTTGTAAAAGGTATGGAAATTGTGTTGTATATGCTCATTTGAGTATGCATATTGTTACTAGCACAGCCCTAATGTGAACATGGTTACACTGCAGAGAGCTCCGAACATATATTACAGAACATTCAGTTTGTGCACTACTGGTTTATTAAATTCCTTTAAAGAAACAAACTGCAGCCACTGGCTCATGAAAACACTGACAATTTTAATATCTTGATAAAATAGATATGGTGGTAAAATAGTATACCTTTCTGCAACAGAGTATTAAAACACTCAGAATAAGTTATGTCCAAATATGAAGTACAATTGCCGTGGTTTATAGCTTGTTTGCTGACATTATGTAGCGTCTTCAAAGGCAGCGCTGAATACCTCCAGCTTTAAATTGCATCTACTAAATCAGATACACCTTCCGTAGGGGACACAGGAGGCTTTTTGCGTCTTTAATGTTGCATATTGTTCGAGCAGAGAATGCTTCAGTGCATTTAATCTTGGATGAAATGGGGGAATGTGAAGTGTAATAGTAGAATCTTCATTGGAAGGTAACTTATGGAAGTAATATATAAACAAGGTCCATAAGATCTATGCTGATGTAGACATTCTCAGTGGGATGCACCAATACATGAAGATATTTGCTTATATTTTCTCAGGAAGTGCTCAGTGCTTAGTAAGTGCTTTATCTCGATCAGGGTTGTAGTGGGCTGAAAAGATGGGCAAACACTCTGGACATGTTATCAGTCCAGTTAGAAAAATACACATTTATTCATACTGATTGACTTTGGGTGAATTTTAGTAGCCAATCCTTCTACTGGATTTGTTGCTATGTTGAGGAAAACCAGAGTACCTAGGTAATCCACATGTACATAGGGAGAACATGTCAACTTTGGCTGTAGTTCGATATAGCCAAAAATCTTCATAGCAAATGTAATGTCATTAGTGTTATTACAAAAACAGACAATCAGAACATCAGATCTGGTGCTCCTGTGTTAATCCAAACTCATGTTTTGTTCATTTGAAGCCCTGTGTATGGACCCTATCATGTGGCCTCGTCCCTCTCTCATGGAAATTGCATAAATCTGTTGTGTTCAGTCAATTTAATTCAGTTCTGTATTTCATTACAGTTTACATTAAAGCTGATTTGCTAATGCATTAAACAATAGAGCCAAATCTTCACTGGTAGACACATTTCTTTATTTTAACTGTATACACCAACTTATACCACAACCAAGAACAATTCTTGTTTCAGATTGGCAGGTGTGTTAATTTTTAAATACATTTTAATCATTTTTATTGTTTTTATTCTGTTTAGAGAGCACAAAACTCTCTAAATGGCAAACATAACACATGCTCAGGACTATTAGTATGACAGCAGTGATTCAACATGTATTAACATTACATTTATCATTCATTGTTTACCAGTAATAGTTTGTATCTACAGATTTATACTTTTATCATTAACCTTTAGTTATTCATTTTAAATGTTTTGTTTTGGAGTTCAATGAACATTATAAATATCCAGAACTTGGCCTGTGAGTTTGATTCCCTGGGTGAGAGAAATAATTGCCCTAATGAACTTCAATCCATCAGAAAGTGACGAATAAATTATGAATTTGGTTTTTCTGGTAATTTTACCTTTAAAATGCCAGTGGTGCCCCATAATTGATTATTAATTATCAATTATACTGTATAATCTTATCCCCAGCAAATAGAAAAAGAAATCAGATTGGTAAGTATTAGGAGCATAAAAAACAACAAAAATATTTAGACCTGGCAACTAGCTCTGTCTAATATCATAATGCCCCCATGTTTAGACTCAATGCCAACAGAAGTAGAATTATTGTTCAATTAAAATCAAGTCGCACCATTCTAGGGTTCTGGGGACTTGAGTTCAAACTTTATCATTGCTTACTGTCTGTAAAAGGGTTTATTGTGTTCTCCGGTGTCTATGTTGGTTTTCTCTTGCTACTGGTCCAAAATAGTCCAGTTAGTGGAATGGCGGCTTCAAACTGTCCCTAGATGTAAGTTAAGTGAATGGGTGAGTGTACAGAGCCTTGACGTAACCTGGGACTCTGTCCAAGCTGTCTTAACTCTTTCATCTAGGGCTTTTAGGATATGCTCTTGACAACCATTACCCCGGTCAGTCCAAAGTTCTCATTTATACATTTTTATAAATGTTTCATGGGGCGGCACGGTGGTTCTGTGGGTAGCACTGTTGCCTCGCAGCAAGAGGGTCCTGGGTTTGATCCCCAGGTGGAGCGGTCTGGGTTCTTTCTGTGTGGAGTTTGCATGTTCTCCCTGTGTCTGTGTGGGTTTCCTCCGGGTGCTCCATTTTCCTCCCAGAATTCAAAGACATGAAAGTGAGGTGAATTGGTGATACTAAATTGGCCATGACTGTGTTAGACATTAAAAAACTTGAACTGATGAATTTTGTGTAACCTGTAATTACCTGTCATTTCTATCATGAATGTTACCGAAGTGTGTAAAACATGATGTTAAAATCCTATTAAATAAATCAATAAATAGATAATGTTTTATGTTTGTTTTGATTATGCAGATATAATTATTAGAAACTAAAAAAACAAGTCTAGCTATCATATTTGTGACCACTCCAACAATCTTGTATAGGCCTTTAAAATAAGAAGACAGAACGTAATTCTACTTATTCTTAATTAAGAATAAGACTTTGTTCTTTATATAATTTACATAAGGAGAGTAAATTATGAACAAAACCTTTAAAAAGCTTTTAAACTCTGGCAGGTGTCAATGCTAATGGTAAAATAACCCAGTTGCACTGTCTGGCTATAAGGAAACTGCTTTGTGTGAGAAATGCCACCCCACCTTGCATTGAGGTTTTTATGCCTCTGCTTTATATATTATGTCCTTAAAACAGGTCAGTATGAGCATTAAGGGCTTGCATATTGCCCAGTTTTACCCCACACAGACAGTAACTAGAGGTAGTAATTAAAGCTGGGCCATTAAAACTCTGGACACCAACTTTGTCTGCTGTGCCATGGCACTGTCTGAACAAACATTTTTTTTTGTATTTTATTTGCATAATTAGGGTGGCACAGTGGCTCAGTGGGTAGCATTGTTGCCTCACAACAAGAAGGTCCTGGGTTCGATCCCCAGGTGCAGCATTCCGGGTCCTTTCTGTGTGGAGTTTGCATGTTCTCCCCGTGTCTGCATGGTTTCCTTCAGGAGCTCCGGTTTCCTCCCACAGTCCAAAGACATGCAAGTGAGGTGAATTGGAGGTACAAAATTGTCCAGGACTGTGTTTTATATTGAACTTGTGAACTGATGAATCTTGTGTGATGAGTAACTACTGTTTTTGTCATGAATGGAACCAAAGTGTAAAACATGACATTAAAATCCTAATAAATAAATAGATAAATAAATATTTGTATAATTAATTTTATTTGGCTTTTTTCCTCCCACTAATAACTGGATGTTCTAATCTCCTCTAATAATCCTGCATCATATTGAATTTAAATACTTGTAATAAGCCTTCCCATGTGTAATTTGTCTAAGTGAGTGCAAATCATTATTCCAAACCCCAAGCCCATCTTAAGCTTTTTAGTCATTAGTGTGCAGATATCTCTTTAAACACAACAAAGAGGTGGTCTCTGACAGAATTAAGGTGTAAACATTCAATACCCCCCCTCCTTCATTCGCTCGCCCACTTTCTCTTTATCTCAGCAATACACAACCGTGCATAATGTGCAATCTGATAAGTGATCTGGAGCACGCCGCTCCCCCCAATCCTATACATCACAGTGGTGAGCTCAGCTGTGCCGTGAGAGAACTGAACTCTGGGATTGGGCCGGCTGAAGTTGATTAATCGGTCGGTGCGGGTGAGAGACTCCAGGGCCAAGCAGTAGGTCCATCCTCGTGGCATGTGATGTTGATTGGCTTTGTCCTGCGCGGCCGCGCTGGAGGAGCGGACATTAAGATTAAGTGATGCTGTCGTGTCGGCGAGCGCTGCACTGCATCATTTGGGCCGAGAGACAGCTGCGGTGCTTAATCCTTCATCGCCAGGGGAGGCCTGCCAGCCCAAAGATATACAGCCAAAGATAACCCTCCATAACTTCTGCTAAAGATCAGGAAACTTTGAATTCGCATCCATCTGCTCCATAAGCTCCCCACCTAAAAAATGAGCAGTCGATGCTACGCAAAATGTAAAGTAGACGTGGCGTAGGGAGGGATGGTGTTTGTGTGGTGCATGAATAACCTCTACTGCTAATAGCCTTCATTGCTCATTGTAAAGCGTGGCTGTGTTTTGTGGCGGTTGAAGGGGTGAGTAGCATGAGTGTGTTGTTACTGAGCACAAGGTTTAGGATTATAAATGATGGTGTTTTTGCTTCCAGAGATCGGTGTTGGGTGTGTTTACATGTACAGGATGATCTAATAACTGCAGAACATTATTTTTGACAGTGATCTGATTAACAGCTGATCATTAACTTTTGCTATTTGACCGGTCTGACAAAAGTAAGTCAGTAACTAATTTATTAATGACCATTTTTGATGGTTTGTGAATTACATCTGACCATCCAGGCACATTTTCTGTCAGCATAAGGGTTACCAAAAAAAGTTAAATGATGTGGAACTTTTGACATCATCAATAAATAATTCCTGAATCCTTTGACAAAGTGTATTTTTAGAAAATCTAAACTCGAATAAATGGAAGTTCTTCAGGTCAAAGATTTATGTTCCAGTTAATCAGTTCCAGGAGTTTATTGAAGACATAATACACACAAACACGTTTTGTTCCTTTAAATAAACGCTCTTTGTTTGTCGTTTTATTCAGTAATAAATTTACAGTTTATTGTGGAGTAAAATTACTATCCCAGTTATTTTATACAGTAATTCAGTTGTATAGTCAATGATTAACATCTGGTTTTCAACAAAATATAATATACACCGACCGAATATACACAAGGTGGCCTGGTCTGGTGAATCACGTTTTCTTTTACATCACGTGGACGGACAGGTGCGTGTGCGTCGCTTACCTGGGGAACACATGGCACCAGGTTGCACTATGGGAAGAAGGCAAGCTGGCGGAGGCAGTATGATGCTTTGGGCAATGTTCTGCTGGGAAACCCTGGGTCCTGCCATCGATGTGGATGTTACTTTGACACGTACCACCTATCTCCCACCTACCATGTACACCCTTTCATGGAAACGATATTCCCTGATGGCTGTGGCCTCTTTCAGCAGGATAATGCTCCCTGCCACAGAGCAAAAATGGTTCAGCAATGGTTTGAGGAGCACAAGAACGAGTTTGAGGTGTTGACTTGGCCTCCAAATTCCCCAGATCTCAATCCAATTGAGCATCTGTGGGATGAGCTGGACAAACAAGTCTGATCCATGGTGGCCCCACCTCGTAAATTACAGGAGTTAAAGAATCTGCTGCTAACATCTTGGTGCCAGATACCACAGAACACCTCCAGGGGTCTTCTTGGAGTCCATGCCTCGACGGGTCAGGGCTGTTTTGGCAGCAAAAAGGGGACCAACACAATATTAGGAAGGTGGTCATAATGTTATGTCTAATCAGCGTATTTTCTCTCTGGTAATTTATAAAGCTTATACAAAATATAACAAATTTGCTATTCCAATCAACATTAATAGTTAAGTTTTCAATAAACCAGACAAAAAAGAACAACCTTAAATAGCTTGGCACTACTGATATAACAAGTGATTCCTCCAAATTTAACACAAACACAAAATGCCACTTTTAATGACGACTGCAGTCTCAGACGTATTCAACCCCCTGAACAGAATCCCTCATAAAAGCACACATTTGCAAATCAGGTGTTGTCTCAAACACACCTGATGCAAATAATCAGGGGCTTCATTAGTCCCATCAGGTGTGCTTGAGAAAACACATGCAATACCTGGAATAGCTAGGGGTCTGTTGACTGATGTGTGATTGCATGGTAGAAATGTAGCTTAGTCAACAGAGTTGTCCAAAATTCAAGAGAAGTGATAATCATGGCAGTAAGAGGAAGCTGTTACAGATTGTCACCAGATTCCTGAAGAGACGGGTGGTCAAAAACCCTGAAGTGAATGCAAAAGATTTGGTGGCAGCCTGCACTAATGTTCAGTTTGCACAGTAGGTCTTCATGTCCAAACTTCAAGAGCTTAAACCTCTATTGAACCAAAAGCACAAGGAAATATGCTTAAAAAATAGCCACAGTTGGTTTGAAACAAATAAATCAGAGGTATGTCTGGAGGAGGCTAAATGAACACCCTGCCTACAGTGAAGCATGGTGGTGATTCTAATGTTGTAGGGGTGATTTGGCACTGGAAACATGTAGCGTATGGAGGAAACGTCATGCCTTTTGTGATTAAGGCGTCATTGGTCCACCAAGTATCGGTTTTAGAAGAAGTCCTAGATGGTTCTGAAGTGGCTGTCATAGTCGCCTGACTTAAACTCCACAGAAAATCTTTGGTTGGTTTTATGGACTCAAAAATATTAGTGAACTGGAGGCCATTGCCCAAGAGGAATTGGCTAAGTTTCCATAAACACTGGTGTCTGGCTATGCATCACGTTTGAAGCTGGTCATAACAGCAAAGGGTGCTCTACTAAATACTAAAATGCTTGTCATGAAGGGGTTGAATGATTCTGAGACTGCAGTAATCATTTAAAAGTGGCATTTTGTGTTAAATTTGGAGGACTCAGAACAATTGTACATTTTCATTTTAAAAAAGTCTAATTTTCAATGCAAGTTAGAATAAATTTAATTGCAACTGTATGTAGTTGCACTTATGTAATCTTTTTACAAGTGACCTTTCAAAGTCAAGCTCTTAAGTCGATATAATGACAGTGAGGCTTTAACACCCTTGCTCATACTGTTTGCACTACTGGCCTGCAGCCCTTCTTGATTAGGTTTAGTCACCTCCACTTTTTCCCTACCGCCTAATCGTTAACTCTGGACGTTCCAGCTCCGTGTAGCAGCTTGCCCGAGCATTGTTTCTCTGAAAGGGATGGTATTGTATTTATTTTTACAGTGGCTGGGGGAAGAAGGAGAGTCTAATATGAGTGAAAATAAATCCAGCATTCAGCCTGGGCTGAATGATTATATTCTATGCAGCGATTGGTGGCGTCAGCATGTTTCAGACTGCTGGGCTTTGCATGTTTGCAGCTGGCTTGATGCAGCTGTCAGCCCATGATTGATGAGTATCATCATTTAAAGTGTGAAAGAAAACGTCTCTGTGAAGGCAGACATGATGAACTGCCGCCTGCTGGCTCTCCCCAAGACACGCTCGGCGGTTTCTTCCTCGCTTTCTTGTTATTCTCTCTCTCCCCCACTCTCTCGTTCTCTCTCTCTCTCTCTCTCTCTCTCTCTCTCTTTCTCTGTGTCCATTCTGGAGTGTGGGTGGAGTCATCACCCCCAAACTACACTGAGCCCTCTCAGGCCTCTCTTTGGTAGTTGTCAGATCGTATGAAATGTCAAAATTCATGTGGTCTGTGCGAGGAGATATATTTAGTGCATCTGTCGCATACCTACATAGCACCTCTGACAGTGACATATTAGTTCTGCTGTCTCCTGCAATCTGATATCTTTAAATTTGCCACCTTGTTAAGTTTTGATTAATGCGATTCCATTTCGGCTGAGTAATTGGCTGGACCTGTTGGTAGAAAATGCCCAGCCTCTCTGAACAGACAAATGCTGGGCCATGCTAATGAAGAAATGAGTTTGTTATATTGATGGCAGCGACTGACAGTTATTAATGATTGTTATGATAAACAGACGAGTGCAAATCAGGATTAGTCTGGGGAAAGTGACAGTTTAAAAATAACCCGCTGTTGGAAAGTACTAACGAGTAATATACTGTTAGGAAAACAATCATGCAGGTTGTCAAAGGAAGAAGTGTAATTACAGGGCTACACAGGCTGCCAGCCAGGGCTAAGACCTGCGCTATGATGAATCAAGAAAAATATGTTGTGACAGATTGATATGAAGTATTAATTGGATCATTTTTATTAGGCCATAAAGGACACTACAGTTAAATTATTCCATGTATGCTGTATATGTTTCATATATGTTGTCCTCGAGGACACACGGTAATCAGTTTATTTCTGTAACAACAGTTTGTTCAACATTTGTTCTCTTCTGTTATTTATGTTATTAAATTTGTCATAGTCTTAAACTATAGTTTAATTTAATTTCTTCATTATATATTTTTTTTTGCAAGAGAACGTTTTTAAGTGCAGAGATTAAGGCCTGCCATAATTATTTGAAGTTAATAATTTCAATTATATTGTGACTATAAAATAACAATTTTATCATCAACACCACTTTTCTTTTTATATATTCAGATCACCACACTATCATTTTAATATAGTCCTACTATTGTCAAGACCTTTAAACGATGGATTATTTGAAAGCTCTATTTTGTACAAACACCTTTTAGGCTGCAGTTAGGCACCACAGTTAAGGTGGAATACGTGTGTCAGATTATAAACTGGGAAGCCTGTTTTTCAGTTTTTAAATAGCAACAGATTTTTGTAGTTTCTGGTAAATTACACCCAGTCACAACAACAAATATTGATGTACAAGCACCTCATCATTTATGCATTTAGTTTGAAGCAAGACATATGGAAACAAATGGGCTTGTTTGTAGGCCGTTGTGTATATACTGGTACAAAATCCATTATGATGACATGAAAAGCATGTTGTCACTTAGACTTGTATTTATGACCATATTAATTTTAGTGATTGTGGTACCAAGTGAATTTTTTTCTTGGGTTTATGTTGTTAACAGCCAATTTAGTTGCAATTGTCAGGTTTTTTAAAGTGGTTTATGTTGCTACGTCAGATTGTTTGTATGGATGGTTTGGGTTTTTTCCCCAAAATCTGTCAAAAAGCAAAACCCAAAACATGCATATTTACTACCATATTTCTACAAGAAATTGCTATATTAATATTGCTATATTACATTGGTGTGATATAACCCCATTAATTTAAAGTAGGGCATGTCAGTCATTAAATTGGAATGTGACAATCAGGTGACTCAGCTGACCTGTGGATGAACCTCTGCTGTGTTGGTTTAACAGGCTTAAAGATCAAAGCAGGGGCTAAACCTGTATCAAAAGGGTGTTGTAGTGTGGTAAACAAATCCTGACAGAACAACAAATTTGGGGCTACTTTAGACGTTTAACCCACACCTACAGCAGGAATGTTAAAACCAGGTGCTTGATAAAGATCTGCTAAAAGTAAAAAAAGAAGATATATATTTTTGGTAATAAAATTATCATTTCAGTTTGTTTATTGGTACAAAACACAATTAAGTTGCTCAGCTAAAACATTGGAAACATTTTCTTTAATCCAGTCAGTTAAATAAAGGTTCAAAATTATTAAGTAATCTTGAAGATAGAGCGCCCACCGATATGTGACCACCGTAATACACAAATAACCATTGAACATTTATTAACAAAGTGCACAAAATATAACATAGAACGTCAAAGACTTGCAATACCAAACACAATGGTTGAAATTTTTAACAAAATCAAAACAGAGACTTTTGGAACATTTTTGGAAAAATACAGGACTGCTAATACACATCTAGAACTAAACACAGAAAGGACACTAGACAAAGAACATGAATAAATAACCTGTATATAATCTAGGTACCTATCTTGTCATGAGAATGACTATTGTGTAAACATGGTGTTAAACAAATAAATAAATAAATTTGTTAAACAACAAATTAATAAATAAATATTAAGTAATCTGAGATTCTTGTTTTTATTGGATTTTACAATATTTTCCAATATTTTGTATTTCAGAATTGGGGTTTGTATGTGCAAAATTAAAAATACACCTTGATCCTCACTTTATCCTAATAACATACTTAGCTAGCTAGCTACTAATAACCAATATTGATTGCGTTTGTTACAGACATTATTTTTGTATCTGAGCATTATGCGTGATTTGATTTATGTATGATTTGTTTAACAGTAGCTCAGGCTTGTAAAACTAAATTTAAAGTATTTCTTATACACAATTGTTCACATTTTGCTTAATGTGTACAAAACAACTACTATTTACTAATGTACTAAATGCCATCTATGTAGTATGCCTGTATATGGTTACAGGCTTTTAAACTAGCAGGATTTAGTTGCAGGTAACATAAGATCAGGGTTTGTACAGTTGATGTTTTTTCTTTTTTTTACAAATGTATATTACAGTCATGACAAAACACAGTACTACCTCTAATTCTAAGATATGTATATGATCTTCACAAACCCCTAAACTTTACAAATCCCATTTTGGGGACATTTTTTAACATTTTGTCAAATGCAATAAAACAATCTATATATAAATAAACTAATTCTCTCAAATCTTTTATCTGGCAAAAGTACAAAGTTTTGGCTGACCAACCTGATTTTATATTTTGTAAAAATATGAACAGATTTTGAATTTGATACCTGTAACACACTTGTGCACTGCATTGGTAACTGAAGAAAAGGACCATCCAGACATTATTAGTGAAAGGTGCAAAAGCCTATCATGGATGTATCATGGGTGACTTGCATATGTGTAAAGGCTCCATTGATGCTGAGGTGTATATTGGAATTTTAGAGATATGCTGCAGTCAAGGTGATATTCTTTTCTGGGAAGTCCATAGTTATTGGGCGGCATGGTGGCTAAGTCGGTAGCACTGTTGCCTCACAGCAAGAAGGTCCTGGGTTCAGTCCCCAGGTGGGGCGGTCCGAGTCCTTTCTGTGTGGAGTTCCTGTTCGTGTGGGTTTCCTTGTGAACTGATGAATCTTGTGTAATGAGTCACTACTGTTCCTGTCATGAATGTAACCAAAGTGTAAAACATGACGTTAAAATCCTAATAAACAAACAAAAACCATAGTTATTTCATCAAGACAATGCCAGGCCTCATTCTGCATGTGCTACAACATTATGACTTTTTAGGCACAGGGAGTAAATACTCTCTGCAATATATTTAACAGTAGTCAAATATATCATAACAGTTTTGTTTACTAACAAATTCAGGCCAGTTTAGCAGCTAAAAGTTGTACATCATTTGTACTATTTGACCTAAATACCAATTTAATATTTTGACCCAAATAAAACAAAGTTACATAGATAATGTTAAAACAATTTCTTAAATCTTTTATTTAAAATAATCATATTTCTCTTACACTTTCATAACTACTGTTAAAAGCAGCTCATTACAGTCATATGTACCTGAACAGTGCAGTTACACTTTAGTTAAAATGTGTTAATCTGTTCATAGTTTGTTGCTTTGCTATATCAAGGCCATGGCTAGGTTTTTAAAAATACATGTATAATTTACAAAATCTCACAAAAAGTGCACTTTTACCCCTGTTGTGTACTACCTGGCCCATTGTATCTCTGAAATGTATCCCATCCTTCAGCTATTTGATGTTATATTATTCAGAGATAGTCTATATTGAAGACTATCGCCAAGATGGCCAGTGTTAAGGACCCTCTTATATTTGACTGTAATCTTTTACTTAACTCCTAACTCCTCTTTCACTGATGAACTTTTAAGGTACCATTACAGAAAAGCCTAAACGACACTGAAGAATAATTCTGTGCAGGAGGACAGCATTAATCCTCCATGGACTCTAGCGCTCTTGCTACACTTTTAAGGTTGATTACCTATAAAAATAGATTGAAATGAGATCATAAATCATATGATTATTACCATGTCATTGTAACCGCGAATTATAGTGATTAAACGGGCTCCTATCTCACAGTGCTTCAGGTTTAGTGGCCTGAAAATGCTTAAATACTGGTTAAATTTGATCAGCTTCATGGAGTTCCCCTCATCTCTGGGTTAAGCCATGAGTCGTATATGAGAGATCACTTTCCTTGGTTTAAAGGGCCATTTAGTGTAGCTGTATCTGAACTGCACTGCTCATTATTCATACCCTCTCTCCATTTACAAGCAAAATGGCCATGCTTTACTGCCGGAGGGTTTTTGAGATATATTTTTAATATTCTTTTACTACTTCATGCACATCATTCTAATGCATACTTATGCTTTTCACAAGCATGTAATAATTCAATAAAACATGGAAATTGTTCATTGTTTGAGATCTGGCAATTCCAAAGCAACAGAGATAGGCTTGACAAAATATTTTAGCATGGTACTTCTAAAATGTGCCAAAAATTGAAACACTGCTCATTCAAGCTTTTGTTTGTATGAACTAAGAAATACATGGTCATTGTTTGATTTTGTTCTTTTCTGAGCAGAGAATGGTTAAAGGACTATTTGTTGTAGTGTTTGAACTCTTCTCCTTGATGTTGAGTGCATAATCTTAATGCTATAGCAGAACAATTGAGCTGACATGAGTGTAAGACACTTGGACAGGACAAAAGGTCATATTGAAGGCCAAACAGTTTTTCAATATGAAACATCCAGCCAACATCTTTTGTTGGATTAGTTTTAGTAAGTGTTCTGTGTTTCATCATCTTTTGGAGCATCATGTTGGTCATACAATGTTTTACTCATTTGAACACCCCAAACCCAACTAAACTACATTACAGATTTGAAGATAAGAGGTTGTTTGAATGAGAAATATAAACTGCATATGCATGTGTTCAAAAGTGCTAAGACTTTGGCTTTAGTTTAAAAAATTTTTACTTTTTGTGAGCACTAATGCTACACAAAAAACTCAATTACTGCAGTGTTTTCATTTGCATTTTAACTTCTTAAAAAAGCATCTTTGATGGTATTGCTTTGGAGTTCAAACACTGAATCGACTATCCAGCCATGATAATAGCCATAGTAGCTGACATGGCATTAAGAATTAAACAAACAAATTAACAAACATGATTTCCGGTTACACTGGAGGGAAGCTGGTCTTTTGTATGCAACAGGTGGGTTGCCAAGTTTAAATTGTGTTGATGGGAATACAAGAATACAGGTTTGATTGAATGTTGGGATATGCACCGATCAGGCATAACTTTATGACCACCTCATTGTTTCTACACTTACTGTCCATTTTATCAGCTCCACTGACCATACAGAAGCACTTTGTAATTCTACAATTACTGACTGTAGTCTATTTCTCTACATGATTTGTTACCCCCCATTTCATGCTGTTCTTCAATGGTCAGGACTCTCCCAGGACCACTACAGATCAGGTATTATTTGGGTGGTGGATGATTCTCAGCACTGCAGTGACACTGACATGGTGGTGGTGTGTTAGTGTGTGTTGTGCTGGTATGAGTGGATCAGACACAGCAGTGCTGATGGAGTTTTTAAACATCTCACTGTCACTGCTGGACTGAGAATAGTCCACCAACCCAAAACATCCATCCAACAGCACCCTGTGGGCAGCGTCCTGTGACCACTGATGAAGGTCTAGAAGATGACCAACTCAAACAGCAGATGATAGATGAGTGATCGTCTCTGACTTTACATCTACAAGGTGGACCAACTAGGTAGGAGTGTCTAATAGAGTGGACAGTGAGTGGACACTGTATTTAAAAACTCCAGCAGCTCTGCTGTGTCTGATCCACTCATACCAGCACAACACACACCAACACACCACCACCATGTCAGTGTCACTGCAGTGCTGAGAATCATCCACCACTTAAATAATACCTGCTCTGTGGTGGTCCTGTGGGGGTCCTGACCATTGAAGAACAGGGTGAAAGCAGGCTAAAAAGGTATGTAGAGAAACAGATGGACTACAGTCAGTAATTGTAGAACTATAAAGTGCCTCTATATGGTAAGTGGAGCTGATAAAATGGACAGTGATTGTAGAAACAAGGAGGTGGTTTTAATGTTATGGCTGATCAGTGTATAGGGAAGAAGGTTTTTTTCTATGCAACAGGTGGGTTGCCAACTTTACATAGGCCTTTAGTGTTAATGGAAATACAAGAATGCAGTTGTGATGGAATATTGGGATATATTCTAAACTAATTTGCAACACTTACAATGACTTAAGAAGCATTGGGGCTGGAGAAACTGTGTTCTCTGTATTAAGGTTATGTATTCAAGCCATATGGAATCAATTATCTTTCTGTAGTTGTACTATTCTTTCTTTTTTAGAAGCTCTCTTAAGGACAAAGCCAGATTTACTCTGTTATTGGTTGCTGTCACTGTTGATATAGTTTTGAGTTGATATGTGGAACTGACTTCATGTTTAAACTTATTTACAGTGTCTGTAAGCCAGTAACTTTTATGCAGCCAAATTCTACTGATTTGTAACTGCATAATCGTAAGGGAAGAGGGTACTTGAGTTACATCATCTTCAACTCCAGTTGGATCATTCAGATCAATGTGGATTAAAGTAATGTTCTAATGACTTTGGCAATTATGAAATTAATAACATGAAAAAGACTTCAAAAACGAAAAATGTAATACATGTCAAACCAAATTAGCTTGCATGCATTCATGGCCTCCAGCTGGTGAACCTTTTAATAAGCTCTACATAAGCAGCACACAACACCTGTTTCTGATTTATTCTTTCGTGTAGTGGGAAAATATAACAATCATTGTGAGTTTGCAGCAGTCGCAGTGGCATATGTAAAAGTGCTTGTTTTGATGGCTTTGTTAAAGCAGTATGTGTGAGGGAGTGTAATAGCAATGTCTGGCTCATTCCTGTGGACTCCTGCTCCTGTTGGGAGACTTGGACCAGACTGACCATAGTTGCCAATCAATCTCAGGTCCCCAGCACCATGCTTTGCCTTATGAGAAAACATTCATGATGTGAAATTACATGGTGTGCAAAAACACAGTTTATATCAACGTTTTAGATTCTAGAATAGCATGTAGAGTTGCCTGTACCACACAGCTGTAGCAATTCAGGTTTGTACCCTGTCTGCAAGAGTTTGGATTTTTTTGGTAGTTCTTTGTGTTGTGTTTTTTTTTTACTGTATCAAAAATAATTGCATATATTAATGATTTTATGCCCTCTAACAGAATGTTGTCTTGTTTAGGCTTTACAATGTCATATCAGCTGGTCTGTATGCTTTATTAAAAACCATATAAAGAGGGTAATTATGACTCTTCACAATGGGTATTTACTGCAGCTTAGGGTAGTAGTAATGTGATCAAAACCAGGTTTCATATGAAACTAAATGACAGTCCTATCGGCCTTGCCTAACTGCCATCAGCGTGAGGAAGTAAACGTGTTGCTCTCAGATCTATACGTATGTTTACCCCAACTTGAAATACAAAGTTTTTATTTTCTTTAGTTAATTGCTTGAAAGCACAATTGATTCAAGCTTACTGGCGACCAACAAGCCTATTAAAGAGTCACTGTGTTGTTATAGATCTATTTGGGAGCAGTCACGTTTGCCAGTTGTAAAAATCTTTACTGTTATGAAGATTGTGCCATTATTCTTTATCTGGATGTGTGGTTGCACGTAAAAGCTAAGATTGTTTAGTTTTTAATGCCATGTCTGCCCTTGGGCCAAGTTCATGGCAGTAAAGTTTGTGATATGTCTTTTATAGGTCAAGAGTTAAGAGTAAAGAAAATTTCAAAGGTAAACACGCACTGATTAACCTAAAAACGGCCTAAAATGTACAGATTATATTGACATACGATATATGCATATTGTTTACATATAAGCAATAATTGTCTAAATCAGATAATGATGTTGTTATTATTATTGATATACTGTATTATTGATATATTATATAGGGCAGTGATAGCTCAGTGGTTAAGGTACTGGACTAGTAATCAGAAGATTGCCAGTTTAAGCCCCACCACCACCAAGTTGCCACTGTTTGGCCCCTTAGAAAGGCCCTTACCTCTCAATTGCTCAAAATCATGTTCAGACATAATTGTAAGTCACTTTGGATAAAAGCATCTGCTAGATGCCGAAAATGTAACTGTTCACCCAAGCTCTGTCGCCAAGACTTAGTAAGCACCTAACTAGTCTTAAATTAAAGTTAAAGGGTAAAGCTAGGCTTCATATCTGTAAGGGGTTTGGCATCTTCCTGTGTCAGTGTACCTCTACATGGGTTATCTCAGTTTTTCTACCACTTCTCAAAAATATGCTGCTGTCAGTTGCAGCTAGATGGGAGTGAATGTAAATGTGTATTGCTTTGTGATTGTCACCCCATCCAGGGTGTATTTCTACCTGCACCAGGGTTCCAAATGACACTGGACCCACCACATACCATGTAATTCCTCTTTATTATTTTTTTCCTGCCATGTAGGTGGTGTGGGGCTTGCACAGCAACATGGGTGCTAACGACCTGAGTTCAGTCCTTTTGCAGCCTATGTGGCATCTTATTATTAAAACATCTAGACACTGTTTGTAAGTAGTTTCTTCTCTTGTGGATTTCCTGTTGGTACTCGGCTACATCCCACCTATCAAAACATGCAGAAGGTATATGGGCTAATTGTGGCTGGATGTACGTTAGTAATGCTGCTCCAAATAAAGCTGTAGGTAAAATACATAAATAAATGCATGTTTCTTTTTTAAAGATGTTTACGTATCACTTAGAAGAGAATCCATTATAATAAAATCAACGTACACTAAAGCATAGTTTCAGCACAGATTTGAGCAGGTTTCATTTCACAAGTGTAATTTATGATCTACTATTATAAAAGAATACTGTATAATTTATGAGCTGCACTTAATGCAGTCGGCTGTGTTCCACAAACTTATAGTTTCTAAGGGATCCACTGATATACACATTTAAAACTATGCAGCATTGCCACTTAGCTTGCTGGAGGAGATTCGAGACTGATTTATGGACATCAATTAAAAGGAATGAAAAATTTATGACTGCAATCTGCAGGCAGCCGTAAAACTATTACAGAACTTTGGAGTCCTTTTGTCTGCTCAGTAAGCCGAGATGACTCACAGTTTGGAAACTATAATCCTTTACAACAACAGAAAACCACATGGCAAATTGACTTTAAACATTACAATCAGGATTGTCGGTAAATCATACGCCTTCAAAACACCTCTGCTTCTGCTTGATTAAACAGTCAACACCAAGTCTGAGCTGATGTGCTTGCTAATGTGCTCATATGCCCATTGCTTCCACTGACAGTGGTGAATATCATAGCACGTCGTAGCTGAATAAAAGTCCATTCCTGACTGACAAATGATAGATTAGGCCTTTGTTCGGGTATGTCTAGGTGAACTGTCAATCCAACGTTTACCTAGTTAAACAAGATCTGAAAGACTGAAGTCCTGGTGCATCTGTTCTCAGCGGGCTGAGCTATACGCCTGTACATCGCGTCTGTGTGACTGACGCACATGAATCACTTTTGTGCAATAAATGTCAGAGCATCACATTTGAAAGCGTTTGTTTTGCCCAGAGGTACTCGACTGCGTTTCAATTTGTAGTGTAAGAAGGGATGATAAATGATGTGCAAATGTATTTCAAGTACAGAGATTAGAGACTGGGGTTGAACGCGCCATCCATAAAATACAGTTACATTATTATCAAAGATTTATTACTTTGACTTGTCTGATTATTGTACTTTCAAAGTGAGAAAATATATCGCATTCGGTAAACTGTAATCTCATTTACGACTTGTTTTCCTTAAGCTATTCATCCATTCATCCATTCATCATGCATTCTAAACCCACATGCAAATGATAAGCCCAATTTGTACAGTTTTTTTGTCCTCTAGGAAGTCACTGTGCTATTTTCTGGACACATGTGCATGTGACTTGTGTGGCAAGCGAGTCATTAATTTAGATATGCCCATGGCTGGCACAGGGCTGGGCTCTGGTATTTGTCTGTGAGGGCCCGTTCTGTGCTGGGGAATGTGGGTAGCCCTCACCTTGGCTCTGCTGGCGTTGATTGTGCATGATTAATGGTTTAAAGAAACAGGGAGAAAAAGGTCAACTTCTGGGTTGGAGTTGGAGCAGCTACATAGGGAGTAATTAAGACACTTGTATAAGCATGATTAATAAGCCTGGGTTGACACTGTGTACTGTAAACAAGAGGCAACCAGATGGTTTGCCACATAATGCATTTCGTGCCAAGCTGAAGGATCCTCTAAATGAAAGGATGCAGTATCAGACCCCCCACACCCCCCCTCCCTCACAAGCTTTTCAGATTCAAATCAGCATACGCTGCTTATTTGAGAAATGAGCTAGCACACCGTTCCTGAGAGCAATTCCTAGAACAGTATGAGTAGCATGTTCGATAAGACCTGCTACTGTATTATAGCAAAATGAATTCAGATGGGGGTAAACTGGACCCCCATGCAACGTGGAAAATGAATTTAGTAAAATGAATTTCAGTTGAACACTTCTGCTGTAAAGTACAGACTACATAATAATATAGAAAGCTTTATGTAGTAAAGTGGCATCAAGTAAATAAACAAAATAATTTTTTCTAACATTGTTGTTAATAATAAAGTTAATAAAGTGTTTGACGATGCAATGAAAAAAATATATTTTATGGGTTTAAATACATTCATTTTTAAAGATTTATATACACTATATGGATAAAAAGTGTTGGTGTTGAAACACTCCTTATAATTTAATTCTAGTGTTTCAGCCACAGCCATTGCTAACATATATAAAACAGTATATAAAGGAAATGAAATGCTTCCAGCTTTGGAATTTACTTGACCATTGAGGCTTTCCTGACCAGCATCATTGCCCAGCCATACAAATGCTGTTTTGACTGAATGTGCACAAATTCCCACAGATATAAGTCTTGTGTGAAGCGTTCTGTTATAGCCGAAAAGATCACATATAAGGGTCACTGTATTTTAATACCATTGGTTTTTGAAATGGACTGTCCAACAAGGTCATGGTTAGATGTCCAAATATTTTTGTCCATATAGATAGATAGATTTAACTTTGTCATTGCTCAGTACAGGTACAAGGCAATGAAATGCAGTTAGCATCTATGAGAAGTGCAAATAGTAGCATTGTGCAAAAAGAACATCAGTAGAGTTACATATCTATAGATAGTATAATAATTATAACAAATCTTTTTACATATATAGCATTATATATATATATATATATATATATATACAGTGGGGAAAATAAGTATTTGATCCCCTGCTGATTTTGTAAGTTTACCCTCTTGAGACTTGAACAGTCTATAATTTTTATGGAAGGTTTATTTTAACAGAGAGAGACAGAATATCAACAAAAAATCCAGAAAAAAACATTAAATAAAGGTTATAAATTAGTTTGTATTTAATTAAGGGAAATAACTATTTGATCCCCTACCAACCAGCAAGAATTCTGACCCCCACAGACCGGTTATGTGCCCATGAGGCACACAAATTAGTCCTGTCCCTGTATAAAAGACACCTGTCACAGAATCAGTTTCTTCCATTCAAATCACCAAAGAGCTATCAAAGGACATCAGGGACAAGATTGTAGACCTGCACAAGGCTGGAATGGGTTACAAGACCATCAGCAAGAAGCTTGGTGAGAAAGAGACCACTGTTGGTGCAAATATTAGAAAATGGAAGAAATACAAGATCACAGTCAATCGCCCTCGCTCTGGAGCTCCATGCAAGATCTCACCTGGTGGGGTAAGAATGATTCTGAGAAAGGTGAGGTCAGCCCAGAATTACACGGGAGGAGCTTGTCAATGATCTCAAGGGAGCTGGGAGCACAGTCACCAAGAAAACCATTAGTAACACACTTCGCCGTAATGGATTGAGATCCTGCAGTGCCCGCAAAGTCCCTCTGCTCAAGAAGGCTCATGTACAGGCCCGTCTGAAGTTTGCCAATGAGCACCTGAATGATTCAGAGAAAGCTTGGGAGAATGTGATATGGTCAGATGAGACCAAAATTGAGCTCTTTGGCATCAACTCCACTCGCCGTGTTTGGAGGCAGAGAAATGCCCGGTGGGGGTGGTGTTCTTGGGGTCATATCCAGCATTTCTCTGCTCCCAGCTCCCTTGAGATCATTGACAAGCTCCTCCCGTGTAATTCTGGGCTGACCTCACCTTTTTCAGAATCATTCTTACCCCTCGAGGTGAGATCTTGCATGGAGCTCCAGAGCGAGGGTGATTGACTGTGATCTTGTATTTCCTCCATTTTCGAATGATCGTGCCGACAGTGGTCTCTTTCTCACCAAGCTTCTTGCTGATGGTCTTGTAGCCCATTCCAGCCTTGTGCAGGTCTACAATCTTGTCCCTGACGTCCTTTGATAGCTCTTTGGTCTTGCCCATGGTGGTCGAGAGATTTGAATGGAAGAAACTGATTCTGTGACAGGTGTCTTTTATACAGGGACAGGACTAATTTGTGTGCCTTATGGGCACATAACCGGTCTGTGGGGGTCAGAATTCTTGCTGGTTGGTAGGGGATCAAATACTTATTTCCCTCTCTCTGTTAAAATAAACCTTCCATAAAAATTATAGACTGTTCAAGTCTTTGTAAGGCGGTAAACTTACAAAATCAGCAGGGGATCAAATACTTATGTTCCCCACTGTATATATATATATATATATATTAGGGCTGTCGAAGTTAACGTGATAATAACGCATTAACGCAATCTCAATTTAACGCGATTAAAAAAATTAGTGCCATTAACGCAAATTCTAGTTCATGTTGAGACTTGACTGGTAGAACAAACGTTTTAATGTCGGACTTGCCACCGTTTTTCATTTGCGGTTTGTTAACATAATGTAACCGATCGTGGTAGTGATGCACTTGCATAATAAAGAAATAAATACACGCTATATTCACAAGTTGTCGGGAGCAGAACACTTTATTACACTTAATTAACTTCTTCTTCTGTACCGAATACCGGAAAGCTGAGTCGAGCACGTTAGTTCATGAACTATGGAAGCCCCAAAGGGTCAAAACACACTCACTTCGTGTAGAAACGTCCATCAAACCATCGTCACGATACAACCACAGACAAGTCTGATACAATAACTACACCTTATCCCACCTAAAGCACCGCTGATCTACAATGTTTGCTGATGGAGAAATTCTAACCTACAATCTGACATTTACTGCCTAGTATGTGAGTGAATAAACTCCCTTACAGTTTTCTCTTGTCCCAGCAGTTTTTAACATCAGTACATTTAGCATAAACTGTGTTCACCATTTTAATTGTAACATTTCACTTAAAAATCCTTGTTTTCTATAACATTTACACAGATTTTTTTTAATGCGATTAATCGCGATTAACTATATGAAATTCTGAGATTAATCGCGATTAAAAATTTTAATCGTTTGACAGCCCTAATATATATATATATATATATATGTGTGTGTATTATATATGTGTGTGTATTATTATTGTGTGTGTGTGTGTGTGTGTGTATATATATATATATACAGTGTATCACAAAAGTGAGTACACCCCTCACATTTCTGCAGATATTTAAGTATATCTTTTCATGCGACAACACTGACAAAATGACACTTTGACACAATGAAAAGTAGTCTGTGTGCAGCTTATATAACAGTGTAAATTTATTCTTCCCTCAAAATAACTGAATATACAGCCATTAATGTCTAAACCACCGGCAACAAAAGTGAGTACACCCCTTAGTGAAAGTTCCTGAAGTGTCAATATTTTGTGTGGCCACCATTATTTCCCAGAACTGCCTTAACTCTCCTGGGCATGGAGTTTACCAGAGCTTCACAGGTTGCCACTGGAATGCTTTTCCACTCCTCCATGACGACATCACGGAGCTGGCGGATATTCGAGACTTTGCGCTCCTCCACCTTCCGCTTGAGGATGCCCCAAAGATGTTCTATAGGGTTTAGGTCTGGAGACATGCTTGGCCAGTCCATCACCTTTACCCTCAGCCTCTTCAATAAAGCAGTGGTCGTCTTAGAGGTGTGTTTGGGGTCATTATCATGCTGGAACACTGCCCTGCGACCCAGTTTCCGGAGGGAGGGGATCATGCTCTGCTTCAGTATTTCACAGTACATATTGGAGTTCATGTGTCCCTCAATGAAATGTAACTCCCCAACACCTGCTGCACTCATGCAGCCCCAGACCATGGCATTCCCACCACCATGCTTGACTGTAGGCATGACACACTTATCTTTGTACTCCTCACCTGATTGCCGCCACACATGCTTGAGACCATCTGAACCAAACAAATTAATCTTGGTCTCATCAGACCATAGGACATGGTTCCAGTAATCCATGTCCTTTGTTGACATGTCTTCAGCAAACTGTTTGCGGGCTTTCTTGTGTAGATAATTCAGAAGAGGCTTCCTTCTGGGGTGACAGCCATGCAGACCAATTTGATGTAGTGTGCAGCGTATGGTCTGAGCACTGACAGGCTGACCCCCCACCTTTTCAATCTCTGCAGCAATGCTGACAGCACTCCTGCGCCTATCTTTCAAAGACAGCAGTTGGATGTGACGCTGAGCACGTGCACTCGGCTTCTTTGGACGACCAACGCGAGGTCTGTTCTGAGTGGACCCTGCTCTTTTAAAACGCTGGATGATCTTGGCCACTGTGCTGCAGCTCAGTTTCAGGGTGTTGGCAATCTTCTTGTAGCCTTGGCCATCTTCATGTAGCGCAACAATTCGTCTTTTAAGATCCTCAGAGAGTTCTTTGCCATGAGGTGCCATGTTGGAACTTTCAGTGACCAGTATGAGAGAGTGTGAGAGCTGTACTACTAAATTGAACACACCTGCTCCCTATGCACACCTGAGACCTAGTAACACTAACAAATCACATGACATTTTGGAGGGAAAATGACAAGCAGTGCTCAATTTGGACATTTAGGGGTGTAGTCTCTTAGGGGTGTACTCACTTTTGTTGCCGGTGGTTTAGACATTAATGGCTGTATATTGAGTTATTTTGAGGGAACAATAAATTGACACTGTTATATAAGCTGCACACAGACTACTTTTCATTGTGTCAAAGTGTCATTTTGTCAGTGTTGTCGCATGAAAAGATATACTTAAATATCTGCAGAAATGTGAGGGGTGTACTCACTTTTGTGATACACTGTATATATATATATATATATATATATATATATATATATATATATACAGTGTATCACAAAAGTGAGTACACCCCTCACATTTCTGCAAATATTTCATTATATCTTTTCATGGGACAACACTATAGACATGAAACTTGGATATAACTTAGAGTAGTCAGTGTACAGCTTGTATAGCAGTGTAGATTTACTGTCTTCTGAAAATAACTCAACACACAGCCATTAATGTCTAAATAGCTGGCAACATAAGTGAGTACACCCCACAGTGAACATGTCCAAATTGTGCCCAAATGTGTCGTTGTCCCTCCCTGGTGTCATGTGTCAAGGTCCCAGGTGTAAATGGGGAGCAGGGCTGTTAAATTTGGTGTTTTGGGTACAATTCTCTCATACTGGCCACTGGATATTCAACATGGCACCTCATGGCAAAGAACTCTCTGAGGATGTGAGAAATAGAATTGTTGCTCTCCACAAAGATGGCCTGGGCTATAAGAAGATTGCTAACACCCTGAAACTGAGCTACAGCATGGTGGCCAAGGTCATACAGCGGTTTTCCAGGACAGGTTCCACTCGGAACAGGCTTCGCCAGGGTCGACCAAAGAAGTTGAGTCCACGTGTTCGGCGTCATATCCAGAGGTTGGCTTTAAAAAATAGACACATGAGTGCTGCCAGCATTGCTGCAGAGGTTGAAGACGTGGGAGGTCAGCCTGTCAGTGCTCAGACCATACGCCGCACACTGCATCAACTCAGTCTGCATGGTCGTCATCCCAGAAGGAAGCTGACGCACAAGAAAGCCCGCAAACAGTTTGCTGAAGACAAGCAGTCCAAGAACATGGATTACTGGAATGCCCTGTGGTCTGACGAGACCAAGATAAACTTGTTTGGCTCAGATGGTGTCCAGCATGTGTGGCGGCGCCCTGGTGAGAAGTACCAAGACAACTGTATCTTGCCTACAGTCAAGCATGGTGGTGGTAGCATCATGGTCTTGGGCTGCATGAGTGTTGCTGGCACTGGGGAGCTGCAGTTCATTGAGGGAAACATGAATTCCAACATGTACTGTGACATTCTGAAACAGAGCATGATCCCCTCCCTTCGAAAACTGGGCCTCATGGCAGTTTTCCAACAGGATAACGACCCCAAACACAACCTCCAAGATGACAACTGCCTTGCTGAGGAAGCTGAAGGTAAAGGTGATAGACTAAACCCAATTGAGCACCTGTGGCGCATCCTCAAGTGGAAGGTGGAGGAGTTCAAGGTGTCTAACATCCACCAGCTCCGTGATGTCATCATGGAGGAGTGGAAGAGGATTCCAGTAGCAACCTGTGCAGCTCTGGTGAATTCCATGCCCAGGAGGGTTAAGGCAGTGCTGGATAATAATGGTGGTCACACAAAATATTGACACTTTGGGCACAATTTGGACATGTTCACTGTGGGGTGTACTCACTTATGTTGCCAGCCATTTAGACATTAATGGCTGTGTGTTGAGTTATTTTCAGAAGACAGTAAATCTACACTGCTATACAAGTTGTACACTGACTACTCTAAGTTATATCCAAGTTTCATGTCTATAGTGTTGTCCCATGAAAAGATATAATAAAATATTTGCAGAAATGTGAGGGGTGTACTCACTTTTGTGATACACTGTATATATATATATATATATATATATATATATATATATATATATATAACCATGAAAAATAACAAAGTTTATCACCACTGAAAATATGTGTACACTAATATTTGTTGTGATTATATTAATCTGATATATTATGTATTACTATATTGGTGTGATAATATGCCATACAGTAATTTTAATTACAGATTTTAATAAGGGACCAGGTTTAAGTTTCAGGGACAGAGTCTGTGTTGAGTTTGTCCTCCTGTGATTTTCAGTAAAGTAAAAATACAACCAGAGAAACATTGATCAGATACCATCAAATACCTATTTCTTTCAAACATATACTGACTGAGTGCCCCAAATACCGAGTTAAACTGTATAGCAATACCAAAAAATATTTTTTTAACCAAGGCAAAGTAGAAACAATCCTCAAATTTAAAAAAAAAAAAAAATGGGTCTAAAAGAATGCATCTAAAAACAAAAAACTACAACAATTCCTGACAAGGGCTCTACAGACTGATATAGAAATGACCAATTTTCCTGCCATTAATATAATCATTGTGTAAACACTGTGTAAGACATCTAAATAAATAAATGTGTCTACATGGTTTTTCTTTCGAGGAACAAATCATCCCACGTTGGTTACTCTAAATTTCCTCTTGGGTGTACATTAGTGTAAATGAGTGAACAGTCCAGGGTATGTTCCCACTGTGCCCCAAGTGATGCCAAGATATGTTCTGGATTCACCATGTCCCTGATCCTCATGTAGAAAATACTGAAGATGAATGAAGAAACAGTTAAATGAATGAATGATTAAATGAATACACTTTGTTAGACAATCTGGTTAAAACTCAGCCTCTACCTCCTGCTGTATCTTAACCTTGTGATCAGCAATAGTGGGATTAGCTCCAGTATGTTGAGAGACAGAGGCCGGCAGACAGGTGTCAAAATGCTTCAGCAAGCAAAGCTAACGACCGCTAATCAGCTCTGTTGTTCTTTCACAATCCCTGTCCAATTCACAAGTTTCAACCTACATGAAACACAATTACAGAGAGTTTGAAGTTCAGCTTGTACCTGTCTTCTCATGTAAATGTTAGCAGTAAAAAAGTGAACAAAGACGTAGACCAAAATATCTCAAGAAGCATAAAGAGAATAAAGAATTTTTTTTTAGCACTGTGGAGCTCTACATCTGTGAATGTGTGTGTGACAGAACACAGTGATGGGCTTTATCCCATAGCACTATAACTTAGATGTCCAGAATACAGCACATAAAAGCCATGCCTGCAGATAGCTCATAGCTCTCACCCAGCTATTGCACAGAGTTACATAAACTCCAAAGTTTGAACTAAAGTTTTACTGGAAAGAGATGTTTTTTATAGAAGGAAGCACTAAAGGAAAATTCAGGCCTTCTCTAAGGTCATATATTATACTCTAAAAATGTAATGAGGAGCATTAAAAAAAGAAGAAAAAAGCAGGCAAAATGATAAGAAGAGAAAAAAGATACAAATACCCATGAAGAAAGACCAAAACACACAAAACACGATCAGCTAGCAAATCACTTTAGCTTCAGATTGGTTTCTATGCTAAAATCATTGTGTGTTTACATTTAGAGAATAATGTCATAATTAAGAAAAAGCTGGAACAGTACTTAATCCCTTCATTTATATAAAACTGAGAACACACACAAAGATAGACAACAAAAACAGAACAAGAAAGACTATGACTTGATCTTTAAAAAATATTCAATGATCCTGCAATGAATGTAACTATAGGGTGTGTTCGAAAACCTAGTCAGCTGCCTTGCTGTCTTACTGCCTACATAGGCAGCTGCTTAAGTAGAGAGGATACTAATAAGTCATTGACTTATAAGTCAGGTTATTCGAACGCACTACCTAGACAGCGATAACATCAGTTTTCGCTTTCTAAGCTAACACAGTTAGCCTCATGCCATTTAAACCAATGGGATAAGGTGGCACAACGTGCTAGCATGTCAACTAACATCTCCCTCTGGTTAAATTTGCTGACAAGCCCGAATTTGCAAATAAATGACACTTTTGCAAGTTTATACAAATTAAAAATCAATAATAATTTGTATACGTTTCAAAATAACTCGTTTGTTTCTCCGCACCGTCCGCAATATTTTTTATTTTTCTTTGAAAAAAGTTGTGCGGCACTGAATGCTGGGATTACCTTCACCGTTAAGGCAGCATCGGATGCTCCCTCGTTATTCTGTCAAAATACCATTCAGATTTAAGGTGACTTAGTAGGCAGTATTTTAAGGCATCTAGGAATTCGAACAGCCTACTTCTCGAGAGCGTGCGTAGGATGACGTAAAATGCTGTCTATGTAGAGAGCTCACTAGGTTTTTGAACACACCCATTTTGTTGACATGGCGTTAAACCAATAAATAAACAAAAAAGCAGTATGTTACTGAGATCAGTGACTCATTAAGAACATAAAAATATAAGTTAAGACTCTGGTACTGAAGTGACCCAAGACCAATATGTTTATGTTTTCTGTTAGAGAGCTAGTCCTTCAAAATGTTGGACTTGCTCTGATGTTTTAAAATAAATTGCTATTATGGTGCATTTTACATTTGACTGACACCAGAGGGACAGCACGGTAGCTAAGTGGGTAGCACTGTTGCCTCACAGCAAGAAGGTTCTGGGTTTGATTCCCAGGTGGGGCGGGTGGTCCTTTCTGTGTGGAGTTTGCATGTTCTCCCCGTGTCTGCGTGGGTTTACTCCGGGTGCTCCGGTTTTCTCCCACAATCCAAATACATGCAAGTCAGGTGAATTGGAGACACTGAATTGTCCATGACTGTGTAACTACTGTTCCTGTCATGAATGTACCTAAAGTGTAAAACCGGACGTTAACATCCTAATAAAACAAAACAAAAGACTGACACCAGAGAGAGACAACAGCTACACATAACTGGAACTGTTAAAGAAAAGCTTAACCAAGAAAACACAAGAGCAATCCTAAACTTCCTGGCGGGAACAAAAATGAAAACAAAAATAGAACAATACCGATCATGCCATAAATAACACAATCAAGTGTATAAAGTGGCATAAAACTCAAATAAATAAATTAATAAATAACATGACTGCTATTAAATAGCTTTAAATAATAATAATTTTAATCATGACCCTAAAACTAAGACTTGTTCTTTGCCTTATTGATGAAATACTTTTACCTTGACTGGGCGCTACAATAGGTAATGCAGGATTAAAACCAATGCTAGCTCTCCCTCTCCTTGTGTTCCTCTGTATAAATTGGGCTCTCCTAATGAATACGTAGTCTAGCTGTGGTCATATTTACTGATTATTTTTTCCTGGTCCCCAGAGTGTGAAATGCATGATTAAATACAGCTCTTTACAGAGGCATTTGCAAACACGCTATGCATTGAACTCTTGAATACTGTGTATTATCCACCATTAAATGGTGATATTAGTGCTACAGCCCGTAATAAGCTTGAAGAAGAATTATTTAGCTGGCGTCCTCTGTGCTTCACTGGCACTGAAGCAGCAATAGAATTATGTAGCATCAGTTTATTAGTGTGACTCTCAAAGCAAACTAAGGATGATGATGATGATGATGATGATGATGATGATGTGTTGGAGCTCTGCGTAATTCACTCATGATATAGTGGCAAAACCCAGCGATGATGTACAACTTAATTATCCTAAAGGACACGATTGAAAAATGAATTCATTTAGTGATGATTTTATTGACATGACTTTCCTTTACCATGAGAGACAAAGACTCAGATCAATAGGGAGTGTGAGATGTACTCATCATAATTCTCTCCTGTGAGAATGTGGAAACTGTGAGTTAACTGAATTTACCATCCTTCCTTGTTAATCAAACAAAATCAGCTCATGTAGCCTCCATAATTCACTTTATCAGCATTCTAGACAGTAAGATTTTTAAAAAGTAAAAATAAGCTATCAAATTTCAAACTTAAATATATATATTATATATATTATATGAAATTTATATATATACAGTGTATCACAAAAGTGAGTACACCCCTCACATTTCTGCAGATATTTAAGTATATCTTTTCATGGGACAACACTGACAAAATGACACTTTGACACAATGAAAAGTAGTCTGTGTGCAGCTTATATAACAGTGTAAATTTATTCTTCCCTCAAAATAACTCAATATACAGCCATTAATGTCTAAACCACCGGCAACAAAAGTGAGTACACCCCTTAGTGAAAGTTCCTGAAGTGTCAATATTTTGTGTGGCCACCATTATTTCCCAGAACTGCCTTAACTCTCCTGGGCATGGAGTTTACCAGAGCTTCACAGGTTGCCACTGGAATGCTTTTCCACTCCTCCATGACGACATCACGGAGCTGGCGGATATTCGAGACTTTGCGCTCCTCCACCTTCCGCTTGAGGATGCCCCAAAGATGTTCTATTGGGTTTAGGTCTGGAGACATGCTTGGCCAGTCCATCACCTTTACCCTCAGCCTCTTCAATAAAGCAGTGGTCGTCTTAGAGGTGTGTTTGGGGTCATTATCATGCTGGAACACTGCCCTGCGACCCAGTTTCCGGAGGGAGGGGATCATGCTCTGCTTCAGTATTTCACAGTACATATTGGAGTTCATGTGTCCCTCAATGAAATGTAACTCCCCAACACCTGCTGCACTCATGCAGCCCCAGACCATGGCATTCCCACCACCATGCTTGACTGTAGGCATGACACACTTATCTTTGTACTCCTCACCTGATTGCCGCCACACATGCTTGAGACCATCTGAACCAAACAAATTAATCTTGGTCTCATCAGACCATAGGACATGGTTCCGGTAATCCATGTCCTTTGTTGACATGTCTTCAGCAAACTGTTTGCGGGCTCTCTTGTGTAGAGACTTCAGAAGAGGCTTCCTTCTGGGGTGACAGCCATGCAGACCAATTTGATGTAGTGTGCGGCGTATGGTCTGAGCACTGACAGGCTGACCCCCCACCTTTTCAATCTCTGCAGCAATGCTGACAGCACTCCTGCGCCTATCTTTCAAAGACAGCAGTTGGATGTGACGCTGAGCACGTGCACTCAGCTTCTTTGGACGACCAACGCGAGGTCTGTTCTGAGTGGACCCTGCTCTTTTAAAACGCTGGATGATCTTGGCCACTGTGCTGCAGCTCAGTTTCAGGGTGTTGGCAATCTTCTTGTAGCCTTGGCCATCTTCATGTAGCGCAACAATTCGTCTTTTAAGATCCTCAGAGAGTTCTTTGCCATGAGGTGCCATGTTGGAACTTTCAGTGACCAGTATGAGAGAGTGTGAGAGCTGTACTACTAAATTGAACACACCTGCTCCCTATGCACACCTGAGACCTAGTAACACTAACGAGTCACATGACATTTTTGAGGGAAAATGACAAGCAGTGCTCAATTTGGACATTTAGGGGTGTAGTCTCTTAGGGGTGTACTCACTTTTGTTGCCGGTGGTTTAGACATTAATGGCTGTATATTGAGTTATTTTGAGGGAAGAATAAATTTACACTGTTATATAAGCTGCACACAGACTACTTTTCATTGTGTCAAAGTGTCATTTTGTCAGTGTTGTCCCATGAAAAGATATACTTAAATATCTGCAGAAATGTGAGGGGTGTACTCACTTTTGTGATACACTGTATATACAGTCAGGAAAATAAGTATTTGATCCCCTGCTGATTTTGTAAGTTTACCCCCTTACAAAGACTTGAACAGTCTATAATTTTTATGGAAGGTTTATTTTAAGAGAGAGAGACAGAATATCAACAACAAATCCAGAAAAAAAACATTAAATAAAAGTTATGAATTAATTTGTATTTAATTAAGGGATATAAGTATTTGATCCCCTACCAACCAGCAAGAATTCTGACCTCCACAGACCGGTTATGTGCACAAAAGGCACACAAATTAGTCCTGTCCCTGTATAAAAGACTCCTGTCAAAGAATCAGTTTCTTCCATTCAAATCTCTCGACCACCATGGGCAAGACCAAAGAGCTATCAAAGGACGTCAGGGACAAGATTGTAGACCTGCACAAGGCTGGAATGGGCTACAAGACCATCAGCAAGAAGCTTGGTGAGAAAGAGACCACTGTTGGCACGATAATTCGAAAATGGAAGAAATACAAGATCACAGTCAATCGCCCTCGCTCCGGAGCTCCATGCAAGATCTCACCTGGTGGGGTAAGAATGATTCTGAGAAAGGTGAGGTCAGTCCAGAATTACACGGGAGGAGCTTGTCAATGATCTCAAGACTGTTCAAGTCTTTTTAAGGGGGTAAACTTACAAAATCAGCAGGGGATCAAATACTTATTTTCCCTATATATATAAGTAATTTTGCATTGAAATGAATTTTTTTTTTTTTTTTTACTTAGAAAATCAACAAAATATAGAAATTTACTAGGGTAGTTCTGTATAAGACTTTTATAGTTCTTTTATAGTATAGTTCTGTAAAAAAAGATTTTTTTTTTTTTTTCTTCTATTTTATTTATGCATTTTCTCCCAATTTAGCATAGTCAATTTGTCTTCCGCTGCTGGGGGATCCCTGATTGCAGTCGAGGTGGGTATATTGCTGCTCACGCCTCCTTCAACCCACGTGCAGCCCTTAGCGGAACCCTTTTTCCCATGTGCATTCTGCACAGCATCCTCTCTATCTGCCACACAGCGTTTGAAGACCCCACCCACATAGTGCGGTCATCTTACCCTAGCAGAGACGTGTCTGCTGCAGGCACTGCCAGTTGTGCCCGCTAAATGGCGCCCAGCCGACCGGTGGCAACGCTAAGTTTCGAACCGAGGAGTTCAGAATCTTGGCACTGGTGTGCTAGCGGAATAAGTGAGTTTAAGATAATGAGCCAAAAACAATTTTTCTGCCTTTTTAACCCATCTTTACCAAAGGGCAATATTTTCTTTACCTATTGCAAGTAATGAAAACTACATTAAAATTAAAAATATATTTGTTATCTACTATATGTATGTGTATAGACATTTAAATCAAATCACTTTGTCATGTCACATTAACACAGGTGAGAAAGAGGAGTGAAAATATTAGGTGCATAGTCCCTCACAGTTGTAATACACATGAAATACACAAATATACACATTTACTTACATGTACTAGCACCATCTGTTCAGTATATACAGGTTATTGTTTCAAGGCTATTAATGTACAGATGTACGAAAATTATGATTTGCTGTACTGTGAGTCCATGATTAGGAAAAGGGAATGTAATGTGAATGTGTAGAATTTAGAATTTAGTCCAAGATGTACAGGTATTGTACAAGATATAAATTATACAGTGTATCACGAAAGTGAGTACACCCCTCACATTTCTGCAAATATTTCATTATATCTTTTCATGGGACAACACTATAGACATGAAACTTGGATATAACTTAGAGTAGTCAGTGTACAGCTTGTATAGCAGTGTAGATTTACTGTCTTCTGAAAATAACTCAACACACAGCCATTAATGTCTAAATAGCTGGCAACATAAGTGAGTACACCCCACAGTGAACATGTCCAAATTGTGCCCAAATGTGTCGTTGTCCCTCCCTGGTGTCATGTGTCAAGGTCCCAGGTGTAAATGGGGAGCAGGGCTGTTAAATTTGGTGTTTTGGGTACAATTCTCTCATACTGGCCACTGGATATTCAACATGGCACCTCATGGCAAAGAACTCTCTGAGGATGTGAGAAATAGAATTGTTGCTCTCCACAAAGATGGCCTGGGCTATAAGAAGATTGCTAACACCCTGAAACTGAGCTACAGCATGGTGGCCAAGGTCATACAGCGGTTTTACAGGACAGGTTCCACTCGGAACAGGCTTCGCCAGGGTCGACCAAAGAAGTTAAGTCCACGTGTTCGGCGTCATATCCAGAGGTTGGCTTTAAAAAATAGACACATGAGTGCTGCCAGCATTGCTGCAGAGGTTGAAGACGTGGGAGGTCAGCCTGTCAGTGCTCAGACCATACACCGCACACTGCATCAACTCGGTCTGCATGGTCGTCATCCCAGAAGGAAGCTGACGCACAAGAAAGCCAGCAAACAGTTTGCTGAAGACAAGCAGTCCAAGAACATGGATTACTGGAATGCCCTGTGGTCTGACGAGACCAAGATAAACTTGTTTGGCTCAGATGGTGTCCAGCATGTGTGGCGGCGCCCTGGTGAGAAGTACCAAGACAACTGTATCTTGCCTACAGTCAAGCATGGTGGTGGTAGCATCATGGTCTTGGGCTGCATGAGTGTTGCTGGCACTGGGGAGCTGCGGTTCATTGAGGGAAACATGAATTCCAACATGTACTGTGACATTCTGAAACAGAGCATGATCCCCTCCCTTCGAAAACTGGGCCTCATGGCAGTTTTCCAACAGGATAACGACCCCAAACACAACCTCCAAGATGACAACTGCCTTGCTGAGGAAGCTGAAGGTAAAGGTGATGGACTAAACCCAATTGAGCACCTGTGGCGCATCCTCAAGTGGAAGGTGGAGGAGTTCAAGGTGTCTAACATCCACCAGCTCCGTGATGTCATCATGGAGAAGTGGAAGAGGATTCCAGTAGCAACCTGTGCAGCTCTGGTGAATTCCATGCCCAGGAGGGTTAAGGCAGTGATAATAATGGTGGTCACACAAAATATTGACACTTTAGGCACAATTTGGACATGTTCACTGTGGGGTGTACTTACTTATGTTGCCAGCCATTTAGACATTAATGGCTGTGTGTTGAGTTATTTTCAGAAGACAGTAAATCTACACTGCTATACAAGTTGTACACTGACTACTCTAAGTTATATCCAAGTTTCATGTCTATAGTGTCGTCCCATGAAAAGATATATTAAAATATTTGCAGAAATGTGAGGGGTGTACTCACTTTTGTGATACACTGTATATGTATGCGGGTGTGGAGGATTTAGTTCAAAACTAAACTGAAATTATAACAGCTATTTAACAGCAGGTAAGAATTAATGTAAGGACGATTGTCTCGGTCATCAGTGCTTTTTAAAGAGTAGGTTATAATACCAACCCTCCATTTGTAGCAGTATGTAATGCTAACGTGCCCTGGACAGACCTGACCGGTAGTCTAGATAGGACATCTGTTTGTGTGAACCAGAGAAGCAAGAACATGGCTCATGGGTAGGTATGGCCTTTTTGCAGGGTCAGCAGGTGAGAGGTCATGAGGCAGAGCTACGTCTCTGTGATTTACAAGCACTTTGAAGGAAAGAGGACGCCAGCGTTGCTCTCCCCTGAAAGCTGTCACTCTGCTGTGTAATTTGCTTGGGTGAGAAGGGAGTCAAACCGTGGATAATGAAAGGTTGTTAGCTTCGGAGATGGAACAAGCAAGGCAAAACACAAAACACTTTAGCAAAAGAGCTGTAATTACTGACGAAACAGTGTACTTTTGAAAGGAGTGTTTGGGCGAGTGGACGACCTTTTAAGTCTTTGGCACATGCCACTGGAGCTGAGGGGGGGATTTCATATCTCCTCAAAACATCAGAAGTTTACAAAAAATATATTCCTGTCATAAGAGCAAAATGAAAATCACAGGTTTCAGAGATGTCAGTTTTTTGTAGGCGGATTTATTTGCTTTTTAATGCTTTTAACAATGTCTTGTGCTGCTGTTTCCATTTCTGTTTTATGCACCCAATTCTGGAAAGAATTTACGACCTTTTAAAACACGTTGAAAGTTTTAGAGCTGTCCACTTTTACATAATGTGCAAACAAAGCCAAATCGTGTTTAAAACATTATGTAATTTTTGTAAGTATGTAAGCAGAGAATCTGCATGAAAAGTCAGCTTCACACTGATTTGAGTCTGTGGTTGGGCTTAAGATAGTGCAGACCACACAGAGGAAGATAGATGAGCCTAAGCTACCTGTGTCAACCCCTCTCAATTCCTCCTGCTCGTTCAGAACCCTCCAAAAAAACCTCCTGCTACGAATAGCTGGTTTAAACAGTGACTCGGAGATGACAAATGACACAGCGCGGCCTAAACCCAGGCGCGGGAAACAGGACTTTGCCTGACTCTTTAAGATTTATTTCATCAGTGGACTAATTAACATGATTTATGGTACGGGCCTGGCTGTGACTGAAAGTACAAAGGGTGTGGAGCGACTCCTCCTTCCCAAAGGAGATGCTATCAGAGGCTTTCTGCTGTGCTTGCATGGAGTCAGCATGCAGTTGTAAATCCACGCAGCTCGGCATTGAAGTGCTGACCCCCCTGTGCATAGTGAGGTCAGAAGTTCACATCCCAGCCTTAACCATAAAAACCTGGGGTTTGAACTCCTGACCCTTCCTGCTGTAGAGAAAATGCGTGTTTATCAGGGACGCCACCCATGACTGGGCTTTTCCTAAGTGCTGCCTGCTCTTAAAGGATAAGCTGCAAGGTGAACCATGTGCAGGAACCCTTATTTTGCTTTAGTTTGATGATGATGATGATGACGACCTCTTACCTGTAAATGCTCTACTGTCCTATACTTTTAAACCAGGGGTGTCCAAACTATTTTGGGCCATTTGCGGCCTGTTGCCATTTTTGGAACAGCACAATGGTAAAGTTGGCCAACTGGTAAGCAGGTTTAAAAAAAAAACTAGTTTGAACTCTGGGTGCTGTTAAACGCTCCCCATCTTCTTTCCCCCAACTCAAAACATTAACATTCCCGAGTTTTTGGATAAACATGGCGACTCCAAAGAAACAAAAACTAAGCAGCGAATGCAGAAGATTTCGGGTGTGCTGGGAAAGGGAGTGTTTTTCACAGAGTTCAAAGGGAAATGTGTATGTTTCATTGAAAGAAGTATGATCTTCCCATAAGGATTATACTGTATACTGTTGAGTGACATTAGCAAAATCTCACAACAATTTACACAACACTGTCAATGATAGTCACTCAAATAAAAAGCAAGTGTAATTGTTAGTAATTAAGTAGGTCTATCTTAAAGTCTATGGCTATTTTTACTCCATCTGGCTCACAACAAGAAAAGTTTTGACACTCCTGTTTTAAATATTGATCTTGCAGTTTATATCTCCTTGTAAAGTAGTTATGACCAACTTTGATTCTCATCTTATGACTGAGAAAAACCTCGCTGACCTCCTAATAGGACTTTTGAACTTTGACAGTTCTATTATCACTGATTAAATCCAGTAAATAAGCTACTAACATTGATTTAAGCTTCTAAGCTTTGTACCTTCTGAATGAATGCCTAAATCACAACAGAGAAAGACAAAGACGACATATGCCCAGTACATTAAAAGAAATTCTCACTCAAGATAATATAGAAATAATCCTCAGATTTCTCAATAGTATAATACTGAAAACATTACCATTACAGTTTTAACCAACTGCAACCAAAAGCTTTAGTCAAATTGTTGTAAAATGTTTTATTTCTTCCTTTCTGTCCAAATTGTTCCATATAATGTGACTACAGATGAACCATTTAACTCATCATTGTGGTCTGATTACAATTTCTTCTGCTTTCATTCATGCATTTATTCATGAGGGGAGAGAGTGGTAGTCTAGTGGGTAGAGCTTTGGGCCATCAACTAAAAAGGTTGAGAGTTCGAATCTCAGCTTTGCCATGCAGCCACTGTTGGACCCTTGAGCAAGGCCCTTAACCCCCTCTGCTCCAGGGGTGCCATATGATGGCTGACCCTGCGCTCTGACCCCAGCCTCCAAACAAGCTGGGATATGCGAAGAAACAATTTCGTTGTACTGTACATGTGTATATGTATACGTGACAAATAAAGGCATTCTATTCTATTGTTTTGTTGACCACTTCATACTGATTAGGGTTGGAGTAGGGCCAGTGTGGTGGAAAGGTAGGCGTAGATTGGGCTGCTCGGAGGTAACCCACACAGACATGGCCTATACATGCCGAAAACAACTGGGTACCGGTTCTTGGGCCCCATGATGCTGTGTAGCACCCACATGTCTAGCTGTGCCACTCAGTTGACCTTCTGACTGAGTTAGAGCGACCAAATTAAGTTTTACATTTACCCAGTTTTATATTTTGGAAGTCACCAGAGAAACGTAACGGTCAGGTGGTTCATACATGCTGATTGAATGCCTTAAATACTTACCTATACTGAAGTGTATAGGAATACCAAAAACTAAAGAAAATTATAACCAAGCCATAATCGAAATGATCCTCGATTTCTTAAAAATAATTGGTCTAAAAGAATGCATATAAAACAGCATACTAAGACAGCGTTTGACAAGATTATAGACTGATACAGTTATATATTATATATTATATACAGTTACAACACGCCTACAAGTACGGTGGCTCATAAGAAACAAACCAGATATCATTTAACCAAACGATCTACAATTACTACCAATTTGATACGCCACCTAAAAAATAAACACTCAGTCGAATAAAGCGAGTTTACTATTATATGATAAAAAGAGGAACCGGCTGTCCGCTAACACGGCAGAGATGCTGATTTTCCTCAAGAAGAACCTTCATTTTGAGTGTTCTAGTTTTACTACTACAATGCTGCACTAAGTTTGTTTACTTTTATTTTGTAAAAAATAAAAGAACATTAAGCAATAGCTTGGATGCAGGCAATTTTTTTCCTACAGCACTGCAGAGCTATTCATTTGTTAAACATATACATTGAATTAATTTGAATAACTGTAATGTACTTGAAGTGTGCACTGTGTGAACAGTATTATCCAGTTCTTATCTAGACAATATCTAGAAAATACAAGTATCGGTTTGAGACTCGGTATCGGATCGGGATCAAAATTAATGATTGGGATCGGGATTGGGAACAAAAAAACGTGATCGGAACATCCCTAATTTTGTCCCATGATTTTAAGTTGATGCATAAACTGAAAGTATCTTTATAATTAAAGTGTTTAAATACTTATACTGTAATCCAACATTATAGGTATATGTAAATGTACTACAGGCCCATAATGACAAGGGAAAACTAAATCACAAGTAAAGTGACCTGTGTTTTTTCCATTTAAAAAGAAAAGTGACCAAGTTTACTAATATAAAATAATCATCATATAACCCTCACTGATATAACAGCAGTCCAAGATTGTGTAGAGATCGAATCATTATAATGCACAAGCTTACCGCCTTGTGTATCATTTGAAATTTTAAACTCATTTCCTTCCTATAACTCATCCATTTGCTGCATTTGTGAAGTTCATTTTAACCAAGCTGCTGCTCCAGGGGACTGTTTCCCTCCCTAAACTAGACTGAAAAAAAACCTAAAAGCTTACTAGCTGATTTTATGATTTGATAAAGGGGGCTGTTTTCCACTGAATGATCTACTGCCTGCCAAAGTTTGTAAGTAGATGGTTCTCCAGCATCGGCTCCATTATAACTGCACCTTATTGAGAGGTGTTTTCATTGCCATGTTTGTCTCCAAACTGTGGTGTATTATACTTTTTTTTTAAAGCACACATTTAAAAATAAGTGCTGGCAAGCTGTAAATGCACCCAGAAACTTTAAATGTAAACTGTGACAGTAAAAACAGATAAAGAGATGGCGAAAGATAATTGTCTTGACCACACTGATGCATCTACAGTAGATCACTTAAAGGGCACCAGTACAACAGTGATATATCTCTGTCTCACAAATATTAGTCCAGCTTACAAAGTGCAGCTCGGTTTCTAACCAGACAGTGAAACCAGGCTTCTTAATGACAGCTTCAAGCCTCAATAGTGTGTTGTGTACATTTGACTGCAGGATCCCAACATAAATTGCAGTTAACTGGATAAACTTCTCTGATTCGTGAGGAATTTAAGTCTTGTTTGGTACCATGGCAATGTGTTACCAGTGTATGTGTTAATGAAGGATTTATGGCTTATTAGAACCTTGTTAATTACTTGCTGTAGTGCAGGGCTGATATATTTCTGTTGCTAACACTATAGGGAGAGATTTTTATGCTGTTCTTTTTGAGGCAGTTGCCCTTCAGGTGTTAAGTGGGCGTCCTAAGGAGCTGATGAAGAAATGGTTGGACAGATTAAACAAAAACCACAGTGCAAGTGAACTAATAGCCGAGAATGTAGTTTTAAATCATGCTGTTTACTACAGAGCGCTAGTTGAGGTATACAAATTAAGTTCTAGGTTTATGGTCTGTAATTCTTAAAGTGCATGCTTCAAAGGTCACATGAGCCTGACATTTAGAGAGTCTGTAGTCGTGCAGTTTATAAAACCTGGACTGTTTGCAAATAAGATGTTTTGGGAGCCTCTTACTGTTGCACAAAATAGCAGAATTGGAAAACTAAAATTGTGCTATTTTTACTGCCTTAGGTGTAGTATTTAATACCTGAAATAAACAAGATGTATTATGTGTTCATTGTAGAGATACACATACTGTACTATGTTACATGTGCAGTACCATTCACATAGACACAGGTCTAAAGCTGTCCATATATATTTTGCCACTAAATCATTATGAAAAAGTGGACCTGGAAAGAACTTTACGAAGTTTTATTATAGACTGTTATTAATAATAAAATTGCATCCTGTATGAGTTGGCTAGTCAAATAATGTTGGGACATTCTCGAATCATTCTATCAAAACATTGCTTCTACTTTTCCTGTCTGGTTAAAAAGTCTTAGATTCGTTTATTCATTTCAGGTGGAACATGTCCAGATCACACAAGCAGTAGAATGGTTTAGAAAAGTAATTATAGTAATAACTATAGATTAAACACTAAAAATAGTGTAGAGTAAACTACTAATTAATGCCATTTTTATTTAATAATACATATGGTTTTATATTGTTTTGTTTAATAATATAGTTATAAAACTTTTATAATTGTAGTTATGATGTTTTTATTTAATAATATATATAGTTATGATTTTTTTTATTTAATAATGATTATAGCTATGATTTTTTTCATTTAAAAGTAAATGTACTAGTAAATGTAGTTATAATTTTTTTGTATTTAATAATAATTAGTTTTTATTTTTTTATTTAATAATAATAATGGTAATTAAGTTTTTTATTTAATAAAAATAATAATAATAATAATAACAATAATAAAAGTTATACTGTTTTGAAGCTGGCAGCATGTAGGCTGGCTGCACAGGGACATGGTTTTTGAGGACCTGGGCAACCTGGGTGCTCTGGTTTCTTTTAACTTACCCAAAATATGAAGAAGCTGAAAGTAGGTGAATTTGCTACTTTACCCCTCAGTGTAAGTGAGTAACTACTGGATAACCGACACTCAAATAAATAATGAATAAATGGTTTGTAGTTGTTTCTATATTATATAGCAACAGTACTACTGCAACATAAGTAAGAGAAGCACTTTCTCCATGTTAAACTAAACAAAGATGTGCTTGCATGCTGTAAGAAAATGATGCAGTTGCTTTTACTATTACAATAAACTGCATTGAAGTTTGTTTTTTAGAAATAAAATCCAAATTTCTCTTTGTTCCTGTTTGGCTTTCAAATGTGCAGTGAAAACTCTGGTGTATAAATGCCCCTAATATAAACCTGCATTAACTGAATTAAGCTCTTTTGACTGTTTTGAGTTTCATTCTCCATGACTAACTAACTAACCTGGAAAATGTGCATTTAGAAACATGTCTGTGTGCCAGCAACTCAATACTACTCATTTTTTTCAGCTTTTGGGCCTGCAGGGGCACTGAGTGCATATTTTTTAGAGAGATGATAAGCATCATTTTAGAGTTTATAAGAAAGACAGGGCGCTGGCACGAGATTGTTTAAGGTTTCATTTTTTTTCTACAATTTCATTATGGTTTCTGGAGAAAAGCATTTGGTTCCTTACTTAACCTTTTGAAGTACTGTACCTCTCTCTGCATCTCATATACACTGATCAGCCATAACATTAAAACCACCTCCTTGTTTCTACACTCACTGTCCATTTTATCAGCTCCACTTACCATATAGAAGCACTTTGTAGTTTTTAGTGACTGTATTACACACAGTTACTGACTGTAGTCCATCTATTTCTCTACATACCTTTTTAGCCTGCTTTCACCCTGTTCTTCAATGGTCAGGACTCCCAAAGGACCACCACAGAGCAGGTATTTTTTAGATGGTGGATCATTCTCAGCACTGCAGTGACAATGACATGGTGGTGTGTTAGTGTGTGTTGTGCACTGCTGTCTGATCCACTCTATTAGACACTCCTACCTAGTTGGTCCACCTTGTAGATGTAAAGTCAGAGACGGTCGCTCATCTATTGCTGCTGTTCGAGTTGGTCATCTTCTAGACTTGCATCAGAGGTTACAGGACATTGCCCACGGGGCGCTGTTGGCTGGATATATTTTTGGTTGGTGGACTATTTTCAGTCCAGCAGTGACAATGAGGTGTTTAAAAACTCCATCAATGCTGCTGTGTCTTATCCACTCATACCAGCACAACACACACTAACACACCACCACCATGTCAGTTTCACTGCAGTGCTGAGAGTCATGCACCACCCAAATAATACCTGCTCTGTAGTGGTCCTGTGGGGGTCCTGACCATTGAAGAACAAGGCGAAAGCAGGCTAAAAAGTCAGTAATTGTAGAACTACAAAGTGCTTCTATATGGTCAGTGGAGCTAATAAAATGGACAGTGAGTGTAGAAACAAGGAGGTGGTCATAATTTTATTCCTGATCGGTGTATGATGACGTCAGTTAGACACCTATTTTTTTTTTAAGAAGTGGTGTAAATGTGCTGAGGTTTAACCTCAGTTCAGCTTTTATGGATCTGGAGTTTTTAATCACAGCTGTTTCTTGAACTTCAGGCCTCATGTTAGATCAAGAATGTAAGTTAAAAATCATTTCATTTGATCGCTTGTGACTCAGTAAACCTTGCTGATTTTGAAGAAAAGAAGGATAAACACTCTAGCATTGCTTTGTTGTTTGACCTACAGAGGGAAGATTGAAGTTGCATACTAATAAAACTGCCTAAATTGGGATGATTGATACAGCCAGCCACTCCCCTGTACTAAAGCTGACCTTCTCCAGTGTGTCCCTGAGTGTCTCTTCTTACTCCCCCCTCCACAATATACACTCACACGAACAGAATCCCACATCACATCATGCCACGTCATCTCACACCTCCAACATGAGTAAATTAATGGCGGCCACTATGATCTAGGTGCATATTTAGCATATTTAGTTTTTCCATGGCTGAGATGCCCCCCATGAAGGGAAGAGAAGGGTGAAGGAAGTTCTGTCTATCTCCATTTCTTCTCTGTTGACTTTATTTCACCTTTTCCTCACCCATAACCCCCTCCTGCCTGGTGAACTCTGATTGCACTTTGACTCCTTCGTGGTCATTTTTTGCACATTTGCTCACTGTGTGTGAGTGTGTAGATGACTGTGTGCAGTGTGAATACCCTTCTCTTCTGAAATGTTCATTCAGCCAAGTGGCTGCCCCCCAGAGGTCATGCGTTTAAGGGCCTCAGCTGCTGGGCGCTTTGTGTTCGGCCGGTCTGCAGGCATGATGTCTATTTTACACGGACCTGGAAATCCTGACCACATGCTGCCAAGGCTTTAGCAGGAGTGCAAATATTTTCACTCTTACTCAAAGCGAAGGACACAAGGCCATGAAACCGGGGTCAACAAGATGCCAAGAGTTAGAAGGTCTTGGTTCTTGAATTCGATCCACATGCTTTGGCTCCAATGCTTATTCGGTTGTGAATAGATTGTAGTGTAGTGACTGTAGGTGCGGACTGTACTGCTTTGTTTGTTTTGGCAGTGATTTTTGATTTGATCTTTTGTCGAATATAAATACAAGTTCAAATCAAATTATTCATTTTTACCAATCATGTGGATACTATTAGTTAAAATCACTGAAAAACTACTTTTTTTGGTTTGGTTTAGTTGAAATTGGTAATTGAAATGAGCTCTTTTGATAGTGCTTTAATAAGACAATAATAATAAAAATAATATTTTATTTGTCATTTATACATGTACAGTACAATGAAATTCTTTTTTCGCATACCCTTGCTTGTTTGGAAGTGTCAGCCATTATATAGCACCCCTGGAGCCAAGAGGGCCTTGCTCAAGGGCCCAGCAGTAGCTGCATGATGTTGCTCCAGTGAGCACAAACTTAATATAGTTGAATTAAATGCCCTTAAAATAATAACATTCCTTAATTAAACATTTTTATTCACTACCAGTAACATTTTTATCTACATTTTTAGTACCAGAGTACTAATGTGCCCTGAACAAGGCCTTCAACTCAACCTCTTACATAATATTTGGTCATAGCTCTAATTTTCTTTGAATAATATTGCTTTCTGCTGAATGCTACATTAAATAATTAATACATTTAATTTGGTGGCACGGTGGCTAAGTGGGTAGCACTATCGCCTCACTGTCGCCTCACAGCAAGAAGGTCCTGGGTTTGATCCCCAGGTGGGGTGGTCCCCGTGTGGGGTGGTCCCCGTGTTCTCCCCATGTCTGCGTGGGTTTTCTCCGGGAGCTCCGGTTTCCTCCCACAGTCCAAAGACATGCAAGTGAGGTGAATTGGAGACACTAAATTGTCCATGACTGTGTTTGATATAACCTTGTGAACTGATGAATCTTGTGTGATGAGTAACTACTGTTTCCTGTCATGAATGTAACCAAAAGTGTAAAACATGACGTTAAAATCCTAATAAACAAACAAAACAATAATACATTTAATTAGGTGGCTTGGTGGGTAGCACTTTCGCCTCACAGCTAGAAGGTCCTGGGTTTGGGTTCCAGGGGCGTTTCCTACCTTTTGGTAGGGAGGCGGTGATAAAACAGACAGTGAAGGAATGAATTAATATTTAGTTAAATAAAGGCCCACTGTGACCCTAATTATAATAAATAATATATAATAATCAAGATATAATAATTAAAATAATAGTAAATAATCTAATATAGGCATACTAGTGTGTAATTCATAGTCTTTTAAAATACTATTTAAATATAAATAATCAATTAGGATGTAGTGAGGTTTTCTCCTTGTAGGACCTTTAAGTAGTACAAAGTATTAAGGTACTTTCGTGCTGATAGTAATATTAAACAGGGCTCATTACACCCTCAGTCATTTCCTGTCACATTGAGCCCGGCCCTGAACGTACAGGAGGTTTCAAACATGAATCGTCCCACGTCCTAACACATGAATAATGAGTTTCTTCCTCTTCATGCCTGAATTTCACTGTGATATACAGCCTGCAATTAAGCATGGCTTGGTGATTCAGTGATTAATGCTGATGTGAGGCCTGAAGGATACAAGCTGCAGTCCTGATCAGCATCTCCTTCTGCTTAACAGCTTTGGTCCTGTTAGCAGCAAGATGGAAGCACTATTTACTGTTCTTTATTCTGTAAAAGAGGGTTCTCTCTTTAATCAGTGCTATAATTTCTTCGTAATGCTTTCAAACAAACAAATGTAAAAATGCAGCAGTGTAATTTAATAGGCTGAAATAGCTCTGAAATCAGTTTTGTCTCTGTTCACATTGACTGTTTTGTGATTATAAAATAACACGCTTGATAAAAGCCATATATATATATATTTAGCGTAGCATGCTGGGGAGCCCGATCGTGTCCGAGGAGGGTATATACACTCCCTTTGACTTATTGGCTTATACATTGGTGGATTTGTGAGGCCAGTCTCGTGCGTGGAGAGTCATCCACTGATCAACCGCGTTCCCCCACTTCTGTGCAGGCACCTTGGCCTACTAACCAGGGCCCCTACACAATGTTGAAGACCCCACCTTCTTATTAGTTCTTCCTTTTCCCTCCCAGCGGACCAGTGGCCAATTTTGTCTGCTGCAGGAGCTGCCAATTGTGCCTGCTTTGGGCGCCCAGTCGGCCGGTAGCAGAGCTGAGATTCGAACTCGGGGGGAAATATCACACTGCACCACCTGGGCACAATAAATATTTTTATTTAATTACAGTGAAATCAGGAGACATGTCACCCACCACTACACAGAATATCCACACGTGTTTTTGCTGAAGTTTGATTTGTATAGTATCATGTTTTGTTTAATAAGAAGAAACAGTGTATCATGTGAGAGATGTGAAAGCAAAGACAGTGAGAACGGGAGCAATTACTTTTTCATGTGTGTATGCCATGTGTTTGATTTGACCGTGGGCTACTGTTGTTCTGTGTGAGTACACTGAGGGCTCCCCTGCAGGATTAGTACAGGTATTCGTTTTAGTCCACATTGTAGACCTGACAGATTTCTTAAATGGCCATGCAGTTTTGGTCTTGCTTTGCCGTTTCTGTTTAGTGGTGAAATCCTTTGATTTAACTTCCTCCCTGTGGGTACAATTCAGCTGAATAAGTGGAAGTGCTTGTGAAGTGTGTGAAGTCGCGCTCTCTCTTTTTGGTCTCTGTACCAGCTGGCTAGCTTAGCCAGGGTCATTTCCATCTCACACCAACTGTTTTTGCTTGGACAGTGTCATTCTGTGTCTTTTTTTCTTTCTATACGCTCTTTTCATTTCTGTCAACCATGTTTTCTTCTCAGCAAGTTTCATAAGCTCAGTAAAGCATGGCCTTCAATTCCCTTGTTCTAGTGTTTTCACTTAAGATCAGGAGTGATGAGCAAAAGGCTTTCTGGCTCAATCCTTGAGCAAAGGCCTGTCGTGACAGGGATTATTATTTATTTGTCATGGTAGATGTAATAAGCTGTAGGTACAGCATGGAGAGCCCTTGATTTATTGCTCCGTCGAGCGCTACTAGCGGGCTGTCTGCTGTGGCGGCGTGCAGGATGAATACACTTCTGTCAGTGCTGTCCATCCTTCTCTCTCGCTCTGCTCCCTACTAACACCCAGCCCATTTCATGCCAGAATACATAAACAATCTTTCATTATTTTGATGCCTTTCTTCATATTTGCTCTTCACACCACGTGAAGTTTGAATTTATAGTTTTTTTCCTTTTAGTGTTATTTAGTCGTCCTGCGCATTTTCTCTCAACATGCAATCTCAGCAGCAAAACTGTCAGCCTGTGTAGATTGATATTTGTTACTGTGTCGCTCTGTACCACTTTCTTCTTATTGTTATTACATCCTGAAATTGCTCTTGCACTCTTTTTGAGGCTTCACATGCTAATGAATCATTCAAACTGCCTTCACGCTGTGGGTAAAAGCAACCCAAATCGTAACTTTTTTTTAAAATGTGACCCAAAAAAGAAGTCCTATAAGTCCTATATTTCATTTGGGTTAGACCATTCTGATCACTGCAATTATATTAAAGTGGAAATTACATAATTGTGTGTTTATCATGTGAATCAGTGCTGTTGGGATGTTTTTAAACTTCTTAGTGTCAATGCTGGAACAGCATCCTGTGATCAGAAAGTTTCAACTGATAAAATACTAGAGAAAATTTACACATGCTGTGCATAATAAAAGAAAATGTCTAACAGAGTGCTAACAGGGTTTGTGTTCTTAATAAAGAGGCCAGTAAGTTTAAACTCCCATCAACACTGCTGCACCTGTTGCATTCACATCAGAACAACACACACTACCATGTCAATACCATGTTGGTATTGAATGAACTAGTTTGGTATAAATAAATATATGCACTTTATTTATCTTTATCATGTGGTACTATTAGTTGGCTGTTTACATTGTCTTATTGTTCCTGGTGTGAGGCTCTGTATGGTATGGCACGATGACTGGAGCCATTGTGGAGCCAGACAACAGGCTGAAAAGGTCTACACACACATACATTGGTGGAATGACTCTCTAAAATGTGCTAAGTTGTTCAGTATGTCCTCTAATTTTGTTAACATCCTCTTTTCACTCACTTTCTCCAGTGTGGGTGGCACAGTGGCTGAGTGGGTAGCACTATCACCTCACAGCAAGAAGGTCATGGGTTTGATCCCCAGGTGGGGTGGTCCGGGTCCTTTCTTTTCAGAGTTTGCATGTTCTCCCCATGTCTGTGTGGGTTTCCTCTGGGAGCTCCGGTTTCCTCCCACAGTCCAAAAACATGCAGTCAGGTTAATTAGAGATACTGAATTGCCCTGTAGGTGAATGGGTGTGTATATGTGTGCGTATGTATGTGTGCCCTGCGATGGACTTGTACCTCATCCAGGGTGTTACTGTGTGCCTTGCTCCCATTAAAAAGCTGGGATAGGCTCCAGCGACCCTAATTGGATAAGCGGTTAAGAAAGTGAGTGAGTGTCTCCAGAGTTGTTCCTGCGTTCCTATGTTCCTACATTGTTCCTGTGACGGAACTTACCAAACACACATCAGGATAAAGTGCATCCTAATTGAATTCAGTAAATATGTTATAAATAAATAAATAAACACTCAGAGCTGAAACCCTAAAAGAAATTCTAACCCAAAAGAACATACAAGAACAGTACTAATGTAAAAAAAATGAACATATAAAATAAAATGGACTTAAAATATAAAGAAAAGAAACTATAAGCAGACAAACATAATGCCTAGCATGCCATAAATGACACAAACATGTGCCAAATTAAATAAATAAATATGATGATGGAACTGGACTTTTTGAAAGGTTTATTTCTCTTAGCACTTAGCATTTTCTTGAAGTGGCCTTGTTCCCCCAACAGACTCTGGCCACAATGACTGGTAAATCATTCCTACAGACTGTTGCACATATTTAAAATACCTAACCGTCCTTGAAAAGAAACGTCTGCTTTAACTTTTCTCTGTACAATGTATTAGCATTTTCTAGCTAATTCAATTTGTCTATCAGTAGAGAAACTTAGGAACTTAGGAACATTCCATTCCAAAACTACGGACATTAAGTCCCCAGCTGGAAAACTTTTGTTACAAAGATAGAAGCAGCTTTTTAATATAGTTCCTATACATTTTAACTCAGTAATAAGGATTTTTAAATAGAAGTGCCACATTTCACAGCATAAATTAAATGATAGAATAAATGGAATCTACAATACATGGCACAGCCTACCTTAAAATTTTCGTCCGTGTTTTGACACAGCCCTTTCTGCATCCACAAAATTGGTTGGGAATTTTTCAAACTCAGTTACCACAGTAGTGTTTTTAGCTGCTTTAGATTTTGACATCTTGGACATTTTGACTAACCGATTGGTAATTGCTATTGTAAAGGCCTTTTCTGTGATGTGCTTTGGGGATTCTATAATCAATGTAAGTGTGCTTCTCTACACATGTGATCATCTCTTTGTAATCTGTGCTGCGCCTTAAAAGAACAAGCCAGTAAAGTATTATGCCCCTAATAGTTTGTCTATGTACAGTTTATTTATTTCTTTATAAACTCAGCAAACTCTAAAGATGCTCGTTTACATTAGGACCTCCTGACAATGCAAATTAACCAGTAATGAAAAACGTTAAATCGCTAAACACAAACCTTAGGTTTTACAGCAAATTGAATTTTACACAAGATATGGTTTATTTCACTGTCCTTGACGCAATTTTCACGGCTATGAATTGTTAAGGGCCTTACATACACCGATCAGACATAACATTAAAACCACCTCCTTGTTTCTACACTCACTGTCCATTTTATCAGCTCCACTTACCATATAGAAGCACTTTGTAGTTCTACAATTACTGACTGTAGTCCATCTGTTTCTCTGCATGCTTTGTTAGCTCCTTTCATGCTGTTCTTCAATAGTCAGGACTCTCCCAGGACCACTACAGAGCAGGTATTATTTGGGTGGTGGATCACTCTCAGGTGGTGTGTTAGTGTGTGTTGTGCTGGTATGAGTGGATCAGACACAGCAGTGCTGATGGAGTTTTTAAACACCTCAGTGTTACTGCTGGACTGAGAATAGTCCACCAACCAAAAATATATCCAGCCAACAGCGCCCTGTGACCACTGATGCTCTAGAAGATGACCAACTCAAACCACAGCAATAGATGAGCAATCGTCTCTGACTTAACATTTACAAGGTGGACCAACTAGGTAGGAGAGTCCAATAGAGTGGACAGTGAGTGAACACAGTATTTAAAAACTCCAGCAGCGCTGCTGTGTCTGATCCACTCATACCAGCACAACACACACAAACACACCATTACCATGTCAGTGTAACTGCAGTGCTGAGAATGATCCACCACCTAAAAAATACGTGCTCTGTGGTGGTCCTGTGGGGGTCCTGACCATTGAAGAAGAGGGTGAAAGCAGGCTAAAAAAAGCATGCTTTGTAGAAGTACAAAGTGCTTCTATATGGTAAGTGGAGCTGATAAAATGGACAGTGAGTGTAGAAACAAGGAGGAGGTTTTAATGTTATGGCTGATCGGTGTATAGTGTAAGTTGGTTCACTATTATTAGTACTATGGATTTTTTACAGTTAACAGTAATGGTTTTTTACTTTTTGGTGTGTGATTGTTCTAAAAATTTATAACGTTTGAACAGTAAAATTGGTTGACTGCTCTACCAGAAATTCTGTATGATGTGGAGCACTGTTTTTTCGCACATACAGGTTAGTTCAGGAGCGTGACTGTTCACATTGTCCCATACAGAGCACATTAAAATATTACTATCAGCAAATCAAAATTAACATCAATGATATAAGTAGTAAATTTAAACGGAGCTAGCCTTAATATAATATGAATCTGGATTTTTAATTGGACACTTAGATATAGGATGAGTAAAGGCTGGTCTTGTTTCATGTCTCAAACCACCTCCTGCATTAGTGTCAGTGATGTATCAGATGTTGGGACACAGGGAGTTCTCTGACATATCATGCCCTCACTGGTAACAGCGACGCAGCATCGCACCCATTTTGTCAGCTTAATATTTCATGCTAAGTCAGGCGCATTTGGTTAGTGGCTCAGTTAATCCAATCGCAGTCCATAAAAGCAGCGCCTCTGCCTCCTGGGTGCGATGCTCCTCTTAGACCTGATGAACCGGTTGAAATCAAGATGTGAAAATATGGCCTAATAGGACTGTGCTGCTGAAGCAGGGTGACTTGTCTTTTCCTGTCCTTATGTATTTACATTTCTCCCAAGCAGACTTAACTGCTTTTCAGGCTAAGGGATTTGTTAAAGTGGAACTGACTGGATAAATAGGGCTCCCATTTATTAGTGGGCTTTTTTTTTTATCTGAGAATAGGCCTGAGTGAGGCATCAGAGCAGATACTTAACCGATATATCAGAGAGGACAGAGGCAGGGGAGCACTGGAGGAGCAGAGGAAGATGAAAGTTAATTAATATGAGGAATTTGTTTTGTGTTCTAATAAAAAGCTGAGCTGGGGCGGTTTGTCACTTAAACCAGGCTCATCTCGGTGGATTGAAGGGTGGTAATCTGTGAATTACATTACTGCTGGCACTGCCGCGCCAACAGCAAGCATGTAATGACTGCATTAATGCCACTGGATGCTGATAATTATAATAGAATTTCATTTTAAAAGCACAAATAATTGTTAATTACATAGAAAACAAGACGTGCTCAGTCCTCACTGCTGGAGCAGAAAGGGCTGTTTCTTCTCACCACAGGAGGCTGTAGTAAGGCTTGATTTATTTATTTATTTTTATATATTTGTGATTTTTCTTTAGCCATCATCACTAACGGTATGGTTAATGGTAATCATTAGTTATCCTGCAGGAATGGGGGAGTGCTTAGATGCAGGCAGTGAACTGAGAATACTCATTTGGCCACTGAATGCAAGTTTGACAGGGCCCATTTATAACCAGCTCATTCTGTAATGTCCGGTCTATTAATAATATTTTGTTGCTGTCTAATTAGTGGTGTCGGATGCAAATAGTCTTGGAGTAAAGCACTGGTTGGACTTGTTCTTCTTGTTATTCCTTGTTATTAAGCTTTGAAACCCCTATTCACTCTTTTTTATTATTATTATTTTATTTTTCTGCTTCATAATACGTTACTGTGAAATGTAATCAGTAACTGTTCATAAACATCCATGTTAATAATGAACTATAGCCATGCTTAATGTTAAACTGTAGAGAAAAGGAAGTCTAGGACTGTTTAAATGATGTCTGAACTCTCTGAAGATCTCTGAAGTCTGATTGTAAAACCATAGAGCAAATGTACTTAGTCTTAATGGTTCAGGCGCATCTTCAAAGTTTCCTTTGCTTTTAATCTTTGTGTCACAATTGACTGATATTCGTTACTATAACTGTTTATAATTTCATAATGTTCTAGCCAAAGAAAAACAGACTCAAAGCTTAATGCTGCCACCACCATGCTTCACTGTGGGTGTGGTGATGCGCAGTGTTGTTTTTGTGCTGTGTGATGATGTACTCCTTACACATCACCAAGACTAGACTAAGTTGTCCAATGTAATTAGTGTTAATAAATAAATAGGTACCTACCTGTGGTCGGGAGATGATCCAGGTGTCGGCGGGGGTCGGTTCTGGTCTGGGACTTTGTTGTGTGGAAGGTACCTGAAGATACCAGTAAAGAACAGAATAATGAATAAAGCTAGCTGAATTCTGCATATGCATTATGAATGATTGTGTACACTGAATGTTGTTATCATATGAATGTGATTTGTTGTGTGTTTAAATGCTCGCTCTAATTTCTCCTGCTTCAGGATTGGCCGCCAGGTCGTGGAGGGGAGGGGCCTCATAGTTAAAGCAGGAGGGAATGAGGAGGGAAGAAAAGATGGTGGAAAGTCTTATGTAGCTTTACAGCCACCGACTGTTAGTGAGACTGCTATGGTCTTATCTTATTGGTAACGGCATTTTAGTTGACTGAGGTCAATAGGGTTACTTGTCTCAACCAGCTGTGGTTTTATTTGTCAATGCATTTTGTAAATATTTCTTGTGTGTGCAAATAAAACAATTGCACTGGGCACTTGGACTGTTGAGCTTCTGTCCTTCTTGCAAGCCAACAACACTTGGTAAACCTACCTCACTTCATTACATGCTGATGCATGGCAGACATTGTTGTTGTTTTTTTTTTTTGCAAAATGTAGCAGAGCTTAGATGGACGTCCACTTCTTAGTAATGGCACTGCAGCACTGTTGTCATATTTTATCCACTTGTTGAAGGCCATCTTCACTTAGTTCCATAGTACAGTACATGTACTGCCTTTGATTTTTTTGTACCCTTTTCCTGACTGATACCTTTCAATGATGACATCTCTTTGTTTGATTCTATTTGTTTTTCAATAAACAGTTTGTTTTTCAATTGAACTGCACATATTATAGGTCTCATCATATGTGTGTATGTACAGTATGTATGTATTTATTTATATTAGACACATCAACACATTAACGGCAGCTCTGTTTAGTCAGGTCTTTGATACTTGATAATTTACTTTTGCTGGATATGATTTGAACCAGTTGAACATTTACCAGGCAGAACAGATAACTGGGACACAAAACACAATTATCCCAAACTAATTATTAAAAAAAGGAGCTTCTTCACATTCCTTATACTTTAGGCTTTCTTCCCTAAGGACACACTACTTTTAGGTACCACTTGCTAGAAAACACATTAAAACAATATTTGATTTCCTCTGTTTTAGAATTGTAATATATGTTAATAAGCAATAAGTAGATTTTACTGTGCAAGAGTTATTCTGAGTATTTTCCAACTGCATAGTACAATGTTTTTTATTGTACATATGAGCCATGACAACAATTATTTTTTATTATTCCTTGTTTAAATCTGAAATGTAAAAATTAGGGCTGTCAAACGATTAAAATTTTTAATCGCGATTAATCTCAGAATTTCATATAGTTAATCGCGATTAATCGCATTAAATAAAATCTGTGTAAATGTTATAGAAAACAAGGATTTTTAAGTGAAATGTTACAATTAAAATGGTGAACACAGTTTATGCTAAATGTACTGATGTTAAAAACTGCTGGGACAAGAGAAAACTGTAAGGGAGTTTATTCACTCACATACTAGGCAGTAAATGTCAGATTGTAGTTTAGAATTTCTCCATCAGCAAACATTGTAGATCAGCGGTGCTTTAGGTGGGATAAGGCGTAGTTATTGTAACAGACTTTTCTGTGGTTGTATCGTGACGATGGTTTGATGGACGTTTCTACACGAAGTGAGTGTGTTTTGACCCTTTGGGGCTTCCATAGTTCATGAACTAACGTGCTCGACTCAGCTTTCCGGTATTCGGTACAGAAGAAGAAGTTAATTAAGTGTAATAAAGTGTTCTGCTCCTGACAACTTGTGAATATAGCGTGTATTTATTTCTTTATTATGCAAGTGCATCACTACCACGATCGGTTACATTATGTTAACAAACCGCAAATGAAAAACGGTGGCAAGTCCGACATTAAAACGTTTGTTCTACCAGTCAAGTGTCAAAATGAACTAGAATTTGCGTTAATGGCACTAATTTTTTTAATCGCGTTAAATTGAGGTCGCGTTAATGCGTTATTATCGCGTTAACTTCGACAGCCCTAGTAAAAATATAGTTAGTTAATAATTAGATTCTGTAATAATTAGATCTGTGTAAAAATGTACTTATTGATAGCATGTGTATAAGACTGGTGAGTTCCTGATTAATGTATTTTTGATGTAAAGAGGACCAAATTGTTGAAAGAGGTTAATAGGTTGCACATGAGTATATTAAGCTAATGACACATGTTTATGGCACATGCAAATAATGCACAAGATCATGCATGTAAATAATCCGGATTGTGCTTGTTTAATTTGTTTTAGCTAATCTGAAAAGAATGGGACATAAAATGTGTTACATGTGTTACTTTTGTTATAAGTACCACTTCATAACAAAAGTGACAACAGGGAGAGTGGTAGCTTAGTAGGTAGAGCTTTGGGCTATCAATCAAAAGGTTGAGAGTTTAAGCCATGCAGCTACTCTGTGAGCAAGGCACCTTTGTGAGAAAGCGCCTTTTTCTCTTTTATAACATGGTTTTAATGTTTGAATGAATAACTGTTGTTACACCAGCACAGAGTCATTATAAACATGTAAAATATGTACACAATGGAAACAGTATTCAAATGTATTGAACAATTATATCCTCCATAAGTCGGGTTGTCTCTGTGGGCCCAAATGGAGTGATCATCCAGTCACAAGTGCAGACATTCAGTTGTGGGATTAAATAAGGTTAAACTATATCAGATATGAAATAAAACCACCTGACTAACACGCTCAGGTCAGGTGTCCACATACTTTTGGCCATATAATAGACATACTATAATAAATCCATTTTGCACAGGCGTCTCTTCCGCCAACCAGGGTCCTTACACAGCGTATGAAGAGCCCACCCACACATAGTCTGGTCCCCACTCTGCAGATACGATGGCCAATTAGTATCTGCTGCAGGCACTGCCAATTATGCCCATCCGACCAGTGGCAACGCCGAGTTTTGAACCAAGGAGTTCAGAAACTCGGTGCTGGTGTGCTAGCGGAATATCCCACTGCGCTACCTGGACGCTCATGAATATGGATTTCTAGCCCCTTTGCAACTGTGGGGCTCAGACAGGACTGTATTGGTATGTATTAATGTGTGTTGATCAGTTGGTTTGTGTAAAATAAATGCCAGGTGGTCCAAGGAAGGAACAGTGGTAAATCGGTGACAGGGTCATGGGCGGCCAAGGCTCATTGATGCACATGGGGAGCGAAGGCTGCCCTGTGTGGGCCGGGTGCGTGTGCATCGCTTACCTGGGTAACACATGTCACCAGGATGCACTATGAGAAGAAGGCAAGCCGGCAGAGGCACTGTGATGTTCTGCTGGGAAACCTTGGGTTTTGCTGTCCATGTGGATGTTACTTTGACACGTACCACCTACCTAAGCATTGTTGCAGTCCATGTACACCCTTTCATTGAAACGATATTCCCTGATGGCTGTGGCCTCTTTCAGCAGGATAATGCGCCCTGCCACAAAGCAAAAATGATTCAGGAATGGTTTGAGGAGCACAACAACGAGTTTGAGGTGTTGACTTGGCCTCCAAATTTCCCAGATCTCAATCCAATTGAGCATCTGTGGGATGTGCTGGACAAACAAGTTCGATCCATGGAGGCCCCACCTCACAACTTACAGGAGTTAAAGGATCTGCTGCTAACATCTTGGTGCCAGATACCACAGCACACCTTTAGGGGTCTACACACTATTGTGAAGGTGGTCATAATGTTATGCCTTATTGGTGTATGATTTTTAGTAATAAGTTCTTATATGTGATTTTATAGAAGTGAGTTTTTTAAGGTTGTATTCTTTGAGGATGCAGGGCACTAATACAAGCCTCTCAGTAGTGTTTTTTTACTCCGAGCCGATGCAGAACACTAAAAGTCCCATCAGAGCAGCACTACTCTCTATCTAAAGCACAGCTGACGTGGGCCTGATGAGCCCCTAATTAGTGAAACATTTTCACTCTGTGATTTCTATTGATGTGCGGGCAAGAAAAGACAGATTGAGCCGCAGCCTGACCTGAGCGCCAATTGTTTCAGAAAATGCACTAAACACGACTCCCTCCCCCCTGTCCAAATGCCAGCCTCCATTTATCTCACCTTTTTCCTCACCTCTTACTTTCTACCTCTTACTCTTTCTTTCTCTCTCTCTCTCTTACTGCCGGGATCTTTTTCCCCTCTTGCTCTGTCTGTCGCAGTCTTTTTATGTGTACGTATAAGTCAGAGGAGAAGTGTGTCTCTGCATGTATTAGTGTGTGTGTGAGCAGAAACGGAGAGTCGTTTAGAGAGGTGTTGAGAGTAGATGCTGCTTTAGCGATTTTGCTGGCTGGTGCAATAGGCGACATGCCCGAGGGTCCTTTGCTGCCCACATTAGGAGATGAGGAGGGTTAGAGGAGCTGCATATTCAGATCAGGGCTCATGGCGGTTTTCTTCGCTCTTCGTTGTGATTGCAGAATTTCGAATGAAGTTGGTGCTGACAAAGTGCGCCGATTGATGGATGGACAAAGCCGGGAAGTGGATGAGAGAATGAATGAGGGTGGAGGGGGGAGTTTAACACAGCCAAACTGAGAGAGACAGAGAGAAATGGCCTGTTAAAGTATTCAGCCACGCAAAGCCCTACTGCAATTTACTTTAGCTACCTGAGAGCACCCAGAATTCTTTGCATCCGTGCAGGTGTGGGTGCTACATAATTTCATCGCATTGTTCTATGGCTGTGGGCATATTTTCAGTGCTGCCTGTCAGAGTGTATTTTAGATTTGTGTTTAGGGGTGAGTAGGTAGGCCAGGAAGTCTCAGTAGGGCTGTATGGAGTGATCGTCCAGTCACGAATGCTGCCGTTCTGTTGTGGGATAATATAATGTTGTCATTTTAAAGGGAGTGAGTCTCAAACTTAACAATACCTCACATTTCAAATAAAAGCACATGTATTAGATAGTCAAAAGTATGTAGACACTTAACCATGAGCTTGTTGGCATAGCATTTAAAAACATATGTGTACAAATTGATCCCCAGCTTCTTGAATGAATGAATGAATGAATGCCTTTATTGTCATTGTACATGTATATAAAAATACAACGCAACTTCTTGCGTAACAAGAGTACGCTGTCACATACACAAACACTTAAACGGTAAAAAATAAACAACAATTAGGTCCTTAAATATTAAGATCTAAGACGTATAACAGTATATAAAAATATATATAAAAGTGTAGCAGTATTGCACATGTACAGTATTATTGCAACATTATTATTCTTTGCCTATACTGGGAAAGACTTTAGAAGATTATAGAGTCTCTATGTGGAAATTTAACTGACCATTCAGTTAAAAGAGCATTTGTGAGGTCAGGCACTTAACCTACAGGCCTTACTCACAATTGCCATTCCAATTCATCCCTAAAGTATTCCGTAAGTTTAGATATTAGAACTCTGATATTAGAACCACTGGAGTTTATCCACACCAAACTCAGCAGTTTAAATTCAGGAAACAAACTACTGCATGTTAAATGAGCAATTACTTTTTTTTAGTTACAAATTTTGACATTCAGCAAGAATAAATGTGGCATGTGCAAAATATCTAATATTTGATGTTTTATTTTTTTTCCCTAAAGTTAAATTGAGCAAAAAAAGTATGAGAATTGACAGGAAGACAGCAGTATATCACAGCAGCATGTTTTTTTAAATATAATTTTTATGTTTAATTGGGACTTTTTATTTTGTCTGTGGCTTATTCTACTATCATAAGTACATAGAATATAAAGGTTTTAATTTCACCATGTATATTGTGAAGGTTTTAAGTACTATAAGCTTTGCTTGGCCCCACAAATGAAACGTGATTAAATCCGTACGCGTGAAACAGGTGCAATATATAAAAGTTTTTATTGTTTATTTAATATTTAAGTATTGTACTATTATCCTTAGCTCTCCCTTTAACAAGTGAAATGACATTTGCAAACTCAACTGTACAACTTAACCACAGGTCTGTTGTAGAAAAGTGGACGACTTCACGTATATATCTCTGCTTCCGGTTAGCTTATGTTGAAATAGTGACTGACCTGAAGTATTTTCTCCCTGTAAGACATACCTGGAATCCAGTGTTTTAATTACTGCTCTGAACGCTTCTTTCTCGACTGTCTATAGAGGAATCGTGTCCCTGCATATGTGGATTGTTTCTACGTTCGTAATGTCGTTGTTTGCAACAGCCGTGGCTCGATTGCTCGGGTGCTGTTGGCTGGATGTTTTTGGTTGGTGGACTATTCTCAGTCCAGCAGTGACAGTGAGGTGTTTAAAAGCTCCATCAGCACTGCTGTGTCTTCTCCACTCATACCAGCACAACACACACTAACACACCACCATCATGTCAGTGTCACTGCAGTGCTGAGAATGACCCACTACCCAAATAATACCTACTCTGTGGGGGTCCTGACCATTGAAGAACAGCATAAAAGGGGGCTAACAAAGCATGCAGAGTAACAGATGGACTACAGTCAGTAACTGTAGAACTACAAAGTGCTTCTATATGGTAAGTGGAGCTGATAAAATGGACAGTGTGTGTAGAAACAAGGAGGTGGTTTTAATGTTATGGCTGATCAGTGTAAACTAACAAACCATAAACACAAAATTAATTTTTGTGGACAGGTTTATAGTCATGTTTTAGTCAGTTAGTCCTTCGTATACTCAACCGTACAGACTTCAGCATCTTGGTGGTTGTGTTAGGCAGAGGGCAGTCCAGCTATTTTCTAGCCCTTGAATATGTAATGGCTGCTGGAGGCAAAGATGGGGGCCGGTAACCTTGTTGTCCCGACTGAAGTCTTCCTGTGCGTTATGGGGAGAGTGTAGGCTGTGGCTTGGCTGTAGAATAGATTCTCATTACGCTCGGACCTGCTCTACATTAGATGTCATGGGTGGCGGAGAGGGCCCTTCGGAGATGAAGACTAATGCTACTGGCCTCAGGAACTCCGATTAGAATCACACTCATTACTCAGCACCACTGACGGAAGCAATTTAAAGGCCCCGTCCATACTGTACAAGGGGCAGGGCAGACCTCTGTCTCGGGCTCGCACACACTCACACACCGACTTTCTCTCTCACTGCTCTCTACCAAGGGCATTCGGATGCCAGCAGTCTTTCTCACACACTTCCTGTCATACCCTTCATCGACTTTAGAGGAATAGAACCCGAGCAGACTGGCATTCTGTTCTGCATGTCGGGAGCAGACGCGTATTGGAGAAATCATCTCAAACAATGAGCAGTAAGCCTATCTGGCATGTGACTGATGCAATATTGATACAAATGTAAGGTGATCTTAAAAAAGCCTACTGTTACTCTCCTGCTCCTTTCTAACGATTAGCTGGTCAATATGCGTCAAGTGCTTGTCGGGCCACAATTTAGAAGGGTGTGAGACATTTTCTCTTGGCAAGGTTACACTTGATGACAGCCGGGCGAAGGACTGACAATCAGGAGGTGTAGCCTGGCGTCTGCCTTTCGATAATGACTGATCGGACCATCAATTGGCCGAGCGGCACTGTGGGAACTCCATCACTGTCAGGAAGCAGAAATCAACCAACCATCACATGCTAAAATCTCTGTAGTTCAAGGCATACAGTTGCATGCAGTTTAAGTCCATAATATGAGGGTTTTTCCTCATAAAAAAAAAAAAAAACTATTTATTATGAATTTCAAAAACAAATGCCATCACTTTTCTACACAGTCACCTTCTGATGCATTTTTCCCAGCATCATATCAATACCATCAGCAAAAATTTATTATTTTTTTGTTTTGTTTATGCGTTTTCTCCCCTTTTTCTCCCTTTTTTTAGCATGTCCAATTGCTTAATTGCGTCATGCTTCCTCTCCACCAATGCCGATCCCTGCTCTGATTGAGGAGAACAAAGCTGACCCACGCCCCCTCCGACACGTGTGCAGCATGCCGAATGCATCTTATCACCTACACTTCGACGAGTGCAGTGCAGCTCAGTGTTGTGTACGGAGAGACACACCCCGAGAGCACTCTTTTCTCATCTCTGTGCAGGCGCCATCAATAATTGCACCAGTCATGGGAGAGAGACCCCATCTGGCTTAGTTACGCCCATATCTGAACAACAGGCCAATCGTTGTTCATGTGGCCACTCAGCCTTAGCTGGCAGGCAGAACGCAGATTCGATACGATGTATTCGAGATCCCAGCTCTGGTTTCAGCGTGTGTTTTTACCGCGGCGCCAAAAATGTTTTTGGTTGAGCGTGTAGCTACTGATTCACTGCTGCTTTCACATCATCACATGAAAATCTTCTTCCCCTTAAAGCTTCTTTGAGCATCCAAAAAGCTGGAAATCAGATGGTGCAAAACTAGACTATAAGCTCTGTCTCTCAGACACGACCAATTACTACTCCTCCCACCCTCACCGTTTTCAACTAAAATATAAAAGTGCAGAAACTTTTAGATCCCTCGTACATACACCTCTACAGTTTGTGTTTTCAGGAGGTGCTGCTGAGCTCGCGATGGCGTAGGACGTGTTTTTAGTTAATGCTCCTGCCGCTAATTTAATTAAAATAAAGTGCTTTGCATTAGAAATCACTGCACAATCCATGTTGAAAACATTTCTGAAGTGAGATGGTAATATATATGTAAATTAATGGTGACAAATCTACGCAAATTTAAAAACACTGGCCCAACTGGTGCTAGGCCCAGTACAGCCTTGTGTTCTTATGACGCTTCGGCCTAACGGACTCAGTCACCATTGGACAGCTGTGAAACAGACGTTGCAACCCTAAAAATGCATGTAATAGCCGTGATAAAAGCAGGATTACAAAATGTGACTTGAAAAAAATATATATGTTGGGTTATTCTTGGGATTTCAATGATTTGTGCTGCTAGTGTTTGTCTGTTTGTCTTTTTTTTGTCAGAAACAGAAGCATATAGCACTATATATATATAGTGATTGCCTATGAAATTTCACTAGCAAACACCCATGTAGCTTTAGCATTATTTGCACATTCTTTTAGGTTTAGTCACATGCTCTAATTTGCCATTTCAAAGCAAAGAGCATAATTATTGATTCCCTAGGTTTCCAGGTTCCATGTTGACCCATATGAGTGAACAAAAATGACACAAATGGTTTTTCTGATCTACCACACTTAACTGATTTGAGTAGTCTCTTCTATACATCATTGACTGACTTGCGGTTACACTAGTCCTTAAATATATAGCAAAAATAAATAAATAATGATGTAAAATGTAAAATAAAATGTAAAATAAAAATATGCTGCGTGGACTAATTTTTTGTTTCTAGGTTCATAACTCACTAGAGATTTGTTGCTGTCAGTCACTCATTATTCTATGTTATTACATGTCTGTGTGAAAACCAGGCTGTGCTAGACTGTGTTTGCCCTGTTCTGTTATTAGGAAACACTTATAAAGCCATGAGCACTGTGTTCAGATGTTTACAGCAGGTCATATTTTTCTCTCATCTTACCCAGCCTCCCACTTCCTCTCTTCTGTTTTCTTTCCCCTCCCTCTTTTCTCCACCCTTTTTTTTAAACAAATGGGCATCAACAGGCCATGAAATAATCAATGCTGATGATCCATCTTGGGTGCTGTCGATATGTTAATGAGTCTGCCTCATCGTTTTGGCGACGAGGCCATAAATCATTCTCTTTTACCAGAATGCATAGCAGCTGGTGCAGCAAACCCCTGGCCAGGAATAAAACACTGTCTTTTAACGATTAATGTCCAAACATTCTGCTGCTCGGCTGCTTGATTGTTTTCAGATGCCAAAAAACTAGGACGGATTGTAAATCAATAAAACAATAAGACAAAGTGTTTTAATAAAAGGAGAGGTTGCGAGTAAATCACCGAGGCTCTCCATTTAGCACAGCTTCCTGGGTAACAAATAATTGGATACCTGCTACCCAGAAGTCATTTTTAAGGTTATAAATGTTTGTGTCTACTCAGGGTGAGAAGCAAGCTGGCCAGCTGCCTCCCATTTTCCAGCTACATTTACAGCTGTGTGTGTGTGTGTGTGTGTGTGTTTGTGTTTTACTAAGTATTGCAGTAATTTGCAAAGACAAACCTAAGTAATTATATATTTATGTATTTAAAAACTTTAATGTACATGAATATGCAAACATGATCAACACATTTAAGGACTGTAGGACTATTATATAACTATATATTATTGTGCAGTACACCGATCAGCCATAACATTTAAATCGCCTCCTTGTTTCTACACTCACTGTCCATTTTATTAGCTCCACTTACCATATAGAACCACTTTGTAGTTCTACAATTACTGACTGTAGTCCATCTGTTTCTCTACATACTTTTTTTTTTTTTTTTTACCACAGAGCAGGTATTATTTAGGTGGTGGAAGATTCTCAGCACTGCAGTGACACTGACATGGTGGTGGTGTGTTAGTGTGTGTTGTGCTGGTATGAGTGTATCAGACACAGCAGTGCTGCTGGAATTTTTAAATACCATGTCCACTCACTGTCCACTCTATTAGACACTCCTACACCTAGTTGGTCCACCTTGTAGATGTAAAGTCAGAGACGATCGTTCATCTATTGCTGCTGTTTGAGTTGGTCATCTTCTAGACCTTCATCAGTGATGGGCGCTGTTGGCTGGATATTTTTGGTTGGTGGACTATACTCAGTCCAGCAGTGACAATGAGGTGTTTAAAAACTCCAGCAGCGCTGCTGTGTCTGATCCACTCATACCAGCACAACACACACTAACACACCACCACCATGTCAGTGTCACTGCAGTGCTGAGAATCATCCACCACCTAAATAATATTTGTTATGTCTGATTGGTGTATGATTTACTGTAGGTAACACGTTCCAAATGTCATTAATTGTTTACGTATTTAATGTAATGGTGTTTTGCTTAGTTTTTAACTACATCCTGGTCAGGGTTGTGTTAGCCACTGACAATAGATGTGTTTATATGTCCTTTTTTTATTGACTTGGGAACAAAAACAAGTTGTTTTAAATGCAACTTTGTGTCTTTAACAAAGGCTATAATATATAATTAGTTTATAATATATATATATATACTGTATATACACACAGTGGGGCCAAAAAGTATTTAGTCAGCCACTGATTGTGCAGGTTCTCCTACTTAGAAAGATGAGAGAGGTCTGTAATTTTCATCATAAGTACACTTCAACTATGAGAGACAAAATGAGAGAAAAAAATCCAGGAAATCACATTGTAGGATTTTTAAAGAATTTATTTGTAAATTATGGTGGAAAATAAGTATTTGGTCAATAACAAAAGTTCAACTCAATACTTTGTAACATAACCTTTGTTGGCAATGACAGAGGTCATACGTTTCCTGTAAGTCTTCTCCAGGTTTGCACACACTGTAGCTGGTATTTTGGCCCATTCCTCCATGCAGATCTCCTCTAGAGCAGTGATGTCGCTGGGCAACACGGACTCCACAAATTTTCTATGAGGTTGAGGTCTGGAGACTGGCTAGGCCACTCCAGGACCTTCAAATGCTTTTTACGGAGCCACTCCTTCGTTGCCCGAGCGGTGTGTTTGGGATCATTGTCATGCTGGAAGACCCAGCCACGTTCCATCTTCAATGCTCTCACTGATGGAAGGAGGTTTTGGCTTAAAATCTCACGATACATGGCTCCGTTCATTCTTCCCTTAACACAGATCAGTCGTCCTGTCCCCTTTGCAGAAAAACAGCCCCAAAGCATGATGTTTCCACCCCCATGCTTCACAGTATGTATGGTGTTCTTGGGTTTTTCTTCTTCCTCCAAACACGACGAGTTGAGTTTTTACCAAAAAGTTCCATTTTGGTTTCATCTGACCACATGATATTCTCCCAGTCCTCTTCTGGATCATCTATATGCTCTCTGGCAAACTTCAGACGGGCCTGGACATGTACTGGCTTAAGCAGGGGGACACACCTGGCACTGCAGGATTTGAGTCCCTCTCGGCGTAGTGTAACTGATGGTAGCCTTTGTTACTTTGGTCCCAGCTCTCTGCAGGTCATTCATCAGGTCCCTCCGTGTAGTTCTGGGATTTTTGCTCACCGTTCTCATGATCATTTTGACCCCACGGGATGAGATCTTGGCCCCAAGGGAGATTATCAATGGTCTTGTATGTCTTCCATTTTCTTACAATTGCTCCCACAGTTGATTTATTCACACCAACCTGCTTGCCTATTGTAGATTTACTCTTCCCAGCCTGGTGCAGGTCTACAATTTTCTTCCTGGTGTCCTTCAACAGCTCTTTGGTCTTGGCCATGGTTGAGTTTGGAGTCTGACTGTTTGAGGCTGTGAACAGGTGTCTTTTATACAGATAACGAGGTCAAACAGGTGCCATTAATACAGGTAACGAGTGGAGGACAGAAGAGCTTCTTAAAGAATAAGTTACAGGTCTGTGAGAGCCAGAAATCTTGCTTGTTTGTTATTGACCAAATACTTATTTTCCACCATAATTTACAAATAAATTCTTTAAAAATCCTACAATGTGATTTCCTGTATTTTTTTTTCTCATTCTGTCTCTCATAGTTGAAGTGTACCTATGATGAAAATTACAGACCTCTCTCATCTTTCTAAGTAGGAGAACTTGCACAATCAGTGGCTGACTAAATACTTTTTGACCCCACTGTATAAATATATATATAAAATATAATTCATTTTTTACTCAAAAGGTCACTGACTCAAGTGTATTTAGTGGTAAATGTTGTTATTGTAATTGTTATTTAACCAGTTAAAAATGGTGTATGCTGTCAAAAAAATTATACTTCAATAATTAGATAACTTCATCCATTGCAAAATAGATAAATATCTTGTTTCCAAACACTTACTGGAATTAACACTTATCAAACAATAATTCTGATTAATCCTTTTTAGACAATGAACTAGAACTCAAATCGGACACATTGTGGGGAAAAACTAGGTACAAAGAATTGTAGTATTAAAAATTAGACATAAATTGTGTTGCTAAATGTTGAGGTGGTCTTTCTAGTTTTAGTGGTACCACATATGCACAGTAGCACTGTATAACAGGTGCAGTTGATCAGGTGTAAAATCACATCCTCGTTCCAAAAAGTAAGATAAAGTCTCTGAGACTCTGGCACTTCAAAGAGCATCCAGCTCTGAGACTTAAGTGTAACCACCTCTAATGGAGCATACAGTGTATCTGCTGTTTTACACAGTAAATGTTCCCGACCCTCTCTGTGTGAATGAACCTTATTATCTAACACCAACACAATGCATCAAGTTCTACAGCCTGGCAGCAGTGTAGCATTAAACCAGTATGATATGTTTGTGGTCTGAACTGGATCAAATAGTGTCTGGAAGTCCCAGGACAGGAGTACTTGCCTCTGCCAGGAGCACAGTAGATGGTATACTGTTCTTATATCAATTTAGCTCCTGTTATGGTTATTGCAGCTTAATGCTGTTGTAAAAATTGAACATGACACTGGGGTGATTTATTTGCTGCATGTTTTCTTAACCTTGGATATTAGATTGTTTGTCAGACTATATCCTTTTGATTTATGACAAAACGTGGAGCTGATAAAAGCATTATACACACACATACACTTGCATATTATGCAAAGGCACTTCTTAACCTCCAACATATGAGAAGATGTCAGGATAGTTTATTTAGGGACGAGCCAAGCGCTGGGTGACAGTGTGTTTATGATGAGTGAGGGGATGGAGAGTGTCCATGAGAAATGCTTTGACATTTTACAGGACTCATGAGTACAATCAGGCTTCGAGTGATCATTTGACCAGTGTCCATTAGTGCTCCACTTTCATTCATCCACTTCAAACACAACCTTGTTTAGACCAGATTAATTTAACAGCTGCAGTAGTTAAACAATAGTGGAAAAAAGACTTTAGTCCTAGTGTCATGCATACACTGATCAGCCATAACATTAAAACCACCTCCTTGTTTTTACACTCACTGTCCATTTTATCAGCTCCACTTACCACTTTGTAGTTCTACAATTACTGACTGTAGTTCAACTGTTTCTCTACATACTTTTTTAGTCCCCTTTCATGATGTTCTTCAATGATCAGGACCCCCACAGGACCACCACAGAGCAAGTATTATTTAGGTGGTGGATCACTCTCAGCACTGCAGTGACACTGACATGGTGGTGGTGTGTTAGTGTGTGTTGTGCTGGTATGAGTGGATCACACACAGCAGCGCTGCTGAAGTTTTTAAATACCGTGTCCACTCACTGTCCACTCTATTAGACACTCCTACCTAGTTGGTCCACCCTGTAGATGTAAAGTCAGAGACGATCGCTCATCTATAGCTGCTGTTTGAGTTGGTCATCTTCTAGACCTTCATTAGTGGTCACAGGATGCTGCCCACAGGGTGCTGTTGGCTGGATATATTTGGTTGATGGACTGTTCTCAGTCCAGCAGTGACAGTGAGGTGTTAAAAAACTCCATCAGTGCTGCTGTGTCTGATCCACTCATACCAGCACAACACACACTAACACACCACCACCATGTCAGTGTCACTGCAGTGCTGAGAATGATCCACCACCCAAATAATACCTGCTCTGTTGTGGTCCTGACCATTGAAAAACAGCATGTACGAAGGCTTAAAAAAGTATGTAAAGAAACAGATGGACTACAGTCAGTAATTGTAGAACTACAAAGTGCTTCTATATGGTAAGTGGAGCTGATGAAATGGACAGTGGGTGTAGGAACAAGGAGGCAGTTTTAATGACATGGCTAATCGGTGAAATTGCTATTTATTTTTTATTTTACAAAAGTTGTTCTGCTCCCTTTCGATGCAGAAAATATTATTTTCTCTTGGAGGAAAATGAAACATCATTTCAAAAATATATATTATATTAGATGGTGTTGAGTGATTATGGTGGTGGTGAGTGCTGTTTAACACATCACTTTATAATCTGTCATAAATGTTTAACTAAGTTGAAACCTGGTGATTGCAAAGTCCATAGCTTATAACATGCATTAATCTCATAGTCGTTAAACCATTTAGTGACCTGTTGTGTCCTGTGGAAGAGACCACTCCCATCAGGATAAAAATATTCAGTTATAATGATCGATTGCTAATGTTTTCCATATAATTTATTTGTGGGCTCTAGTCAAAACTGCTAGCAGTGTTTGTTTTTAAATGTGGAACATTTGACAAGAATGACTAACCACAGTAATTTCCAATTATTTGCATTTGCATCATTCTGCTCAGAAGCTCTTAACTTTCACTTTAAGTCCTGGCTGATTCCCAAAAAATAGGCACGTTTTCCATGGAAATCCCTGTTTTTCCTCATTCGAGCATCCAAATGTATATTAAGTGTTTAAATATATCCAGTGTTAGATTGATCATAATACTTTGGTGGGGGAAAACTCGATTTTAATGTGCATGCAATCAAAACATGTATTGTTAAAGAGGCGGTCAGATATTTCACTAGCACACCAACGCTGGGATTCAGCAAAATGTATCCAAAGTAAGGAAAAATAAGAAGGGGTCATGGACTGTGCATGTGTCGTGTTGGGAAGCGTGTGTTGGGCAGATACACTATCCTTGGATTTGATTGGGGTCTCCAGCAGTGGAAGACTTAATTGGCTACACTAAACTGGGAGAAAAAGGGAGAAAATGCATAAATAAAATAGCAAAAAAAATACAACCCCAAATCAGAAAAAGTTGGGACAGCATAGAAAATGCAAATAATAAAAAGAAAAAAACAGAGTTTCTTAAACTTACTTTGACTTTCATTTGATTGCAGACAGGATGAACCTGATATGTTTCATGTTTTGTCTGGTCAAATTCATTTCATGTGTTAATAATCATCCATTCCTGCATTTCAGGCCTGCAACACATTCCTAAAAAAGTTGGGACAGTAAAGCATTTACCACTTTGTAATGTTGCCATTTCACCACACTTAAAATATATTTTTTTCCTGATTTGGGGTTGTAAATAAATAAATAAATAAATCTTTGGCACCATATGATACAAAATAGAAGTATTTGTACACTATAAATCTCTTTTGCATTTGTAATATTTCAATAATGGACCATGTCAACCATACCAGGTTCCTTTTTTTTCTAAATCACACTAATTTTGAGTTAAAGTTGAAAGGGTGACGTGATGCATCATGTAAACTGTGTGCTGTAAATACCTCCAATTAAGTCTTCAGAACATTAAGTAAATTATCCTTAATGTCCTGCTGAAGCATACGTTTGCATTTTAACCAAACAGTATTCAAAGTAAAAGTTAATTTGGTTGCTAATGGTTCTCTGTGTAATTCAGTGGTGGCCTCTAGTACAAAAAAACAGCCTCCACTGTTCTGAAATGACTTTCTGCAAAATTTTGGAGTTTGCCTATAGGGAATTTATACCTGTTTTGTCAAAAGAGCATTTTTGAGGTCAGACACATGATGTACGAATTTACCTCAAAGGAGCTCCTTCACAACACACTTTTAAACCATGTCTTTATAGACCTTGCTTTGTCCACCTAGATTGTAGTCATTTTAGAACAGGGAAGAAACTTGCTCAAACTGTTACCACAAGGTTGCCACAAAATATGTACAAGTATTTAGACCCCTTGAGGTTTTGAGCACTTTTTTTGTGGTGTTGTTTTTGTGTTATTTTGTATTATTAATTTTATTGTAATATTATATTATTAAACATTCAAGAAAAATTTAACTTTTTTTTTTTTTTTTTTACTTTTTGCTCATACTAGGGTGACACGGTTGCCTTGTAGCGAGAAGGTCCTAAGTTTGATTTTCCCAGGTGGCGCGATCTGAGTCCTTTCTGTGTGGGGCTTGCATGTTCTCCCCGTGTCTGCATGGGTTTCATCCGGCAGCTCCGGTTTCCTCCCACAGTCCAAAGACATGCAAGTGAGGTGAACTGAAGATACAAAATTGTCCAGGACTGTGTTTGACATTAAAAACTGATGACTTAAACTGATGAGTCTTGGGTAACCTGCAACTACTTGTCCTGACATGAATGTAACCAAAGTGTGTCAAATATGACGTTAAAATCTTAATAAATATATAATATTTATAAGTTCAATAAGTTATTATTATTGAGAGTTGTTGAATGTTATTAATAGAAGTTTAGATAATTGATTACATGGATAGATCATTATAGATCTTACATTTACATTTTCAGCATTTATCAGACGCTTTTATCCAAGGTGACTTACAGTACTGTGAGAGTATATTGTCTTAGCAATTGATGGTTAAGGGCCCTGCAGAGCTCAAGGGCCCAACAGTGGCAACCTGGCAGTGGTGGGGCTTGAACCAGCCACCTTTCAATTACTAGTCCAGTACCTTACCTTGTTAGGCTACAACTGCCTATTTAATTGTTACAGATTGGATTGTAAAAATTGTATATGTATTGCTAATGTAAGAATGTAAAAAAATTGTTTTTAGGGGAATAATTTTCAACTGTATTGCAGCAATGACTGACTGAGCTTGCCATAAGTTAAAATTTATTAAAAGATCATTGAGACTCTTTGCCATGGCCAGACCTCTTTTTCTGGCCACTGTGATTATTTCTCTTTGGCCAGGATTCTGTGCTGGACTGGCTTTTATTTGATTCTCTGAACATCTAGATAGTGGAGAATCATAAATCTCTACGATTACAGCGCCGCTAGAAAAGTGAATATTATTCACACCGGTGCCTTCAGTTGCATTGCTCTATATATTTTGTGCAGTAAGTGTCATTCAAGGCCTTCAGCATGGAGAAAGGTTACAGCACGGTTCATCCCCAAGGGCCCTTTGCCAGGCCAATGTATGTGCAATCCATTTGATGTATTAATATGGGAAAGCAGGTATGCAGCAGGTAGTGTAGTTACAGCATAGCATCAGGGTTCTGGGTAGCTGGGTTTGAGTCTTGCTATGGTAAACTAGCTACAGATAGACAGACAGACAGACAGACTGATACTTTTTAATCCCGAAGGTAATTAAGGAGTGAGAAGTTTGCTATGAAATATCTGTTCATGTTCCTCTGAGGCAAAAAAGAAAGAAAGAAAACCCACTGCTGAAGATTGACAGCTCTTAATTGCCGTGTATAATACGTGTATAATGAATGAATATGCGTGTTGCCCTGTGTAGAATTGTGCCCTTTATAGGGTTGTTTTTCTTCCATTCTGCTCAGTGTTTTTAGGTGAGACAGAAAGCTGTAACTGAAGTCACTTTTGTTAAGACTGTATAGGCCAAATATACGCCATTGTGAACATCTCCCCATCTACAGTGTAATGATGTTTCCTCACACTTTGACCACACGCTTTTTTTAGTATACAGGTCTTATAAACACCATCACAAACATGTCACCAACACCAGACCTCAATTCCCAAACAAGCACTGATTGGAACCATATACACAAATGGTAATTTGTAACAAACTTCATTAGTGTTTAATATGTCCTCACATTGTCTGGAAAAGTAAAACAAAAGCACAAACCAGAGGCAAAAGATGGATTTATTCTTTTTAATTTATTATTATTTTATTTCATGCATACAGCTGGAATTTCTTTCTTTCTGGCATGCCTCCTCCACAGTTCATTGAATGCCTGCGAGCATTAACCTGCCCAGCGTATTTACATGAAGCACATTTACTTCACCCGTGTTGTATAAAATTCCTGCTATCTTCGCCGATCGTATGTTATACCGAGGCTGTTTTTAACCTCCTCACGTTGAGCATTGTAACTATGAATCTGCCTCCGCGCTTGCGGCCAGTGCCAGGCGGACATGACAGCGGTTGTTTAAGTTTTCCTAAATAAATAGAGAGTGTTTCAATAGAGACAGATAGCAGAGACAAGTCTGGGAAACAGCAGAGTTTGACTTGTGGAAGTTGCTTTTCTAAACTGTTTTTGTTACTAAGACAAGGAACATTAACTCCAGATGACAATGAAAGTAAATAATCTATCAGTGGAGTGCAATAACTGCCATGTGTGGTAGAAGCAAATGAGGTCTATATTTCCTCCCACCTCTATTAATCTGTACTTGTCATGTTGTGCCATGGCAGTAGGGTCAGAGAAAGTGTAGTACTGGTTCTGATATTTAGATTTTTAATATGGTGCCTGTCAGTACACTACATTTTTGCATATTAAATCCAAGGGTTTTTATGAACTGAGATTATGTTTGATGAAGATAAAGGACAACTGTGTGTGTTTGTTAAGGGAAAAAAAAAAAGTTTGTCTTTTAGTGACATTTACTGCTTAATCCAGGTAATTTAAAAGGTGTATAAACTTTTGCTATGTTTTGATTATCTTATGTTCTAAATGTACTACTTATAGGCTAAACCCTTACCCAGGATCATTTAGAAATATTCTACTGAAAGTGGACGTATGATACATATGATAGGGCATTTGCAGCCTGGTGGTTAAGGAACTGGACTAGTAAAGGTCATCGGTTCAAGCCTCACCACTGCCACTGTTGGGCCCTTGAGCAACCCTCAATTGCTTAGACAAATACTGTCACAATACTGTAAATCGCTTTGGATAAAAGCATCTGCTAAATGCCAAAAATGTAAATGTAATACAAGACCAATGAAACAGGTTCAAAAAATCACACATGTATAAACCTGGCGTTACAAAAAAATAAATGAATAAACAGACAAACTGCTTATAAGCTCAAAATAATACAAATTCAAATAAAATAGTGTTTTAGTGATTCTAATCTATCTTTGGCAACATAACTTATATATGCCTGTAAAATCCAATGAACTATTCATTTACAGTATAAAGACTGTGCCCAAATTGAATGATATTAAGACAATATGTTGGCGACAAATATGCTATGCTAAAGGGAATGAGATTAGATCTATTACAAACAGTGCTGCCATTTAAGTGAGAACGCTGGGATGTTGGACCACTTCTACCAACACACATTTTACCCAAAGTTTACCCGAACTAAACACCTTGATTTCCCTCAGTGTCTTCTAATAGGAGACAATGCTTCTGTTTGAGCTTTGGTTGAGAGGTGAAAACCACCAAAATCATGCTCTCTACAAAAATAAGACCAATTTCGGACCTAATAAGTTGTCTGAGAATAAAGAACTTTGTGGGAAGTATTTCAAACAGCGTTATAATCATTTTAAGACATGATGTTGAGTGCAATAACTACCATGTGTGGTAGAAGCAAATGAGGTCTATATTTCCTCCCACCTCTATTAATATGTACATGTCATGTTGTGCCATGGCAGTAGGGTCAGAGAAAGTGTAGTACTGGTTCTGATATTTAGATTTTTAATATGGTTATATGGTAATATGTATATTTAAACCAAGGGTTTAACAAAGTTTACATAAAATAAAATGTACCTTGATTTTCCTTAGTGTCTCCTAATAGGAGACAGTGCTTCTGTTTGAGCTTTCACTGAGGGGTGAAAACCATCTTTTTTTTTTCCAAAATTCATCTGAGAATAAACAACTTTGTGGGAAGTATCTCAAACAGCAGTAACAAACCCATGTCACTGGACTTTTTGAAAGATGCAAAGTATGTCATTGTGAATGCAGCCTTGTCTTCCCTAAATGCTACTGTCAAATGCATGTCAATGTATACTGTCAATGTATCAGCTTTAAATCTTTATTTAAGCTACAAGTGTGGATGATTTTGCAAGAACATACACAGCTGGTATTAGGGCTAGTAAAAATATAAACAATATAAAAGTGAGGTCCATTAATGATCTATTACTGTAAATGGCAAACCAGGCCTACAGCCTATTATTATACTTAATGCTTGAGAAAAGTGCAACTGTGACAAACCCTACTGACGACCTTTTAAAAGATCTCATTTGTTAAAGCCTGATAGAACCGCTTTACTCGGCTCTTTGGGGTCGACTGCCTAATTATTTGCTGAAGTGTATTTGAAACTTACATATAAATTGAACTGTGTGATATTATTAGGATTCCTGGGAATTAGTGTTGATGGGAAAAATCTGTGTGCAGTAAAAATGATTTAATGCTCTCAGCAGGAGTTGTGGGATTTACCATTGTGCTGTGATCCTATTATTTCTCATTGTGTTGCAAAGCAGTCTGGTTGCACACTGTGAACGCTGTTTATTGGAGAATTAGTGCAATTTTTGACGCAGTTGTTTTGGTGTTCTACTAAATGCTAATTAGGCTCTTTCACAGTAATTAGAGCCTCTTGCCAGACAGACCAATTTAACTAGTCCTGCACTTAGATTATAAAGATTAAAATAGAGAGTACTTGAGCTCGGTAATTAGCTTTATGCTAACCACAAGCCCTGCCAAAACTGGGGGTCAAAAGGTGTTGTTTGTTGCAGTTTTAAATTTGCTTATTAATTTGTGTCTTATTTTAAAAGTATTGTTTAATCACACATTTGCCAAAAGCTAGATTTACAGAAAACTATTTGTAAACAGGGTAATTACAGACTTAGAAACAAAGGTTAAAAATCACAAACATCATTTCATACATTTGTATCTTAACCATGCCAATTCTTGCAATGAATTCCTTTAGTTCATTTTTAAATGGTTACACACTGTACAACAGTAGTAAACATTTTATTCACTTATGGAAAATGCTAATGCTAACATTTGTAGGGACATTGGTAGCCTAGTGGGTAGAGCTTTGAGCTATCAATTGAAAGGTTGAAAGTTATAATCCCAGCTCTGCCATGAAGCCACTGTTGGGCACTTGAGCAAGACCCTTAACCCTCTCGGCTCCAGGGGTGCCGTACAATGGCTGACCCTGCGCTCTGACCCCAGCTTCCAAACAAGCTGGGGTACATGAAAAAAATAATTTTATTGTACTTTGCACCTGTATATGTATATATGACAAATCAAAGCATTCTACTATATTAAGGATTTATCTCTGGATTACAAGCTAGACTAAACTAAAATAATACACGAATCACTTTCCAATGATTTCACAACATGCAAAACAGTGGTATACCAGTGAGTACAGGAAGCTACTCTAGGACTCATTGGGATTTAATCATCTGATGTCTCAGTTTAGATGTTAGAAGTCAGATGCCAACATTCAAGCAGCATTCTAGCATATTTAACTATTCTTTGGCCCCTGTTTTCTGCAGACACAGCTCCAGCTTCCTTTCTGAATCCCAGAAAGGACAGGTATTATTGTTTGTGAAGTTTGGTTTGTTAGCAGTATTGTATCAGTGTTTATCAAATACTTATTAGACAAAGATTAGACACAGCTTATGGGCTTTGTCAACATGAAGCTATGTTAGTGGTCCAAAAGATCTACTTTACCTTCAGTGGTGCTGTCCCCTAATAAGTCTTTTCTGACTCTAAACCTGTCTATGGGGTCTGTCTAAAAACCTAGTAAGCTCTCTGCATAGATGCATTTTACATCATCCTACATGCTCCAAGAAGAAGTTATTTTGAAATGTGAATAAATTCTTGTTTATTTTTACTATGTATAAAGGTGTACAAGTGTCATTAATTTGCAAATTTGGGCTTGTCGGTGACAATTTAACAATTTTTGGTACACAGAGGAAGATGTTAGCTTGCATGCTAGCGGGGTGTGTCGCTTCAGCCTATTGGTTTGAAAGGCCTGAGGCTAACTGTGTTAGCTTAGTAGGTGAAAACTGCTGGGACATAATCTCTGTAATCGCTGTTTAAGTAGTGTGTCCAAATAATCTGCCTTATAAGTTTGATGTCTTATTAGAATCCTCTCTACTTAGGCAGCTGCCTAGGTAGGTAGTAGGCAGCAAGGCAGCTCACTAGGTTTTCATACAGACCTTATGACTTTAACAATAAATTGTGTTTTAAAATACTGTTATATATAATTAACTGAACACTATTCTATTCTATTTCTATTCTATACTAAATCTATTTACAACACAGGAGATGTGAACATTAAAATTATTGTATGTTATCTTGGATTTTTATACAAGCTGTGTGCAGATTTGTTTCCCCTTTACTATAAAACTGGGTTGGACTGCATGCTGCTGGATTACATATCCCTGAACTAAAGCACGTTTTCAAGAGGTGTATTTTTTTTAAGATTCACCCATCCACAACAGACCTCATGCTGGTGATTGTTGGCACTGTATTAGAAAAAAACAGCCTATTCCTGAACATAATTGGCTCTCATTCATCATGGTTGTCATGTCAGATGTAATGTCGAGGAGCAATGCGCAGCTGGCAAATCAATCTCTGGTGGGTCAGGTTGACATGCTTTCTATGGGCGCTAGCAGCAGGGAGACGGAATCCTCCACTTGGCCCTTGCACTTTTAAACCGCTCGTTCATGCAGCGGATGGCATTTTGCTTAAGCACTCCCGGTAACATCTTAATAACTCTTCCTTACACATGCTGTGGTGAGGTTCTTGGTGAACGTCATTTTTTCCCCAGTGGGCAACCTGATAATTGCTTTAAATTTGCACAAGGAACCTATTTAGGCGCTGTTTTTGCCATAAGTTTGCAAATTGATTCCAACTTTGGTGTAATTAATGCTTTCAGTGTCAAGCCTTATTGGTTTTACAGATTGTCTTGGTGTATGATGATTAATGCTGATTTTTTAAATCAACTAAAGGATTTACGACAGATTGCTTTTGATTTTCTTCATTCCCAAATGGTCATTGATGGGCACATTTGGCTACAACCCAACCCAAGCTGTGACGTTATTTAAACTGCTGCTTGCTGACCTCTTCTTTTCCAGGTCATCTTGAAAGAAATAGCTGTTAAACTAGGATGTATGTACATGCATACATTATTAATACAAGCATTAGGGTGTGCTGTTGTTGTCTAGGTGCAGATGCAGGACTGAACCGCAGCCTCGAGGCGATCAGCAGCCCACTTCATCATGTTTTTTGCTCTCATGAATAATTAAAAAACTTAAATTACTTGCCATGTACAAAATTCATATGCTGGGTTAGGGGAAAAAGATACATGAAAATTAATTTTCTTTTCTCTAAGAGTGACAGGAAATCAATTAATCTTGATGTATTATTTCATGCAGGACAAGGTACAAGAGGCAGCACAGAGAATGGCTACAGCTGTTCTCTTTGAAAGGGCCATATATTATAGTTGGCGTGTTTGACAGCTTCTGAAGGAAATGACTGAAGGATATCAGGCAGGTGAAGCAACTAAAAGTTTATTCACAGATACAGACCGTTCTCTGGGACTAATGTGAACCTTACAGTGATGGAAAAGCAATACTGAAATCAAAACAAACAAAACAAAACATAAAAGTGAGGAAAAGAAAAATCAAGGCAATATTTTACTAGTGGTCATGTAAAGTGCAGCTGCTTTGTTTGATAAACTGGTCATACGCTCTCGTCGGGTTGTAATTTATGTGTTATGTTCCTGTATGCCCTTTGGGAAAGAATAAAGATTTCACATCAACCGGATAAATGTGTCCTGCTAATATAACTCCTTGGATGGACTGACAGTGCTATTTACAGCTCACTTAAAGTTTTATAACTCGTCAGTGTTTGCACGTTGTCTGAAGCTCTGTGTTTGTGCTCTGGCTGTAAATAAGTCTTGCACAGATATGATTACCCTCCAGAGCTGGTCTGTTTCACCACAGATCTCTTCCTACACTTTTTTTTTTCCACAGTTTTGCATTTTTCTTATGTGTTTGTCCCTGCCAGGCAGACTTTTTTTTTTCTCTCTACCTTGTTAAACTTGTAACTGTGAACACTACTAATCTTTCTTTGAAGGTCTCCATCCTTTGGCGCATGCTATCATTTTACCACATTAATAAAACTTGGCTGCTCATAGTGCTGCTCATATTCCGAGCTTTATTTATTACCTGTCGGAGTGAACTTGAGATTAAGGTCGTCACATGAGTTCGGTATGTGACAGCTAGGATTTTCATCTCAAACTGTAACTGATGGAGTGACAGAACAGGTGAACCGCACATGTATTCGGCTACACTGTAAATAAAAAAATGTTCTTGTGGAGCAGTTTTAGCATACACTGACCTCTGCCAACCATCCTGCTGAACAGTCAAACCCGCCACCCTACTTACTGAAAGATTAATTGCGAACTTGGCTACAAACGTTGATAGTGAGTGACAACTGAATGGCATGCCATAACTTCCCAGCTATTTGTTTTGCCCCAGCGAGGTGTCTGTGGCCGACCAGTTGCTTCCTCATGTATGCAGAGAGGACAACACGAATAAGCCCTAAACAGTGCCATGCATGTGTGGTGCGCCAGCCTCTGCGTGTGTGTGCCATTCTCGACAGCCGAACATATGCCACTGTACCTCAGAGGGAAATACGGCCGACTTTGTCTTGCTGATTCACTACACGAAGAGTTGGCAGCGGCCGCTGTCCTGCCAAGGAGAGAGCCGTGTACTGGTGCGCAATAAATTCCATTCCATTTATGAACAGATTTCTCTGGTCAACATGACTGGTAATCAACAATCAGTAAACATCTGTTGCTATCTATTAATAATGCCACTCAGCAAATTTATGGCTGTAGACTGCTGGCATATTTGTATGAAAATATATTTCCTGCAGCTGACACGGTGCAGCTTGGTACAGCAATCGTCACCGTTTGTAAATGAGAGACAAATTAGAGAGCGTGAGACAACTAAATTAGAAAGGCAAATGACCCCGGCCAGATGGAGCTCAATATAACAAATGTAATAAAGTTGTTGAGTTGCCAGTTGTACAGACGCTGATAGAAAATTGATTTGGAAAAGTGATGGCTGACCAAATGAAAGGTTATGCCTGTATACTTTCACAGCAGGCTGTCCATTCCAGCTGTCTGTAGAAATATAGCATAGCGTGGGCGCATAATATAACAGGGCTTGTCAAGTTAGAATTTGTAAATGTTGAGGTCACCTGGTTTGTGTCTTGCAGTCAGACTTCTATTCGGCTCACTTTTGTTCAGCATCTAGTTATAGCGATTAACTTATTACGTGCTGTGGTGTTTATATTTACTAATTATTGATCCTAACCATGGCTATACCAAACTCCGAACCAATCACCAATATATAGCTATATAGTAAATCGCCAATATACACCGACGAGGAATAACATTATGACCACTGACAGGTGAAGTGAATAACACTGATTTCTCATCATCACGGCACCTGTTAGTGGGTGGGATATATTAGGCAGCAAGTGAACATTTTATCCTCAAAGTTGATGTGTTAGAAGCAGGAAAAATGGGCAAGCGTAAGGATTTGAGTAAGTTTGACAAGGGCCAAATTGTGATGGCTAGACGACTGGGTCAGAGCATCTCCAAAACTGCAGCTCTTGTTGTTATGATTGGGGAAGGAAGGACCCAAGGATGCAGAGGAAGTTGGATAAAGGGTTTTATTTACTAAATAATAAACACAATATACAAAAAAATAAACAGAATAACACAAAGGGGAAGCGCGAGGCGCGAACCCTGGTCGCTCACCTCCTGGCTGGGAGCTAACGCAGCCTGCCACAGCAGCGCTGAAAGCAAAACCGCTCCCAGCACTAAAGAGGTGAAGCGACCGGGTTCGCGAGGTGGAAAACCTCGCGCTGTTGGCCGGAGAAGGGGGAAAAAACACGGGCTTTTTACAAGCCCGGGTGTTACGGTCGGCAGCAAGGATTGCTGGAACGCAACCGCGTCATTACGCTACAAAACACAGCGGCGCTGTCACCAGCCAAGTTGGCTGGGAAGTGGCCGCTGTAATAGCGCTCCAGACGGCGGAACGCGACGCTGTCACCAGCGGTTTACGCTGGGAGGGGATCGCGTTCCTCTGGGCGCGTTAACAGGATCTCATGGTGGCGGCGGCACGGCGGCTCGACGGCTCGGCGGCAGCGGCCCGACGGCGACCTGAAGGCAGCGACCAGGCGGCGGCGGCGGCACGACAGCGGCGCCTCAAATGGCGGCAGCTTGGCGGCGGCGGCGGCCTGGTGGCGCCCCAATACCGGTGGCCCGGCGGCAGCGGCACAGCGGCGGCGGCACAGTGCGGCGGCACAATCTAGAGATAAAACAAAATAAAAAAAACATAAAAGGGCACCGCAGTGCCAAACAAACTGAAAGAAAGAAAAAGGCCAACAAACGCAGAAGATGCGACGGCTGCAGCTCTGCGCCTATCCCTTAAATAGGGGAAGGCACAGGACACAGCTGCAGCGCATTCGCCCTAACGAGCTGGCCAGGTATTTCAGCCAGCTCGTTCACTGCTCTGTAAGGCCTGTGGCGTCAGGGAGAGATGGCACATTCCCCTGACGCCACAGAACCTAACAGTACCCCCTTCTTAAAGAGACCTCTCCTGAGGTCTCTAGCCGGCGGTCCCGTCCCCTCCAGTGGCTGAGAGCCACTGGGGGAGTGCCCCCCCAAAAAAATTTTTGGGAGAGAACGGGGTCCTCTGCTGGGTCCAGGAATGGTCGCATCTTACTGTTATGATTGGGGAAGGAAGGACCCAAGGATGCAGAGGAAGTTGGATAAAGGGTTTTATTTACTAAATAATAAACACAATATACAAAAAAATAAACAGAATAACACAAATAACAAAAAGGGGAAGCGCGAGGCGCGAACCCTGGTCGCTCACCTCCTGGCTGGGAGCTAACGCAGCCTGCCACAGCAGCGCTGAAAGCAAAACCGCTCCCAGCACTAAAGAGGTGAAGCGACCGGGTTCGCGAGGTGGAAAACCTCGCGCTGTTGGCCGGAGAAGGGGGAAAAAACACGGGCTTTTTACAAGCCCGGGTGTTACGGTCGGCAGCAAGGATTGCTGGAACGCAACCGCGTCATTACGCTACAAAACACAGCGGCGCTGTCACCAGCCAAGTTGGCTGGGAAGTGGCCGCTGTAATAGCGCTCCAGACGGCGGAACGCGACGCTGTCACCAGCGGTTTACGCTGGGAGGGGATCGCGTTCCTCTGGGCGCGTTAACAGGATCTCATGGTGGCGGCGGCACGGCGGCTCGACGGCTCGGCGGCAGCGGCCCGACGGCGACCTGAAGGCAGCGACCAGGCGGCGGCGGCGGCACGACAGCGGCGCCTCAAATGGCGGCAGCTTGGCGGCGGCGGCGGCCTGGTGGCGCCCCAATACCGGTGGCCCGGCGGCAGCGGCACAGCGGCGGCGGCACAGTGCGGCGGCACAATCTAGAGATAAAACAAAATAAAAAAAACATAAAAGGGCACCGCAGTGCCAAACAAACTGAAAGAAAGAAAAAGGCCAACAAACGCAGAAGATGCGACGGCTGCAGCTCTGCGCCTATCCCTTAAATAGGGGAAGGCACAGGACACAGCTGCAGCGCATTCGCCCTAACGAGCTGGCCAGGTATTTCAGCCAGCTCGTTCACTGCTCTGTAAGGCCTGTGGCGTCAGGGAGAGATGGCACATTCCCCTGACGCCACAGAACCTAACACTTGTGGGATGTTTCCGGTCTGCAGTGGTCAGTATCTAAAAGTGGTCCAAGGAAGGAACAGTGGTAAACCGGCAACAGGGTCATGGGCGGCCAAGGCTCATTGATGCACGTGGGAAGCGAAGGCTGGCCCGTGTGGTCTGATCCAACAGACGAGCTACTGTAGCTCAAATTGCTGAAGAAGTTAATGCTGGTTCTGACAGAAAGGTGTCAGAATACACAGTGCATCACCGTTTGTTGCTTATGGGGCAGCAAAAGGGGGACCAACACAATATTAGGAAGGTGGTCATAATGGTATGCCTGATCGGTGTATATTCCTTCATATGGACTAGCCAGGTGGCTCAGTGTGTAGCACTGTTGCCCCACAGCAAGAAGGTCCTGGCTCCGATCCCCAGGTGGGCGCTCTGTGTCCTTTCTGTGTGGAGTTTGCATGTTCTCCCCGTGTCTGTGTGGGTTTCCTCCCACAGTCCAAAGACATGCAAGTGAGGTGAATTGGAGATACAAAATTGTCCATGACTGTGCTTGACAAACCTGTGAACTGATGAATCTTGTGTAACCAGTAACTACCGTTTCTGTCATGAATGTAACCAAAGTGTGTTAAACATGACGCTAAATCCTAATAAACAAATGAATAAACATATGGACTAGCCAATCCACCTACTGGATTTTTGGGAAGTTGCAGAAAGCCCACACAGATGCACTGAAGCTTTGCAGCCCCCACACTACCTGCTGTACCATAATGCTGTGCTTGTCAGGAGAGATGCCATACACAGTAATAATGATTGATGACAGCTTTTGTCATTTATCATCATCAAAGCAATTATAACACCACTGTGTTAATGTTTGGGTAATAACATTATGGTACAGCATATGATACAGGCTGGCAGAACAAGTTGCTACCTAGCTTTAGTTTTCATTGGCTATACTACCTTGCAATTTATTAATACGGTAACATAAATTGCCTTGTCAGCATAGCTTCCAATCAGATATGTTGTCCAAGCTACTGGGGAATATAAGTGTCTCATTATGTGTCTCTTTACACAAGCATTTACTGTTTTTGTGGTAAACACTACACAGCCCCAAGTTAACTGAGCCAGTCTGATCCCAGCCTTTGTTAAGTTATAGGGGTACAATCTAGTCTTTGCTACCCATTAATGATGTGCCGTCAGTTGATCCCAACCCCTGGTGACCATATGGGTAGTGTTTCCTCAGAACATCCAGAACATAATGGGTCTGTCTGAAAACCTAGTGAGCTGCATATTGTTTACCTAGGCAGCTGCCTAAGTAGAGAGGATTAACTAATAAGGCTTGAATATTTAAACGCACTGCTTGGACATCAATTACAGTGATTACGCCGTCACAGTTTTACCTTAATAAGCTAACACAGTTAGCCTCAGGCCTTTCAAACCAGTGGGCTGAGGAGACACAACCCACTAGCATGCCAGCTAACGTATCCCTCCATTCACCAAAAACAGTTAAATTGTCACTGACAAGCCCAGATTTCAAATGAATCACACATGTACACCTTTATACAACTCAAAAATCAGTTTTAATTCATTTATTTACATTGACAAAGATGTTTGTTTGTTGCTTCTCTTCCATCCACCATATTTACAATTTTTTGTGAGTTGGGATTGCTTTTACTGCTGTGGAAGCATTGGAAGGTCCCGCATTATTCAGTCATAAGATTATTTTGATTCGAGGCATATCAGTAGGCAGCATTTTAAGGCATCTTAGAATGTCTATGCAAAGAGCTTACTAGGTTTTCAGACAGACTCTCTGTTTTCTGTCTGGGTCTTCAGGCTTCTTAATGGCTTGTTTGTCATTCCTTTATTCATGTATTGTGTTCATTCTTCTGTTGTATCCTTTTTGCTGTCTGTCCTCTTCCTCTTTTACCTTCAACTCTTTTTCAATGAATTGGTTGTTCTTGTAATGTGTTGTAATAAGAGCTTAAGTCTGGTTATCTGGACTTTGAACGAGAGCTAATATTTAATTTGGTCAAGGATCCATTTATTTGTCTTTTTTGTCACCCAGGGTACTCACAAAGTATTTGCCGGCGCCAAAGTTAAAGACATTGAAGTTCTTCCTGTCCTGCTTTCTTATACTCCAGCTTTAACATCTACAGGGGTTGGACAAAATAACTGAAACACCTGGTTTTAGACCACAATAATTTATTAGTATGGTGTAGGGCCTCCTTTTGCGGCCAATACAGCGTCAATTCGTCTTGGAAATGACATATACAAGTCCTGCACAGTGGTCAGAGGGATTTTAAGCCATTCTTCTTGCAGGATAGTGGCCAGGTCACTATGTGATGCTGGTGGAGGAAAACGTTTCCTGACTCGCTTCTCCAAAACACCCCAAAGTGGCTCAATAATATTTAGATCTGGTGACTGTGCAGGCCATGGGAGATGTTCAACTTCACTTTCATGTTCATCAAACCAATCTTTCACAAGTCTTGCTGTGTGTATTGGTGCATTGTCATCCTGATACACGGCACCGCCATTGGATGCACATGGTCCTCCAGAATGGTTCGGTAGTCCTTGGCAGTGACGCGCCCATCTAGCACAAGTATTGGGCCAAGGGAATGCCATGATATGGCAGCCCAAACCATCACTGATCCACCCCCATGCTTCACTCTGGGCATGCAACAGTCTGGGTGGTACGCTTCTTTGGGGCTTCTCCACACCGTAACTCTCCCGGATGTGGGGAAAACAGTAAAGGTGGACTCATCAGAGAACAATACATGTTTCACATTGTCCATAGCCCAAGATTTGCGCTCCTTGCACCATTGAAACCGATGTTTGGCATTGGCACGAGTGACCAAAGGTTTGGCTATAGCAGCCCGGCCGTGTATATTGACCCTGTGGAGCTCCCGACGGACAGTTCTGGTGGAAACAGGAGAGTTGAGGTGCACATTTAATTCTGCCGTGATTTGGGCAGCCGTGGTTTTATGTTTTTTGGATACAATCCGGGTTAGCACCCGAACATCCCTTTCAGACAGCTTCCTCTTGCATCCACAGTTAATCCTGTTGGATGTGGTTTGTCCTTCTTGGTGGTATGCTGACATTACCCTGGATACCGTGGCTCTTGATACATCACAAAGACTTGCTGTCTTGGTCACTGATGCGCCAGCAAGACGTGCACCAACAATTTGTCCTCTTTTGAACTCTGGTATGTCACCCATAATGTTGTGTGCATTGCAATATTTTGAGCAAAACTGTGCTCCTACCCTGCTAATTGAACCTTCACACTCTGCTCTTACTGGTGCAATGTGCAATTAATGAAGATTGGCCACCAGACTGGTCCAATTTAGCCATGAAACCTCCCACACTAAAATGACAGGTGTTTCAGTTATTTTGTCCAACCCCTGTATTTCCCCCACAGGCTGACACATTTAAATGTTCTTTTAAAAACAAACACTACTAACCTCCATTTGTGATTTATTTTACAATTACGTGATTGTCTGGGGATTTGTTTCTCTACTGATTTCTCTCCCCTGAGATTTTTCTGTCTTTTGATAACGACACGTCGCACTTGTTCTGTAAGACAAAGAATATTTATATTTTCTGTCTTTTAAATGGATTTGCTCTGACAGGGCAAAAATACATTTATTTGGGTTGGAAATGGCATGTTAATGAAATATTAGTGGTTCCATTATGGTAATGGGTTGCTGCACTTCCCTCGTGGTCTAATATTTTATTTATGGCTTATTCTTTAAAATTGATAATGATTTGTAGACCTTTGTATTGATGTGCTCTTTATATTAATACATATATAGTTAGCTGAAGTAGATGTGATATGTTAAGTTTCATTTAGGCTGCTTAGTATAAATAGGGAACTGAATTGGGTTAATGAAGGCATGCTCTAAAGGATAAATAACATTTCTCTTTAATGCTGAGTAAAGAGCCATTCTAGTAATTGGTTCATGAATCATTTTATATATTCAGTATTTGTAATGAGGTGGCCAGTGCCATATGTCCTCTTGAAATTAGTCTAAATGATAGATATACAATAAATAAATAATTAAATAATTACATTAAATGAAGTATACCCATGTGTCATTTAAACTGGTTAATTTGAACTGTTAAAATAATTAATATAGAATAAACACTAGTTTACTGAAGATTCTCTAGTGGGATATTTACCCTAATTAAGAATACAAGAATCTATGAATATAAACTATTATGTAAATTAGCAATGTTCCTTGTCCTCTGGTATTATAATGGTATGCCTGCTAGCTAGCCGGTTGTTTTCTGTTAGCCTGCTTTTGTTTCACTTAGAGGGTAGCAATGTTGCCTTACAGCTAAAAGTTCCTGGGTTCGATTCCCAGGTGGAGCAGTCTGGGTCCTTTCTGTGTGGAGTTTTCATGTTCTCCCTGTGTCTATATGGGTTTCCTGCAGACGCTCCGGTTTCCTCCCACAGTCCAAAGACATGCAAGTGAGGTGAATTGGAGATACAAAATTGTCCATGACTGTGTTTGACATTAAACTTGAACTGAGGAATCTTGTGTAACCAGTAATTACCTGTCCTGTCATGAACTTAACCAATGTGTGTAAAACATGACGTTAAAATCCTAATAAAGAAAAAAATTGTTCCAGTTAGAATTCCTAGAGACTTAGCAATGGCTTTGTAACCCTTTACAGTCTGGTAGCTTTTAATGGCTTTGTTTTGTCTCTGTATTTGAATCTGTTAAGGCTGTGGCGTCATGTGCTGCTTTTTTGAGAACTTCTAGTCTGCTTCACATTGCCAGACAGGTTCTATTCAAGCATTGTTTAGATTCAACAGGTCTGGCAGTAATCATGCTGAGTGTGGCTGGTACAGTGAACCTATTTGTCAATTAATTTTGTTTAACTGGTTGGTTTAGTAGCTGAGGGGAAAATTACTTTTTACATAGTGCCAGGTAGAGCTAAACAGCATTTTTGCTTCAATAAATTAAATCATCATGTTTTCTTGGGTTATCTTTGTGGGATATTACAAATACAGTGATACCTTGTAACTTGACGTTCTCTAAACTCGAAATGTTTGAAACTCGACGCCCTTCGTGGAGAAATTCGTACCCTTAAACTCAACATTTACCTTAAACTTGACATGTTCACCTTTTTTTAAAAATAAACAGCCACTTTGCTCAGCACCTGGCTTGAGTGGTGCGGTAAACATCATTAAAGTTATTTTTAACTGTTTTTCAATTGTATTTCAGTGTTTCAGTAGCCTAAAATATGCACTTTTGCAGGATCACAGAATGCATTAACAGGTTTTCCATACATCCTAATGGGAAAAAATACCTTGAAAGTCAATGCCTTTAAAACTCGATGCCACTCCTGAATTGAATTTCACGGTACCACTGTACTTTAATAATCTTACACATATAAGTGTGGCAAGAATGCAAAAATGGAAGGAATATACTTTTCACAACACTGTGCAGTTTTTTATATACTCATAAGGGGTGAATCTATCATTTAGGCCTAAACATTCTATAATCCATAATGTTTAGGCCTAAATTAGATATATAAGTATGAGCCAGCAAAGACTGACAGGCCTGATTTATCGAGAGGAGGACGCAGGAATGACAAATACCAGATTATAAAATGCAGAGACGTTCAAAGGGCAGGAAAACAATTTGCCACCAAACTTTTGCACCCATAATGCTCTGTGTCTGGTCTGCTCAATATTATGTTGGGTGTGTGTACGGTGGGGGGAGGGTTCAGGAGCACAAAAGAACAGTAAAAAAAAAAAAAGCCTGGGAGCTGATGTCAGTCAGGTTTGCATTTTTTTCTGGGTTAATTCACTGGATGAAAAGCTGCACTGTGCAATGTGTCATATATCAAAGGGAGGGCATCAGTAATCTTTGCTCAAGGGCATGGATAACAGACAGATAGACATGTGAATGAGATGGAAAAAAAGCAACTCATCCTTTTCTGCTAACACCACCGAGGAGATAAAGGAAGATTTATGAGTCATCTTGGACCACATACCTGCATGCAGCCCCATTTTTCACATGCTCCAAAAATTGGTGCCGGAAAGCAATCTGCTTGTCACTGTGTCCATCAGGTGCTTCAGGAGGAAATTGGGTCCTTTGGGCTTTTTTAGTCCACAGTCAGCTATTTTCTTTATAGAGGTTTTGTTTTTAATGGTATCCATAAATATGTGTAGGGTTATAAGTGCCTTTATCACCCAAGGAGGTTTTTTAGTGATGTGCAATCCTCGTTTCTGCTTTTGAACTGAAACTGGGCTGATAGTAGCCAGGGGGAATTATGGGACTTGCCGGCTCCTCAGTGCAATGAGTGACATTGATAAGATGGTATGACTAGCCTCTTGTTTAAAAAGACAGGCACATTCTTTTTATATACCATGTGGAGTTGGTGTGGATGTGTTTATGTTGCATTTTCAGCACTGTTTTGCCTTGTATTTTTCATGGGAATATAATTTTAATGGAGTCACTTTATATAAGCTTCGTTTACATGTGCGCTTCAGCATGAGCTTCATAAAATGTGGCTAAACAACCTTGTTTCCATCATCAAGTGAGCGGTTTCAGCTCTCCCATGGAGCGCCGCCACTGAAGCTAATGCACTTCGGAAAACCTGTTAAACTTAATGATGATTCAGTCGAGGTTAACAAAGAATGTGTTTTACTGTTGAGCGGGGATACTTGCAGCTCATTAATGCCAAGCTTTCACAGCACACAGTGTACATATTTATAACAGGAAAACATAAATCACTACATAATGATTTCAAGCATGTGTTAGGTTTGTTTTCCCCAGCTGCAGAAAGAAGCTGATTTAGAAAATAAGCAAGTCTAAAGTCTGTACCAAATAAATGTATGGAAACTAAGCCTACAGGCCAGGGATTATTAAATTGCTGGTTTTGATTCATTAATTCATTTAGAATTAATTTGTTTTCAAAAGAACTTGGCACATGGCAGAAATACACTCTAAAAAAAAAGTACATTTACATTTTCATCATTTAGCAGACACTTATCCTAAGTGACTTACAGTTGTGACAGTATACAATCTAAGCAATTGAGGGTTAAGGGCCTTGCTCAAGGGCCCAATAGGGGAAACCTGGCAGTGGTGGGGCTTGAACTGGCAAATTTCTGATTACTGGACCAGTACCTTTACCACTAGCCTACAGCTACCAGTATACTTAGTAGCATGCTTTCAGAATGTGGCTCAGAGACATGAGCTTAAAACCCTATCTATCCACTGGGGTACGAGTCCATGGGGGTCTTACTTCCAAAGATCCAAGTAAATTAACCTACATGGATGTGAGTTGAACCTGCTCCCCACTGACAGAATTTTTCACCAAAGGTGGTGATTGAACACTAGTTTGTCAGGACCTGCCACTATACTGCTCGTGCCTTAGTAAAAATATATATATATGTTTTTAATTTTTAATGTAAAATTACAACCAAAGCTGCACAGTTTTAAGACAGTTTTAACCCGATCTTCAAATTGTTGGAAGTTGGCAAGGTTCCTGAAAACCCTGGAGCTTGCTGACCACTGCTACAGCTGTAAACATAAAACCATTTTTTGTATTTATCTTTGCAGCTACTATAAAATATGTTTCCCTTATGTTAAATCATTTGCTAGGAAATTAATAATGCAAATTAGGACTTTAGTGGTTAAAAACATACTTGTGTTTACCTGTGACCAATGTAAGACTGCTAGTTAGCTTCTAAAAAAGCTGCTTGCTACTTATTTGCTAGGAAAATCTTCATATAATTAATTATGGTATGGTTTCATACATTCGGCTACAATTAAATAAGCTTCATAGAATTTCATAATGCAAGCTAGCAGTCCAAGATGGCTAGTATTACATTGTAAGTCACTTTATCTTAACCTGAATTAGCATGCATTGTTTGGGTACTTTAGGTAGAATGTTCTTGTAATCAACAGTGCATATATTTAGTTTACTAGCATTATTGGTCTGTGTTATTGGAAATGTGTTGCTATGATACTGTACAGTATGTGTTGCCAGATGCTGTCATTGGTTTGATAGCACAGGCTGCACACATTATCACCTGCTGGCCATGTTAAACCAACCTGACATTTAGATGCCATGTGCCAATTAGAATTAATGAGTTAAGCCTTGTTTAGGGTTTGTAAGTAACACCTCCGAGTTATCAGTCCCACAGTTTAGAATAATCTCAGAGATGCTAAATGAGGTAAACACTGGAAACAAATACAGGGCTCACATATGAGCATCTATGAGCATCATTTTGCCAAAGTTAACTCATACAAACACAGCGGTGAAGTACATTTGCCAGTGAGGAAAAATTTATAAAAGCTTAGAGTTTGAATAGTGCAGCAATATTTGCATTCTCAAAATAGCAGTAATCTTGTTTGGTTGGAGATCCAGAGCCTTTTTACAAACCCCATTTCCAGATAAGTTGGAATGTTTAATAAAACACAAAAGAAGAATTTGTCATTTGTAAATTTCCAGTGTTTTCACTGATCAACTATATTGTAGTTTGTAAACATAAACAGACAGCCTGAGATCTCTCCAGATTCACTGAATCTTTTTACAATATTATGTACGGTAGGTGTATATTATTTTTTTTTTTTTTACTGATTTAAGTTCTGAGGTTTGGCTAAAAGTGGTGACCCACGACCCGTCATTGGATATAAAAGGAGGATCCACCAGGATCAGTTTTTACAAGCAGTCATTTACATTTACATTTTTGGCATTTAGCAGACGCTTTTATCCAAAGCAACTTACAATACTGTGACAGTATATTGTCTAAACAATTGAGGGTTAAGGGCCTTGCTCAAGGGCTCAACAGTGACAATCTGGCAGTGGTGGGGCTTGAACCAGTGACTTTTTGATTACTAGTCCAGTACCTTGACCGCTAGACTACAACTATTGATACTATTATGATTCCTGCACCTGTTACCAATTCACCTGCTTAGTAGAACACTGTAGCATAAATATTTTATAAACTTCTTATTTTGCCTCTGTCCAAGCTTTTTTGGAGTGTGTCTCAGGCATCAAATTCTAAATGTGTTTATATTTCCAAAATATGATGAAGAAAACATAATAAATCTTTTGTTTTACTTTTGTCAGTTTAATAAAGATAAAGAGAATTGACAGATCACAGATTCTGCATTTTACAAAATGTCCCAACGTTTCTGCAAATAGCTTAGATTTCTTAATGTACTAACAAAACATTTTTCATTATGTAAGACATGTCGTCATTGTTATGTTTTAAGTGGCTTTATTTGGAGAAACTGTCATTTTGTACTGTTTTGCTTTTGTTAGCTATGTAGCTAACAGTGTAGCTAAGTGAAGCTCTTGTTTGCATTCTATAGTAATAATACCACATTTAAAAAATACATACATACATATATATATATATATATATATATATATATATATATATATTTCTCTACATATCTTTTAACCTGTTTTTACTCTTTTCTTTAATGGTCAGGACCCCCACAGAGCAGGTATAATATAGTGTGTGTTGTGCTGGTATGAGTGGATCAGACACAGCAGCGCTGCTGGAGTTATTTTTTAATACCGTATCCACTCACTGTCCACTCTATTAGACACTCCTACCTAGTTGGTCTACCTTGTAGATGTAAAGTCAGATCTCTCATCTGTTGCTGATGTTTGAGTTGGTCATCTTCTAGACCTTCATCAGTGGTCACAGGTTGCTGCCCACAAGGCAATGTTGGCTGGATATTTTTGGTTGGTGGACTATTCTCAGTCCAGCAGTGACAGTGAGGTGTTTAAAAACTCTGCTCTGTGGTGGTCCTGTGGGGGTCCTGATCATTGAAGAACAGCATGAAAGGGGGCTAACAAAGCATGTAGATAAATAGATGGACTACAGTCAGTAATTGTAGAACTACAAAGTGCTTCTATATGGTAAGTGGAGCTGATAAAATAGACAGTGAGTGTAGAAACAAGGAGGTGGTTTTAATGTTATGGCTGATTGGTGTATACATATATATCCATGTTTGTGTTTTACGCACCATTCATATGTACTGATAATACCTCACTGATATTGTTCTGTATTTTCTATATAAAATATTTCATGGTAAAATAACATTATGCATTTTTAGCTGAGTATCCTAGTGAAGCGGAACTTATGCGAGATGGCTGTCTACATAAGTGCCAAAATGTTCTGTGTTCCTGTTTGCTTTTGTCACTGAGGTGTTATTTTTCTTCTAAAAGTGTTAATTGACTTCCATTATTAAAGAAGAATGAAGGTGACATGCAGTATAGGCACTCACTGGAACTGTTATTGGTTAGGACTGCTCTCAGACAATAGGTGTTAATGCCGTCTACACAACATACCAGACACTGTAGAGGGTTTGATATTGTGCAATTAACTGCATGCAAGGCGTGTTATATCCAATCATGTTATGGGCAAGAGAAAGTAGTATTCCAGTATACAGACAAAAAGTGTGAACATGTCCAAATTAATGAGTTTATGTGTTTCTGCCATATTGGTATAACAGGTGTATAAGTACATGTATTCATGTACATACTTCTAAATGTGTATCACTGGCTTAGAAAAGGGACCTTTTGTTACATATTGTGTCAGCCTGACTGTTCTCTTTACACAAAGCATAGTACATAAATGTGTGGTTAGACAGTCTGGTTTGGTGGAAATCCTGTGGCCTGCACAAAGCCCTGACCTCAACACCACTGCACACCTTTGTGATAATGTGGAACACTGATTAAGAATCAGGCTTCCCCATCCAAGATCAGTGCCTCAAATGCTAATTTTACTAAATGTCCACAGATATCACACAGAAAACTTCACTTGGGTAGAAAATTCCACTAAATGTCATAAATGTAAAATGTTTTATTAAACATTATTTTTTTTTATTCTTTTTTACTATGGCAAACTTAAAACAGTCCAAAAACATGTAACACTAAATTGTGTGAATGGGTGTGTGTGTGTGTATGTTTGCCCTACAATGGACTGGTGCCCCGTCCAGGGTGTTACTGTGTGCCTTACACCCATTGAAAGGCTGGGATAGGCTCCAGCACCCCTCTGCGACCCTGATTGGATATAGGTGATTGAGTGGGTGTGTGTGTGTGTTTCTGCCCTGCGATGGACTGGTGCCCCGTCCAGGGTGTTACTGTGTGCCTTGCGCTCATTGAAAAGCTGGGATAGGTTTCAGCACCCCTCTGCGACCCTGATTGGATATAGGTGATTGGGTGTGTGTATATGTGTCTGCCCTGCGATGGACTGGCGCCCTGTCCAGGGTGTTACTGTGGGCCTTGCGCTCATTGAAAGGCTGGGATAGGCTCCAGCACCCCTCTGCGACTCTGATTGGATATCGGTGATTGGGTGTGTGTGTTTCTGCCCTGCGATGGACTGGCATTCTGTCCAGCATGTTACTGTCTGCCTTGCGCCCCTTTAAAAGCTGGGATAGGCTCCAGCACCCCTCCGTGACCCTCATTGGATATAGGTGATTGTGTGTGCGTGCGTGTGTGCGTGTGTGCGCGTGTGCGTGTGTGTGTGTGTGTGTGTCTGCCCTGCGATGGACTGGCACCCTGTCCAGGGTGTTACTGTGGGCCTTGCGCTCATTGAAAGGCTGGGATAGGCTCCAGCACCCCTCCGTGACCCTGATTGGATAAGTGGTTAAGAAAGTGAGTGAGTGAGGGTATATTAAAAAATAATAATAACAAGGGCATTTGGGATGCTAAGTTGTTTAGTATTTTAAGGTCTGGGACTCTATATGCTCCAAAGCTTTTCTTTAAATGTCAGTTTTTTCTTTGTTCATATTAACTGTAATCACTGTATAGATGCAAGTTTCTGAAGGATTCATTTCTCAAAAACGACTTGCCTATCTGACAAACTGAAGCTGTGGATAAGCCAAGCTTTATTGGTAAATCCTACTTCACGTTAAACATTTGTAGTCATAGCAACAAATAAATATCACATAAGGTTAAACTTCTGCAAAATACAGTATTAATAAAAATATTTGGCTTTAGTTTCTTCTCTAGCAAAGCTCTTCAGTTTCCCATATGTGTCTGGAATCATAATGCCTGGACTAAGTCCATCTCTTGTCTCTCATTCTCTCTTTTGCACTTGCTCAGCATGTATCAGGTTGCTTGATGGGTAATGTCTGATGGCTCCGCTGGGCTTTCAGAAAGCTGGCAGCTCAGAGGGGACATTGGGATGGGCTTAGCACAACAGGCATATTCACTTTGATGTCCTATCTGTTACCACCACTTCCCTTTTACACGGCTTCCAGCAGAGATGGTATTAGAACATTAGGCACAGGAGTGGCTCTGAGATTTGTTTACCCAGCGATGGGTGGGGACATGTGTGCATGCGGGTGTCAGCCCTGGGTAGAAAAGACACAAACCTCACGCCCTCACCATACTACTGCTGTCTCATTTATGCCATGTAAATGAAAGGCAAGTCAAGGTAAGTTCGGGGCATACAGGGCCTCAACAGGCAGATGTTATGATGGTAATTGTGCTGCTACGAAAGGCAAGTGCTGGCCTTGAGATGTAAAAGCATGCTTGTTGTGAGTATTGTCTGCACATGGGGCCAGCAAGTGGTTGTTTTTTGGCCCCCTTGAGCACTGTCGTACCTGCTGTTGCTGTCAAGCATCCTTGCCAATAGTGACATCTGTTCCTGAGCATGCCGGGGGAATCTGAATGCCAATATCCTTGCTTTAAACAGCAACCGAAAAGTATTTGTCACTCAGCAACAATCATCTCTCAAACGAAAGGTTAGTGGGGCATCACAAGCCTTTAATCAGGTGGTGGGCGAGCTTGTGTCACTGGTACCTTTTAAACATGCAGCGCCTCCCACTGGCCTCTGATGAGCCGAATGATTGATCTACACAAATAATTTTCTTTTGCCACCGTCAGTAGAGAGCTGATGGCAAGGATGCAGTCAGGAGGATTAAATATGACTGCTCTAGGCTCTCCGGCCCTTGATGAATTGTCTCCTCTTCTCATTTACCTGCGTGTCACTGGGTGCAGCCCAGTCTAGACTCGGGCCATAAAAAACCCTGTCTGCTCATCACGTCATTAAGAACCCTGACACTTACGATAGTTGAGCATGAAACCAGTCGCTTTTTTTCAGCTCCTCTTCCAAGACTAGGCTTTTCCTTAATTACTTGACAGAATAAGAATGGATCAAATTTGCTCCTTGAAGTCAAGGACAGGCAAAACGTTTTTGCACTCTTATACTAGAGCTAAATGATTTTTTGGGGGATGAAGTCTATCTATCTATCTAATCATGATATAGAGTCAATATTTATGTACCTACAGTCCCCCACATAAAGATGTGTCTGGTGTTGTATCTATTTATTTTTTTTGTATTTTATTTATGCATTTTCTCCCCAATTTAGAGTAGTCAATGTGTCTTCTGCTGCTGGGGGATCCCTGATTGCAGTCGAGAAGGGTATATTACTGCTCACGCCTCCTTCAACCTGCGCACAGCCCTTAGCGGAACCCTTTTTCACATTTTTCTGCACAGGTGCCTTTCTATCTGCCAATCAGGGTCCTTACACAGCGTTTGAAGACCCCACCCACATAGTCCGGCCAACCCGCCCTAGCAGAGAGGTGTCTGCTGCAGTTACTGCCAATTATACCCGCTAGATGGTGCCCAGCCGAACGGTGGCAATGCCAAGTTTCGAACCGAGGAGTTCAGAATCTCTGCGCTGGTGTGCTAGCAGAATATCCCGCTGCGCCATCTGGGTGCCTGGTGTTTTCTTTTTTATTCAAATACGATCTTATTCATCTGACTGATCATAGGTACCATTTAACAATAGTGTTTGTATCCATAATAAATTATTTTGTTGTTTTCTAGCATGAGCTAGGTCCCACAAGTTTGGTCATACCCTAAATCTAATCATCTAATCATGACCTAGAGTCATTATTTACAGTGTATCACAAAAGTGAGTACACCCCTCACATTTCTGCAGATATTTAAGTATATCTTTTCATGGGACAACACTGACAAAATGACACTTTGACACAATGAAAAGTAGTCTGTGTGCAGCTTATATAACAGTGTAAATTTATTCTTCCCTCAAAATAACTCAATATACAGCCATTAATGTCTAAACCACCGGCAACAAAAGTGAGTACACCCCTTAGTGAAAGTTCCTGAAGTGTCAATATTTTGTGTGGCCACCATTATTTCCCAGAACTGCCTTAACTCTCCTGGGCATGAAGTTTACCAGAGCTTCACAGGTTGCCACTGGAATGCTTTTCCACTCCTCCATGACGACATCACGGAGCTGGCGGATATTCGAGACTTTGCGCTCCTCCACCTTCCGCTTGAGGATGCCCCAAAGATGTTCTATTGGGTTTAGGTCTGGAGACATGCTTGGCCAGTCCATCACCTTTACCCTCAGCCTCTTCAATAAAGCAGTGGTCGTCTTAGAGGTGTGTTTGGGGTCATTATCATGCTGGAACACTGCCCTGCGACCCAGTTTCTGGAGGGAGGGGATCATGCTCTGCTTCAGTATTTCACAGTACATATTGGAGTTCATGTGTCCCTCAATGAAATGTAACTCCCCAACACCTGCTGCACTCATGCAGCCCCAGACCATGGCATTCCCACCACCATGCTTGACTGTAGGCATGACACACTTATCTTTGTACTCCTCACCTGATTGCCGCCACACATGCTTGAGACCATCTGAACCAAACAAATTAATCTTGGTCTCATCAGACCATAGGACATGGTTCCAGTAATCCATGTCCTTTGTTGACATGTCTTCAGCAAACTGTTTGCGGGCTTTCTTGTGTAGAGACTTCAGAAGAGGCTTCCTTCTGGGGTGACAGCCATGCAGACCAATTTGATGTAGTGTGCGGCGTATGGTCTGAGCACTGACAGGCTGACCCCCCACCTTTTTAATCTCTGCAGCAATGCTGACAGCACTCCTGTGCCTATCTTTCAAAGACAGCAGTTGGATGTGACGCTGAGCACATGCACTCAGCTTCTTTGGACGACCAACGCGAGGTCTGTTCTGAGTGGACCCTGCTCTTTTAAAACGCTGGATGATCTTGGCCACTGTGCTGCAGCTCAGTTTCAAGGTGTTGGCAATCTTCTTGTAGCCTTGGCCATCTTCATGTAGTGCAACAATTCGTCTTTTAAGATCCTCAGAGAGTTCTTTGCCATGAGGTGCCATGTTGGAACTTTCAGTGACCAGTATGAGAGAGTGTGAGAGCTGTACTACTAAATTGAACACACCTGCTCCCTATGCACACCTGAGACCTAGTAACACTAACAAATCACATGACATTTTGGAGGGAAAATGACAAGCAGTGCTCAATTTGGACATTTAGGGGTGTAGTCTCTTAGGGGTGTACTCACTTTTGTTGCCGGTGGTTTAGACATTAATGGCTGTATATTGAGTTATTTTGAGGGAAGAATAAATTTACACTGTTATATAAGCTGCACACAGACTACTTTTCATTGTGTCAAAGTGTCATTTTGTCAGTGTTGTCCCATGAAAAGATATACTTAAATATCTGCAGAAATGTGAGGAGTGTACTCACTTTTGTGATACACTGTATGTACTTACAGTCCCCCATATAAAAATATGATCTTATTCAGTTTTTATTGGCTGCTTTGAATTCTTTGTTAACTACAACATTATGCTAATGGCACGGTGGCTTGGTGTGTAGCACTGTCGCCTCACAGCAATATGGTCCTGTATTTGATTTCCAGGTGGAGTAGTCCTGGTCCTTTTTGTGTGGAGTTAGCATGTTCTCCCCTTGTCTGTGTGGGTTTCCTACTGGAGCTCCGGTTTCCTTTTACAGTCCAAAGATGTGCAAGTGAGGTGAATTGGAGATAGAGAATTGTGCATGACTGTGTTTTTAAAATACTTAAACTGATGAATCTTGTGTAACCTGTAACTACCTGTTTTGTCATGAATGTAACCAAAGTGTGTAAAACATGACGTTTAAATCCTAATAAATAACCCTAGCCTGTCCTGATCACTTTTTTAGTCAATACAGGGCAGAGATGTTCACAAGTCACAAAATATGAGTCTGAGTCAAGTCGCAAGTCTTTAGGCTAGAGTCCAAGTCAGGTCACAATTCTTTAGACTAGAGTCCGAGTCAAGTCACGAGTCAATATAATATACACAAAACATATACTGGAAATGTAGCCTAGAAATAAACAAATAATATTTAAGTTCAGATAAAAAACAACAAAGGATTAGCAACTGTATTTTACCATTTTGCTTAGTGACTTTACTTTCCTAGTCATTGTGCAAATGAATGTAAAAACTGAAGGTACCAGTTAAAAGCTTAAACTGATACGTTTTGTTTTCATTGCAAAACAAAAGCACACGATAAATCACGGTACAGCGGCCAAAATCCAAAACGCAGCGAAAAAATCCATAACCACTGCTTACCTTAGCTTATGTTCTTCCAGATGCTATTAAATGTATAACCGTGTGTTGTCCCATTAGGAGTATAAACTTTTTCTGGTTGTGAAGTAAAACACTAACTCAATAGAAAGCCAAACAAGCATTTCATTGACACATCATCTGTGTGTATGTGAAAATGTAATTGCCATGTGAATGGTTTGGAAAGCTGTAGAATTTAATTGCCTGTCAGGCCTGTTTGCTACAGATCTATATAAACTCCAGAACCTGTAAAATACCATCACATAAAGCTCTTTAACTGTAATGGGTTGGGGCACTGTTGTGCAACCACTTTATTTTATTATTAAGTTGCATTACTATGTTATTTTAGCAAATCTAAACCAAGATCTAATTTATGTGGGTATTCCCAAGCCCACCTCACAACAGAAACTGCATTAATCAGAGTTTTACTGTAAGACAAATGTTTTTCCGATTCAAGAGAGCACTCGCAGTTAAAGGGATCCTCATTAGGCTCTCGTTATTGGCTAAGTGCTTCTCATTTCCTTACTGAAAGCAGGGCCTCACTGATTTTTATACCTCTCTAAAGATCACTTTTAACATCACCTACTGTTCATTTGCTCTTTCTGACGCAATGCTTACATTCATTTTTAATGTCGGGATCAAGTTGTTGACCTTCAATTCCTGCTGAGTCTAGCACCTGCCGACCCTGCCCTTAAATCTGTCCGTGCAGAGATATAATATACAGACATGCTGCTCAGACTAGCCTGAGCCTGCTGTCATGTCCCTGTGATGTTCTACATCTTGCTTGGAAGACATTCACCCATAATGTTCTGTGACCTTTTCTATCGAACAAGCCCGTCGTCCAGCGGCTCGGAGAGGAGTGAAAATTGAGTCGTTTCATTCCTCCCCAAGGAGTCTCGCGTTTCCCTCTCTGGGCATTTATTTGAACTGTATCATTTTCTTGAATTCATAGATGAAAATAGGCATTGATTTGCAGGATGATGGATGTACAGAGTGCTTCTATTGACACGGTCATTGACAGTTTTCAGTAAATTCTGCATCTAATTATCACTCTTGGCTAAATGATACCCCTGACTGGCTGAGAAAGGTGGTCGATGGGTCTGGTTGCATTGTTCCTTAAGGCCCTATCGAGCAAAGTGTCAGGAGCGTGTGATGTAGCTGAACTGAGAGCGCATTTCTCTCAGTTAGCACCACTGCATAATTAAACCTAATGCTGACTGACGTCAGTGCCAGAGAAGATGCACAGAGGAGATTGATATGGTTAATTGCTGCTCTCAAGTGCTTAAATACTTTTATCAATATGCTTCTATTAGTAGCTTTTTGCTTATAAAAAGGGTAAAACTTAATCCTTTTGTTGAATGTAAATTTTTTGTCAGATAATGTATTTACTTGGCTATGTGTAGTTTAATTGTTAATATATAATTTCTAAACTAATTTAAGTTAATGTAGGTAGTAAAATGAAAGATAAATGATCCACCACCCAAATAACCTGCTCTGTAGTGGTCCTGGGAGAGTCCTGACCATTGAAGAACAGCATGACGGGGGGCTAACAAAGCATGCAGAGGAACAGATGGACTACAGTCAGTAATTGTAGAACCACAAAGTGCTTTTATATGGTAAGTGGAGCACAATGAGTGCAGAAACAAGGAGGTGGTTTTAATGTTATGGCTGATCAGTGTATGAGTTCTGTTGTATATTGTTACAAATATTTACTTACACATTATAATTAGTCTTTTTTTTTAAATGTATTTACTCCTTATTTATGCATTGGTGCATCATAGTTACACTTCATTTTAAATTGTAGTATGGGTAGTGTGATATAATTAAGAAAAGAGTCCCACAGTATTATATCCTTGCACTATTTTTTAAATCAGTCAGCCAACTTTGAGTCAGCAGACATAAACTTTGACTAGTGTGAGAGGTTGTTTCTGAAGCATTTTATGTAGGTAGGTTGGATTTGGAGGAAGGTATAAGAGGGCACAGTTATCCAGGTGAGCTGAGTAATCCAAGCCCAGTAAAGCCTTCATTTTCCCACAGCAACTATGAATCAACATTTCAGCACAACTAATGGCTCACTCCAGCTCTTTCACAGGCAACCCATTGTGCTTCGGAATGGGTACAGTGGGAGGGGGCTCGGTGTAATCCTGAACGTGCCCTGGATCAGTCCGTTTAAATTTCACACCCACACTGATGAGCATGTCTGGCCACACTGAAGCTTCTCTATATTCAGTGTTCCCAAACTGTCATAGGATCATAGAACTATCAAGACACCTGCCTGAGTAATCTGACCCCAGTAACCCTAGTTAACAACCCTGTAACCTACATCTATTATATAAAATCACCTTCATAACACTTACAATGTTAATAAATATAGTGACTTGTTTACTTAAATAGCCCTTCTTCTTCATGTGGGGCTTTATGTTGCTATGTATTGTGAGTAGAGTAGCCAGAGCAGGCTGGTGAAATGGCAGGGACACCGCATCAGCCAAGCAGAGAGCATATGTCCCGAATGCTGTGATAGAGAGCAGAGAACGAAATCTGATGCTTCCATCTCCCTTCCGGGACTGTCACCAAGGAACAGCCCTCCAGATGCAAATCCGAAAGTACAGCAGATCAAACTGTGTTTGTGAATTTAGTGCCTATGGGAGTCTGGCTTTGCTGTGTGCAGCTTGGAAAGCTATCTCTGTGCATATGAAAGCAGGGCTTATATTTTCATGTTTCCTATAAGCACTTTTCATTAAATAATTGATGAATTACTAGGGTTTTGTTTTTCCTCTACCACTTATACACTGATCAGCCATAACATTAAAACCACCTCCTTGTTTATACACTCACTGTCCATTTTATCAGCTCCACTTACCATGTAGAAGCACTTTTTAGCCTGCTTTCACCATGTTCTTCAATGGTCAGGACCCCCACAGGACCACCACAGAGCAGGTATTATTTAGGTGGTTGATCATTCTCAGCACTGCAGTGACACTGACGTGGTGGTGTGTTAGTGTGTGTTGTGCTGGTATGAGTGGATCAGACACAGCAGCGCTGCTGGAGTTTTTAAATACCGTGTCCACTCACTGTCCACTCTATTAGACACTCCTACGTAGTTGGTCCACCTTGTAGATGTAAAGTCAGAGACGATCGCTCATCTTTTGCTGCTGTTTGAGTTGGTCATCTTTGAGATCTTCATTAGTGGTCACAGGACGCTGCCCACGGGGTGCTGTTGGCTGGATATTTTTGGTTGGTGAACTATTCTTAGTCCAGCAGTGACAGTGAGGTGTTTAAAAACTCCATAAGCGCTGCTGTGTCTTATCCTTTCATACCAGCACAACACACACTAACACACCACCACCATGTCAGTGTCACTGCAGTGCTGAGAATGACCCACCACCCAAATAATACCTACTCTGTGGTGGTCCTGGGAGAGTCCTGACCATTGAAGAACAGGGTGAAAGGGGGCTAACAAAGCATGCAGAGAAACAGATGGACTACAGTCAGTAATTGTAGAACTACAAGGTGCTTCTTTACGTTGAGGTAAGTTGAGCTGATAAAATGGACAATGTGTGTAGAAACAAGGAGGTGGTTTTTATGTTATGGCTAATTGGTGTATAGTTTCATAGTGGGGTAGGAAATCACAGTAAAATTATATCCACTAAATAAAATTGTGTTTGCTAGATTTTTACCTCTCAGAATACAAAGCACTCAGATTTAGGTTTTGCCTTTGGTGGGGCGTATAATGTTGTCTTGATGCATCTGCAGAGAATAAATCTACTATTTTACTCAGTTTTATAGAGGCCAGGGTTATGCAGTGCCATGGAAGAGAATTACTGAGGTTGCTGCTGGTTCATATTTCTGTGCTCTGTTGGACGGATAATCAGTCAAAGCTTTGGTTCTGTACTTTTGGTTTCAGTGCAGGGGTGATTCTGTTGGTCTGAGTAAGGTGGGTGGATGCATTTGTATATTCGTTTTTGTCTTTTGGGTCATAGATTCAGCAGTGTTACTCAAAGTTCATTTGGAAGAAACTAGTTGGCGAGACAGAACAGTTCTTCAGTTTAGCAAAAATATTTATTACAAGGGTCTATTTTTTGGTTAGGGAAGATGTCTAAATATCTGTGTGTGTGTGTGTGTCTTGACTTTTATTTAATGGTTATTGACCCACCAATTTAGGCCAAATGTGTATATCACCTGTCAGTGGTCATAATGTTATGGCCACTGACAGCTGAAGTGAATAACACTGATTATCTCTTCATCACGGCACCTGTTAGTGGGTGGGATATTTTAGGCAGCAAGTGAACATTTTATCATGAAAGTTGATGAAATGGGCAAGCGTGAATATTTGAGCGAGCTTGACAAGGCCCAAATTGTGATGGCTAGACGACTGGGTCAGAGTATCTTCAAAACTGCAGCTCTTTTGGGGCGTTCCCGGTCTGCAGTGGTCAGTATCTATCAAAAAGGGTCCAAGAAAGAAATAGTGGTAAACCGGCGACATGATCATGGGCAGCCAAGGCTCATTGATGCACATGGGGAGGTAAGGCTGGTCCGTGTGGTCCGATCCAACAGACGAGCTACTGTAGCTTAAGCTGTCAAAACAGTTAACACATTAAAGTTTAGTCAGATGGCAGGTTATTGTCTGAAAAAAAATCTCCACACCCAGGATGTTCTCTAGAAAGTCTATTTTTATCATAACATGCATATCACCTAGTCCTATAACTACTAGTCCTAATCCCCCCCCCAACACACAGGAAAGAAATTCTTAAACAAAACAACACAAGAAGTCTTAACCTACCTTGCAGCCATGATGAATATATAAAATTAAAAGCCATAAAATAAAATTAAAATATAAAATGGCCCAAAATATGAAGACAATATAAAATAAACTGACAAACATACTACCTATTTGCCATTAAATCACACATATATGTTAAACATGGTGTTGAAACCCAAATAAGTAAATAAATATATAAATGTGACAGTCATGAAACAATTCTACATAACCAAAAACATGTAAATCTTTTAATTAGTAGGTTTTACTATTTCATGAGTCATTACTGCAAACATGCACTAAACAACAACCGATCAACAAAAACATACAAGATCTGTCCATTAGGATCTTTATGGCCTGAATAGACTTGACTTTTATTGATGAGCACCCAGACACGAGACCACAAGGTGCACAAAAATTTGAATACTACAAAAGGTCTGAATACTTTATGAACTCACTGTGTGTGTATAAAATGTGTATACACTTTAATAGAGTTATCTATGGACTCTTTTTAAAGTGTAATTGAATTACGGTAACAGTGTGTAGTATGATGTTCCAAGGTGACACATAGGTATATACATTTTTATATCAGGTAAACTTCTGTTGAGTAGATCAAATCACCATCCACAAATATCTCATCACGTGCTTTCGTTGAAAAGATTAGACTTTAGAAAATATTTACTTATTCACTTATTTACTAAATTTTGGGGTGGCTCGGTGGGTAGCGCTGTCGCCTTACAGCAAGAAGGCCCTGGGTTTGATGCCCAGATGGAGCAGTCTGGGTCCTTTCTGTGTAGAGTTTGCATAGTCTCCCCATGTCTGTGTGGGTTTCCTCCGGGAGTCCAAAGACATGCAAGTGAGGTGAATTGGAGATACAAATTGTCCATGACTGGGTTTGACATTAAAGACTTAAACTGATGAATCTTGTGTAATGAGTAACTACTTGTCCAGTCATAAATGTAACCAAAGTGTAAAACATGACGTTAAAATCCCACTAAAATAAAATTCACTAAATTTTACACTGAATTGTGTGTGTATACAAATGTACAAATATGAGTGAGTTTTCCAGAATCAGAAGTAGTAGAGAAAAAAAGAACTTAAGGTTAGAAAGTGAAGGAATACAAATTTGCTCTCTCAAGTGGTGTTGATTGGCTGTTTAAAAACACAGCAACAAGCTACTTCCACTTAAAATTGTAATTAACCTGTCAGGCAAGTAGTGATTTTGTGAATCCAGCCCAGCTTTTGTGGAGTAAGAAGTCACTATGTGTTTACATTCTTGTTTTGGCTCAAATTACAAGTCACACTTTGTATTTGTAAGTGTGTATTTGTACAAGTATTTGTATCTTTGTAAACATGATGCAGTGCTGCTACCATGCTGGAGTGTAGAAACCTGGGAACCTTGCTAGTGCTTGTGAAAACAATGCAAAACACATAAGGGATGTTTAAGGCATCAGATATTAATACGGTATAAAGCAGACATTCAGATATGGAGGTTTTTTTTGACAAGCTGTGAAACACATGGCTCAACTGTGCAGTGAAAGCCTTGTAGTGCCATTATCATTCCTCCACCATGCAGTGCACTACTTCGCAATGTGGCCCTGATTTGGCAACAGCTAAACAGAGTGTCATGTTGTAAAGGCCTACTTTTTCCCCCCTCTTGTTTTCGGCTCTGTCAAGGGACACAGAGGTGCTTGCTATGCCAGCCAGATCTATCTGTGAACACAGCCCCGGGTTGAAGAGACGATTGTTTTGCCTTTTCTCTTGCGAGCCTTCGCCTCGCCTGCAAGTTTACATGACCCTTCAACTCTGTTTCCACACAAGCCGAGTGCAGCGCAGTGCTCACAGGCTTCTGTCTGTGCTGTGAAAAGGCAGCTTTGTGGGTTCACTCTAGTGGGATGTCAAGTTCAGCAGGTCCAGAATAACAGGCACGTCTTGGCTGGCCCGTGTGAAGCTCGCTACATTATGTGAAAATCATCAGCGTCCAGCTCCATTAATCAACATGAGAATGAAGAAATGCGGTTCTGACTTGAGCCTGAGCTGTCAGCAGGGCTAATGCTGAGGAGTGGTGGATCCCTATGGGGAGGAATTACTTTTGTTCCAATTTTTAAATCATCTTGCTGTCAGAAATGCAGATTCTCAGAGTTTCTCAATGCTTTTTCTGCTCTCCATATTTCTTTTCAAATTTATGTTTGGCTCTGGAGTTGAACATATTTCACTGTGACCTCTGTAAATTTACCAAACCGTATCATCACAACACAATTCTAATTCTTCAGCATTGTGTGTGCCAGTATGGTTTTGAATCATGAAACTTTGTCTTATTTTATGACTTCCATTTTAAGTCAAAAGTTTATGTACCATTGTGGGGGACATGTAGCTCATGGCATTCTTGGGATCTCCATAATTTCTTCCAGCTGTTTTTAACTTAATGATTGAAAACACTGTCAAAAACAATGGAAAAATATACATTACTAATGCTTGCTTGACTGTGAAAGGGGTTTCTGTCCAGTCTTTTTATTCTCAGGACATTTTATCATTTAAAAAATCCACAAAATGCGCTCAGGTGGCACGGTGGTAAATTACACTAGCATACCAGAGCTGTGATTTCAAATACATCGTATCGAATGTCAGCTCTGCCATCCGGCTGGGCGGCTACATGAACAACGATTGGCTGTTGTTCAGGGTGGGATGAGCCGGACAAGGGGTCCTCATTACTGGTGCAATTATGACCTCTGCTGGCTGATTGATGGCACCTGTGCAGAGTTGGGGAATAATGCTGATCAGGGTGTGGCACAAGGCTGATCTGCATATGAACTCACCTCGTGCAGGTGAAAAGATGCAGTCGGTACTGCACATGTGTCTGAGGGGGCGTGTGTCAGTTGCGAAGTTCCTAAATTGTGATGGCTAGACGACTTGGTCAGAGCATCTCCAAAACTGCAGCTCTTGTGGGGTGTTCCCGGTCTGCAGTGGTCAGTATTTATCAAAAGGTGGTCCAAGGAAGGAACAGTGGTAAACCGGTGACCCGGTCATGGGTGGCCAAGGCTCACTGATGCACGTGAGGAGCAAAGGCTGGCCCGTGTGGTCTGATCCAACAGACGAGCTACTGTAGCTCAAATAAAGTTAAGGTTCTGATAGAAAGGTGTCAATACACAGTGCATCGTAGTTTGTTGCGTATGGGTCTGCATAGCCACAGACCAGTCAGGGTGCCCATGCTGACCCCTGTCCACCGCCGAAAGCGCAAACAATGGACATGTGAGCATCGGAACTGGACCACGGAGCAATGGAAGAATGTGGCCTGGTCTGATAAATCATGTTTTCTTTCACATCACGTGGATGGCCGGGTGCGTGTGCGTTGCTTACCAGGGGAACAATTTGGCACCAGGATGCACTATGGGAAGAAGGGAAGCTGTTCTGCTGGGAAACCCTGGGTTCTGCCATCCATGTGAATGTTACTTTGACACTTTCCACCTACCTAAGCATTGTTGCAGACTATGTACATTTTTTTATGGAAACGATATTCCCTGATGGCTGTGGCCTCTTTCAGCAGGATAATGCGCCCTGCCACAAAGCAAAAATGCTTCAGGGATGGTTTGAGGAGCACAACAAGTTTGAGGTGTTGTCTCCAAATTCTCCAGATCTCAATCCAATCGAGCATCTGTAGGATGTGCTGGACTAACAAGTCCGATCCATGGAGGCCCCAACTTGTAACTTACAAGAGTTAAAGATCTGCTCCTAACATCTTGGTGCCAGATACCACAGCACACCTTCAGGGGTCTAATGGAGTCCATCCCTTGACGAGTCAGGGCTGTTTTGGCAGCAAAAGGGGGACCAACACAATATTAGGAAGATGGCCATAACGTTATGCCTGATCGGTGTATGAGCCTAGTGTAACATTAGTTTTTGTTTTTCATACAATAACTGGCATATATCTCACACAGCTTCACTGGTACATCTATTAGTAACCCACGTTAACAGGCATGTCAATTTGAAAACAAAACATGAAATGATTGGAAACTAATTTTTAAATGCATTTAACATTTTAATAAAAAATAAATTAATACAAATACGTTTAGAAATGTAAATAGAAAAAAAAACTGAGGCATAATTATTATGACAAAGCAGGACTTCCTTTTTTCTATTTTTAATTATCCTTGGTGGACTCATGTTTTTCTATTTTACTCTAGTGCATTTAATCTAAATACTTGTTTCATTTAATTCATATATATATATATTGTATTAAGTGTCTCATGGTTTTATTATATTAACTTGATGTCTCATGGTTTTATTACATGGACTTTCTACTGCCTTCTTGTTTATATTTGGATACTTGCTAGAATATATTTAAACAGCCAATTAGATTGAAGCTGATTAAAATAGTGGCTGAATGAAATGTGTCTTGTTATAACTTGTTTAGTGTGATCACTAAGATAGAGTTTACATGCTATCACTACATATCACAGTACAGCAATTTCACATATTTATAAATATAACTCTGGTCCTGTCATACATTATATTCTGACATGGTTTGATAATGGGCTGAACATATGTGTGGTCCCACCCAGCTATAAAGTTTACACTTGTTAACTGCAGTGGCTACACACTGAAGTAATTGAATTCCTAACGTCTTATCAGTGTCCTTCCTGCTGCGGAAGGAATCTCTATTTCTATCCGAAAGGATAAATACATCCCAGTATAAATAGTCAACAAAATCTGATACTTGGGAGCTGAAGCACTTCTAAGCAGTATTTCCAATCCAGACAAGTTCACATTGAAGTGTAATGAATGTCGGTACACTCGGTATGAAATACGCCTTTCATCTCACACGGCATGATCGGAGACGGCAGTATTTCTGAGCTACGGTTTCAGTGTTCCACAGGAACTGGCACTTTATCGTGAAGAGAGCAGGGCAGATCTGATGTAAAGGATAATACAGAGCCATTGGATCTCGGATGACTGTCGGAGTGCTGTTAGTCTGTCAGGCCTTCCCCCTGACAGGCAGGGTCAGCCTGTCCATCAGAGCTGATTGACACCTGTGGGGTGTAAGCTATCAGAGCCTCTGTCAGAAAGACAAGCTGGAAAATAGGTGTGATGGGTGAAGAGGTTTACTAAAAGGTTAGAGAGGAAGTGGTGGAGAAGAGGTTGCTAATACTAAAGACAGAACATGTGAATTGAAGGTTAAGTTTTTTAAAAACTTGTATCTTATGTTGTTGTTGTTTTCTAGAATACCATATAATTAATGATATCAGTTAAATAAACCACTTCTTATGGCATGACTGTGCCTCCTGTGCATGAGGTTTGGTTTGTTTAGATCTGCATCAGAGCCCTGACCTCAACCTCAATAATGGCAGTTGTAGCCTAGCGCTTAAGGTACTGGACTAGTAATTAGAAGGTTGCCGGTTCAAGCCCCACCTCTGCCAGGTTGCCACTGTTGGGCCCTCAATTGCTTGCAATGTATAATCTCAATTGTAAGTCGCTTTAGATAAAGGTGTCTGCTAAATTCTGTCAATGTATAAATGTAAACAGGAGCACCACACAGCAGGTATTATTTAGGTGGTGGATGATTCTCAGCACTGCAGTGACAATGACATGGTGGTGGTGTGTTAGTGTGTGTTGTGTTGGTATGAGTGGATCAGACACAGAAGCGCTGCTGAAGTTTTTAAATACCGTGTCCACTCACTGTCCAATCTATTAGACACTCCTACCTAGTTGATTCACCTTGTAGATGTAAAGTCGGAGACGATCGCTCATCTATTGCTGCTGTTTGAGTTGGTCATCTTCGAGACCTTCATCAGTGGTCACAGGATGCTGCCCAAGGGGTGCTGTTGGCTGAGTATTTTTGGTTGGTGGACTATTCTCAGTCCAGCAGTGACAGTGAGGTGTTTAAAAACTCTATCAGCACTGGGAGAGTCCTGACCATTGAACAACAGCATGAAAGGGGGCTAACAAAGCATGCAGAGAAATAGATGGACTACAGTCAGTAATTGTAGAACTACAAAGTGCTTCTATATGGTAAGTGAAGCTGATAAAATGGACAGAGGGTAGAAATGAGGTGGTTTCAATGTTATGGCTGATCGGTGTATACACGTGTACAGTACAACAAAATTCTTTCTTTGCATATCTCAGTTTGTTTGGAAGCTGGGGTCAGAGCGCAGGGTCAGCCATTGCACAGCGCCCCTGGAGCTAAAAGGGTTAATGACCTTGCTCAAGGGCCCAACAGTGACTACATGGCAGAGCTGGGATTTGAACTCTCAACCTTTCAATTGTTTACCCAAAGCTCTACACACTAGGCTACCACTGTCTCTAATATCTGTGTATGTTAAGTGTGGAAATTGCTTTTGTATTCAGTAATGCTGCTTTTGGTAAGACACTGAAAATAAATATGTTTTTATTCTGTTTTATCTGTTAAGGCATTGGTAGACGTTGCCTTACCTACCATGTCTTGTAGTTGTTTGAATGATAGGTAGCTGGAGACAGAGTGAACAGGCCTGTCTTCTCTCCTATCACATGTCCTTCTTTCTCTGTCCTAGCCTCTGTCTGCCTCTGCGTTTTAGTCCATTTTCTTGTTCACACTCTCTGATTAAGCCTGACAGAGAGGAGATTTACCTGCACTGTCAGTATGCAAGAAACATCCAATGAAAAGATAGATTGAAGAGAGATTTTTTTAATAAGAAAACAAATACGCATCCAGGTTCCACTCATCCAATTATTTCCATTGCTTTTACAATAGTTTTAGCGAATGCTGAAATTAGCCTGGCTTGGTTGCAAGTGTTTAGCGTCCATTTGTTTTCATTTCTTTCCGTAAAGAAAAACAATAATGGAAGGTTACTGCTTTTCAATGTCTTGTAGAACCCATATAAGTACAATTCCGTCTGCTCAAGATTAATATGTTGTGCTTACACGGGTAATGCACTGGGATTATGCATTTTATCATCATATTTTACGTTGCCTGAAATGGCAATTCATTTTTCTAATTCAAGCTCTAATTGTTATCGGGATTTGTGGAAGTCTATGATCAATCTTTATCTATATGCTTTGCAAAGATGTTGATCAATGAAAATGCTTTCCCATGTTGAATATATTGGACATAACAGAGCAGCCACTAGTAGGGCCAGTTAATAGCCTCTATATGATCCCAGAATCAAAATCAATGAGGCATTGAAATAAAAAGATGAAATGACTTTCCTCCTCTTTTAATAAGCTCTTTAGCAGAACAAGTTTAAAAAAGTTCTTCCTTCAGTTTTAGAGGGAAAAAAAGTATATTCAAAGAAAAGGAAAATCTAAGTTTGTATATTGATTTAACCCTATTAAAATTCTTAAGAAGTTACATACATATCCCCACATCAAATACACATGAATAATAAATGTTCCACATCGCAGACGAGTGCTTGTAACACTTAGGTTGCCTTAAAACTGATTTGTTGTGTTTGTGTCTGAACTTTGTTTTTACTTTGGTTTAGCAAAATTCTAGTAATATGGTTCTTATCTTTCAGCATTTACATCACCTAGTATTAAATACAAATGATTATCTGCCTTCCTGTTTCACTTTGTAGTTGCTTTTATTGCATTCAGTATATTAGTTTCAATCAGTTTTAATTGAAATTGATTGTTCTCTATAACTGTGCAAATTATAATAACTAGGGTTAAATGTTAAAGTAAATGAATTTGTTAAAACAGGGGGACACAGTGCTGCATGCATGTAGTATTGTTACTGTACATCACCAGGGTCCTTTGTCTCCAACTTTATCTCCTGTTAGTCTGTCAAGGGCGGTGGCTCAGTGTCTCCTCACAGCAAGACGGTCCTGGGTTCGATTCCTAGGTGGAGCGGTCTGGGTCCTTTCTGTGTCGAGTTTGCATGTTCTTCCCATGTCTACGTGGGTTTCCTCCAGGAGCTCTGGTTTCCTCCCACAGTCTAAAGACGTGCAAGTGAGGTGAATTGGAGATACAAAATTGTCCATGACTGTGTTTGACTCTTGTGTAACCAGTAATTTCCTGTCCTGAATGTAACCAAAGTGTAAAACATGATGTTAAAACCCCAATAAATAAATTAATAAATGTTAGTCTGTCAGAAGAGCAGAAGATGCAAATACTGCTTTTAATTGCCCTTAGGTGTGAGGGAATAATAAGGTGAGGGTGTGGTGCCCTTTCCAAGGTGTATTCCGGTTTCACAGTGGCACCAGACCCACAGCAGCCCTAATTTAAATAATTTCGACTAATTATTTGATTTGATACATAAGAAATATGCCATATTAAATGACCATGTCTTGGCTATAAAATGTCACATTGTTTTATCACATGAACTTTCTACTGTTTGCTTGTTTACATCTGGATACTGGGCTGGAAGTAACTGCAATTGTGGATTACTTTTAAAATTCATCAAATTTAGCAGCTTACTATCTGACTCCCAAAGCTGTTTTTTTTTCTTATAGTGCAAACCAAATGTTATCCCTGTGGTCCTAAATCCACTCTGTTTAAGAGCTGTTCATAGCAATGATGAAGTCATTAGCATAAACATCAGGACTAAATGCTTACTAAACAGTTTATTAAAATAGTATCTCTATTAGCATTGGTTGCTTTATTTGTATGAGTATTTGTCATAGTAATATGTGATTTGGGACACAGTCAAGTTAGCATGCACATGCTAAATGCAAAAGTATGTGATCACTCCAGTGGAAAATTAAATTACAATTATAACTATAAATTACCATTATTATTATTAATTATACATCAGTTTAATAAATATTAAAATAAATAAATAAATAAAATATCTTTTAGCTGATCTGTCATGTAGTACCTATAGACATGGGAAATAAATCTGTCTAACAGGGCACCCATGCAGTGGGCACTAATACACCCCCATACTGTGACAGATTTGGTTTTTGTATCATTCACAGATCTTTTATTGAGAAATGAGTTTTGCTGTGGTGTACTGTGTTAAGTGACAATGATTTTTTGAAGTAGTCAAGACTTTGTGGCTATGGTTATCACAATAACATGACGATTTCTCATGCAGTATTGTCTTGGATCGAACTTCACACACGTTCAACAGCTTTTGGCCTTGATGTACTGATTTCTCTGGATTCTCTGAACCTTTTTACTATATTATGTACATGAGATGGTAAAATATCTAAAGTATTTGCAGTCTTCTTTTAAGAAATGTACTTTTTTTTTTTTTTTTTTTTTTTTTTTTTTTTTATTATTATTTTTTTTATTTTTTATTTTTTTTTTTTAAATTTAGCGCGTCCAATTTCATCCCATCTATCATCCTCTCATTAGTGCGGATTCCTGCTCCTGATTGGGGCTGAAGAGGCCGTTCCACGCCTCCTCCGAAACGTGCACAGCCAATCGACCGTCTTATCACCCACACTTGACGAGTGTAGCGTGGCAGAGTACTGTGCACGGAGGATCACACACTCCGCCGCACCCCCTCCCGTCTCCATACAGGCGCCACCAACCAGCCAGCAGAGGGCGCAACCGCCCCGTTCCTGAGAGAGCATCCCCTACGGTCTCAAGTCCCGCCCCCCACCCGGACAACAGGCCAATCGTTGTCCATAGCCGCCCAGCCTCGACCGTGAAGGCAGAGCTGGATTCGAAACGACGCTCCTTCGAAATCCAGCCCTGGTTGCAGCGCGTGTCTTTTTACCGCTGCGCCACCTGAGCGGCAAGAAATGTACTTTTTGAACTGATCAACAATTATCTTACAAAGTTTGGCATACATGGTGAGTCATGACCCATCTTGGCATGCAAAGACTGAGCCTTTGGTGAATTGTTTGTACTGAATATAGTTTTGGAACATTGACACCTATTGTATTGCTGTATATAGTAAATTTTTTAACTCTCAGCAGTTCTGCTTTGCTATTTAGTTGTACAAATTATGGGGTAGGTCCAGAGTTTTACTTGTAGCAACATGTCTATTGTAATAGACTTTATGATGTTTCATTACTGTGTACAAAGCACCACAGCTGGAGATGGATAGTTTTAATGATGTGTACAAGCAACCAGTTATCCTGATGATGGAGCTGAATATCTTTGGATTGGTGCATAATGTCAGGAAGGAATAATAAATACCCCTCTTTGATATAGTTACCCCAGCACAATGCACAAGGCATTAAGAGTGTGATGTGTGATGTGTGTAATAATAAATGACTGTGGACTCATGATGTCATATGACCATGGTTTCAGGGGTGGACCAGTGGTCCAGTAGAGGAAGGGGATTTCGGAGACATGGATACATAACTCTTCCCGTTTATGATTATCAGGAATTTAAGCAATGGGCTGGACGTCATGCTGTGTCTGTTTTCCTTTCCAAGCTATGATTTATTCTTCTTGGTCCGGTTAAGGTTTGGATGTGTTTGCTGGACAGCAGGTTTTAACGAAAGCACATGTTATTCAAGGTTAGCTTCATACATGTTCATATGGATTGCATTATCAGGGGCTCGTCTGCTACAAATGACGAAACCAAAAGCTGACCCATCTGTGCAGCATTCACATTTGTCCACATTTTGGAAATAGACACAGCGCTTGGGAAAATTGGCAGAAGACCAGCAACAAGTTTTCATGTCTGCAAGTACAAACACTCATCGTGTCTACAGTTCCACTAAAGTCAGCCTTTTAGGAATCAGTTTTAAATTTAGCCACACCCATTGTGTAGAACATGCTCTTGGTCAAAGGTGCACATACTTTTAGCCTTGTATATTTATATTATATTTATATTTTTGGCATTTAGCAGATGCCTTTATCCAAAGCAACTTACAATAAAATTACAGTCTGAGCAATTGAGGGTTAAGGAGCCCAACATCAACAACCTGGCAGTGGTGGGGCTTGAACCAGTGACCTTCTGATTACTAGTACCTTAACCACTAGGCTATGGCTTCCCGTAGTGTATGTATCTTATATATACTTGTATATATAAGATAAGAGACTTTATTATCATTGTAGTTACACAACAAGACTTTGTTTGGTAGCTCTGAGTAAGATCAGCAGCAATAATAAAAATAAACATAGGATAAAAGTATTAAAATATATTAGAAAAAAGTACAAAAAATATAAAATATAATAAAATATAAAAAACTTGGTACAGCACAAAATAAGCTATATATATTTGATAAAACTATTCTTACTTACTAGATGTCTTACAGTTATTGTTTTGACCCTTTACGAACCTGTGGGCAGCACTGTCGCCTCACAGCAAGAAGGTCCTGGGTTTGATCCCTAGGTGGGGCGGTCCGAGTCCTTTCTGTGTGGAGTTTGCATGTTCTCCCCATGTCCGTGTGGGTTTCCTCTGGGTGCTCCGGTTTCCTCCCACAGTCCAAAGACATGCAAGTGAGGTGAATTGGAGATACTGAATTGTTCATGACTGTGTTTGATATAACCTTGTGAACTGATGAACCTTGCAAAACAAATAACTACTGTTTCTGTCATGAATGTAACCAAAGTGTGTAAAACATGACGTTAAAATCCTAATAAATAAACAAGAAACCTGAAAGCCATGAATTAAACCTCAGTGTTTGATTTAATGTAAGCAGCAAGAGTTGTACTGATCATTTATATTATACTGTAATGTATTGTCATTTAATGTCGAAAGTTTACATACACTGGCGTGTCGTCATAGTCTTGGGACAAAATTAATTCTTCAAGCTGGTTGGGGGCGGCACGGTGGCTCAGTGGGTAGCACTGTCATCTCACAGCAAGAAGGTCCTGGGTTTGATCCCCAGATGGTGCCGTCCGGGTCCTTTCTGTTTGGAGTTTGCTTGTTCTCCCCGTGTGAATTGGAGATACTAAATTCCAGTCCATGACTGTGTTTGACATGTGTTTGATGAATATTGTGTAATAAGTAACTACCTGTCCTGTCATGAATGTAACCAAAGTCTGTAAAACATGACATTAAAATCCTAATAAATATAAAATGAATTAATAAATTAAAACAAAAATAAAAAAATATATATAATAAGCTTGTTGAAAAGTATACATATGGCCAGTTATTTTATTGTAGGAATCTCATTAAAGTCAGTTGTAAGCTGTAGCTTATCTAGTACTGTGGCATTAATATACAGTATATCTTTAATATTGGGGGTGGCACGGTGTCCGCATGGGTTTTCTCCAGGTGCTCCAGTTTCCTCCTACAGTCCAAAGACATGCAAGTGAGGTGAACTGGAGACACTACATTGTCCAAGACTGTGTTTGATATAACCTTGTGAACTGATAAATCTTTTGTAATGAGTAACTACTGTTTTTGTCATGAATGTAACCAAAGTGTAAAACATGACGTTAAAATTCTAATAAACAAACAAACAATATACAGAGGGGCTGATAAATGTATACACACTTTAATAGTGAATATCTATGCCATTTGTAAAATCCAGATGCTAAAAGCATTTATGCAGGTATAACATTTTGGGTATGTTTGTAGCCTAAACAGTGGAACTTGTTTTATTTCAGAAACAGTTTTATACATTAAGAGTAAGGACATTTAAATGTATCATGGCTTAGGATATAACAAATATATCTTGTTTATGCATGTTATTTATTGTAGTTCTCTCTTTCTATGACTTCTTGCTGATACCCCTGTAATTATGATGTGGGGTGTTAGTATCCTCTCCATTTCGCATGTCAGTGTTAGCATAACAATCCATAAGTGTATGATAACCACATGATATGATATCTGCTTTTACTGTAATGACCATATTTACGACTTATTTACCATTTTCAGATCTCTTTAAATCACTGCTAAGAACTTTGATTTCTATGCTTGGAGAGGCAGCCGGCGTGTCCTGGTGTATTAACTTGCGTCTGTTTAAGCCATTTACTCTCTGAATTCATAGCCAGCTGCAGATCAAACACAGCCCCATTTATTAAGCTCAACTGCGTGGATGAGATGTTTGAGTAATGTGGTGTTTGTTCAAGAGAACTCATGTCTTTCATGTTTGTCCTTAGGGATGTGTAGTTGTAGGATGAAATTCACATGAATTGGGGGAGCTCCTGGAAAGGTGTTACATAATTGATGTTTTAGTGGTGCTGTGGTATTTTGGTCATTTCTGATAAGTATTGTTATGTAGATGTGGTTGAAGATTTTAAGGGCTGTTTGTAGACACTTTAGGGAATGTAAAGTAATCCTGTTTGGACGCCCTGCTGTTGTTGTTTCGAAATATACCTGTACATTAAATATACTCATATACTTTAATATTCAACCGTATACTGAACAATACAGTGGATAATATGTGCTGAAAGTTTTGGATTGGGATTAGATTGGATATATTTTTCAACCAATCTGCTTACATATCATGTTGTAAATGTATATAATACAGTACAGATTGTCCGCATTAACATATTAGCAATTTAGCTTGGAGCTTGCCTGGGAAGGTTGGCTCAGTCAAAATGCTGTATTTAAAAAAAAAAATCATACATTTGATTTTAGTAATAATGATTGCTTTTGGGCTGGTGGGCAAGGTCCTTAACCCTCAATTGCTCACATTGTATCCAAAGCGACTTACATTACAGTTGCAGTAAAAAAGGCATATGCTGCTGCTCAGGTGGCGCAGCGGTAAAATGCGCTAGCACACCAGAGCTGGGATCTCTGATACGTCGTATCGAATTTCAGCTCTGTCTTCCAGCTGGGCTGGGCGGCTACATGAACAACAATTGGCTGTTGTTCATAAGGGTTGGGACAAGCCGGACCAGGGTTCCTTATAACTGGTGTAATTACGACCTCTGCAGACTGATTGATGGCGCCTGTGCAGAGTTGGGGAATAATGCTGATCAGGGTATGGCTCTCCATACACAAGGCTGATCCCCATATGAACTCGCCTTGTGCAGGTGAAAAGATGCAGTCCGCTACTGCTCACATGTCGGAGGGGGTGTGTGTCAGTTGCGAAGCTCCTCAGTCAGCAGTGGCGGGTTGTATCGGTAGAGGTGAAGCATAACGCAATCAGGGTAATTGGATACGACTAGATTAGGGGAGAAAATTGGGGGAAAACTTTTGAGAAAAAGAGGAAAAAAATGCATATGATAAATGCAGAAAATGTAAATGTATTGTTATATTATTTTTATTAGTCAACAGTAAGCAAACGTGCCAATATAGTTCTTTAGTAACACTAGCTTAATAGTTCCTATAGCTAGGCTGTTGCTTAGTTAGTACCATGGCATTCTTAACACCTCAAATATCAGGTGTGTTTGTAGCCTAAATAGTGTGCTACTCTTATTTTATTTCAGAAATATAGAGAAACACAATTGTGTTAAAACATTTTGGTCAAAATGTAGAGCTTTTATTTTTACAAAGCACACCACATTTGGGACAGTGGTAGCCTAGTGGGTAGGGCTTTGGACTATTAACTGCAAGGTTGAGAGTTTGAATCCCAGCTCTGCCATGCAGCCACTGTTGGCCCCTTGAGCAAGGCCCTTAACCCTCTCTGCTTCAGGGGCACCATACAATGGCTGACCCTGCGCTCTGACCCCAGCTACTAAACAAGCTGGAATATGTAAATAAATAATTTCATTGTACTGTACACCTGTGTATGTATATATGACAAATAAAGGTATTCTATTCTATTTAATACATTAGGGTTTTGAAAAATTCTGGATTGGAATTGGATTGGACATATTGCAACCAATCTCATTACATGTCATGTTGTAAATATGTGACTGCTATGATTTTGACTGATACAATAGAGCTCTGTCTGCTCTGTTACTTGGTGTCTATAGGTGTCCATATCAGATTGGTATCTGCCAACACTCAGAGCTTTGATATCTAATTATAACTAGTTTTCATAAAATAAAAGACTAAAATGTTGTTTTGTTGATTGTTGATTAGTGTCTAGGACATTTCGTGCACCAGCCAAATACTTGTGCTTTATAATTTTGCTAAGGCAACTTAAGAGGTCATGGAAATTGGTTACCACTTAAGATACAGATTTGGGGACTGCACCATTGTCATAAAAAATACAATGTAAATGGTTTACAATAAAGTGTGCTTCCATGTAAGACCCCTGGAAGCTTGAGGCCCTAATTAATTGCTTATACTAACTATAGCAAAAAAACTTCTACATCCATGTGGGGGTCTTGGGTGGCATGTGGACCTCAAGCACATGCAGGGTAGGGCCCTGATATCTTTCCTGAATGCTGTTCACACTCCATTCATATGTGTATATGACAAATAAAGGTCTTATTCTGAGGCCGATTGTAGCCTAGCAGTTAAGGTACTGGACTAGTAATCAGAAGGTCGCTAGTTCAAGCCCTACCACTGCTAGGTTGCTGCTGTTGGGTCCTTGAGCAACCCTCAGTTGCTTGGACTGTATACAGTAAGTCGCTTTGGATGAAAGCGTCTGATGAATGCCAAAAATGTAAAGTTTCTCAGTTTCTCTTTTATAGATAGGGTGTACAGTACTATTTAAACATATAGCTTACAAATCCAAAACATGTGGTGAGGGTTTTTTAAACCCATTTTTTAAAGCGCAGCAAAACGAGCAAAGCAGGCCAGCAGACAACTCATCACAAACGCTCATTCAGGATGATGAATGTGACCAAAGACACATTTATCCGTAAAACTTGTGGAGTGGATGAGCATCATTAAGCATGAGAAATAGGTGCAGCCCCGCTGAGAAGTGAGTGCAGCAAACAGATGTTGAGAATTTCACAGGCATCTTTGAACCAGAGCACCATCATTAATAAAGCTGAAGGTGATTCTCTTGTTTCTCTTTAATAACATCGGGTAAAGTATGAGCGGCTGGGAGAATCGCTGAATAAACAACCTTACAGGCTTTTAAAGTCACTACAGGTAGCTCTTTTGTAAACAAGTGCTTGCATCAGACAGTACTTATCGTTTGCATTGTGTACTCCTTGCCTGAGCTTTACATTTCTACCAGACGTCCAGGCATTATGGAAAGGAGCATAAACACCCATCTCCATCAGCCTGGAGCTATTTGACTAGGTCTTGCAAAATGGATGATATTGACTGTGAAGTGCTAGTCCAGTTCAAACTCATTTGTTTTTCCCTTTTTTGTAAGCAAATAAGTATAAACACAAATGATCTCTTTATTGTTCGGTGTGACAAAGAGTGCGTCATGTACCGAGTACGCTGACAGAGGGAAATCAGTCCTTTCGTTGTCGACGTGACAGAGAAGCTCACAGGCACGACTGATGGTGCGTGCGTTCTTATCGGACGATGTCATTTATCACGGATCTGTGCGAGGCTTGCAAATGACAGAGGTGCTCAGAGAGTGTGGATGAACCAGGCTCGTGTCGAAAAAGCTCAGACCCTGTTGTCAGAGCTCCGTATCACCCGAACCCGACTCTTTGTATGTACAATCCGCGACACCATGAATAATGCTCAAGCCCTGATGAATCTTGCCACCAATAAATCTTAATGCAAGTTCTTGGATTACAGTGGGCTCTCCATATTATCTTAGGGTACATGTTTTAAACATTTACCTGCAAATAGGATTTTATGAAGGTGTCACATGCAAATCAATAAAAGCCTTTCAGGACTGTTTACCCTCCCATACGTTTCTTAATGCAGTTTATACCATGAGAGCAGGTAACGTATGGAGTTTGATTATCAGTGCTGGACTTGTCAGATCTTTGGAGTGCACATTTTTCATCTCTGTAATGAGTTTGATTTAGAGCTATTTTTGTGTGTTGGGAATCTCTCATTCCCAAACTGGATTTGTATGTAAAATGCGAGTTCTCCGTTTATGTCAATGTTTTCTTTGGAATGTTTTTTTGTCTTTCTAGCTAGCTAGTTACTTTATTTTTTTAAGCATCCAAAAACATGCCAGTAGGAAGATTGGCTACTTTAACTTGCCCCTTGGTGTGCTCAAGTGAATAAGTAAGTAGTTAGCTGATGTTCCTGTACAAAGGGTGTTCTAACAGTACCCAGTTTTATACAAAAACAGTACCCAAATATACACAAAAATATTTTTATTACAATTATTTGTATCACAGTTTTCACAACTAAGAAATCATCTCTTAAAATCTCTAGGATACTACGAAAAGTAGACAAAAAAATCACAATTGTAGTAGAGTGTTTGGCAAGTAAATACAGTATTATCTCAGATAGTGTTATTATACCTTAGATAAATATTAGGACTGCTCCCAAAAATGTGCATGGTAACTTACTTACTTAAAATTTTAAGCAATGTAAACACAGTGGTAAGTGTTAGGGCACATTCACATGAGAAGCTTTTTGCGCTATTGCGAGCCCAATGGAGCAAGTGCATGGCGTGTGTGAATGCGCTGTCATGTCCATAAAATGTTGTGTTGTATATGTATATGTATATATGTGTTCCAGGATCCAGTCCAGAGTCTACCTCCTACCCTCCTGGATCAGATCCACCCCAGGTCTTCATCTCTGCCATTCACCTTTAAAAGGAGCTGAGGAGCCCCGCCTCGCTCTCTCTCTTTTGTTTGGAGCTTGTTGTGTGTGTTTGCCTTTTTGCCCATTGCCTTTTGCTTGTTTAAATTTGCCTGTTGCCTATTGCCTTGTTGCCTGTGTATGACCATTTTACCTGTATTTGTGACTACTGAGAAAGCTTACTGATTTGGATTTAGATTGCTATGTAAATAATTCACTTGTATATAGCTATGTTGTTTGTACACCAGTGGTAGGGAGTGGCTGCCATTTTGTTTGTCATCTATGTTATGTGCTCTGTTTATGTTAGGTAGGGAGTTAGGGAAGTACTTTGTCTTTTATTTTAATTCTTCTTTTGTTTTAGGGAAGCTAGTTTTAGTGGGTACATTAGATAGTGTGTGTTTTGTTTGTTATTTTGGCCTGGGTCACTCCTGAAGGTATACTGGTTTGCTTTGTCTCACAATTGTAAATACACTTGGTTAAAACTTACTCTTTTGTTCTTGGTGGTCTATTTTCCCCTAACTATACCATTTTCCTTATATGTGTTGCAGCCTAACCTAGACTAGGCCGTAACATAAATGGGGGCTCGTCCGGGATACATGAGTAGTTTTCTTGGCAGTTTTCTGTACCTATTGTTAGAGTCTCTCCTAAATCGTTTCTCTGTTTAAACCAGATTGTGTAAGGTATGGAAAAATTTGATTTCACCCAGTTTACCCTTTTCCCTACGTGGGAACAGTTTGATCAGTGTCGAAAGGCTGATTTACTGCTTGTGGCTGACTTTTTCTCTGCTACCATATCTCGTCATGCTCCAAAACATGAGATTAAGCAGGAGTTGAGCACTCAGCTGGTTGAAAGGGGGATATTACCGGAAAAGGAAGAGTCTCTGGGTGTTGCTTCAAGTCCTTCCCTGGGTGCGGCAGCCACTGAGGTTGCAGACGCCCCAGTGGTGCGGACACGCATGGATCCCAGTAGCACTTTTTTCTCCGGGATTGACCCAATGCTGGCAATCCGGCTTAAGGAGTTGGAGCTGGAAATTAAAATCCAAGAGCGGGAGGCTGAGGGGTTGCGCCTAAAAGCAGTAAAGGTGGAGGCAGACAAGGAGGTGGAGTTGAAGCGGTTGAGCTTAGCAGGTAGCAGTCCTATTCCTCGACCACGGAGCAGGCTCTCTCCTGCGGCTCACATCCCAGCCCATATCGAAGTCTCGACACCTGCTGCACCACCGGTGCCCAGGCCCCGCTCCCCATTCCGTTCAACAGCTGTAAGTAGTGCTGCAACTTTTGATGTCAGTCGACAGGTTGTTTTGGTGCCTGCTTTCAGGGAAACTGAGGTGGATAATTATTTTTCAATTTTTGAAAGGATTGCTACTGCACTTAATTGGCCAAAAGACTTGTGGGCATTGTTATTACAGTGCAAATTAGTGGGAAAAGCTCAAGAGGTTTGTTCGTCACTTTCGTTGGAGCAAAGTTGGGATTACGATATAGTAAAAGGCACTATTCTTAGAGCATATGAATTGGTCCCTGAGGCTTATCGACAAAATTTTCGAAATTTATTAAGAAACCCCAGTCAAACGTTTGTAGAATTTGCTAGAGAAAAGACCACATTGTTTGAGAAATGGTGTGCAGCTAGTAACGTTACAACCTATGCTGAACTTAAAGAACTGGTGCTGTTAGAGGACTTTAAGAACAACTTGCCTGAGAAAATCGTTGTTTACCTAAATGAACAGAAAGTAACCAAAATGTCTGCTGCTGCTACCTTAGCTGAGGAATTTGTTTTGACTCATAAAACTGTGTTTTCAGCTCCCCAACGTAGTCACACCATAACGGTAAAATCTAGTAAGGCTGTTAGTTCTTCCCGATCCGATGCCCCTACTTCACCTGTGGAAACACGGGATTGCTTTTACTGCCATGAGAAAGGTCACATTATCAGCGGGTGCCCCACTTTGCAGCGTAAACGTGCTCGTTCAAACAGTTTTGTTAAAAAGGTCCATGCTTTGTCTACCTTGCCTTCTGAAGTTGGAGGTCGAGCAGAGATGGTTCCTTGCTCCACTATAGAACCTGTGTTTAAACCGTTTGTCATTAGTGGGGTTGTGTCACTATCAGAGGTTAGTGATGTTAAGAAGCCTATACAGATACTCCGGGATACAGGGGCTGCGCAGTCACTTATATTAGGTAGTGCACTGCCATTCTCTGATGAGTCCTATTGTGGTTCTGACGTTTTGGTACAAGGTATTGAACTTGGTGTGGTCAGAATTCCGTTGCATTCAGTGTTTTTGAAAACTGAAACTTTTGTGGGGTTTGTAAAAGTTGCTGTTCGGTCGGAATTACCAGTGGGTGGTATTTCCTTGATATTAGGTAATGACATAGCCGGAGGAAAAATTTTTGCTCTACCAGAGGTAGTAAATAAACCTGTGGAACATGCTGATCTTTCAAGGGAAGAAGCCTCAGCTCTGTTTCCTGTTTGTGTGTTAACTCGTGCCCAAGCACGAAAGTTTTCTGATATAATTGATTTGTCTGACTCATTTTTGGGTGAAAATAACTTAGACAAAGTGTCTAGTGTGATTCCTCCCACTAAAGTTAAGTATAAGTCTAATACCTCTGTCTCTTCTCCATTATCTGAGGAGGTCGCAGATACGGTAACTCGTACTGCACTAATCTCTGCCCAAAATGCTGATCAAACACTGGCTTCCTGTTTTCGTTTAACATTAGAAAAGACGAAGGACTCAGAAGGTCGTTCACAATACTTTATTAAGGATGGAGTATTGATGAGGTCCTGGTCTCCTGTAAGTTCAAGCAGTGAATGTGAGACTGTTAAACAGATTGTGGTTCCTCTTCCATACAGGTCCTTAGTTTTGTCTTTAGCTCATGATCACCATCTCTCTGGTCACCTAGGAATAAGGAAAACTGTTAATCGCATCATTCAGCATTTCTTTTGGCCTTCTCTTAAAACAGATGTGACTCGTTATTGTCGGTCCTGTCACACCTGCCAAATGGTTGGAAAACCGAATCAGTCTATTCCGCCGGCTCCACTTTATCCCATACCTGCTGTTGGAGAGCCATTTGAAAGATTACTAATTGATTGTGTAGGTCCTTTGCCAAAGACTCGCTCAGGAAACTGTTACCTTTTAACACTAATGTGTGCTGCTACCCGATTTCCAGAGGCTATTCCATTGCGCTCCATAAAGTCAAAGTCAGTGGTTAAGGCCTTAATTAAATTTTGTACAACCTTCGGTCTACCAAAATGCATTCAGTCGGATCAAGGTACCAATTTTATGTGTAAACTATTTGCACAAGTAACACGTGAACTACAAATTAAACATTCGGTCTCTAGTGCGTATCATCCTGAATCTCAGGGCGCACTTGAGCGCTTTCATCAAACCTTGAAAAATATGCTAAGAGCATATTGCTTTGAAACACAAAAGGATTGGGATGAGGGAGTACCCCTCCTTTTGTTTGCAATTAGGGACACAGTACAAGAATCCCTTGGGTTTAGCCCAAATGCTCTTGTTTTTGGACGGTCTGTCCGTGGCCCACTTAGAGTGCTTTATGAGCAGTGGCTATCCTCATCATCAACAGAAAGTGATAACCTTCAAATGTTTGTTACTAATCTCCGTGAACGTCTTTGCTTGGCCCGAAAAATTGCTAGTGAAAATCTGTGTTCTTCTCAAAAGAAAATGAAGGCTCACTTCGATATCAAGGCAGTCAGTCGCACATTTAACATTGGGGATCGGGTCCTGGCACTTTTACCTGTTGCTGGTTCCGCTTTGCAAACCAGATTCTCCGGTCCCTATAAAATAATTGAAAAGCAAACTGACAGTAACTATATATTAGCAACTCCAGATCGCCGTAGTAAGACTCGCATATGTCATGTGAATTTGTTGAAACCCTACCTTGATCGCAGTTCCATTGATACGGGCGATCTTTCTGGGTCTTTGCCCTCACCTTCTTCGCCTAAGGTGTTAGCTGTCGCCTCAATATTGGAATATGCTCCTGAAAGTGATGACATTCATCTAGGTCGCAATATTGTTCCTTGCTCTCATCTCCCTAACTCTGATGCTTTGTTGCGACTCTCTGAAAAACTGTCACACTTGCCTTTCGATGCTCAGTCTGAGATCAGATCTCTAATTAGTAAATTCCCGACACTGTTCTCCGATGTTCCATCCCGCACCTCGGTCTTGGAACATGACATTAATGTTGATGGACACTCGCCTATTAAACAACATCCCTACCGTGTTAACCCCTACAAACGTGCTCTCCTTAATGCTGAAACAGATTATTTAGTGGAAAACAATCTTGCGATCCCTAGTAATAGCCCATGGTGTTCCCCGTGCATACTGGTCCCGAAACAAGATAATACTTATCGATTTTGTACCGACTATAGGAAAGTAAACTCTGTGACGATTCCTGATTCATTTCCTCTTCCTCGACTAGAAGATTGTATTGACCGTATTGGTTCATCTGAAGTCATTAGTAAACTTGACCTTTTAAAAGGCTACTGGCAAGTTCCCCTTACGTCTCATGCTTCTGAGATCTCTGCTTTTGCTACACCAGATAAATTTCTTCAGTATACCGTAATGGCATTTGGTTTAAGAAACGCTCCAGCCACTTTTCAGCGACTAATGAATATAGTGTTAGGTGATGTACCAAACTGTGAAGCTTATCTGGATGATGTGGTTGTTTACTCAGATTCTTGGATGCACCATCTGAAATTACTAGAAACAATCTTTACCAAACTTAGAGATGCTAACCTGGTGCTGAACCTCGAAAAGTGTGAGTTTGGAAAAGGTGTGATAACCTACCTTGGAAAAACTGTTGGAAATGGTACTGTACGACCTCTTGATGCAAAGATCCAAGCTATTAGCTCCTTCCCAGCACCTAAAACAAAACGTGAGCTTAGACGCTTCTTGGGGATGACCGGTTATTATCGCTGTTTTTGTAGAAACTTTTCTGATGTGGTGTTGCCTCTTACTAACCTTTTAGGTAAGAATGTCCCATTTGTCTGGTCCTCTGCTTGCAAATCTGCTTTTGATTCCTTGAAGGCTTTATTGAGTAGTTCTCCTGTTCTTGCCACACCTGATTTTGATAAGCCGTTTAAAATGGAAGTGGACGCGAGCAAAACGGGTGCCGGCGCTGTCCTATTACAAGAGGACAATCACCAAATTGATCATCCTATTTGTTATTTCTCCCGAAAATTCATCAAACACCAACTTGCTTATAGTACCATCGAGAAAGAGGCTTTAGCTCTTCTTCTCGCCTTGCAACATTTCGAGGTTTATTTAGGTAGTAGTTTGGTTCCCATCACAGTTTACACATATCACAATCCCCTGGTTTTTCTTCAACGCATGTCAAACACAAACCAACGCCTTATGCGCTGGTCGCTAATTATTCAAGGTTTTAATTTGGTTATCCTTCACAGAAAGGGCTCTGAAAATATTGTAGCTGATGCCTTGTCACGTTGTTATGACCCCTTGAATGAACTTTTGTAAAGTTCAACTTTATGGGGGGAGGTGTCATGTCCATAAAATGTTGTGTTGTATATGTATATGTATATATGTGTTCCAGGATCCAGTCCAGAGTCTACCTCCTACCCTCCTGGATCAGATCCACCCCAGGTCTTCATCTCTGCCATTCACCTTTAAAAGGAGCTGAGGAGCCCCGCCTCGCTCTCTCTCTTTTGTTTGGAGCTTGTTGTGTGTGTTTGCCTTTTTGCCCATTGCCTTTTGCTTGTTTAAATTTGCCTGTTGCCTATTGCCTTGTTGCCTGTGTATGACCATTTTACCTGTATTTGTGACTACTGAGAAAGCTTACTGATTTGGATTTAGATTGCTATGTAAATAATTCACTTGTATATAGCTATGTTGTTTGTACACCAGTGGTAGGGAGTGGCTGCCATTTTGTTTGTCATCTATGTTATGTGCTCTGTTTATGTTAGGTAGGGAGTTAGGGAAGTACTTTGTCTTTTATTTTAATTCTTCTTTTGTTTTAGGGAAGCTAGTTTTAGTGGGTACATTAGATAGTGTGTGTTTTGTTTGTTATTTTGGCCTGGGTCACTCCTGAAGGTATACTGGTTTGCTTTGTCTCACAATTGTAAATACACTTGGTTAAAACTTACTCTTTTGTTCTTGGTGGTCTATTTTCCCCTAACTATACCATTTTCCTTATATGTGTTGCAGCCTAACCTAGACTAGGCCGTAACAGCGCCCTTACTAAACTCACTAAGAAATACGGTATTCCAAGATCTCCACGATTAAGAAACTTAATGAAACAATATGGAAGTAAAAGTTTTGCCGCATCTCATGTGAATGCGCCCTAACTGAACTCGCTAAGGAATACGGTATTTTAGGATCTCCACGATTAAAAAGTTAAAACAATATAGACGTGCAACATTGCGCTAGTGCTGCTGTGGTACCATCAAAGCTTTGCACAGTGTACAAATCACATTTATGTTTTGTGACAGTTTTAAGTATTCACAAACTTTTGGTGATTTGGGTCTTGGAAAACTTTTAGCTTTTCTTTGAAAAGTGACTGGACCAAATACGACTTAGGTCATGCACGCAGCAAGTAGTGCTGAGGGAAATCATATGAATGGTTATATGAATGGAAACGTTGTAGAAATTAAAAAGGATCATTTATAAGCATAGTTTTAAAAACGATGCATCGACTTGCGTCGATGTCATCGACTAGGTCGACCAATCGCAGCAGTCCTAGAAAAAATATATATATGGTTGTTGAATATAATTATTATTATAAAGTTATTAAGAGACTATGTTTGTCTATCATGTAAATTTGTTGTAGTATTGTATATTGAATTTGCAGCAAGTTTACTTTTTAACATGTAGAGGCAAATATAGAATGTCATTCTGGGTGCTTTGACCCTGTTAATCATGCTTTTAAACTCTGAAGTCACTGGAGGGTTTCAAGCAGTGCTGCAACTATTCTTTAGTCTTGTTCTGAAGATAAATTAGCAGCTCCTTAATAATGCAGTGAACCCTAATTCTCTTTGATTAGTAGAAAGTTAGATGATAGCGACCCATTGAAATTGGTCATCAGCATAAATAATGACTGAATGAACTGATAAAATGCAAACTTGCCAGCCATCATAAATCAAATGAAATCCACTTGCTGTGGAAGTCATTGAAATTAGAAGTCCATGCTCCTATTAATTATGTTGCCTTCTGAAGGCGACAGAGTGATAAATCAGGCCTGAAAGGTACTCCAGTTAGGGAGCTGAGGAAGCGAGACTGCCTGCAAATGGCTTTGTATACCCTCCTAATTGTTTCTTAAACAACCTACCTCTGGAGGCATATCTGATAGCCCGGCTTTGTAGAGTGGGTGGGGTTACCCAGCATGGTTTAAATGCATTTCTGTAAAAAGAGAGAGATATAGATCTTTTTGATGTGGTATCTTTTATGAAGTTTGTCATGTTTCTCTAAAATCTTAATGTACTTTTCTTCATTAATGCTGCTGCCACAGAAGTGTAAATTACCTTTTCCAAGGGCTTTGACACAGCCCCATACCATAACAGACTCTGGCGTTTGGACTTGTTGCTGATAACAAGTCACAGCATCAATTTTTTTTTCAAGAAAGATCTGGAATACTGATTCATCTGTTTGTTTATGGTCTGTTTTCACTGTGTGGTCCATCCCAGATGCCCCAGAGCCCAAAGAACTCAACGTCGCTTCTGGACATGGTTAACATAAGGCATCTTTTTGCACAGCAAAGTTTTAAGTGGCATTTGTCAATGTAACTCTGTGTTGTAGTGCTTTACAAAGTTTTGTGTAAGTAATTCCTTGCCTTTGTGTTCATATCAGCTATTGACAAATGGCTGAGGTTTGTCCCCTTGCCCTTTACACACTGAAATTCCTCCAGATTCCTTGAATGGTTTAATGATATTATGCACTGTAGAGGGAGAAATATGCAAATCTCTTCCAGTCTTTCTTTGAGGTACGTTGTTTTTAAACATTTCAATAATTTATCACACATTTGTTGACAAACTGGAGATCCTCTGATCATTTTTGCTCATCAAAGACTCAGCCTTTCCTGGATGCTGCTTTTGTACCAAACCATGATTACAATCACCTGTTAACATCAACTATTTGGAATTACATCATTATTTAGTTTTTTCACCTCATTACTAGCCCTAAATTGCCCCCGTCCCAACTGTTTTGAAATGTGTGGCAGGCCTGAAATGCAGAAATTGAGGTATATTAACAAATGAAATGAAGTTGAGCAGACAGAACATGAAATATCTTGGTTTCAACTGTCTGCAATTAAATAAAAGTCAAAGCAAATGTAAGGAACACTGCATTTTTATTTTATTTGCATTTTCCCTACTGTCCCAACTTTTTCCGATTTGGGGTTGTAGGTGTTTCCCACACAGTCATTGCCTACAGGTGTGTGAATTAAATGATTTTAAATAAAGGGGCCAGTGATAGCTCAGTGGTTTAGGTACTGGACTAGTAAACAGAAGGTTGCCGGTTCAAGCCCCGCTACCACCAAGTTGCCACTGTTGGGTCCCTGAGCAAGGCCCTTAACCCTCAATTGCTCATTGTGTAAGTCGCTTTAAATAAAAGCGTCTGCTAAATGCTGAAAATGTAAATGTAAATAAATCATACACTTTTAATTTTGTGGCAACAGTTCAGGTTAAAAATAATTTTAACTACTATTGATTAAGCATTTTCTTTATGGCCCATGTATATGTATGGCCCATTAGTTCTGATTTTAAGTCTTAAAGTCTTGATGCCCTTCATGCCTGCCAGCTTGCTTATGTTTTAGATCTACAACATAACCTTTCAGCTAGATGAGAGGGCTGGAACTCAACCCAAGCTGTAAACAGGGACTGATTTGAGATTGTGTGCTTCCTCACGGGAAGAACTGAGCCGCTCTGATGCAGTAACCGTGCTCTCATCAATCACACACTGGAATTAGGTCGTCCCTCGATGACAGGAGCCATTTTAGAAGGCTTCTTAGAATAATTGCATTTCTGTGCTTTATGTTATTTACCTGTTTTGTAACATATGAGAGGTTCTCTTAAGGTCAAGTGCCCTCTCTGAGATTAGCTGGCTACCCTGCAAATGAACTGAGCTGTCATGAAGAGAACTGTCCTGTTGTGATAATACCACTGGCTGTTATGAGACAGGATACTTTTACGAGATGAGCAGAACTGGTCCCTCATAAACAGTAATATGTGGCTCAGTTGTTTTTTCCCATGTTTTTGTTATCATTAAAAAAAAATCTAAATCATAAATGTATTTTATTAATTTTAGTGCACTTTGTCATTTTGTAAGTCCGATGCAATAGAATTTTTAAAATAAATGTATTTCCCAGGGACTGTTTTAAATACTGTTTATTAATACATTCTACTGTAATAGGTTTGTGTTTACAATACTTAAAACTCCAGTTTTTAATCTTTTATTTTCCACGTCATGTGAAAGACATTGTAGAAAGCTTTGACTTTGGGTGGTAGCAACACAGTGATGAATTATAGGAAAGCATGTAGGATGGCTGGCTATGTCTTTTTTTCCCCACTCACCCTCGTACTCCAAATAAAAAAGCTGTTGCAACATGCAATAATATGGCTGCATACATTAAACATGAGGGTAATCCTGTCTCAGCAACATTGATTTCTTTGATTTCATGACATTTCAGTTATGGTTGTTATGTTTATATTTATAGAGGAATTGCTTGATTCTTTCATTATTTTCTCTTAGGATATTTATACTTATAGCCACTTGCACCCTCTGAGATTTTATTACTTCTGTTATTAAAGAAAAAAATCAATAAAGGCCAGCACATATTGATATATATACATATACATACCAATCAGCCATAACATTAAAACCACGTCCTTGTTTCTACACTCACTGTCCATTTTATTAGCTCCACTTACCATATAGAAGCACTTTGTAGTTCTACAATTACTGACTGTAGTCCATCTGTTACTCTGAATGCTTTGTTTGCCCCCTTTCATGAGGTTCTTCAATGGTCAGGACTCTCCCAGGACCACTACAGAGGTATTATTTGGGTGGTGGATCATTCTCAGCACTGCAGTAACACTGACATGGTGGTGGTGTGTTAGTGTGTGTTGTGCTGGTATGAGTGGATAAGACACAGCAGCACTGCTGGAGTTTTTAAATACCGTGTCCACTCACTGTCCACTCTATTAGACACTCCTACCTGGTTGGTTCACCTTGTAGATGTAAAGTCATAGACGATCGCTCATCTATTGCTGCTGTTTGAGTTGGTCATCTTCTAGACCTTCATCAGTGGTCACAGGACACTGCCCACAGGGCGCTGTTGGCTGGATATTTTTGGTTGGTGGACTATTGTCAGTCCAGCAGTGACAGTGAGGTGTTTAGAAACTCCATAAGCGCTGCTGTGTCTGATCCACTCATACCAGCACAACACACACTAACACACCACCACCATGTCAGTGTCACTGCAGTGCTGAGAATGATCCACCACCCAAATAATACCTGCTCTGTGGGGGTCCTGAAAGGGGGATAACAAAGCATGCAGAGAAACAGATGGACTACAGTCAGTAATTGTAGAAGGAGGTGGTTAAAGTACAGATCGTTTTAAACCACTATAAACAATCATTGTTTAATAATAAAATGATAAGGAATTTTCTTATCTAGGTATATTCTTTTAATAAATAATCATTGTATTTATTGTATTGAGATGTATTTATTGATAGTCTTAAATGAAAAGACATTTAATTTGCGTTATTTAATAGCTTTAATAACCAGTGGTGTAGTTACCCTGGTGACAAATTGTGCAGTTTAGCCAGCCAGTTTAGCTTAATAGCTAGTAAACTGCAAAACAGTATTGGTCAGGGGCAGTTCTGAGGGGAATTTCAGTTTTGTAGACATAATTTACAACATCCTTTTCTAAGCTGTTTATTTGAAAATGACCATGCATCAAATTTCACAAACGGAAAACGGAACCTGGTGTAGGTTATGTTGTCTTATATTTAATAGGCTGGCAGGCATGTTTGCTTCTAATAAGCTAATTTGCACCTGTCAGTTCAGTACATTGTCAGGGACTTATTTATTAGTATTGAGATCATTAAAATGCTTCATGCTGTTTGTTTTATTTTGGTAAGAAGATAATGTGTTGTCCTCTAATAACTTTATGATTAAAAGAACGCAGGTTGAGTTTGCATTAGGATGAGCAGTTGTGATGAGCAGGATGATTGTATGGTGCTGCAGCTTTTTTTTTACAATTACTGTTCCATATGGATGTGTATCACTAGGATCACCTTTTAGGGGTTTCATTTCATCAGTGTAATTAAGTAATAAAACAAGGAAATTAAATTACCTCAACTTTTTGATGCATTACATAATGACCAGAGATCACCGCTGTGCATAACGTATCAGTAATTAATGGGCAAGATAGTCGTTATAGGCTGCTGGTTATTAAATTCTAACCTCTTGTCATAAAAAGAACTTATTATTAACACTTTGATATATGTTCTTGTACTTCTAAGCATGGCCTAGCATGAAATTTAGTGTTTCCAGGATATTTAACATCGGAATGCTGTTAAAATTAATTCTACATGCATTTTCTTGAAAAGAAAGCTGACGTCTCTTGTCGATAAATCGCTTGTCAGCGGTGAGCGGCGACAGTAAATCTGGGGCTGCTGGTACACAGGGCTGCTGAGCGCTGATGCTGTTGTCACAGGGGACGGATGGGTGAAGATGGATTTGGCGAGAAGGCCAGGCGAGGGGCTGATTTTTAAATCCGGACACTGATTACTTTAGATGAGGGGCAGCCTGTGTGCCCTTGTGATGACATTCAGGAGCTGGTATTTGTTCGGCTTTAAATAATAGCCTAGACTGTGGCAGAGAGTGATGACTGGGACTGGACTGACATTGCAGGGGCCAAGGTGACCCACTGCAGGCCTCTTGCTCTTCTTCTTATCGCCCTGTCGATATACTTCCTGCAGTGGGATGGGTCTAATGCTACAGCAGCGCTTTGGAGTCATCGGCTGCCATTTAACTACAAGATCCTCTTGGAGAAATATTCATATTCATAGTTAAAGTTCTGGAAAAACTGTTCTATTGTTGGTAAGGCAGCATGACTCGATGGATTGAGTTCTCCAGCTCGAGCAAAGTGGAGGATATGGTGTTGATTAAGCCAGCCCACTGGGAGCTGCCGATAGAGTATGATTCCTGTAATTATCGCCGTTTGCTCACGGTGATTTACTCATATGGGAGCTTGATGCATTTTCCCAGAGAAATTACAGACCCTACATGAAGTACCCAATTTTCTACAGTGACCCTTTTAATTGGGCCATTTCACTGAAGTTCTGATTTATAGTAGGAGTCAAAGGAGCCAATGATACAGGCCATGTTATTCAGACAGTGCTCCCGCTCTGTCGAACAGGGCCACAATCCCTGGCCCTACTACTTAGAGTGCCATTCATTTGCATTGACTCACTCTGTCAGTGCACTCTCTCATGCGGAGTGACATAGCCAGTCAGAGTGCATTTAGCTCCCCCTCCACAGCTCTCTCTCTCTACCATGATGGACACAGTGAGCAAATGCTCTCACAATCTCAGTGCAGAATGTGACTGTCACCGAATGTCACAATGGATCATGCAGGCAGTGTGGACGGCCTGTAGGTTTCACATTTAAAGTGTCAAAGTGTAAATGGAGGGTGTGAAAAAAACAATACGTCCTATTTAAACAAGTAAAACCTTTATGTCTCAGCAAAAACAAACTTTACAAAGCCTGAAGCTTTCAGGCTGTTTCAGAAAAAAATAAAAAAGTTAGTAGCTGCAAGATGGCTTAAAGTACAACCTGCAGACTTAATAATCTATACTTGCTTTTTAGGAAAATTCTACATACAATTTCACTTCTGAAAATGTGAGTCATTATGCATTTTATAGAATATAAGGTTAGACAAGTGACAGTCAAAACCAGATGTAAATCAAGACTGGTGGTATATAAGTAATATTTAAATTAATAATAATAATTATAATATTTTACTTAGTCATATCTCTAAGAATAATTTTATTGTATATGTTTTACTTGTAAAAAAAGTTTTTTTTTTCTATTTATTTATGCACTTTCTCCCATTTTCTCCCAATTTATCGTAGTCAATTTGTCTTCCCTTGCTGGGGGATCCCTGATTGCAGTCGAGGCGGGTATATTGCTGCTCACGCCTCCTCCGACTCGCACACAGCCCTTAGCGGAACCCTTTTCCACCCATGCACTCTGCACAGGCGTCTCTCTGTCTGCTAATCAGGGTCCTTACACAACGTTTGAAGACCCCACCCACATAGTCCAGTCATCCCACCCTAGCAGAAATGTGTCTGCTGCAGGCACTGTCAGTTATGCCCGCTAGATGGTGCTCAGCCGACCGGTGGCAACGTCGAGTCTCAAACCGCGGAGTTCAGAATCTCGGCGCTGGTGTTGCTAGTGGAATATCCCACTTGGGCACCTTTATTACATTCTAACAAGTTGGTGCATTAAATAACATTTTAGCTATATCACTGCTCTCCACACTGTTAAGTCCAAGAGTGCTCTGAACTAATGTGTGATGAGGTACAGCATTAGTGCACAGAACTAATGCCAGATGAACTGTAAACACAAGATGGTACAAATTCAAGTTGTGCTTTGTCACTGTTGTCTATCTAACCGCAAATACCTTATTGATTAAGTTGTACTTATAAACATAACAGTATTTTATTTTGCTTATGCCTATAATGCGTTTCGTCATATTAGTTATTTCAAACCATGTTGTGGGTTTCAAACTTAAATGCATAGCCTCATAAAGCTAAATAATAACATTACCAATGACACATTACTAGTTTAAAACATGCACTGTAAAAGTTCAGCACTTTTGTTTTAGCGAGGGACTTTTCTGACCTGCCATAACCCCCTATTCTTTATAGGCCTATTAGAAAGAGAAGCTCATATCAAGCCTAGCCCCGGGGGTACAAGCAAGGCCCTAAATGGCAAAGACTTCAAAGAATATCAATGTTGCGAACAATTTATACATTTTTTCTGTGTAATAAAATGTACCCTGTTCCATTTATTTCCTAATGAACCTATTCTGGCAGTGTGAGAGGAAAGTACTCTCTGTAGTATCTGCACTTTGTGTTTATCAAATAAAAGTTAAAGCATTGATTTTTCTAATTCATCCTGTCTCTGGCTGAGATATTGTCTCTGTCTCTCTTTCTTAATCTGAGTGCTTTAAGTCAGAAGCTGACATGCTGTGAGAGACTACAGATCGCTCTCACCCCTACTGACAAGGAAAAGCAATTATTTTACTGTTTGATGAGGACGTAAAGGACCATGTTTCTTTATCAAGCAAATAATAACAGAAGTGTCATGTTGTATCTGATATTGAATTATAAACTAATGTCCCATAGTACGATATGTATATGACTTGTGTTTGAGTGTTTCACTTTGACGGTGAGATGCAATCCAGATTGCCGATCTCCCGTGCGTTCTCTCTAATAAAGCTGCCAATCTCGTTCCAAGCTTCCCTGCTAACATACGGCAAATATTCTCATATAGTGTGCTTTTATATTAACAAGTATTACAGTTGCCATGGGAAATATCAAGACAAATATTGATGTATTTAATAAAAACCTGTGGATACAATTTAGAAGATACAGAGTTCACCTTTTCATCAAAGATCATGTCAACACATTTTCATGCGTCGAATCCTGTCGCCTAGCGCGTGATTTCATTGCTTGCCAGTTTATATTACTCTCAAACTATCTATTAGATCTTTTATTTAAAAAAATGCATGACAGGCGAGGGGACACATTAATCACTGCGGTGTATCTAAATGATATGCACAAATGATTGACACTGCATTTTCTTTCCTTTTTTTCCTTTTATGTTTATACTTCCTGCTGCTGCACACACTGTTGATGAATCTCCATAAATAGGTAAGTGCTGAAAGTTACGTTATGAGCTGATGGAAATGTGTAATCAAATTAATTTATGTGAATGACAGAATAATTATTTGTTTCTTGTCTGTCATGTCGTATTTAGTGCAGTTCTTCATCAAAATCAATGTTTATTTATTTATTTATTTATTCTTGTATGCATTTCCATTTAATTATAAGCATTTCACGCTAATTACCATAAGCGTTTTTTATAGTTATTAGAGCAATTACAGTAGATTGTGGCAGCACAGTAGGACAGCCAATAATGATGGTGCTGCACAGATCCAGCAACACATGTTAGATCCCCAGTTCAACTTATTGACTGCTTGGTGTTTGACATATTTTCTTACTGTCTTTAAGTTTCTTTCTGGTATGTATCTCTGGTTTCTTTACACATCATAGAAACATGTCAGTAGGTGGCTTGAATTACTTAAATTTACCCCAGATGTGCATGTAAATGAATGTATAGGGCAGCACTGTGGCTTAGTGTGTAGCACTGTCGTACAGCAAGAAGGTCCTGGGTTTGATTCCCAGGTGGACCGGTCTGGGTCCCTTCTGTGTGGAGTTTGCCTGTTCTCCCCGTGTCTGTGTGGGTTTCCTCTGGGAGCTCCGGTTGCCTCCCCCAGTCCAAATACATGCAAGTAAGGTGAATTGGAAATACAAAATTGTCCATGACTGTGTTTGACATTAAATTTGTGAACTGATTAATCTTGTGTAATGAGTAACTATCATTTCTGTCATGAATGTAACCACAGTGTGGCACCATATGTCTCTCTAAAATCCTAATATTTACCTTGTGTCAATGGTATCTTCACACACATGCAAGTCACCCATGTCGTGAGCAGTGATACACCCTCATACCATGGTAGGTTGGCTTTTGCATGTTTTGCTGATGCTGATATTCATGTTTGGCACCACAGCTCATGTTTACAATGTCGTTTGGTCCATCCGAGGCGAGCTCGGCCCAGAGAACCCAACAGCACTTCTGCATACTAGTGAGCCCATGTGGCTATATTTCTCACAGTAGCATGATGGTCAGATTTCTCGAAGTTCCTTGAATCTTTTCACAATATTATATACAGTACATGATTACAGACCTGAATCATTTGCAATTCTGTGTTAAAATGTTTTTACTGATTAAGAATTCGGGTGAGTGTTTGGTACAAAGTATAAAATTTGCTTGCATAGACTGATCCTTTGGTGGATCCTTTTTTATACCCAACCATGATACCCTCACCTGTTACCAATTTACCTGCCTATTAAGGAGTGTTCTGAAAGTGTAACACAATTATTTTATAAACTATATACTTTCATTTTTCCTTTGTCTCAACTGTTTTGGTTGTGTTCCAGGCATCAAATTCAAATTTTGTGTACATATGCTAAATACAATTAGTTTTACAAACACATTTTTATTTCATTTTACAAAATGTCCCAATTTTTGTAAAAGCTTATACATTTACATTTACAGCATTTAGCTGACGCTTTTATCCAAAGTGACTTACATTAGTTACAGTATACAGTCTGAGCAATTGAGGGTTAAGGGCTTAACAGCAGCAACCTGGCAGTGGTGGGGCTTGAACCAGCGACCTTCTGATTACCAGTCCAGTATCTTAACCACTAGGCTACGGCTTGCCTTTATTTGTCATATATACATATACTTGAGTACAGTACAAGGAAATTCTTTTTTTGCAGCACGAGGTCAGGCATTGTACAGCGCTCCTAGAGCAGACAGGCTTGAGGGCCTTGCTCAAGGGCCCAACAGTGGATGCATAGCAAAACCATTGATAGCCCAAAGCTCTACTCACTAGGCTACCACTGTCCCTATTGACAGAACTGACAAGCTGTCAGTACTCACAAACATTGACTTTTGGAATTAGACATTTTAATAAATTGGACAATTTAATAATAACAAATGCCATTTTAAAGTGCATTTTTGTACAGATTGTACCTTTCTATAGTGGAGTTGCTCTTCAGTGCCTGTCTTTATACTATATGCACATGAACTTAGTGAATTTACAGCTTTAATTTTCTCTGAAACATGGCTTGCCTGCAGGTGCTGTGGCATGGTGGTAAGCAGGGGTCACTCTGATTAATGGCTGTGCTTTCACAGGGGATGACAAACCCCCCTGAAATGTTGTCATCGGGAGTCCGGCTCCTCATTGTTTCTCCCCAGCAGCTGTGACAGGCTGGCAAATCAGGACTTTTTCAGGTTTAAATCTGCCAAACTCACAGACAAAACACAGTCATCATTAGCTGAACTAATACCTGCACCTTGTTCCCTGGGCCCTTCACGACAGAGAGAGAGGGAGCCGTCACAGTTCTCAGTGCTGATCATAACGGCAAACGCTAGGCACAAACCATGTAGAAGTACTTTCATTATGCTTAATTAACACCTACTTGATTGTGGCTAATTACTGTTGTTTGATAATAGAGGAACAGTTATCAGTCTCTAGACATGGGGGTGCCATCTGGATCATTGATAACCATATGTTGATGTTTTACTGCTGCTTGAACTGTCAGAGGCCCACAGACAGGCAGGTGTCTCCACGGCATGAGCCTAATCATCAGAAATCACTAAAAACTGCTAGTGTATGTGCTGGCATTTATTGTGAATTTTGAAAAAGAAAATTAAGCACAAACACAATATCTGGAAAAGCTGTTTGTAAAATGCAATAAAATTTATCATCTGTGATTTGTTCTTTATTATTTAACTGACAAAAGCAAAACAAATCCATATTTTTACTGATCAACTTCATTTTATTTTGTACATACACTGATCAGTCATAACATTAAAACCACCTTCTTGTTTCTACACTCACTGTCCATTTTATCAGCTCCACTTACCATATAGGAGCACTTTGTAGTTCTACAATTACTGACTGTAGTCCATCTGTTTCTCTGCATGCTTTGTTAGCCCTCCCTCATGCTGTTCTTCAATGGTCAGGACTCTCCCAGGACCACTACAGAGCAGGTATTATTTGGGTGGTGGATCATTCTCAGCACTGCAGTGACAATGACATGTTGGTGGTGTGTTAGTGTGTGTTGTGCTGGTATGAGTGGATAAGACACCGCAATACTGTCACTGCTGGACTGAGAATAGTCCAGCAACCAAAAATATCCAGCCAACAGTGCCCCGTGGGCAGCGTCTTGTGACCACTGATGAAGGTCTAGAAGATGACCAACTCAGCAGCAATAGATGAGCGATCGTCTCTGACTTTACATCTACACAAGGTGATCCAACCCGGTAGGAGTGTCTAATAGAGTGGACAGTGAGTGGACATGGTATTTAAAAACTCCCACAGTCCAAAGACATGACAAACTGACAAATTGGAGATACAAAATTGTCCATGACCGTGTTTGACATTGAACTTGTGAACTGATGAATCTTGTGTGATGAGTAATTACCTGTCCTGTCATGAATGTAACCAAAGGTGTGTAAAACATGACGTTAAAATCCTAATAAATAAATAGATAAATAAATTATGAATTCTGTATATTGACTTTGATATCATCTTTAGATAACAATAAATAACCCAGCAGTAAAATAATAACTTTGCTTTATGAGAAATTTTAGCTGTGTAAAAGTTTGTTTGTTCCTAAAAACTATAGAAGCATCCATGCACCCTGAGAATCGGCTCAAACAAAAGGCTCCCTGCTGTAAACAACAGAAATTATCATAATGCTTGTCTGTCCTTGTTAATTAGCTACACACACCATGTGAAATTAGCTATAAAGGCAAAACACCAAGATAAATAATTCCCTATTTAAGCGAATAAAGAATCAGTGTATAAAACATTTGTCATGTTTAATTGTTAGATCAATTAAAATTCCTGCTAATGGTGATTTATAAAGCTTTCTGTGTAATCTGCTATTCATTAACTCAGCCAGATTCATGGTAAGATCAGCTTGTTAATTGTGTTTTCTTTCTCTTGAAGGAAGGTTTGAGAGTGCACTTGGCACCAAGTTGACTAATTTGGCTAATACTGATATATAGTATTGCTGTATAACTCGGTGCTCCCCCTCCACCTCTGTAGAAACTTCTTTATAAAGAAGTAAACAGTGTGTAAAAAACTAAAGCTACATTATACTGGGGATTTCTGCAAAGTATACAGCTTTATTATTATTATTATTATTATTATCATTATTATTGGTAGTAGTAGTAGTAGTGGGCACATTGTGAGATTCTGTATGCGTGTTGTCAGTGTTTGCTACTTTATTTTGAATGTGTTCTAGAAAAGCCAACTTGAATACAATTTGATTACCAGATTTTGGATGTAGAGATTTGAAAGCAAAATAGTCCACGCTGTGTCATTCTGTGGGCGTGTGTTGCAAGCAAACATTGATGAACTCTTAAGAGGTACCAGATTTCTACATTATTACCATGAAAAGTGGTCTTATCTTTAAAATAACACACATAATGACATAACACACACAAACATATGAAGAAAAAAAAAATTTGTTTATAGCATTGCTTGATTGTTCACATCGTACAATGGAAAAAATATTAACCTTTTTTAGAAGTCATGTTCTACCTAATGAGATTAAATTAAAGGTGTGTGTTGTAGTGATACCATGCCGAATAGAAGTCACACAAAGTTTGAGTTTTTTCTTCATAAGAAAGACTGTTTATATTGATCATGGCCTTATCCATTTTAAAACAAAAAAATAGAATAATAAATTTGATAGCTTTGGAATTATATATATACTGTATATATAATTTCCTATAACCTGACAAATTTTAATGGAATATTAGAAATTTTAAATCCAGCAAAGATTACTTTGAAACTGTTCAAGTTAAACCCTTGTGTGGTGTTCATAGTTTTGTTACTCAGCCAATGTTTGCGGGTCTGGTGGACCCACCGCATTATTGTTTTTAAATCAATACAGCCATAACTTATTTAACATACAAAATATCAGATGTTTACAAGCAATAAAGACAGCATATTTGGTTAACATTTACTATTTACCTATGTTGGATCATATTTATAAATAACAGTGCCATCCGTTTGGTTGTGATAAAATATAAAAAAAGAAAAAATCAATATCAAAATATGGCTGGAAAAACGTGTTTACTTTGAACAAATCGAAATTAAACAACCTTATTGTCAGTGTAAGAAACACCAGCCTGAACAGATACAGTATCTGTATCAGTCTACACATCAGTCTACACGTCAGTGTCATTGAACACCGTCTATTCATGCTAGCTTATAACAACACATGAGGGTCAGCGTTACTGTGTGTGTGTGTTACATACATTCATTTGATGCATGTATGCTGTGTCTGTCTGTCTCTCTGTCTGTGTCTCTGTCTGTATGAGTACGTCTCTCTGTATGTCTGTCTCTCTCTCTGACTGCCTGTCTTCCTGTCTCTCTCTGACTGCCTGTCTTCCTGTCTCTCTCTGCCTGTCTCTCTCTGCCTGTCTGTGCCTGTCTGTCTGTTTTTATCTATTTGTCTGTCTTTCTGTTTGTCTGTTTCTCTCTGTCTGTCCATTTGTTTTTCTCTGTCTGTCTGTCTTTCTGTCTGTCTGTTTTTCTCTCTGTGTCTCTGTCTGTTTTTCTCTGTCTGCCTCTCTCTCTCTGCCTGTCACTTTGTCTGTCTTTCTCTCTCACACACAGAGACACACACACTCACAGCAGGACATGTTGTAGTAGGACAGAGTAAAGGGACACACTTTTATACTCGAGGGTCCAGTGGACCCAAACACCACATGTGTAGTATAAATGTGTAGGGGGGTGTACAGTGTGAACTCATTAAATAACGTGTTATTTTATATGTTCTTCACACAAAATGAGCCAAAGACAAGGAGTCTGAGGTTAAAATAATAATAAATAGCATACATTTTCTTTGGTAAACATGAAAACAGGTCCCACAGACCCAAACACCACACAAGGGTTAAATGAATACAAGAAAATAAACCTAAAAAATAAAATCTCCAACGGGATAAAAAGCCAAAAATCAAACCAAAAATATTCATGTGTACACAAAGTAAAAAAAAAATTAAAAAAAAAACACAAAATAGTGCGAGTAAAAGAACTCCACAAAAGTGTTCCATGATGATTTTGGGACAGTGTTCTTATAACAGATGGGACATCTAGTGTCACATGTAAAGTGTAGTGGAGGAGCGTTGTGTTTTGAGGCTGTTATGATGTATCACAACCTGAGAAGTGTGCTATTACTGATAGAACAATAATTCATTAAAAAATAATAACAATAATTACAGAATTATTGAAAATGGCTTTTGTAAGAAATAATGTTCAAAATAACAAAGTTCAAAGTTCATATGCATTGTAACTGGACTTTGAATGATTAATAGGTTATGTTTAAGAAATTCTCTCCTGCATTTACTGAATGTTTTTTCTAAGCTATTAATTCATGTTAAAAATGTATCAGATTAAGATGACTGGTTTACATAGATAACAAACCACTCTGAAGTGAATGAAGAATAGAACTGTTACTCTTAAGCTTCTAGATCTCTAAGAGACAATAAAGCATATACTGGGATACCAGTAAACAAAAGAACAGTTTCCGTTACCCTGTCTCAGAGCACTCCAGAGCATTTAAGTCTCCAGGATGAATTAGAGCACATATATTGGGTGCATTTAGTCTGCTTTAAGTGACAGCATGAATGCATATTGCTCAGATGGTCACGCTGCTTGTTGTCCAAATTACACACTGTGTGTCATTTGGGCGGTCTAATGTAAACACTTCATTACGCACATGCAGTGCATGAGGGCTGAGCGCACCAGACAGATTGGAGGACACTGGGCTGGCTGATGTGGACAGCTTTCTCTTAATAGGGCCTCGACTTAAGCCAAGTGGAAATGCACCAAATGAGTCAATAGAATTCTTTTCAAACATGAAATTGTTGTATTAATTTCCTTAGATTATCATCACATTTGTGTCACCAGTCAAAGATGTTTTTTGGGGGCTTACAAAGATGCAGTGGTGCAGTGACATATTCATGTGTGCGTCTTCTAATGCCTCTAAATTACTCTGTCCATGAGCGTCACAATTGAACAGTTCATTTAAATGCGTTTTTGGCTTAAATTTTATCCGCACTCCTCTTCCACTTTATGGAATGCAAATTGTAACCTGTTTTTAAAGCCACGGAAGGCGTTGAACTTTAATAGGATTTGACAATATCATATTAGGCACAACAACTATGCATAATGTACCAAAAAATTGGACGTGAAATTGAAAACACAGCTGAGAACAGAGTTGAATTTACATGGTTTGGTAGGTTTCATGTCTGATATCATATTTTCTCATGCGGGTGCTCCGGGGAGAAAAGGAAACAGCTAGGGGCTTTAACAATGGATATCAGCAGAAAGTGCTTTTAAAGTTAAGGCTGATGGATGGCTTGTCAAAAAAAAAATAATTGCAACGGCTGGGAAGTGGGGCTGCGTGCTGAGGAGCGGGATATACGGAGAGGATGATGGGAAGTGACAGTGGTCTGTCAAGAAGCAGTGGCTGCCCAGAGAAGTGTGAAGCCCAAGCTATAAGGTGGCAGAACAGAACAGGCTATCAGGACGAGAAAGTGGCTTTAATACGGTGAAAAGCAAAGGAATCCGCCTGTCAGCGCTGCTCAGCCGAGCCGAAACACGAAAAGGAAAAACGCAGCGAAAAGGTAGAGATGCAGAGGGAAAAAAAACAGGAAACACCATACCGTGTGTGTGTACCTGTGTCAGGAAGCAAAATAGTGGGCGTGTCAGTGTGTGTTTCAGAAAGAAAGGCAAGTATGTAGGACACAGTGGAGACCAGTTCTTTTTTGTGTGGCTGCTACGGTTTAGAAATTTTCTACTACCCTGTTTCTGTATAGTTTTAAAGTGAGAATTAAAGTTGAAATATCTAGAGGACACATTAAAACACTGGCTTTTTAAAAGACGTCCTTGTTGTATATAGGTTGGCATCTATACAGCATTTAGTTCACCACAATATCTAATGTTAAAGAAATAAAAATAAAGAAACTCCTTTTTTAAGAATCACTTTTGTCTTAAACACCAATCTAGTTGTCTGTCCCTCCTATCTATAAGCACCTAGTTCACCGTAATATAATTAAATAATATAATATAATAATATAATATAATAATATAATATAATAATATAATTATAAAAGGACTAAAAGAAGACACATTCATTGGGAACACTGATTATAAAGGCAATACGTTGGCAATACAGGGAATTATTCTTATCTTTTAGCAGGTATCTTTTCCAGATATTAAGGACTCATCTCACGTAATAACAACATACTACTGGGTGGACTGACATCTACTGCCCTGATTGGGAATATATAGTGCACACTGTTGGACTGGCGACTATGTTTTCCCTATCTTATAACTATAATAGTTGGTATTGGCACCTGATCACTGACTAGGAAAGATCGGTTACTAAAAATGATTGTGCACAACGTTGTACAACCCCAAATCAGAAAAAGTTGGGACAGCATGGAAAAGGCAAATAATAAAAAAAACACAGAGTTTCTTACTTTTAATTTGACTTTTATTTAATTACAGACAGGATGAACCTGAGATATTTCATGTTTTGTCTGGTCAACTTCATTTCATTTATTAATAAACATCCATTCCTGCATTTCAGGCTTGCAACACATTCAAAAACAAGTTGGGACAGTAAAGCATTTACCACTTTGTAATGTACCATTCCTTCTTACCACACTTAAAAGACGTTTCGGCACCGAGGATACCAAGTGATTTAGTGTTTCAGGTTTTTATTTTGTCCCATTCTTCCTGCAAACACGTCTTAAGATGTGCAACAGAACGGGGTCGTCGTTGTCGCATTTTTCCTTTTAAAATTCTCCACACATTCTCTACTGGGGACAGGTCAGAACTGCAGGCAGGCCAGTCCAGTACCCATACCTTCTTTTTCTGCAGCCATGCCTTTGTGTGCAGCATGTGGTTTTGCATTGTCTTGTTGAAAAATGCATGAACGTCTCTGGAAAAGATGATGTCTTGAAGGCAGCATATGTTGCTCTAAGATCTCAATGTACTTTTCTGCATTAATGCTGCCATGACAGAAGTGTAAATTACCTTTGCCAAGGGCACTGACACAGCCCCATACCATGACAGACCCTGGCTTTTGGACTTGTTGCTGATAACAGTCTGGATAGTCCTTTTTGTCTTTAGTCCGGTTTTTCTGATTTGGGGTTGTATTTACGTTGTGCACCTAGCTTTCTAGAATAGTCTGCAGACCCATCAAATCACTGACAACAAAGTAGTGACTATAAATAAATAAATAAATTTATTAATGAACTGAGCCTATTTCCTCCAGTTTAGTTGTTGCCGGTTATTGGAGTCTTACCTGTAACTGCCAAACTGAGAAGGTGGTTAAGGTCAGCAGTTAAGGTACAGGACTAGTAATCGGAGGGTCACTGGTTCAAGCCACACATTTACCAGGTTGCCATTGTTTGCCAATTGACCAAGGCCCTTACCTTCAATTGCTTTGTAATGTATATGGTCACAATTGTAAGTCACTTTGGATTCAAGCGTTTGCTAAATGCTGAACATAAATATAAAATGTAATGTAATCTCTTTTAGAACTACAGGTCATAATGTTATTGAACAGATCACATTTTTTAAACATTTGTATCCATGATCAGAGTAGGTCAAATGATACTTTGATTGATAAAATAGAAAGAGGTGCCACTTGTTCCACCTAAAGCGCAGTCTCAATTAGGCTCACCTGGCCAAAAGATAAACTCCCAATATCTTAATGATAGGACAAATGTCACTGTTCTAGTAGTCCTGCCTAGAAGCATTTGCACTCAATTGTTTTTCTGGACTTTTAATGTGGCCTCTTCCTACTCATTTTATTTATTCGGTAGTATAGTATTTCATTTATAAATTGTAGGGTTAGTCCATTAGTGGGTTTTGCATAATGCTTCCTAATGGTGATCTGAAAAGAATACAAATCAGTCTTCCAAAGTCAACTTCTTTAAACATTTATTTTGCCTATGCAAATGCATGGATCATTATGTTTTTAAGTCTGCTCATTGCAGATCGCTGTAAGGCAGTGTGATGTGTGTTTACCACTGTGAGTAATTTGTAGCCAGCAAACATAAAAAGCCCTTTAAACAAGGCATTTAAAGAAGTCAGTCATTTTGAGCCTGTATTGCTGACACATGCTAATGGTTTTTAATGAATTATAGTTGTGGTACTAAGTTTAATAGGTGTTCAAAATGCAGTAGTTATCATTCAGTGATTTAAAGCCATGTGCAGATTTAGAATAGCTCAAATAAAAAGAAAAAATAGATGAAGACCCTACCTTAAAATTAATGAGATTGTTATTGTTGTGTTACATTATGGTAGACTGGAAATGCTTCGGTCCAGTGTGCAGTTTTGTAATTGTATAAAAATAAATATTTCAGTATTTCCCTCCTAAAAACTTCAGTAAGACCAGATCATCTAATTTCCTTATCCTGCTTTGTGTGTGATAGATCAAAATCCATGATCTGTGTCCTCACATTCATAAGCAATTAGGCCTACCATAATTTATTCTCTATTAAGAAGATAATTAAAGTCCTCTGTAGATTCTTTGAAAGTTAAATTATAGTCTAATTCTTCACAAATAGAAGGATTTGAAGGACCACTAAGCACTCATTTTATGAATTAAGTTCTTTAGAGAAGTTGTCATTAGGGATGATAATAAAATGATATGTATACTCATGAACTTTTTATTGTATCATTGCCACTAGAGCATAGTTCACATCCAATTGCTATGGAAACTGAAACTGTATTAATGATAAGAATTGTTTGAGGGGGTTTTTAAGCTGTCTTGTAGCTTTGTACTGTAGCTTGTGATATAAAAGCGCAAAGCCATATCACAGTACACCGATCAGGCATAACATTATGACCATAATATGTAATACCACATATGTCCTAATATTGTGTTGGTCCCCCTTTTGCTGCCAAAACAGCCTTGCAACTGTGATGCACTGTGTATTCTGACACCTTTTTATCAGATCCAGCATTAACTTCTTCAGCAATTTGACTTACAGTAGCTTGTCTGTTGGATCGGACCACACGGGCCAGCCTTCGCTACCTATGTGCATCAGTGAGCCATAGCCGCCCATGACCCTGTCACTGGTTTACCACTGTTCCTTCCTTGGACCACTTTTGATAGATACTGACCACCTCACAAGAGCTGCAGTTTTGGAGATGCTCTGACCAAGTCATCTAGCCATCACAGTTTGGCACTTGTCAAACTCGCTCAAGTTCTTATGCTTGGCCATTTTTCCTGCTTCTAACACATCAACTTCGAGGATAAAATGTTCCTTTGCTGCCTAATATATCCCACCCACTAACAGGTGCCGTGATGAAGAGATAATCAGTGTTATTCACCTCACCTTGTTATAGGTGTTATGCCTAAGACCAGGCACATAATGTTATGCCTGGTCTGTGTATTTACTGTAATCTAAATAGAAATAATACTTAAGTACAGTAACTTAATACTATACATGACTTATACTTGACTATCATTAGAAGTGTAATTGAATAAAGGTTTTTCTTCACATTTATGCAATAATAATAATACAGTGTTCTCTCTGCCACATCGGATAGAGAGAGTCCCTGCCAGAGAAAGTGTGATTGGTGTTGTGATGAATGGACTGACCTGTGTATTTACTGTAATCTAAATAGAAATAATACTTAAGTACAGTAACTTAATACTATACATGACTTATACTTGACTATCATTAGAAGTGTAATTGAATAAAGGTTTTTCTTCACATTTATGCAATAATAATAATACAGTGTTCTCTCTGCCACATCGGATAGAGAGAGTCCCTGCCAGAGAAAGTGTGATTGGTGTTGTGATGAATGGACTGACCTAACAAAAGAGGGAGTGCTCACAGGAGCCAGGCTCCTCTAATGAAAAGAGGGAGAAAGAGAGAAAGGGAGGTATGGAGAGGGCCTTATTTAGAGGAGGAAGGCTGTTTGCCCTACCAATACACCACTGGGGGAGTGGACAGCCATTGATCTACAGCCATAAATGACAGCTGAGAATTCAGCAATAATCATGACAAATGAGAGGAAGGACCACAGGATGGAGGGGGGAAAATATCAATAGCACCAGCTCCAAAAGGAAGCCCAAGGTCGTAGGGATAGGGCACTGTGGGTCCCTCTGCTTTGGATAACTAGGAGATTCTAGGAAATTCTAGGAGATAGAGATCTATCAACGTAAACATTGTCCAAACAAATGATGTTAGTTCTAATTTAACAGGCAGGATGAATTCTGTATATAGGTTAGATTTATACAAAATTAGATTTGTTGGATTTGAGCTGTAAATAGAAGTATTTTCGCTTTAACACGTTCTGTTAAATAAGCCTACATAGCAAATTTTAAATCTCTTCTTTAAATAATTACAAAGTGTTATTAGACAGGAGAAAATGTGTTCATTGGATGTACATTTATTCCCAGCCACTGAAGGAGAAACATTTCTCTTTGTAGGTTGGAGTGAAACAATAATGATTAAATTGCCTGTGCAAATCAATGTGACTGTGTGATAAGCTTTGATTGGTAATAGACTGTGTGTGTTCTTGCTAGAGGACTGCAGCAACAGCAATAGCGCTAGCAGCCAGCACAGCGGAAGCGCCGCCTTACTGGATGAAGCATTTTCTAATCAGCTTTATCACTCATATCAGAATTTATCTTATTTGAGGAAAATGCCAATATATTAGCCCGGCGTCTGTGATACACAAGGTGACCCTGCTGACTTAATGACATAATACATTATCCCTAATGAAGTCAATATCTTGTGTTTTAGCTGTCTGTCTATTGGGGCGATTAATTGCAGTGTCATTAAACTTAGCTCTCTTTTCATTTGAGCCTGGCAAGTGGCATAAAACTAATGTTCTTAGTTATCAGCCACTGAAATAGAGGGGAAGGTGGAGGAAATTACACAGTGCGGGTAAGGGAGGATCCGACAGCCCACAGGGCAGCTGCTTTCATTGACCGTTTATGTTGTGAAATGCAGTGTGGAATGATTGTAATGTAAATTAGATATATCAACTGTGTTGTTTAATGTACAGGGAAGTATTCAAACTAAAAAAAAAAAAAGAATCATTTCAGTAAGCAAAAAAAATGCATAGCCCCCATTGTCAACACGCTCTAAATATGTTATGAGATGTTGAAGCATTTGTGAAGAATAATACAGGTAGTTAGGTGGGGGACCAACCTACCAGTCTGTGATCCAGAATTAATCTCAAATCTAATTCAGAAAACCAGTAAAATGCTTTCTTGAATAACATTAGCAGTATGCATTGAGGAACCTTATTAGAAAAGACTGTTTGCACCATAGGGGTGCATCTGCCTTTGCAAAATTTGTGTATACACTCATTGAGCACTTTATTAGAGACACCTATCTGCTACCTATGTTCATTCGTTATTTTATAAGCTTCGCCTGCCATACTGATATGCTTTGATGATTGGGGTACAGCGTAACATGGGCTACACTCAGTAATTGTATACCCATTGTATACCCAAATTGTATACCCACAGTCAAAAGGGCATGTGTTCCTAATTAAGAGCCAAATCACAACAACACTGCTGCACCTCATAACACTCATACATACACATACACAGAACAGCACAAACTATCAGTACTGAGAATGCTCCACCACCCAAACATTATCTGCTTAGTGCGGGTCCATTTAAAAAAATACACGTGATACAGAAAGGTGACAATGAGTACAGAGAAAGTGAACACATGGGCTACAGTCAGTAGTTGTATATACTCACAAAAAGTAATAAATGTACATAGCAGGTGTATATATCTGTTATGGATTATATATATATATATATATATATATATATTTTTTTTTTTATAGAAGGAGACAAGGAGACAGAATATCAACAAAAAATCCAGAAAAAAAAACATTAAATAAAAGTTATAAATTAATTTGTATTTAACTATATATATATATATACTATGTGTATATATATTTATTTATGTGTGTGTGTGTGTATATATATGTATATACAGTATATGTGTATATATATATATATATATTTATATATATTTATATATATGTATATATATGTATATATACATATATATATATATATATATATATATATATATGTATATATATATATATATATATATATATATATATATATATATATATATATATATATATATATATATATACACATATATACATATATATATATATATATATATACTGTGTATATATATATATATATATATATATATATATACAGTGTATCACAAAAGTGAGTACACCCCTCACATTTCTGCAGATATTTAAGTATATCTTTTCAAGGGACAACACTGACAAAATGACACTTTGACACAATGAAAAGTAGTCTGTGTGCAGCTTATATAACAGTGTAAATTTATTCTTCCCTCAAAATAACTCAATATACAGCCATTAATGTCTAAACCACCGGCAACAAAAGTGAGTACACCCCTTAGTGAAAGTTCCTGAAGTGTCAATATTTTGTGTTGCCACCATTATTTCCCAGAACTGCCTTAACTCTCCTGGGCATGGAGTTTACCAGAGCTTCACAGGTTGCCACTGGAATGCTTTTCCACTCCTCCATGACGACATCACGGAGCTGGCGGATATTCGAGACTTTGCGCTCCTCCACCTTCCGCTTGAGGATGCCCCAAAGATGTTCTATTGGGTTTAGGTCTGGAGACATGCTTGGCCAGTCCATCACCTTTACCCTCAGCCTCTTCAATAAAGCAGTGGTCGTCTTAGAGGTGTGTTTGGGGTCATTATCATGCTGGAACACTGCCCTGCGACCCAGTTTCCGGAGGGAGGGGATCATGCTCTGCTTCAGTATTTCACAGTACATATTGGAGTTCATGTGTCCCTCAATGAAATGTAACTCCCCAACACCTGCTGCACTCATGCAGCCCCAGACCATGGCATTCCCACCACCATGCTTGACTGTAGGCATGACACACTTATCTTTGTACTCCTCACCTGATTGCCGCCACACATGCTTGAGACCATCTGAACCAAACAAATTAATCTTGGTCTCATCAGACCATAGGACATGGTTCCAGTAATCCATGTCCTTTGTTGACATGTCTTCAGCAAACTGTTTGCGGGCTTTCTTGTGTAGAGACTTCAGAAGAGGCTTCCTTCTGGGGTGACAGCCATGCAGACCAATTTGATGTAGTGTGCTGCGTATGGTCTGAGCACTGACAGGCTGACCCCCCACCTTTTCAATCTCTGCAGCAATGCTGACAGCACTCCTGCGCCTATCTTTCAAAGACAGCAGTTGGATGTGACGCTGAGCACGTGCACTCAGCTTCTTTGGACGACCAACGCGAGGTCTGTTCTGAGTGGACCCTGCTCTTTTAAAATGCTGGATGATCTTGGCCACTGTGCTGCAGCTCAGTTTCAGGGTGTTGGCAATCTTCTTGTAGTCTTGGCCATCTTCATGTAGCGCAACAATTCGTCTTTTAAGATCCTCAGAGAGTTCTTTGCCATGAGGTGCCATGTTGGAACTTTCAGTGACCAGTATGAGAGAGTGTGAGAGCTGTACTACTAAATTGAACACGCCTGCTCCCTATGCACACCTGAGACCTAGTAACACTAACGAGTCACATGACATTTTGGAGGGAAAATGACAAGCAGTGCTCAATTTGGACATTTAGGGGTGTAGTCTCTTAGGGGTGTACTCACTTTTGTTGCCGGTGGTTTAGACATTAATGGCTGTATATTGAGTTATTTTGAGGGAAGAATAAATTTACACTGTTATATAAGCTGCACACAGACTACTTTTCATTGTGTCAAAGTGTCATTTTGTCAGTGTTGTCCCATGAAAAGATATACTTAAATATCTGCAGAAATGTGAGGGGTGTACTCACTTTTGTGATACACTGTGTATCACAAAAGTGAGTACACCCCTCACATTTCTGCAGATATTTAAGTATATCTTTTCATGGGACAACACTGACAAAATGACACTTTGACACAATGAAAAGTAGTCTGTGTGCAGCTTATATAACAGTGTAAATTTATTCTTCCCTCAAAATAACTCAATATACAGCCATTAATGTCTAAACCACCGGCAACAAAAGTGAGTACACCCCTTAGTGAAAGTTCCTGAAGTGTCAATATTTTGTGTGGCCACCATTATTTCCCAGAACTGCCTCAACTCTCCTGGGCATGGAGTTTACCAGAGCTTCACAGGTTGCCACTGGAATGCTTTTCCACTCCTCCATGACGACATCACGGAGCTGGCGGATATTCGAGACTTTGCACTCCTTCACCTTCCGCTTGAGGATGCCCCAAAGATGTTCTATTGGGTTTAGGTCTGGAGACATGCTTGGCCAGTCCATCACCTTTACCCTCAGCCTCTTCAATAAAGCAGTGGTCGTCTTAGAGGTGTGTTTGGGGTCATTATCATGCTGGAACACTGCCCTGCGACCCAGTTTCCGGAGGTAGGGGATCATGCTCTGCTTCAGTATTTCACAGTACATATTGGAGTTCATGTGTCCCTCAATGAAATGTAACTCCCCAACACCTGCTGCACCCATGCAGCCCCAGACCATGGCATTCCCACCACCATGCTTGACTGTAGGCATGACACACTTATCTTTGTACTCCTCACCTGATTGCCGCCACACATGCTTGAGACCATCTGAACCAAACAAATTAATCTTGGTCTCATCAGACCATAGGACATGGTTCCAGTAATCCATGTCCTTTATTAACATGTCTTCAGCAAACTGTTTGCGGGCTTTCTTGTGTAGAGACTTCAGAAGAGGCTTCCTTCTGGGGTGACAGCCATGCAGACCAATTTGATGTAGTGTGCGGCGTATGGTCTGAGCACTGACAGGCTGACCCCCTACCTTTTCAATCTCTGCAGCAATGCTGACAGCACTCCTGCGCCTATCTTTCAAAGACAGCAGTTGGATGTGACGCTGAGCACGTGCACTCAGCTTCTTTGGACGACCAACGCGAGGTCTATTCTGAGTGGACCCTGCTCTTTTAAAACGCTGGATGATCTTGGCCACTGTGCTGCAGCTCAGTTTCAGGGTGTTGGCAATCTTCTTGTAGCCTTGGCCATCTTCATGTAGCGCAACAATTTGTCTTTTAAGATCCTCAGAGAGTTCTTTGCCATGAGGTGCCATGTTGGAACTTTCAGTGACCAGTATGAGAGAGTGTGAGAGCTGTACTACTAAATTGAACACACCTGCTCCCTATGCACACCTGAGACCTAGTAACACTAACAAATCACATGACATTTTGGAGGGAAAATGACAAGCAGTGCTCAATTTGGACATTTAGGGGTGTAGTCTCTTAGGGGTGTACTCACTTTTGTTGCCGGTGGTTTAGACATTAATGGCTGTATATTGAGTTATTTTGAGGGAAGAATAAATTTACACTGTTATATAAGCTGCACACAGACTACTTTTCATTGTGTCAAAGTGTCATTTTGTCAGTGTTGTCCCATGAAAAGATATACTTAAATATCTGCAGAAATGTGAGGGGTGTACTCACTTTTGTGATACACTGTATATACACACACATACTGTATATACATATATACATACACACACACACATAATAAATAAATATATATACACATATAGTATATATATATATATATATATATATATATATATATATATATATATATATACTGTATATATATATATATATATATATATATATATATATATATATATATATATATATATAGTATACACACATAAATATATATATACACATATAGTTAGACATATTGTTATATATATATATTGTTATATATATTATCCCTTACTTTATATGACTGATGTAGCCTGGGCAGAGTGTGGATAAGGTCATATAGCAGTTGATAGTGCAACCTCAAGGTTGATGCTTCAGTGTTTTATCATGTGGAGTGATAGACAAGCTTCAGGGGCGGTGAGTATGAAAAATGGCACTTGTCTGTGAGGGTGTGTGGTAAATAGAAGCCATGCCGCTAGCATCTCGCTTCTAAAGTCACACCATGCTGGCAGCACAGGAGCCTGTATTAATCTCAACATAGTGACAAGTACCTCCGGCCACAAAATGGCACTTAGTGATCAAAACAAATCAAAGCTCACATGTTACACTGTCATTGTACTGGCCACTCTTGAGCTAGGGCCCTTAGAACTCCAGCTAGCGGTTAATATGCATGTGCAACATTGCTAGTTCTTTTAAATGTTCGTGATAGTGGAAGGGTGTTAATGTTGTTTAAGTGATTAAAGCAGTTTGATTGACTGGTAATGCAGAGAATAGAATAAAACATTGTACAGTTTGAGCATTCACAGTCCTTGATTTCTGAAGCATGTGTGTACCTGGCCTTTTTAATCTGGGGTTGATTCATATGTAACCTCCACTTAAAAAAAAAAAACTATTAGTAAATTCACTGCTATACTAGGCTATTCAATGCATAACTAAAGGGTGTTTTAGTAAGGTAGGGTATCTAACCATAGTTAAGCTAAACTATATTTTTTATGTGTGTATCAGTGGCGATTTCTCTAAGACTGCAAGGGAAGTCTTAGAGACTTCCCCTAAAATGTCAAAAATTAATTGGTCAAATATGTACAGATGTGTTAACATTTCATTGACTACAAATGCGTTAGAACACGTTCATCTTGAAGACGAGTTCGTTCAGAATCAGCTCTACTTATCACAAATCGACTCGATTTTGTTAACTTGACTCATTTATTCCCGGAGCGTCAATGCATTTACCCACAGACGCTGAGCGTCTCTTTGCTTCTATGACTGTAGTCCATCTGTTTCTCTGCATGCTTTGTTAGCCCACTTTCATACTGTTCTTCGATGGTCAGGACCACCACAGGACCACCACAGAGCAGGTATTATTTAGGTGGTGGATCATTCTCAGCCCTGCAGTTACAATGACATGGTGGTGGTGTGTTAGTGTGTGTTGTGCTGGTATGAGTGGATCAGACACAGCAGCGCTGCTGGAGTTTTTAAATACCGTGTCCACTCACTGTCAACTCTATAAGATTCTCCTACCTAGATTTTCCAACTTGTAGATGTAAAGTCAGAGACGACCGCTCATCTATTGCTGCTGTTTGTGTTGGTCATCTTCTAGACCTTCATCAGTGGTCTTAGGATGCTGCCCATGGGGTGCTGTTGGCTGGATATATTTTTGGTTGATGTACTATTCTTAGTCCAGCAGTGACAGTGAGGTGTTTAAAATCTCCATCAGCGCTGCTGTGTCTGATACACTCATACTAGCACACCACCACCATGTCATTGTAACTGCAGTGCTGAGAATGATCCACCACTAAAAAAAGATTGTTTCCTTTTTCCTCTGCCCTCAGATTCCCCCTTGCTTTCCCCCCACCTCGCGCTGATACAAGCAGACTGGATGGCAGTAATTTACAACGTGTTATCTTTGTCTATAGCACTGAGATGATATGAAGTAAATCAAGGTGGGAGTAATGAAAGACTGAGAATTTATTCCTGCTAGCACGTTTTAAGTGTAGTATCCGTTATGGTGGCAGCGTTTGAACAGGTTGGAATGAGGCAGGAAGGTGTGTGTGGGGGGGGGGGCGCGAAGGGCAATAAAGCAGCAGCAGGGCCCATGTTAATGTTGTCTGTCTGGGGTTAGTAATTGGGTTGCACTGATGAGTTGCGCTGGAAGACAAAGTGTAAATCCAAGCGGCGGCTGTAAATCTTGCATCACTGGAACAAGGTGCAATCCCAACAAATATTGATCCTGCCTGGGGGCTGTGGGACACCGAGAGAGCTGTTACGGGTTGTGTAGGACCAATTACTTTAGTCAAACTAGCGCGGCGTGAGTCGCAAACCGTCGGCACATCTAGAGCGTTCTCCTGCTGCTAATGCCTGCTTGTGAACAGCTGAGCCTCGCGCACTTATCACTCATGCCATGCCTCTGATCACAGACATGCTGAAGGTCAGTGGATGTGTGGGTTCTGACAGGATGCTGTTTAGTCTTCTTGCTGTGGGTGTAAATGACATCTGTCAAACCTCATTCTCTTATTTATGTAGCTTTTATAACTGCTTCATCATGCTGATGGTCATGACAATCCGATGCCTATTCTCTGAACACATTATGGAAGCACACCATGGATGGGGTGGTAGTCTACTGCAAAGCACCATGGAGACACACATTTACATTTTGGCATTTAGCAAATGCTTTTATCCAAAGCGAGTTGCAGTACTGTGACAGTATATTATCTAAGCAATTAAGGTTTAAGGATATTTGCAGCATTTTATCCAAAGCGACTTACAATTATGACTGAACATGATTTCAGCAATTGAGGGTTATGGACCTTGCTCAGAGGCCCAACTGTGGCAACTTGCCGGTGGTGGGGCTTCAACTGGCAACCTTTTCATTACTAGTCCAGTACCTTAACTACTAAGCTACCACTTTGCTCAAGGGCCCAATAGTGGCAACCTGGCAGTAGTGGGGCTTAAACCAGCAACTTTGCGATTACTAGTCCAATACCTTTACCACTAGGCTACAACTGCCCATACATACACCAAGGGTGAATATGCATAACCTAGTTGTATGTTTTTGAGAGTTAGGAGCAAACTGAAGTATCTGCAAGTAACCCCACAAATGTAGTGACAACATTACAAACTCTATAAAGGGTTAAACCCAGGTTGCTGGGCATTTGCAACCCCAACACAACACTACATCTAAATTACTGCTGCCTTATAACTCCAGGGTATTCCAGGATATACTGTTATAACTCCAGGATATACCGTTATAACTCCAGGGTGTTCCAGGATATACTGTTATAACTCCAGGGTATTCCAGGATATACTGTTATAACTCCAGGGTGATCCAGGATATACTATTATAACTCCAGGGTATTCCAGGATATACTGTTATAACTCCAGAGTGTTCCAGGATATACTATTATAACTCCAGGGTATTCCAGGATATACTATTATAACTCCAGGGTATTCCAGGATATACTGTTATAACTCCAGAGTGTTCCAGGATATACTATTATAACTCCAGGGTATTCCAGGATATACTGTTATAACTCCAGGGTGTTCCAGGATATACTATTATAACTCCAGGGTATTCCAGGATATACTGTTATAACTCCAGGGTATTCCAGGATATACTGTTATAACTTCAGGGTATTCCAGGATATACTGTTATAACTCCAGGGTGATCCAGGATATACTATTATAACTCCAGGGTATTCCAGGATATACTGTTATAACTCCAGAGTGTTCCAGGATATACTATTATAACTCCAGGGTATTCCAGGATATACTGTTATAACTCCAGGGTGTTCCAGGATATACTATTATAACTCCAGGGTATTCCAGGATATACTGTTATAACTCCAGGGTATTCCAGGATATACTGTTATAACTTCAGGGTATTCCAGGATATACTGTTATAACTCCAGGATATACTGGATGTACAGGATATACTGTTATAACTCCGGGGTATTCCAGGATATACTATTTTAACTCCAGGGTATTCCAGGATATACCGTTATAACTCCAGGATATTCCAGGATATAGTGTTATAACTCCAGGATATACTGTTGTAACTCCAGGATATTCCAGGATATACTGTTATAACTCCAGGGTATTCCAGGATATACTATTATAACTCCAGGGTATTCCAGGATATAGTGTTATAACTCCAGGGTATACTGTTGTAACTCCAGGATATTCCAGGATATACTGTTATAACTCCAGGGTATTCCAGGATATACTATTATAACTCCAGGGTATTCCAGGATATACTGTTATAACTCCAGGATATACTGTTATAACTCCAGGATATTCCAGGATATACTATTATAACTTCAGGGTATACTGTTATAACTCTAGGGTATTTCAGGATATACTGTTATAACTTCAGGGTATTTCAGGATATACTGTTATAACTTCAGGGTATTTCAGAATATACTTTTATAACTCCAGGGTATTCCAGGATATATTATTATAACTCCAGGGTATTCCTGGATATACTGTTATAACTTTAGGGTATTCCAGAATATAGTGTTATAACTCCAGGATATACTGTTATAACTCCAGCATATTCCAGGCAGTGGCGATTTCTCTAAGACTGCAAGGGAAGCTTAGCTTCCCCTAAAATGTCCAAAATTAAATGGTCAAATATGTACAGTTGTGTTAACATTTCATTGACTACAAATGCGTTAGAACACGTATATCTCGAAGACGAGTTCGTTCAGAATCAGCTAATTATCACAAATCGACTCGATTTTCTTAACTTAACTCATACATTCCTGTAGCGTCAATGCATTTGCCCGTAGAAGCTGAGCGTCTCTTCATTTCTATGGGACTGCGTTGAGGTTTTTTTTTTAATGCTCCGAAACTCGCCGGTCATTGGATAAATGCCTCGATTTTGTCCCGCCCCCGGACGCTGAGCGTCTCTGGGGGTGAATGGGGCTGTGGGCGGGTCTGGACGCTGAGCTTCTGCAAGATGATTGGAGGATCAGTGGAAAGGCTGAATCCCGTTTTGATTGACAGCTTGTTTGAGCGCTACACCGTCACTTCTCAAACTCGGATTTTGCGAGTAAAAGGAACAGAGGGCAGAATTTATGTGTAAATAAATTGACAAATTTTATGATGTAAGCCGACAATGAGCTTCCCCTCTTTGAAAGACCAGCAGCCGCCACTGATTCCAGGATATACTATTATAACTCCAGGATATATTATTATAACTCCAGGATATATTATTATAACTCCAGGGTATTCCAGGATATACTGTTATAACTCCAGGGTATTCCAGGATATACTGTTATAACTTCAGGGTATTCCAGAATATACTGTTATAACTCTAGGATATTCCAGGATATACTATTATAACTCCAGGATATATTATTATAACTCCAGGGTATTCCAGGATATACTGTTATAACTTCAGTGTATTCCAGGATATACTGTTATAACTCCAGGGTATTCCAGGATAAACTGTTATAACTCCAGGGTATTCCAGGATATACTGTTATAACTCCAGGGTATTCCAGGATATACTGTTATAACTCCAGGGTATTCCAGAATATACTGTTATAACTCCAGGATATTCCAGGATATACTGTTATAACTTCAGGGTATTCCAGAATATACTGTTATAACTCCAGGGTATTCCAGGATATACTGTTATAACTCCAGGGTATTCCAGAATATACTTTTATAACTCCAGGATATTCCAGAATATACTGTTATAACTCCAGGGTATTCCAGGATATACTGTCATAACTCCAGGATATTCCAGGATATACTGTTATATACTGTTATAACTTCAGGGTATTCCAGAATATAGTGTTATAACTCCAGGATATACTGTTATAACTCCAGAATATACTGTTATAACTCCAGGGTATTCCAGGATATACTGTCATAGCTCCAGGATATTCCAGGATATACTATTATAACTTCAGAGTATTCCAGGATATACTGTTATAACTCCAGGGTATTCCAGGATATACTGTTATAACTCCAGAATATACTGTTTTAACTCCAGGGTATTCCAGGATATAGTGTTATAACTCCAGGATATTATGTTATAACTCCAGGATACTCCAGGATATAGTGTTATAACTCCAGGATATACTGTTATAACTCCAGGATATACTGTTAGCACAGTAGGTTGTGTTGGTGCTGCACTGCTTCAGTTAGCTTCTTTTTATTATCAGTGGAAAGGCTGAATCCCGTTTTGATTGACAGCTTGTTTGAGCGCTACACCGTCACTTCTCAAACTCGGATTTTGCGAGTGAAGTCGAAAGACAAACTGCAACCCATTTCAGGCCATTTTCTTGTAAAAGGAACAGAGGGCAGAATTTACGTGTAAATAAATTGACAAATTTTATGATGTAAGCCGACAATGAGCTTCCCCTCTTTGAAAGACCAGCAGCCGCCACTGATTCCAGGATATACTATTATAACTCCAGGATATATTATTATAACTCCAGGGTATTCCAGGATATACTTTTATAACTTCAGGGTATTCCAGGATATACTGTTATAACTCCAGGATATACTGTTATAACTCTAGGATATTCCAGGATATACTATTATAACTCCAGGATACGTATATTATTATAACTCCAGGGAATTCCAGGATATACTGTTATAACTCCAGGGTATTCCAGGATAAACTGTTATAACTCCAGGGTATTCCAGGATATACTATTATAACTCCAGGATATATTATTATAACTCCAGGGTATTCCAGGATATACTGTTATAACTTCAGGATATACTGTTATAACTCCAGGATATTCCAGGATATACTATTATAACTCCAGGATATATTATTATAACTCCAGGGTATTCCAGGATATACTTTTATAACTTCAGGGTATTCCAGAATATACTGTTATAACTCCAGGATATACTGTTATAACTCCAGGATATTCCAGGATATACTATTATAACTCCAGGATATATTATTATAACTCCAGGGTATTCCAGGATATACTGTTATAACTTCAGGGTATTCCAGGATATACTGTTATAACTCCAGGATATACTGTTATAACTCCAGGATATTTCAGGATATACTATTATAACTCCAGGATATATTATTATAACTCCAGGGTATTCCAGTATATACTGTTATAACTTCAGAGTATTCCAGGATATACTGTCATAACTCCAGGATATTGCAGGATATACTGTTATAACTCCAGAATATTCCAGGATATACTGTTATAACTCCAGGGTATTCCAGGATATACTGTTATAACTTCAGGGTATTCCAGAATATAGTGTTATAACTACCGGATATACTGTTATAACTCCAGAATATACTGTTATAACTCCAGGATATTCCAGGATATACTATTATAACTCCAGAATATACTGTTTTAACTCCAGGGTATTCCAGGATATAGTGTTATAACTCCAGGATATTGTGTTATAACTCCAGGATACTCCAGGATATAGTGTTATAACTCCAGGATATAGTGTTATAACTCCAGGATATACTGTTATAACTCCAGGGTATTCCAGAATATACTGTTATAACTCCAGGATATACTGTTATAACTCCAGGATATTCCAGAATATACTATTATAACTCCAGGATATATTATTATAACTCCAGGGTATTCCAGGATATACTGTTATAACTTCAGGGTATTCCAGGATATACTGTTATAACTCCAGGATATACTGTTATAACTCCAGGGTATTCCAGGATATACTGTCGTAGCGCCAGGATATTCCAGGATATACTATTATAACTTCAGAGTATTCCAGGATATACTGTTATAACTCCAGGGTATTCCAGGATATACTATTATAACTTCAGAATATACTGTTTTAACTCCAGGGTATTCCAGGATATAGTGTTATAACTCCAGGATATTGTGTTATAACTCCAGGATACTCCAGGATATAGTGTTATAACTCCAGGATATACTGTTATAACTCCAGGGTATTCCAGAATATACTGTTATAACTCCAGGATATACTGTTATAACTCCAGGATATTCCAGGATATACTATTATAACTCCAGGATATATTATTATAACTCCAGGGTATTTCAGGATACACTGTTATAACTTCAGGGTATTCCAGGATATACTGTTATAATTCCAGGATATACTGTTATAACTCCAGGATATTTCAGGATATACTGTTATAACTTCAGGGTATTCCAGAATATACTGTTATAACTTCAGGATATACTGTTATAACTCCAGGATATTCCAGGATATACTATTATAACTCCAGGATATATTATTATAACTCCAGGGTATTCCAGGATATACTGTTATAACTCCAGGGTATTTCAGGAGAAACTGTTATAACTCCATGGTATTTCAGGATATACTGTTATAACTCCAGGGTATTCCAGGATAAACTGTTATAACTCCATGGTATTTCAGGATATACTGTTATAACTCCAGGGTATTCCAGGATATACTGTTATAACTCCAGGGTATTCCAGAATATACTGTTATAACTCCAGGATATTCCAGGATATACTGTTATAACTCCAGGGTATTCCAGAATATACTGTTATAACTCCAGGATATTCCAGGATATACTGTTATAACTCCAGGGTATTCCAGGATATACTGTTATAACTCCAGGATATTCCAGGATTTACTGTTATAACTCCAGGATATTCCAGGATATACTGTTATAACTCCAGGGTATTCCAGGATATACTGTTATAACTTCAGGGTATTCCAGAATATAGTGTTATAACTCCCGGATATACTGTTATAACTCCAGAATATACTGTTATAACTCCAGGGTATTCCAGGATATACTGTCATAGCTCCAGGATATTCCAGGATATACTATTATAACTTCAGAGTATTCCAGGATATAGTGTTATAACTCCAGAATATACTGTTATAACTCCAGGGTATTCCAGGATATACTGTTATAACTCCAGAATATACTGTTTTAACTCCAGGGTATTCCAGGATATAGTGTTATAACTCCAGGATATTGTGTTATAACTCCAGGATACTCCAGGATATAGTGTGATATCTCCAGGATATACTGTTATAACTCCAGGGTATTCCAGGATATACTGTTAGCACAGTAGGTTGTGTTGGTGCTGCACAGCTTCAGTGAGCTTATTTTTATTATAGTATAAAACGCAGTCTTGCTTTGTTTGTGGGGTTTTGTTTTGGGTAATCTGACGTCCTCCCACTTGCCAGAAACATGCCGAAGGTTGATTGGCTGCTCTTAATTTAAGTGTTTGTATATTAGTAAGCTTTAATTAATGAATGATTGTATAAGTCAGTGTGTGATGGACTGAATCTCAACCCAAAGATCCAATGATGGGAACCCAACACAGGGTTTCTTACAACTATTCAACTATTGCTCATCAAAGGATTCAGACCTGCCACGCCCATCAACAGAATAAAGCCGTTATTGATGATGAATGAGTGAATTTCTCCATCGTCTAAACCAAAATGACCACGTATCAGTCCACACGTTAGAATGAACCTCATGCTTTGAAACTTCCTTTCAGTCTGAGCAGCATGGCTGTGTCTGTGTGATGAAGTCAGACAGCTTATCGTTGCTGATTTCCTAACAGGTCTGACAAGCTGGTGGCAGGAAGTGCTCCCTGCTTCCAGAGTCACCAGTGGTGTTGGGCATTAGTGACAGCCCATGTCCTGTTCCATGATGAATATGTTAATGTGAAGGGATGTAGCTTTTCATTAGATGAAATTGCAGCTCTCTTTCTCTCTCTCACGCTGTTGGCGATGGGCAGACTTTTGAAGGAAGGTTTTGAGGAGTAATTTAAAGAGTTACACTGACGTGCAGTGGAAATGTAGCCTGAGTGTGTTTGACAAATGGAAAAGGTCACGTCTGTTTTAGTTGTCGTCACCTGATCCTCTCCTCTCCACCTGTCTGTCTGGGGGAATCATCATCAGACTTTTTAGACGTGCAATGACCGGCCAAATTTTTACTGGAACTGGTTTAGGAAGAAAACTTTGTATTTATTAATTTTTTCTAATATATGTTTTAAAAACAGGTCAAATACCTTCAAAGAGGTTAAAATAACACCAAGTCAGTGATTTAGTCTGTTCAGCATGGTGGCTCGGTGGGTAGCACTGTTCCCTTACAGCAAGAAGGTCCTGGGTTCGATCCCCAGGCGGGGCGGTCCGGGTCCTTTCGTTGCGGAGCTTGCATATTCTCCCCGTGTCTGCGTGGGTTTCCCCCCACAGTCCAAAGACATGCAGTCAGGTTAATTGAAGTCACTGAATTGCCCTATAGGTGAATGTGTGTGTGAATGTGAATGTGTGTGTGTGTGTGTGTGTGTGTGTGTGTGTGTGTGTGTGTGTGTGTGTGTGTGTGCGTGCGTGTGTGTGTCTGCCCTGCGATGGACTGGCGCCCCATCCAGGGTGTTACTGTGTGCCTTGTGCCCATTGAAAAACTGGGATAGGCAACCCCAAACTTGAAATAGTTTAAAATTAATTCAATTTTTTACTTGCGATTTTAAATCCAGGTCTCAATAGGCTGATGATTTTGGATTCAGTTGATTATTGTTACATCATTTTGCTCTTATCAAATTACACAATTTATATCAGTGTCACTAATTTATATCAAGATTTTAAACTTGAATCTTTTGTTCTTTAAAATCCGATGCATGGCCGCTTAGGTGGCACAGTGGTAAAACTCACGCTGTTCACCAGAGCTGAGATCTCAAATACATCGTATCGAACCTCGGCTCTACCTTGCCCGCTGAGGCTGAGTGGCTACATGAACAACGATTGGCCTGTTGTTCAGATAAGGGGCGGGACTAAAGCCGAATGGGGACTCTCTCTCAGACTAGTGCGATTACGACCCTTGCTGGCTGGTTGGTGGCGCCTGCACAGAAATGGGGAAGGAGTGCAGTAGGGGGTGTGGCCCTCCCGTACCACACTGCGCTCGTCAAGTGTGGGTGATAAGATGTTCGATTGCTGTGCACGTGTCGGAGGGGGCGTGGAGCAGCCTTGTCCTCCCCAATCAGGAGCAGGGACCAGTGAGAGGATGATTGACGGGTAGAAATTGGATGCGCTAAAGTGGGAGAAAAAGGGGTATAAAAAAAAAAATAAAGATAAGATGTGTAATTTAAGTCTTCCCTTATTTGTATTTTATTATTTTTTTGGTGCAAAATATTGTATCCATATTACAGTATATTACCTGTGTTACAATACATTAATACATTCTTATTTGTTTCTGCATGACTGTTGTTTGACTGTCACATACACAATCCTTATAAGATTATAGGATACTGTAACCAGGTGCTTTGTGTCTCAAATTAAAAGATTGTGTAGCTGCTGTAGGTAGTGTGAAAGGGGTTTAACTATAACACAGTTCTGCTACAAAAACAAAAAGTACACAATGCTTATTGTAAGGCTGTAGGGCAATGGCTACAAAGTGTTTCCTGTTTCCTGTGTCCGTCTGGGGGTGGGGTAAGGGTGAGGAAAGATGATGGCTGGTTCTTGGCAGAAGATTAAACAGCCTGCTCTAAGGGCCATTAATAATACTCATATTTTGGAATACCTCAGTGCTTACAGAACCAGGTGCATTTAATCTTTTAACCAGGGGGGGAGACAGGAAAAAAGAAAAGTAAGGTCAACAGGGAGAAGCTAATCTATTTCTTCTCAGTGCCACTGAGAGTGATAGGCCCAGGTTTTCCAAGGTAGTGCATTTGTCTGTCAGAAGAGCTGGCTGGCACAGTGATTTAGTTTGTGTCAGATGATGCTCGTGTCCGGCTGAAACCACTGCCTGCCTGGATATGGGGAAATTTGTTACTTTTAGCTTTGACAGGGAGATAATTGCTGATGGTTAACAGAACGGTGTGGAATCCAAAGTGTTTTGGGACTGGGTGAGTAATAGAAAATACAGCCTCGGCTCAGACCCTTCTTTACCATCTCATCTAAGAGCCATTTTATGTGTAATACTGCCTGCCTAACTTTCCTTCCTCCTAGATGAATGAGACACATAACAAGCGGGTAGTTGTGGAGGAGATTGAATTCCAAATTACTCTGCTGAAAGACAAGACTTTAGACCCTTAGCACTGTCCTGCTCACGCAAAGTGCCATAATAAGGCTAAAAACACTGACCAAATGACTGACCTCATTCCTTCCCTCCAGGCCCTGTGTACAAATACTCGGCCCTCCTGTGGCTGCCCTGGTCACCTAATCTAAGTTTAAGATTCCTCAGATTAAATGGATCAGGACTGCTGTCAGTCACCTGTTCAGGCTGTCAGTGTCTTATCACATCAGAAGTTAAAGAGGATGCAGAACTGGTCGAGCTAAAGTGGAGTAATTGACAGCAAAGCGTCTGCTTAATTTAATACACCTTCTACCAGTTTAAAAGCCTGTAACAGAGCACATCCAAGGAACAAACATGCTATTGCTTTTAACTGCTTTATTATTATTAGGTGTCCAAACACCAAAGGTAATAAAACCCAGTTGTTTTTATGATTTTTTTTTCTTTTTCTTTGTCTTTTCCAACAATAAAACAAAACACATAGACCAAACCATAAATCATATGGACATGAGACTTTAATGTAGTGCTATAGTGCTACTGCTTTAATAATTATAAAAATATATATAGAATTTCTATACAGTATTGTTGCCAGATGCCAGTCAAAATCATGGGAGGAGCAAGCCAAGCATAAAGCGCACATATACTGCTCTAACTGAGAAAGCATTGCACTGATTGTCACCAAACTTCAGAGGCATATGGCATAGGAGGTTCGTAGGCTACAGCAAAAATATAGGGTGTAACTGCAGTACTAGGTGGCGCTATAACATGCAAGATAATGTTACATGAACAACAATTGTTGTAGTGCTTTTGTGTTCTATCTTCCTTAAGGAATGGTCCCATACTCATGTATACTTAAATTTGTGCTTGGACCCTGGAAATTGCGGCTCATGGCTGTTATTATTATTATTATCATCATTATCATTATCATTATTATTATTATTATTATTATTATTACTATTATTATTATTATATACCTAGATATAAGACTAATAATAATAGAATAAGGAATGTTTAAGTTAATATGGCTGAGAGCTGGGCATAAATTCAGCATAAAGTCTATTAATAAACTTTATGAAAATGTTAAGTAATAATACTATAATAATAAAAAATAATAATAACTAAAAGGAACTTGCTTATCCATCTCTTCCTGTCTTTATTTTCATGCTAACATTTTAATATTTGATGTTTCTTTTAAAAAAATTGCATAAATAGTTATAAGTAAACTGACAACAGGGTATAGACCATATGCATGCACTTTGCACTCAGTAGGAATGCATAAAAGTATATGTAAAATACATCCATTGCAATATTTACATATTTAGAAAGTAATAATAAATTACAATAAGGTTTGGACATAATTTACTTAACAGTGATTACAGAACAGTTACTGAAAGACTTCTAAATTCTATTGAAAAGCAAAACGTGGTTCATGAGTTTGGACTTTAAAAGCATTCTCTTAATATACTGTATAGTGTCAGCCTTGAAACAATAACTGGAACATTTGTGCAAATTGTGCATAAGATTAAGTTGTATTGCTACATGATATTAATTAGACACATTAAGAACTATTAGTGTTACAGTAATGTGCAGAAACATTGCTCCGGAGCACCTGGTCCGAGCTTCGCCTCTGGTCACTGTGAGAATATTAATTAGTTGTACCTGTTGTCTGCATACGAGTCCTATGTGCTCTGCATTTTTTTTTTTTTTTAACTTTATAAAAATATGTGGATGGTGGATTGACTGCTTTAAATTGACGTACATGTCAGTGAGTGAATGAGTAAATGTGAGTGTATTGCCTTGCGATTGATTTAGCAGGACTATTATCCGCAATCTTATCCAAGGTAACTTAAAATTGTGACTGAATACAGTCCAAGAAATTGAGGGTTGAGTGTTTTGCTCAAGGACATAACCCCCAGGTGTGGCGGTCCGGGTCCTTTCTGTGTGGAGTTTGCATGTTCTCCTTGTGTCTGTGTGGGTTTCCTCAGGGAGCTCCGGTTTTCTCCCACAGTCAAAAAAAAAAAAACATGCAAGTAAGGTGAATTGGAGATACTAAATTGTCCATGACTGTGTTTGACATTAAACTTGTGAACTGATGAATAACCGTTTCTGTTATGAATGTAACCAAAATGTAAAAGACTTGAACCATTGAGCTTCATATCCCAAGTCCAGTAACTTAACCACTGAACAAAGACTTCACCTATATGTAAAACATTCTACATTAACATTTTTAGGATTTTGTTGATGCTTTTATCCAAGGTAGCTTCCAGTTGTGACCGAATACAATCAGAGCAATTGAGGGTTGAGAGCCATGCTCAAGGGGTCAACAGTGGCAACCTGGTAGTGGTGGGACTCAAACCATCGACCTTCCATCTAATAGTCTAGTACCTACTGAGATACCATTACTTTATCCTTTGCATGATTTTTGGAGGTGAAAGGAAACTGGTATACTGGTATCCCACTTAAACAAGCATGCCAAGCATGCCAAAGTACTTAGACAAAACGGTTTAAACTCAAGTCTGGAGGAATCCACACCACCAGCTGTGCCACTGGGCACCATTCATCAGCTTACAAAACACCTTATTTTATGCTGTTTTAACAGAAGGAAGCTAAATAAAAAGCAGGACCTTGGGCAGATTGTTTGATATTACTTCAACAGAAATTAGTCATTTGTAAACAAGGCAATGACTCATCTTTCTTTTGCCATAATTCTTCTCGCCACCCTCTTTTGACCTCGCATCAGAGTCTTATTTTCTAAGTGACAATGAGAGTAATAGGAAATATTGATTGGCAGGGCAGTTAAGTTGTCACTGCAGCTATTTTATATGTCAAGAGGAGCTGTTAACTTGTCAGAAATCACTGAAAGACTGTCTTTTTACACCTAATACAGCTCTATATAAAAGCGTTCTGCATTTAAATGGCTGAACAGGCTGAATGTGCGTTCATTTCTACCTAGTAAAGCCTGAGGTGGTCAGGCTGGTGAGACCTGCTGTAATTTTGTATTAAGCATCGGTAGGTTAGTGGGAAAATATTACCAACCCTGTCTGTCTGTATGTTTGTGTGCTGATGTCAACTCATAAAAATATAAATCTGATGAAACATATTCTGTGTGGTCTCTGGTGGAGATTTTGTGTGTCTGTGCATGTGGGTATATATGCGTGTATATATGGTCAGTGTTTGGCCTTGTTGGTTTGGAGGCCGTGGTACAGCGTGGGTGGTAAGGAGCCTCGGGCATGCTGGCAACTAGTTGTGCTGCACATGACCATCTGTAGCCAAGCAATCTGGGCCTGTGGGTGCTGCATACACAGCCCTATTAAGCCCACTGTGGCTCTGAGAGAGGAGTGAGGTGTATAGGCCAAGCTTCACTGTATGCAGCTTTAGAGAGAACTGCTTCTGCTGCTCATCTTGTCCACTGGCTGTTTGTTAAACCTTTGTAACCTCGACATGTGTTGTTTATGATGCAATAGTTCGAAAAGGCTAGTATTAAACAAGAGTACTGCTCAATCAGGGCTTACTGGAGTACTGGTGTACACAAAGCATGAACTCTGTCTCTTATTCTGGGAAATATTTGGTTGAAATATAAAAATTAAATTAACAATTATTTACAACCTAAATTTTAGAAAGTCTCAGTTTGTTTTGCTTTGCTTATTTTTCATTTATATTGTGGGATTAGGTGTCATAGTTCAGAAATAGGCGTACCATTTGATTACTTTCTTTCTAAGATACTTTACAGCACTGGTGTGCAGTCTTTCTCATGGGTACACCACTTAGCCAAAATTAGAAGGGCAGTGGTAGCTCAGTGGTTAAGGTACTGGACTAATAATCAAAAGGTTGCCGGTTCAAGCCCCCCCACTACCAAGTAGCCACTGTTGGGCCCTTAAGCAAGGCTCTAAACCCACAATTGCTCGTTCAGTCATAATTGTAAGTCGCTTGGGATAAAAGTGTCTGCTAAATGCCGTAAATGAAAATCTTTGTTTTTATATTTTGTGACTTGCTGCCAATTACTTAAACATATATTAACAGAGGCAAAGAAAAACACATTTTACATATTACAGCTTTGTTAAACTTTAAGCTGTGGATGAGACAATGAATTGATTAAATAATAACAATATTCTATTAACAATAACCTATAACAACAACAATGTTCATCAAGTCATGACTAATAGGTTTAAATAAATCTTGTACAGACTGGAATGGAAATAATGTTACTTGGATTACTTGGATTTAAGTTGCCATACTAAAAACTGAACTAAAAAGTTCAACTGATAGTCCTTTCCAAAATTATACCCTTTATAATTACAAATTCACTCTCAAAGCTCCACATGTATGTGTATTTAGTTAGCTTTTTCTCCTGTTTTACTTTTAAACTTGTGTTATAGCTTGGGGTGCTGAGTAATTGTGAGAATCCGCTTCTCCGAGAGAGTCTAAAACGCTTATCATTAAAAGACCTAAAAACATTTACTAAAAGAATGACACAAACACTAAACCTTTTTTAATTATTGCTGCTCATAAGTTCTCTCCACTAATTAAGAAGCATAAGGAAACAATAAAGAAGTAAAGGTAAAGTGCAGGTTTTAATGTATTTTATAATGATTTTTAACTGTTACCTCAATTGTATTTCAGTGTTTTTATATTATATTTGTGTTATTTTCAGTGTATATGTGTCAAAAACAACCACATTATTTTACATAAGCCTAAAATATACAGTATGCAGTTCCACGGGACCATGGAACGCATTAACAAGTTTCCCATGCATCCTTATGGGGAAAAAATACCTTAAAACTCAACGCCTTTTAAACTCAATGCTACTCCCAGAACCAATTGACATTGAGTTTCAAGTTACCACTGTATCTGTGAAACAGTGCTGCTTAGAAATGGATATTCCTATGTTATATTTAATAAAGTGTTCTGTTATAACAGATATTTGTGATTTTTCTATCTTTATTTAACATTTTAATTAAACTTCATGAGACAAGACTTGAAAAGCTTTTTTATTTTATTATTAGTGCTATTTTTTTATTATTATTTTTTTTTGCATTTTAAGTTGAGGTCTTTATCCATTTTCTGACTTTCATTAAGCCAAACACCAGTGTAGTGTTGGTGTAACAAAAAAACCCTGTAAAAATCAAGTTATTATGGTAAGGTTATGGTTATTATGGTAAGGTTAAGTTGTTTTCTTTCAACCATTTCTTAAGTATGCAGAAGCTGACTTCTGGCCGGCATAAATATTTAAACATTCAGAAGGACTGATCCGAAAAACTTTTGGATGCTGTTATTGGCATAGAATCAACTAAATATTTAATAAAATCTGCACAGACAGAAGCTTTTCAAATGAAGGGACCAACAGAAGGGCTACTGGGGCTCAAAATGCAGATAATTTTAATACTGGTGATAAGGTGAATTTTCTTTTCCCCTGGCTGCTTTTTTATTTAGGGGTTGCCAAAGCAGATTTTTCCCCCCACTGGACATTGGCCATTTATGTCTTTTGTAGACACCCGATCGAGAGATAGCACCACTGAGATTCAAACCCCTGACCTGTGGGAAAGCTGGCGTCAGAATTAACTGTAGGATGATCCACTGTGCAACATACAGAAGGACCTGCTGTTAACGTTCTTGTACCACATACCACAAAACTCCTTCATAAGACCAAAACATAAAGACCACCCACCAAATATGCTTTGTGTTCTGTCCAAATATAACTTATAAGACAATCTTATGACCCATCCCTACTTTATATAATTGATATTAACCTTGTTGACTAATGTAAAGCGCTGACCCATAGCAGTCTTTTCTTCATGCCAGCATAATGACACTGACTAAAGAGACAGGTTGCATTAGGCAGCCAGACCGTATGTGGATACAGGCCAGTTAGACTGGAGGAATCTGGCAGCCAGAACTGGACTGGGGTTTAGGGAATATGTCTCTATAATAGCTGCTCCTGGGTCATGGAGTGCTCACTGCTTTGTCTTCCTGTGAGTTAACTAACAATCACCAGCTACAACCCAGAAACATCCTTCACAATGGGAGCCTTTAACCTTTAACCTGTTATCCCTCTACATGCAGTCAACAACAAAGTCACAACAAACTGGATTACCAAACTGGGTCATGCTGCAAAAGTCTGATGGTGCTGTTTGGATAAAAAAGGGATGCAGTGATAATGTAATAATTATAAAAAAAATGATACTTCTGCTAGAATAAGGTGTTCATAGCAGCAGCTTGTGATTTAAAACAGTTTTAATGATGTTTATTATATTGGCTCTTTGTCATCACATTTGATTTGTTACACAATCACTAAAAATATATTTTAAAAAAATCACTAAATTTATTTCACAAAATAGACACTTTCATAAACTCGAAATTTTTGAAACTCGACACGAAATTTATACCCCTACACTTGGCGTTTCCTCTAAATTCAACATGTTCATCTTTTTAAAAAAAAACAAAATTTATTTAATTTCAAATGAACAATGAACAGCTGCTTTGTTTAGCACCCGGCTTCAGTGGTGGGGTAAAACGTCATCAAAGTGTCAATATGAGGCAAATCTGCATTTGTGTGGAATAACAGTCAAATCCACTTTGAAAGCTTCCACATGTATTTGTGTTTAGCTGGATTTTCCTCCTGTTTCACTTTTAAACTTGTGTTATAGCTTGGGGTGCTGAGAAGTTGTAAGAATCAGCTTTTCCTGAGTCTAAAATGATGTTATTTTAAGTGAATAAGTGTCAAAAACAACTTCATTATTTTACATAAGCCTAAAATATATGTAGTTCCACGAGACCATGGAACACATTAACAGGTTTCTTGTACATCCTTATGGGATAAAATACCTTGAAACTCATTGCTTTTAAAACTCAACACCAGTCCCAGAACCAACTGACGTCGAGTTTAAGGGTACCACTGTATTTATATTAATGCTGTTTGCATGGCTTTTGGTTTGTATTTGTCTGAATGGATCAAAGAAAGGTATCTTTTCTTTCTGTATTGTTTGGTGCACAGAATCCTGGTAGTCCTTGATCCTTAGCTCTGTTAGAGGCCTTTAGAATAGCAGCAGTGGGAGACAGCGAGCCAGTTCTGTGCTTTCTGCAGGACCTGTGCTTGGGTTAGCACTGTTAATGAAGGGTGCCTTTAAGAAGTCTCCAATGAGCAGCCAGGCATTACAGATTAGGTCAGTGGAACGGCTAGTGGGTTGAGCATGATGGATGAGGGGCAGAATGAGTTTCTGCCGTGCAGCATTGTGAAATCTTTTCATTGTCACTGACGGGCCTGTGAGACGAGGGAGCAAGTGTCAGAAACACCCTTTCCCTGCTCTCTGCTATGCCTTTAATATCTCTCCCAGCTGCAGACGAAGTATTGATAAAACTAAAGTTTAAAAATAGCCCAGGCCAGTAAAGTCAGAGGGAATACGGAGAGCTTCAGAGATGATTAAACAAGGGCGCTGTTGTGCTTCTGAAAGCTTCATTTCTGTAAACACGCAGGCACTGGCTACTGGACTTCCCACTTCCTGTGAGAGAGCAATAGGGAGAGAGAGGGAGGCTCTTTATGGGAAATGTTTGTGACCGGGGTGACAGCTTGGCTTGATGGATGGGCTGCCTCCATCTGGTTGCAGTGCATGTAATAAATTTCCATGCTCATGTTTGACCTCTCTCACTTACCAGACACATCTTTCACTTTTGGGACGTCCAAGAGGGACTCACAATTACGAGGCGAGATGCTGCCAGGGCTCACGGTTAGTGCTGTTTATGGGTCCCGGCCCAAGGGCAAAGAGTCCGAAAAATAGATAGCTGTAAACAATGCTTGGTGCTGCCAAGAGAATCATTCTGTATTCAGTAACCTTTTAAACCTCTTCTCTTACTTTTCATCTGTTTATCTTACAGTTTGTACTCCTACTCACTTAAACTGTGCAACTGTACTGTTTTTTGGCTGATTCCAATATTAATGTTGTTAAACAAAGCAAAGTCAAACTAACTGACAGAATTTAGTCCTAACTTAAATGTATTAACAATTACAATGACTGAGCTAATTCTGAAAGTCTTTTAAGACCTAAATTAAAAAATGGCCTATTAAGTGCAGATTTAGACATAGGTTTCAAAAATAAATTAAATAAAAATTTGTACAAAAACATTGTAGTATACACCGACCAGGCATAACATTATGACCACTGACAGGTGAAGTGAATAACACTGATTATCTCTTCATCACGGCACCTGTTAGTGGGTGGGATATATTAGGCAGCAAGTGAACATTTTATCCCCAAAGTTGATGTGTTAGAAGCAGGAAAAATGGGCAAGCGTAAGGATTTGAGCCAGGTTGACAAGGGCCAAATTGTGATGGCTAGACGACTGGGTCAGAGCATCTCCAAAACTGCAGCTCTTGTGGGGTGTTCCCGGTCTGCAGTGGTCAGTATCTATCAAAAGTGGTCCAAGGAAGGAACAGTGGTAAACCGGCGACAGGGTCATGGGCGGCCAAGGCTCATTGATGAATGTGGGAAGCGAAGGCTGGCTCGTGTGGTCCGATCCAACAGACGAGCTACTGTAGCTCAAATTGCTGAAGAAGTTAATGCTGGTTCTGATAGAAAGGTGTCAGAATACACAGTGCATCACAGTTTGTTGTGTATGGGCGGCAAAAAGGGGACCAACACAATATTAGGAAGGTGGTCATAATGTTATGCCTAATCAGTGTATATAAATTAGTCAACTAACTAAGATATAGTTGGTACTTTTATCTTTTGTTAGATTTTGTTTATCCAATTTCTAGTTCTGCACTGGATTGCATAGTTCTGTATTGGTCCATAATAATTGATTTTATTTAGATAACATTGACATACTGTATGTTGCTCTGCTTTTATTGGTTACCATGAAACATGAAAATATGAGGGATCTTTAAAAAGTTTCTGCACTTTTATATTTTGGTTGAAAACAGTTAGGGCGGGAGGAGTAGTAACTGGTCGTGCCTGAGAAACTGAGAGAGCTTATAGGCCAGATTTAGCGACAATTGATTTCCACCTTTTTGGATGCTCAAAGAAGCTGTAAGGGGAAAAAGATTTTCATGTGATGATAATGTGAAAGCAGCGGTGCATCAGTGGCTTTGTGCTTAACCAAAAACATTTTTGATGATGGTATTAAAAAGTTGGTACGACGCTGGGAAAAATGCATTGCAAAGGAAGGTGACTGTGTAGAAAAGTGATGTCATTTGTTTTTGAATTTCCTAATAAATAGAGTTAAAAAAAGTGTGAGAACTTTTTAAAGAACCCTTGTACAGTGTATCACAAAAGTGAGTACACCCCTCACATTTCTGCAAATATTTCATTATATCTTTTCATGGGACAACACTATAGACATGAAACTTGGATATAACTTAGAGTAGTCAGTGTACAACTTGTATAGCAGTGTAGATTTACTGTCTTCTGAAAATAACTCAACACACAGCCATTAATGTCTAAATAGCTGTGAACATGTCCAAATTGTGCCCAAATGTGTCGTTGTCCCTCCCTGGTGTCATGTGTCAAGGTCCCAGGTGTAAATGGGGAGCAGGGCTGTTAAATTTGGTGTTTTGGGTACAATTCTCTCATACTGGCCACTGGATATTCAACATGGCACCTCATGGCAAAGAACTCTCTGAGGATGTGAGAAATAGAATTGTTGCTCTCCACAAAGATGGCCTGGGCTATAAGAAGATTGCTAACACCCTGAAACTGAGCTACAGCATGGTGGCCAAGGTCATACAGCGGTTTTCCAGGACAGGTTCCACTCGGAACAGGCTTCGCCAGGGTCGACCAAAGAAGTTGAGTCCACGTGTTCGGCATCATATCCAGAGGTTGGCTTTAAAAAATAGACACATGAGTGCTGCCAGCATTGCTGCAGAGGTTGAAGACGTGGGAGGTCAGCCTGTCAGTGCTCAGACCATACGCCGCACACTGCATCAACTCGGTCTGCATGGTCGTCATCCCAGAAGGAAGCTGACGCACAAGAAAGCCCGCAAACAGTTTGCTGAAGACAAGCAGTCCAAGAACATGGATTACTGGAATGCCCTGTGGTCTGACGAGACCAAGATAAACTTGTTTGGCTCAGATGGTGTCCAGCATGTGTGGCGGCGCCCTGGTGAGAAGTACCAAGACAACTGTATCTTGCCTACAGTCAAGCATGGTGGTGGTAGCATCATGGTCTTGGGCTGCATGAGTGCTGCAGGCACTGGGGAGCTGCAGTTTGTTGAGGGAAACATGAATTCCAACATGTACTGTGACATTCTGAAACAGAGCATGATCCCCTCCCTTCGAAAACTGGGCCTCATGGCAGTTTTCCAACAGGATAACGACCTCAAACACAACCTCCAAGATGACAACTGCCTTGCTGAGGAAGCTGAAGGTAAAGGTGATGGACTAAACCCAATTGAGCACCTGTGGCGCATCCTCAAGTGGAAGGTGGAGGAGTTCAAGGTGTCTAACATCCACCAGCTCCGTGATGTCATCATGGAGGAGTGGAAGAGGATTCCAGTAGCAACCTGTGCAGCTCTGGTGAATTCCATGCCCAGGAGGGTTAAGGCAGTGCTGGATAATAATGGTGGTCACACAAAATATTGACACTTTGGGCACAATTTGGACATGTTCACTGTGGGGTGTACTCACTTATGTTGCCAGCTATTTAGACATTAATGGCTGTGTGTTGAGTTATTTTCAGAAGACAGTAAATCTACACTGCTATACAAGTTGTACACTGACTACTGTAAGTTATATCCAAGTTTTATTTCTATAGTGTTGTCCCATGAAAAGATATAATAAAATATTTGCAGAAATGTGAGGGGTGTACTCACTTTTGTGATACACTGTATATCTTTGCCATGGTTTTATGTGGGAAATGTTAGCATATAGCTAACATGCCAGCTAACTAACTAGCTCTGGAGTTTCCAGCAACCTGGTCACCCTGTTTACAGGTGCTTAACTTATAGAGTTATGGAATATATAAAATGCAATATTAGTAATAAAAACAATTTATTGATGTTGAACTAGCTGGCCTGGCTTGCAGTTGATGTTTCAGTTTATTCCAACGGTGTTCAGTGTGTTTAAGGTCAGGGCTCTGTACAGACCAAGGAACTTTCCCCACACCAAAGTCAAAGTCATCAAACTGTCTTTATTGTCCCTGCTATTGTGCAGAGGGGCACAGTCATGCTGGATCAGGAAGCTATTACCAAGCTGTATGTGGTTAATTTTAGCCACCTGTTAGCAGTAGTTGTGTTTGAAACATCTAAAATCGATAATTATGCCTTAAACATTTGGTCATATAGTGTGTGTGTGTGTGTGTGTGCGTGTGCGTATGTACCAATCAGCCTCACTAATAAAACCACTGACAGGTGAAGTGGATAATATTGATTATCTTCTTTCTGTGACACCTGTCAAGAGGTGGAATATATTATTAGGCAAATGAACAGTCACGTCTTGAAGTTTTGGAAGCAAGAAATATGGAAAAGCATAGGAAGATGGGTATTGATGTTGATTAAGAAATGTTCCAGTTCATTCCAAAGCTGTTAAATGGGACTGATGTCAAAGCTCTGTGCAGGAATTTCTGGCAAGTACTGGTTGTGTACTTGTGTGACAATATCCCGTATTCTTCATATGTTTGGACTGCGGGTTCCCATACACAAATGTAATACATGTTCATATATAATATATTTATTTATATAATATTTGCCCATATTTGTGCAAACAATAAATAAAACCTGTTAGAAATTGGAACATTTTCATATATTGACACATATGTGTGTGACCCATAGAAATATCTATCTGTAGAGGCCGCCCAGCTGACTGGTAGCAGAGCCGAGATTCGAACCTGGGAACTCAAAATCTCCCACTGAGCCACGCGCCCTAAATATACACCAATGAGGCATAACATTATGACCACCTTTCTAATATTGTGTTGGTCCCCCTTTAGCTGCCCCATAAGCAACAAACTGTGATGCACTGTGTATTTTGACACCTTTCTATCAGAACCAGCATTAGCTTCTTCAGTCTGTTGGATTGGATCACACGGGCCAGCCTTTGCTCCCCACATGCATCAATGAGCCTTGGCCGCCCATGACCCTGTTCTCGATTTACCACTGTTCCTTCCTTGGACCACTTTTGGGCACATTTAATATGGGTGTTTTATGTATGTTATAAGCTTATATCTGCATATATCCAGAGGATACGTGTATGTTATAATAATATATCACCTTACAGGTAACATACAGTATGTAGAAAAACCATTATTGATATAGGGGCATATATGTCATTACATTTCTGTGTGGGTAGGAAGGCAAGATGGAAGCCCTCTAAAAACCTACATTAGCCTTGTAAAAACACTACATACAATACATTAATTCTGTCAAAGTATGTGGGACAATGTGTTATGATGGCACCAAGGTTCAGCTTTTTGACCATAATTCTAAAAGGTATGTTTGGTGCAAAACAACACTGCTCATATATATATATATATATATACATTTCAACCTCTGAGTTAAACTAAGTTATACAGAGCATATTAAGCTGATTTGTGGCACTAACAGGATGCAGCATTGTTGATACAGGTGAAGGAGAATGTTTTGAGTGTTAAGCCCAGTAGAACAGCTTGTTAGCAAGTAAGGAAACAATAAGACTGATCTACATAGCCAGAGCCAGTGATGGATAACAGATAAGCTGCTTTCAATAGCAAATCTTTAGTGCTATTCTTGTAACTGATTTGACTACAGGTAAGCTTGAGGAGCTGCTACACCCACGACCATTGTTGTTGTGCTTGCATTGTTGTTGGTCTCATGTAGCAACTGGGGAGTGGAGGTTTATGTAGCATGAAGTATTTAAAAAGGCTAAGGAGCCACACAGGTGTTTGTGAAACCACCAGAAAAGTGTTTTGTATAATTCGAGCTAAGAAAACAATGTAAATAAGATGAGTTAAATTGATTCAAAACAGGCTTGAAATTCAGGAAACACTTTCAGCATCTGAGAACGTCTTTGAAACTAGTTGAGGTGTTTGAAATTGCAATTAGACCCTAATTTTTATTTATTTATATATTTATTAGGATTTTAATGTTATGCTTTGCACACTTTGGTTACATTCATGACAGAACATGTAATTACTGGTTACTCAAGAGTCATCAGTTCAAGTTTTTAATGTCAAACACAATTAAGGACAATTTTGTATCTCCAATTCAATTCACTTGCATGTCTTCGGACTGTGGGAGGAAACCGGAGCACCCTGAGGAAACCCACACAGTCTCAGGGAGAAAATGCAAACTCCACCTGGGAATTAAACCCAGGACCTTCTTGCTGTGAGGCAACAGCGCAACCCACTGAGCCGCCCTTAGACCTTACTACATATAAGGTATATCATTTTCCATTTCAATTTTTGGCATTTAGCAGACGCTTTTATCCAAAGCAACTTACAATTATGACTGGACATGATTTGGAGCAATTAAGGGTTAAGGGTCTTGCTCAGGGGCCCAGCAGTGGCAACTTGGCGGTGGTGGGGCGAGAACCGGCAACCTTCTGATTACTAGTCCAGCACCTTAACCACTATATATATATATATAAATTATATTTTGTTAGATAATGAAATGCTTTCCATGCTTTTAATTTAGACCTTTGTATACTTGCAACTATTTATGGTGCTTCCCTTACTAATGTAGCCACCTGTGCTGCCCTTAAGCAACCCGAAGCATTAAGCAGGCATTTTTCAGTAATAGAAACAGATAGGTGGCAATTGGATTTTAATAAAGCAGGATAATAATGGGGCTAAGAGTGGAGTGAATTGTAAAGCAGAAGGCTAATGAAGTGCCTATGTGGGCAGTATGTGAGAAATCACCTATAACCTATTAAGAAGGAGCCTAACTCACTGGGTTGAGTCAGAAACCCTGATTGAATTAGTGGGCTCTTTAATTACTGAGCATCTTAGATGGGAGCTTTGAATTTAATTGAACTTTTTCACGCTCCCTGCTCACCCAGCCAAACAATTTGTTCAGAAAAAAAATTGAATTAAGTACCGGACTTTTTTTGCATTGATTATTATAACGTTAGCAGAGTCCCAAGAGTTTCCAGTCTGTAAAAAAAAAAAAAAACGAAATCGCGTAGCATTACTCACAAAAACGCGTGTTATAATCGCAAAGAACTTACTTAAAATTCAATCCACTTTGGCATCATTATCATGTATCAACATAATAAATGAGCCCTTCAGAGCATGGTAATTATAATTTGATAAATCATCAGCAGAAAATTAACTGGATGTCAAAACATTCATTGGAAAGGGTGATGAATCGAGGATGATTGTGGTGATGAATTGTGTTAATCTGCGCAGTATGAAGCCAGCGAAATGGCTAAGCAGCCCAAGATGGATGGGGCATGGAAGCAGCAAGGTCAGGACACACAGCACTGCAGAACTAAGCGAGGAAAACGAGAGAGAGAGAAAGAGAGGGAGGGAGACCATGTAGTGTTCAGGGCTTTATCTACCTTCACATTTACCTTTGTTTTTTACTGTGGCTTTCAGGCAGGGTGCTTTTTCCTTCTTTTTTGTGTGTGTGCGTGACCGCCTTTAATATATTTTTCTTTCTTCCCCGGGTATGAGTATGGTCTCTGGTTAAAACAATGGAGTGTTTAACTTTTGCTCCACTCAAATACAAGTCAGTTGTTTCTTCAAAAGGAAGGTCAATAGTATGAGGGCATTTAACCCACACATGACAAGGCTTGTAGTGTATTCTTTAAAGTACAAAGTCAACTTTGTGAACACAGAAATGCTTTGTGAGGTAAATAATGACTGAGCTGTTTTTTTAAAAGCAATTAATTGTTTGTATTAAACTACTGTTAAAGAATAATCCTTAGTATTTTAACTAAACATTTAGCAGACGCTTTTATCCAATGTGACTTACAGTACTGTGACAGTATATTGTCCAAGCGATTAAGGGTTAAGTTTCTTGCTCAAGGGCCCAACAGCAACAGCCTGGCAGTGGTGAGGCTTAAACCAGCGACCTTTTATTTACTAGCCCAGTATCTTAACCACTAGGCTACAACTGCCCAACAGTTTTTATATGTAACGGTTCTTGTGGTGTGGATTGTTGAAGTACCCTAGTATATGTATAATGCAGGTACTTTTAGCTTGGTGGGTTGTAATGTTGCCTCCCAACAAGAAGGTCCTGGATTTGATTCCCAGGTGGAGCGGTTTGGTTCTTTCTGTGTGGAGTTTGCATGTTTAGCGCATGTCTGTGTGGGTTTCCGCTGGGAGCTCAGGTTTCCTCCCACAGTTCAAAGACATGTTAATTATTTGAATTGGAGATACAAAATTACCTGCCACAGTTTTTGACATTAAACTTAAACTGATAAATCAAACCGGACATCCAAAAATATACCCATGACAGTAAAATCCTCATAAACAAGCAAACTTTCAGTATTTTTTTCCTTTATGTACTGTTTAATTTTTAAAGTGTGTACTATCACTGTTGTTATATCAAGCTAGTGGGGACTTTATTTCTTTTGGGACCTATGAAGTAGCTGTCTGTCTGTCTGTCTGTCATACATCCATCTGTCTATTTATCCATGTAACTGAACCATAACATTGTCTGAACATTAAATGTGTCATAGTAAGCCATGTTTAGCAGTGGCTATGTTATGTAGATAGTTTACTATTAAAGCTGTTTTAAAAATGAATGACTTTTTAAAGAAATACCATTTATGATAAAAAAAAAACAACAAGATTTGTGAGGACTGGTCCAATAAGGAAGCTTAATTTAACTACTGTTCCCCAGACTACTCTTTCATTAATGAATCTGCACCGTTTATGCGGCCACATTGATTCCTGGGAGTTGAATTGTACCTGCATGATACAGAAAACATAACTGAAACATTACTGATTTAGTTTCAAGCTAAATGTTTTCAAGGACAAATTATGCAAATGTTTTCAGGTAAAACTGACATTAACCACATTATAAATAATATTTCAAAATGATAGAGACACCACTGGTAGTGTAGAACAGATCTGATGTACAATTTAGTAAGAAAAAACATGGTTTTGGTTTGGTACCTCTTCTAAAGCAGCATTTTATATATCCTACACATATGCTTTATGACTAGAAGTATGTGAACACCTTACTGAGTTCATGTGTTTTAGCCACACCCATTGCTAACAGGTGTGTAGCAGCAGTTTTGCCCCCTTTTTTGGGAAGGACCAATGGCCTGCTCAGACCCCTAACCTCGACCCCATTAAAAACCTTTAGGTTAAATTGAAACTTTGATTGTGAGCCAGACCTTCTTGTTCCCAAAGTAAACAATACAATACAATAGTAAATGTGTACATATGAAGAAAATAAGCATGTTTGTTCCCAAATTTGGTCTTTTCACCGACTATGTACTTTATGCAGTCTGTGGTTTTATCCAAGTCCTTGTGGTTATATTTTTTCAGGTTGTGGGCAGCTTTTTATGTGGTGGGCAGCTTTTTAATTGGTAATATTTCTCTAACATGGAATATATTGCTACTATAACATTGACTCTTAAGACAGAGTCTTTCTAAATTACATTCACACTCAGGGCTATAATGTCCAGTAACTGAAGCATATTACAATTTTAGCCTTGATTGAAGGTCACTATTGTGGATGTAAAATGCTCTGTAGGACTTCAGCCCTACAGGTCTGTTTCAAATGCAGTTAATTTATCATGCTGGCTAGTGGAGTGCCAAGTCTTAATGATACTGCACTGAAGTCCAGCCTTCTCAGTCTGTATTACTGATTTTACCAATCCTGTGCATTTGTATCTATTATTTGAGATACAAACTGAATTCTTTACTGTTACTAATGATATTGTTTACAAAAAGTTCTGCCAAGACAAGATCAGATTTATAGCTCATAAAAGTGTATTGAAAATGTCCAAATCACTTTTGTCTTGTCATTATAAATCCAGTGAATAATATACTACACCCTTTGGCAAGGACTTGAAATGTTAAAATGCTTCTTTTTTGAAAGATTGCATTGTTATTAAACATTAAAAGAACAATGTTCAGCCTTCAGGTACTGCAGTTATTGGTTTAGTTGAGCACATCTCAGGTGTATTTATAGGAGCACAGAGCTGGCGCTGTCACACATTCTGGTGTTTATTGCTGGTGCAAAGCTGCTATCAGTCTTTTAGCGAAGCCATCAGAAACTTCCTCCAGACTGTGGAAAAACTGGCTGCCTCTCAGCCATCGCCATCACTCAGCACACTGCAGAAATTAAACATCCTCTGAGGACATGTCCCCTCGTTCTCGTTAAATAAGATGTCTTTGGGTGATGACTCTTGAATAAATGACGGGTAGAATATGGCAGGCAGCCACGGCGCAATGCTCTGTGTGTACAGCAGGTAAATATGCAGAGAGGTCAAGTTATAGATGCAAGGTCTGTTAATACATTACAATGCAAATAGCCTAGCTCCTGTAGGTGCATTAAATATAAAACAAATGCAGTACCTGTAAGGATGAATGACGTGTGTACTGCTTTTAATAAGAGATGCATATTGTAACTAAAATAATAGGCATATATTTTATATTTTAACACTATTAACTTTTTTAAAGTTACTTGCCATCTGGATTTAGATTTGTTAGCTTGTTAGTTTTATGATTACAAGGCTGTAATTCCAAGACAAATATTTTTTATTATTGTTATTATTGATATTATTATTTATTATTATTAATATTAATACTATTATTATTGTTATTGTTATTATTATTGTTATAATTATTAATATTATTATTATTATTATTATTATTAATATTATTTATTATTATTATTATTATTATTATTAAATGACTGGCATCCTAACCAGGTAGGGTTTTTCCCCCCAGTATTCCTCATGTAACAGTGTACAGAGGTACCTTGAAACTCAACGTCAATTGGTTCTGGGAGTGGTGTTGAGTTTTAAAGGCGTTAAGTTTCAAGGCATTTTTAAAGTGTTTTAGACTGATTCTTACAATTTCTCAGAACCCCGAGCTGTAACAAGTTTAAAAGAAGAAAAATTGACAGTTATTTCACAAAAATAACGATGACATCACTGCTCAAGCGAAGTGCTGAACAAAGCGACTGTTTACTTGACTTAATTTGAAATGAAATAAATCAATTTTTAATAATAAAAGTTACAAATGTTGAGTTTAAGGGAAATGTTGAGTTTAAGGGTACAAATTTCTCGACGAAGGGTGTGGGGTTTCAAATATTTTGAGTTTAGGGGACGTTGAGTTGCTAGGGGACGTTGAGTTGCAAGGTACCACTGTATTGGTATTTTGAAACACTCTGGTACACAATTTGCTTGGGTTTCCATCTTCCTAGATGCCCTCTGACATCCATTTGATGTACTGTTAGCTAATACGTTTATCAACTATGAAATAAAATCAACTAGTATTATTAGAAAACCACTGTGCTGAGCCAACAACACACTCACACAACACATAAAAAAAAATAAAACAGTTACATAATTTTAATTAATTAAAAGCTTACCAACACATTTTGGTAATGTGCACTAATAAACTATGCTGCTTTGCTTTAGTTACCACTTGTACCAGTTGTCATAAAATGCTATATATACATTATGCTGGAGTTTATCTATTTTTTGCAAATGATTTATTTTAACAGCTATGGTGGTCCACTGTCTACTGCTGGATTCCCAGTCATAGTGGCATAGAAGGTAATGAAAAAGCAGATAGCTTGGAGATACATCCCAATAACTGATGCCTACCCAGAAATCAAAGATTACTGCAAAATAAAATGGCAAGAAGACTGTTCCAGCAATTCCCAAAACAAATTGCATGAAATTACTCTTTGTTAAACACTACCGAGACTTCTTATAAAGGCAAGACCAGACAATTATAAGTAGATGCCTAACTGGTCATACTGCCCTCACCCACCGACACCTCCTGGTTGGTGAGCAGGCACCAACCTGTCAATTATGTGCTACAACCCTTACAATTAAACATATTTTGTTAGAATGTCCTAAAATTTAAGTCATCAGAGACGACTTTTATAGGGTTAAATACATGAAAGAGATTCCTCCAATTAAAATTCTGCACTTTTTAGACAGACGATATAAAACAAATGATCTGAACAATTAACGATGTACAGTTTTAATATCTGTCTGTGCCATACATATAGCCAGTATGTTGCTGATATGGCAATAAACCCAAACAATAAAACAAACAGCTATAGTGGAATATACAATCATAAATACTGCTTTATAATTTAACTAAGGACAGGATTCAGCCCTAGTGGTGAGGGCAGAATAGCATGTTTCCCCATAACCTTACATTCAAAATTATCTACACAGTTCGACATGACAAACTGTTTGGTAGATGACACTTACTATGTACGAGGGTTCTTCAAAAAGTTTATGCACTTTTCTACATAGTCACCTTCAGATGCATTTTTTCCAGCATCATACCAACTTTTTAATGCCATCAGCAAAAATGTTTTTGGTTGAGAGTTTAGCCACTGATGCATCTCTGCTTTTACATTATCATCACATGAAGCTTTCTTCCCCTTAAGGCTTGATGTCGCTGAATCTTGACTATAAGCTCTCGCTCAGTTTCTCAGTCACGACCAATTACTACTACTCCATCCTCACCGTTTCCAACCAAAATATATAAGTGTGGAAGCTTTTTGAAGATCCCTCGTATTTGTGTCATTACATTAATTCTTTTCCTAAGGATTGTGTTTTGGAAAGGTGCGCAAAGCATCAAAAAAGCAGTTGGTATTATTTTTCGTATCACTGTGCGATAAGCCAATCAACATTTGTTATGAATCACATTTGTAAATCAGGTCATTACCTTAAATTTAGTTGAGAGGGAAAAAGTGCCTATAAACCAGTGATGGCAACACCCATGAACTCTTCTTGGTGCTTATACCCAAACTTTATTAGAGTCTAATTTTATTAAGCTATTTGTATAAAACCTCAGGGTATATGGAGGACCTTGTGCAGGGAGAAGGCCAAGTCATAGCTTTATATTCTGTCATGCTTTCTTCTCTTTATAGTTTTAGTGTTTCGTTCTATAAGATGATCACTACTCATGACTGGTTGTGGGTTTGCGTTCATGTCACATTGTCTCTTAAGTTTTTGATTGTCTCAATAACACAGTATCTCATCATACAGCTGCCTTGCATTTTGACAGTACAATAACCCATAATTCCTCCTGCCACTCAGTATTTCAAGGGCAGTGTTTCATAGCATGAACTGAGCAAGAGTGCATTTGCATTTTGCTGGATGTGGGCTAGGCGGGGTTGAAGGGGGAAATGGATTTCTTGTCTTGTGTCACTTCAGATTTTACCCCTCACCCCAGTTTTCTACAAAATCCATTTTTGAGGCACTCATAAATACGCTTTGAAAAAGGATCTGTGCTTTTTTTTTTATTTAATCATTTCTTGTGCTTTGATAAGCATGCAGGGGCTTTAAGCAGCCAGGGACAATTTGCCCTGTAAACACACATTTCATATCTGTTTTTCATGATATTCAAACACCCATTGGATATTAACACCCATTAAACGTCTGATTTACTAACTCCTGCTGCAATTAAATGTTTTTTTAATGTATTTTAACAGAGATTTCTTTTAACAGCTAATCAACCACTATTAGTCAGCAGTTAAATGACATGGTTATAGCATAATGCTTATTATCTGAAAGCTGTAAGTTGCACAGAAAGTATAATTATTTTATTATTAATGACTGTGTGGAGTTTGCATGTTGTCCCTGTGTCTGTGTGGGTTTCCTCCGGGAGCTCCGGTTTCCTCCCACAGTCCAAAGACATGCAAGTAAGGTAAAATGGAGATACAAAATTGTCCATGACTGTGTTTGACATTAAACTTGTGAACTTATGAATCTTGTGTAATGAGTAACTACCGTTTCTGTCATGAATGTAACCAAAGTGTAAAAACATGACGTTAAAATCCCAATAAACAAACAAACAAGAGGGGTGCGTAGCAGAACTGAAATTACAGATTGTTCCTCCACAAACAGATTGCAATAACATTACATAGATAATTAATATGTAATTTACAAAATTCCCCAAAGTAAACAATACAATACAATAGTAAATGTGTAAATATGAAGAAAATAAGCATGTTTGTTCCCAAATTTGGTCTTTTCACCGACTATGTACTTTATGCAGTCTGTGGTTTTAAGTCCTTGAGGTTATATTTTTTCAGGTTGTGGGCAGCTTTTTATGTGGTAGGCAGCTTTTTAATTGGTAATATTTCTCTAACATGGAATGTAACCACAGTGTGTAAAACATGCCGTTAAAATCCTAATAAATAAATACATTAATTAATTAATAATAATAGAGTTCTACCTTTATACTGGGACGTGATGCAAAATATCCAGATCATTTCAAAAATTCATCGTTCAGTTTGAATCCGTACTGGCAGAAAACGGCTTTACTCTGTGATTTTAATGCACCTCATTTAATTCTCCTGTCATTTATTATGTACAATATACACATATATACAGTTTCTCTGTTTAGGTTTGAACTGCAACACTTTTTAAGCATTTGTCAGAGACTTGACAAAGAAAATCAAAACTGTCACAATGTGCTGAGACAAAATAACCACCAGAAATGTGCGGCACAGTGACTTACAGCAAGAAGGTCCTGGGTTTGATCCCCAGGTGGAGTGGTCCTTTCTGTGTGGAGTTTGCATGTTCTCCCCGTGTCCAAAGACATGCAAGTGAGGTGAATTGGAGATACAAAATTGTCCATGACTGTGTTTGACAGTAAATTTGTAAACTGATGAATCTTGTGTAACGAGTAACTACCTGTCCTGTCATGAATGTATATTGTGTAAAACATGATGTTAAAATCCTGATAAATAAATAAACCACCAGAAACAGGTCCGGGCAAGCACGCTTAAGCACCTAGGATTACTAGTCACCTAGGATTACTAGATTTCTATTACAGTACCTTAACTGCTAAGCTACCTCTACCCTACAAGTAGTGTTTAATTAAAATAAAACAAGCCAAGAGGCATATAATTAAATATTTGATGTGTGGTGTATATATACAGTTGTAATCTGAGCTTTTCTACTCATCTTACATGTATTATGGTGATGTGCGTAGAAGTGAATGTAAATTTACAAGTAGAAGTCTCAGTAAACAGAGAAAGAATATTTATTTATACATAGAAGCAGTTTTGTTAACATAAGTTGACAATGTTAATTTCTAATAAAGAACATCATGTTTACTTACAAATATCAGTATGTAGTATTATTCAACCCTCATTCTCAGTGGAACATTTGTTTGCCTTGATAACCTCTAATAAGCGATTCTGATGAGTGCTTACAAGCTTCTGACACCTCTCTTGTGAAATCTCTGCCTGTACAAAAGCTTCCAGCTCATTAAGGTTTGCTGCTTATGTTTTTTTTTTTTTTTTTTTTTTTTTTAATCTGGAGCCTGAGAAAGTTACTCCAGGATATTCCAGGACTGATTACTTAACCAAGCATTAACTTAGAAGTGTTAAAATACCTTTGCATTTCTGTAAATTCATAATGCCACTCACATGGTCAAGCAGAAAAACGCCCCCACAGATCTGTAACTTGACAGACCTATAACTTGTAGATCTGTCTAACTGTTCAAAACTATATTATTTTGTATATTCTTTTTTCTTTTTTCTAATTCTAACACAACCTGGCTTTTCAGAAAAAAAAATTACAGTTGTAAAAATCTTTTTATTGTACATTTTGCAACTGTGTGTATAGAGACAGAAATACAGACAGACAGATATACGGATGGACGGATGGATGGATGGATGATTCTTTACTTTATTATCTATTAAGAATTGATTTTTATTTAAAACCCATATCACCCATGTGAAAAAGTGATGTCCCCCTCCTTCCTGATCATTCTGGGCAGTGAAAACTGCTATGAAACGTTTGTATTTTTTACAAATGCATGTGTTCCAATCATTCAATCACTGAAAATAAACAGGTAAAAAGATATTTGAAACTCCAGGAATGGAATGACATTTATCTCAGTGTTTGTATAGGATATATATTTGACTTTATATGAGTTGACCTTGAGCTTGTAACCACCCCTTTCCTGAATGCTGGTTTGGTGTAGTTTTACTTCCAAAACCGGAAAATAGAAAGAGTCACTTACTGGAAATTATTACTTTTAATAAACTAATGCACAATAAATGGAACCGATATTCTGTGCTGCACTAGTATAAAAAAATAATAATTATATTGAGTATATTGAGTACATAAATAATAAATGGATATTTTTAATTAGAAATTGTTACAAGTTAGCTGTTTGTGTCAGAATTAGTATTACCTTTATGTGTATTGAACAATAATGAGTTGGTAATTACATTTGCTGTGTAATTAAGGAGGCATGTAGCAGATGTGTGAGTACATACAGTTACCTCATGTCCTGCTAATACTCACATACTATGCAAACTATACAACATGGTAAGTTTTGTTAGGTTTACATTTAAGTGCACAACATGTGCTGTATGGTAAATAAGTGGTCAGTTTACATGTAGTTAATTTGTAAGTACATCATTGTTTACTGTACAGTAGTGTGTATATTCATCACACTGAATCTTTTCAAATCATTAAATGAAACGTAAGGGAATCTGGGTAAAACAATAGTTGGCCAGATTTAATTTCTAATTTAATTCAGGTAATTGATTTTAGCCAGACTTGCAGAATATACCATATACCAGAACTTGGGACAAGGACAATAATTGTATCTGTTTATGAGAAGTAAGGAGGAATCGCTATCCAAAACAGACATCATTCTTTATTTGGAATTTGCATGAAAGCGTGAGGATGATCTACAAGCTTTTTGTAGTAAGGTTTCATGGACAGACAAATCCAAATAAAAAAAAGGGGTCAAAGTTCAAAGTGTCAAGTTATGAGTGACAATAAAGTGCTTTGCCTTGACATGTATACAATTTAGGTAACAATGAATTCTGTCTCACCATGAGCTGAAACTGAGGCATAGTTGGGTTATGAAGCAGGGCAGTAATTCCAAGTACGATAGCAAAGTACAGTACATTTAAATGACAGATACACTAATTAAAAATATATTTAATTACGGTAATATATATTAATATTAGATGGAATTAAAAATACACTTAATTAAAGGGTTTAGTTCAAACTTTTGACTAGTACATCATAAAAATATGTAGTGTTGATTTTATAGCAATACTGGAAAAAAGTGTAGATAAAATTAGTTGCATTTATTGTTAAGTGGGATTTACTTTTTCAGAAGGGTAGTACGGGTTTTAATTATATTTATAATTAATTATGTTATTTGTCTATATGGTACAACCTTATTACTTATTTTATTTTTATACCTATGTTATAACTTTACTACTGGAAAACAATTCTAAACCTAACGTAGTAACATAGCAACACCAGTGATGGGGATGCTCTTACTAAAACTTATTTGGCAGTAATGACAGAAGAAATGTGATTTGTGAGTAAATGCAGATCTCACACAGATCATTTTCAATGTTAAAAAGTGCACAAAATGAACAACTGTAGAAAGTAAATATAAGAGCTGATGCTTCCTTTTTATGACTTTCTTTCCTGGTGTGATATTTAATACTCAGGACAAAGCAGCAGTCAATCAAGAATGAATATAACAATATTTACATTTTAGATACCTTTAGGATTTAGTGTCTGTTGTGTAATACCAGGGTATTATAGTCTGGATCTTTGTTAGTAATAAAAAATATCAGTCTCTAGCTCTTAATTATAATTATAATAGATTGTATTATTCATCTATATGGTACATACGTATTACTTATAATTATTTCTTTTTTTCCCCAATGGTACAACTTTACTACTGAGAAGCAGATTTAAACCTAACATAGTAACACCAGTGACTGGGGTGGTGTCCCTAAAAACTGTTATGCTGTTACTAAAAATTATTTGGCAGTCATTGCAGTAAGCAGAAATATGATATGTGAGTAAATACAGATACACATAGATTTTTAATGTTAAAATTTGCACAAAATGAACAGTTGTAGAAAGTAAATAAAAGATCTGACGCTGCCTTTTTAAGACTTTTTTTTTCCTGGTGTAAAATTTAATACTCAAGACAAAGCAGCAGTCAATTAGGGAATTAATATAACAATATTAAAAAATATATCATAACAGTCTCTACCTCTTAATTGTAATTGAATACCTCTACTTTAAGGCAAAATACTTGTAGACACTGATGTATAAGTACCCACAGTATACGTGACCCAAGGTAATAAATAAAAACTAGGTGGAATGAAACTAGCAGGTCCTTATCATAATGAGCATTTTACACTATTATACCATCGTCTTAAATTGAAGGAAACTTTAAACTGTGGTAAATCTACAAGGAATAGCTTGTTTTCTAAAATTTTGTATGCATTTCACGTACAGTTATTTATGGTCCGGGCTGTTTTGAGGCTTTGTGTAGTTTTATATTTACTGGTTTTCATGGAGCTCTTTGTGCTGCATTGTTTTAAACAGTCCCTAGGGCAATGTTGTTAAATGTCCCTTTACACCCTTGTGTCGTTACTGTTGCTATAGAGACTGTGTGGTCTTGATCAATAAGGCATGGATCAAACAGGGCAAGTTTGCTTAGTGAGCGCATACATGTGTTGTTGCAGTTTATCAAAATTGCTGTTAGCTTGTTCCGTGTTTAACTTGCTTGCTTCTTAGTTTACTTCTCTTGTTTAAATGTCTGTGTTTGCCACTGCTGTATGATAACTCCGTATGATAAATCAGGTGTTTTATAGCCTGGTTGGGTTAGGCTTGGAGTGTGAGCCATTAGAATGTCCAATACTTTTCTTAGTACCTCACTCATGAGGTGTTTATTTTACATTTACATTTTCAGTATTTAGCAGACGCTTTTATCCAAAGCGACTTACACAGTGAGCGGAACACAATGAGCAATTGAGGGTTAAGGGCCTTGCTCAGGGACCCAACAGTGGCAACTTGGTGGTGGCGGGGCTTGAACCGGCAACCTTCTGTTTACTAGTCCAGTACCCTAACCACTGAGCTATCACTGGCCCTTTTATTTATTCAGTTATGTTTCTGGTGCCATGTTTCCAGTGAACTAAAAGCATAGTGCGTTGAACAAATATGAACAATGTGTTTATTTTACCATTGTTCATGCACTAAGTAAAGAAAAGCAGAGTGGGAAATTGGAAGGGGAAGCAGGGCTTTCTCGCAGGGTAAGCGCAGACTGATGTGGGCTTTGAAAGGGGGACCCGATCCTGCCTAAGTTCACTGGTAAGCCTGTTGGACATCCGGCTTTGTTTCTTTTCTAGTGCACTTATCAGAGGGCTGATTCGCTTGTCCTCTCGCATGTTCCTCTTCTATCTCAGCATGGCCAATTTTCGACAGGCTAAGTGCTCAAATTGAGCCATTTTGTTTCACTTTAAACTAAAGCGGGACCTATTATGCGTGATTTTTCATTCATAGCTCCCACTGTTCTCTCCCTCTGCCCATCTCACCCTCTCTCTCCCCTCTCACCGCACTCGGAGGTGGGAGGCCTTGTAAGGCCCCACTGTTTTCACTCCAGGCATGTCAGCTTTAATCTGCCACCCCTAGGTGTGAGGCACTGGCCGTGGTGTAGGGGCTTACAGGTCAAGCTGCCCTGTAATTGATGTTGCTTATTCATCTGTTTGGCCCTGTCTTTGCTTTCTCTGTCTCTGTATCACCATGCAGCAGGGAGGATACACACTGCAATATGTGTCAACATACATCTAGACTTCCTTTCTCTGTCATACACATGTTCTTAGTGAATAAAGAAAATAATTAATTTGAACATTAACCTCATGGTGGAGAGGATGTCTTCTGTTTAAACAACAAGGTTATGTAAGCCTGTTAAACTACCTTTGACAATGTAAATCATTAAATTATTATTTAAAGAAATAAAACTTACAATAACAGATTGAGCATTATCTAGTTCAGGGGTTTTCAACCTGTGGGTGCGAGTACCTGCCCAGGGGGGCGTGAAATTATGAGATTTTATTTTACTTCTAAAACTAAAGCAATTAATTTTTTACCCACAGGAGACATTTGATATTGATTGATTGATATTTAATAAGTCTCTTTAATGTTATCCAGTTCAGACTGGGGAAAAAAACCAACAACTTTTAAATAAGGCTAACAGTAAAGATAAATTGGTGACAAAAGCAATGACTGATGTTATAGGACGTGTGTGTGTGTGTGTGTGTGTGTGTGTGTGTGTGTGTCTTTAAGCGAGGGGTATAGTGGGAGATACTCTTTTCACAATATCGCTATAGGTGAGTCAGGAGTCTATTTGTATGAAGTGAAGCTTGTGCACGTCCTGAGTTTCTCTTCTCTGTCATCTCTCTGTTTTTACTGTTATTGATGAATGCTCGAATGCAAGTTAGAGGGGGGTGCAAGTTCGAGGTCGGCACACAGAAGGGGGCACATGTTCAAAAAGGTTGAAAACCCCTGATCTAGTTAACCAACATTATTTAACATAAATACAATGTACAGTTTAGCAGTAATAAACAACTATGTAATATTGAAAAAATACATTTTTAGATCTCAGTCAGGCCACATTTAATTACGGCAAAAAATTAAACGCTGATTACAGCAGTCATTTGAAAACCGGTTTCAAATCTGATTACTTAACACATTGGTTCTTCATAATTAGTTACCTTATACCTACAAACTGTTTTAGTATTAAGGTAATAATAAGCAGTATACCATGTAATCATGGGGTTTAATATTGTTAGATATGATTGACCATAGCTTTTTTTTCTAAAAAACATTAATGGAGATAATGAAAGGGAAATTTAATAAGCTGAAATATACTTGTGTTGTCACTATACCTGTATAACCAATGTGTGAGAAACAGTGCATAATGATATATATATGCTGTTAGCTGAATGAGATCACAGTTTTCTTAGAATTAAAAGCTTCTACCAAGTTAGTTCTACAGTTTTTTTATTGTTTCTGGTTATTATTTTTAATAATAATTAATGGAAAATAGCACATATTGTTATTCATTTCGATGTATAGGAACAGGCTGCAAGCCAAAGGTAATACTGTGTGGTACGAGGGTTTCAGCACTTTTTAAAACTCCATTTATTAACAATTTACATTACCTTTCTAAATTCTACAACACCTGATGCATTTTTCCCAGCGTCGTACCAACTTTTTAATGCCATCATCAAAAAAATGTTTTAGGTTGAGTGCGTAGCCACTGATGCACCGCTGCTTTCACATCATCACTTGAAAATCTTCCTCCCCTCAAAGCTTCTTTGAGCGTTTTACTCTTCCTCCCGCCCTCACTATTTCTATCGAATATATAAAAGTGCAGAAACTTTTTAAAGAGCCCTCGTATATGTAAACGTACTATGATTTAACTTTACGTTAAGATCGGCAGTGATTTTTTTGCCTTATCGCCCTGTGTTCACCCCGGGAAGCGTCATTATCGCCTGAGGATGTTTGGTTTGGTTGCCATGGTTTAAACAAAAAGAAAAGCAAATGCTATAGCAGTAGAGTGTATTTTACTGGCTAGTATGTACAGAGTGTACAGAAAAAAACAATCACAAATCAGAGTCCTTTCCACCCGGTTTTTTACCACAAATCAGTGAACTGTGTTTGTTCTTTGTAATCGCTGCCATCTGATTGTGGAAGTCTGACACTGTTGCAATGAGTTCCATCTCTACTTGTGGAACTGTTATCTAGAAACCAACAGTGGAGATAATGCACATACTGCTCTAATCAATACTCAGTACCTTTTATTAATTGTCCTGTTGCTTCACTTCTAGTTTGCATAAAGTTAAACTTCATTTAATTTTTGCTGTCTCCAACTCTGCCCACTTTGAAATGAATAAATACCTAATTAAAAATGAATGACAGTCAGTCGCTTTGTTGTGCCACATTGCTGCATTAATTGGGGGTGTAATAATTTGATGTACAATGCTAAAATCTAGGAATCTAGGCATTTTCCTGAATTTGTTTAAAGCTACAACTTTACTTTAGCACTATCCTTATATAATATACACTGATCAGGCCCCCTTTTGCTGCCCCATATGCAACAAACTGCGATGCACTGTGTATTCTGACACCTTTCTATCAGAACCAGCATTAACTTCTTCAGCAATTTGAGCTACAGTAGCTCGTCTGTTGGATCGGACCACACGGGCCAGCCTTCGCTTCCCACGTGCATCAGTGAGCCTTGGCCGCCCATGACCCTGTCGCCGGTTTATCACTGTTCCTTCCTTGGATGACTTTTGATAGATACTGACCACTGCAGATTGGGAAAGACCCCACAAGAGCTGCAGTTTTGGAGATGCTCTGACTCAGTTGTCTAGCCATTACAATTATGCCCTCATCATACTCGCTCAAATCCTTATGCTTGTCCACTTTTCCTTCTTCTAACACATCAACTTTGAGGATAAAAAGTTCTCTTGCTGCCTAATATATCCCACCCACTAACAGGTGCCATGATGAAGAGATAATCAGTGTTATTCACTTCACCTGTCAGTGGTCATAATGTTATGCCTGGTTGGTGTATATAATCAGATAATGTTGAGATCATGTGTAAAACTTCAGATTTTCTCTGGTGTTTAATACCTATCTACGCTTATCCAGAGGAAAGTTAATTGGTAAAATCATGTTATTCTAATTGACTGCACCCTATAAATGCTTTGTGTTTGTTACACATGACACTAAATCCCTGATGTGATTATCTGGGATTCAGCTTTGGTGCAGTGTGTAAGATTTATTCTATTAATTAATGTATTTATTTTAACTATTAACACTTGATAATCTATACACTACCATTTACTTAATGTTCTGTAACCCTCAAACTGTTAAGCCGATAATGATAATAAGTGTACTTGTAAAAGATAACCCTTTACCCTCAGATCATTCTTCTATTCTTAAATATTGCAGATACATTGATGTAACCTGAGAAATTAAGGTAAACATTCAAAGAAAAAGAAAATCAGTTATTACTGATCTCCGTTTGATCTCTGCCTTTGACATGTCGGTGGGCAGCATGGGTGGTACATCCCCGGGGTGCTTTGAAGAGGGCGATTTTGTAAGAGATTTGGATCATTACACAATAAAGAACACTTCATAAGTCATGAAGTGAGTTGGGGAGATGATGGTTAATGATGTTGACAGCAATTCACCTCTATAGAATTACACTGAGATTTGACTTGACTTGCCTCCTCTAATGAGTCTTGCTTTTCCAAGGTAATGGAGCAGAGAGGGGGGTGGGGGAGAGAGAGAGAGAGAGAGAGCGAGAGAGAGAGAGAGAGAGAGAGAACACCTCTTCAATCATGCTAAGTCGGTTAATACTGTGCAGATCAGCCATCACGTACCTATTTTAAAATGTCATGTCAATGTGCCATAGAGGGCACAGAAATTGTCCTTTCTTCTTTAATGTCTGTGACATACAGAAATCACTTAACAAACAGTCTTGCCTCTTAAGTGGTTGTTATTGATAGTTTAACTTTCAAGAGCTGTTATAATTACATTTACATTTACAGCATTTAGCAGATGCTTACATCCATAGCGACTTTCAGAAGTGCTTCCTCAGTCAACATGTCCTTACTCTAGTATAAATAGGCACCACTATAAAAAGACAAATCTGTTGAGGCCCTGTTACAACAAAAGTATACCTAGACCAATTTGTAAAAGAAATTTGGTTGGCTAACCAAACAAATGCTATTATAATATTTACATTTTCAGCATTTAGCAGACACTTTTATTCAAAACGACTTACAGTGCTGTGACAGTACACCGATCAGGCATAACATTATGACCACCTTCCTAATATTGTGTTGGTCCCCCTTTTGCAGCAATTTGAGTTACAGTAGCTCGTCTGTTGGATCGGACCGCACAGGCCAGGCTTTGTTCCCCACGTGCATCAATGAGCCTTGGCAGCCCATGACCCTGACTCTCACTTTTGATAGATACTGACCACTACAGACCGGAAACACCCCACAAGAGCTGCAGTTTTGGAGATGCTCTGACCCAGTCGTCTAGCCATCACAATTTGGCCCTTGTCAAACTCGCTCAAATCCTTATGCTCGCCCATTTTTCCTGCTTCTAACACATCAACTTTGAGGATAAAACATTCACTTGCTGCATAATATATCCCACCCACTAACAGGTGCCGTGATGAAGAGATAATCAGTGTTATTTACTTCACCTGTTAGTGGTCATAATGTTATGCCTGATCGGTGTATATTGTCCAAGCAATTGAGGGTTAGGGGTCCTGCTCAAAAGCTCATCAGTAAAAACCTAGCAGTAGTGGGGCTTGGACCAGCGATCTTTTGACTACCAGTCCAGTACCAAAATAGAGTGACCTCTATGTGATCATCTCAGCTATAACAATAGCCACTTTTCTAAGAATTTTTAAGTATGTATATGGGAATTTTTGCCCATTCACTCAAAGACCATTTGCATGGCTGGGCATTGTTGGTCAAGCCATTTGGAATATTCCTATTTGTTCTAAAGCTTTAGTAGGACTAGGGTCAGGGCTCTGTGCAGGCCACTGGAGTTTCTGTAAACCATGCTTTGTGCACAGGGGCACAGTAATGCCAGAATAGGAAATGACCTTCCCTAAACAGTTGCTGCAAAGTTAGAAGCACACAATTTCCTGTATATAATTGATTTATTACATCTGTTAGCAACTCTTGTGACAAACACATGGATTACAGATTAAAGTGCTGTCCCAATACTTTTGTCCATATACTGTAGATGCACTGTGTGGTTGTACACTTACTGACTGTAGTTGGCAGCACGGTGGCTTGGTGGGTTGCACTGTCCCTCACAGCAAGAAGGTCTTGGGTTCAATCCCCAGGTGGGGGGCGGCACGGTGGCTAAGTGGGTAGCACTGTCGCCTCACAGCAAGAAGGTCCTGGGTTCGAACCCCAGGTGGGGCGGTCCGGGTCCTTTCTGTGTGGAGTTTGCATGTTCTCCCTGTGTCTGTGAGGGTTTACTCCGCGTGCTCCGGTTTCCTCCCACAGTCCAAAGACATGCAAGTGAGGTAAATTGAAGATACTAAATTGTCCATGACTGTGTTCGATATAACCTTGTGAACTGATGAATCTTGTGTAATGAATAACTACCGTTCCTGTCATGAATGTAACCAAAGTGTAAAAACATGACGTTAAAATCCTAATAAACAAATAAACACTCAATCCCCAGGTGGAGCGGTCCAGGTCCTTGCTGTGTGGAGTTTACATGTTCTCCTCGTGTCTGTATGGGTTTCCCCTGGGAGCTCCGGTTTCCTCCCACAGTCCAAAGACATGCAAGTGAGGTGGATTAGAGAAACACCCTTCATTACCCTATCTATCAATGGAAATGAAAAAGGGCCCTCACTGCATACATTATTTGGGTCTTGGATTATTCTGCATACTACAATGAAAGTAACATAGATAGTATAAGGTAGTGTGTTGTACAGATGTAAGTGTAGTAGGTGCAGCAGTGTTGTTGGGATTTTTAAACATCTCATTGTCAATTTTTGGAGGAGAATAGTGCTTTAACCAAAGAATAAACCAACGCTGTCATGTGGCCAGAAAGTGTCTATTGATAAAGGACTTGAAGAAGATTAGCATATATTGTGCATGAAAAAATAAAATAGCTCTAGTCTCTAACTGTACACCTACAACAGAGTCCTAACAGGGTATGTGTTCCTAATAAAGAGGCCGATAAGTTTAAACAGTATTTAAAAATCCCCAAAACACTGCTGTATCTAATGCACCCATACCAGTACAACACACACTAGCATATAATTGCCCTGTTAGTGTTATTGCAGTGCTGAGAATGATCCATCACCCAAAAAATACATATGGTCAGTGGCGGTCCTATGGGCTCTTTTTTGATTAATGGATGGGGTAGAAAGGATCGACAAGGTGTACAAAGCAAAAGATGGGCTAAAGTTAGTAACTGTGTACTGAGAGTAAGAGAGATTGATTTATTGATTGATAGAATAAAGGTTTATAGATGCATGATTGAAAAGCTAACCAAACTAAACACAGCACAACTGTGACACTAGAATCACCTTTAGTCATAAAGATATTTAGAATAATTAATGCACCACATACAGTAGAAGTTTCTATTTTTAAAAAATAGATCTAGTAAAAATGGAAATTAGTTGCAGATAAGTTTACACGGAAACACTTTAGATATGTATGTTTTATTTAAGTGGTTTGGAAATGTACCTAATCTTCACCTGAAGTTGGTCCAGCTCCAAGATTATGTAATTATCGTTTTGCAACACAGTGTAATGATATTTTTTCTTGCACGTCAGAGAGAGATGTCTACATACCTGACACGTTACCCGCCTGCATAATGATGTACTGGAATGACAGCTAATTATAACATAATAACGGGTTGATGAAAGATAGGGGTGGATATGCCTCATATATTTAAGTGGCAATGTGAAGAGTGCTGCAATTAAATCAAACCAATTCATATTTAATTAGAACCAGATTTAATTACGGGTCCTCACATGGTATACAAATTCAGAATCTCAAATCTGCGTCTCGACACGCGTTTGGGACGTGTATCTATTAATATTCCTGATTATACTACCATTGGGGTGAGTAGCCAGAGAAGCTGTTTGTGCTGTTGCTGTGATAATCATTAAAACCGGGCCAATGTGGGTTACGTGCAGATCAGTTAGGCGGCGAGAACTTGATGGCAATTTGGATGAGGGAAGATCTGCACTCACTAACTGCTTGAAACCTTTTAATTAGCACTAATTACCCAGCAGAAAATGTTGGGGCTTGAAAGGATTTGTGTCAGCAAGTGAGAGATCAAAGATTGCGGCGTTCGCATTTTAATCTGCCGAGTAAAAACTAATAAGGGCCTTGTAATGGGGCTCTAGAGAGTGACGGCGCAGGTGGTAGACGATAATCCTCTCTGCCATGCTCAAGCTTCACTTCTACTCCCAATTAGATCATCAGATGATTTAATTTCCTTCTAATATTGAAAAATGATTATTTCTTTTTACACTGCCTGAGCGGAGGAAGCATAGGCATCTGGATTTTATTCACTTTTCCAGGTCTTTCATTTCTAGTGTTCAGATGAGGGCTTTTGGTGAGTAAATTGTTGACCACAAGACAGGGCATCATGGCTGTCTTGTGCGTCTGCGAGAGAAGATGGGATTGATGCAGAGCTTCGGCATGGCTCAGACAGGGTCATCCATCAAGTGTCATCGATCATTTGCCACGAAGTGACAGCCGGGTAGTGATTATTTGCTATTAGATAGATGCTCAAGAATACATAAGCACGATGTGACAGTTCAACCCACTCACCTCCAGATACTGTCGAGAGGACAGGATCTATTTGAGGTACTGGGATATATTTACATTGAATATATTCTGTTTACACAGGGACAGAATCCATGTAAAGCCAGATATTTTAGTTATCCAAATATTTTATCCTTTTTGCAGTTACTCATATTGATGTTTCTCATTTGTCATCTTGCAGTTCTTTAATCTTTTTGCAAATGTGCCTCAAGACACATTTCCCCTAGAGATAAACAATGACAGGACGCCTGCAATGGCATCTGTAAGGAATAGGATTGATTTTCGATGTAGTGCTACAAGAGGGAGAGTGCTTTGTGCAGAAAGGTATAATCAGTCACTGGTGTCGTTTTAAAGAAACGGGGTTGCAGCCAGGCCACAGGGGCCATGAGGCATGAAGAGAAATTGTGTGCAGCACTGTTTTTGTTTTTTGTTCTGGTTTTAATGTCTTAAATGAAATGGAATCAGGTATGCATATTGATAAGATTAGATTTTGAATGTTATGGCTTTTATTATTATTATTATTATTATTATTATTATTATTATTACAACTTCGAATCAGAAAAAAATAAGGATAGTATGTAAAATGGAGAACAAATTGTTTTCAGGCCTGAAACACATTCCAAAAAAAGTTGGGACAGGGTCAATTTAAAGCTAGTAATGAGGTTAAAAAAGTAAATAAATAATCAAGTGATTTCAAACAGGTGATGTCAACAGGTAATTAAAGTCATGATTTAGATCATAAGCAGTATCCTTGAAGGCTGAATAATTCTCCCTCTGCAGTGCATAATATCATTAAACAATTCAAGGAATCTGGAGGAATTTAGGTGTGTTAAAGGCAAGGTCTTAAGCCTAAGCTAAACACTAGTGATCGCTGATGCATTTTTAACAAGACAATGCAAAACCACATGCTGCACACGTTACAAAGGCATGGCTGCGGAAGAGGAGGGTACAGGTAATGGACTGACCTGCCTGCAGTCCTGACCTGTCCCCAATAAAGAATGTGTAAAGAATTTTTAAACAAAATATGTGACAGTGACAACCCTGTACTTTTGCACATCTTAAGACAAGGGACAATGGGACAAAATAAAAGCTGAAACACTAAATCACTTGGTATCCTTGGTTCCAAAACGTCTTTTAAGTGTGGTGAAAAGGAATAGCAAAATTACTAAGTTGTAAATGCTGTAACTTTTGGATGTACACCGATCAGGCATAACATTATGACCACCTTCCTAATATTGTGTTGGTCCCCCTTTTGCTGCCAAAACAGACCTGACCCGTCGAGGTATGGACTCCACTAGACCCCTGAAGGTGTGCTGTGGTATCTGGCACCAAGATGTTAGCAGCAGATCCTTTAACTCCTGTAATATATGAGGTGGGGCCTCCATGGATCGGACTTGTTTGTCCAGCACATCCCACAGATGCTTGATTGGATTGAGATCTGGGGAATACGGAGGCCAAGTCAACACCTCAAACTCGTTTATTTTTGCTTTGTAGCAGGGCACATTATCTCCTGCTGAAAGAGACCACAGCCATCATGGAATACTGTTTCCATAAAAGGGTGTACATGGTCTCCAACAACGTTGACCAGATAAAACATGAAATATCTTGGGTTTATTCTGTCTGCAATTGAATAAAAGTCAAAATAAATGTAAATAGATTTATTTTATTTATATTTTTCATACTGTCCCAACTTTTTTGATGTGGGGTTGTATTATTATTAGGCATGGTAGCAATAGTAGTAGTAGTATTGTTTGTAATTTTATAAAGATTTTTTCTTTGTAGATTTTTAGATGTACACTTAGTTGCATGGCTATTTTTAATCAATAATTTGATCAATAAATTGAATTGCATAAGGCTTGAATATTTGCTGTGAAAACTGAATCAGCAAATAAAAAGCCAACTTAAAAGCACAAGTATGGACATTTCTTTTTCCATTTGACCCTTTACGGTGGAGTTGCATATCATACCTTTCTTGCAGTCTCGTATTGTATTCCCTGCACTTGCTTTGTCTGTTAGAGTTCCAGACAGGCTACTCCTAGTTTCAGTATCACTAGTGATTAGAAAGACAGGTTCTGTCCCCTGTAATGCCAGTAATTTGGCAGACAGCTGTTTGCAGGGTTCTGGGCGTTCCTGACGGCGTCCATCAGGTCAGTCAGCCTCTGTTTTGAAAACAAAGTTTGCTAGGGCCAGAGGTCAAACCCAGCTTAAAAAGTCAAGCCTGTCAAAAGCCTCCATCACATTCCTACCTTACGGCCAACCCCGGCTGATCCCTGGCCATTAATCACTGTGAAGAGAGACTGACCTCAGACCCACTCTCTTTGAAGTGCACTGTCCTCTGCTGCATGAGGAAATCATTTGCTGCCTGATTCAATGAGCCATCAGCAGAGCCAGTGGACCTAATGACATGTGAGAATATTAACCTTCTAGCACAGAGAGCTGTGAATCTTGAGAGGTAGTCTATAATTCACCTGCCATTTCAGCCTCACATTAAGGCTCCTACCCAGCTCAACCCAAATTAAACCCAACCACACCGTTACCAAGCTCTGTAAAGTGGCACTATTCTACATGTTGGTTATCTGGCATTCATTTAATGTTTTTTTGTTAGATTTATTAAAATTCTATGTTACCTGACATTTTGTCACTTTGCCTTTGTCTCATATGCGTAATTAAGACACAGCATGTCTCTTTAAATAAGGCCACACTAAGCTCAATTAACGTAAAGCAAAATGCATTTCTACATTTATCCATTATCTACATTTGAGGTCGGAATTTACATTAGGTTTAAGAATTTACACCTTTTTTGGGTTTTCAATCAAATGTAATACTGCCCCTGTGATTAAATTGTAAACACAAACTATATGGTTAAAATGGTTGGACATGTGACCACGGGGGACACAGTCATGTTAAAAAAGGACAGGACCTTATTCAAACTGTTGCTAGAATGTTATTTCATACACCTGTTAGCAATGAGTGTGACTAAAAGTCTGAACTTAGTTATTTAATTTGAATTCATTTATAGTTATTTGTGGTTTTCTGATTCAAATCAACTTGATCAAACATATACATACTCAGTTTATTAATTTGGTTGTGTATAAAGTTTTGGCATGGTCTGTTAATGTGTTGTAGGTAATTATGATTGCCAGTAACTGGTGTAAAATGTACACATGATCTTTTGCTAAGATCAGGGTGAAAGCCTAAACTGTCATTTAAGAAAAATTGGGCTGTATGGTCAGGTATAAAACAAGAACTGCCAAAAACAGGCCTGACTGGTTGATTTTCCACACAAACTTTGCCCTAGCCTACATTGACAGTTTGGGTTTCCAGCTCTGACAAAGAGACCACTGTTCTTTGTACTTTATACTGGGTGCAATCAGACTAACCCTAGTTAAATGGACACAAAGCAGTCAACTGCTATAGTATATGTATTATCACTAATGAGGAATTATGAGGCCATGGCATAATGTTAAGTAACTTCAATAAATTATTAATCTAAGATGATGTATGTGCATTTTGACTGTATTTTAGTTAAACTCACAATTAAAATAACTTAAATTAGTGGTAAAGAATTGTTGCAGTCACAAGAAAAAAAACCCCTAAACTTCCAAGTTTCTTTTTGACATTGACAATTGTATGTCTATCCTATCAGAGTGTGACCTGTTGAGACATCTGAAGGAGTCCTGTGGTATCTGGTATATTCATCTTATAGGGTGGATCATTCTACAGTATATACTAGTACCATCTTCTTTGTCTTTATTGACAGTGTACACATAACCAGCCATCCACATGGAAAAACAAGTCATCAAACCAGTTAACCTTCTTTTTCCACTGTCCAGTTCTGATGCCTGCATGCCCACTAGGTGCACACACTGCCCCGTACACAGATGGTTTTGATGTATTGTGACACATTCACCTTAGCCCCAGTATTTTGTGCAGTTTGAACCACTGTAGCACACAATAGCCAGTCAGGCACAAGCTCCACCTGACTGCTCTTGTATTATTGTTGATTTTTTAATCTGCTGATTAAATGTATCATATTTAGCTTTTGTATGGGTGACATGAAAACCTTCAGTCCACTTTGTGGGGCATCAAAATGACATCATGAATTTAAATTTAATACTTGCATACAATTAATTTCAGCAAATCCCTGCACTTTAAATATATGTAAGGTGGGAGATGCTATGATATTTGAGTTAATGACTTTTGGTTGTAAATGTATCATCTACATTATTAATTTAAAATATACATATATGGACATATATGAAATGGAAAAAAAGTATACATCTATACTCAGCAGTGCTGCTGCTCTGTAAGACTTAAATACAAATGAACTGACAGGTGTCCTATTCTCATTTCCTACCCTGTGTGATCCGTAAATTGCTGCCACCTGAGGGTTTCTGACACATCAGGAGTCGGTCTGCAGAGGGGCTAAGAGATTACACCAGATAATGGCCTAATACCGCTGCTCCCAAGATTTATAGCACTGCAGCATCTTAAGCCATCACTGTTTTAAAGACTGAAAACAGAACTGCATGCAGGTGAAGGTTTGGGGGTATTAAGAATACACCTGGCATAGCAAGTGCTGTTTCTTGCTATGGATGATAAAATAAGTTAACACTGTTATGAAAATGAAACAAATAAACGAGTTTACACATGCTAGGATATACATTACTCTGCCATGTTCTGTGAACACATTTACACAGATGAGGCATAACATTATGACCACATCCTTGTTTCTACACTCACTGTCCATTTATCAGCTCCACTTACCATATAGAAGCACTTTGTAGTTCTACAATTACTGACTATAGTCCACCTATTTCTCTACATACTTAGCCTGCTTTCACCCTGTTTTTCAATGGTCAGGACCCCCACAGGACCACTACAGAGTAGGTATTATTTGGGTGGTGGGTCATTCTCAGCACTGCAGGGACAATGACATGGTGATGGTGTGTTAGTGTGTGTTGTGCTGGTATGAGTGGATAAGACACAGCAGCGCTGATGGAGTTTTTAAACACCTCACTGTCCCTGCTGGACTGAGAATAGTCCACCAACCAAAAATATCCAGCCAACAGCTCCCCATGGGCAGCGTCCTGTGACCACTGATGAAGTCTAGAAGATGACCAACTCAAACAGCAGCAATAGATGAGCGATCGTCTCTGACATTACATCTACAAGGTGGACCAACTAGGTAGGAGTGTCTCATAGAGCGGACAGTGAGTGGACACGGTAATTAAAAACTCCAGCAGCGCTGCTGTGTGATCCACTCATACCAGCACAACACACACTAACACACCACCACCATGTCATTGTCACTGCAGTGCTGAGAATGATCCACCACCCATGTGGGAGTCCTGACCATTGATGAAGGGTAAAAGCAGGCTAAAAAAAGTATGTAGAGAAATAGATGGACTACAGTCAGTAACTGTAGAACTACAAAGTTCTTCTATATGGTAAGTGGAGCTGATAAAATGGACAGTGAGTGTAGAAACAAGGTGGTTTTTATGTTATGGCTGATTGGGGTATGTGTGCTTGTTAAGCCTACTGTCACAATCATAACATTCATTTGCTTCCATCCTCCACAACATCATTACTAAGGTCAGGCACTGGTGTTGGCCAATACGGTCTGTCCCCGAGACCGAACCCTGCTTTGTTCATGTGGTGTTGCCATGCTAAACCAGGAAAGAACATTCCCCACCCTGTTTGCACAAAGATAGGGGCTTAGAAGCCTTCCCTTATGCTTGAACATTAAGATTCCTGTTTACTGGAACTATGGGTACAGCCAAAGCAATGGAATAGCCCCGCACCATTTATTTATCCTCCATCAAACTTTACAGGTGGCCAAATGAAATTTCAATGCTCAGGAATCAAGTAGTGTTTTGCTTTACACCTTTTCAGACTCGGCTCGGTGTAGTGTGTGGCTGCTTGTCCATGGAAACCCAGTCCTTAAAGACACATTGCTTCCAGAGGCATCTAAAATAAAATTATGTCTACTCTTTTCTCTACTGGCACTGATTTTTAATGGAAATATGAAGGTTCTTGATATTGCCTGGCTAATATTGCCCAACCCACTAATAAAAATGGGAGTTTCCCCTATGTTATCTGAAGGCCCAGTGCATAAAACAGCATTTTAGTCAGTAGGGATCTCCCTATATGATCAGGAGCCTGTTGTTGTTATGTTCTTTCATACTTAGCAGTCAGTTCTGCCATCTCCATCTCATCTTGTCTACTTTTATATTAAGTGTATTAAAGGCACCCTGTTCCCTCTTTTTTTTTACAGCTCCACTCTCCTCTCCCATTCATTATGGTTTCTTATCTTGGCAGGCAATCTGAACTGCCAGCTAGTCCATTATGCACATATGAATCCCATCACTCTAACTGTATTGGCCAATTCATCAAACATTTATCTTTTGCCCTGTGAACAGTGTGTCAATTTGGCTGTCAGTCCAGAGCCTCCGCTCCCTCTTTGGAATAAAAATGTTGTATTCTTTACCCTGGAGGCCGCTTTGATTCGACAACACTCACATTTTAAAAACAAGGCCTGTAGGCTAATCCTAATTCTCACATGTATTCAGTCAGAAAACCAAAAAACTATTTGAGATGGGATGGTAATGAAAAGACAAAGAATTTGTCCAAGCAGCTGTTATTTTTATTTCGTCTTTGTCTGCTGATAAAACCTGGACGGGGCTGAACTGAACCAGGCAGGTGTGTAGGCGTTCAGGTGTATTTTTTTCTTTACACTCAGCATTGAATAGGTCTAGGCGTTGTGTAGATATGAGTGGTTTGGGAGTTCCGCTCGCACACCGGGCTCAAGACGTACGGACAGCTCAGTGGAGTGGTAGATTTGAAGAGGACTGATAATCAAAGGATCACCACTGTCAGGGCAAACACACTGGGGACACGAAGAGCTGCCGGGAGGAAAAGAGAAAGGCCTTTTTAAAACTGGAGTGCAAACAAGGGAATTAATGGTCCTAGCGAAGAAGAAAAATATCAAAGCCAGACATATGAAAAGAAGGCTTTTATTGAGGAGGATCAATGCTAACATGTAGACATGGAATAAAAAAGATTTAAAGTGTTTAAATGACCTCTGACTTTTAGATCAGTGCTCTTTATGATCAGCAGTGTGGGAGTGGAATGTGCGCATAGCATTATTTGCTAGCTGACATTGTTATAAGCAAGGTTGAGCAGTAACATTATACAAGTGCTCGGCTTGCTGGACTTTTCCAAAACCATGGGCGTTAATATGGAATCTCCCCACCGAGGAACAGTGGTAGCTTAGTGGGTAGAGCTTTGGGCTATCAATTGAAAGGTTGAGAGTTTGAATGCTTAACCAGGAAAGAGCATTCCCAACCCTGTTTGCACAAAGTTAGGAGCTTAGAAATATGCACTGTATGCTTTAACATTAAGATTCCTGTTTACTGGAACTACAGGTACAGCCCAAGCAATGGAATAGCCCCACACCATGTATTTATCCTCCATCAAACTTTACAGGTGGCCAAATGAAATTTCACTGCTCAAGAATCGAAGAGTGTTTTGCTTTACACCTTTCCAGACGAGGAAAGTCCATGGAAACCCAATTCTTGCAGCAGGCTACAAACAGGTACCCAAACAGTTAGAATTTGAATCCCAGCTCTGTCTTGCAGCCACTGCTGGCCCCTTGAGCAAGGCCCTTGACCCTCTCTTCTCCAGGTGCGCCATACGATGGTTGACCCTGCACTCTGACCCCAACTTCCAAACAAGCTGTGATATGCGAAGAAAGAATTTCATTGTACTGTACACGTGTATATGTATATATGACAGATAAAGGCATTTTATTCTTCTATTCTATTATCTGGCAAATGTGTGCATTCGTATAGTTAGGCACTGTTCTTAGACAAGAAGGCCTGAATCACTATCAACATTCCAGTTCATCCCAAAGGTGTTTAATAAGGGTTGAGGTCTTCATGAACCTTGTATTGTGAACAAGGGCATAGTCATACTTGAACTAAAAGATGGAAGCACATGATATATTTTATATCATTAATTAGGAAAGGGGCACCACGGTGGCTCGGTGGGTAGCACTGTCACCTCACAGAAGACAAGCTGTAGCCTAGTGGTTAAATTACTGGACTAGTAATCAGAAGGTTGCTGGTTCAAGCCCCATCACTGCTAGGTTGCTGCTTTTGGACCCTTGAGCAAGGCCCTTAACCCTCAATTGCTCAGACTGTATACTGTAACTGTAATGTAAGTCGCTTTGGATAAAGGTGTCTGCTAAATGCTAAAAATGTACAAATGTACAGCCAGAAGGTCCTGGGTTTGATTCTCAGATGGAGCGGTCTGGGTCCTTTCTGTGTGGAGTTTGCATGTTCCCCCATGTGTCTGCGTAGGTTTCCCTCAAAAGCTCCTGTTTCCTCCCACAGTCCAGACATGCAAGTGAGGTGAATTGGAGAAACAAAATTGTCCATGACTGTGTCTGATATTAAACTTGAACTGATAAATCTTGTGTAACCTGTAATTACCTGTCATTAATGTAACCAAAGTGTGTAAAACATGACGTTAAAATCCTAATAAATAAATAAATAAATTAGAACATGTTTTTAGATATTGTGTGGACACACATAGTTAAATTCATTCTTACACCAAACTGTATTTTTAGTATTCTGTCATTTTTCTCTTTTAAAAAGTATTTTTCCACACCCTGATTTTAGGTTTAGCATGTACAGTCCTGTCTACCAACATTAATACAGTCTCTCTCTGCCTCTGTATGTTTTTCTCCCTTTGTATCCTCTTTTCTCTCATCCTTCTCCGTGAACATCTGAACTGAGATACCCACAGACTAATGGTTGCAGTGACTGACATTTCAACCAATAATCGCAGAGTGTTTTTTTTACCCTCTTGTCAGTAGTAGTTTATCAATCAACGTGTCTGCATTAGTATTTGTCTATCGATCCATCCATCTCTGTCAGCCTATCTCTGTGTCATTGTCTGTGCTCTTGTCCTCTTGTTTGGCTTCTTTTGAGGATATGCTGCATAATAATTTGTTTCACAGTCTGTGCCTTTGAAAAGAAACGTGAAAGCATTTGCATGACAGAAGTTTTGAAGACCTACTAAAGTTAAATGCGTCACGTTCCTGTGACTGTCTAAAGAAAGGGCGTGTATGTATCGACTTTCATGTTTTAAAGTTCAATGAAGTGAATGTAATATATGGAAATAATGTGTATTTTTTGTATTTTATATGAATGTATAATGTTAAAATGTGTGTTTTAGAAAAGTGTGTGTGTGTCCTTTACACAGCAGTCTGACCACACTCGCCACTAAGCAATTTGCATGATGGTCATAAAGACATGCCTATAACATATAGCCTAAGCTATTTGTAATTATGTAGATCAAATATACCTTAATGCTTCATGGGTAACATTATATTTTGGCCAATTTAAGAATGGAAAATGTTTAACACTGTTCTAAAAATGTCAGTAATCTCTTGGGGGGAAAAAACACACCAGTTGAATAAAACATAACAGGTTGGACTGAATGTGTTCACTTTTGGTAATCTATAAGAAAACACAATCTTTTTATCCTAATAATGGCGAGGTGATTTTTTTCATCTTTTTGCTCCTGTATTTGGGGGTCACCACAGCGTATCTGGTCCGCATACCAGGCTTGGCACAGTTTTTACACTGAATGTTGTTTCTGACGCAACCCTCTATTTTTATTCGAGCTTGGGACCTGCACTGAGAGTGCACTGACAAGTACACCTCCCAATGGCTGGGCAGTTTTAGCATACCTTCTCTTACAATAGCTAATTTTGTCCATAAAGATGTCTGACTGGCCAATAGCAAAGCTGAGATTCAAACCCCAAATCCCCAGAACTCGGGGGCTGTGGGCTAGCATACTTTACCACTGCACCAAATTCACACCATTTTGGTTAAAAGGAATACTAAACTGCAATGTATATAAAATTAAATGTATAAAAATATAACATTATTTTATATGTATTTATTGGCCTTTTACAAAGCAAGTGTAAATTCAACGGTAGTTTGGAAAAGGCACAAATTATATGTCCTGTAATAACAGTGCAGTATCTCTAAAACCCACAATAAATGGTCTTTTTTTTATAAAACTTTTAATTGAGATGATAGTTCATTACCAGAATTTTGCTACTGTATCCTGTCTTCCTCCAATAGAAAATACAGTATCTAGTACCACTCTTAATAATATGAAATGCAAAAACCAAATACTGCTTCTTACAGTGACTTTAAAACAAAACAGTCTTAAAAAAAGACAACACCCAAAACTATTCTGGCTGTGAAAGAAACCACATACATTTGTATCTAACAGTATGTCAAATCAGTGCACTACCCATGCTGTCTTTAGCTTTGTATGTATGCAGACACAGCCTTATTCCTTTAGCTTTTAGAATGTTAGCATGTCAGCTAACTGAATGTAGCATGTGTAGTTTCACTTCAGAAAATTACATTAAATGTTTCATTTCTAACAGTTGTTTCTAAAAGATGTCTTTATTGTAACCACATGTAACCTAATCTAAAAACGAACCAAATTCATTTTATAAAGATCATGATTTCCTGTAGATAATGTTAGCAAACAGTTAGCAGGCTGGCTAATGCAGTAGCTTGGAGCCAGCTTCAGTTCAAAGTAATCAGAAAGGCAGCCTGCTTTATTTTAACAGTGGGAAAAAAAAAACATTAAATTGTATTAAATATTTTTGCAATGTTTCTTATTTTCTGTGACTGAAATACTTCTTTGTCCAAAAACTTGGAGTTCCTTTATCTTTCATCCATTTATTAAGTGTTTTCTGAAAGCATGACTATGTATTTGGTCGCAAATGTAAATACAGCTTTAATTACTTATTATTTTTGTGTTGCAAATAGTTATATTATTTAAGTTTATGGCTTGTCCCTATGATTCCTTTTTAGTTATTATGATTGAATACAGATGGTGACTTCTCTGTGCCACTACAATTTTTGACTGCACTCTTTGCAGTGGTCTCTTTGCTGAGGTAACGTGAATGGTTATCTTATATTATGAGGATAAGGATTATTTGCCTAAATAATCAGATGTTATCTAGGAACCCTTAAACCAGGTCTGATAAACTCAGGAAACACAGTATACTTTCAATTTTTCCATATTTTTATATATAATCAAATGAAACAAATCTTTAATACTAGGAAAAAAAATAACACCATTGTTTGGACTGTGTGAATAGGTATTCTACAAATATCAGTACATGTATGCACATTGTCCATGCAAGCATGATGAGATATTAGTTATGATAATCAGCTCAATCCTAATTATCTTAACGAGGCATGGATTCATTGGTCTACCTCATTAAATTTACTCTCTTTTAGTGTCTCACTCCCTCTTCTACAATCAGTTAGAGCTTTCTGCACTGTGCATTGTACTGGGACTGAACAGGGTGGTGCAAATGTGCAAACAGGTCGGGTTTCCCCTCGGGAGCGATGTACAAATCATAAAGCTTTCTACCTCTATATGTGTATGTGCATGTGTGTACATGCTCCTCTGGGTGTGTTTGTTCTTATCACATCTCTAGAGAACACTCCAGCTCACTTTGACCTATTAGAATTTTTCAAAACAAAAACTGTGCTACATCCTTTACACAATTAGTTGTACAGTTTCAAAGTGTCCTGAGTGTGCGTAGTGCACATATTATTGATCATAATAGTGAAAACTGTCCCAAATGTAGAGGTAAAATGTCCTGTCAGTGCTTAGAGGCCTGAGGCTATTAGGACTCAGTCCCCCATGTTTTTCTGAGTGTAATCCAGTCTCTCCCTTGGCTGTGAATTTAACTGATTAAATCACAGAGTGCACACAGTGGTGGTGACATGAAAACAACAATTAATAAGCAGCCCCCTGCACCACACGCTCCCTCTTAACCAAGCAGCTAATATCATTACACATGCTGCAGACTAGCCAAGGCGGACAGGTGATGAGCTGCAGCCTTGTTTTCATTTACTAAGCTGGAATTTTGTCGTTATTTGTAGTCACAGTAGTTTGTAGATACATTGTGGAGTCAGATGGTGCACACATAAATCGGATTGTAATATAGAGACATGAATTCCTGTTTAAAGGCCTTTAATTTGTCTTTTCTCCTTTAAAATAATTTTAGCATTTTTAGCCCGAAATCTCAAAAATTCTAATTATTGATAAAATCAACAGTTAAAAATATAAAAGATTTCAAAATTAATCATACATGTTTAATTAATGCTGACCCTCAACAGTGTTTTACATTTCTTGATAGCTAGATTTGTGTTTAATAAATGTCTCTTTATTAAAGCTCTTTATTTACATTGAAGAAATTAAGAGCTCAATTTTCATACTCATCTAAACTAAAAGTATAAAGAAAAATATTTAAAAATCTTGTTTTTGTTATGTAATATTCTTTCAGTGCATATACTGAAATTTAAACACTTAAACAAAATCTTTTTTAATAATACAATAAATTATATGTGAAAATCAAAGATGTTTTAAAACTAAATGTAATCATGATATCAACATGTACATGAGTATTATATAAAATGTTTTTATATAAATTGTACAATAATAATACTAAATTCATGTTCTCTAGCAAATTGCACATTTAATTTAATTATAAATTAAACTGATAGTGGTTGAGAAGATTAAACACAACAAAAAGCAATATTGTTAATATATATATATACAGTGTATCACATAAGTGAGTACACCCCTCACATTTCTGCAAATATTTTATTATATCTTTTCATGGGACAACACTATAGAAATAAAACTTGGATATAACTTAGAGTAGTCAGTGTACAGCTTGTATAGCAGTGTAGATTTACTGTCTTCTGAAAATAACTCAACACACAGCCATTAATGTCTAAATGGCTGGCAACATAAGTGAGTACACCCCACAGTGAACATGTCCAAATTGTGCCCAAAGTGTCAATATTTTGTGTGACCACCATTATTATCCAGCACTGCCTTAACCCTCCTGGGCATGGAATTCACCAGAGCTGCACAGGTTGCTACTGGAATCCTCTTCCACTCCTCCATGATGACATCACGGAGCTGGTGGATGTTAGACACCTTGAACTCCTCCACCTTCCACTTGAGGATGCGCCACAGGTGCTCAATTGGGTTTAGTCCATCACCTTTACCTTCAGCTTCCTCAGCAAGGCAGTTGTCATCTTGGAGGTTGTGTTTGGGGTCGTTATCCTGTTGGAAAACTGCCATGAGGCCCAGTTTTCAAAGGGAGGGGATCATGCTCTGTTTCAGAATGTCACAGTACATGTTGGAATTCATGTTTCCCTCAATGAACTGCAGCTCCCCAGTGCCAGCAACACTCATGCAGCCCAAGACCATGATGCTACCACCACCATGCTTGACTGTAGGCAAGATACAGTTGTCTTGGTACTTCTCACCAGGGCGCCGCCACACATGCTGGACACCATCTGAGCCAAACAAGTTTATCTTGGTCTCGTCAGACCACAGGGCATTCCAGTAATCCATGTTCTTGGACTGCTTGTCTTCAGCAAACTGTTTGCGGGCTTTCTTGTGCGTCAGCTTCCTTCTGGGATGACGACCATGCAGACCGAGTTGATGCAGTGTGCGGTGTATGGTCTGAGCACTGACAGGCTGACCTCCCACGTCTTCAACCTCTGCAGCAATGCTGGCAGCACTCATGTGTCTATTTTTTAAAGCCAACCACTGGATATGACGCTGAACACGTGGACTCAACTTCTTTGGTCGACCCTGGCGAAGCCTGTTCCGAGTGGAACCTGTCCTGGAAAACCGCTGTATGACCTTGGCCACCATGCTGTAGCTCAGTTTCAGGGTGTTAGCAATCTTCTTATAGCCCAGGCCATCTTTGTGGAGAGCAACAATTCTATTTCTCACATCCTCAGAGAGTTCTTTGCCATGAGGTGCCATGTTGAATATCCAGTGGCCAGTATGAGAGAATTGTACCCAAAACACCAAATTTAACAGCCCTGCTCCCCATTTACACCTGGGACCTTGACACATGACACCAGGAAGGGACAACGACACATTTGGGCACAATTTGGACATGTTCACTGTGGGGTGTACTCACTTATGTTGCCAGCTATTTAGACATTAATGGCTGTGTGTTGAGTTATTTTCAGAAGACAGTAAATCTACACTGCTATACAAGCTGTACACTGACTACTCTAAGTTATATCCAAGTTTCATGTCTATAGTGTTGTCCCATGAAAAGATATAATGAAATATTTGCAGAAATGTGAGGGGTGTACTCACTTTTGTGATACACTGTATATATATATACAGTGTATCACAAAAGTGAGTACACCCCTCACATTTCTGCAGATATTTAAGTATATCTTTTCATGGGACAACACTGACAAAATGACACTTTGACACAATGAAAAGTAGTCTGTGTGCAGCTTATATAACAGTGTAAATGTATTCTTCCCTCAAAATAACTCAATATACAGCCATTAATGTCTAAACCACCGGCAACAAAAGTGAGTACACCCCTAAGAGACTACACCCCTAAATGTCCAAATTGAGCACTGCTTGTCATTTTCCCTCCAAAATGTCATGTGATTTGTTAGTGTTACTAGGTCTCAGGTGTGCATAGGGAGCAGGTGTGTTCAATTTAGTAGTACAGCTCTCACACTCTCTCATACTGGTCACTGAAAGTTCCAACATGGCACCTCATGGCAAAGAACTCTCTGAGGATCTTAAAAGACGAATTGTTGCGCTACATGAAGATGGTCAAGGCTACAAGAAGATTGCCAACACCCTGAAACTGAGCTGCAGCACAGTGGCCAAGATCATCCAGCGTTTTAAAAGAGCAGGGTCCACTCAGAACAGACCTCGCGTTGGTCGTCCAAAGAAGCTGAGTGCACGTGCTCAGCGTCACATCCAACTGCTGTCTTTGAAAGATAGGCGCAGGAGTGCTGTCAGCATTGCTGCAGAGATTGAAAAGGTGGGGGGTCAGTCTGTCAGTGCTCAGACCATACGCCGCACACTACATCAAATTGGTCTGCATGGCTGTCACCCCAGAAGGAAGCCTCTTCTGAAGTCTCTACACAAGAAAGCCCGCAAACAGTTTGCTGAAGACATGTCAACAAAGGACATGGATTACTGGAACCATGTCCTATGGTCTGATAAGACCAAGATTAATTTGTTTGGTTCAGATGGTCTCAAGCATGTGTGGCAGCAATCAGGTGAGGAGTACAAAGATAAGTGTGTCATGCCTACAGTCAAGCATGGTGGTGGGAATGCCATGGTCTGGGGCTGCATGAGTGCAGCAGGTGTTGGGGAGTTACATTTCATTGAGGGACACATGAACTCCAATATGTACTGTAAAATACTGAAGCAGAGCATGATCCCCTCCCTCCGGAAACTGGGTCGCAGGGCAGTGTTCCAGCATGATAATGACCCCAAACACACCTCTAAGACGACCACTGCTTTATTGAAGAGGCTGAGGGTAAAGGTGATGGACTGGCCAAGCATGTCTCCAGACCTAAACCCAATAGAACATCTTTGGGGCATCCTCAAGCGGAAGGTGGAGGAGCGCAAAGTCTCGAATATCCGCCAGCTCCGTGATGTCGTCATGGAGGAGTGGAAAAGCATTCCAGTGGCAACCTGTGAAGCTCTGGTAAACTCCATGCCCAGGAGAGTTAAGGCAGTTCTGGGAAATAATGGTGGCCACACAAAATATTGACACTTCAGGAACTTTCACTAAGGGGTGTACTCACTTTTGTTGCTGGTGGTTTAGACATTAATGGCTGTATATTGAGTTATTTTGAGGGAAGAATAAATTTACACTGTTATATAAGCTGCACACAGACTACTTTTCATTGTGTCAAAGTGTCATTTTGTCAGTGTTGTCCCATGAAAAGATATACTTAAATATCTGCAGAAATGTGAGGGGTGTACTCACTTTTGTGATACACTGTATATATATATATATATATTAATATTTATATATACAATTAAACATGAGAATATGAATTAAACTATGTATCAGTACATACAACAGCATATCTTTATTGAAGTGTGTGTGCTTGACTGGCTTGCCTGCAATCCAAATATGTATCCTATTAAAAATGCCACTACATTTATTTTTTTTATATTTACAAAACAATGCAGCTGATTAGTGAAACATCACACTGCAGATTCTTCTTTTTATTGCATCTTACAAAATGTCCCAACTTTTCTGAAAATGGGGTTTGTAGATAAATATTACAGCTTAGTTATTTTTTAGATAAAAACTAAAAATCTTTAAATGTGAATATTTAAATGTTATATACTTTCTCTATATTCATACTATATAATTCTTCATATTTTTAAAAATAGATTTTATACACGCCATGATTTTTAGGTTTGAATAATGTATTGTTTTCTGTATGTTTTATTATTGTCCATTTATTATTCTTATCTCTGTCACCTTTAGTCTTTTACTAATCCCATGTATGGAAGCATGGCTGAGACAGAAGCACTAAAGACATGGCTTATAGCCAGAGTTTGGATACATTTGTTCGGCAGTGACACAGCCTTGTCCCATAAGACAGGATTTGCATAAATAAGCTGACCTTTCCTCCCTTCCTGTTTGCTCATGTGATTTTTGCCTGAGATTTCCTCCTTTTATTCAGGATTTAACAGAGCCAGATAAAATGCAAACCAGGCTGTCATTGAAGGCTTGTTTGGGTATTGCCTGTCTTTGAGTTGCAGTCTCAATTGCCGTTGAATTGTTCTTTCCCCAAGGTGAGCTGACAGAACTAAATGTCAGTTAACTGAAGGTGGACACAGGAACATTGTAGGTTGTCAGCCTCTGCCATTTGAGGGATTAGAAACGCACACCCCGGCATTGTGCGCCATCCATGCGGTGAACTTTGGAAGGCCTCGACATGAGCCTGAGTACCACCCTCCTTCATGTTTATGCCAGAACTGAGCTGGGGGAGGGAACCTTGCTAGGGGAGAACCCTTTGGGACTGTGTGAGTGTGTGCAAGAGTGTGTGTGTGTTTATGGTATTAGAAGTTGGAAAAAATGAGTATCAAACTTTTTTCCTGCTATGAAGTATTGTTTTGTGCTCTAAAAGCACTCATCATGGTCAAGTGTTGGAAGTCGCAGTCATTCAGTTTGTGGCAGGGTTTTATAGTTGCACTGGGAAAATGATGGATGACAAGTTAAATTTGTGTCGGGGGAGTGAAGGTGAACTGTGACAGAGTTATTTATCTTGGGAATGGAGGGTTAGGGTCAGGCAAAGCTGGGTGCCTGAAGGCACAAGACATTGACAAATTCATCCGGCGCACTGCATTTCTGAAGCCCTTTTGTTTTGAATCCTGGCTACTCACGAGTGACCCTCATCACTCATACTGCCAGGCGTGCGAAGGAGGCCATGCCATGCCAGGGGATGTTAGTACCACTAATTCTTGTCATTCACTCTCCTGACAGGCCCAAGCCCAAACTATTCTGGCCTGTGAAAGAGGCTGGCTGAAATATTTATTTCTGCACATAATGGTCGGCTAGATTTAGGGCCGTATCATTTTTCCTCTTGTGCCTTATCATTGCAGGTCACTGACAGGCCTGAAAGTGTTCAGCCAACTGGAAGAGCTGATTGTGGACAACAATCTTCTAGGAAATGACGTCCGGTTGCCCAGGTTACCACGGCTCCATACCCTGACACTCAATAAGAACCAAATATCCTTTCAGCCTGGTGCTGCTTTTGTGTCCTGGAACATGATTTACAGCACAGGGAACAGGGAGTTATGGTAAGTGGGAACTCCATCTCCTTGCATGCTCACCATTCAGTGCAGGATCTTGTCTTTACACACTTCAGGGCTTTAAATGCTCTTTAAATGGTGTTATTGTATTAAATTGAGATTCTTTTTTGCCTAAGAATGGTGTGGGTGTGAAGTTACCAGAACTGACTTTGTGCCATGGTGACCTCTAGTGGAAGAGAGACTCATAAAAGCTGTAATGCAGCAGGCAATGGAGAAACGGGCTTTTATTCTAGTGTCCCAGCAAATGAGAAAAGAAGTTTAGACATTGATTAGAATAGCATTCCCCTACTTTTATTTTTGTATGATAGATCAGAATTTTAGACATCTATAAAAAATAAACTGCTAATATATATTCTTCTTTATCTTTATTTGGCCATTACATTACATTATAGACTATTTGTTCTTAAAGATGTAGTTCACAGCTCATGGTGGGTTTGGTGCCACCCAGAAACACTGGACGCAAACAATAACGTGCCAATTACACCTACAGACCCAGATTCTACATGTTAAGACATCAAAATAATACAAATATTATAAATATTTATAATATTCACTTCAATGTAAGACATTTTAGACAGGAATAAAGAAATTACAGCACTTGTAAGAAAACTCAGCCGATCAGATCGTTCTGAAATAATTGCTACATTTTTGCATGTTATTTCTCCCAGACCGCTTTGTTAGCATGGGATAATGACATGTCCTAGCACTTGGCTTTCCTCTTTCACCATTACAGGCAGCTCTTCTTCGGCTGAGTGTCAGCAGCTCAAACCTGAGTTGCGCTGTGAAGTGGCCTGCACATGCTAATGGGCCAATTATTTACACCCTGTAGTGGCCCGCTGCCATTGAAATTCAAGTGCTGCATTAGTGCCGTCGTATTTTGACACATTTTGGCTCCCTTTTCCAATGAAGTGAATGTAATAGTGATGAATGTGCTGTGAAGTGCCTGTTTGTTTCCCCGCATGGTGCGAAGAGAAAAAGTCACTAACCCTTTTTACCACGGGGCATCCATCATTTTGTCCAAGTCGTAATGTTCTGCACCATGCCACCTTGAAAATGAAGAGCAAAACATGGCATGAAAACAGTCAAATGTGACATGGGTTAAATTCTACCCTTTAAACAAACTGTAGCTACTCTTTTCTAAACTTTGACACATGTTGGGTGAGTTTACAAGGCTGACAGTAAATTCCTTAACTTGACCGCTGACACATCACTGATATCGAGGAACTGCTGGAGCATTTGCAGGAAGTGTCACCAACACTGGAGTACCTGAGCCTGCTGGGAAATGAGGCTTGTCCCAATGAGCTGGTCAGCTCGGATAAAGATGAGGATGACTACCAGAGATACAGGTCAGAGCCCTACCACACACACACACACACACTCACACAAACTATATTATAACACACCAAGGGCAAAAATACATGTTTATGCACAAAAATCTTTAGAATGTTGTCTTTAACTCTTTTTGGCCTTATGTTTGGGTTGTAGTCTTGTTGGAAAGTCCATATTCTCACTCTAGTTTTAGTTTCTTGCCTGATGATATTACATTCTCCTTTAATATGTGCAGGTACATTATACCTGAATTTGTATTACAATGAATTGTGTATAATGTCCCATTACTACTTACAGAGAAGCAGCCCCATAACATAATGCTTCCACCACCATACTTCACTGTAAATATAGAATTGTTGGTATCATATTCTCAACATTTTTTTCTTAAAAGATTTTATTGGTTATTACTATGTGACATGATTTTTTAAGCTTCAATTGTAAAAGTGTTTTATAAGATGTGTATAAATAAGGGTAATTGGATGATTGTGGTGCAGTTAATTGCTTATTGTTCTCTGTAGCACTGTTTTTCCTGCTGCTGGTCATCCTGTTGTTTCTGTTTTGAAGCTATTAGAGTGTCATTACAGCTGAGCACACTCATGCATTTTAAAGTATTACAGATTTTAATGTAGCATGTAAGGGTGTCTTTGGGCTTTTTGGGAATTTAAAGGTATAGTGGATGCTTTACAGCACATTTTAAATGCATCTATATTGCATTATGTATTCAGGGCTTAAAGGAAGTGTAAAAGAAACTATATTACTTTATTGTTTTTATTATGTTATTATTATCGTGTGAGATGACAGTTCTTTTATTGCTGACATGCATTTCTTTTAATGGAAAAATCCTACTTTAAATCCTGCTTTTCCTTAAGAAGGTTTTGTTTGGCAAATTTCTGTAATTTTATATTTACTTTATTTTTTTATTTTCTCAAATGCTGCCCCCTTAGGCGATACGCCCATTTCTCTTAAAGGTACCTCACCTCTTGTTCATGATGAGTTGCAAAATCGATTTCATGTGTGAATTGTGATAACCACAAACTGGTGTTTGCTGGCTTTTCTTACAAGATAAAATCATGCATTTATTATCACTCCTGGCCCCACGGGAGTGCAATGCCATGCAATGTTACCACCATTTGTCAGCTTTTTAACTTGAAACCCTGTCAGCTAAAGGGAGGGTGAGTTGGAGCGTCAGAAGGAGAGAATGCATTCCTTTGTCTATCTTAGTCTTAAGTGCATTTTACTGACACTGTGTTCAGTATGAATCATTTACCATAGTGGCAAACCTAAATGCGCCACTTACTGACTGTGCCTCGTGTGCTCCGATTAGTGCAGGACTAGGCCATTCTCTTCATGATTGACAGCAGCTGTGGATCAGTGATGTAATATTCATTACATGTCACGTAGTAATACATCAGTTCATCCATGATGCAGATTTAACATCTGACAGGGTTAGGCAGCATGCAGGCCTTAACAGGGCTGACCTCAGGCAACATATTACATCTCCGTGTGTCTTTTTGACAAAAGTACTACGTACATAAAGCAACAGTATTGTCAGTAGCACAGTGAAATACTGTATGCGGCTGTTTTTAATTAGACAAATGAAATGAACAGGTGTTAGTAAACACACCACTGTGTTTATTGCAGCTTATGACCATATTCGTCATCATGCACCTCAAGGGATTTATGCTTTTATTTTAATTCAGTTATCTAATCCTAAAATCAGTGTTTAAAGAACCTAACGTTAAATTCAGTAGGATCCCAGGTGTTTTAAACTGCATCTGGAGTTAAGTAAACATCCTTTATCCGTTTAAACATCTCAAAGCATTAAAAATAACAGAAAACACTTTCAGTAAAATACTGCAGGTGTTCCAGTTTCTAAACCTTTTAAATCATGACAAAATAGGGCAGCTACAATAGTAGTACTGTAACTAAAAACATTATGACTAAGAACCAAACTGTTATTATTGGCCATGAAATTGTAATAACCAGGATGTCAGCAGCTTTTTACAAATATTTAAAATACCCAAAATTATGCTGGAGCTTGGCTGGTCTGGTGGTAAATTATGCTAACCCACTACCGCTAGGATCCAGGGTTTGAATCTCCAGTCAGTCTGGCATCTACATATAGACATGATTGGCTATGTTTTGGAGTGCAGCCAAGACCCTGTGATAGATTGGTGTCCTGTTCAGTGTGTGTTGCGGCATTTTACTTAGTGATTTCAGGGAAACTGGACCCATCACTACCCTGACCAGGATAAAGTGGTGGCAACAGATGAAAGTAAATAAAATGGGCAAAAATAATGCATATATTGTCTTGTACTATTGTTGATCAAATCAAGGTTTATTTGTCACATACAGAGTCATACACAGTACAACTGGCAGTGAAATGCTTTGAATTGATATGACGATAGGAAAATACAGAAAGTACAAAATTTTCTTTCTATTCTTAAATAAAAAATTACAATGTTTATGCAACACAGAAACCATAAAAATAGTTAAACCTATTTTTTTTTTTACCATTTACCTCCAGTGGATACACTGATGAGCCAAAACATTATGACCCCCTCCCAATGCATTTTTTATAAGGACCAAATTATTATGTCCAGATGACTGGGTTGAGGTATTTCTACAAGATGGGACAAGCCATGACCATAGTGGATGTGATTTGGTTTGGTGTCCTGTTCAGTGCATGTTAATGTACAGTAGTTTGCCCAGTGATTTCAAGGAAACTGGACCCACCACAGCTCTGACTAGAATGTCAGTGATAAAAAATGAACATGAATGAAATTTTTAATTCTTACCATGTTAAACATTTGCTGGTATACAATAGGAACATATGTTACATAAATAAAATAGTTACAATATCCCATACAACACACTACATAAATAGTTAGATCTTTTCTTTTTTTTTTTATTAACCTCTAGTGGATACACTGATGAGCCAAAACATTACGACCACCTCTCAAAAATCTGCATTGCAATGCTATTTGTTATGCATTTTTAAAAAGGACCAAATTATTATGTCCAGGTGACTGGGTTGAGGTATTTCTAAAAATTTGGACAAGCCATGACCATAGTGGATGTGATTACCATATAGCCAGTCATGTCTGTATGGTAATACCATGTTAAACTTGCTTGTTGGGATGGAACAATAGGAAAACCATGTGTGCAAAATGTTCTATCTATTTTTAAACAAATAAATAATTACAATATTTGATGCAACACAGAAACCACATAAATAGTTAGAACTTTTTTGTTTTGCTTTTACTTCTAGTGGATACACTGATGATCCAAAACATTATGACCACTCCCCAAAAATCTGCATTGTAATATGCAAAGAAGAATTTCATTGTACTGGACTTTTGTATATGTATGTATAACAAATAAAAGCATTCTATTATGTAAAGACTCCTACCATGTTAAACATGCTTGTGGGGATGACAGTAGGAAAGTCATATATATTTTTAAACAAATAAAAATGTACAATATCTCATGCAATACAGAAACCACAAATAATACACAAATAATAGTTAGAACTTGTTTTATTAGTGTTATATAACACTACACACTGAGTATTTAAGTATTTAACCATCACCTCCCAAAAATTTGCATTGCAATGCTCTTTGGTGATGACTGGTTTGACGTATTTCTGAAAGGTGGGCTTTCATGACCTGCTGACTGGTTGTTGGGGACCAAGAGTCATTGATGCCAGAGAACATGATGGAAATGGCGTCTGGTATGGGCCAACAGTTGGGCTACTGGGGCTTAAATTGCAGATGATTTTAATAGTAGTGATTAGGTGAATGTGTCACAACACACAGTGTATTAAATTGTTGTAGTCACACATCTTTCTGTCATTCAAAGCACCTATGGGCATGCAGGCCAGATAAATGGGTCAGATGTCTTGTGAAGTCCATGTCTGTATTGGTCAGACCTGCTTTGACAGCATCCTTAGGTAATCTTAGGTAAACTTTTGGATGTTCGATAAGAGAAGATAAGAGAGAGGCCAGCAGTCAGTCAGAGTTGCAGGATGACCTAACAGCATCACAAACAACATTTACACACTGCACTGTGGTCAGACAAACCAAAATTGAACTCTTTGGCAACTCCCTCTCTCTTTGTCTCACTCTCTCTTTTGCTTTCCCTCTCTTTGTGTGTTTTTCTCTCACTCTCTCTATTTCATTTGCTGTTTAGCTCAAGCTTGACATGTCGCTTCCACCATTCCAGTCAGCCTGTGAAAGAATCTGTTGTCATCTCCATATTCGCGTTATTATCTCATGACACTTTGTGCGTCTGAATGAAAGATGGTGTGTGAAAGCTTAAAAAAAGTCATGATGTTACAGCACTGACAGCTTGACACATGAGCTGTGTGTATTTTATTTTCCAATCTATTTTTATGTTGTCCTAATTTATATCCATGCTGAAGGTGATTTTATATTTATAAACATCAACACCACTGAATCAACACCAAGTAAACTGGTTTAATTTATCTAATAAAAGTGGAATCAAGAACTCCTGCACCACCTGTACACAGGTTTGTGTACTTTTCCAGTATCTCCAGTTTAATCTCCCATCTTGCCTGTGAATGTATAATGTTAAATACACTTACATTACAAAGCGACTTACAGTACTGTGACAGTATACTGTCTAAGCAATTGAGGGTTAAGGGCCTTGCTTAAGGGCCCAACAGTGATAACCTGGAATCGGTGGGACTTGAACCAGTGACCTTTGATTACTAGTCCATTACCTTAACCACTAGGCTACAACAGCCTGCCTAGTGGATCATTTATTCGTTCATTCATTCATTCATTCATTCATTGTCTGTTTTTTTTACCACTGCATTATCCTGTTTATGGTCACTGGGATTTATTGGGCTAAAGGTAGTAAACATCCCAGACAGGTTGCCAGTCCATCACAGGGCAGACACACACACACACTCACTCATTTTACATTTACATTTTCAGCATTTAGCAGACGCTTTTATCCAAAGCGACTTACACAATGAGCAGAACACGATGAGCAATTGAGGGTTAAGGGCCTTGCTCAGGGACCCAACAGTGGCAACTTGGTGGTGGCGGGGCTTGAACCGGCAACCTTCTGTTTACTAGTCCAGTACCTTAACCACTGAGCTATCACTGGCCCACTCGCACATTTGGAAAGTGTTGAGTAGCTCCACTTGGCCTGACTTGTTACCAAACCATGGGATACACAACAAGCTGCAATGCACATTGTGTTCTGACTCCTTTCTATCACATCAATTTATGCTGCAGTAGCTAATTTGTGGAATTAGATCAAACGGGCTTGCCCTTTACTCCCCACATTCATCAAAGTGCCTTGGGAGCCTTGTTGTCCTCCATACTTTAAGCATCAGTGCTAATTACCATTGTGGGTCTGGTATACCTGGGATACTGGGATGTAAATAACAAATTCTATTAACAAAACACAATGTCAGAGCCACAATATAATAATTCTTATTTGCACAGTTAATACCAGGCACTGATCAGGATATTCCTGTAATAAATTCAATGTTTAAATTTGTTTCTGGTTTGCAGGTACTTTGTGCTGCACAAACTAAAAAAGCTAAAGTTTCTGGACAGCAGGAGAGTAACTCAGCTCGAGCAGCAGGAGGCCGAGGCACGTGGCGCCTTCATGAAGGTGGTCAAGCCCAAAAACGAGCAGGTCTGCTTCTATTTATTTCTGTTTTTATTAGTATAACACAGCACTTCATGCAGGGTTAGGCCTCAGGGCAGAACTACATGTAGAAAATTAATTACACTGTGAAGGTTAATCTAAATGCTTGGAGGATCACTGCGTGTTTGCCTAGTGTGTAATTCATTAGTGTGCAATTCATATGTGTGTGTGTGTGTGTTTGACTACATGTGTCTGTGCATGTGCAATCCTTCTCTGTCTGTCTGTTTAAATTGAAGAAGATTTGCTCTCTCTGTACACTTATAAAAAGGTCTCACTGACCTATAATGGAAACATAAAAGCAGTTGTCAGTTAGTAAAAGTTCAACCCCCAACCTGTGAAATCTGCCAAACACCTATTACAATAAAGCACACCCTAATAAAATACCCCAAACACATCAAGGAAAGACAACAAAGACACATGCCTGGAACTTTAAAAGAAAATCTTACACCAGACAACACCAGAACAGTTGAAACCTACCTCGCAGCCATACAAATAAAACTGAAAATATTAAATGGCCTCCAAATATACAGACAAGATAAAATAACCATACAGAAACATAATACAGGTCTTGCCATAAAATGACATGTGTTAAACATGGCATTAAAATCCAAATTAATAAAGAAATAGTAAAAGTTTTAAGTAATTTCTAGTGGTCTAGTGGCTAGGATTCGGCGCTCTCACCGTGGTGGCCTCAGATTTGGTTCTAGAGACAGTGGCAGCCTAGTGGGTAGAGTTTTGGGCTATCAGTCGGAATATTGTCGGTTCAAATCGAGGCTCTGCTATGCAGCCATTTGAGCAAGGCCCTTAACCCTGTCTGGGACACTTTACAATTGCTGACCCCAGCTGGGATATGCAAAAAAATTATTTTGTTGTACTGTCCGGGCGTATCTGTATTTATGACAAATAAAGGCATTCTTCCTCCTCTAATCCTAACTTAGAAACATATATTTTAATTAATAAAGCTATTGTATTATAAAGATTTATATTCGGTGGAATAATGTGGATTATTCCATGGACTCAGACACTCCAAATACCTTAATTTGTTCTTTTTGAGCCATTCAGCCATGAGGTGGACTTGCTTGTGTGTTTCACGTCATTGTCCTGCTTTATAAAACATCTGCACTTGAGCTTCAGGACACAAACTGACTGGCAGAAGTTCTCTTTCAGGATTTTTTTTTGTTAGAGAGCAGAATATATATAAGTCCATCAATTGTGACAAGTTGTCCCCAAAGCAGCCTTTATCTAATACTGTTGTCTAAAAACTAGTGAAACATATAAGTGTGAGAAATAAAGAAGTATGGCAAAGATAGAAGACATTGGAAGGGGGCGAATACTTTTCATAGCATAGCACAGTACAATAGCATTTAGCCGAACAATGATATAATATTACATTTCTCATATAATTTTAAACTACATTCAAACACTGGAGCAGTCTGGTAAGAAGTCATTTTGCTCCTATCCTTTAGACCAGGCGGCACAGTGGCTCGGTGGGTAGCACCATTGCCTCACAGCAAGATCCTGGGTTCTGGGTTTAATTCCCGGGTGGAATGGTCCGGGTTCTCTCTGTGTGGAGTTTGCATGTTCTCTCTCTGGTTTCCTCCCATGGTCAAAAGACATACAAGTGAGGAGAATTGGAGATACAAAATTGTCCATGACTGTGTTTGACATTGAAGACTTGAACTGATGTATCTTGTGTAACTGTGTAAAACATGACGTTAAAATCTTAATAAAGAAATACTATCCATTAGACCAACACTTCACAGGACACCGGATTTATAATTTTCCATACATAGTTTAGTTAACCATGCAACAAAAATACATAGTTTGTGCCAAATTTCAGTGCCCTCCATATGAAATTGTATACCATAATCTAGAAATTTTTATTAATGTCGACTCCGGCCTACACTATTTTGTGGTGCTAACAAAAGTGTAATTATCCATTTCGCACACATTTAAAAATGACCTTCCTCTCTTGTTATGGAAATGTGCACTCACTTCTATTTGTTTTTCAGTTTCATTTTTTCCTCCTTCTCTTCTTTTCCCATCTTCTCCTTAAGGGCACGTAAATGAACGTCACTATGATTTGATTCCATGTAATTGTGCAGTTTTTAAATATTTATGTTGTGGTTAAGTGAGGTTTCATCAGCACATCATCCCGAGAGCTGCACACTGGGTTTGAAAGGTACATGTGGTGGTAGCATAGCAAGAACAAAGCAGTCTCATGACAGGGGCCGAATTTGTGAGTCAACACTGGGTTGTTCGAAAATGCATAAAGAACGGATCATTCATCATAATAGTCAGACAGGCGGTTATTGTCCGGGTTCACAATGCTGAAGTCACTTATCTGATTTAACATTAAAGTCACAAAAAGAAAGACACAACCGCATGATGAGTGATCTTCAGTCTGGCGTGGAGATGGAGGGAGCATGGTTTGTTGCAAACTTTGGAATGAAGTATTCCACCCAACTTAAAGTTCCACTGAACATGTATTCTTAATTCTGTTTAGAATAGTACATTGTTTTGTATATATTATTTTAGATTCCTCACAAAAGGGCACATACACATTTTACTTACCTTTATTTAAACACTATAATATAATATGCAGAAATGTGCTGTTTACATCCCATCCCAATGAACCTCATTAATAACAGGTTGCTTACTGCTAATAAACTATGTTGGCTGTCAGTCGTCTAGTATACACAGGCGAAATTTTAGTTTTTGAGCCTCAGTTGTCATTGTCACTCACTGAGTAAGTGATTTACAGAAATGCTTGCTCTCTACCAAAAAGTCACCTTTTGTCCTGCCACCAAACACATCTGCACACATCATAAAATAAGTTATATGCGTCCATCTTTATGACAACACTTTTTTTTCTGTTCCACCACAACTGTCACCCTTTGCACAAAGTGAAAGGCATGAAGAGAGTATGTGTGACAAGTCTGGTATGAAAAAACTTCAGTGGCCCTTACAGAGCCCTGACCTCAACCCCACTAAACACATCTGGGATAAAGTGGAACATCGAATGCAAGCTAGGCCTTCTTATCCAACACCAGTGCCTCAGTTCATAACTGCTATTTTGATTGAATTAACACGGTGATAGCCTAGTGAGTTGAGCTTTGGGATATCAATTGAAAGGTTGAGAGTTTGAATCCCATCTCTGCCATACAGCCACTGTTGGGAATTGTGCAAGGCCCTTAACCCTCTCTGCTCCAGGGGTGCCATACAATGACTGACCCTGCGCTCTGACCCCAGCTTCCAAACAAGTTGGGATATGCAGAAAAAACATTTTATTGTATTGTACATGCATATATGTATATATGGGTATATATGACTAGTGGAATACCTTTGCCCTAGTCACAAAGACCCCTTACATACAACAGAATAAACTGTGATTTAAGGCTGTGAGGGTACACTCCTCTGCATAGTTAAGTCTTTGTCAGGGATTTTTTGACCAGGAGAAAGCTGGCTGCATTTGGTAGTCCTGTGCTCGTGCCCACCACAGCTGTCATACCAGTGCTTCCTGAGCATTTGTTTTGAGTTAGATGAGACATGATGTGGCAGCCACAACAAGCTCTGTGGGCCATGTGTACTCCCCAGCTCTAATTGGCTTTATCATCATACCGATTGTCTGCTGACCAATAGTGCAGGTCACCAATTAACAAGCACTGGGGACGAGCTCGCAGCGAGCGTGAGCGCCCGCATGAAGATGATGGCATAATTAGTTATTTGTGTTTGCTTTTATGTTTCATCCGGCAGGGTGCCTTACATTTAAAGACATGCTGGCCTTAACCATGTTACAGCAGCCTGTAATTAGTACTTTCACAGATTTCCTATTCAGATGCTGTGCAGTGCACAAGGAGAGGACTGGAGAGGAGTGTCTGTGTGCTAAAGTGGCTCTTACTGTGGAGTTTGTTTTTCTTTTTAAAGATGAACTTTAGTAAATGTAACACAACTCAGGAAAAATGACCATGAACTTTAGATTTAAAAAAATGTTTTATTGTGTACAGTCAATTGCAAAAGTTAGGATATCTTGTGGGGAAGCAAAGACAAAGAAATGTAAGAAATATAGTGTGTTATGTTTCACTGTTGTGTCATTATTACAAATAAACTAAATGGTGAAATAGTGTGTTATAACTGTTAAAAAAGCATTTGCTTTAAGCAGATAATGTTAAACAATTAAGATCATAATATTTATAGAATGATAACTATATTTATTGAGGGCATTTTTGTCTCTAGATCATTAGCCTTCTTAAAAATACTATATTCAATTTATTAGTAAATATGCAAACCATGTTTATTGGCAACTGTTTGGATGTGTCCCAGTAGATACACTCACCCACTTTCTTTCTTAACCGCGTATCCTTTTAGGGTCGGTGGGAAGGGGGGGGGGGGGGGGTGTACTGTAGCCTATCCCAGCTTTTCAATGGGTGCAAGGCACACAGTAACACCCTGGACGGGGCACCAGTCCATCACAGGGCACACAGACACACACCCATTCATCTATAGGGCAATTCAGTGTCTCCAATTAACCTCACTGCATGTTTTTGGACGGGAGGAAAACAAAGCTCCTGGACGAAACCCATGCAGACAAGAGAACATGTAAACACTGCACAGAAAGGACCCGGACTGCCCTGCCTGGGGATGGAACCCAGAACCTTCTTGCTGTGAGGCGACAGTGCTACCCACCGAGCTAGTTTACTCCTTCACCAATGGTATTTAAACGGACCCAGTTAGCAACTACCTAACTGGCATGCCAGCTTGCTATATGTCGAAAGTGCTAAATGTCAATCTTAGTGTTAGGTTACATCATTATATTCTCAAATGTCTCAATTATGTTTGTTGATTTCTATAAACTATAAGCTGACAAAGCTAAGACTTTAGGCTCTTTTAAAATCTTGTTTTTGAATGTTTTGTTGTGTAACACACCCAGAGTTCAAATTCCTTGAATGTTCTGTTGATAAATTGCAAATGCAAGTTTTGGTTCTTATCTGTTGTTGAAATCAAAAGTGTCCATACACTTTTATGGGAAATATACAGTATGTTGGAAAGTGTTTGAATTTTGTAATTTTAAAGCCTTTTTCATGTTACTAGAACAAATTATTTATGGAAATAAGATTTTTAATTTATTAAAAAACATATTTTATACTTTTTAAATACTTTTTAAATACTTTTTAAATTTTTTAAACTTTTTATATTTTGTAAATTTATTACGGGATTTTTAAAAAATGTTTAGGGTAAAACTTTGGAAGATTATAAGATTATTAAATTGCAAATTTTTATAGTGATTTTAATATGAATTGGGATAGTTTGACTGCACCAATTTAACATTACAATCTAACAGTTGAACAGAAAACCCATATCACCTTCTGCTAAGTGGACATTTGATCACATGCTTAGATCACAATCAATCAATCAATGAATAAACATGGGCGTCATTGTTGTACTGCCATGGGTTTAAACACTTTAGCACAAGAAAAATTGCCCCCTTTAAAACTTGGTTGACTTATTTAATCTGAACATCCAAACATATTCATCTTAGCACAAGGTAAAACTTTGGTAAAAAAGTGCCATCACCAGCTATAGTCAATCGTAAACACTAACGATGGATTAGAAGGCCATTGTAGAATTTTCTGCACCAATAAATAAATACGTTTTTGCATGTAAATGTTAAAACCAGTATATTTCCAAATAGCCCGCAGTTTATTAAAATACATTTTAACTCATGACAGTTTTTTGGACAAAAAAATACATCTTTTAATCCAAACTTTAACTGCATATATTCTGGCAACCACAAATGATGTTTAATACAGATGTTATGTGGAATGTCAGAAATGTACAAGGCAGATCATAGTTTCAGCTTATTCACGTTACATATTCAAAGCATTGTTGCTTTATGTTTAAAGAAATGTAAGTACATGTAATGAGCACTTAATGTTAGTAGTTGGTTTCTGTGTTCTGTTGAAATGGTTACCAGTAATTTGTGGAGGCCTCTGTGAACTTTGCATCAGAACTTGGAATCACATTTGTATTGAGTGTGATCAGGAATGAAGCTGCATTTCAATCATGACATTATGGTATTACAGTCTGGTAAAGCACATGGTTTGCATCAAACTCTTAACCCACTTTAATTCAATAAAAATACCATAACTTCTGAACAATTTGACCCCTTTCAGGACCCATGTTTCTTGCCTGAAAAAGCTTTTATTGGTGTAAAGCCTTGTGTGATATTTTACTGTAATACAGATCTGTAGTTAAGTAGCAGTGAATTAGAATATTTAGCATGTAGACAATTTAACTGAAGACATTTAATGTAGAATGCTGCAACTTCTTTTTCCATTGTTTCTTTTCTACATGCTCCAGTTGCTCCTTGATTATATACACTGATCAGCCATAACATTAAAACCATCTCCTTGTTTCTACACTCAGAGTTCATTTTATCTGCTCCACTTACCATATAGGAGCACTTTGTAGTTCTACAATTACTGACTGTAGTCTATCTGTTTCTCTGCATATCTTTTAGCCTGCTTTCACCCAGTTCTTCAATGGTCAGGACCACCACAGAGCAGTGGCGGCTCCTGCCAAATCTCTCAGGGGGGGCAATTGTTGCGATGATGGCCAAGGTGACCCGTCCAATGGGTAAATTAAAGCTTAAATAATTAACATCTTAAGTCATCTGTCAGTTTGCCCTCACAAATAACTTTGAACATGGAGAGAGAGCAGCTTTACCATTAATCATAAAATTAAGTAAAGCCTTCACACTAACAATTTAATTCAGTCTTCATCAGATTCAGCATTTTATTTTAGGTGTTAGCTGCTCCAATTAGGGTTGCCAACTTTCAGAACTGGAAATAAGGAACACCCTGGGCTGACGGGTTGGTGGAAGGCATAGGGTGGGGTGTGGGATGGTGGGTGTTTACCTGAGTGGGGGAGGAGGGGGGGTGGTTAGGGTTGCACCTATAAAAAATATAACGGGTCTTACACCGTCATGGGAACATTATCAAAATGTTTTATTTAGGCTGTTTAACATTTATTATTTTCATTCTTTATAATAATAAGTCAGAACCATATTTTAGGCAAAATAACATATAGAACATCATGTAACATTTTCTCTTAATAGTGTAAACAACATTTTTACATGATCCATCTTCACACTGACATGCAGCCTCGGTTCTGGACTGCGTTGCTTAGGGGGTGCAGTGAGAGAAGTGCCGGACCTGCTTGTGTTACTTTACTTTCTCCCTACACACGGCGTTACTAAGACTAAAAGTGAAAATGACTTAAAATAATAACCAAACGCTTTCTAATTCCCACAGTAGCAGCAGTTTCCTTCTGTTTCATACATATCACCCTGTCTCAGTCTAATCTGTAGCATTTCTCTCCCATTGATAAAAATACAGAACATCACGTTTAGTTTCCAAATAAGGAACGATTACGTGTGACGCAGGCACGTAAGTGCTAGTCCCCTCGGAAGTCATTCAAAATGCATTACAGGGCCTTCAATACGAAAAAAAGAGCTTTAACATGAGAGTCTATGAGAGCGATCTGGGGCGAATTTCAGTTAGAGTGAATTCGCCCCAAAAGGGGTGGTACTGTACGGAACACAACTCGACGCTGATTGGACTACGATATTCCGAGACGACAGACTCAGAACAGTCACAGCTAGTTTAACACTGGTTTAATGTGATAGAAAAATTTCTTCCCTTTCGCCCTTTGGTGGTTGGTCGCCCGATCGCCCTAATGAACGAGCCGCCCCTGCCACAGAGCAGGTATTATTTGGGTGGTGGATCATTCTCAGCACTGCAGTGACAATGACATGGTGGTGGTGTGTTAGTGTGTGTTGTGCTGGTATGAGTGGATAAGACACAGCAATGCTGATGGAGTTTTAAAATGCTGTGTCCACTCACTGTCCACTCTATTAGACACTCCTACCTAGTTGGTCCACCTTGTAGATGTAAAGTCAGAGATGATCACTCATCTATTGCTGCTGTTTGAGTTGGTCATCTTAGAGACCTTCATCAGTGGTCACAGGACGCTGCCCACGGGGCGCTGTTGGCTGGATATATTTGGTTGGTGGACTATTCTCAGTCCAGCAGGGACAGTGAGGTGTTAAAAACTCCATCAGCATTGCTGTGTCTTATCCACTCATACCAGAACAACACACGCTAACACACCACCACCATATCAGTGTCCCTGCAGTGCTGAGAATGACCCACCACCCAAATAATACCTGCTCTGTAGTGGTCCTGGGAGAGTCCTGACCATTGAAGAACAGCATGAAAAGGGGGCTAACAAAGCATGTAGATAAACAGATGGACTACAGTCAGTAATTGTAGAACTACAAAGTGCTTCTGTATGGTAAGTGAAGCTGATCAAATGGACAATGTGTGTAGAAACAAGGAGGTGGTTTTAATGTTATTCTTTATGTACATGGTAGAAAATGAGCTGTCTTGCTTCTGTTGTCTCTGCATTAGTTGAAAAAGGAAGGTTGTTTTGTGAGCTGTAGTTATGGGACAATGTAATTAGGAATTTGTTGTATTGGATTTCTTAAGAGGGAACACTCTGAACAGCAGAAATTGGGTGTGCAGGAATTCAATAATGTGATAATTCTCTTGAATAGCTGTGATGTGGAAAACAATTGTGTAAAACCAACCGCATCACGTTCCTGGGCAGCTTTAGGAATAATACATCTGGTACTATGTAGACTGTGTCTTCAGCATTCTCTGAAGTATTATAAACTCTTCATAATTTTGTTAAACTAGCCATGTCTGTCAAAATAATTTGACAGCTTACACAAACACTTCAGTTATCCTTCGGTTAAGACTTAGTACTTTGAAAGTTTCACTGACATCAACATCTTAAACACACATTTACAAGGGATGAAATAACCCCTCCAGCCTCCTTAATAAAAGAATGTTGGGTAGGAATATAAGAGTGCTGTGTTTGATATGTCAGCTCAGTTGTGCTTGGATAAAGTGTTTGACTTGATTTTCATGTAAGGCTACAGTGCTTCTCCCACATCCTCCTAGCGAGTAATGAAAAGCAGACGGCCCAACTGGAATTGTTGGAGTCAGAACTCAGATTCCATCAGTTCTTGTCATACAGACGTCTCTCTGGCTAATACATGTTGGCAGAGCCAGGAAAGTTATAAGTGAATCTCCTCTTTGCATTTTTTATATTAATCTGCCTCTCAAAATACCAAACCAGACAAACACAGACCACCTGAAAACGGCTCAGCATTGATTTTGTTTGCATGCGTGTATGTTTCCATGTTCAGTGGAAAATGAGATGGATGGTTTATTTTCTTTATTCTTTCTGGCTTTTTCTTATTGTAATCTCTCTTGAACGACTGGTAAAGCCAGTTGCCATATTCATCTTCTTGCTTGAGAATTATGAGTTCCCTAAAGCATTTAAACATAATAAACAGAGGGCTGTAGAGCTCAGTGCCACTGTGCCTTCAGTATGTGTGCTGAATCATTTTATTGGGTAAATCTTTCCCTCGGAGACAGCTATAAAATATCATTCACAGCGGACGTGCAGTTCTACTAAATAAATTGCTTGGAAACGGAAGTTTATTACCACTTTCTGCAGACAGATTTACCTATATTTGGGGTGCGGAAAGTAGTGCGTAACAAATCTCGCGCCTGTATTGAGATGCATGCATAAACAGAATAAGATAAAGCGCCCTGTTATGACATGATAAACTGCCACCAACTGCTGTCAAACTTAGTTTGCTGTTAATTTAGTATGACTCAAGTTATGTATCTGGTCTCCAGAGTGGTTCATGGCTTATTTTTCCTTCTGAAAAGACTTATAAAGCCTTGGAATAGTTTACCTAACCTTACTTTTTCACTCATACACACACACACACACACACACACACACACACTCACACACACACTGGGCATGTGCAAAATCACTATCATATCACTTCAGACTACAGTTGGACTATAACCTCCTCTGCATTTTTATTCATCACATCAGTCACACTAGGAATTGTTGAACAAATAGCTTTTAATTCTTAGTTATTGTTTACATTTAATAATAATTATCTCTGCATGTACAATGTATGTACACCGATCAGGCATAATATTATGACCACCTTCCTAATATTGTGTTGGTCCCCCTTTTGCTGCCAAAACAACCCTGACCCGTCGAGGTATGAAGTCTGACACCTTTCTATCAGAACCAGCATTAACTTCTGGCCACACGGGCCAGCCTTCGCTCCCTACGTGTATCAATGAGCCTTGGCCACCCATGACCCTGTCGCCGGTTTACCACTGTTCCTTCCTTGGACCACTTTTGAGCTGCAGTTTTGGAGATGCTCTGACCCAGTCGTCTAGCCATCACAATTTAGCCCTTGTCAAACTCAAATCCTTACGCTTGCTCATTTTTCCTGCTTCTAACACATCAACTTTGAGGATAAAATGTTCACTTGCTGCCTAATATATCCCACCCACTAACAGGTGCCGTGATGAAGAGATAATCAGTGTTATTCACTTCACCTGTCAGTGCTCATAATGTTATGCCTGGTCGGTGTATGTAGATATATTTTTATTTATTTTTGAATTTTATTATTTTGAAATGACCCTAACTCCCATTTTATCCTATCTATCTTCTTTTTTCCTTTTTCACTTTTGTTTAAACATTGTACAGTTCCAAAGCCTCTCAACACACATTTTAATGAAGAGTTGCTGCACAAATGACACTAATAAAAATAACTCACTATATGTCTAAACACTGCACTGCTTCTGCACCGTTACTCTGCTGTGTCCATGGCCCTAAAATGCAGGAATGGGTATTAACAAATATATTAACAAATGAAATAAATTTGACCAGATAAAAAGTGTAATATCTTGGGTTCATATTGTCTGCAATTATCTGGGGTTGTAGTAAGTATTCACAATTAGAAGTGGATATAAGACCATCACATTTTGAAAACAAGCTGCTGATATAAACATGACAGCATAAAATAAATAATCAAATTGTCCATGATTTAAGATGCATGTATTATTGTGTATGTATTACTGAATTATTAGCATCTCTCACCCATACTATGTTATCCTGCAATATTAGTTTAAGTTTAGGTTAAGGGCAAATGCTTATTTTAAAGACTAGGCCGGTGGCTCAGGTGGCAGATTAATAAACTTCTGTGCCACTTGAGCACCTAACTATTTGTCATGACAAAACAGGGTAAATGAATATTTGCATCTATGTGTATCTGTCAAGTCAGCACTAATTTAGTCGGGATGCACTTAGCATTTTTTTTTCCATAGACGGTCCCATCATTCATTCATGAGTCAAAATAAATAAATCAAAACTTCAAAGTTGCATACACAGAAAAATGATCAGTCTAACCCATTCTTCCATGCTGCCTTCAGACCTGAGAACTATCATCCACACCATGCTGTTATTTCCTCTGCTCTAAGCACATGTCAGAAAGTACTGAAGACAGGCTGGGACTTCTCCCATCTGTCCTGACAGACAGAATTTGGGACAGATCTTGTGGCCAGAAGTGCAGTATTTAGAAGCTGCTGAAACTGATTTGGCAGCTGTAGTTTTGGAGGTCACTTTGAGGGCACCGTCCATGAAAAAAAGCACTTCCAATTAGAGCCCATGACTCACAGTGTCCACATAAATCAGCTGACATTGCACATCATAAACAGACTGTAAAAGTTTAAAGCACAGTTAATTTCTAGTGATAGCGCCGCAATTGATTCATGGACTAGTACAAAGCAGAACGATATGGGCTGCTGGCCTTAGTGCCACGTCACCCTTATTACTCAAACTGCTAAATTATACAGTTCTGTTTAAAAACAAGCAGATGTTTTTGAGGAGTTCTGTTTGAACAGTCATGATTATGGGTCTCATTTGTACTGCTTAACTGAATGGGAGGAAGATTGGTTCATAGAGTTTGTTTACTTATTTGTTCAGTTGTTTTAGATGATAGAAAACCAAAGGAGGGAGGAAAAAACAGGGTGTAATCATGATGTGAACCTTAAAAAAAGAGAAAACTAATAACAAAATACAAAATGGCAGAAGTAATAAACTTAAACAACAGAAAGTCAAAAGCTATAATCCACATCTCGAATTAGAAAGAGATCAGAAGTGATTATTAACTGAATGCCAGCTACTCAGTCCACCAGCATGTAACAACCCAAGTTCTCAAGTAAAGAGAGAAAACTCAGTAGAACCAGCGGCTATAAAAGAAGACATTCTCATGGATTCCAGCCTGAATTCATTTGTGGGATTTGCAAATAGGAGTGCTGCAATGCCTTCCTGAAGGCAGCTTTTGTCCAGGACAGGATCCTTATGATGGCAAAAAAGGCCATAGCCAAAAATAGTGCAGCCCAAATGGCTGGGTTCCCCATAAACAGATAAAGAATGCTGACATAAAAGCCGGTGGAAGGAAAAAGGGGTTGTTTTTTAAACAATTAATTACTTCAGTCATAGTGTATTAATGCCTAATGAGGTGCAGAGACTGCCATTGAAGTGCAGATTAAATAAACATCTCATACTGTAGTCCACATGCCCTGTCTATAGTGTCTATATAACAGGTGGGTCTGATGCACAAAGGCTGGGTTTGTTAGCAGGTCAATTTTTTGTAAAAAAAAAAAAAAAAAAAGCCTGAAGTCGCTCAGTTGGCACAGCAGTAAAATACACTAGCACACCAGAGCTGGGATTTCGAATACATTGTATAGAAGCTCAGCTCTGCCATCCGGCTGGGCTGGACAGCTATATGAACAATGCTTGGCTGTTGTTTATCGAGGGAAGGGAGCTGGATAGGGACCTCATAACTGATGCAATTACGACCTCTGCTGGATGATTAATGGTGTCTGCACAGAGAGAGGAATAATGTTGATCAGGGTGTGGCTTTCCGTGCACAAGGCTGATCGGCATGTGAACTTGCCTCGTGCAGGTGAAAAGATGCAGTCGGCTACTGCACACGTGTCGGAGGGGGCTTGTGTCAGTTCGCTCTCCTCAATCGAGGCAGGGGTCAGCTCCAGTAGAGAGGAAGCATAATGCAATTGGGTAAAAAATTGGACGCGCTAAAATCGGGAGAAAAAGGGAGAAAATGCATTTTAAAAAACCTGTAGATTTATTACTGAATATCAAACAAAAAGAACAGCGAACATGTTGAAGTAGGATCAAATATTTAACTGTAAAGGTAGTTTTAATTTATAGGCCTAAACTATCTAATCTTTCTACATTACATTTAGTTAGGTTATTCCTCTACATACTTTATGTCAATAAAAATCAAAAAGACATTTTCTTTGACATTAATGCACTACCTACATTCCGTAATACTTTTGTGTGTTGCCATATAAAGTAAGCAGGTGGAATGAAAAAGCTTTCTCATGGTAGGAAGAGTTTAAGGAGTTACTGTGGCTAAATTAATTAGAAATATGACAATATTATGGAAAGGTTATGATCACTTTTGTATATGCAAAAACAGGCCCTATCATTTAATTCATCTCTGGCTATACCTAGGGGGAAAAACTGCATGTGTGTTATCTTGACCAGGGTATTGTACTTCTTGAGCACTATGGACACTAGGGCAGTGGTAGCGATTAGGAGACTAGTAACCAGAAAGTTGCAGGTTCAAGCCCATCCACCATCAATAGTTTACACTTTACTTACATAAATGTAATATTGGATTGCTATGACATACATAAACTCCATATTACACATACATTTTTTTTTATGCGTTGGTTATACTAAAGGTTGACTTTCCATTGTAACATTATTTTTTTAACAATTAACTTATTAAATATTGACTTTTACTTCTTTTTTTCATTTAGGTTATTAATGCATTAGGAAAAATAAATTAAAGAGATCTCCAAATAAAATGATTTTGGCATGTTTTAGCATTAATCATGTTATTGTTAAAATCTGTCACAGCAACTGAGCAACATAATCCAGCCTGGTGTCATTACCTTCATTAAATCATAAATATCATATTCTTTTTATGCCAACTTCACATGTCACAGTCTATCATTTTATAACCTTGGGAACAAAGCTGTCATTAATTAAAATTTTTAATCAAACGATTTTTATTGGGCTATGTTTGTGCCACTTTAAACATGTCTCTGTGCTAATTTGCGCTGCTTTAACACAGCATTATTGTGTTTATGCTGTATAACAATAACACAGGTCTTTCTCCAGTTTGTGGTTGTGAGTTACAAATTACTCGAGCTGCTGCTGCTACATATTGTGAATTATAGGGTGAGAAATTATTACTAGACAAAATTACAGTTATTAATTGACGCTCAAAGCCCGCATTTGTCTCCTTGGACATCTGCGCGCATGGATACGCATTACAAGCAAAATGAGCTTAGACTCAGTCTAACTTAATTTCAGAGGAATTTGGATGGAAAGCCCATGGACGTCGTGGGAACATTACAAACACTGGTGTTAAATAAATCGCAATGGACTGTAGACGCTATAACATAGTTAACGATGTGGGTCGACATGAAGTTATACGTGTTGCATCTAGTTATGGTTGATTGTAGTACCCTGAGCGCAGTGGCAGGGTTATGATCAGAAAAAGATCCTCACTTTTGCCAGATAATGTAAACAGACTTTTTAACTGTCTGAAAGATGGGTAGCTGTTAACAACTCTATAGCATTGGCTGGCTTTCTAAAAATAATTTAGATGTAAAAATTTTATCATAATTTTATTAATTTTTTTTATTGGTAAACATGTTTTTGTAATAAAAATGTGCAAAACTGTTCAAATTTTGCTTATTTTTGCAGTCGATTAATCGTGATTACTTTAGTTCTTTAATCACGATTAATCTCGATTAAAAATTTTAATCATGTGACAGCCCTAGTTTATATAGATTTATGCCACATATGAAGAACTTGTAATTGTAATGCAGCTGTAGAAACATTACCCTTAAGTAAAGTGTTACTCTTACTTTTTAATATTTACTGATGTGTACAATCCACTCCCCTCTGGATCTTATCTGTAGCTCTGCTGGTGGGCAGGGTGAGTTATGCTAATGCTAAGTCAGTAGCCATTTCACTTCAGATACAATCTTTACCCAGTGATGTTTTTGCAATTACAGAGGCACAGACAAGCGCGTCCCACAGCGCCAGTTTTTATAGTTTAATTACAGTTTAACTTTTCAGTTTTCCTCTGATGATTGTAAGATGCTGCCAGCCTAATTAAACACAGATGGTTTATTCTGAAAGGCTTCAGTGTGTATGCACCACGTTGCTCGGGACCGTGCCAGAGCCAGAGTTTAGACAGAGCCAGATCATTAGGCATATTTAAAGTAATCCTCCCTCTGATTGTATCACATAATGCTAATTGTGTCATCATGATTTATATACGCATGCAAATGAGCTTGCTCGTCTCGTTTACTGTTGTAACACTTAATTTAGGTTTTATTAGAGTAAATGGATGCTGATAGAGATTAATCTCCCCATCAGTCTGCTCAAGGATAAAGAGATCTCTGACCTCAGGGACATATGTGCATCAAGTAAAGAACAACCAGCTTTCCATGCCATGTGTTCTAAATATTTATTTATAGTCAGCATTTAAGTAATTATCATGGTACTGTAGCAACAAACTTCAAAAAACAATGTCAGAATATTATTAATTTATTTATTATTAGATCAGAAGTCACTTTTTTATATCCGCAAGTGACTTATAAAGTATTTCTCACCAAAAATGTATATGACAGCTGTCTGGCATATCCACTTTACTCATAAAAATGTCCCACGCAAGTAATAAAAGAATTTATTACTTATTTCCAAAACGTTTAACCAGTATATGAAGGGCCGGAAAACAGGATGCAGTAATCTGTGTTTTATCTGAGTAAAATTAAAAGTACAAAACCAGCAACATGATATTTAACATTTTACTTATGAACTCAAAACTTAATTTAATTTGGAACAGGAGAGTGGTTACTACTGTGTTACTTTACCTTACCATTTAATAGTACTTAAAGACCGAGGACACCAAGATACCGTTTAAACCAGGAGTTTCTATGTTTGATAGAGCAGAAAAGTGTAGAATGCTGCATATTGTGCTTTAAAATAAAATAAATAAAAAATATCTTGCATTTGTAGATCTAGAGTTTATATGTTTTTAAAAGCAGAAAAGTGTAGAATGCTGCATATTCTGCTTTAAAATAAATTAAATAAAAAATATCTTGCATTTGTAGATGAAGCGATGAACATCATTATTATTATTATTTTTTTTTTCTCCCAATTTAGCACATTTAATCTTGACTTCCGCTGCTACCAGAGATACCAGATTCCATCCAAGGAGAGCACGTCGCTGTACACGCCTCTTCCGACACGCGTACAGCCCTCCTTTTTTCGCCCATGCTTTCTGCACAGGGGTCTCTTTCGCCAATCAGGGTCCTTACACAGCATATGAAGACCCACCCACCCACACATAGTCCGCCCCCCACCGCAGATACGGTGGGCAATTAGTATCTGCTGCAGGCACTGCCAATTATCCCCGCTTGATGGCGCCCAGCCGACCGGAGGCAACACCGAGTTTCGAACCGAGGAGTTCAGAAACTCGGTGCTGGTGTACAAGCGGAATATCACTTTATGTAAACATTTTCCACATTTTAACTACAACATTCACTCATTGTGTTCCTAATGTTTTCGGCCCTAGTGATGAGCACTAAACATACATAGCGTTTGGCAAATTTCAACAGGGTTGTGAGGTTGTGACAGATAGAATTGCTTTACCCAAGGGTTCTAGGGGTTTTTCTTACTTTGTGTCAGAGGCTCTTGTAGGGGTGACAGTCTGAGACCACCGGCAGTGCTGGAGCCAGCAGGGCAGACTTCATTACATACCAAGACAGGCATATCCAATGCAAAAAAGCCAATGATTCCAAATCACACTCAACTCATTTATTCACTTAGTACTGTTGTGTTTAGAAATAAAAATTCTGTATTTTTTAATCAGACCCAAATATTAATCAGTAACTCTGAGGCAATAAATTTTCTCTGTAACATTAACAAATACTACTAGATGAGATGCAGAATTAAATTAAAATATGGTATATGAGCTGAGAAAAAAAGTGAACTGAACGTCTGGAACCCTTTTGCACAGAGCAATAGTTGTTGACTTGCAGAGTTAGAGCAGAATGCCAAAAGCAAAGCTGCTGTATTCAAGTTTATGCTTACACAAGGCCTCTTTGTGGTTTTTAAAGCTTGTCAGAGACATCAGGCTTGGTATGAAAAGTATATTGTTTCCAGCACTTGGATTCCCTTCCTTCTGACATCTGCCACTCTGTAAAGATGATAAATTCTTGCCTCATTAGCCAGCGGTGTGGGATTACAGCCTGACAACACATTAATCACTTGCCTCTGTGGCAGGCCCCACAATATTACTAGGCGCAATAGGCATTGTTAACAAAACTTTTCTAATATGTCACTCTCCTCGCTGACAGAATCATTTCGATTGACAGGCCTGATAGATTACACTATTTATGCTGGGTGTAATGAAAGATAGCGTTTCCACCTACTGTCATTCTTGAGATGATGATAGCCCACCTTGGAAAAAGAACATACAAGCGTGGCAGAGGAGAAAAGAGACAAGAGAAACAGCAAAGAAGACAGACATTGACGTGGCATTGTGTAATATAAGCACACTGTGTTCCGCATCATGGTGGCTTTCTGTACAAATCTTGTTTACTTGTTCTACATATAAGGAAGTTTTAAACAGCTTTAAACAGATCGAGATCCGGGCTGCTGTTACTGGTTTAAACTAGAACTGTCAGATTGTATCTAAGTTGAAATTTTTAGCTGATTCACTGACATACAGTTGGCTCAAAAAGTGTATGAACATTTAGGTTTTACATTTGGTCTGATCTTTTTTCAAGTCATGTCTTTATTGTACACATTGATTAAAAATGTACATGTTCAGATTGAAACAATTATTATTGTTTTTAATAGCTGAAAGTACAATTGTTTGTTTGTGTGTTTATTAGGATTTTAAAGTCATGTTTTACACTTTGGTTACATTCATGACAGACACGGTAGTCACTCATTACACAAGGTTCATCACTTCACAAGGTTATATTGAACACAATCATGGACAATTTAGTGTCGCTTCTTCACCTCACTTGAATGTCTTTGGACTGTGGGAGGAAACCGGAGCAACCGGAGGAAACCCACGCGGACATAGGGAGAACATGCAAAATATGCACAGAAAGGACCCAGACTGCCCCACCTGGGAATCGAACCCAGGACCTTCTTGCTGTGAGGCGACAGTGCTACCCACTTAGCCACCGTGCTGCCCGAAAGTACAATTAGTTACATCTTATTGCTGCTGACCAGACTTAGACAACAGTGAAGAGAGATTTTAGACTATTCTGTGTTTTTAAGCATGAACAGTCCTCTTCAGGTCATGCTACAACATGTCAGCTGGGTTTATCTCAGAGCACTTTCATCTTCATTTAGAACTTTTTAGCTGCTTCTGTATTTAGAGGTCACCACAAAAGATTCGTTCCGAATACCAGCCATGGTATAGTTTTGTGTCAGATGCCCTCCCTGATTCAACCCTTCTTTTTTTTTTTTTTTTTTTTATCTGGTTTTTGGACCAGCAATGAGAGTGCTCAGACAAGTGCACCTCCCACTGACTAGGCAGTTTCGGAGATTAGCCCAATAGGCCGATAGCACCACCAAGATTTGATCACAAGCACTCAAAAGATGGAAGTCTTTGTTATGGTGCAGACGATTAACGGCTGCCCTGGAATTCTTAAAACTTGACTTCTAAATAAATGCATTAGATTTAACGTTTTAATCTTCTGACCTTGCAATCAGTACTTTAGTATGTAAACCCCTGAGCTGCCACTTTCCCACACTACTATTTATGGTTATTGTGGTATAATGTAAAAAAAAGGGCTATTTTTAAATAAATTACAAGTTTAAAATTCTGTTATTTGTGCTATAGTATTTTTTTTAACAAATAAGTTAATAAAGTCCATGGTTCAGAAAATATAATAAATAAAGTTAATAAAGTCCATGTCCAAAAGCCAACATCTGTCATGGAATGGGGGTACATGAGTGGCCAAAGCATGGTGGGCTTCATATTTGTAAAATACAATAAGTTGGTCAGTAAAAACAGTCAATCTTTGTACTTGTGTAAGTTAAATAAAGATTCAAGAGAAATTACAAAACACAGGTTTTATTTTTAGTGCATTTTACAAAATGTTCTGGATGTTCTGGTAATGGACTTAGTAATATCTGCAAAACTACTGCTCATCTAAATATTTAAGTATGGTAAGTTAGCTTTTTGTCCATAATAAGCATTTTAAAACAACATGAACTTAAAATCTGTCAACAGAACAGGCATCAAAAGCTGAGTTTGAACCAAGACGCCCTAGTCCTCTGAGCCATGTTGCTGTGTGGCACCCACTTTGTCAGCTATTCTACGATGCCACTTTAAAATAGGTTAAGCTTTCAGTGTCTCATTTACAGCCTATATACGAGGGTTCTTTAAAAAGTTTTCCCACTTTTTATAGCTCTATTTATTAAGAATTTCAAAAACGAATGGCATCACTTTTCTACGTGGTCAACTTCCGATGCATTTTCCCAGCGTCATACCAACTTTTTAATGCTATCAGCAAATTTTTTGGTTGAGCACATAGCCACTGATGCACCGCTGCTTTCACATCATCATCACATGAAAATCTTCTTCCCCTTAAAGCTTCTTTGAGTTGTCCAAAAAGGTGGAAATCAGATGACCAGGTGGCCTGGTGGCTCGATGGGTAGCACTGTCGCCTCACAGCAAGAAGGTCCTGGGTTTGATCCCCAGGTGGGGCGGCCGGGTTCCTTCTGTGTGGAGTTTGCATGTTCTCCCCGTGTCTGCGTGGGCTTCCTCCGTATGGGTACCCCTCATACTTTTCTTCTGTTAGAGAAATGCATTAGTGTACTAATGTTTCACTGTTTGACTTTCATTGGTATCGCAATACAGATACTGTACATAACCGTTGTGCCTTTGATGTTTTACATAATGTTGTAGAGTTATCTCGGTTACTGTAATAATGTCAATATTGGAATAGTAATGATATTATTATTATATAAAAATGAAAAAATAGGGAATTTGGTCATCCCTAAATATTACTGCTTATCTGTGCTTATTTTGCATTTAGCATTTTTTACTTTGGTGTTTTGGTTGCAGGAATTGTGTAGATGATTGTTTTTTAACCTGATTTTTGTATGTGAGTTTCTGCTGGTTTCTCACATAACTTTTGCTGACGTTGTGTCTAGAAGAGATGTCATTTAAAAAAGAAGCAGGGATTTGAAAAGAGAAATAGTCCATCATGCAGCTGACAGATAGCGAATCCGCTGCTTTTCTTGTGAGACAGCGAGCTGTCAGGAAATTAGTTAACTGAAGCATATTGTGGCGAGGCAGGTAATTTAGCCTCATTGATGGCATCACATAATGGGCCGCAGGAGTCAGCTCCCTGACCTGCCACCGCTTTGTGTATAATGCAGAATTTAGTGGCATGCTCAATGCATCCTGTCAGCTACAGGATTGGATTCTCAGCCTACTGTAGCTCAGCTTGCAACATATTGGTCAATTATTTCTGAGCCTGTCAGCCCTGGGAGACGCTGTTATTTAGTGTGTGTTAACTTTGCATCATTAAGACACCATGATGTGAGAGGCCCTCGTCAGCATTATTTATTTTGATTCTGAGGAGAATGGTTTGACCCGCTGTTATGTTAGGATAGCATGGAAAAATTACAGCTGTTGACAGTTTAAGACTTAAATTTAGAACATACACCGATCAACCATAACATTAAAACCATGTCCTTGTTTCTACACTTACTGTCCATTTTATCAGCTCCACTTACCATATAGAAGCACTTTGTAGTTCTACAATTACTAACTGTAGTCCATCTGTTACTCTGCATGCTTTGTTAGCCCCCTTTCATGCTGTTCTTCAATGGTCAGGACTCTCCCAGGACCACTACAGAGCAGGTATTATTTGGGTGGTGGATCATTCTCAGCACTGCAGTGACACTGACATGGTGGTGGTGTGTTAGTGTGTGTTGTTCTGGTATGAGTGGATCAGACACAGCAGCGCTGCTGTGTTTTTAAACACCTCACTGTCCCTGCTGGACTGAGAATAGTCCACCAACCAAAAATATCCAGCAAACAGTGCCCCATGGGCAGCATCCTGTGACCACTGATGAAGGTCTAGAAGATGACCAACTCAAACAGCAGCAATAGATGAGCAATCGTCTCTGACTTTACATCTACAAGGTGGACCAACTAGGTAGGAGTGTCTAATAGAGTGGACAGTGAGTGGACAAGGTATTTAAAAACTCCAGCAGCGCTGCTGTGTCTGATTCACTCATACCAGCACAACACACACTAACACACCACCACCATGTCAGTGTCACAGCAGTGCTGAGAATCATCCACCTCCTATATAATACCTGCTCTGTGGTGGTCCTGTGGGGGTCCTGACCATTAAAGAACAGCATGAAAATGGACTAACAAAGCATGCATAGAAACAGATAGACTACAGTCAGTAATTGTAAAACTACGAAGTTCTCCTATATGGTAAGTGGAGCTGATAAAATGTACGTTGAGTGTAGAAACAAGGATGTGGTTTTAATGTTACAGCTGATCAGTGTATTTTAAGTTGAGATTTAACTGTATTAACTGTATCTATATTTAAAACATTTCATACTAGTGCTCTAAACTAAACTCAAATGTAATCTTTTGAGCAGCAGTATATATCTGAATGTTCCTGAACCTGTCATCTCAGTGTTGTACCATCTTTGTGTAGCAGAGCGTTACTAGATGTCTGACTTTCAGTATACTCTCCCAGCTAAAGAATTGCACTGGTCAATTAATATTTCATCGTGTATGAGACAAGGAATCGAACAAACTGTTTAGTAGTGACAGTCTTGACTTTTATTTGGAATGAGTTCATTGGCTATTAACAGATGCAGCAGTAAATAAACATGCCACTGCTGTTAGGAGAAAGTGAAAACCTACTGCAGTCTCAGACCTGGGGGGGTAAACTAGAGAAAGTCATGTGTTTGGAAGCTGTTAAAGAAATTTCACAAGTTTGAAGTCCTAAAAACTTAAAACATGACTTAAATAATTACATGGATTTAACCTTTTAGTCCAGGAGTGCCAAACTCATTTTCACAGAGGGCCACATCTGCATTATGGTGGACCTCAAAGGGCCGGTTGTAACGTATCCTGCAGTGATTGCAGTCTGCCTTTTAAGTCTTGGACAATTTGTTGTTTTTCTTGGAGGCTAAATTCTGTGTTTGGTGTCACAATGCCAAATTTTTACTGTATATTTATAATTATCTACATTTATGTATATTGTACTCCTTTACCACAGACACGGCCTCATACCACGAGACGTACCGGTTTCTCTTCTTGAAGCACAAACTTGTATTCACTTTTCCATTTTTCATTAGATTACCTTCCTTCTGCTTCAATTTTCTCTTCTTGGACATTTTGGGATTATTTGTAAATATTTCTCAACATCACTTGTTGGAAAACCGCCTCAGGTAAACGCTGATTTGGAAACACTGCCATCTAGTGGTGGGATGCTGTCACTTTGCGGGTCACAAAATCGGCATGCATTGTGGGAGATGCAGCCTATGTTTGATTTTACAGTGTATTTTAGAACAATCATACATCTGTTAAGCTTTGGCAGGCCACATAAAATGATGTGGCGGGCCGGATTTGGCTTTCGGGCCTTGAGTTTGACACGTGTTTTAGTCTTCTGACCTTGCGATCAATAGTACAGTGTGTTAACCATTGAGTCATCAGTTTCCAACACTGTTATTTACAATACTTTTAAATAAAACAGTTTATAATTAGGCTGTTTGTGTTCATTATGGTATAATATTTAACTGTTTGACAGCTGGTAAATAAATTACTGAACTAATAAATATATAAAAATGTAAATCACAAGCACATACTAAAATCCCACTGTCTACTCATGACCAATGTTAGCATTCTTAGCATTAGCATAGATGTAACGGTAAATTGAAAACTGCACTACAAATGTTACCTTCCTCTTCCTTCTTCAAAATAATAATGTGTTTGAATTATATAATGCATCAAGGTTGCTGTACATCACACACATAAAAATTGGTAGATTAAGATTATGAATGGTAGAGGGAAACACTGAGTAAACAGATTGGTTTTGAGTTGATATTTGAATAAGTAAAAGGCTTGTAGCCTCCCTGAGGTGTTGCGGTAGTACATTCCAGAGTCTTTAATTTCTAGCGTGAACATTCATGCCAGCAAGAAAGCCAAGTTTCTGGTATGAGCGTGCCTTTCAGTTGTGTAGTGTCCAGGCCCAGGCTTTAAACTCACTTCTGCTAGTTAGCCTGGTTTATTTTTATATAAGCCTGACATTCACATACTTCCTGTCACTGCTTGGAATGTCCTCATACTTATGGAGTAATTTATTGCTATGACTTGGACATCAGTAATCAGAGAGGACAGTTTACCTTGTTAGGTGATGGAATTGGTTTCATCTTGTTTTTTAATTAACTATACGCTGCATAGGTGCTGACACCGGTCACAACCCTTGACATTCATGGCTGGTTATTAATATCCAGCTTGTGACCTTCGGGAAACTGGCACTGAGCAGGAAAGCGACAGATTCATTGCCTCCCTGTGCTGAATAAGGTTGTCACATATTTAAGTGCTTGAAATGAGTCCAGAGTGCTATAAACCTCCAACATTTTAATGCAGCCTTGACTGCGAGGCAGGACTTTACTCAAATAAATGTTGGCTCTTTAATAATACAGGCATGGTTAATAGCCGGGATTAAAGCATTACTAAGAATAATTCAGCCATGCTAACGTTCTGGCATTAGAAAGGCATGGGTTTCTTGCTGTCCTAGAACATTAATTCAAACTGATATAAAAGCATGAGGGGAAATCAAGGCAGTTGTATCAAAATATTCACATTTTCTTATTCTGGTTTGCTTTACAAACCCTATTCCTGGAAAAGTTGGGACATTTTGTAAATGCAATAAAAACAAGAATCCAGGTTTTGTTGATGCTCTTGAATTTTCATTTAACTGAGAACAGAACAAAGAAATTGTTTTCCAGATTTTCACTGACCAACTTAATTGCATTTCATAAATATAAGCAAATTTAGAGTTTGATACATGCAACACATTAAAAGAAGTTGGGACAGAGGTATATTTACCACTGTAACATCATTATTTACATTAGTTACACTTTTTGTGGTTTGGGAACTAAGGAAACAAATTGTTGCTGTTTTGCAAGTGCTCTTCAGCTGCTTGACAGCCTGTGGTGGTCGTTGTCTGATTCTCCTCTTTCTGATGTGCTATACATTTTCAATAAGAGACAGAACTAGACTGCAGGCAGGCCAGTCAAGCACACACTATCTGTGTCTATAAAGCCATGCTGTGCAATGAACAATGAAATCCAGCTTGTTTGGAAGCTGGGATCAAAGCGCAGGGTCAGTCATCGTCTGGCGCACCTGTAGCATTTACATTTACATTTTCAGCATTTAGCAGACGCTCTTATCCAGAGCGACTTACAGAAGTGCTTCTATAGTGAACATTTTATTTCTCAAGTTTAGGTAAACAACAGTCGAAGAACATAAATCTGCTAAAACCTGTTAGAACCAAAGTGCCTTTTTTTGGAAATGGAAAAGAATGGAACAAAATGTTAGTAAATAAGTACAAGTCAGCCTAAGTGTTTAGTAAAAAAGTGGGTTTTTCATCGTTTTTTAAAGACAGCAAGAGACTCAGATGTTCGGACAGACAGAGGAAGTTCATTCTACCACTTTGGCGCTAGAACAGAGAACAGCCTTGATGCTTGTCTTCCTCGAGTCCTGGGTGGAGGATCAAGTCGAGCGAGACTAGAGGCTCGGAGGTTGCGTGGTACAGAGCGGGGTTTGATTAGGCCACGAAGGTAGCTTGGGGCTGGTCCATTTTTGGCTTTGTAGGCAAGCGTCGGTGTTTTAACTGAATGCGTGCAGCTACAGGAAGCCAGTGAAGAGAACGTAGCAGTGGGGTGATGTGGCAGTGTTTGGGTTGGTTAAAAACCAGACGTGCAGCTGCATTTTGAATTAGCTGTAAGGGTTTAATCGTGGACATGGGAGCTCCAGCCAGAAGGGAGTTGCAGTAGTCCAACCGTGAGATTACAAGTGATTGCACCAGAATCTGGGTAGCTTCCCTGGAGAGAAATGGACGAATCTTCCTGATGTTGTACAGGAGGAACCGACACACTCTTGTCATGTTGGCTATATAAGGAGAGAATGTCAGCTGGTTATCAAGGACAACACCAAGACTTCTTACCTTATCAGATGGTCTGATCTGGGAGTCATCCAGATAAATGACTAGGTCCTGGGTTGGAGACTGATCTCCAGGAATGAGCAACATCTCTGTCTTGCTGGGATTAAGTTTTAGATGATGAGCCGACATCCATTGTGAGATATCTTGCAGACATGCTGAGATGCGAGCTGAGACTTGCGTGTCTGAAGGAGGAAATGACAGAACGAGCTGAGTGTCATCTGCATAGGAGTGGTAGGAGAAGCCATGGGAGGCTATGACCTTGCCCAGAGAGCTGGTGTAGATAGAGAAAAGAAGTGGGCCAAGTACAGAGCCCTGAGGAACACCGGTTGAGAGAGTGCATGGGGGAGATATGGATCCCCTCCATGACACTTGGTAGGAGCGCCCTTCCAGGTAGGAGGCCATCCATTGCCATGCTGAACCTGTTACTCCAAGGTTGGAGAGAGTGGTCAGGAGAATGCTGTGATTCACTGTGTCGAAGGCTGCAGAGAGGTCAAGAAGAATAAGGACAGATGCCAGTTTGGCTGCTTTGGCTGCATGAAGCTTCTCAGTAACAGCTACAAGAGCTGTTTCTGTAGAATGTGCTGCCTTGAAGCCAGACTGGTACTGATCGTGGAGATCATTCTGAGTGAGAAAGGCAGATAGTTGGTTATAGACAGCACGTTCAAGAATTTTGGATAGAAAAGAGAGGAGTGAGACAGGTCTGTAGTTGTTAATGTCTGTAGTGTCTAGTGTAGGTTTCTTAAGAAGGGGAATGACCTGAGCCTTCTTAAAAGCAGTAGGGACAACACCTGATGTCAGGGAGTTGTTGATGATGGGTGTGATGGAGGGGATTAGGTCCTGTGAGATGTCTTTGAGAATGGTGGATGGTATAGGGTCAAGTGTGCATGTAGTGGGATTGCTGGATGAGAGGAGCTGTGTAACCTCATCCATGGTGAGTGGGGTGAAGCTGGTGAGTGTGTTGGTGGGTTGAGGGTCAGTTGAAAGTGGGTCAGTCGGAGAGAAGGATTGATTGATTTTGTCGATCTTTTCCTGAAAGAATGTTGCAAAGTCAGTAGCAGTGAGAGAGGCAGAAGGGGGAGGAGGAGGAGGGTTTAGAAGAGAGGAAAAGATAGCATGAAGCTTACGTGGGTCAGCAGAAGATTGTTCAAGCTTGGCTTTGTAAAAAGATGTTTTAGCAGCAGTCACGTCAGATGAGAACCTGGACAGCAGATCGTGGTAGGAGTGGAGATCAACACTGAGCTTAGATTTCCTCCACTTTCTCTCAGCTGCCCATAATTCTCTTCTGTTGCTGCGCAGTGCATCTGAAAGCCAAGGAGCAGGGTGAGAAGGTTTTCCTCGTTTGAGGGTAGGAGGACAGAGCTGATCGAGGGATGTTGAAAGAGAAGAGAGTAGAGTATTAGTTGCGGAGTTGAGTGGAAGGGTAGCAAGCATGTCAGGGTTAGGTAGTGAAGTTAGGATGGTGGAGATCAGCAGGGAGGGAGATAAAGAGTGAAGATTGGGGCGTGTTGTAAGGGTGAAAGTGTGGTTGGAGGTAGGAAGAGTTGGGAGACAGAGAGAGAAGGACACAAAGTGATGGTCAGAGAGGTGGAGTGGGGTAGCAGAGAGGTTTAAGGGCCTTGCTCAAGGGCCCAACAGAGCCTGGATTCCAACTCTCAACCTTTCAGTGGATTGCCCAAAGCTCTAACCACAAGGCTACCACTGTCCATTGTTATCACTGTTGCAGTTCCAACAATCTGGATGGTTCTGGATGGTTCTTTTTATCTTTGGTACAGAGAATGTGACATTTGTTGGCGTTTGTATTTGACATGTCCACTGTCATCTTGGATGAGCTCGGGCCCAGAGAACTTGATGAAAGTCTGGCACAGAATAGATATTAGGCTTTCTCTGTGCATAGATTTTCAGGTCGTATTTTTTAATGCAGCAGGGGGGCTGTGTCATGCGACCACTGTTTTTCAAAGTACTCCTCAGTCCATTTGGCTATATTAATCAGAGCAGCTTATCTACCACTGACTAGGCTACCTTCATTTGTTAACAATTAACTTACTTTGAATTTTTATTCAGCTTTTTTAGTGGGGTCAAGTTGGTCAAAGTATTAAGTCTTGTTTGTACTTTTGTCAAAAAGGTTCAAAATAATTAACAGATTACACATTACTGTTTTAAAATGCATTTTACAAAAAGTTGTCCTTAAATTCTGAAAACTTGTATGGGATTTGTACTGTATGTGCAGTATGTTTTTATTTGAAGCTCATGTTGCTTGACTTTAAACACTGCAACTTTTCTTACAGTATGTGCAGGGCTGGACATGGTCAGTGTGGGCTTTGCGCAGTATTGTGTTTGATCAGTGACCTCAGGACACTGGGCTTCAGCAGAGAGAAAGCAAAGCACCAGGAGTATTGCTGCTCTAGGGATAGGTGAGAGGATTAGAAGTAGACCCTTCCTTTTGAAGCTACAGGGGAACATACTTTTGGCCAGACAAGACCAGATTTCAGATCAGGTGCTCCCAGTCTGGCACTAAAATGCAAACTTAAAAAACATACTATTGGGGAAGATATGCCACATTCTTTATAGACAGTTACCAGGGGAAAGCTTAAAATTAAGGTCAGCAAGGTCCTGATGTAGTAAAGGAACTCTCACTTAGATAATTAATCCAATATACATTTTGAAAAGGCAGTTTACTAAATAGTTACTTTTTTATTTTTGGAAATATATTTAAATATTTTGTTTTATTAATAGCATTATCAGATGCAAAGTTTTCATAGGTGGCTAGGCTTCTAAACATAATTTAGCAAAATTGCCTGAGTGCATATTTTGTACTTTATAAACATTTTAAGATACATCTATTTCTCATGCATCTCTCTTGTGGTATAATGGTTAGAGCCCTGCTGCTGTTAACAGCAGTACCTGAACTCTGAGGATTCCATAAACATTACTGGTTAATCAGTTTACAGGTGTTTTGTGGGTGTTATCAAGTTTCACTGTTTTACACACACACACACACCTTTGCAAACTGGGTTGTGAAAGCTGTGGTGTTCTTGTTGTGCATTTGAATTGTAGAGAGAAATGCAAGTATATTTATTAGGGCTGGCACCGATCCGATACTCTGTATCGGTCCGATATTGTCCCAAAATCACTGGATTGGATATCGGAAGGAAAAAACTTGTAATCCGATCCGATACTGTTGCTTAATGTAAATAACACTTAATGTAAATAAGGCCATTGTTTGTGTGAAAAGCAAATAACACACGAAGATACGTTCCAACAGAGTGCCGTTTATTGCCAGCTCACTCGACAACTGCCTTAACAAAGTGCATCTTGTTGACATCATTAACATGTGCCACTGATCAACTGTACAACTCATCTGCCACAGCCTTTCAGAAATTAAAACACACTGATCTACTTAAACTTTTAGCATTTTAAAAATCATCTACTACTGCCTCATCTAAAAACAATGTTTAAACACAATAAAAATCGCTTTGTAAATGATAAATCGCTCACCTGAGATAAAGAAAATCTTGTTCCGGCTTGGAGATATCTCACATCCTCAACGATTAATCCATCAATGTTATGAAATAAAACAAACTACACCGTTTCCCGTTTAGTCACAGATGTCCTCTTCAAAATCCAGCAGGGTTTAATAATCTAAAAATGTAACAGAACTTTAAAGGAAAATCTCAACTCTGAGTCAATTCTAATTGGTCCATTGCGTTTGATTGAAATCCACGTCTTCCAATTGTAGACACTTTGGACGACACGCCATAAAGCGAGATGTCACATGAACAACAGCTCGAACGTAAGTGAAACCAAAAATGCTGTTAAGTGTTCTGTGTGTAAAAGTTAAGATAAAAACAGCAGTTTTGCATAAGTGTGATGTTGTAGGTTCTGTATTTATTCCTTTGGAATCTTTGTTTCACAGTCTGAGCATTGTTATTTAGATAGCTAGTTTAACCATGGTGCATTGAGACATGTATTATTACTGCTTTGTTGTTTGAGAGGAGAAATGACGGTATCGGATTGGTATCGGTATCGGACATGAAAAAGTGGTATCAAGCCAGCCCTAATATTTATGCAGGGCAGTGGTAGCTCAGTGGTTAATGTACTGGACTAGTAATCAAAAGGTCCCTGGTTTAAGCCCCACTGCTGCCAGGTTGCTACTTTTGGGCCCTTGAACAAGGCCTTTAACTGTTAATTGCTAGAATTGTAGATTGTAAGTCAAAATTGTAAGTCACTTTGGATATAAAGTGTCTGCTAAATGCTGTAAATGAAATGAATGAAATTTATTGAATACATTTGTTTAGCAGTAATGAAGTAATGAATCGGACAGGTCTTTTAAAAAACGTCTTTCTTTTTTAGCAGTAGAAATCTATGCTATCTGTTCTGACTACACTGACCTGATGCAAACAATGCCCCATTTTCTGCTAAATAAAAAGTTACACCTGTAGTCATGAGGTGACATGGATGCAATATTATCACCAGATCATCTGATATTGGTTTGCAGACACAAAAGGCAGCTGGTTGTATAATAGATACCTACATTTGTCTACAAACTGGCAGCATCTATCAGCAGGCTTGTTTAAGGTAATGTGATAAGTGTTGCATCCTGCTAAGGCTTTCATCACACCTCAGCCCAAAGCACAGAGGATCTGCTCCCTTCTCACTGTAAAGCAATCCGCACTGGTGCATCAGATAGCTTTACCGTATCCTGCCATAACTCATCGGATTTCCAGACAACTAAGAGCCTTTGTCATCTTCCTCCTAGACAGCTTTCTAGCTTGTTCTTTGTTTGACCACTGAAAGATAATGTGTCCGCTCTGTGGATTTATGTCCCTGGTTTGTGTGGCATTGATAAAAGTATTTATAGCATCTATTACATCTGAATAAGAAGGTCTGCTACAGACCAGACAGTTGCTCTGATCGTGAGAAAGGAGTTCACGGCTTTCATCAGTTTTTCTAAACACACGTTGTGTCAGGAGTGTCACGGCTGTCTGACACCTGTCTTGTGTGTGGGCTTGACTCGAGCTGTCAGTCTGTGTCAGATAGTTGAGAGGCGGTTTGTTTTCAGGCCGCTGTTGGGCCGGACGCTACTGCTGAGCTGCAGCCTGCAGCCAGGCTTTGTGCTCACTGTTCCAGACGTGACAGGCCTTCTTTTCTTTGGTGTTGAGAGTGAGTGTTCTCAGTGGCCCTGTGGGAAACCCAGTGTTAATGGCATCTATCCTTTTTTATCCACTCTCTATTAAACTCAGTCAAAAGGTGAATAGATATTGTTTGTTTAAATATGGACTGGTTGGTTCTGCAGTGACTTGTTTATAGCACTAAATAGTTTATACAGTCTAATGTGGGTAAAAGTATGGAATTTTTGCTCATCTTGCTGTTGCTGATTCTGCTCTTCATGCATTTTCAATAGGAGACTGATCTGGACTGCAGGAAGACTAGTCAAGCACATGCACACTTACCATTGTAGCACATGTAGCTTGAAGTCTGATATTGTCTTGCTGAAATAACCATGGACTTTCCAGAAAATAATGCTGCCTGGTTGGCAGTATGTCAGCATACAGTATCTCTGAAATTTCAGTGGTACCTTCACACATTCAAGTCATACATGTTGTGATCACTAATGTATGTACCATGACAGATGTTGGCTTTTTCACCTTTATCTGAAAATACATTGGATGGTTCTTTTTATCTTTGGTACAAAGAACTTGACATTTGTTTTTGCCAAGAACAAGCTTAAATGTTTTTGCTGACAGCAAGTTAAACCATCGTCAGAACGTCAGAACACTGGTTTCCACTGTCTTTTGGTCCATCTGAGACTAGCTTGGGCCAAGAGAACTCAGCAGCATTTCTGCATAGACTGTATGCAGTTTAAGCAATTGAGGGTCAAGGATCTTGCTCAGGGACCCAACAGTGGCAACGTTCTGATTACTAGTCCAGTACCTTAACCGCAGTGGTGGACTGTGTTAAGTCACAGTGGTACTCCAGAGCCAATGTGGATATATATATCATGGTAGCATGACAGCTACCATTCCACTCTGGTTTACAGCCTTGCTCTACACTGACTATGATTTTGAGCATTCTTTTTATTGCATTTTACCAACTGTTTAAACTTTTCTAAAAATGGGGTTTGCAGTGGACACATTCCTACTTGATAACGGGGGAGGATGTCCCACAATGCGAATTCTGCCAATTACCCATCACGATTAAACACATACTATCTGAGTGCCCTAAATACCAAAGGGGAAGACAAAAATTCTCAATAGCTGGAACAATGAAAGGCATTTTTAACCTTGGAAAAGCAGAAAACCTTTGAACTTCATTACAATCACTAAATTAGGAATACACATATAATATCAGAGACTACCTAACGGATACAATGCACCCACATAAACCTTTCCTGCCATGAATGTAACTCACAAGAGTAAACACGGGGTAGGTAGGTAGGTAGGTAGGTAGGTAGGTAGGTAGGTAGGTAGGTAGGTAGGTAGGTAGGTAGATAGATAGGTTTGCAGTGGGTTTGGTAAATTAAGCCACATAGATAAAAAAAAATATAGACAGGATTTCAACTTCCTATACATCAATTTATTAAATTTTGCCCTTAACTTCCACTATGTGTATTGAAATACCCAGTTTTCAGACACCTTGACTAGTAAAAATGCCATGTTCTTTAATTAATGTGTTTGGCAATGTTAGCCATACAAAATGCTTACATGTACCTAAAATACAGCCTTCCTAATTTCATAGACAAATGTAGCTCAACCTTTCAATAAATGTGTTCATCAACTATTTGCCCTGCCAGAGCTGCTGGTTCCACATAGTTCAGTGCTAGGTAACAGGATGTTGTGTGCTTAGCTAAGCTGGGGGTTTAAGTGCTTCGTTGCCCAAAGTGTTTCAATCCTGTGCAAGTCATGCTGAAGATTTTCTGAAGTTTGCATTTACATTTTTACATTTTAAGCATTTAGCAGATGCTTTTATCCAAAGCGACTTACAGTACTGTGACCGTATACAGTCTAAGCAATTGAGGGTTTAGGGCCTTGCTCAAGGACCCAACAGTGGCAACCTGGCAGTGCTGGGGCTTGAACCAACCTTTTGATTACTAGTACAGTACCTTAACCACTAGGCTAAAACTACCCTGATTTGCTGATAAACTATTAAGAAATAGAAAATCTTGGTATGTCAGAAGTTGCACTACACTGTGTATTATCCATGGGTGCAGGAATCAAGAAGGCCAAAGGAAAGTGGAAAATGTACTGAGTAATATTTTGTAGCACCTGTAATAAAACAGTGCAGTATGTCTTAAACTTGCATTTTTTCCACATTTTCCTCCCGATTTAGGACACTCAATTTTGTCTTTCGCTGTTGAGAGATACCAGATTGCATCCATGGAGAGCACATCGCTGTACACGCCTCTTCTGACACGAGTACAGCCCTCCTCTTCTCGCCCCTGCATTCTGCACAGGCGTGTCTTCCGCCAATCAGGGTCCTTACACAGCGTTTGAAGACCCACCCACACATAGTTCGGCCCTCACCCTGCAGATGTGGTGGCCAATTAGTATCTGCTGCAGGCACTGCCAATTATGCCCGCCAGATGGTGCCCAGCCGACCGGTGGCAACACAGAGTTTCGAAACGAGGAGTTCAGAAACTCGATGCTGGTGTGCTAGCGGAGTATCCCGCTGCGCCACCTGGATGCCAACCACAGAAATATTTTAGTATGTTACTGTTCCTCTCAGTTTTTATTGTTAGTTGTCTATGCTTCTTTACTTAGTACACTTCATTCCCTATTTTGACACACACTGGTAGAGTCAAGGTTATACAACTGTATTAGCACTATCAGTATCAGTACCTTAAGGCATCCGATCATCTGTCTTACACTGTAAGATATTTCAGTAGTTTCATAGTCTAACTGGAAATTAATGTGCTTTTTTACAGCCTGCAGGGAGCTGCATTTATACTTGCCACTATAAGATAATATCTACACTTTAAAGGCATGACTGTTCGTTTTAATGGCCTCCTTGTCTCACGACTGAACATTATTATACACGCTTTTCATCTTACAGCTCACCCATTATTTGCAGTGATGTCGAATCATCAGAATACATGCTCCTTTGTCAGTTTATACCCAGCAGGGACTGTTCAAAATCTTTTAGGATTTTTCCTCACTCTCCTGAAGATCAGACTGTACACAGCACATATTTCTGCCTGATTTGCTTTGTAAAGAGGAGAGATGGCATGAATAATTTGTATTTGATACACATTTGCTTACATTTTAGAATCAAATAAACCTAAGCTGGTGAATTTTAGCGTGTTTGTCATTTTAGTTTGAAGTTGGCTGTTGTAGGTACTGTGCTTGTTTAGTGTGTGTTGTGCTGGTATGAGTGGATCAGACACAGCAGCGCTGCTGGAGTTTTTAAATACCATGTCCACTCTATAAGACACTCCTACATAGTTGGTCCACCTTGTAGATGTAAAGTCAGAGACAATCGCTCATCTATTGCTGCTGTTTGAGTTGGTCATCTTCTAGACCTTCATTAGTGGTCACAGGTCGCTGCTTACGGGGTGCTGTTGGCTGGATATTTTTGGTTGGTGGACTATTCTCAGTCCAGCAGTGACAGTGAGGTGTTTAAAAACTCCATCAGCACTGCTGTGTCTTATCCACTCATACCAGCACAACACACACTAACACACCACCACCATGTCAATGTCACTGCAGTGCTGAGAATGATCCACCACCCAAATAATACCTGCTCTGCGGTGGTCCTGAGTCCTGACCATTGAAGAACAGGGTGAAAGGGGGCTAACAAAGCATGCAGAGAAACAGATGGCCTACAGTAAGTAATTGTAGAACTACAAAGTGCTTCTATATGGTAAGTGGAGATGATGAAGTGGACAATGTGTGTAGAAACAAGGAGGTAGTTTTATTGTTATGCCTGATTGGTGTACGTATTTATTGACCTTGTATAATAGCTGCATTTATTTTTTATTTAAGATTGCTTTTAAATAATCACAAACTCAGTTATAAGCCTGGATATTTTAATCCACCCCCTTTTCTTTTTGTGCCAAAATTCTGCTCTTATCCTGAGTTATTGTTGGAGGCATGGGAGCCATCACTAGCTGGTGCAAATATTTTCAGTTCGATAATCCACTAATGGCTCTCTTTGTCCAAACACAGTTTTTTTGTGCACATGACTAGGATAGAGTGCAGGAGTGGGCTGATTAAACAGAGCTCCTGATGGCTGAGATCATGTAGAGGTTGTTTAGCATTATCTTGACATTCCCTCATTCCCTCACTGCTCTTGTTTGTTCTCTGTGTCAGCGCCGTAACCATCATCACGCGATGAAAGCTGCCGCTGATAAATTCACCACCTGCCCTGCTTCTATTGGGCTGTAGGGATACACTAGAACAGACATGCTGGCGACACCTGTGTTGTTTTTGTTGTTGTGTTGTTGGCTGTTGTGTTGCTCCCCCTTAGCCTGTGTCAATAGACTCTTGCCTGCAGGTCTGTAACGTGTGGCTGGTGACCTCAGTGCATTTCTGAAGCGCATGTCACTACTCAGCCGCCGTGCTGTGGCCGTACACTCTGATCCTTCACTCAGCCACATAGCCGGAAAGCCCAGACTGTTGCCCCTCTGAGACAGCAGAGGATAAGAGCGGGATAAAATAAGGTAGCTCGTGTGCTGTGTAAACATCTGTGTTTTACCTGTCATTCCCCATGAGAGCTGTCTCATTACTTTTATCTCTGCTCTCAGCATTCAGCAAGAAACCTGATCCTGCCCTTCCTCCTGCTGAACTTGCATGCCATTTTGTTAAACAAGTTCAACATTCTTCTGAGGATAAGACGGCGTGCTTGCACAAAAGGCGGCGCTCAGCAGACCGTGCTTTAAAGTGGGGTGGAACATTTGGCATGGCTAGCACAGACGTGTGGTTGAAACATGCTGTAGGTGTGAATGTTCACAGTGGATTGTGTCTTCCTTGCTGGTGTTGTTTACACATTCATTAGCAGGCTTTGGCTTTCAGCAGCCTCTCGCCCTGGCATATCATATCGTTTCATCATGCGGCTTCCTTTGACTAAAGCCTGTACACGGCAAGAGCACTTAACTATTTTATTTACATAAACCTGATAATAACTTTAGTTTAGTTCTAAACACTAAAAGTAAAAGAACTAAAAGTTCTCACATAATGTTTAAATTGTTCATTTGCTTATGTAATTATGCAAAACATCTAAATTTCTTCCAAATTTGAATTCTGAAATGAATAAGCCAAATATCTGTAAAATTATCCACCTTATCTACATTTATTTACAGGTACCAGACTTCTTAAATATTTAGATTTGGATGAGAAATTACTTGGTCATCGCAGCAGTGACTCCTACTGTTGGGTTGATGTGCCAACTCGAGTGCCAGAAAAATACAGGGGGCGTAGCATTATTCTTTATATGTAATAGGCATTTCTATATAAACCAATCAGTCATAACATTAAAACCACCTCCTTGTTTCTACACTCACTGTCCATTTTATCAGCTCCACTTACCATATAGAAGCACTTTGTAGTTCTATAATTACTGACTAGTAATTGTAGAACTACAAAATTACTACTACACAGTACTATTACTACTACTATTAGAACTACAATTACTGACTGTAGTACACCCCAAACAATCAAACACATTTTATTAGAATGTCCTACAGTTTCAGCCATCAGAGACCATTTTTACAGGGTTGAGAAATCAGAATCAGAATCAGCTTTATTCGCCAAGTATGTTTACACACACAAGGAATTTGTTTCCGGCTGTTGTTAGCCCTCTACAATTTACAACAATACAATATACAGACAAGACTATGTAGACAATGTACAATTTTACATGTTCAGCAGAATTTGCATATGTACAGAAAATATAAAAATAGTGTAAGATAAATAGTTGAGTAAGGTAAGATGCAGTTACGGTATTATACAGCATGTATAAAGTGCAGTGTGGCATGTAAACAACAGTAAACAGTAGTTCAGTTTTTGTTATTAATGAGTTTGATGGCATTTGGAAAGAAACTGTTACAGTGTCTGTTTGATTTAGTGTTCAGGGCTCTGTAGCGCCTGCCAGAGGGTAGGAGGTTAAAGAGTTCGTGTCCAGGGTGTGCAGAGTCTGTGATAATTTTTTCTGCCCGGTTTCTGGTCCTTGTTGTGTATAAGTCCTGGAGGGTAGGCAAAGGAGCACCGATGATTTTTGCTGCTCTATCCACCACTCTTTGCAATCTGCATCTGTCCTGTTTTGTGGCTGAACCGAACCACACTGTGATGGATGTGCACAGGACAGATTCAATGACTGCGGTGTAGAACTGTTTCAACAGCTCCTGTGGCAGACCGTGTTTCCTCAGTTGACGCAGAAAGTACATCCTTTGCTGGGCCTTTTTGAGGATGGAGTTGGTGTTGGCCTCCCACTTTAGGTTATTGGAAATAGTAGTTCCCAAGAACCTGAAGGTCTCCACGGTAGACACAGTGCTGTTGAATATGGTGATGGGGAGCAGTGTCGAAGGTTTCCTTTTAAAATCCACTGTTATCTCTACAGTCTTTAGTGTGTTCAGCTCTAGGTTGTTCTGACTGCACCAGAGCACCAGCCGATCAATCTCCTGCCGATATGCAGACTCATCTCTATCCTGGATTAGTCCAATGATCGTAGTGTCGTCTGCAAACTTTAGAAGTTTCACTGTTGGGTCTGTAGAGGTACAGTCATTAGAGTAGAGAGAAAATAGCAGTGGAGAGAGGACACAGCCCTGTGGTGCACCAGTGCTGACTGTTCTTATGTCAGAGGTAATATCCCCCAGCCTCACCTGTTGTGTCCGGTCTGTCAGAAAGCTGGTGATCCACTGACAGATGGCGGGGGACACACTGAGCTGAGACAGTTTGAAGTCAAGGAGTTCTGGTATGATAAATAAAATAAAAGAACTGTTCGAGAAGATTTCTCCATCTAAAATTCTTAACTTTTTAGAAAGTCTAAATTTTAAACAAATTATCTGAGCATATTTTTTACTATTACTTTTTAGATTTATTTTTTACTATTTATTTTCAAGTTTTTAATAAATTTCTAATAGTAAGGATCTAAAAAAAAAAAAAAATGTGTATGCCATAAAATAGCCAATGTGTTGCTAATATGGCAATAAACACAAACAAACAAATCTGTTTCTCTGCATGCTTTGTTAGCCCCTTTTCATGCTGTTCTTCAATGGTCAGGACTCTCTCAGTACCACCACAGAGCAGGTTTTATTTGTTTGGTGGATCATTCTCAGCACTGCAGTGACACTGACATGGTGGTGGTGTGTTAGTGTGTGTTGTGCTGGTATGAGTGGTTTAGACACAGCAGCGCTGCTGGAGTTATAAATATTGTGTCCACTCACCGTCCACACTGTTAGACATTCCTACCTAGTTGGTCCACCTTGTAGATGTAAAGTCAGAGACGCTCGCTCATCTATTGCTGCTGTTTGAGTTGGTCATCTTAGAGACACAACACACACTAACACACCACCACCATGTCAGTGTCACTGCAGTGCTGAGAATGACTCACCACCCAAATAATACCTGCTCTGTAGTGGTCCTGTGGGGGTCCTGACCATTGAAGAACAGCATGAAAGGGGGCTAACAAAGCATGCAGAGAAACAGATGCACTACAGTCAGTAATTGTAGGACTACAAAGTGCTTCTATATGGTAAGTGGAGCTGATAAAATGGACAGTCAGTGTAGAAACAAGGAAGTGGTTTTAATGTTATGGCTGATCGGTGTAAGTTTGCTGCTAATGGTGGAGGTGCAAAGAAGCAGTCAGCAGGTGTGTTGTACAGATAACTGGGGTCACCTCAGTGTATGGAGAAAATCTGACATATCCAAATTGGGACATGATATTGCCTGATAATCCAAGACAATCCAAAAGAAATCCAAAATGATATGGATGAGAAATTACTTAGTCCATGCAACAGTGACTCCTACTGTTGGGTTGATGTGCCAACTCGAGTGCCAGAGAAATACAGGGGGCGTAGCATTATTCTTTATATGTAATAGGCATTTCTATATAAATTTGCTGCTAATGGGTGGAGGTGCAAAGAATCAAGCAGCAGGGGTGTTGTATGTGTACAGATGACTAGGGTCACCTGAATGTATAGGGGAAATCGGACATATCCAAATTGGGGCACTATATTGCGTGATAATCCAAAAGAAATGCATTTTGATGTGTCCTGATCACCTATCAAATGCTGCATCTCCAGTATCTATAGGCATGATAATCCAAAAGAAATGCATTTTGATGTGTCCTGATCACCTATCAAATAGTGCATCTCCAATATCTATAGGCCATAATATCTATAGGCCATAATGAAAAGACATTGTTAGAACCAGCGTCCACAAGAAGTGATGCCTCAACAAAGGCTGTTGGCGGTTGTGCTCTTTTAAGGAGGTTGTTAAATACAGATCAGCTGTTGGGGCACTTTTGTCCTACTCCCTGCTTCTCCATCTTCATTTGTAAAATTTGTCTTAAATGTTTAGATGAGAAATTACTTCATTGCTTCAACAGTGACCTTTACTGTAGGGTTGATGTGCTAACTTGAGTGCCAGAGAAATACAGGGAACGTAGCATCTAGCCTTTCTGTATAAGTTTGCTGGAGGGGTGTTGTACAGATTGGGGTCACCTAATTGTATGGGGAAATCGGACATATCTAAATTGGGACATTATATTGTGTGAAATATATCAAATGATGCATCCCCAATGTATAAGTCGTAATGTAATGACATTGTTAGAACCAGCGTCCTCAAGATGTGATGCCTCAGAGTGCACACTTTACACAAGGCTACAAAGGCTGTTGGTGGTTGTGCTCTTTTAAGGAGGTTGTTAAGTACGGATCAGCTGTTAAGGGCACTTTTGTCCTCCTCCCTGCTTCTCCGTCTTCTTCCCCATCCCACCCTCATCATCTAAGAAAGGGCTCTGCCTTCGGGGGCCACATCACTTACCTGCTGACACACGGGACATGATTGATGAGCGGCCTCGGGCGCTAGAGTCAACTGTGTCAGCTGCTCATAATTTATACATCTCATCTCTGTCAGAAAAAAGCAGGAGCTTGGTGTAAAATGAAAACACTGGTTTTATTAAGGAGGAAAACTTATCAGTACTAAATTGGACTGAATCTGACTTTTTTGAAGATTGACAGGACACACACACACTGCTAAACTTTGCAAAACATTGTTGCTGCAATGTATTTTAGAAGGGTTCCTTTCTGTTAACATTTGGTAGTCCATACTCCTAACAGCAGTGAATATCTCTTTCATCTAGACTGCAGACCACCTTTATGATGGCACATTTTATGAAGAATGTAATAGATAATTATTCATGGAATATTATTGCAGCTGATTTAGAGTATGACATGATTAATATGGGTGGGTGAGTGTATAGGAGCATGTGTTCAAGGTTAATATTAGACAAGAGTGCCTAACTAGGAGTAATGTTCGCCATGATGAATGATCTCCAGTTTTTAATTTCCATTTTGAGCTGAACATCTATCACGTATGTCAGATCAGTTATCCGTGGCCTCACGTTTCATTTTTTATGTCAGACAAGAGAATATGAGAACAGTATGACAAAATATGACATTTTGGTGTAACTAATGAAAAACTAAATGAAAAATCCTGCAACATGTTTTCATATGAAGGGTATCATTTGTTTACATCCCCAAAGGTTTTTTTCCTCATTGGAAATGTTGACTGTAAACATGTCTCATTGACCCAAGACTAAATTAAATTAGGTTTTAATATGAGCTAGGAATTTAAACAGTTAGCGTACAGGCAACTTATTTACAGCTTCTTTCACACTGTAAGAATAAGTGCTCAGCCCCAATCTTCTGTTCAGATCCTAGTTTCCTAGATTGTCATTATAGGCGGAACGGTGGGTAGCACTGTCGGCTTACAGCAAGAAGGTCCTGTGTTCGATCCCCAGGTGGAACGGTTCGGGTCCTTTTTGTGTGGAGTTTGCATGTTCTCCCCATGTCTGCTTGGGTTTCCTCCGGGAGCTCCAGTTTCTTTACACAGTCCAAAGACATGCAAGTGAGGTGAATTGGAGATACAAAATTACCCATGACTGTGTTACTGAATGACTTGTGAACTGATGAATCTTGAGTAATGAGAAACTACCGTTTCTGTCATGAATGTAACCAAAGAGTGTGAAACGTGACATTAAAATCCTAATAAATAATAACATTAATAGTCCATATCCAATGCTAGTCTGAATAGATTGTGCTAATTCACCTATCTTTTATGTGAAGGAATAACAAGCCACCAGAAATAAACTTTATTATTCACTACTATTTTAATTTCATTTTAATAATCTAGGTAGGAGTGTGTAATAGAGTGGACAGTGAGTGGACACGGTATTAAAAACTCCAGCAGAGCTGCTGTGTTTGATCCACTTATACCAGCACAACACACCACCACCATGTCATTGTCACTGCAGTGCTGAGAATCATCCACCACCTAAATAATACCTGCTCTGTGTGGGTCCTGACCCTTGAGGAACAGTAGGTTAAAAAAGTATGTAGAGAAATAGATTTGTAGAATTACAAAGTGCAAAATGGACAGTGTGTGTAGAAACAAGGAGGTGGTTTTAATGTTATGGCTGATCAGTGTGTGTATGTATATAAGTCTGTGTAGATAACACCAATCTAACATTTAAGTGCCCAGGGGTCCAGGTTTTGTGCTCTTTACACCTTTTTTTTCAAAAGGTTTTCAAATGGCAGAGTTGCCATGAATGCCAGCTTGGTGAAGTTCCCAGTGTGCAATTTGTAGATCACCCTGGTCAAAAATGAAATCATTTAGTTTTTTCTGTTTGTGTTGTCAAGTGCTGTCTATTTTTTTAGTTTGCTGTTGGCCTCATATTTTGACATACACTGCCACAGCTTTGGAACATGCAGTTTAGGTACCACTGTTTGGCCGATTAAAAGCTGAGAGGTGCCATGTTGTTTAAAAACCCCACATCAAAGTGCTGAAATTAAGAGTTCCTTTAAAGCATGTTCATGATGTTCATTGGTAATATTACTCAAAATCAAGCTTCTATTTCATGTGTTTCTGTTATCTTGCTCACAATTTACTGTATATTTTTTGTTTCAAAGGATACGATACTGTTTATATCAATTTTAAACAAAAATGACTTCTTGTCTTAATAAGTGACAGTTTGTAGCTAAATAATTTTCCTCTTTCTGTTGTTTTGTCTGTACTTTGTTTCTTGGTAATAGGCTCGAGTTTTATTGAACAGCCATATTTAGTTAGCACAGCAACTCTGATTCCATAACTTTATCCCACTATTGATCTTTATTCCAGATAAAAAGAACCTTGCTTAAATCATGCATTTTTCATTGCACTATCAGTGGGATTAGATTGAGTCCTTGCAGTTGGCACTCAATATGGCTTAAAGCTATACTTATAAATGCTGTCTGTTTTGCTCTATTGATTGTTTAGTGTTGCTTGGATATTGAAGACACCAGTCCCCTGACAGCATTTTGCTTTGCTTTGATCACAATGTAGGCTTTGAGCGATGGGAAGAATCAACTAAATAAGGTTCTTTGTGCAGTGAGAAGATGCAGCAGTTTATTGAATCTCCTAATGAGAAATAAACTTAGATGAAAGTTTCCATGTTGGAGAAACTGTGATAAGCGGTCTGTAGTGAGCATCCGCTATGATTCTTCTGAGCACTGATTCTTCCAAAAATTATTTACGTTTTATTTTGTATTGATTGAATTTGAACTGTAGTTCTGACTGAAGTGTTAAATACATAATCCAGGCATAACATTATGACCACTGACAGGTGAAGTGAATAACACTGATTATCTCTTCATCACGACACCTGTTAGTGGGTGGGCAAGTGAATATGATATTCTTAGTATCCTAAGTTGATGTTAGAATCAGGAAAAATGGGCAAGCGTAAGGATTTGAGCGAGTTTGACAAGGGCCAAATTGTGATGGCTAGACGACTGGGTCAGAGCATCTCCAAAACTGCAGCTCTTGTGGGGTGTTCCCGGTCTGCAGTGGTCAGTATCTGTCAAAAGTGGTCCAAGGAAGGAACAGTGGTAAACCGGCGACAGGGTCATGGGCGACCAAGGCTCACTGATGCATCTGGGGAGCGAAGGCTGGCTCGTGTGGTCCGATCCAACAGACAAGCTACTGTAGTTAATGCTGGTTCTGATAGAAAGGTGTCAGAATACACAGTGCATCACAGTTGCAGGGCTGTTTTGGCAGCAAAAGGGGGATTAACACAATATTAGGAAGGTGGTCATAATATTATGCCTCATCGGTGTATACACATAGAATGTAGTCATGATATAATGCATTTTACTTCATTTCAAACACCAAAATGCTGCTACTTCTTAACTATAAAAGAAAAATAATAAAATAATTGGAAAATGGTTTTATTATTGATTCATTTATCTTCAAGAACATATCCAGATGAGAGTTGTAGTGGGACTGGTGCCATCCAGAAACACCGGTGCAAGTCAGGAACACACATCAGAAAGGGCTCCAATCCTCCCTTTACAGATTCATCCTTTTACTCAAACTCAAACCCCCAGTTCACCTTCCACATGTTTTCAGGAGGTGGGAAGAAACCACCCCAGGAAACCTGAGAAAACATGGAAAAAAACATGTCAAACTCCTGACAGTGCCTGGAGGCTAGGTTGGAACCTAGGTCCCCAGGATCCTGGTGCTGCCCAGTACCTTCACTACTTTCTTCATCACAATAAAAAAATACAAGTGAATACTAAATTTCTGATTTGATCACCATAACTGATCTGTTGGTCAAGTAGACCTATCGTCTTAATGATACAGTAGGATCATTCACATGTGAAGGGGTGACAGATATCTGAAAAAAACATGTTGGTGTACATTTCAGCTGCCGAACTGTAGTCCTGTTGATTTTTTTATGTTATGGCTTTTCTAAAGGAAACAGGCTTTATTTGTTCTCATTCGTGCTGTATTCAAGACTTAAGCTTAACACTTCATGGTCACTGTTGTCTGATTCTCTTCCTCATAATGTACCATACATTTATTTTATCTATTGGGACAGTTCTGGACTGCATACAGGCCAGTTAAGCACACACACTCTAGATAGATAGATACTTCAATTACCAAATTCTTGGTCTATGTCTGTGAAGCCACATTTCTGTGAGGCCACGCAGAATGAGGCCTGGCATCATCTGTTTTCTCCAAAATAACAAGCCTCTGCATCAATGGTACCTTCACATATATGCAGGTCACTCATTCTGTGGGCACTGATGCACCCCCATGCCATCACAGATGCTGGTTTTTGCACTTTTCCGTTAGTGACAGTCTGAATGTTTTTTTTTTTTTCATGTTTGACATGTAGAATGTGATGTCCATTCCCAAATAACAAGCTGAAATGTGGACTCATCTGACCACATAACATGTTTCTAGACTTTGGGTCTAGAGAACTGCACAAAATTAATATATGGCTCCCTCTCTGCATGATACAGTTTCAGGTTGCATTTTTTTTATGCAGCGGCGGACTGTCTTAAGTGACAATGATTTTTCAAAGTACTCCCATGGCCATGTTGCTGTGTCCATCATGGTAGCATGACAGTTTCTCAAACAGCACAGCTTGAGGGCTTGATGGCCACGTACAGTCGGCGACAGTTTCCACCCTTGGCCCTTACACACTGAGATTGTCCCTAATTTTTCTCTTAATGATATTATGAACTGTGGACAGTGAAAGATCTCAATTCTTTGCAGTCTTGTGCTGAGAAACATTGTCTTTGAACTTTGAAGTTTAGCACACAGTGGTGAACCATGAGCCATCTCTAACTGCAATGACTAAGCCTTTGCTGGAAGTCAACCAGACTCAGCAGGGACCCCCATCCTCCTTTGGTGGCCTGGAGGATAATTTGAATTTACACAAATCATACATACACAAAATTAAATTAAACTAAAAGTTATAACTAGCCAAAATAAAGCTCCTTTTATACTCAGTCTTGATGACCAGTTAAACTGCTAATTGTGGAACCTTCCAGAACAGTGTTACTTGTATAACCTTATTTTGCCTCTGTCCCAACTTTTTTGAGCTACAAGTGTCACATTCTATTGTTTTTTATTTTTATAAAATATGATTAGGCATGTCAGTGAAAAGATCAGTTAAATAAAAGTTCAGGTAATTTAATAAATAATACATTTTAGTTTTTTATTGCAATTAATAATAAAAAAAAACTTGAATAAAACATTACATAATTATTGGTATAACCTTTAAAAAGACTCTTTTAATATCTGTATGTGGAATGTGAATCTGATGCAAAAAGGTGTGACTGTTTGGCTCTGCCAGCTCACATCTGTCAGAGCTCATTGTTCCATATCAGATTTTTCCTCATGTCCAGAGGATGAATTTAAGAATAGCCCCCGCAGGAAATAATTCTAGAAGTGATGTTGTGGTAATGGTGGCCGCTGTCATTGTCAGGTGTTAAATAACACTTTGGACCAAGGACAGCCAAATGACAGAGTTCTCTCTGGGAGAATCTAAAAAGAGTAAAAATACAGTGCAGAGAGGCAGGCAGGACTTCTCAAAGCGGTGACCATCAGCCCAGCACCAAAATGTTTGGCAGCATACTGCTGCCATGGTATAATTGGACAGAAAACATATATGGGTGCAAATAACCCCCTGTCAGTGGCATTAAAAAGAGTACGCTTGATGGCTCAAAGAGGGAGCGCGAGCAGGGGAAAAGTGGAGGCTAAGTAAAAGGCAGATGAAATGGAAACATTGAGGCTGTGAGTGAGAGTGGGAGAACATAACATTTTTTCAGATAATTCGAAGGTGACTGGCTATGTTGTGTTGTGCCAAGACAGTCTTTTCTACGTGATTTGATGTTTTGTCGTTCGGTGGCACTGTGACTATTTCATGACATGTTTTGAATCCATGAAAAGTTTAAATGGAGAAAAGGTAACATTAAAGCTGACATTAGTAATGAAAGTGGTTATCCAGTGGGTGAGATGTGCATTCTTAATGCAGAGGCAATCAAAGCATTCCCTATCATTAGCACCAGATAGCCCCTGTCTGGAGCTTTCAGCGGGGAGAGGTGACCAAGAATATCGTAGTAAGGAATGTAGGATGGCTTCGCTTCAAGTTAGGCTACAGCTATTGTGTTACATATGGATTAAAATAAGGAATTACACTTAATTACAAGCACAGAGAAGTACAGGTGACTGCGTTGTGGCTCTCCCAAAGATGGTCGGCATGCTGGGAGGAGGGGTGTGCCTGTCTTTTACCCAGTGTATTTTACCCATTCATCAGACAATCAATGAATGAAAGAATGACCATATTATTTCTGTAAACCAGAGCTTAAAACCAGGGCCAATGATTAAGAATCATGGTTCCCTATGGTTCCCTTTTCCTTTAACCATCTTGTTCCAACTGGACCCGCTCAGCATTTTAATGTGTTGTATAGCACAAAAGATTAATTGTATTATGCAGTACCTCTGCCTATCTGCATTGTCTGTATCCGTATTATACACTGATCAACCATGTCATTAAAACCACCTCCTTGTTTCTACACTCACTGTCCATTTTATCAGCTTCACTAACCATATAGAAGCATTTTGTAGTTCTACAATTACTGACTGTAGTCCATCTGTTTCTCTGCATGCTTTGTTAGCCCCCTTTTATGCTATTCTTCAATGGTCAGGACCCCCACAGGACCACTACAGAGTAGGTATTATTTGAGTGGTGGATCATTCTTAGCACTGCAGTGACACTGACATGGTGGTGGTGTGTTAGCGTGTGTTGTGCTGGTATGAGTGGATTGTAGCAGCGCTGCTGGAGTTTTTAAACACCTCACTCTCCCTGCTGGACTGAGAATAGTCCACCAGCCAAAAACATCCAGCCAACAGCACCCTGTGGGCAGCATCCTGTGACCACTGATGAAGATCTAGAAGATGACCAACTCAAACAGCAGCAATAGATGAGAGATCGTCTTTGACTTTACATCTACAAGGTGGACCAACTAGGTAGGAGTGTCTAATAGAGTGGACAGTGAGTGGACACGGTATTTAAAAACTCCATCAGCGCTGCTGTGTCTGATCCACTCATACCAGCACAACACACACTAACACACCACCACCATGTCATTGTCACTGCAGTGCTGAGAATGATCCACCACCTAAATATAATACCTGCTCTGTGGTGGTCCTGTGGGGGTCCTGACTATTGAAGAACAGCACGAAAGGGTGCTAACAAAGTATGTAGAGAAACAGATGGACTACTGTCAGTAGTTGTAGAACTATAAAGTGCTTATATATGGTAAGTAGAGCTGATAAAATGGACAGTGAGTGTAGAAACAAGGAGGTGGTTTTAATGTTATGGTTGATCGGTGTATATCGGAATGTATGATAAGCATATTTGAAGTGAATATTTCATCATACAATAGAACATTTACTTTTAACTACACTGGCATTTGAAATATTGTTTTCCTACAGCGTCCTGAGGTTACTTTTCAAAGCAAGTAAACATTTGTTTTGTTAGCCAATGGAAAACATGTAGCTCATCCGAGGTGCTTTATGATCTGAATCTGGCGCTTCTAGACCAAGGGATTGCCCCCTGTTGTGCCATTTACCACCGTCTCAGCCTCTATTTGTTTAGCTGCAGAAGAACTTAAAAAGCAAGCCAGAGTTTGGCATCCTTGTGCGAGGAAAACTTTTGGCTGAGATGGTACGTGGGGTGCGAGGAGATTTTCTGGCTCTCGATCAGTTTCTCACACATTTTAGAAGGTTGTAACTAATGAAAGCTGCGCCGCTAGTGCATTTGAAGACTAGCCCTGACCTCACGGTTTCAGTTGAGCATGTCAGAATGGTAATGAGGAGCTTGTGGTGCAATGAAGGGTTAAATAAAGTCTTCATAAGCTGTCGGTTACCATTTATTTTATTTTTTATGTTGACTGTTTTGCCACTTTTCTCAATTATATCCCTGAACAGAGCTTGTCTTGTATTTCAAGGCAGCTGTGTGGCTCATTGTCTGGGCTCAGATTGCTGCTTTAGCTCACTGGCGACCCTCATTAATCATCCCTTCAGACTATTTATAACACCAGAGTAAGTGCGCCATTGGCTTTTGTCGTAGTGGCACCCTGTTTGATGGCAGGAGGAAGCCTAATTATTAACTGTTAAAATGACAGTCGGGACTGTTCTATCAGCCAGCGAAGTGACAAGCAGTCTTAGAGAAAGGCCACAAAAACAGCATCCAGCTACCTAACCTATTTTTTCTTTGCTTTGCAGGATCCCAAAAACTATGTCTTGTTTTTTTTGTTTCTCTGCAATCTGCTATCAGATGCCGCTGAGCTTAGAGGTAGATGATAGATGGCGTTATGTTTCATTTGAGCTTGGCGATGACAGGGACTGTTTTTTCCTTTTTTAATTTTATTGTATGACAGGTATAACGAGACTAAGTTGGTTTAGATATGTAAATGGAGCATGCCTCAGAATAGATGCATACTCGGTCACAATTAGTGCTCGATTTGTCTGACAGCTGTAATTTTACTCTAAACACTTTCATTTAAGCTAGGATGTATTGTCTCCTGCAGATGGTGTCAAAATAAATTACAAACATCATTTAGAAAACAGTGTCTATCAGTCAGATTTAAATCGTAGGCACATTTGCATCTTGGATTAATGTTTCATGTGTGCTGTGGCACTTAGTATCGAGTGATTAGTGGAGTAATAAGTCATAAGTATAAAAATTATATCATCACAACTTCTCAGGTTCTTAAAGTAGGAAACTTTAGTAGTACAATAGTCCAAAGGCTATAAAAGGTCTTTTGACAAACTCTCATTCTTTTGCTTTTGCTCATGCTGGTTGGGATCATGTACAAGTTGCTGTGCCTGCAAGAGACTGAAATGACAGTGCCAGGCCTGTGGCTGCTAGCAAAGCCTAGTTTAGAGCTTGTGGGTGGAATTATCACTCAGTATGACAGCAGGACTATTAGATGTAAGCACAGAATTTTAGATTTAGCCTGACATACACCAGCCAAGTCTGCAGTGCTACTTATCTTAGCCCTTGAATCAGAACATTTAAAGACAGCACTAAATACACTGATCAGCCATAACATTAAAACCACCTCCTTGTTTCTACGCTCACTGTCCATTTTTTCAGCTCCACTTACCATATAGAAGCACATTGTAGTTCTATAATTACTGACTGTAGTCCATCTGTTTCTCTACATACTGTTTTAACCTCCTTTTACTCTGTTCTTCAATGGTCAGGACCCCCACAGGACCACCACAGAGCAGGTATTATTTAGGTGATGGATGATTCTCAGCACTGCAGTGACAATGACGTGGTGGTGGTGTGTTAGTGTGTGTTGTGCTGGTATGAGTGGATCAGACACAGCAGCGCTGCTGGAGTTTTTAAATACCGTGTCCACACACTGTCCACTCTATTAGACACTCCTACCTAGCTGGTCCACCTTGTAGATGTGAAGTCAGAGACGATCGCTCATTTATTGCTGCTGTTTGAGTTGGTCATCTTCTAGACCTTCATCAGTGGTCACAGGATGCTCCCCATGGGGCACTGTTGGCTGGATATTTTTGGTTGGCGTACTATTCTAAGTCCAGACAGTGAGGTGTTTAAAAACTCCATCAGCGCTGCTGTGTCTTATCCACTCATACCAGCACAACACGCACTAACACACCACCACCATGTCAGTGTCACTGCAGTGCTGAGAATGATCCACCACCCAAATAATACCTGATCTGTGGTGGTCCTGTGGGGGTCCTGACCATTGAAGAACATAGTTAAAGGAGGTTAGAAAAGTATGTAGAGAAACAGATGGACTACAGTCAGTAATTGTAGAACTACAAAGTGCTTCTATATGGTAAGTGGAGCTGATAAAATGGACAGTGAGTGTAGAAATTAGGAGGTGGTTTTAATGTTATGGCTGATTGGTGTAATAAGCACAGTGCATGTTAATTTATAGTTAAAAAAAAAAAAAAAGGTTAGGATACTGATGGGTAACAGTGTGATATGAATTATCACAGGTTTCTGAATACCTTGAGACAAAAAGTGGACTGCTGAGGGGAGACTGCTGGGAAATATGAGCAGAATCTCCACTGTGCAGAATGACAGTCTTTGTTATTTGTCTTCTGACACCATGGCAGACAGCTATCAGAAAGAAAGCGAACACACTGTGAGCTTGGAAAAAAGAGTTAGACCCCCCCCTCCTTCCCTCACCAAGCTTGGGATCCCCAAATAATGAAAGAGATCAAGTTTCTGTCACAGTACAAACATAACTTTTTTTGGCATCTAATAAATAGGCAGCATGGCATTGTTTTCACAGCCAGACAGGTGTGTCTGCGACTCTACTGATGGCTTCTATTATTCTTCTGGGAAAGCATGTTTGCTTTCTTGTCATATTTTGTCACACATCTCTCTTGTGAGAACAGGGTGGCTTGAAAGATGGCCAACAGTAATTATACACATGCCTCCCATCGCTGCCTCGTGTTTTGTTCGTCTTCTAGCAGCAGCCAGGCTGTTAGCTTGCACCCTCGTGGCACAAGCTACAGAGCACAATGATTGCATGTTGCCATGTTTAACTCGTTAAGCAGCATGTTGATTGCAAGCTTGTTAGCGCTGAGGCGGAGGCAGGCAGAGGCCGAGGGCACCTGTTATTCATCACCACGGCGTAGTTAAAAGCCCTGATCCTAGCGCAGGCGATGACATTATTTGCACCTGAATGGCAGGTACATCAACATCTCCTTGTAAGCGTCTAAAAAGGGAGACAGTGAAGCTCTTTGTTCTCCGCACAGCCCACTTGGAGCTTTGACAGCCCGCTGATGGATATTATCATTCTTAATGTCAGTAAATAGTGGCATGGCAGAGATCTGCTTCCTTTCAATACTGCAGGCCTCATTTATCTCTCCCGGAAATACACGATGGCTGCAGAATGAGGGAATCTTCCTATTCTGTTCTGCCTGAAAGAGAGGCTTTGAGTCTGCTCAGTAGCATGCTTTTTTTCTTTTTAGAATATGTTTGGACAACTTCTGATAGAGGTCTGATATGTGAAAGCTTTGTGTGCCACACTTATTCATGTAAACAATGCAGTACAGCATGAAGTAGGGTTCTAGGTTGAGCGTTTGTTTTGATACAACAACAGTGCTCTTTCATCTTTAGCACATTGAAAGATATTTTGTTCCATTTAACCTTGAGGACTATGAAATGCTTAGATTAAATGACAGTTGTGATTAATTTAGGCTTTCACATACAAACAACTTCAGACACACACAGCTACTATTCACAGCCAATATATTCTCTCAGCATCATTTGTTCTTCTTTTCTGTCAGTGCTTTCCTTTACACACCACACCCTATTTCAGTTGTTAAAGTTATGAATACAAACAGGCGAGATTTCAGCATTAGATTGTTGATTTGAGAAAGTACGAGGGATCTTTAAAAGTTTCTGCACTTTTATATTTTGGTTGTAAACGGTGAGGGTGGAGGAGTAGTAATTGGTTGTGTCTGAGAGACTGAGAGCTTATAGTCTGGATTTAGCGCCACCTGATTTCCACCTTTCTGGACGTTTAAAGAAGCTTTAGGGGGAAGAAGATTTTCATGTGATGATGATGTGAAAGCAGCAGTGCATCAGTAGCTACACAAGGCATCCACTGACCTAGAACATATTGTTTAAGCTGTTTTTGTTAAACAACTGCAACAGCCACAAAAAGGTTAGGAGGTTGCCGACAAGTTTTGTGTAATGGTAAATACAAATGTATTATTATTTTCTCAATTTAAAGCAGTATGTGTCATGTGATTTGTTTCAAATAAAGTGCAACCTTTTCAAATATTAACTAACTATGCCCATTAGCACATAAATAACCAGCTGTATAATTAGCCTAAGCTTGCTTTAGTTACAGGTAAAAAGCTCTGGAAGTTTCACTCATTGTTATCTTCTAATAGTAATCTATTACTGGAGTATTGGATGTGATTGACTCAGAATTGTGTATATAGTGATATCAGTCCAACATGTTTTTAATTAGGGTCACATTAAATATGGTTCATTCTTATTTATTTTGTCTTTTCTTTTTAAACCATTTAGAAAAGAATATTTTCTTATATGGTATGGCCAGTATCTGAAGACACCAGAAAATGATCCTAGTCTAGTTAATTTGTTTAGGTTTGTGTTTTGTATGTTTTACCCTATTACTGGATCTATGTATGTTTATAATTGTTTACATTTAATCTTAAATGATATTACAGTGGTACCTTGAACCTCAATGCCAATTGGTTCTGGGAGTGTTGTTGAGTTTAAAAGGTGCTGAGTTTTAAGGTATTTTTTCCTATAAAGATGTATGGGAAACCTGTTAATGTGTTCCATGGTTCTGTGGAACTGCATATATTTAGGCTGATTTAAATTAATGGGGTTGTTTTTGACACTTACACTAAAAATAACACACATATAATATAAAACCACTGAAATACAACTGACAACATTTAAAAATCAATAAAAAATACAATAAAACCTGCACTTTACCTTTACTTTTTTATTGTTTCCTTATGCTTCCTAATCAAGGAGATGCTGGATCTTGGAATACCGTATTCACTTAGTATAGGCGCATTCACATGAGAAGTGGCAAAACCGTTTTTTGTTGGCTGTACTGCTGTTTTCTATGGAGTGTGGCGGTGCACAAAGCTTATGTGACTTATTGTACTAAAATGAGTGAGAAACTTTTAGTGGAAAGAACTTATGAGCAGTAATAATTAAGAGAAGTTTAGTGTTCCTGTGTCGTTCTTTTAATACATAAAAACTGAACACATTGAGTTTAAGGGTACAAATTTCTCGATGAAGGGCATTAAGTTTCAAAGATTTTGAGTTTAGGGGACGTTGAGTTACAAGGTACTACTGTACTGAGTTTTCTTACATTTTCTGTTTGTTTCAAGGGTTTTTTACCATTCTAATGAAGGGTAAAGTAAAAATTATTAATAATTAAGTAAATAAAGTAAATTAAGTAAATAGTGTCACCAGTGGTCACAAATGGTATTTCTTGCCACAGTTAGCTTCTAATTTTCCATGTTACCTCCTTGGTGCAACTTGTTAAAGTGTTATTGAGTAAGAATTGATGAATTCAGAACAAATTAAGATATTTATTTTCCTTTCTTCCATGCCTGTGAGCTTGTTCCAGTGATTTGTAACATCTCCTCTACATTGAGTTGCAACAGAGCTCAGCTCCACAGGTGACAAAATCAAGTATTTGTCAAGAATGAGCACAGTGGGACATGATGAACCATATGAGCACAGAACTGTTAGACATCTGAGCTTTGTGTTTGACTGAATGCTGGTCAGCCACAGGGGAGATGTGTTGTGGGGAAGCTATGATGTATCTAGCAGATTTTTCTCTGTACACAATTAACATGTTTATTAGTCAGTGTGCAGTGCTGAAACGAGGGGTGCAGGTCTGTAATTGAAAAGCATGACATTCTGCCAGCAGGTGATGTCAGATGGGCACACCTGACTGTGCTGACTGTGGTACAGTTAAATAGCTCAGAGCCTTAGACCTTGTCCATACTAAAAGCTCCACTGTAGTTTTGTGCAGGCTTACGCACTGGTCTTTGCGATGGTTTCACTCAACACGCTCATTTGGCGTGCTCCCACAGGGCGGCGGTGTTGCATGAACCCAACCACCAATATTCACGAAACTGAACACAAATAATATTAATGTGTATCTTGCTGCTGCAGTGCATAGAAAAGTTAAGGCCAACCTCATAGTTAGTTTTTAATGTTAATCATTCATTCAATGATTGTCTGTTTTATCACCGCTTTTAAGTCCATCATCCAGTACATTGATACTGATTGTAGTGCAACAGTACATTTGACAGCACAGTAACGCGTGTGTGTGTGGTTTTATAGGAGTGCACATTAAAAAACATATAACAGGCTGTTTAATGCCTGGAATTAAACTGAAGATCAAATGCTATTGTTTGCATATTTGTATTGAGACACAAACGGGAATTGGCTTAGTGATTTCAACTTTGTAAAGCTTGTTCTATTTACCAGTTGCTGGAATTATTTGTGTATTATTTTAGCGGTGGAAGGTGATTCAGACATGTTTTAAAAGAGTCTTTTTATTTTGATTGATGGAGAAAATGCAAAGGTATTGTAGCAAGATACATGTATGAGCTCAGATTTACAATATTGGTGTCATTTACAGCAGCATTATTTCTTAAGCCTGCTTGCTTTGCTACTTGCTCCAGTTAGGAAATTCTAAAATTACTGGTAAGGTATGGTATTATTTATATAGTAATTATAGTATGTGACTACATTATTTGGATGACTTGATTTTTCAGATGCTACTATGATTATTTATTGTATTATTTTCCCAGTATTACATATTAATTACAATGTTACGGCTATTTTTGTGTTTGCTTATAACACTACATTAATTCTTCCACCTATTTCTCAAATCACTTAGTGTGGTACTAGTCTTGTGAGGTACTGAACATTACTATGTTAAACTATTAGTATTTACAGTGTATCACAAAAGTGAGTACACCCCTCACATTTCTGCAGATATTTAAGTATATCTTTTCATGGGACAACACTGACAAAATGACACTTTGACACAATGAAAAGTAGTCTGTGTGCAGCTTATATAACAGTGTAAATTTATTCTTCCCTCAAAATAACTCAATATACAGCCATTAATGTCTAAACCACCGGCAACAAAAGTGAGTACACCCCTTAGTGAAAGTTCCTGAAGTGTCAATATTTTGTGTGGCCACCATTATTTCCCAGAACTGCCTTAACTCTCCTGGGCATGGAGTTTACCAGAGCTTCACAGGTTGCCACTGGAATGCTTTTCCACTCCTCCATGACGACATCACGGAGCTGGCGGATATTCGAGACTTTGCGCTCCTCCACCTTCCGCTTGAGGATGCCCCAAAGATGTTCTATTGGGTTTAGGTCTGGAGACATGCTTGGCCAGTCCATCACCTTTACCCTCAGCCTCTTCAATAAAGCAGTGGTCGTCTTAGAGGTGTGTTTGGGGTCATTATCATGCTGGAACACTGCCCTGCGACCCAGTTTCCGGAGGGAGGGGATCATGCTCTGCTTCAGTATTTCACAGTACATATTGGAGTTCATGTGTCCCTCAATGAAATGTAACTCCCCAACACCTGCTGCACTCATGCAGCCCCAGACCATGGCATTCCCACCACCATGCTTGACTGTAGGCATGACACACTTATCTTTGTACTCCTCACCTGATTGCCGCCACACATGCTTGAGACCATCTGAACCAAACAAATTAATCTTGGTCTCATCAGACCATAGGACATGGTTCCAGTAATCCATGTCCTTTGTTGACATGTCTTCAGCAAACTGTTTGCGGGCTTTCTTGTGTAGAGACTTCAGAAGAGGCTTCCTTCTGGGGTGACAGCCATGCAGACCAATTTGATGTAGTGTGCGGCGTATGGTCTGAGCACTGACAGGCTGACCCCCCACCTTTTCAATCTCTGCAGCAATGCTGACAGCACTCCTGCGCCTATCTTTCAAAGACAGCAATTGGATGTGACGCTGAGCACGTGCACTCAGCTTCTTTGGACGACCAACGCGAGGTCTGTTCTGAGTGGACCCTGTAAAATAACTATTAAAAACGTTTTAAAACGCTGGATGATCTTGGCCACTGTGCTGCAGCTCAGTTTCAGGGTGTTGGCAATCTTCTTGTAGCCTTGGCCATCTTCATGTAGCGCAACAATTCGTCTTTTAAGATCCTCAGAGAGTTCTTTGCCATGAGGTGCCATGTTGGAACTTTCAGTGACCAGTATGAGAGAGTGTGAGAGCTGTACTACTAAATTGAACACACCTGCTCCCTATGCACACCTGAGACCTAGTAACACTAACAAATCACATGACATTTTGGAGGGAAAATGACAAGCAGTGCTCAATTTGGACATTTAGGGGTGTAGTCTCTTAGGGGTGTACTCACTTTTGTTGCCGGTGGTTTAGACATTAATGGCTGTAAATTGAGTTATTTTGAGGGAAGAATAAATTTACACTGTTATATAAGCTGCACACAGACTACTTTTCATTGTGTCAAAGTGTCATTTTGTCAGTGTTGTCCCATGAAAAGATATACTTAAATATCTGCAGAAATGTGAGGGGTGTACTCACTTCTGTGATACACTGTAGCTGATGCACAATACCACAGGTCTGTGGGAGTGCACCACTTATCCATAAAAATTCTGTTTGTCACGTAGCATACATATATCTATACAGAATCCTTCTGTCTGTACATTAAAAAATATAGTGATAGTTTATCTATTTTACTTGAATTTCACACAAAGTCAGAAACTCAAGAAAAAAATGTGTGTATTAATCATGTGCACACAAACATAGTGGATTGCACTCTTTTTGACATGCATTTTGAGGTAGCTTGCAGATTATTCATTTGCTCTATGTGGGTGATTTTTTATTATTATAAATACTTAAAAGCCTTTATAAAATAAGGATTACTGTTAAACTTCAACCACATATAATGAAATGATTCATAGTTTTTGCATAGTTCTTGCAAACAAAGTCCTCACATTTATACTACATAGATCCCGATCATCTTTCCCTTCCCGTCTTATGCTTTTCTGAATTGCATAGACAGAACTCATATCCTGTGTGAGGATGAATGATGTGTCATATTTGAGGTGAGCATGCTTGTTTGACAAGCTTTCTGAACAAACAGTGTGCATGACTCTTTCTTATCGAAGAAAGAATCTTTCACATGCAATTATGGCAGAAAATAAAGGTGATGAAGTGTACTGTAGAGAGGGGAGCAGTGGACCAAAGAACCCTTGTGAGCACTGATTAGAGTAAGAGAGCGCTGCTCATCTCTGGAAATTCCACAAGTCTTTCTCAGGACATTGGCAGACAAGATAATAGACGTGCTGAGTGACCGAGACTGACTATGAATACAGCTCATCTGACCTAGCGTCTGTACAGTTGGGACAGCCGTGCCCTTATTAACCATTATCTTGCCATAGTAGCAGAGGTGGAGTGTTTGTTCAATCTACAGAATTATGTAACTTGGCATGAAGATAGTATGTAAGTGAATGGCACACATGATGGTCATTTATCCTGTCTCTGTGGAATAGAATCCCTTAATATTACATTTTACAATATTTTAAAAATAATATTAATGTTGTTTTAAATGTTAAATGTTATTCAATGTTTTTCAATGTTCTTGCTTTCAACACTTTTTTTTAGTTCTGTTTCATTGTGTTCTCCAAATATTTCCAATGTATTTGCAATAGTAATTTACTAGTATATCTTAAATTTGCATTAAGAGGTTTTGCATAATCTTTCAGTTTTTCAGTTTTCTTTGTAGTTCTATGTAGTGTCTGTTTGTAATCTTACACTTTTAGATGTGATCACTTAGTAAGTAGTAAAAGTATGTTTAGTGGTAAAAATGGTTTGGATAAGTAACCAGACCCTTAATCATTGTAAGCTTGCCCAGGTACAACCAATCTCTTTCCACCTTCAGAATAAAACCAGCTGTTCTTTGAGGATTCCACTACTAGCAATGTATGGTAACACATAGGAGAAGAATACACAGGTTTCTAGTTAAAGCTTTCATCAGTGTTAACTAACCTTTGAGTACCATTCCTTATTAAGTAAAAGAAACTCCTTGCCAAGATCGTCCTTCCCTCCAAACATTCATGACCAAGACAGGAGGATATTGATCAGGGAGGCTACCAAGAGGCTAGTGGCAACTTTGAAGGACTAACCAAGTCTGTATGGCTAAGATTGGTTGACATGGCTGGAATCAAAGCAGTGTCTCTACACTTTACAAAATTATGAAAAATTATCACTTTTAAATAGATTTTTAAGCAAATTTTTGTGAATTTTCATTTCAGGTTGTTAGACAAAAATAACTATTTTAATAGGTATAAAATCTTTAAATAGGCAACTTACATTTTATTAAAACTATTGCCCAGCAATGAAGTATTTTTAAAAGTTTGTCTGTAGGCATCTTTGTGCCTGTGTTATGCTGAACCCCTTTTTTTTCTCTGTTTCTTTATTCTACTGTAGTGACTTTCACTAAATACTGTATTTTAAATGGCTCCCAACTGCCAACTTATGTACACTACATAGCGTCCAATATACAACAAATTAGTGATCGGTGGCATTAAAACATGGAGATGATTTTGTGTGGTTTTAACATTGCTTGTCTTTTGTACTACTGTTTACTGAGTTGATGTCACTAATATCTGGCTACAATCAAAATACTAGCACAATCATGCTTGGAATATTAAAGAGAATAAAACTTCCTTTTTTATATTAATGTGATAACTTAGTCTGTATACAGTGGTGTTTTTATCAGGATAAAATCCAACCTTTCAGCCATATCAGTTTACTTGTTCTGACCCCAGTATTTTCATTTTATTTATGTCTTCATTTTAAAATTTGCATATTTATTAGTCTGGGGCAATTAATGTTGTTTTTGTTGACCATGTGTACTACATTTGGCTACCTTACGTGTAACCAGTTTTAAAATTCAGACTAGTTTGTTTGTTTGTTTGTTTATTAGGATTTTAACGTCATGTTTTACACTTTGGTTACATTCATGACAGAAACAGTAGTTACTCATTACACAAGATTCATCAGTTCACAAGGTTATATCGATCACAGTCATGGACAGTTTAGTATCTCCAATTCACCTCACTTGCATGTCTTTGGACTGTGGGACGAAACCGGAGCACCGGAGGAAACCCTCACGGACTGGGGAGGACAATCAAACTCCACACAGAAAGGACCCTGACCGCCCCACCTGGGGATCGAACCCAGGACCTTCTTGCTGTGAGGCGACAGTGCTACCCACTTAGCCACCGTGCCACCCCAGACTATTTTATTAACAGAGGTTATGGACTGAGCTTTACAGAATCAGATAATGGAAAAGATTTGAGGCTGTATATTGTACCCAACATGTGAGCATAGAGCAGCTGTGACAGCTGTTGCCTTTAGTCTGGCCTCTTAAGATGGAAAACTATCTCTAGCATGTTGAATGATGGCTGTTCAGCCAGAACAAAGTTTAGATTCATTGACCAGTGCTGTCACAATAACTATTCAGCATTGAGAATCTGCTCCTCTCAAGGTCACCAAATAGAACCTGTAAAGAATGATACTTAAGCTCTTCATGGTTTGGTTTCTTCTGTCAAACTAACTCATGATTTGATTTGCTTTGCTGGCAGCATTGTATTTGCACAGTTTTTGGCACAGTCTGACAGAATTAGCTGTAAATGGATGTTCAGGCAGTTTGGACAGTGTTCAAGTTGACAAACATGAGGGCAGAGGACATTTATGAAAAGGCTTCTCATTATGGTCATCAGTGGGAGATGACAACATGCTGTCTGGTGTGATCACTTACATCTTAACTCTGACAGCTTTAATAAAAACAATTTACACTCCGCTTTTCCACATATCAAAGGTGAAAGAATTTTGATTGGCATTGCAAAGAGCTTGCCGCTGTTCAAGAAAAAAGGACAACGAGAGACGATGCTAATTTGATGCCTGCGATGTAAAAGTGGTGTTGAATTGATCTAAATCACATCCTTGTCAGTCATCTCAAGTTCTCACACAGTTTCACCAGCTTGCCTATAAAAATGCAGCTTTTTACAAATTAGGTTGTTTTAGTGGTAGTGAACACTGCACTGTTAAAGACAGTAGAGGCCACACACTACGTTTCTGCACTTTTTTTAATCCTATTTTTTAAGAATTTCAAAAACAAATTTCCTCACTTTTCTACATAATCACCTTCCAATGCATTTTTCCCAGTGTCGTACCAACTTTTTAATGCCATCAGCAATGTTTTTGGTTGAGAGTGTAACCACTGCACAGTTAATGACAGGCCACACTCTACAAAACTCAAACTCAAAAGAAGCTTTATTGGCATGACAAATAAGGACATTCGTATTGCCAAAGCAAGTTAATTAAAAACAAAAGCTTTTGATTAGAAAAACAATTATGTTGAGCCCTAAAAGTTAAAGTAAATACTGCAAAAACTAAATATGAGGGTTCTTCAAAAAGTTTCTGTACTTTTTAAAAATTCGAGTTATTAGGAATTTCAAAAACAAATTACTGTACATCACTTTTCTACAGTCACCTTCTGATGCATTTTTCCAGCGTCGTACCAACTTTTTAATGCCATCAGCAAAAAAATGTTTTTGGTGGAGCGTGTAGCCACTGTTCAAAGTCTTTAAATTACAAACTGTGAAATAGACATCAATATATTTTTACCAATTTTGTACCAGTGACATGGATGGTCTCTTGGGTTTCTTGGCTGCATTTACATCATCACATAAAAATCTTCCTCCTCTCAAAGCTTCTTTGAGTGGGCCAAAAAGAAATTAGATGGCGCTAAATCTGGACTATATGCTCTCTCTCAGTCTCTTAGACACAACCAATTACTACTACTCCCACCCTCACTGTTTCCAACCAAAATATAAAAGTGCGGAAACTTTTTGAAGATTCCTTGTATGTTAATGAAGGATCAGTGCATGATCAAATATGCACAGATGCACAATAAACAGCCCATAAATTCATTCCAGTAAAAAGTCATTAGACGTTATCTGGGCGCTAATGAATGACAGGCGACTGTAAAAATTGAGCTGCTGACTCACTCAAACCACATGAGTACTAATATTGGGCAGATGCCAAGTTTAATTACAGATCAAGGAGATGTCCAGCCCCCTCCAGAATTTATAAGTAACTAAAAAATCTGTTTAAAGTCTTAAAATCAGTGTGTAAAAAGTGTGAAATAGACATTAATATATTTTTACCAGTATTGTACCAGTGACACAGATGGTCTCTCAGGTTTCTTGACTGAACCTAAGAAATTGATGAAATAGAAGAAAAATCTATTCTGTTAATGTAAATTAATTCATTTATTCATTGTCTGTTTTACCATGGCTTTATACCATTCAGGGTCACAGTGGGTACAATTCACTGGGTGAAAGGCAAAAAAACCCTGGACAGTTCGCCATCCCAGGGCAAACACACACACACTCATACCTAGATTTTAGTATAACCAATTAAACTGACTGTATGTCTTTTAACTGTGGGAGGAAACATAATTATTATTTATTGTCATTAACCACTTACTATTAAAAAAGGTCTCAAGTTTCAATAGGTCTGCCACCACATGCAAACACATCTGGCCAGGGTAATGTGGCTACTGCCATATCAACATCACTGCTGTGCTAAAAATGGTCCAGCGCTCAAATCATATTTGGTCCTATAGTAATACTGTTCCATAGGTAGGTAGTGAACAGACAGTCCATAGCAACAGCTACAGTAATTATACACTGAATGGCAAATAGCATGTGGACACCTGATCACAAGCTTGTTGGACATCCTTTTCCAAAACCAAGGGCATTATTAAGGAGTTGCCTACGTGTAGGACCTTTCGAAAAGATAAATATCAGTCTCCAGTATTCTTCGTTTTCTATTAAAGATACGGCACGGTGGCTAAGGAGGTAGCACTGTCACCTCACAGCAAGAAAGTTCTGGGTACGTTTCCCAGGTGGAGCAGTCCGGGTCCTTTCTGTGTGGAGTTTGCATGTTCTCCCCGTGTCTGTGTGGGTTTTCTTTCAGGAGCTCCGTTTTCCTCCCACAGTCCAAAGACATGTAAGTGAGGTGAATTGGAGATACACAATTGTTCATGACTGTGTTTGACATCAAAAACTCGAACTGATGAATCTTGTGTAACAAAAAACTACCAGTTCTGTCATGGGTGTATCCAGAGTGTGTAAAACATAACGTTAAAATCCTAATAAACAAATATCCTAATAAGGGTCACATTGGCTCTGCCACCACACAAAAACACATCTGGCCAAGGTAACGTGGCTACTGCCATATCAACATCACTGCTCTGTTAAACTGGTCCAGCACTCAAATATTATTTGGTCTCTAAAATGTCTCTGGTGGTCCTATGATAATATTATTCCACAGATAGGTAGTGAACAGATAGTCCATATGAACAGAACTACAGTAATTATACACTAAATGGCAAATAGTATGTGGACACCTGATCATGAGTTTGGCATTACATGTAGGTCTCCAGTATTCTTTGTTTTCTATTGAAGATTAGACTTGTAAATGGGGGGAAAAGTGATTTCATGCTGGATTCTATTTTATATGAATTATTTGGTTTTATATAATTTAGGTTGGATATTAACATGTATGAATTTATTTACTTTAATGCTATCCAGAGTTTGATGGTTGTTTTGCCACAGCATCATTCCATCTGTGCAGAATCTGCTGGCTAGTCCATAAAATTTTGATTAGCTCAGCAGAGAATCTTTTCCCCAGCTGTCCAGGGCTGTAAGGTCTGTATGCCATGCCCCAAGCTACCCTGAGGAGGAACACAAACTCATGTACCTCAAACACAGACTACTAAAAACCCGGATCATTCTCTCCTACACTGTATCAGATTCGTTCTCAAAAACCCTACCCTGCTTTCTATTTTTAAAGAGGGAGTTGAAGTTGGGGTGTGTGCACGCATGTTTGTGAGAAAGGATCAGCGAGCAGCAGGTTAGTGCTCAGGGGGAGTTTGCCGGCCCTGCTGGCCTGTGTTTGAAGTGAGCCACAGGCCGTGTGAGCAGGCATGATTTGAGCTCAGGGAATCAGAGCAGCCCCTCTGCAGGCTCGAGGCCACTGCCAGCACAGCAGCAGCAGCTGGGCAACTCAAAGAAGCTGGAAAAACGAAAACCAGTAATCTTAGATGTTCCTTCCTGATGGCTAGCCTCTTGCAGGATGTGTTGACATCAAAGACAGTAGATATAACCCCAGGGAGTGTGTCTCTATCTGATGGAGATAGAGATGATCACTGGTTTAACAAAACACCTTTTCCCTTGACAGATGTAGTACTTGTAGTACATGTTCACCTAGAAACTGTTTGTTTGGACAGTTTGCAACTATCACTAAATTAATAATACATTTTTACAACTGTCCAACACTACATATTCAAAACAAGAACTGGACCCCAATCTAAAACAATGGAATTATTAGTTATCTGATTATTCAAGCTTTTTGTTAACCGCATTAACAAAAATTAATAGATTAAACCTATGCTGCTATCTGGTTGTGAGAACCTGGATTTTAGTCCATTGATGTGCTGTATTTTTTGAAAGTTTTGGGAAAGTACTTTAAAAAATGTGGTTATCTAAGCAACGTTACTGTATAAAAAATAAAAGCAAATTATTACATTATTCACAAATTATTATTACAAATACTAATTACATGAATCTGCCAGAAAGGTCAAAGAAATAAAAAAACAATGCAGATTCATATTATTAATAATAATAATTTATTTATTGTCTGTTTTACCACTGCTTTATCCTATTCAGGGTTGTGGTGGGTTTGATTCATTGGTCAAAAGGCAGGAAACACCCCAGACATGTCGCCAGTATTTACACACACTCACACTTAGGGCCGTTTTAGTTGCTTCTATTAACCTGACTGCATGTCTTTGGACTGTGGTAGGACACCAAAGCACCCAGAGAAAAACCACACAGACATGCAGATATGAGGAGAACATGCAAACTCCACACAGAAAGGACATCTCCACCTAGGAATCGAACTCAGTACCTTCTCGCTGTGAGGTGACAGTGCAACCCACTGAGCAACCGTGCCATAATAACAATAATAATGATGATTATTATTATACAGTAGTCTGAAAGTCATTTTAAAAACATTATTTATTTATTCATTTTCATTAACCACTTTATCCTAACAGGGATCACAGTGGGTCCACTGCCACACAAAAACACTCTTAGAAACAGTAATAAGGCGCCATATCAGTGTCACTGCTGTGCCAAAAATGGTCCAACACTCAAACAATATCTGGTCTCTAGAGGTCCTTTGGTATTCCACAGATAATTACAGATGGACTGTACTATTACATACTATATGGAAAAAGTATATGGACACCCTACCTGGTCATCCCATTCTAAAACAAAGGGCAATAATATGGCATATTAATATGTCCAGGTGTGTTTCTGAGTGGCAGCAGAGCCACTGTGCAGCCACCAACAAACTAGATCATTGTTTTGAAGATGTGTTTTTAAGTGTTAACTGCCATCGCTATTCATAAATACTATTATTGGATACAGTGGTGGCCTAGTGGGCAGAGATTTTGGCTATCATTTGGAAGATTGTCGGTTCAAATCCAGGCTCTGCTGTGCGGCCACTACTGGGCTCTTGAGCAAGGCTCTTAACCCTGTTAGCTCCATGGCTGACCCTGCGCTCTGACCCCAACTTCCAAACAAGCTGGGATATGCAGAAAAAAAGAATTAAATTGTACTGTACACATGTGTATGTATATATGACATAAAGGCATTCTTATTCTATTCTTTATGTCCTGTTGGTACCTATTAAGCACATATTGTTGACTTGACTGGTGATAAGTATAGAGCAGTTCAATGTTTTGGTGCCAACATGTTCAGTATAAGATGTACAAATACGTAGATTTGTTTTGAAAGGTAAACATACATAGTATGTCCTTTGTTTTGCACATGCTTTTCATTTCATTTGTAAATCTCTTTTCTCATGCCTACCTAATCACCACAGTGAACTCAAAGTAACCTTTGCAGATGCAGATTTAGGAGAAAAATGACAAACAGGTGTTGTCCATTGTGACTAAGTGTTTTGACATCATGTTTTGGTAAGCTGTCGACGAGCTCTTCAGTTTTGTGACTGTTGTAAACTTTTGCTTATATCAGACAGCAGCAGGATCGTGTACTCGAGCACAGAGAAAGGGTGGATGAGAGGACGAGCGTGTCAGTGTGAGGTCTGAATCGCAGAAATGTTTGGGTCCAGATAAGCTTGTGCTTGACAAGAGACTCCAGATGCTTTTATATTACAAACTGTCATGTTGTAGTAGGAATGATAAAATCCAGGGACAAGAATTAGGACTCCCTATAGCCACACACAGTCACAGCCTCGCACTGCAGATAAGAGCCTTAGTCTGGGTTTACTTTGTTATAATAAGGTATGCTGTAATCTGAACTAATAAATGAATCAAATACATTTATTTGAGGGCTTTCAATTTCATTTTAAGTACAAGTATGTAAGTGTGTGCCCTGTAATAAAATGGCACTCTGCTATGCCCCTGCAGTTTTGTCAAGTGGTGCTGGGCCCACTGTGACTGATCAGAACGAAGTGGTTACTGACAGTGAATAAAGGAACTGTCTGTGATTTGCTATGGCTCCACAATACAGCACAGTGTAGTAGTATTTTTAACTTAGCAGTCTAATGTTTTTGTTTATGGTATTTTATGGTATTTTAAGTGAGTAACAATTGTTTAACACAATCCATGAAATCCAGCGCTTTGTTCAAGGGCCCAACAATGGCTGGCTGTAGTGAGGCTTGAAAACATCAGTGGCTACACGCTCAACAGTGACAATGACATGGTGGTGGTGTGTTAGTGTGTGTTGTGCTGCTATGAGTGGATAAGACACAGCAATGCTGATGGAGTTTTTAAACACCTCACTGTCACTGCTGGACTGAAAATAGTCCACCAACCAAAAATATATCTAGCCAACAGTGCCCAGTGGGCAGCGTCCTGTGACCACTGATGAAGGTCTAGAAGATGACCAACTTAAACAGCATCAATGGATGAGCGATCGTCTCTGACTTTACATCTACAGGGTGGGCCAACTAGGTAGAAGTGTCTTATACAGTGGACAGTGAGTGGACACAGTGTTTAAAAACTCCAGCAGTGCTGCTGTGTCTGATCCACTCATACCAGCACAACACACACTAACACACCGCCACCATGTCATTGTCACTGCAGTGCTGAGAATGACCCATCACCTAAATAATACCTGCTTTGGGTATTAAGGGGGCTAACAAAGCATGCAGAAAAACAGATGTACTACTACAGTCAGTACTTGTAGAACTACGAAGTGCTTCTATTTGGTAAGTGGAGCTTATAAAATGGACAGTGAGTGTAGAAGCAAAGAGGTGGTTTTAATTCAATAAATATAAATAATCATTTAAAAGCTGAATTAACAAAATAGATCATTCAATGCAAGAAATCAGGTAAGGGACAAATACTTTTTTACTGCTGTGTATCATTCCAGGCTTTAATTAAGGGTTTGAACAGACTTTAGGTTAAATCTTAATTGTGTTATATATGATGTAGTAACTGGGAAAATATTTTATTATATTACAAAATACAGACAAAAGGTTATGTTCTGGTAAACCACCTACTAAGAAAATTTAATTTTAACTTAAAAAATGCAGAGACTATGTGGACTCTCCACTCTGATTAGAAAAAGAAACCAATTCATTAGCTTTCTGAGGTTAGCCGTGAGAGCTAAATCCCCTCCTGTCTGAACTGGGTTTTCAGTCTTAGCATTTGAGCCATAACATGCTTTAACACACACCCATCAGAAAACTGCCTCTGATCTGGGTGTTCCAGCTCTTTTATTTGCACCTTTTCTTAGCTTTATTTGTGTCTAGCTTCTAGCTTCAACTTCATAACAGGACTTTTAGATCATGTCGGGGGATGGGGGGTATCTAGTGTGTTTGTACTTTTATTTCTTATTCACATCCAGTACAACATTTGACTGATGTATAAAGAGGTTATTTATCTCTCTCTAAAAATAGGAATGAATGCATAAATAATTGGACATATCCATTTGTGTCTGTGTCTGCCTCTAGAAGATTGATTGCTGGAGGTTCAGGTGTTCCCTGGACCATAGTTCAGTGGCTGCCTAGTGATGCATTTCTTCAGAAAATGTCATGGGCCTGTAGCTTTACTGTCACACCATTAGGAGAACATCATGATGCACACGGCCTGTCCTGTCCTGAAAAGATTTGAATAATTCTTGTCGAAAATTTAAGCAAATTGTTTAGGAACATTCTTTTTGCTGCAGCAACCACAGACCAATCATTTTGCTACGCTTCCGGTATACCAGATAAATGAATAGCCTTTTTTGCGCACTTGGAAGAGTAGGCCTGGTGAATAATTCATTAGGCAAGCACATTTAAATGCACTCAGTAGAAACAGAGAGATCAGCTGCCGGGTGAAGCCACACCTGCTCTGATGTGACATGCTGCGACGCTGTGCCCATGACCGGACTTGGTGAATCCGTCTGCCCCTGACTAACATACCGATGATGGTTGTGTGGTGGTATATCCATGCTGTGGCATGATCTTTCATTTCTGACAGTTCTACTCCACTGCTCTCTGACATGCTGAGCTTCAGGCCAAGCGAGTCTTGCTGATAAAGACGGCGCTGTACGTAAGGTGATGGGCTGACTCAGACGCTTTGATGGACTCAGTCACGCCTGTCTTGGATACTCTGGCTGCGGCTTGCGGTCGATGTTAGACAGCCATGAGGTGGATCTTTGACAGCCTGTAGCATTTCAGTGCTGTCTCTGGTTTGTGGTGCAAAATAACTGTAGCTGCCGGCACTGTATATGTAAGGAAAATGTAATAGATGAGAAATTTATTGTAGTTATAATTTTCTATTTTATCTATTTTATTTGTTCCATAAGTGTTTTAAGCAATTGCTTAGAGCCTCCCAGCCACCAGGGGGCTATGCAGGTATAAAGTATTTTTTTTTAATTATTATTATTCATTATTTTTTAATTATTAGTTATAGAATTTATATGCTAAACATGAATGGCTGATCCTTTTTTAAATGTGTTATTTCAGATCATCCATAAAAATTAAAAGGTTTACGTTAGAGGGCCAAATATAGCATTACATTTTTCAGACTTACACCGATGAGGCATAAAATTATGACCACCTTTCTAATATTGCCAAAACAGCCCTGACCCACCGAGGCATGGTCTCCACTAGACCCCTAAAGGTGTAATGTGGTATCTGGCACCAAGATGTTAGCAGCAGATCCTTTAACTCCTGTAATATACGAGGTGGGGCCTCCATGGATCGGACTTGTTTGTCCAGCACATCCTACAGATGCTCGATTGGATTGGGATCTGGGGAATTTGGAGGCCAAGTAAACACCTCAAACTCGTTCTTGTGCTCCACAAACCATTCCTGAACCATTTTTGCTTTGTGGCAGGGCGCATTATCCTGCTGAAAGAGGCCACAGCCATCAGGAAATACCGTTTCCACGAAAGAGTGTACATAGTCTGCAACAATGCTTAGGTAGGTGGTACGTGTCAAAGTAACATACACATGGATGGCAGGACCCAAGGTTTCCCAGCAGAACATTGCCCAAAGCATCACACTGCCTCTGCCGGCTAGCCTTCTTCCCATAGTGCATCCTGGTGCCATGTGTTCCCCAGGTAAGCGACGCACACGCACCCAGCCATCCACGTGATGTAGAAGAAAACGTGATTCATTAGACCAGGCCACCTTCTTCCATTGCTCCGTGGTCCAGTTCTGATGCTCGCATGCCTATTGTTGCCACTTTCGGCAGTTTATAGGGGTGAACATGGGCACAGTGACTGGTCTGCAGCTGCGATGCACTGTGTATTCTGCCACCTTTCTATCTTTTGGCTCACCATCTTGTAATTTGTGAAATATAAATGAATGTTTAATGCCTGCAACACACTCAAAAATGTTGAGACAGACAAAAAACGTGAAACGTTTAATCGTTTCTGAATGCATGATTTAAAGTCAATTGATTTCAATAGACCAGAATTTAAATACATTATATATCACAGAAGAACTAAGCTTTCTATTCAAATACATTTTAATACCTTTTTCCCATATGTGTAGGAAAGTGTTGTTGACCTTGTTTGCTGTGCTGCATTTTTCCAAGATGCTTTGTTACCTGTTTTATTAAACAGGCCTAATCAAACATGGCCTAAATAGAGGTCTGAGAACTCGTCTAATTGTGCTTTGTGACACAGTTTAGTTGCCCACTTATTGAATAGGTTAACAAAACAGACTGATTTAATTATGTTTTACTTTCTGAATTGTTCATGATGTCAGAGTAGTTGATCTGAATTAAGCAGTTTTGTTATTAAATCAGCGAGTGAACTTGTTTAAATGATATTTTTCAGGCTGTTGATAAAATTACAGCTGGAGGCAGTGTGGTGATAGACAGACAAAAGCCAGGGATAAATTATCTTAAACTATTAGCTTGTTTCTAAAGGGTTTTATGTTAATCTTTTAGTGCTTAAGTACCCCTTAATTAACATATCGGGAGGAGCTGCCTTCCAGCAAGGCTTGCAAATTGAAGTGCTCAGATTTTTAAAAAAAAAAAGGCATTAAGATGAAAACCAAAGGACCGACAGGCTATCGTATTGAAGTGTACAGGAATTTTTACGTGTCTGAGTGTGTGTGTGATCAAGGGGCTATCAGGATTCTATTATCTCTCATGGGCTGTGACATGAGATGTCTCTTTCAGAGCCCTTTGCCTTTGTCTGGTGCTAAAGCAGCTCGCTAACAGGCAGCTGAATGGTTCTCATCGTCGGCACCATCTGACGAAGGAACACATTTACGTATCAGCCTGCCAGCTTGATATGCAAATGTGGCATGTCAAGCAGGCCACAGGGAGATATGGCTCTTTTGTTAGGGTTTCACAGACCCTTGTTTCTTTCATGCCTAACAGAATTGTATCCACAGTAAGATCATAGTCACATATCTCAAAGATCATGTTGTATCTTTGCTAGGTTAAACCTACAATGAATACAAACGATTAATAAGATAATTCATAGCTTTGAGTTTTTTCCAGCACTTTTGTGCAATTTGTTTTGTTTGTGGTAGTAAAACTATTGTTACAGATCAATTCCAGACTACATTAAACCATCCTTTAACGATTTTCTGATAGAGAGCAGAATTCATGGTTCTATCAATTCATCCAGGTCCGGCAGAAGCAAGGCAGCCTTAGTTCATCACACTTTCACCACCATGTTTGATTGTTGGATTGTGGTGTTAGCTTTACTTCAGATGTCTTCCAAAAAGTTCCACCTTTGACTAATCAGTCTACAAAATATGATCTCAAATTGTTGGGGGTCATCTAGATGTTTTAGGTAATGCAATACCAGCCTTTGTGTTCTTTCTGGTCAGCCATGCTTTGTGCCTTGCAACACTCACATTGATGTCATTTTTGGTCAGTGTCTTTCTTATTGTGGAATCATGTACATTAACCTTAATCGAGTCATTTAAGACAATGTTTGTCTTGGTTCCTTTGTGACCCGCCTGGGAGTCGTCAAAACCTTTTGGTGAATTTTTGGTAGGCCAGCCACTCTTGGGAAGGTTCACCACAGTTCCAAGCATTTTCTATTTGTAGATGCTGTGGTTTGTTGGAGTCTTAGAGCATTAGCAATGGCTTTGAAACCTTTGCCAGAGTGGTAGATGAATTTGTTTTATATAAGTATTTCAATCTCTTTAGAATGTGGCATGTTTTTCATGTGCTGCTTTTTGAGACCTTGTAACCTTCCTCACATTGCTAGGCATGTTCTATCTCATTCTAATTTCATTTAAAAACAGAATTTTGTGTTTATTTGGGTGATCTTTGTCTAACTTAAAAGAAATTTGATGATTTGAAACATATAAGTGTGACAAATATGCACAAATAGTCAAGTACTGCTACCCTACATTACAAAGCTTAAAGCATGTAGACTAAGGTAGTGAAAATAGACTTGAAATTGGTTGTGGCTATATTGGTTAAACTAAGCAGTAATTGTTGGACAAAGTTAAAATAATTCTTGGGGGTCATCTAGATGTTTTTAGGCAATGCATTACCAGGCTTTGTGTTCTTTCTGGTCAGCATTGGTTTGTGCCTTGCAACACTCCAATGGATGTCATTTTTTGTCAGTGTATTTTTTTATTGTAGATTCATGTACAGTAACCTTAACTGAGTCAAGTTCATTTTGGCAGGCCGGCCACTCTTGGGAAGTTTCACCACAGTTCCAAGCATTTTTTTATTTGTAGATAATGGCTCTCGCTGTGGTTTGTTGGAGTCTTAGAGCATTAGCAGTGGCTTTGAAACCTTTGCCAGACTGGTAGATAAATTTGTTTTATATAAGTATTTGAATCTATTTAGAACATGGCATCATGTGCTGCTTTTTGAGACCTGCTTTACGCTGCAGGACGGGTTCTATTTCATGTTGTGTTTACTTGGGCTATATTTCTCTAACTTGAAAGTAGTTTGATGATCTGAAACATACAGTGGGACAAATATACAAATATAGCCAAACACTGCTACCCTACATTACAAATTTTAAAGCATGTAGACTAAGGTAGTGAAAAATATACATAAAATAGGCTGTGGCTGTATTGGTTGAAGTAAGAAGTAATGCATTTAGTCAGCACAGGTGTTTTTGTAACTTGATAACAATACCAGACAGACTTTTACAGCGGTTTAACTACTCACTGTAACTATTCCTTACAAAAAGTAGCTAAGGACAAAGCCATTGATTTAAAAAACATCCATTGTTTTTGTCCCTCATTTGTAGTACTGTGTCTACAAAGCCATAGCATTAGTGTCCAGATAGGGAAATAAAACACTTGCCTGTGTTCTTTTCCCATGTAAATACAGTAGAATCTGGCCAGAGCGTTAAGCATGATGAACACTTTTGCCTTCAAACTAAATTCCACTGTGTCAGGCCCTGTAACTTATTGCACATGATTACAAAGCTACCACTACGATAAATTACACTGATGGACAGAATTATACCCAGTGCTTCCTGCACTCCCCTATGACGCACACTAGCTTAGTGCTGCTTGACAGCAGCCTTTGATTTAGCACCAGCAAGCAGGCCAAGAGGGAAACAGAAAACATTCATAAGAAGGCAAGGCCTGAGACTGTTCCTCCGCCTAGTATATAAAGCTCTCTCTTATTCACCACTAATGTCTTGCCATTAAAACGCAAATGCCAGCATCTCATGATAAAACAATTGTTATTTACTTCTTAACAAGATCATTTATCATTTATTAATTTTGTTATACAGGGAATTTGTGTAATACAATTTTCAAACGCAAAGTATAATGCATCATAGAGAGAAAAAGGGGGGTGGTTAACATGGACCAGAGTTACGTCGTCCGTATTGAAACAAATGTGTCTGCTTTCAACATGTCACAGGCTGAGCAAAGCTAAAAAAAAGCTTAGTACTGGCACAGTCTTGCCTAATCTATCTCACTCAGAGACAGATTAAAGGCAAAGTCCAGTAAAACAAAGTTATGCTGCCTAATCGGAGAACAGACTGCCAGCATTGTAAATAATAAATGAAGCTTGGCTGTAATACCATGAGGATTATTAAAGAACACAGCCTTTTAAAACAAGCCATAGAGGCTGGCCCAGGCACGTTCATACCAATAAAAGAGTTTTATATAACAGGGATACTTGACAGTAGTTATGTGCTTGTTGTGTTTGAAGACACTAGCTACTTCACGTACAGTCAATGTGTTCCTCGGTTATTTAGTAAGTAGGCACTATGTGAGACAACACAAGTCAAAATGCTAAGGAAACCAGCATGGTAATGTATCATTTCAAGGTCATGTACAGTGGCTAGGTAACTTTTGGATGGATTAATGTGTATGAACGAAAGCCACTACATTACCAGGAACTGAAAATATCATGTCTAGTGAGTTAAACATAAACAGTAAATATGTGAAAGCATTACATTTTTCCAGGTAGGTAACTTTTACAGGCATGTATTATCTCTGTACCAAAACAGTTTTGTTACTCAAGGACATCTCTAATAAGTATACTAATGCACCAAGAGCATCAAAAAACTATTATCCTGCTTAACAAAAAATAATGATATTGACAGGATAAAGCACACACATCTTGTTTTGTACTGTTTTCCTTAAATACATGTCAAAGTAGATGTACAAATTACTGTTTTACTTTTATTTATAGTTTATTGCTGCCCCAACTCATTGAAATTGATATTTATAAATGGTAAAGTAACTACAAAATGTTCACTTACTCACTCACTTTACCACTTATCCAATCAGGGTCGCGGCGGGGGTGCTGGAGCCTCTCCCAGTTTTTCAATGGGCGCAAGGCACACAGTAACAGCCTGGACGGAGGCACCAGTCCATCGCAGGGCAGACACACACACACACACACACACATATACATACACACACCCATTTACCTATAGGGCAATTCAGTGTCTCCAATTAACCTGACTGCATGTTTTTGGACTGTGGGAGGAAACAAGAGCTCCCGGAGGAAACCCACGTGGACACAGGGAGAACATGCAAACTCCTCACAGAAAGGACCCGGACCGCCCTACCTGGGGATCGAACCCAGGACCTTCTTGCTGTGAGGCGACAGTGCTACCCACCTAGCCACCTTAATAAGAAAGGTTAATAAAAAGAATTTCTTAATAAGAAAGGATGACTTCAGGCTTGCCACTTTGGCCAAAAATGCATCACTCAATAACCCAACAATTAAAAAAAACATTTGTCAAAATGGCATGTCCATAGTGGATAATACTAATAATGTGCATAATGGTAAAAGACAAAAATCTGTGATCTGTGATCCCTCAGGTAGCATTACATTAATATAATCTCTAAATAGCCACAGTAATACTTGTCAATAAAGAAATGCAAGTGTACAGATGCAAATTACAACAAAAAAAAATTTAGAATTACTAGGACTTTAGGATAAAATGCAAATAAAAATAGAAAGCAGTGCTACAGGCATAAAAGAAAAATAATAACTATTGACCCGGCCGCTCAGGTGGCGCAGCGGTAAAAGCACGCTAGCACACCAGAGCTGGGATTTCGAATACATTGTATCGGATCTCAGCTCTGCCATCCAGCTGGCCACATGAACGATTGGCTGTTGTTTAGGGTGGGATTAGTCGGACTAGGGTTCCTCATAACTGGTGCAACTCTGCTGGCTGATTGATGGCGCCTGCACAGAGTTGGGGTATAATGCTGATCAGGGTGTGGCTCTCCATGCACAAGGTTGATCCGCATATAAACTTGCCTCGTGCAGGTGAAAAGATGCAGTCGTACTGCACACGTGTCGGAGGGGTCATGTGTCAGTTGCGAAGCTTCTCAGTCTGCAGTGGAGGGTTGTATCGGTAGAGGTGAAGCGTAACGCAATCAGGGTAATTGGATACGACTAGATAAGGGGAGAATATTGGGGGGGAATCTGAGAAAAAAAGGGAAAAAAATAATAAAAATAACTATTGAATTTTATTCAACTGTATTGAAAGTTTGTGGAATGATCAAAAACATCTGTTCTGATACTTTCAACACTTTTTAAATACAGAGTCTGTGTGCCTGATCAGCCTGCCTACAGTCCAGATCTGTCTTTCGTTGAACATGTATGTTGCAGCATGAATAGAAAAATAAAAAAATGACAACCAAGGATCATTAAGCAGCTGAAGTCTTGTATCAGGCAAGACTGGGCAAGCATTCCACTTTCAAAATTGAAGCAATGAATATGTTTAGTTCTCCAACTATTTAAAAGAGTCATTAATAGGAAAGGTGATTTAACATGCCTCTGTCTTTATATTTTTTGAGTGTGTTGCAGGCATTATTTTTTTATATTTACTGACAATACTGGTCACTACAAATACAATATACGTATATACCCCGACCAGGCATAACATTATGACCACTAACAGGTGAAGTGAACACTGATTATCTCTTCATCACGGCACCCATTAGTGGGTGGGATATATTAGGCAGCAAGTGAACATTTTATCCTCAAAGTTGATATGTTAGGAGCAGGAAAAATGAGCAAGTGTAAGGATTTGAGCGAGTTTGACAAGGGCCAAATTGTGATAGCTAGACGACTGGGTCAGAGCATCTCCAAAACTGCAGCTCTTGTAGGGTGTTCCTGGTCTGCAGTGGTCAGTATCTATCAAAAGTGGTCCAAGGAAGGAACAGTGGTAAACCGGCGACAGGGTCATGGGCGGCCAAGGCTCATTGATGCACGTGGGGAGTGGAGGCTGGCCCGTGTGGTCTGATCCAACAGACGAGCTACTGTATCTCAAACTGCTGAAGATGTTAATGCTGGTTCTGATAGAAAGGAGTCAGAATACACAGTGCATCGCAGTTGCAGGGCTGTTTTGGCAGCAAAGGGGGACCAACACGATATCAGACATCCCAAGTTGCAAAAACTCATTTCAGGAAGGTACCCCCGGACCTCGACCCCGACCCCTCAAGCCCCCAAAAAAAAAAAAGCTAAAAAACCTCTCGCACACACCAAAGGATAAGGGTGATAACAGAACTTTTAGGAGCTGCTAACTGAGCTACTAAGCTAAATGTTCGCGTCACAAACATATTAATGTGTACTACATAGTGCACTAGATAGTGTGAAAGATAATAGATTTATGTTCCCTACATAGTGCACTAGATTGTACTGTATATTAGAAAATAATTTATGTTCCTTACTTAGTGCACTAGATAGTGTACTGGATAATGAGACTTATGTTTTTTACATAATGCTTTAGGTAGCGTATTAGTTAACGTATTTAGTGCACTAAATTGTATATCAGATAACGGATTTATGTTCCATACATAGTGCACTAGATAGTATTTTAGATATGAATTTATGTTCCCTACGTAGTGCACTAGATAGTGAATTAGACAATTGGTTTATGTTCCCTACACAGTGCACTAGATTGTATATCAGATCACGGATTTATGTTCACTACATAGTGCACTAGAATGTATAACTAGATGAGGATTTGTGTTCCTTACATAGTGCACTAGATAGTGTATTACATAATTATGTTCCCTACATAGTGCGCTAGATTGTATATGAGATTACGGATTTAATACGTGCTCGGGAATAAAGTCTGTGTCGCCTGCGTGCGCGTTTGTGTCGCTCTTGGCCGCTCGTTCTAGATTCCGGGAGATTTTATCTGACTTGCGGGCATCAGGGAGCCGCTACTTCCGGGACACTTGGGATGTCTGCGATATTAGGAAGGTGGTCATAATGTTCTGCCTAATTGGTGTATATATAGATCTTACATCAACTACTATAATAACTACTGTAATAACATGGTGATCAGTTACATTACAACATTTACCAAGCACATTTATTTAACACTGTATTTAAACTTAACCAGATCTACTTTAGATATTTCTGGACTTACAGAATTAATACACACATTTTCTATAGTTGGGGTATAGGCTTAATTATTTCTTATCTTTTCTCCGATAGCCATAGATACACTTCTAATTAAAATAATAAAAGTGTAAAATATACAGAAATATAATGGAAACTGAAAATTAAACTGGAAATTAACTGCTGCCCTCTAGTCTACAGTATATTTGTCACATGTCACTTTACTATTTAATAATTTACTTACTATTAAGTCTAAATGTATACTGTAACTATACCTCCTGCATAAGCATTACAGTTATCCGTTATCCATTATATGTAAAGTACATGAACTACTCAGTTCAAGTTTTTTTTTTTTTTGCTTTTGTTTTGTACTGAACTGTTAATTCTTTGTTGTGTAATGCTACTGGGACTTTAATTTCCTTCAGGATAAATTATCTATCTATCTATCTATCTATCTATCTATCTATCTATCTATCTATCTATCTATCTATCTATCTATCTATCTATCTATCTATCTATCTCTCTATAACTATCTATCTATCTATCTATCTATCTATCTATCTATCTATCTATCTATCTATCTATCTATCTATCTATCTATCTCTCTATAACTATCTATCTATCTATCTCTCTATAACTATCTATCTATCTATCTATCTATCTATCTATCTATCTATCTATCTATCTATCTATCTATCTATCTATCTATCTATCTATAACTATCTATCTATCTATCTATCTATCTATCTATCTCTCTATAACTATCTATCTATCTATCTATCTATCTAATCTATCTATAACTATCTATCTATCTATCTATCTATCTATCTATCTATCTATCTATCTATCTATCTATCTATCTATCTATCTATCTATCTATCTATCTCTCTATAACTATCTATCTATCTATCTATCTATCTATCTATCTATCTATCTATCTATCTATCTATCTATCTATCTCTCTATAACTATCTATAACTATCTATCTATCTATCTATCTATCTATCTATCTATCTATCTATCTATCTATCTATCTATCTATCTATCTGTCTATCTATCTATCTACAGAGATTGTGAGCAATCACAGGTCCTTGTACTTGTTATTTTTACTGTTCTCATTTTAGACAAAAAAACGGAATAGGATTTTTTTTACTGTATCTGTACAAGTCCAGACCACTAACATTCACAGTACTACTTTTATTAACGAAGAAGTCATAGTTCTTTTAGCAAATGATATATTCCTTAATTTTTAGGTATTAAGAAGACATTTTTTTCTTTCCTGTCTTATTAGAACTGTGCTTGGGGAAAGAAAATTAGGTTTAAATGTCCTTGAGTCATTAGTTCACCACAGGGTCACGGTATAATGGTACAGCTTGATTTATCACTGCAGAAACCAAAATATGTATAGATCTTTCAGCACATCTTTGTTGCAGGATTTATGCTGTGATAAATGGCTCTAGGCAAAATGAATGTCCCGTGCATGGATATGAATTATTCACTTTGATAGTGCCTTAAATTTGTATATAATGTTAAAAACAGTTAAGGTGTTACTCTGTTATCTCCTATTTTGCTGATGATAGAGAATGTGAGGTTGGCCGGTTCCTCAGAGCAGCAGTAAACTTTATTTCTACCTCAGCCATCAACTGCAGGCCGCACACATAAATAAGCTTTATGTAAATCTGTCAGCACTTCGACGGCGCTGGAGCTCCTGTGTAGATATTGGCTTGTCTGGAGGTTTATGACAAAGTTTAAAATCATTCATTAAACTGACCCGCCGGTAAATCCACTTACTGTAAAATGGCCCCTGCTCTTCTATTTGGTTTGTAAATGTGATCACGAGACCATTTTTAACTTAATTAATTGGCCGTTTCTGTTGACAAGAAATTTATGCTGTAATAATTTGCTGGAAATAGATGCAGCGCATTGAAAATGAGATATCCATCATAGGCTTGTGTTCCAGCATCTGCAGCGCAGCTAATATGAAAGTATTTCAGCCACTGACAACCTGGCTGTTTGTGCAGTCAAGATTATATATACCCACGATCTATTGCCTTCCTGAGAGGCGCTCATGGAGGTCTATGATAACAAAGAGTTTGTGATTTATGGCTTGCTGTGAAAGCAGAACTTGATGAGATTAAACAATTTCATAGCACAAGTGTTTCTCGGACCCCCTGATTTGTAGTTTTGAGCCTATAGTAAATCAAGTTTATATATCTGAAAGCCTGCTCAGCAAAGGAGTGCAATTACTGTTTAAGACAGCTACTTTTTATTTAATTTTTATCTGGGGTTTGTCTCCTTCATTCTCAGGCTTGTCAGGGAGGGGCTCACCTTCACAAGTCCTTCTCGTTGGGAGGGGAGGATGCTGGGAGGAACAGGCCCTGCTGCTATCTCTCCTCCCTGGCCTTTTACACTGAAACAACCCAAGCAGTCCACCGGCATGAACTTGTCTCTGTTTCTACACTGTTGTTTGACTTGTGGTCTGGTGTGCGTAAGAATAGTGCAGTGAGTGTGTTATTACTCACGGTCATAAAAACATGACAGTCTGTAATCCTACAGCTCAGCACAATTTATACTACTAGTTATACAGTCATGACGTTGTACATACTCTACAGATGTTGTATGAAGATACTAATCAGGTTATGATATGAGGAAGAGGTGTGTTAAGCATATGGATTTTCTTGAATTTAATTGTTTACTCACAAATGTGATCTGATCTTCAACTACAGTGGTAGCCTAGTGTGTAGAGCTTTGGGCTAACAGAAGATTCAAATCCAGGCTCTGCTATGCAGCCATTGTTGGGCCCTTTAGCAAGGCCTTTAACCCTGTCTGCGTCAGGGGCACTGTACAACGGCTGACCCTGCACTTTGACCCCAGCTGGGATGTGCGGAAAGATAATTTCATTGTACTGTACATGTGTATATCTATATATGACAAATAAAGGCATTTTTTAATTCTTCTGCTTCAACTAGTTGGCAACCAATAGTGGAACCCTTTTAATGACAGTTTGGTTGGCACCTTTTAGCACTTTATTAAATGATAGACTAAAGCAGTTTCTTATTGGATGAAACAACAAAGAACAAAGATGAAGGTAGTTGCTAATGAGCATATTTATTGCCATTGCCTGTGTGTCTATGACTGTGTGTAAGTGTGTGTTTATAACTGTGCGTCTGCATGAGTGTCTTTCTGCATCATCTTAAACCTCCTCTGCAAACATCAAGATCTCATTATTTAGATGCCTCTCATTTTTCCTACAGTACACCTTGAGTCAAAATTAGTTTTCATCCTGCCTGTGATCTTTGCTGACGCTGGCAGACAAAAAAAATAAAAAGATGGCACTCTACCCGTCAGAGCTGAAGCAATCGTGCACTTCACAGAGCCGCGCTCGCAGCTAAGCACTGCTAAGTAACCTTCATATTTCACTCGTGTGAAGAGCTAATTTCCTTTAAGTTCACATGTCACTTTCTGCGCCTTTGCTTTGTGAGTCCTCTTCAAACGTCTTCGAGTATCTAATTGCACACGAAACATCCCAGACAACCCAGTATGACAGTCCTGCTCACAGAATCTTCAATTATTTAACATCCTGCATACTTAAAAACATTTCTGACATTAGATACAGCGCCTAATGGGAACAGAGAGACCTGCAATGTGTCATGCTTTTTGGAGAGGGTGTGTGGATTAAATGGGAAGAGAAAAAATAGAAAGGAGTAAGGAAATTAATATGCCAGATATAAAACTAGTTACAAATTTACATCCATTAACTGTTTAAAATTTGAAAAGTTAGCCTTTAGAAATACCATACATGGCTAAAAGTTTGTAGACACCCAAGTTACACATTCACACATTGTTGATTATCTTATTAGATATGGTGATGGAGTTGAAGTTGCTATAACAGTCTATGTTTTTTTTTTTCTGTAAAGGCTTCTCACTAGACTTTAGATTTTGACTGTAGAGGTTTTCTTCAATTTAGCATGATTTTAGGGAATACGTCATGGTTTACAGGTGATCTGTGCTGGCTAGTTAAATTCCTCCGCAAGTTACTTTAAACCTAGTAAGGTTGCCTCCAAGCTGATGTCAGAAAGTAAGAAACTGAGTAAGTCAATGAACTGAACTTCTATGCTTCAAAAATGGCATTCAATGACAAGTTTTTGTTTACAGCGATACCATGGTCTCAAACTGGACTGTTTTGTTTGTGGGTATTACATGGCCTCATACTGGATTGTACTGTTTTAATCTGGTATAGCCAAACATACTAATCTGTATGGATGTCCACATACTTTTGACCAGGTAATTTATAATAAATGATGTAATGTTCTGTCAATCTTTAACAACTAGTTTCTTATATGAAAATATCTTAGTCCATAAGCAGTGTATATCAAATACTGACAAGCCTAATGTTGCTTGAAATTCTGATGCTATTTGAGCTCTTGTTTATATCAGTGATCTACATCTTTACAGACTGAACTAACCATTAATATGTAACAGTGTTGCTTAGAGCTGAAATTTTACCTTAATGGTAAATCTGACCTGGATCAGCAAATCCTTTCATACTTGGTGAAAATGACCTCAACAAATCAAAGCATTAAAAATAAATAATAACTTGTTTAGTAAGTGTGGTTATTAAGCATAATGATTATTAAGCTTAAGATTTCTTGGGATTATTGTCTAAATCCTTTAGTGCAAATTGTAGTTGGGGATCTCTTTTGCATGGGGTGGAGGAATGAAAATGATTCTGGATAAGTTAATTGCTTAGTCTTAATTGTGCAATGGTTGTTCCTCCTTTTTTAGGTTGTGTAGCAACTGCAAGTAACTGCTCTTACCTTTCTTATCCTTAGTCTGAAAGAACATAGCAAAAAGGTGTGTGCCACATTTGCTCCTTGTTGTTTTGTTTTCTTGTAACCTTCACTAGCTTAGTGGGTAGCACTGTCACCTCACAGCAAGAAGGTCCTGTGTTCGATCCCCAGGTGGAGCTGTCTGGGTCCTTTCTGTTTGGAGTTTGCATGCTCTCCCTGTGTCTGTGTGGGTTTTCTCCGGGAGCTCCGGTTTCCTCCCACAGTCCAAACACATGCAAGTGAGGTGAATTCACTCACTCACTCTTTACTCACTTTCTTAACTGCTTTTCCAGTTAGGGTCGTGGTGGGGTGCTGGAGCCTATCCCAGCTTTTCAATGGGCGCAAGGCACACAGTAACACCCTGGACGGGGCACCAGTCCATCGCAGGGCAAACACACATACATACAAACACCCATTCACCTATAGGGCAATTCAGTGTCTCCAATTAACCTGACTGCATGTTTTGTGGACTGTGGGAGGAAACTGGAGCTCCTGGAGGAAACCCATGCAGACACAGGGAGAACATGCATACTCTGCACAGAAAGGACCCAGACCGCCTGGCCTTGGCTGTGTTTAACATTAAACTTGTGAATTAAAGTGTGTACAACATGATGTTAAAATCCTAATAAATAAATGTAAACTGCACATATATACATTTTAATAGAGGCAAATTCATGTTTTTCTATTTTATTTTTAAACATATCTGTTCATGCTTAAACACCATGCTTTTGTTCAGATATTACATAAGTAAATTTGACGTGGATGTAAGCATTGTAAGTACAGGTATATAAAAACTAATGTGGCCGAAGACCCGTTTGCTCTCACTGTAAACTACCCACTTACAAGCATCTCATCTTTTAATAGTCTGAATTGAAAGTGAGTCACAGTGGTTATGTTGCATTTATTTGACATGTTGTCTTTGCCCTGGTTTTGTGTGAAGTGCTTGAAAAGTCTGTTTTAAATAGAGAAAAATGAGATTTTTGCCCTGTAATTTAATTTGACCTAAAACAAATCTTTATAATAAAAATAATTCATTTACAAGGAGTGAAGCATTAAAAAAAGACAAGTTTTTAAGGTCATGAGAACTTTTTTATAGTCTTTGTAATGCTACTCAGAGCTCAGTTCATGAGGATGCTAGTAACATAAAAAATAACAGCTTGAAACTTGACTTTGCATAAGATTAATTTGGAGACCCCTGCAAGCCTGTCCTTTTTTTTAATCGCCTATTACAGCCGCTCGGGCACTGTTTAAATGACCATAGCCAGCTCCGAGAAGTACTCGGCAATAAAAGGTCAAATGGCTCTTTAAAATTCAACCTCTAAAAAGTAAGTTTAATGTAGTCCTTGTTGTTATGGACGATTAATTTCCTGTTGTGCCTAACCTTTGCTTGTCTAACACTGTGACTCGTAAGCACCCGCCCCACGCTTCAGGCTAAAACTATGATATCTGATCATATGATCCGTTTGCTTAGCACAAACCCAGTGAAATAGAACTGTGGTAAATCATTAAATGCAAACTCACTACCACAGCATACATTCTTAAAAATCTGAACGTGTCGACACCATTACGTTCAGTTCTCTCTGTGGTCATTAGCTTAGAAAAGAGAAGTAATGCTTAAGCGTGTAATAGTGGTTCAAACTACATTACTGCTGCGCTACTGAAAACTTTATTCAGGTCAAATTATTTCATTGGATTTTTAAAGTCTGCTCCATTAGTAATATCTCTATTTCTCTCTCTCTTTCTCTCTCGCTCACCCTCTCTCTCTCTCTCTCTCTCTCTCTCTTTTTCTGACTTGTCTGTCTATCCTGCATTAATTTCAGCCCAACCATCTTTTCATTGAGTGCTAATTTGTTGTCAAATATTTACTTAATTATGATGGTTTTAATGCTACATCGAGTTTAAAATCTAATTGTTTATATAAATAAACAATAAATCACAATGCACAGTGTATATGTATTAAGCAAAATCTGGAGGTAATTCCACATATGTACATAGAATGATGTACCTGGCACTGGGTTTTGCTGCTGATTGTTTTATTAGGTGTTTTAATTGTATTTTATGTTGTGTGATATTATGTAGATGTGTGTGTATTTTATGTTATGTAATGTTTTGGGAAAGCACTTTGTGATTCTTATCTGTGAAAAGTGCTATATAAATAAATTTTACTGACTTACTTACTTACATACAGTGGTACCTTGAAACTCAACGTCAATTGGTTCTGGGTCATGGTCCCGTGGACTTGCATATATTTTAGGCTTATGTAAAATAATGGGGTTGTTTTTGACACTTATACACTGAAAATAAGACAAATATAATATAAAAACACTGAAATTAAAAGCTGCTTCACACAATTTCTCTGAACCCTGAGCTATAACACAAGTTTAAAAGTGAAACAGTGAGGAAAATGCAGCTAAACACAGATACATGTTATCGCTTTCAGAGTGAATCTGATGGTTATTCCACACAAGTTGCAGTTTCATCTCATATTCACACTTTGATGACGTATTACTGCACTGCTCAAGCCGAGCGCTGAACAAAGCGACTGTTCATTGTTAATTTTTAATTAAATTTTTAAATTGTAAACACAAACTGAACACGTGGAGTTTAAGGGTACCAATCTCTCGACGAAGGACGCTGAGTTTCAAAGATTTAGGAGATGTTGGGTTACAAGGTACCACTGTACATAGCTTTTCAGGTGCAAGTAATAAGTTTATAGATGCCTCACTTTTACCCCACATTTCAAAACATGTTCTCTCTCTCACACACACACAAATGATCTATGTGTTATCTGCATTTTTTTACTGGCTTTTATTATATTTAAAACTTTGTGGGTGGAAGTTCAAAGTGGGAAATGAGGCTTGATGTTAGCACAAGATTATACAAGAAAAGAATAGGTCATGCACTTATCACAATTTTAGTGGGTTACATACACTCTAAGATTTGTAAAGTCTTCTACTTGATTTCTTCTCTAATAATAGAATAGAACGCCTTTATTTGTCATATATACATATACAGGTGTACAGTACAATGAAATTCTTTCTTCGCGTATCCCAGCTTTTTTGGAAGTTGGGGTCAGAGCGCAGGGTCAGCCATCATACGGCACCCCTGGAGCAGAGAGGGTTAAGGGCCTTGCTCAAGGGCCCAACAGTGGCTGCATGACAGAGCTGGGATTCGAACTCTCAACCTTTCAGTTGATAGCCCAAAGCTCTACCCACTAGCCTACCACTGTCCCAAAAAGCATTAAAAAGCATTGAGATTTGTTTGTTTAATTTCAGACACACAATTCTAAAATCACAGATCAATTTGTGATTAATAGACAACTTGTTATATTGTTCAGTACATAAATGATAAAACTTTTATTGTACAAACCCCATTTCCATAAAGGTTGAGATGTTGTAAAATGGAATAAAAGAAGGATCTGTGATTTGTTAATTCTCTTGAATCCTTTTTTACCTGACAAATGTAGAAAGAAAAGGTATCCAGTGTTTTACTGATTGACTTCATGGTATTTTGTAAATAGAAACACATTTAGAATTTGATGCCTGGAACACACTTAAAAAAGTTGTAATGGAGTCAAAATAAGAGTGAAATGTTAGAGAAGTTTTAGTGTTTTGAAACATTTCACAATAAGCAGGTGAATTGGTAACAGGTGAGGGAATCATGATTGATCAGTGAGAACATTGGAAATCTTTCTTTCTTCTTATGTCTGTTAAATAAATATTCAAGAGAATGAACAAATCAAAGATTCTTCTTTTTATTGCATTTCACAAAATGTCCCAACGTTTTTGTAAATTGGGTTTGTATATGTCAAAATAACATTTGCTGTTGACTTAAATGTGGGTATAAGTTTGCTTTCCTCTGATGTTCGGATCATCAGAGAGCTGTGCAAGTGTAACGAGAAAGACAAGGAAAGTTTCAAGCCCACAGAAAATTTTTTTGATACAACCCCAAAGAGAAAACATATCAAAAGACATTTTTCTACATGTCTTTTGCAAGCACAAAAAGCCGAAATGGTGTCAAGAGAAAACAAAACAGATAGCTTGTTTCTTTTAACAATTGCTTTAAGCTACAAAATCTTCTTGAATCCCCAGCCTCCCCTTACTGTCGACTTTCTACTCTCTTTATTTTTTATGCTTCGCTCCCCCCCCTTTTTTTTTACTCTCCTGCTTTCGCACTCTCACTCTTAAAGGGGAACTAGGCCCTTCTGCGAGACCTGATAGGTTGTATTATGATGCTTAGCAACAACATTCCTGTGCCTTAAGTAGCAGTAAGCCCCTGGCTGAACTCTTTGAAGTGGCTGTCAGACCACATTTATTTCGTTTTAGCACTTTGTCTACTTGTCCAGATGTATGAGGAGATAAAAACGCCAGTGTTGCTCACTCTTCCATTCTCTTTCATTTTCCTTCTTCACGTAATTGCCCTGATGAGTCATCTTAAAGTCTTAGTCTTAGAAATGTTGGGTTAGGATAACTGAGGTTGGTCTGCTAGAACCTACCCAAACGAAGAGCTTCTCTAGCTTTTGGGGCCTGCTACACGAAATGGTCCATTGCATCTGTGTCCCTTTTTATCTTTTCCCTCTGAAGTAAACAGTTCAGATGATCACAAACTACTCTGGATTAAAAAGCATTTCCTTTATTTGTGTTAGGAAACGCACCAAAGAAGAGAGCGAGCACGAGAGTAGTACAATCTAGCAAAGGAGTCATATTTCACTGTAATACTTTCAGCAAGCAGTCCAGCCTCTGATAGCAAAGCTCCCAGTAGGACGAAGGCCACAGTGACTTTTCTGCTAATGCCATTATTAAAGATTTAGTCTTTCCCCAGCTTGTAAATTTCTGCCGCATCATAAACTGCAGCAATTACTCACCGGTTAAAGACAATAATGATGGGAGCAGACAACATATACCTGCATTCTGGAAAGCCAATGCTTACTCCCCTGACTGGCCGTGGAAATGTTTTTATATACTTTACACTGCAGCGCCTCCATCAGATTGTTGCAGGTACTGACCCATGCAGCTGTGCTGTTTTATGCTTCAGTGTAAGTCTGTGGACTGGTACTGGAGAGTATAATTCACTTTAGTTTTGTTCTAATCTGTCTGTTTTAATGAATCTAATCAACCATTTCTCATGAGAGGAGAAGGCTTATTTATTGCATGCGGTACCCACATCCCACCCTCTTGCTTGTGTAAAGCCCCCCAGTGCCTGACCTATTTCTATCTACATTGGTCTTGATGAAGTTCATAATGAAAAGCAATGCTTAGTAATTGAGCAAATTTACCTAGATGCATTATTAACACTATCAAATGCAAAAGTACATCCTTACAAATTGTTTTTAGATTCTTTAAAATCCATTTAGTACAATAATAATATACTGGTTATGGATATATAAACAAAAGCCTTTTATAACAGTCTCCTTGTGGTCTACAGGTCTCAGTGATTGATAGGATTGGCTCTTAAAATAGCGGTTTGGTTGTTTACTTAATAGCTCATGTTGGCTCCTGAGATAGGCACATTTGTTTTGGCGGGATTTCTTGGGAGGAGGGGGGGGGGGTTGTCTAACCGGACCAATTACTGTGATGTTGAGTTAAGTTTTAATATAATGCTCAATTTGTCAAGGCAATCAAATTGGCAACTTTAACTTGATTTTGGCAGCATTACAGTCTGCAATCAAATGTAGACAGATTTAAAAAGCATTTGAATATTATTCTTATTATTAATTCATTTATCTTTGTAAACCAAACCACACTATTCTGGTCAAATACTGGGTGCAGGGTTGAATTACATACTGGAGAGGGCATTAGTTCACAAAATGCAATTTTCAAAAGACAGTGTATCTAATAGTATATTTGGAAGTAAGAAAACCTATGCAGACATGGAAAGTACATAAAACTACACATAGCATTCATTGGACGTTGGAGATCTGGAGAGTTTTGCCTGCTCTATCATACTATCATGTTGTAATTTCACTGGTTTTAATTGTGAATTAGAATTGTATTAGTATTCCAAAATCATTGTGACATAATTAAACATAACTTATGCACTACAAACACTTGTGTAACAGCTTGACCAATTCTTTGCTAAGAATTGTCATAAAAACAATTTGTTTGCAAACTAAAGTGCATGTGTGTAAATAATCCATTAATAATGTTTTGTTTTGGCCGCTCAAGTGGCGCAGTGGTAAAACACATGCTGAACACCAGAGCTGGGATCTCGAATATATCGAATCTCAGCTCTGCCTGCCGGCTGGGCTGAGCAACCACATGAACAACTAATGGCCTGTTGTTCAGATAGGGGTGGGATATTAAAGCCGGATAGGGTCTCTCTCATAACTAATGCAGTTATGACCTCTGCTGGCTGATTGATGGCGCCTGCACAGAGACGGGATAAGAGTGCTGTCAGGGTGTGTCTCTCCAGTGCTGATCCGCATTGCACTCGTTAAAGTGTAGGTGACGAAATGCATGTCGCTGTAGCCCACGTGTCGAAGGTGGCGTGGGTTAGCTGCGTTCTTTTTAATCAGAGCAGGGATCGGCATTGGTGGAAAGGAAGCATGATGCAATAAACGCTAAAGGGGAGAAAAAGGGGAAAAAAAGGAATGAACTATATATATATATATATATATATATATATATATACTGTATATATATATATATATATATATATATATATATATATATATATATATACTGTATATATATATATATATATATATATATATATATATATATATACGTATATACATATACAGTGTATCACAAAAGTGAGTACACCCCTCACATTTCTGCAGATATTTAAGTATATCTTTTCATGGGACAACACTGACAAAATGACACTTTGACACAATGAAAAGTAGTCTGTGTGCAGCTTATATAACAGTGTAAATTTATTCTTCCCTCAAAATAACTCAATATACAGCCATTAATGTCTAAACCACCGGCAACAAAAGTGAGTACACCCCTAAGAGACTACACCCCTAAATGTCCAAATTGAGCACTGCTTTTCATTTTCCCTCCAAAATGTCATGCGACTTGTTAGTGTTACTAGGTCTCAGGTGTGCATATGGAGCAGGTGTGTTCAATTTAGTAGTACAGCTCTCACACTCTCTCATACTGGTCACTGAAAGTTCCAACATGGCACCTCATGGCAAAGAACTCTCTGAGGATCTTAAAAGACGAATTGCTGCGCTACATGAAGATGGCCAAGGTTACAAGAAGATTGCCAACAGCCTGAAACTGAGCTGCAGCACAGTGGCCAAGATCATCCAGCGTTTTAAAAGAGCAGGGTCCACTCAGAAGAGACCTCGCGTTGGTCGTCCAAAGAAGCTGAGTGCACGTGCTCAGCGTCACATCCAACTGCTGTCTTTGAAAGATAGGCGCAGGAGTGCTGTCAGCATTGCTGCAGAGATTGAAAAGGTGGGGGGTCAGCCTGTCAGTGCTCAGACCATACGCCGCACACTACATCAAATTGGTCTGCATGGCTGTCACCCCAGAAGGAAGCCTCTTCTGAAGTCTCTAAACAAGAAAGCCCACAAACAGTTTGCTGAAGACATGTCAACAAAGGACATGGATTACTGGAACCATGTCCTATGGTCTGATGAGACCAAGATTAATTTGTTTGGTTCAGATGGTCTTAAGCATGTGTGGCGGCAATCAGGTGAGGATTACAAAGATAAGTGTGTCATGCCTACAGTCAAGCATGGTGGTGGGAATGCCATGGTCTGGGGCTGCATGAGTGCAGCAGGTGTTGGGGAGTTACATTTCATTGAGGGACACATGAACTCCAATATGTACTGTGAAATACGGAAGCAGAGCATGATCCCCTCCCTCCGGAAACTGGGTCGCAGGGCAGTGTTCCAGCATAATAATGACCCCAAACACACCTCTAAGACGACCACTGCTTTATTGAAGAGGCTGAGGGTAAAGGTGATGGACTGGCCAAGCATGTCTCCAGACCTAAACCCAATAGAACATCTTTGGGGCATCCTCAAGCGGAAGGTGGAGGAGTGCAAAGTCTCGAATATCCGCCAGCTCCGTGATGTCATCATGGAGGAGTGGAAAAGCATTCCAGTGGCAACCTGTGAAGCTCTGGTAAACTCCATGCCCAGGAGAGTTAAGGCAGTTCTTGGAAATAATGGTGGCCACACAAAATATTGACACTTCAGGAACTTTCACTAAGGGGTGTACTCACTTTTGTTGCCGGTGGTTTAGACATTAATGGCTGTATATTGAGTTATTTTGAGGGAAGAATAAATTTACACTGTTATATAAGCTGCACACAGACTACTTTTCATTGTGTCAAAGTGTCATTTTGTCAGTGTTGTCCCATGAAAAGATATACTTAAATATCTGCAGAAATGTGAGGGGTGTACTCACTTTTGTGATACACTGTATATACATACGTATATATACATACAGTATATATACATTTATATTATGTTTTGTTTTGTAGTGCTTGGAATTTTTCCCATCACTTCAAGGTATTAAGTTGCTTTTACAGTTATTATTATGGTGCAGTTTAGCAAAGAATAAATCAGGGAAACCATCACATTCTGCAACGAATATTTCAGGTGCAGACAGAACTGCCCAATTCATGCATGTTTTACATGAAAAAAATAAAGTAAAAAATAAATGACTAATTATGTAATATCATTTCAATCAAAAATGTAATTGATTGATCATCTGCCTGTATGCTCTTGGGTTTGTTTCTATCTTTATTAATTAGAAACTGCCTCACAGCTGCTTAGAGACAGCAACTTCCGTCGTCAGTACACTCTCGATATGTATCAGTCCATCAGGATTAAACTTCATTAATAGCGATTATTGTTATTGTTACTAGAACTCAATATTTCCTTTGGGAACAGCCAATGTATTTCCACAGTGAACTTTTAGTGGGTACTTTATCTTAATTATTATCATTGGTCATTATTAAACCAGTCAAAACATTGGAGTTGTTACTAGTTAGCGAATGAGCAATGCATATCTTTTAAAAGCAAATAAAGACAAATTGCTGTGTGGAAGCAAAACCTCTTAACTGCCTGTGTGTTCTCTAAGCTCTGGGAATGAATGAATTCCTGAAGCTCTGAGTGATCCCACGGCTTGTGATTATGTTTGTGTAAAATCTTAAGGGTGCTGATCAAAGCGAGGCTCTTGTCCTCTGCTCTTTAAGAAGCTCAGAAAAAAAGGACCTGATAACAGCTGGCATTCAAATAGAGTTCTCCTTTAACTTTGTTACACAGGGATTCCCATTATGAGCCAGGCCTCCTTTTTATCGTGAAGATGCCTCATTAAATAAAGAGAAAGAGAGGAGGAGACAGGGAGGGGAGGAAGTGCGAGGGAGGGCACTGATTAATCTTCTTCGAGGGTGTGGGTGTGTGATCACTGGACTCAGCCAACGACAGGGGAAGATGGTTTGGGCTAAAGGGGGATCTCTGATGTTGACAGCGGGTGACTTTTGCACACGGCATGTGATTGACGTGCCTGGCCGCTGGGCCGAGGTGGGGGTGCGGCATGTCCAGCGGGGCAGAGCTGGCCCCAGCCTGTGGGTGGTGGTGTTAATAATGTGGCAACTGGGAAGATTAATTGTAGACAAGCAGTGGGATTACGAGGGGCTTTGTGGTTGGAAAAGGGCAGTTTGGTGGGGAAGGCCTCTGATCTGTCAGGCCCGGAGGAAATTAGTCAGGGCAGACTGACGCTGACTCTCCAAGTGCTGCTTTAGGATATTAAAGCCAAATGGCTAGAGGAGATTGAAACTGGTAACAAGAAAAGTGCTGACATGCTTGAAAGCCGTGGCGATCTCTCACCATCGCTTACAAGCGTGGCGATAATTAATGACAGGATGCAAGAAGTGATAATTCCTGGATTAAAGATTAATGCTTTCTTTCTAAAGGAGGCTTTTACTTACTTGTTTTTATTTCATGTCCAATTTTATCCAACTCTATGGCTTTTGAAATGCCCAAGGTTCACCCTTGATCTGACGCTGTGTTAAAAAGCAAGAAAGCAATTTATATAGCAATTACATTTTCAAGGCTATGTTTTGTGTTGTAGAGCAACTGTGACTGGTACAGTGGTAGAAAATATCTGATTCTCAGCTAAGCTTTTTGTGGAGGAAATTTGTCACTGTTGGCCCTTGTGATGATTAAATACCTGGTGAATCGTTTCCTGCACGAGAATGGGGGGTATTTTTGAGCTTGCCCTGGTCGACTGCCTTACTCAGGGTTCTGCAAGGTTAAATAGACCTTCTTGGTCATTGAAAACAATAAATGAATAAGACAAGAAAAAACTGGAATAGAGCAAAACTGCCAAGGATCTTAACATGTTTTCAGGATTTCCAGGTTCAGTCTAGCCTGGAAAGGTAGTTCTATTGCACAATAGAAACTGGAATCCAAAGCACCTAGGTGTCCCATGTTTTGAGACACAACCAGAACAAAAACACTGACTGCAGTAAAAGTTACTGCATTATTATCTGTATTACACAATTACAATATGATTAAATTTTTATGGTAAATGTAAGCTTTTTTACCTGTCTTATTAACAGTTTGGTTAACTAACCATTACTGTGTTGCAATAACAACAGCTAAGTGTATTAGCACCTAATAAACAGGTTTCCATACACTTATATAGTCTGATTACCACTTTTTAAATAAAGAAGCTTCAGAATACCCTTTTACGTAAGCATTTAAACTATAAGATATCTGATGATTAGATTGTTAGAGTGCATGTATTACACTAAGACAGCAGCAATGTTGCTGTTAAATAGGTGTTGTATATTATTTATATTAGTTAAATAAATTAGTAGAAATTTTGCCCCTAAACTCCACCCTTCCCTTAAACTTGACATGTGTGCGAACGCCACTTTGCTCAGTGCTTGATTGGAGCGGTGCAGTAAAACATAATCAAAGTGTGAATATGAGACGAATCTGCATTTGTCTGGAATAACTGTCAAATCCACTCTGAAAGCGTCCACATGTATCTGTTTTTCAATTTTTCTTCTGTTTTACTACTGTTTAAACTTCTGTTAAAAAAATTATGAAATTGTAGGGATCAGCTTATCAGAGTCTAAAACGCTTGAATTCATTAAAAAAAAAAGCTTAACGTGCCTTAAAGTATTAAAAGAACACATAGAAACACTAAACCTCTTTAAATTATTCTGCTCATAAGTTCTCTCCACTAATGAAATTCCTTGCTTGTTTTAGTACAATAAGACACGTTAAGCTTCGTGCACCAGCACACTCCATAGGAAGTAACAGTATAGCCAGTGCACATTCTCACATGAATGCTCCCTAAAGAAACAGTATTCCAAGATCAAGCATTCCCACAATTAAGAAGAATAAGGAAACAATAAAGAAGTAAAGGTAAAGTGCAGGTTTTATTGATGATTTTTAACTGTTTTCAATTGTATTTCAGTGTTTTTTTTATATTATATTTGTGTTATTTTCAGTGTATTAGTGTCAAAAACCACCTCATTTTTTACATTAGCCAAAAATATATGCAGTTCCATGGGACCATACATCCTTATGGGAAAAATACCTTGAAACTCAATGACTTTTAAACTCAAAGCCAAAACTACCAAAACCATTTGATGTTAAATTTCAAGGTACCACTGTATAAAGTTATCACTCATATTAGAAAATAAATTATGTTGGCATGAATATGCTATAGAGATTAGAGATACATTCATTAAACTTAGGGGCCTGGGGCCTTAAAGGGACGGGCTTTAGTGAGTTGTAATCTCATGCCACCTGTTGGTTTGTCAGCACACAGCACGGTGTTCAGGGAGTGAGAGGGTGTGGCACACATACCCTAGGTTGACCTGTAGCATCCTTAAGAACTGACAGTAGGGGGATTTCGCTTGTCCTTTCTCAAGGAGATAAATAATCAAAACCAGGGTATTTATTCAACTCCCTCTCTCTTCATACAAGCTTATGAAAGCTTGTTCTCCAGCCTGATAAAAGCAGGAGTGCTTTTTTCAAAATTACCTACAAAGACACTGAGAATTATTACTGTAGAGCAATCAGTCATGATGATAATTCCTACTCACCCAGTAATTTCTATTTCTATTCTCCATTTTTCTTTGTTTTGCTTTCTTTGTCATCTTTTTTCTTTTTCACACATCAGTCTGGGCAAAAATTCCTGATTGGGAATGACAAATGAGTACCTCTCATTTAAGACTCAATTAGGATCACTGCATTCATGGCTTAAAAATCAATAATGTATATGTGTTCTATCTAACATAATAAATCCTCTAAGATCACAACGCAAAGAAGCATACAGTGTATCACAAAAGTGAGTACACCCCTCACATTTCTGCAAATATTTCATTATATCTTTTCATGGGACAACACTATAGACATGAAACTTGGATATAACTTAGAGTAGTCAGTGTACAGCTTGTATAGCAGTGTAGATTTACTGTCTTCTGAAAATAACTCAACACACAGCCATTAATGTCTAAATAGCTGGCAACATAAGTGAGTACACCCCACAGTGAACATGTCCAAATTGTGCCCAAATGTGTCGTTGTCCCTCCCTGGTGTCATGTGTCAAGGTCCCAGGTGTAAATGGGGAGCAGGGCTGTTAAATTTGGTGTTTTGGGTACAATTCTCTCATACTGGCCACTGGATATTCAACATGGCACCTCATGGCAAAGAACTCTCTGAGGATGTGAGAAATAGAATTGTTGCTCTCCACAAAGATGGCCTGGGCTATAAGAAGATTGCTAACACCCTGAAACTGAGCTACAGCATGGTGGCCAAGGTCATACAGCGGTTTTCCAGGACAGGTTCCACTCGGAACAGGCTTCGCCAGGGTCGACCAAAGAAGTCGAGTCCACGTGTTCGGCGTGATATCCAGAGTTTGGCTTTAAAAAATAGACACATGAGTGCTGCCAGCATTGCTGCAGAGGTTGAAGACGTGGGAGGTCAGCCTGTCAGTGCTCAGACCATACGCCGCACACTGCATCAACTCGGTCTGCATGGTCGTCATCCCAGAAGGAAGCTGACGCACAAGAAAGCCCGCAAACAGTTTGCTGAAGACAAGCAGTCCAAGAACATGGATTACTGGAATGCCCTGTGGTCTGACGAGACCAGAATAAACTTGTTTGGCTCAGATGGTGTCTAGCATGTGTGGCGGCGCCCTGGTGAGAAGTACCAAGACAACTGTATCTTGCCTACAGTCAAGGATGGTGGTGGTAGCATCATGGTCTTGGGCTGCATGAGTGTTGCTGGCACTGGGGAGCTGCAGTTCATTGAGGGAAACATGAATTCCAACATGTACTGTGACATTCTGAAACAGAGCATGATCCCCTCCCTTCGAAAACTGGGCCTCATGGCAGTTTTCCAACAGGATAACGACCCCAAACACAACCTCCAAGATGACAACTGCCTTGCTAAGGAAGCTGAAGGTAAAGGTGATGGACTAAACCCAATTGAGCACCTGTGGGGCATCCTCAAGTGGAAGGTGGAGGAGTTCAAGGTGTCTAACATCCACCAGCTCCGTGATGTCATCATGGAGGAGTGGAAGAGGATTCCAGTAGCAACCTGTGCAGCTCTGGTGAATTCCATGCCCAGGAGGGTTAAGGCAGTGCTGGATAATAATGGTGGTCACACAAAATATTGACACTTTGGGCACAATTTGGACATGTTCACTGTGGGGTGTACTCACTTATGTTGCCAGCCATTTAGACATTAATGGCTGTGTGTTGAGTTATTTTTAGAAGACAGTAAATCTACACTGCTATACAAGTTGTACACTGACTACTCTAAGTTATATCCAAGTTTCATGTCTATAGTGTTGTCCCATGAAAAGATATAATGAAATATTTGCAGAAATGTGAGGGGTGTACTCACTTTTGTGATACACTGTACATGCTTGACTGAGCACTCCATCAACATCACTGAATATTTTCTGTATTTGTCTTGTGTTTCTTTAGGATCCAAGGGATATTAGATCGGATGTCGGGGCCACACCTTACACTCCTCTACCGAGATCCAGAGATGCCAAAAATTCCAAGGGTAAGCTTGATATTTATGTAATAACAATCAGTATGATTTATTTAATGTTCCAAACATGCACAAGCTCTTTCTGTGTATTTGTGGATCAGCATCAGGCCAATTTACTGAGTTTGGCAGAGATTTTCCAGGTATGTAGGGTAGGGGGTTTCTTACAGGTACTCGGGATCTCTCCACTGCCTATAACATGCATGTGAATTAAATGATTTAAATGATCTCTAGCTATGAATGAAATGAATGAATGTGTGAATGTTTGATGCCTTGTGGTAGATCAGCATCCTATTCAGGATTTGTTTTTGCCATGCGCCTAGTGCCTCTGGGTAGTATCTGATTTGACAAGACCCTGACCAAAATGAAGCAGTAATTTAAAAACAATAAACGAATACAAATTATAAATGTTCACATCAGACAACAAACATTTTAGATTAGTGCTTAAAGAAATGAATCCAGTAGCTTAGTGATTGGGTTTTTTTTTTCATCTAAAATGTGAGGGTACCAAAACCAACCATAGGCAGTTATGGTTGGTTTTGGTAGAAAATATAGCTGCATACATTGTCTCTTTTTGATTTAATTAAGTCTTGTATTGTTCTGTTCTCCCCGTGTCTGCGTGGGTTACCTTCGGGAGCTCCGGTTCCCTCCCACAGTCCAAAGACATGCAAGTGAGGTGAATTGAAGATACAAAATTGTCCAGGACTGTGTTCGACATTTCACTTGTGAACTGATGAATCTTGTGTAACGAGTAACTACCGTTTGTGTTATAAATGTAACCAAATTGTAAAACATGACATTAAAATCCTAATAAATAAACATGTATTGTTCATTTAAAAAGCTTATACACTGATCAGCCATAACATTAAAACCACCTACTTGTTTCTACATACACTGTCCATTTTATCAGCTCCACTTACCATATAGAAGCACTTTGTAGTTCTACAATTAATGAATGTAGTTAATCTATTTCTTTGCATACTTTTTTGCCTGTTTACACCTTGTTCTTCAATGGTCAGGACCACCACAGAGCAGGTATTATTTAGGTGGTGGATCATTCTCAGCACTGCAGTGACAATGACATGGTGGTGGTGTGTTAGTGTGTGTTGTGCTGGTATGAGTGGATCAGACACAGCAGCGCTGCTGGAGTCTTTAAATACTGTGTCCACTCACTGTCCACTCTATTAGACACTTCTACCTAGTTAGTCTACCTTGTAGATGTAAAGTCAGAGACGATCGCTCATCTATTGCTGCTGTTTGAGTTGGTCATCTTCTAGACCCTCATTAGTGGTCACAGGACGCTGCCTATGGGACGATGTTGGCTGGATATATTTTTGGTTGGTGGACTATTCTCAGTCCAGCAGTGACAGTGAAGTGTTTAAAAACTCCTTCAGCATTGCTGTGTCTTATCCACTCATACCAGCACAACACACACTAACACACCATCACCATGACAGTGTCATTGCTGTGCTGAGATTGACCCACCACCCAAATAATACCTGCTCTGTAGTGGTCCTGGGAGAGTCCTGACCATTGAAGAACAGCATGAAATGGGGCTAACAAAGCATGCAAAGAAACAGATGGTCTACAGTCAGTAATTGTAGAACTACAAAGTGCTTCTATATGGTAAGTAGAGCTGATAAAATGGACAGTGAGCGTAGAAACAAGGAGGTGGTTTTAATGTTATGGTTGATCGGTGTATGTTTTGATGCACAAAGAAACATTAAACTCTAAGCATTATTTTACCTCTAACAAAACTGCAGTCACTTGCTGTGTTTTTATATTATTTCAAACTCCAAAAACAAATTGTTCTTAGGTTCCAATAAATTGTCCATGCCATACTTTGGTAAAGGTGGGTCAGGGTTAGTAAGGCTCTGCAGGAGAGGTGCATTTGACACTATGAACTTTTAAAAAAAGAAGCTTTTTTTATATACAAGAATCATTTATCATGCTCTTTTGTCTGTGCAATGCAAAGTGCGATGTTTTCATGGTGGTGGTGCTGCTGCTGTTGCTTTCATGAGGTCAGCAGCGAGTCTCGCCACCCCCCACCAAGGACAGATCTATTTCACAAAGGCTGACCCTCACCTCTCAAGTGATGTAAAGGAAAGCCCAGTGCTTTGTCAAAATCATGTTGCTTGAGAATAGTCCATTAAAAGGTGAGCGGAGCTGACATATGAAATATTTTTTCTCCCTCTTAGATTTCGCTGCGCTGACACTCTCCATTCGTTATTTTTATGATACTGTACTGCAGCGTTAGATAACATGAGCCCTCATCTTTGTCCTTCGCCTCCTTTTATTTCTCTGCTGTTATCACACCATTTTTATTTATCTTGACTTATTGCCTATTCTATTTGCTTAATGCATCGGCCTCAGCGTTGTAACTCTTTATTTGAGCTCACCTTTGCCTGTGCCTTGAGCAAAAAGGCTTTAATAGAATAGCCATGACACTAAAAGATGCAGTTCACCTGATGCAGGACGTGCCAGGAGAACGTCAGCTATTTGTATGCATTGGCAATAATTTTTTCTACTTGTAAACAATCACACAATGCAAGTATGCAGTTCTTTGTTCTTTATTGGCTTAATCGGTACAAGAATGAATAGTAACACTGCCCATGCTTTGCCAAAAATTGTAGCCAAGTGTTGCCAGTCCAGTGCATGCTAGATTCTGCATTGCACTGGCCGGCAGAATTAGCAGCGTGTGTGACAGCAGGCTGTCTCAAACTGAAAGCCCCTCTGCTATTTTTCAATATTGCTACAATTAATGTCACCTGTGCCAACATCCCTGGAGCCAAGATGCCACTGATAATCAGGACAGGTTTGAGCTTTATAGATGGAAAACAGGGACGTGCTGAGTGTGCTCACCGGGCTGACACACAGTGTAGTGGACCCGAAGAAGTATTGGCTTTGGGATACAAGACACTTGTCTCATGGGTTTGGCCACAATTGGGAAGTGGACATACAGCAAGTAGACAGAAAAGGCTTAGAGGAAGCGAGAGAAGAGCTGGCAGTGGAAAATAGTCTGTTTGACAGGGCAGGTGTGACCCAGAGAGGATGGCAGGATCTAAAGCCTGTGAAGGTGGCTGCAGGAAACAATGCTACTGTCAGTTTTAGCCAGCTTTAAACCCACCCAGCCCATCTTCCAATCCTAGACCAAAGGTTTTCCCCAGAATTAGTTTCCTAAACCATCATTTTAAAAATCAAATGCCGCAGCAACAACCAATATGTTACATCTATTTACAAATGGACACATTACTTAGAATATCTTGTTTAGCTGGGTCTGCGAGACTATGCTGTTACACACAGTGGTAATTAATTTTAAATCAAAAGGGAAGAACTGCATAGATTATGACACCAAACATGTTGTATTATGTCCACCTTAGAGTAAAAGATGAACATATTGCAAATATGACTGTAAGTCCTTTAATACATCAATGATGCTTAACAGCATTTAAATTGTCAAAAAGATGTGGACTGTCTAGCTGTCTATAAAAACTGAATGTTAAAAACTCAGAAAGAGGGGCGCTTAGGTGGCGAGCACACGAGCTGACATCTCGAACATCTTGTGAGTTTTAATCTCAGCACTGCAACCGACAGGCTGGGTGCCTACACAAACGACAATTGGCTTGGTCATAGGGTGGGTGCCGGAGGGGATTCCTCATAACTGATGCAACAACGACCTCTGCTGGCTGATTGATGACTTTGCACAGAGACGAGGGATAATGGGATCAGTGTGTGACTTTCTGTGCACGAAACTAAGCCACTCGTCTCATGCAGGTGAAAAAATGCAGTCGGCTAATGCACGTGTTTCGGAGGGGGCATGTGTTAGTCTTGACTCGCCTCAATCAGGAGTGGAGGTCAGCATCAGTAGAGAGGAAGCAAAATGCAATCGGGTAATTGGAGTTAAAATTGGGGAAAAAACCCATTGAATTTAAAGTTTGGAAGTATTATGTCACTCATACATATGACAACAAAAATGACAATGCATATAAGATATAACATGATAATAAAGCTACAAACATCCAATGGCCTGACCGATACAGAAATGATAAATTTGCAGTACAGATCTCTTCATGAGCCAAACAGAATTTAATCTCATCAAAGTACACATAATATTGCATTCATTTAAAATAACAATGTGTTCTTTAAATTGGATTAACCAAAAAACAATGCTATAAACTTTTATGGATGCTATGCAGGATTTATCTCCATCAAGATTTTATTTTATTCTCATCTAATGTAACAGTGTAATACAGTAGCTTTATTTATCTCGTGTTTCACCACACCACAACATGCACAAAATCATGTCATGTAGTTAGTTACAGATGTGGGCTCTGCCTTTAGTTAGATCAACTTTTAATTCTTTGCATTTACTCTTAAAGTTATTTGAATCAACACGGGTGACACGGTGGCTCAGTGGGTAGCACTGTCACCTCACAGGAGGAAGGTCCTGGGTTTGATGTACGGGTGGGTCGGTCCAGGTCCTTTCTGTGTGGAGTTTGCATGCTCTCCCCGTGTCTGCGTGGATTTCCTCTAGGAGCTCTGGTTTCCTCCCACAGTCCAAAGACATGCAAGTGAGGTGAATTGAAGATACAAAATTGTCCATGATTGTGTTTGAACATTAAAACTTGTGAACTAATGAATCTTGTAATTTTGTGTAATAAGTAACTACCTGTCCTGTCATGAATGTAATCAGTGTGTAAAACATGACATTAAAATCCTAATAAATAATAAAAAAAAACAAATGTTTCCATCACTGCAAAAAATTCCAAGTATAAATATCATAAAGATCATCCACTTACACACACACACACACACACACACACACACATTTTTGAGTATTCGTTTTACTTTGTATACTGTTTATTTTAACCATTTTATTAGCTTATAATTGACTTCCTACAATCTGATTGTTGGTTATTATATCCAGCTGTGTGTACTTTATGTATTCCTCACATATTTGTGTATGGCTCAACTAAAATCATAAAAGGTCAAAGGTTTATAAATCTACAATCTGAACATTAGTGGACACTTCATAGGTGCTGTATTTTTTTAACCTGTGGTTTTCCTTTCATTGTGGTCCGGCTGATTTTCGGGCCCCGAAATGGAACTGCGTCTGAAGAACAAACTGTTTTGCAGTTGCAGCTTGACAAATAAACAAACATCTGGGACCGTTCAAAGCACTCCATTACAACATTCCATTTTTTGCCAAAAAAAGTGAAAATGATGACAAATGGGCTGTCGAGGAGGCTAGGAGAGGCCAGATGACAGAGCTGTGGGTGCTAAGCACTGACTTTTAAAGCTCAGCAGGACAGGGGGAGATTTACACCTGCTGCTAGTTCCCCTATCCTCCATTAACTTGCATCTGGCAGTTGTGCATTACTCATTTACCCAGGCATGGGTCTGTTGTTATTAAGCTAAAATGTTATGGCAGACAGACCATTATAGACAGAGACATTTATGCTTCAGCTTTAGTGTAATTGAAACAGATCTGCATGGTGTGGGTGATGTTCTCCTAACAAAGCCTGTTTGGAAGTAGTGACCCTAAATCTTACCTTTGATGAAAATGCTTCAAATTATAGTATTGAAAGGAATGCCTCTTAAGTATGGTTTGTGTGCAATTTATGTTTTATAAGGTTACAAAACTAATAATATGTTAGCTTCAAGGACTGAACAATACTCAATAGTCTCTAAATGACTAGCTCTGGTTTAAGCTAAATCTAACACATCCTTTAAGCTTATGCAAAATGAAAATACATCTACAGTAGGTACAGTAACTCTGTGTAGGGGCTTTATTGAGATTGGGACTCAACTCATGCATTTACCCCTGACCCTTTGGTCAGCAGGATGGAATTAATTAGTCATTTAACTTAGAGCTTGAAAATATAGCACACCAGCAGCTGCTCCTAGGAATGGGATCTTGTCATTGAGAAAACTTTGAGCGATAAGTTTGGTGCCCCTATGTGCCAGACATTGAAAACTTAATGTAAACACAAACTACTAGGCTCTAATCCTAACGTAAGCTATACCACTTGCACACATGCAGGAATTGTTAGTTAATATACACCAACCAGGCTTAACATTATGACCACTGACAGGTGAAGTGAATAACACTGATTATTTCTTCATCACGGCACCTGTTAGTGGGTGGGATATATTAGGCAGCAAGTGAACATTTTATCCCCAAAGTTGATGTGTTAGAAGCAGGAAAAATAGGCAAGTTAAGGATTTGAGCGAGTTTGACAAGGGCCAAATTGTGATGGCAAGACGACTGGGTCAGAGCATCTCCAAAACTGCAGCTCTTGTGAGGTGTTCCCGGTCTGCAGTGGTCAGTATCTATCAAAAGTGGTCCAAGGACGGAACAGTGGTAAACCGGCGACAGGGTCATGGATGGCCAAGGCACATTGATTCCTGTGGGGAGCGAAGGCTGGCCCGTGTGGTCCGATCCAACAGACAAGCTACTGTAGCTCAAATTGCTGAAGATGTTAATGCTGGTTCTGATAGAAAGGAGTCAGAATACACAGTGCATCGTAGTTGCAGGGCTGTTTTGGCAGCAAAAGGGGGACCAACACAATATTAAGAAGGTAGTCATAATGTTATGCCTGATCTGTGTATATGTTTACATATAATTATATAATATATAATTATATTATTTAATATGTTTTTTGAGTATTTTCTTAATTGGCAAATGTCATTTATGCCAATATTCTTTGTAATTTATCACACAAGCTTTTAGTGCATGCAGATTAGAACTGTTTTTAAAGGTTTCACAAATTTTGGGTGCTTTGTAAGTAGTTCCAAACCATAGTCACTTGTTCTTGCTTCTGACATGTGGGAATTTGTGTTTCTTAATGGATCCCATAAGCTTAGCTTAGTTTAGTAATTGTATGAAATGGTCATAAATAACCAGAAAATATTTAATAAAAAAAACTTAGTTATTGAATATATAAACAAATAGGTTTTGTTTTCTTTATGTATTCATGCTTTTGTATATTTATTTGTGCATTTTTATTCATGAAGATCTGAAAACATTGTATAAAAAGTGCTGATGAATGACAGAATGATAGATCACAGTATCCTCAGCAGCAGCTACAGCTTTGTTAATAAAGGACTATGTGAAGAACTGAAAAGCAGAACAGATTTTCACTTCTTCACTTTTATGCATGCAATTCAAAGTCCTGTTCACAGACACTAGAATTACTTAGTTTGTATGAAAAAACACAATCAAGGCAGTCATACTGGTGGACAGACCTCAAACATGCTGGTTTCTCATTGGACTTCAAATTTTGCAGTTAAAATCAACGTTTGGTTTGCCGTCTTGTGCAGTGATCTGGAGTAAAGTAGACTTTATGAAACCTTCAATTTATATCTGAAGTAAATGTCACATTTACGTTTAGTTTCCATGCTTCCCCTCAGATTCGGTGGAGGACACATGTTTTCAGTTTAGTGATCTGGATGACGGGAAGGTGTTGAACAGACATTAGTCTTATAGCAATTTAGCTCCAGAGGTGCTTTCCAGTTTATACACTGATGAAGTGTTTAGGATCCTTTTTTAATGAGTTAGGGTTGGTTCTGTGCCCACTAAATTCTCCATGTGAAATATATGTACAGTTGTGACTGTACAAAAATAATGAGATCCTATAAAAATAAATAGCCATCATGCTAGTTTATTTCAGCTTGCAGATTTACACACTGGATCACTCCTCAGTTGCATTGCCAAAAACAATGGATGAAAATGGATAGAGGGAAATACAGACTTTTTTACTGGATGTAGCTCACAGACATCTGCTTTAGATATCCAGAGTTTCTGCATTTCTGATTAATTATTTGTAAAAAAAAAAAAAAAAAGTAAACTCTCTGTTGGGGACTCTTGCTTTAAGTCAAGTCATAACAGGCATGCAGGCTTATGCAGGACCTGCCAATAGACTGTTTTTGGAATTCATTTGGTGAAGACAGACTTTTGTTTCATCAGTCTGTATGAAGTGAGTTGTGTTTGGGGATCTGGTGGGCCTCTTCAGCCTTGTCTGGCACAGCCGCATGAATCAGGAGATGAAGATTAATGGCAGGAATGGAGGACGAGCCAGGCCATTTTGGCTATTCCTCAGCACCTTTCAAAAAAATAAAAAATAAAATAAAGAGAAAAAAGAGAGACAGCGAGAGATGGGTTTGGATACTCTGGACACTAAGACACAACACAATTCTTTTAAAGCTCACATTAAAACAGTAGAACTGACTTAACTTTCCTGAAAGCTTCAGCTTCTGAAATCTGCTTTGGCATCTCTAAACTGCTTTGATGTGCTTTCAGTTTCCTCACTGTCATTATTTATAAAGAATGCCCCGGCATTTACTGAATAATTCTGTTTGTGTTGTATTTGAGGATGTGTTATTGACATATCTTGCTCTCTTTCTCACACTTTCCTGGGCTTTGCTGTTTGATGTTGTAGAATGAGTCTCTGAATACCTGACACTTAGAGACTAGGAACTTTTCAAGAGAGGTGGCACTGACAAGAAGGTACTGGTTTGATACGGTGCAGTCATTTAAATGCAAAAGCATGAAAGTGTTATAGGGCATGCTATAGTCAAAGTAAGGATGAACCAAAAACACTGTAGGAGCGTAATGCTGTATTTTTTAAGAGGATACATTTTTTGACAATATTTATTATGCAAAAAAATCTGATATTGAAACATTTGCCACTTCATGCCAAACCGTGTGAGAAAATTTAAAAATAAATGATTTCTCAACACAAGATTCAAATAATTACCAGACAGCGTTGTGAAAAATTCGGAGAAATCTTACTCACTATAGGGCAAGGCCTGAAACCATTGTTAAATATACTTGAGGTTTGAACAGTCAGACGGCACTGTAAAATAGACTTTTTAGTTTTCCAAAGTACTTCCAAGCCTATGTGGCTAGATTTATCAGAGTAACATGACAGTTTCTTATGCAAAGAAACTGCTCTATCATTTAGCAACTGTTGGACCCTTGTTGGACCCTTGTTAGCAACTGTTGGACTGTTGGACCCTTGAGCAAGGCTCTTCACCCTCTCAGCTCCAGGGGCGCAGTGCAGTGTCTGACCCCAGCTTCCACACAAGCTGGCATATGCAAAGAAAGAATTTCATTGTACTGTACACCTATATACTGTATGTATATATGACAAATAAAAGGCATTGTATTCTACTGATATTTGAGAAGGTACCATTGATGTGGAGGCAGTGATTGGGATTTAAAAGATCTGTCTGCAGTACAGCTCTGTCTGGCACATCAAGAAAAAGCGATAGCAATAACTTAAGCTAGCTCACTATTGCTGAAATGCAGGGTTCGAATCTCCAGCTATCAGTTGACTGGGCATCTACATACAGACGTAATTGGCTGTTTATGTGGCTTATTTTACCCCAAACATGGTGTTGTTTGAGTCTGCCATTAAATTGTACTTTTGTCTCATCTATTCACAGCTTGTCTGAGAAGCATTGTTAAATGTCTGGGTGGTCTTTGTAAACATGAGATTATTACAATCTACATGAAGATTAGACACACAGATACTTAGATTGGTAAATCCCCAATATATTCACTGCCTTTATTGTTAATTTTTATATTAATTTCATTAACTGCTTTATCCTGCTCAGGGTTGCGATGGGGCTGGTTTCACTGCGCCAAGGAAGGAATACCATGGACAGGGCATCAATCCATTGCAGGGCTTCAGTCCCCCAACCCCCCAACCCAGAGACATAACCAGTCATGTCTTTGTAGACGTTTGGCCGGCCCATTGCACCAGATTTGAATCTCAGCAGTGGGTATCTAGTGTAATAGACCGTTGCACCACCAAATAGCCACCTATTGTTCAGAAATGGCTAAAGCTGTGTCAGATTTTTTTATATACTTGAGACTCTGTAAGCGTTTGTGAATTATGATAGAGCAGAAGTGGCAGGATTCCACAGCATTCTTTTAGGCATACAGCATCAGCATACATGTGCGTGCTAAATGATACTTAATGCAAGACTGAGAATGTGTTAGTATGACAGAAAAGAACTTCTCAGTTCCAGTAAAACTCTTGTGGTACCTGGAGTTTGTTCTATTGCCCAACATTTCTGGTCCATCAGAACAGACTGACAGAGCATATATCATGGAAATGAAAACCCCATGCTTATTTTCGAATCAGCTCAAAAAGTGCAGTGTCAAATTACTAATGCAGTGAAAGCATTAGTCATATCGGTGAGTGATTTGTGACGTGCGTTTGGGATATCGGAGATTCAGGCTTTAGTGCCTTTAGTCATGCCAGGAGTTTAGCGCAGGTTATTGCGGTTTTCATAGTTTTGAAACTCATGGTCTTATCATTGTAATTTATGAGGAAAGAGGCAAGCCAGATGGTTTGAATATTTTTACAGTGGGATTGATGCTGGCTTCCTGGCTTTCCCCTGACTGCATGGGTTGATATGGATGGGCCTGCTCGTGTCAAGGGGTTCTTCAGTTCACTCAGATTCGAAGACACAGTCCTGGCAGATGTTGAGCAACTTGTCATTTTGAAGGCAAAACCGATCTGTTCACAATGAACCATGATTGCATTATAATGATCATGTGATGGAGCCAGTGGAAATGTTTATTAAGATAAATGTCCCTCGCCGGAAGAGCAAAAACACGCCAGATAGTCGTAATTTAGGAGCAGGGACGTTACATGCTGGAAGTATTTATAATTTATACTTGTGTAAGTTTTTCTTTCCAACATTTGTTTGATTAAATGTGATTCAATCCGCAATTATATTACAAATGATACCAATTAATTTTCTGACAAGCTCCATCATTCTTTTTTATTTGTGTATGATGTGCTTACTTGGCATATTAATCATGTAAACCAGATGAAAAAAAATCCTCTGTGAAACTTTTCCCTTCCTACTGCTGCCAGTGAAACCGCTTTGAATTTGAACTCCTTGCACAGGCCAGATGTATTTGTGATTTTGGTGTATTTGGCTTTATTATTATGGAATTGGAAACGACAAGTCAGGATTTAACCACTGCAAACCGTGATTTAACAGAAATCCTAACTCTATTGTTGTCCACATCCATAAGTGACACATCATCTTCATTGCTGTCATCTGACCCCCTCCCACACTTCTTCATCCATTCCCACATAATCTGTGGACTGAAGCCATTGTAGTGGAAAAGACAAAGCTCATTTGTCAATTATAGCAAGCTCCATTGGGCTGTTGTCTAAACTGTTTTCTTGCTCACTGATGAATCCACTGATTTATTGTCACTACCTTTTCTTCACTATACAATCACAACACACTGATGTTTGAACACACATTATTGTATGAGGTTGAGCATAGCTCAAATTAATGACCTAGCACACCATTTATTTGATTCAGGCACAAGGAAATGGATGTTTAGCATTTACTGCCACATAGCATTTACTACAGGAAGGTGTGACATCTCTGTAGAACCTTCAAGGGTTGTACTTGAATGTTTAACATTGTCCATGGTGGCTCAGTTTTACTAAGGAGATAATAATAGTAATACATTTTAAATAGCATATTTAAACATAAAAAAATACCTGTTTTCAATGTATGTCATGTATTTATTCATGAATAAAATATATACTTCAAGTAAATTCTTTTGTAGGGATAAGCAATGTTGTTTATTTTCAATAGCTGGGTTAAGCAGTGACTACATTTTCATAATATATTGTCAGAATACAAAAATTAAACCTTTTACATTTGTGGCTTTTAGCAGACGCTTTCATCCAAAGCAACTTACACTGATCAGCCATAACATTAAAACCACCTCCTTGTTTCTACACTCACTGTCCATTTTATCAGCTCCACTTACCATATAGAAGCACTTTGTAGTTCTACAATTACTGACAGTAGTCCATATGTTTCTCTACATGCTTTGTTAGCCCACTTTCATGCTGTTCTTGGACCCCATGCTGGTCAGGACCCCCACAGGACCACCACAGAGCAGGTATTATTCAGGTAATGGATCATTCTCAGCACTGCTGCGACAATGACATGGTGGTGGTGTGTTAGTGTGTGTTGTGCTGGTATAAGTGGATCAGACACAGCAGCGCTGCTGGAGTTTTTAAATACCGTGTCCACTCACAGTCCACTCTATTAGACACTCCTACCTGGTTGGTCCACCTTGTAGATGTAAAGTCAGAGATGATCACTCATCTATTGCTGCTGTTTGAGTTGGTCATCTTCTAGACTGTCATCAGTGGTCACAGGACACTGCCCACGGGGCGCTGTTGGCTGGATGTTTTTAGTTGGTGGACTATTCTCAGTCCGGCAGTGACAGTGAGGTGTTTAAAAACTCCAGCAGTGCTGCTGTGTCTGATCCACTCATACCAGCACAACACACACTAACACACCACCACCATGTCAGTGTCACTGCAGTGCTGAGAATGACCCACCACCCAAATAATACCTACTCTGTAGTGGTCCTGTGGGGGTCCTGACTATTGAAGAACAGCATGAAAGGGGGCTAACAAATCATGCAGAGAAACAGATGGACTACAGTCAGTAATTGTAGAACTACAAAGTGCTTCTATATGGTAAGTGGAGCTGATCAAATGGACAGTCAGTGTAGAAACAAGGAGGTGGTTTTAATGTTATGGCTGATCAGTGTGCAATTAATACTCAATCAGCATTGTTTTGATTGCTATTCCAGTATTTCAACCACTGAACTACTCCTGTTTATTAATTACAATGAGCTAAATAGGCAGGAATAGTTATTTTAGGAGAATAGTGTACTAATACTTACATACTTACTTTAGTAATACTGTTCTATTGTAATTTAAAGTAATAATAAGTACAGTTCATAGGAGATACCATGAAGATGTTACCTGCCATCTGTAAAGTTTGCTAAAAAACATTGTTCTGAGGTTTCGATTATTTGGGTTCATTTCCCTTTACTGGGTTGAAATCCTTATCATATACAATACAGTACAGTATGCTGTTATATGATTAAGAACTTGCTTGCAGAAGCCCTTGACTTTAACACTTGGCTGAAACAAACAAAAAAATTCCATTTAGTATAAAGAGTGGATGCTGTTACAGCAGCAAAGTGGAGCCAAGTTCATATTAATGACAGTTGATTTTAATGAGATGTGCACATATGGAACTGATGTGAAGCTGGCAATGTAATGCAAATTTTAAAAATGCATCAAATTTAATTTGATACTGAACTAGTCGTGTCCCATTCTGCACAGCAATATGGGGATTGTGACTGTAACAGGAAAGGACAAGCATCGCTAAAGAAAATATCCCCACACAACTAGTACAGATGAAAATGAACAAATAATGCACAATCTCATGCCAAGGTGAAATCATATTGTGGCTGAAAAACACAAATTGAAAGGGGGATCATTTGGAAAGTTAAACAGCCAATGTATAAATACAAAGTAACAAAGGAAATAACAGTACAAATTATAAGGTCAGTAACCTGCTATGGAGACATAGGGAGGGCCATAAGAATAGCAAGGGGTTGAGAGCTGAATGCCATGATTTTCTGATGGGTTTACAGTCCACTTCCGTCAGCGCGCCCAATTCAGTCTCTCAGAAAGTAGGACAGAAGAACTTTCTGTGCTTCTCATTTCGACCCTCGATGAGCCCAGACCACTCGCATTTCCCTTGTGACACTGCGCTGTCTTACCTTCGGAATTTAGGGCATTCCGCTCTCCCAAGACAAGCATGGCATGAGGCCCAAACCACCGAAACCCGAGCGAGTTCCCTGGAAAAAAAAAACAGAATGCTGACATCCATCTTCAGCGAAAGCCGGAACAAACCTTGGTCCGAAACTTCAAGAGAAAAGGTGTGCCAGCTAATGCACTAACAAAAAGGATAGAGTTGTAATATATTGGGAACCTTGTTCCTAAAGCACATCAGCTCTTATGAGTCACAGGTGAGGTTACAGTCATTAAGAGAATGTGACTCCATGCTCCCTCTTCCAGCTAAACTAGGTTGTGCAGAATGGTGTGCTCTGCTAAATATGCATTCAACATCCACTCCATTACAGTAACCTGGGTCAGTGTCCTGCCCAAGTCATTGTTATGCCCATAGTCTTGTGGTACTCTATAAAGTCCTATTTTTCTTTCTTACTCCATCTTGTACTGTTACATAGATTTCTTCTGACCTCCCAAAAGTATGCAGAAGTTGCACTGGCTACTACAGATTCTTCTATGTATGAGTATATGAGTAAATGTGTTAGTTTTTAGAATAGAAAGGAATAGAATAGAAAGCCTTTATTTGTCATATATACATATACAGATGTACAGTACCACAAAATTATTTCTTCACATATCTCAGCTTGTTTGGAGGGCGGCATGGTGGCTAAGTGAGTAGCACAACCTCACAGTGAGCCTCATAGCAAGAAGGTCCTGGGTTCGATCCCCAGGTGGGGCAGGTCCGGGTCCTTTTTGTGTGGTGTTAGCATGTACTCCCCGTGTCCACATGGGTTTCCTCCGGATGCTCCGGGGTTTCCTCCCACAGTCCAAAGACATGCAAGTAAGGTGAATTGGAGATGCTAAATTGTCCATGTCTGTGTTTGATATAACCTTGTGAACTGATGAACCTTGTGTAATGAGTAACTACCGTTTCTGTCATGAATGTAACCAAAGTGTAAAACATGACTTTAAAATCCTAATAAACAAACAAACAGCTTGTTTGGAAGCTGGGGTCAGCCATCATACGGCACCCCTGGAGCAGAGAGGGTTAAGGGCCCAACAGTGGCTGCATGGCAGAGCTGGGATTCGAACTCTTAGCCTTTCAGTTGATAGCCCAAGGCTCTACCTACTAGGCTAACACTGTCCCAGATGCTGTGTAATGGATTGGTGCCCTATCCAGGGTGTATTGTTTTATTTTACCTTGTGTATTTAGTTAATGTCAGACTCACGTCCATGCTGACCAGTATAATAACCAGTATAACGCAGTTAGTAAAAATAAGTGGATGAATAAATGACAGTTTCAGGTAGCTACATTAAAACAGAATTAGTGCGGTACTTTTTTTCAAAAGAAAGATCAATGACAGTAATCTAGTCCTTACTAGATTATGATAATGCTACTACTTTTACTGCTACTGTTAACTTATTTTTATTACTACTGTATTATTAAACAAGGTAACGGAAGGGTTTTATCTGTTATTGCTTTTCTAATATGCCTCAGTACTTGTTAAGGAAATAGTTAACCATGATGAACAGGTTTGTCCATTATCGTGATGTAACTAGACACATTTTTATTGTCATACTTTAACTATGGGATAATTTCTGACATTTTGTGTCTTGTCTCTGTAAGACTTAAGTTGACTGTGCAATAGAGGTCAGACAGTGAAATTAGTGATTTAGATTTAGATTTAGTGATTTAAATGAGTGCTTTCCTCATTTCTTTAGGTAATCTTGACTCTTGTGGTTTAACCACTAAGCCTCAGGTCATCATGTGAAGCAATAATTTTGGCATACAATTTGAATGTGACTTTATAAAGCTGTATATCAGATTAAAAATAATTTACATTGTGTTTTATTTCTTATCCTTTTAACTTATTTTTCTTACATTTACGTATACCCTATTTATTTTTATCAGTACATACATGAGCGCAGTAGTGAAAATTAACAGCATCATATTTCTCATATTTGTATGTTGTATGCAGGCATTTTTATTGTGCTCTGTCCCAAAAGCTGACAACCAAAATAGATTATGGTTCAAGGGAAAGTGTGAAAATGTACAGAATTGGAACATTTCCCTGGGACTAAAAACATTGTAAACAGGCTTGCAATATGGGATGAATTAAAATATGCTTGTGCACTTGACACCATTAAATTTATGCTAACCACCGTGCCTTTAGAGCTGTGAAAATTGTATTTCTGCCAGCAGACTGTTTCACCACTGGGCAGTCCTGATAGATATACTTTATTGCCAATGATTTAGGAAAGGAAGTGGTGAATAGAAGAGAAAAACTGCATAAAATGAAATATGAAATGAATTGAAATAACTGTGCATGTCCTGCAGTAGGATTTTACCCTCAGTGAGGAAAGAAAGCCGGTGACCCAGTTGTACTGTTCCAAGCATAGATCAGAGTTCACTTACCTACCTTATAGCCACAGTTTTTCAAACAATTTATTAATTTAAAATTACTCTGAATATAAAAACTTATATTGTAAACCCTTACCTCTTCCTAAATGGTTGGTTTTAATTAAATGATGTGTGATTAATTACCTCTACTTCATAATACAAATGTCACATTCCTTTATTTAAAACTTTTTGAAAAAGGATTTGAGAAATAGGATGTTTTAATTCAAAAGTTCTGTAGTCACTGTTTAAGCTTGCCAATTATCAATATTTAATTTATATACAAGCCGTTTTACAGGGCTATTTTAAAAATGAAATTTATTTATTTGTAGTTGTGTTGGTCACCTCTTCATTATACATTATACATATTCAAAAGAAGATAGATCTGGACCACACTCTCTGTATACAAAGCCATGTTTATAGGTTTATATGTTTATATTTATGCATAATGAGGACTGGCATTGTCCTGCTTTTAACCCATAGATAGATTTTGCCTTGATAGCAGCATATGTTTTTCTAAAATCACATTATATACCAGGATCAGTGGTACTTTCAAACATATGTGAGTCACCCATTTATGGAGGGCACTGATGCACCTCCGTACCATGACAGTTGTTGGCTTTTGCAGCTTTTATGGATAACATGGTGGTCTTGATGGTACTTTTTTCTTTGGAATGGAGAACTTGATTTTGGTTATTCTGAAAACAAGCTGAAGTGTGAACTTATCTGACCCACATCACATGTTTCTTTTTGAAAAGATTGACAGTTCTCTCTTGAAGTATTGTGGCACAACCCATCTCCAAAGTCTAAAACTTTAAAGATCCTCCTTTTATACAGAATCATGATATCCTCATTGGTTACCAATTAACATGCTTATTGCAGAATATTTCAAAATGGTGGGGGCGGCATGGTGGCTCTGTGGATAGCACTGTCACATCACAGCAAGAAGGTCCTGGGTTTGATCCCAGGGTGGGGTAGTCCAGGTCCATTCTGTGTGGAGTTTGCATGTTCTCCTCGTGTCTGCATGGGTTTCCTCCGGCAGCTCCGGTTTCCTTCCACAGTCCAAAGACATGTAAGTGAGGTGAATTGAAGATACAAAATTGTCCATGACTGTGTTTGACATCCTTGTGAACTTGTGAACTGATGAATGAGTGTAACCAGTAACTACCTGTCCTGTCATGAATGTAACCAAAGTGTGTAAAACATGACAATAAAATCCTAATGAATAAATAATTCAAAATGGTGTAATCTGAATATTTTGTACACTTATTTTGCCCTGCCCAGTGGTGAAACCATCTTTCTTTTTAAGTGTGTTGCAGGCATTAAATTTAAAATTTGTTTATATTTACAAAAATTAGTTAATTATTTCGGTCAGCTCAAATATTAATTTTGGTGTGCTTTTGTCTTTTAGATAAAAGACCAAATAAATAAGAAGTTACATATTCCTGTTTTAAATGCATTATAAAAATGCCCCAACAAATTGGGCTTGTATATAAAATCTTAGCTATTGTATAATTTTGGCTCATATTAAATAAACTGCAAATAATATATGTAACTAATACCAAAATTATACTCTGTTAGTTAACGTGCATGGTGGTTGTGTGCTAGCATAACCTACATACTTTTACAATTATTATGATGCCCCCTTTCATGCTGTTCTTCAATGGTCAGGACTCTCCCAGGACCACTACAGAGAAGGTGTTATTTGGGTGGTGGATCATTCTCAGCACTGCAGTGACACTGACATGGTGGTGGTGTGTTAGTGTGTGTGGTGCTGGTATGAGTGGATAAGACACAGCAATGCTGATGGAGTATTTAAACACCTCACTGTCACTGCTGGACTGAGAATAGTCCAACATCAAAAATATCCAGCCAACAGCACCCCGTAAGCAGCATCCTGTGACCACTGATGAAGGTCTAGAAGATGGCCAACTTAAACAGCAGCAACAGATGAGTGATCGTCTCTGACTTTACATCTACAAGGTGGACCAACTAGGTAGGAGTGTCTACTAGAGTGGACAGTGAGTGGACATGGTATTTAAAACTCCAGCAGCACTGCTGTGTCTTATCCACTCATACCAGCACAACACACACTAACACATCACCACCATGTCAGTGTCACTGCAGTGTTGAGAATGATCCACCTAAATAATACCTGATCTGTGGTGGTCCTGTGGGGGTCCTGACCATTGAAGAACAGGGTGAAAGTAGGCAAAAAAGTATGTAGAGAAATAGATGGACTACAGTCAGTAATTGTAGAACTACAATGTGCTCCTATATGGTAAGTGGAACTGATAAAATGGACAGTGAGTGTAGAAACAAGAAGGTAGTTTTAATGTTATGGCTAATCAGTGTACATGTTAGCAATGTGGTTGCTAAAACATATAAACTCTTACCCCATAATTAGGAGAGGTGCCCACCCACTTGGGCATAATGTATATACGTATATCACTATGTTAATTTGTAAAGCTATCTAATTTGTAGGTTAGTCTATTCAATACTGAAACTCATACTTAAGCTAAGTTTAAGCAATATATAAACAATATTTGTTGTGGTCCAAAAAAAATAAATGTTGGTTTATTCCAATATGTAATAATATAATAACAGATGGTTATTACTAATAAGTTTTACTTTAACACAAATATATTGCTACCCAAAATTGATAGATGACAAATTTTGACATATCTGGACACACTTTAAACAATATATGAGTTTTTTTAATCATTAATAATTTAAAAATGACATGACTTTTGCATTTTTTATCCAGTCCTTCCTCTTCCCAGCACAGGCCTGCTTGTGTAGCCAAGTGCATAATGTGCTGTCCTGTAACATGTACCATTATAATTAGCTTTGTCAGGTTGTAGCTCCTACAACCCCCATGCAGATAATATGATAATATGTCTTCATAACCGACTGACCTTACATGCTCAATATTTCTCCCCTTATGAAGATTACATGTCAATAAAGTAATTGAGTCCTGGGCTCTGAGGCAAGTGAAGATTTAGGTTATTGGACTTTTCGGGGTCAGTGATGTATGGCCGTTATTATTCCACCTGTCAGGGGATGTGCAGGGTGCTGACGATGGTCCGAGCTTGTCAGGGGAGAGAGAGGGAAAGAAACAGAGTGGGATGAAGCAGTGAATGGTTGCGCTGAGCTCTTCAGTTATGCTGTTTGTCAGGCTTTGTCTCCTGCGCTTGATCTGGCTGAATGTGAAACCTAAATAAGTCATATTAATTAGAGATGACGTACAGTAAGCTTCTTCATTTAAAATAGGTCAAAGTGACTGGATATTAAAGAAAGCCAACAATTTTGTTTCATAATTGTCCAGCCTTTATCTAGATAATTCACTACTATATTACTTTTCTTCTCAGAGTGGAAGGATGCTCTATTAAGCCAGTGCCATTTATAATCACTACTTACCAGTTTTTTACCATGTGGGCTCTAATTTCATTAAACAGAATTATAATTCCATATGATAAGGTTATTACATTAGGCATGATTGTTTTCTAGAAGTTATTAGAATAGCACATGGCTAGTGCTTGGCATTTTGATTAGTCTATTATTAATATTAGGACTATTGTTTGGACTAATTAACACAGTGAAGAAGATTGTGTATCAGTTATAACTATTCACGAAAAAATGAAAATTAAAAAATAAGGAGTCACCTAGTTCAGTTAGTAAGTTATTGTTTTTATTAATAAAAGGTGACAGGACAAATCTAACAAATGTATGTTTAAATGTAGAAATGACAGAAAAGGAGAAATGTAGAAATGAGAGTGAGAGTGTTGGGGGCATTTCTTTTAAGAAAACACAGGTAAGAAATAGACTCTCGGAAGCTGAAAGTAGTTAATCTTCTTGAAAATTAATAATGTTCCCTTTAAGTCAAACAGGAACTAAAATGTATGCAAAACTAGCTAAAATAGGCACCCAGGTGGTGCAGCAGGATATTCCGCTAGCACACCAGCGCAGATATTCTGAACTCCTCGGTTCTAAACTCGCATTGCCATTGGTTGGCTGCAGCAGACACGTTTCTGCTAGGGGCGGAATGACCGGACTATGTGGGTGAAGTCTTCAACTGCTGTGTAAGGACCCTGATTAGCAGATAGAGAGGCGTCTGTGCAGAGTGCATAGGTGAAAAAGGGTTCCACTGAGGGCTGTGTGCACGTACGAGGAGGCATGAGCAGCAATATACCCGCCTCGACTGCAATCGGGAATCCCCAGCAGTGGAAGACAAATTAACTATGCTAAATTAAGGAGAAAACTGGAGAAAATGCATAAATAAAAAAAATTAAAAAAAAACACTAAAATAACTCTAGCTGTCTTTATTAGGTACTGCATCCCGTCATGCAGTCATGCACAAAAAAGTGGGTGGAACCTTCATACGTTTGTGTGCCCTGTAGCACACACTGTTCAAACTTTTATCTAAAAAAGATGCTTAACTGTGCATTTTTCTACATTATATATCCCAAATGAAACATGATTTATTAAAAATGTATATACATTCTTGAGAAGCTACAATGTGCCTCAAGTAAATCCAACCCACACTTTGCTGGAATTTATAAAGATTGCACCCTGCCAGAGCAGATTTTTTAGTAGTTAATGACTGTTTAGCAAGGAACACAGTGCTTTGTATTAAAGGGTATTTTGCCATGCCTGTTTGCATCATGGCAGGAGATTGATCCACTCAAGTCAGATGAGGCTTCAGTCTGAGTGATGCCTTCTCTGTCATAGTGACACCAGCCTCGTTGCCATGCAGCCACCCCCTCCATCCACCCAGGGCACTAGTTCTCCCCAGCCCTTGTTCTTTTCTTTCCATCCCCTCTCTCGCTGTTCTCTGTCAGAGTGTCATGTCGAATCACTGTACAGCAGCAAGTGCTGGAGCCCCAGGTACCAGTCCAACAAGCTTCAGACGATGTTCTGAAATGAATATAATAACGGCCTCTGTAAAATAGCAGTACACTTAGAAGGGACAGGAAGATGAGTAGTATATAAGTGTGAGTGTGTGTGCGCGCGTATGCCCTCTTTGGGGAATCAGGGAGCAGATGTGTGTCCCACAGTGCGGCAGGTGCAGTTTGTCTCCTCAGTGGTGAGGTGGGAGTCAGGCTGTCAGATTGGTATTGATATGCGTCACTCCAGGGAGTGTCAGGTGCTTTATTTAAGACAGCAAGGACAGGGTGCACTCATGTGGTAACTGACATTTGGCTTTAGGAAGGATTAGGCTGTTTGTTGACCTAGCAGTGCAGCTGATGCAGCCATCTTCATCGTCACTGTTATTTCTGTCAGTCTGCCTGTCTGTTTGGCTAAAAAATTGTGCTTTTAACACCTACCTGTCCAGCATGACTATGAATTTAGTGGACAAAGCAGCACAAAGTCATGGTTTGATAAGTTTGCTGGGGAGAAACTTCACTGGCTTCAGTGGTTATAGGACTGACAGATGTTTTTTTTTTGGTTGTTCAATAAGCTCATGGGTCACGCTGTCATCCTACAGCAAGAAGGGCTTGAGTTTGATTCCACTGCTGAGCGGGGGCCCTTTCTGAGTGGAATTTGCATGTTCCTGTTGTGTCCATGTGGGTTTCCTCCGGGTGCTCCAAAGACATGCAGTCAGGCCAACTGAGGTTAGTAAAATTGTGAGTGTGTATGTGTTTGTCCTGTGATGGACTAGTGATCTTTCTGGGGTGTTTCCTATCTCTTTGCCCAATGAATCGCACCCACCGCAACCCTGAACAGGATAAAGAGAGAATTAATACATATTTATGTACACATCTATTGATCCAACCATCTCTATTTATCGAACACAGGGTGGACTAGGATTCCCTTACGTCTATTACCCTGTCTATTTATTCACTCATCTGACTACTCTGTCTTTCTTTCTGTAGGGCTATTAATGATATAATCATTTTTGTTGACCTTCCAGAAGAGCTGATGCTGGCATCCTTATTTTTACAGTTGTCTTTGTACAGTAGACAGAAAGACAGCCAAGCTGGAAGACACCCAGTTAAATTCACGTTTTTTTTTCTTCCAACCTTACATGAGAACTTGTTCTTTAGGATCTACAATTTCTCTTTTTCTTTTTTTTTACCTCCCATTTTTGTTAACAATCTGGTCACCTCCTCATCCAGTCAAATGATCATTGCGATGTGTTGACATGGGTGTTCACTTATTTCGTTCGGTGGCCATATTCACTTTGATGTTAATCCCAAATGACATTCACTGAGGAACTGTTTTACTCATTGATGCATGAAGTGTGTCCCACCCATCACTATTATCTTTATCTTTAAGCAACCACAATAATAGCTATATGGAGATTTAGCATCATTAAGGAACATTACAAAAGCCACAATCCAGCTTTTTGTCTTTTTGTTTGTCTTAAATACTGCCATCATGGATTTTTGAATAATTTTATTTCAATTATTACTTTCTAAAAGCTATCTACCTTAGTGCGTTTCTGTAAGGTTTTAATTAGCCAGAATCAATTTGACTGTTGTAATGTGCAGAGTGTTGCGCTTACAAAAAATTTACAAAGGTACTCAAATCTACCTACCTTGACACAGTTGGTACTGTTAAGGGTCCATATGTACAGTATATACACCGATCAGCCACAACATTAAAACCACCTCCTTGTTTCTACACTCACTGTCCATTTAATCAGCTCATCTTACCATATATAAGCACTTTGTAGTTCTACAATTACTGGCTGTAGTCCATCTGTTTTGTGCATGCTTTGTTAGCCCCTTTTCACCCTGTTCTTCAATGGTCAGGACCACCACAGAGTAGGTATTATTTGGGTGTTGGATGATTCTCAGCACTGCAGTGACGTTGACATGGTGGTGGTGTGTTAGTGTGTGTTGTGCTGGTATGAGTGGATCAGACACAGCAGCGCTAATGGAGTTTTTAAACACCTCACTGTCACTGCTGGACTGAGAATAGTCCACCAACCAAAAATATCCAGCCAACAGCGCCCCGTGGGCAGTGTCCTGTGACCACTAATGAAGGTCTAGAAGACAGCAGGTGGACAAGGTGGACCAACTAGGTAGGAGTGTCTAATAGAGTGGACAGTGAGTGGACACGGTATTTAAAAACTACAGCAATGCTGCTGTGTCTGATCCATTCATACCAGCACAACACACACTAACACCCCACCACCATGTCAGTGTCACTGCAGTGCTGAGAATGATCCACCACCTAAATAATACCTACTCTGTGGTGGTCCTGTGGGGGTCCTGACCATTGAAGAACAGGGTAAAAGCAGGCTAAAAAGGTATGCAGAGAAGCAGATGGACTACAGTCAGTAATTGTAGAACTACAAAGTGCTTCTATATGGTAAGTGGAGTTGATAAAATGGACAGTGAGTGTAGAAACAAGGAGTTATGGTTGATCGGTGTAACTTACATGAAAAAGTAAATACTGTATCAAATAAATGAATTCATATAAACATTACAGCCATTGTTGGACCTTATAGTAGTTAGTATTTGTTCTGTATAAGAGAGTGCTAAATTCTGTTGATGTGAGTTATTTTTCTTCTGGAGTTTCACTGTTCTTCAGATGGCTGACCCTTAGAGATTGTCTTTTCTAACTCAGCTGTTTAGCTCGTACTTAATGACCACAAATGTACATCATCATTAATTAATTCCTGCCTCCAGTGTCAAAGAGTTTGAAAAATGATAGTAATGAGACCATTAATGAAATCAGTTTAACAGCAAATAACAGTTTTCTCATTTTGTTGATGATTTGGCCTCTTATCTTCCTGTTTAATTAGAATTGGTTTCTAATGATGACACCAGTCTGTCGGCTTCACAGAATGTACACTGTAATATACTTAATGTCATGGACTAAAATGTCTATTGAATCATTCTGGTAATTTACTAATGTTGGTGCTGTTAATTATTTGTGGTCTTTTTAGGCACACTAGGCATCCAGCTCCTACAGTTTCCTATAGTCTCTTACACACATTAAATCCGACAAGCTCCAAACTGATATGTATTCATTATTGAGTTATAGTTCTTTAACCATACAACCTTCAGAAGCAGCACTTGAGCTGACATGAACAGCGGGTGGAATTCATGGTCAGAACTGCTGTTAGCTGTGCAGTATGTCTCCATATGATAGACCAGGATTTGTTCCAAGAAGATTAAGGCTTTGTAAACTGCCGGAGCACTCCGCCTCAAATGACTATTTTCTTATCTCCAAGACACAGAGCTACTGTATGCCTCGTGCAGACTTGCTTTATAAAGAATAAATGTCATTGAAATTAATTTTGCCAGTCTTGAATTAGGCTGCTACTATAATCTCTTTCTTCAGTCAAAATTTATGTCCTCCAGAATTCAATTTCCTTCTCAGCCTCATAGGGTGTAATATAAAGAGTGATAGGCCTTTATCAGTCAAGAAATTTGAGGTCTTTATTAATGAAGACTGCCACCTTCAACTCATAATCTTTGATTTTAGATCCATGTCCTTGAAATGTTTTTTTTTTTACCGTAAATTTCTTTGAATGAGCTGAATGTTTTGGTAGGTCTTGAAGTTTTCTTTTTTTCTATTAACTGAAGTTATGGCAAAGAGAGCAAAACCTGCTCCATACATATGTCCAGTCTTTCAAAATAAGGTCCTTGGATTCAGACATTTGGCTGTCCCAGGTTCAGACTGTCCACTATGAAACTTCATCTATTTGCTCCTGTATTTTCCTTTCTACCTTTAAAACCCAGCTCAGAATCTCTTCTCAGCTTACTTTCATTCACTTACTACCACTTCTTTTTATTAGATTGTATTTACATTGTAAATTTACCTGGGTTTGTAAAAGGCACTATATAAATCTAACATTATTATTATTAATAATAATAAAATACACAGATCAGGCAGAACATTATGACCACCTTCCTAAAATTGTGTTGGTCCCTTTTTTGCTGCCAAAACAGCCCTGAAACTGTGATGCACTGTGTATTCTGACACCTTTCTATCAGAACCAGCATTAACTTCTTCAGCAATCTCAGCTACAGTAGCTCGTCTGTTGGATCAGACCACACAGGCCAGCCTTTGCTCCCCACGTGCATCAGTGAGCCTTGGTCGCCCTTGACCCTGTTGCTGGTTTACCACTGTTCCTTCCTTGGACCACTTTTGATAGATACTGACCACTGCAGACCGGGAACTCCCAACAAGAGCTGCAGTTTTGGAGATGTTCTGACCCAGTCGTCTAGCCATCACAATTTGGCCCTTGTCAAACTCGCTCAAATCTTTATGCTTCTTTAAATCTTTAAATCTACATTTTTCCTGCTTCTAACACATCAACTTTGAGGATAAAATATTCTCTTGCTGCCTAATATATCCCACCCACTAACAGGTGCCGTGATGAGATAGCGTTATTCACTTCACCTGTCATAATGTTGTGCTTGGTTGGTGTATATTTTCAGTTTAAATGTATTCTTTCTTTTACCCTGGGAATTACTGCTACACTACTAAACCTTCTAAACCTGTCTATTAAACAATAAATGTATTATTTGCCATACATTCTAATGTGGTTAACAAAGATGTTAAATGCAGTTTAAAAAAATATTCGTGTAATCAAGTAATGCTAACAGACTTAAAATGTATTTCTCCCAAGGTCATAAACTAGAACCCAATATCTGCTAAAGATAATAAATAAATAATCTTTAGGATGTTTTATTGCTTAAAATATTATTTCTGTTATTACCAGTATCACATTAACATTCACTTAATTAGGAGTGTTTGTTCCATTAGATTTCATTACAGCTTTGTCTTCTTATTTGTATGCGCTGCAATTTTCAGCTCCTGCTCCCGAGTCTGTGCTGGGTTGAAAAATAGCCTGCATTTTCTTGATAGCCCATGTGGATGTAGGGTGTAAATGGCTAATGAATTACAGATTGACGCAAATTAATCTTACTGATGTCCTTGGGTTATATAAACCATTTAAAAGTTTAATCAATACACTAAAGTTGAAAACATGCAGGTGCTGCAGTTATTTGGCTGTGATAAACATCACTGGGAAATGTTTAAGTTTATTCTTACTGTATGCATCATAATGACAGTTATTTTTACGTAATGGCCTTAATATTTTTTAATGGACAAGAACAAACATCTGATTAACTCTATAACATGCATTTAGATTTGCTCTGAGAACCCTGGCATATTACTAACAATAGCTGACATTCTGTTGGCTTTAACCTGTTATTCTGGTAAAACCTTTTATTGATTGCAACACTTCTATTACCTCTGATCTCAACATGGTCATTATCATCTCCTCATTCCATTGTCACTACTTTCATAAACATGCTCCAGAAACTTTATTTTAACTGACAACCAGCTAGCTGCTTTGAACCCCTTACGTCTTCCACATTTTCTGTTTCATTTGGTACACAATAAGGTGCGTACTTGTGCAATCATCTCATGCAACAATCCTCAGGTCAGTTTAATAACCACCACTGTTAAACCAGTCCAAAACAAAATGGCATTTCAGGTTTTTAAACAACAAAAACATGTGTAACACACTTATTCAGTTTGGCTTTCTAGCTACTATAGTTGCTGTTGTCAAGTTTAATGTCCTAGGTTTAATTTTGCAACATTTCTTAAGTGTATGGTACTGGCCTAGGGCCTGGTGCTTAAGGCACTCTCACATGTAATATTGAGTTTGTTGGTTTGTACCATACTTAATAATTGTCCTAGTCATTCGGCTGCATAAAATTATGATTACGTGTTGTATCAAGCTATATGCATTTTATTTAATGAAGAGTCAGATGTCTAACAATTGGCACATTTTTTACAACATCTTATTTAGTCATTATACTATCTTCTAAATGTAGTTATTATTTAGTCATGTCAGTGATTATTTTAACAGTTTCTCTGATTAAAATGGCATATGTAGTTTGATACAGGGTTGCCAGGTTTTTCACCTGCTCACTGCGAATATATTGTCTCTTTTATGGAGGGCTGTGTTTGAAATACAAAGAGAAGTAAAGCATCAAAAACATCTCCTGTACGCCGTTGCCATAGCTGAATTGGCAACTATTTATACTATAAAACCAAAAGCTGCCATGTTTACTAAGTTTTATGTTTTTTCTGACATTATTCAAGCCTTTTCTTGAAGCATGGTTACAGAATTATGTCCTTCTGCCTTGCCATTTATGGCCAGCAAATAGGGCTGGTAGACACAGGTAATTGACATGTCATGTTCTGTAAACTGACAGTCACCTGTGCCTTATTGAGTGTTAATTTGCTTTAGTTGGAAGTGTCTCTGTTTATCACAGTTTTTTTCTCAATAGTTGCTGGCTCCTTTGTTGGCAACTTGCAAGGGGTGAACCAGTTGCAAAAATGTGTCAGATTTATTAGATTTGCTTCTTTTATTTTCTATATTTTTTCTGCAGAGCTTCTTCTACACTTTGCATTGAACAGAATGTAGAAGATGACACATTAGTCATAAATCATAAATTTGATAAGCACAAACATTCTCCTTCTGTATAACCTTCCCCATCTATAAGAGACTGGGGGGAAAACAGCTATGTATGCTGTATAAATATTTATTTGAATATGTATCTCTGTTGGTTGTTTATTTGTTTTCCATGCATAATAATAACAACAATAATAATAATAATGTTTTTTTTTATAATAATATAAAAAATAATAATAATTATTATGAATAATTATACTAATTCAATTATTAATTTAATTATTAATAATTATAATAGTAAAATTATTATATAATAACTAAATTTAGTATTATTATTATTATTATTATTATTAATATTAATATTATTATTCTTAAAGTAATGCTTCTAAATTGGAATGCTCTCACAAAGGCCTCTTGGTGTAAGAACTTGGGTATGGTTGTTCTACAAACGTTGCCTTCAGACACAGTGGATTGTTTCACTGACCTAGTCAGAGAGAGATTCTCAACTCAATTTGTGTTACAGTAGCCAGTGTAACCCATAACACAGCCACAGTTACAGTCTAGTTTAATGGGACAGTTTTACCAAGCCAGTGTGGTTGCAGTTTTTTTTTTTTTTTTATACTTCTTTATAACGAATGGTTAGTGCTGTTAGGATTATTTTGCATAAAAGCACTTGTTTTATAGATGAACAAAAAAACAATTAACTACAAAATTAAATACAAAATACAATTTGCTTTAATATATACATACACTAGCCTTTAAAAGTAAATTAACATTGTCCCAGGTTCAGTAGTGATTGCCTGCAGTGCAGCTTGTTTATCAGATGCACATGATTTCATGGTTAGAATGTTATTTAATGTGTGAAAGGCAGAGCAATATTAGAGGACATGCAGTTCTTAAGCCCTTAGTGCATGATTACAGAGGGATTTGGAGAGTATATGGATGACTCCTGTTGTTTGCAATCAAGTCTGAGAGGGCAGGCTGAGGATGAGCAGAAACACTTATCCACTCCTGACAATGATACTGTCCTCTAAAAACACCCAGGTATATCAATATAGAAACAATGACTGACTGTTTTTATGCCAAAGAATCCACCAGGAGAACTCTATTTTCCTGGCAGTATTTTAATCTGTCTGTGTAAGTGCTCTTACACATAAACTTGGAATATTTAAAAAGCACACATAATGCCAGGTCCTGCCATAATGGTTTAGCTCATCAGACCATTCCCACATGATTTAGCTTTCCTGTCTGTTTTCCATAAATGTCTTAGAAATGACATGTGCTATATATCTCTAGTTTCAGATGAAAGCAGTGGAGCAGTCTGTTAAGTTTAGATAGTGCCTTTATACTAAAGATAAAAATAAAACTCACAGTCTACTCACAGTTTCATCCTCAATTTTTGTTATACATATGTCCTTCCTCGCCAAATAGATTTGCTAATTTGTCATACAATTAGCAATCCTGCCATTATTAAATAACTGCATATAAGCTTTATATAAAAAACAAAACAAAAACAAAATTAAGCCAGTTGACTTTCTTCCATTGCTTTGATTTTCTGTCTTGATGCCTGTATGCCAATTACAGGTGCTTCTAATGCACTGCAAAAAATGTGGAGTAAGATTTACTTAAAAAAACTAAGTTTTTCCACGTACAAACTGCTAGAAAATTTAACAGACCATATATTCAAGTAAATGTTACTCACAATTCTATCTGGATTTTACTAGAAATTCTTCAGTAAAAGTTACTTTGCTACACACTGCTTCAAGTATATTTTAATAGCTGTATCTTAGTAGATTTTACTTAAACATTGCAGCACTAAAAGCATTAAAACATGGCTTATAAAATGCTATATTATATATTATTAAAATGCTATATATTATTAAAATGCTATATTATAAAATGCCAAATAGTTTTACATTATTCAATTCAACATCAATGATTACCATATACAAAAACCACTATAACAGACAGACAACATTTTTTGTCAAACTTTTTTATTAGTTTTGCTCAATTAATGAAAATGCATTTTCACTTACAGTTCAGTGGACAAAATGTCTTTTAAACATCGTGTTTTCTAAAGTCTCACTCACTACACAAAAGTAAAAAATGGAAATGGAAAACAAACTATAAAAGTGTCACAGTGTAAGGACAAAACAATCTTTTAAACATTTTTCTGAAAACTTGCAGTAAAAAATAAAAATAGATGTAAGTAAAAGTGCAAGAGAAACACTCGCTCCAGGTGGACTGTAGTTATCCTCCTGAACCCATCTTTCACCTAAGACGAAGATTAAAAAAATAACATAAGTTAGTAATTATATGTAGACCTCAGAATGTTATGTTACATATTATAATTAAATTTTACATTTACATTTTCAGCATTTAGCAGACGCTTTTATCCAAAGCGACTTACAGAATGATCTGAACACGATGAGCAATTGAGGGTTAAGGGCCTTGCTCAGGGACCCAACAGTGGCAACTTGGTGGTGGCGGGGCTTGAACCGGCAACCTTCTGTTTACTAGTCCAGTACCTTAACCACTGAGCTATCACTGCCCTTTTAATTTTAATTTCTCAAATTTTACTTTCTCAAGGTTTGCTCACAGGTCGCCTAATAATGCACATTTGTATTTGAAAGACAAAAGAACTATTTTACAACCAACGTTTTAAGCCCACGTTCATTAAACGGAACAAGTTATCACGATTAATATAACTACATAACATTCATTCTGCCATGCTAACAGACGCTAATTTGGAGTCAATAATGTAGAAAGTTAAACGACTTTTTAAATATTTATAATATTAACTGGCACGGTAATATAATTTCCTAAAAAATGACAACTTACCATAAAACAGTCCCCTTTGGCCAAAGTATGTCCTATTTGTCCTATGTCCTATTTGATGACAAATAGTTACAAAGAAACACCAAGTAACACACTAAATTATATGTGAAATTCTTAAGTAGCAAGACTGTACTAGAATATTCTCGTATAAAGTACTTTAAAAATCTTCACTCTATATACTAAGTCAAAAAAACATTTTTTGCAGTGTGGTTGGCATGAGTTATTTTGGGCATTTTGACTGGCTTACAACTACACATCATGGCCAGGATGGTTTTATGTACTGTGTGTTGTGACACAGTCACCTCATCACCATTACTCAAGTTTATTTGCAGTTTGAGCCACAGTATTTTCTCTGATGGTCCATAGCAGACAACATATCCTTTGTTTCCTGGTCATAATGAAAAGGCCCTTATCAAAGTCACTCGGGTCTTTATACTGTCTGTATCTACTGCATTAAACATGTACTATGAATAACTACCAATAACCCAAGATATCCCTGACTGGGACATGCACAGTTGTTATTAAATAGGCATTGCCATGAATACTTTGTTGTTCTACCAGTTTGGTTCATCAGTCTGTTTATGTAGTGAAAATGTTTTTAGAGTTGTAAATAATATTAATAAAAAATCAAAAACTGAGACCTTTAATACTTTGTAAAAGACTCTTTAGCAGCAGTTGCAGCTGGAAGTTTTCTTGAATACGCTATGTTGACAAAAGAATTAGGACAACCCTTTTAATTTTGTAAATTCATGTGTTTTAGCCACAGCAACTGCTAACGTGTATTAAATCAATTATCTCAAGAAATGTATATGCTTCCAACTTTGTAGCAACAGTTTAGGGAAGGCTTCTGTTTCAGCATTACTGTGCCTCTGTGCACAAAGCAAGCTCTATAAAGACATGAAGAAAAGCTTGGTTTATTTTATTACTATTTGTTTTTGAAATGGTATGTCCAACAAGCTTATGGTCAGATGTTCAACCAGCTGTGCACACATGAATTTAAGCAGTTTATCCCATTTCTCATGGCAAATCCTCACAAGTTCTGTCAGACTGGATTGCAAGCATCTGTGCCATCTTTATGTCTCTTCACATATGTTTGATGGGGTTTAAGTCTAGGCTTTGACGGGTTACTTAGGGACATTAAGTGACTTGCCGCAGGGCTGTTGCTGTTTTCAATAAAATACCTGTAAAAGACAATTTATGAATCACTGCTCTTTATTTGCATTTTAACCTGCTAGGCATTATAGGTAGGCAACAGAAGGCAGAAGGTAGGTTGTTGTAGTCCAGGTTTAAGATTTAATAAGCAGGACAAGCATTTGTGACTGTTGTGGTTTGACAGTCATGTTCCTCCTTCAATTAACAATATTATATTTTTTCAAGACACTCTTTATGGCCAAAGTATCTAGACAGCACTTTTTAATCAGTGGCTTTAGCCATTTTGGTTACAGCCAGTGTTAACAAGTGGATTAGGTCACACATACATGTTTGTAATCCCTATAGACAAGTATTGGCAGTAAAATGGTCCCATTAAAAGAGCTCAGTTATTTTTGTTACTGCCCGCGAAAAACAACGGACACCTATAATCACCATCCACATTTCCACTCATTGGCAAAAGAGATATTAAATCTAAACATCATTGGAAGATTTTGGGAGCATTGAACATTAATTCTTTAAATTGATGAACAATGCATTATCATTTTGTTTTCTTTATTTCAATTCCATGTTTTACTACTGATTTATTTTGGTCAAGGTTGTCCAGAAATATAGACACTCGACCAGCCTGTAGCACAACAGTTTTAGAAAGACCTTTTTCTTTTTCAACATGAAAATACCCTGTGCACAAAGTGAGGTTAAAAAAGAAAAGGGTATAAATTGGAATACTGATCGCATGCCAAGCCTTTTCCACCAACTCGGTGCTTTAATGGGTGGCACTTTAACGGGGTTTGATCCCCAGGTGAGGCGGTCCGGGTCCTTTCTGCTCTGGTTTCCTCCCACAGTCCAAAGACATGCAAGTGAGGTGAACTGGAGATACAAAATTGTCCATGACTGTATTCGATATAACCTTGTGTAATGATGAATCCCATGTTTCTTTTGTGGATGTAACCAAAGGGTGTAAAACATGGCATTAAAAATCCAAACAAACAAACAGTGCTTAAACAGCTTATGTTATAGCAAGCTTTTCAAGTAGCAAAAGCAGGACACTATATATGAATAACTATGGTTTGTAATTTGATGTCTAGAATGCAAATATTAATGAACCATTACCATTATTTGGTAAATACTTTAAGCCAACCAAAACAATGCTTCTGATTTTACACTCTCATAGCTAAATTATCTTATAAACATCTGTTTACTTATCGAGCCTATTGACTACCCTATGTTCATTCTTACATCCCGCTGAATAACCTCATTATTTCATTGTAATTTATCCTGAAATAACCCCAGCTAAAATAGCCTCAACACTCTGTCATACATCATTTATTTCCATATGCTTGTGCTTTATTAACCACCAAAAACTAGGCATCTTCAGAAACATCTACTTTTTAAGTTCATTTAGCTGGCTTTGTCATTATAATCTCTATTTATTAACCAGTAGGTCTGTTTTCCACTAAGGTTTTGTAATAAAAAGGCTCTTCTTTTTCACTTATTTTCTCTCTAGTTATCATGAGACAATGCAAAGTCCAGCTGCAGGAACCTGGCTGCATGTGGAGTTTTCTGAGTGCACTGCACTGTATCACACTTCACCCTGTCTGCATGTTTACACTGAACACGCTTCTCTTTCTCTGTCCAAGCCATATTTTGTACTTCCTTCAATATCCCGTCTCCACACATGGCCCTCAATGTGAAACCACAAGTGAAAGTGGACATCTTACAGACCTGCTCTGTTTGTCAACTGCTGCCATGAAAACTGCAGCATAATAAACTGCTTGGCCAGCATTTACTCGGTTTTAGCCTCTATTATCAGCCAACGCTGGCCACTGCTGCAGCTCATCAATCACAGTGCTTTCATACATTAATACTTACACTAGCATCAGATTTATCAGACTTTGCTTTAAATATATCTGTCTGATGTGTGCAGTACTCTTTCTCTTGTAGCACATAGGCTACAGGCTTGCAGTGGGTCATGGTGGATGAGCAAGCCATTCCACTGAGCTTTTTTAATGGTTAATATTGTGTTAGCTTTACCCATTGATACTTTTGGTACTTTTATGAGAACTTCATCATAGGTACGTTCACATAGGACACATGAAAACAACCAAATTTGGGCATCCACATTCAATGTGTTTTGTCTGATTGACAGGGCAGCACGGTGGCTCAGTAAGTAGCACTGTCGCCTCACAGGAAGAAGGTCCTGGGTCCTTTCTGTGTGGAGTGTGCATGTTCTCACTGTGTTTTCGCGGGAGCTCCGGTTTCCTTCCACAGTCCAAAGACATGCAAGTGAGGTGAATTGGAGATACAAAATTGTCCATGAATGGGTTTGAGCTTAAACTTGTGAGGTGATGAATCTTGTGTGATGAGTCAAATCAAAACAAATCAAATCACTTTATTGTCACGTCACATTAACACAGGTGTGAAAGGTGAGGTGCATAGTCCCTCACAGTTGCAATACACATTAATTACAAAAAATATACACATTAACTTACATAAAACTTATATAAAACTTACATAAATCTAGCACCATTTGTTCAATATATACAGGTATTGATTAAAGACTCTTTATGTGCAGATGTACAAAAATGATGAAATGTGAATGAATATAAATATATAAAGTTCGAGTCAGTAAAGTGAGTAAAGTGCAGAGTGCACTAACTACCGTTTCTGTCATTAATGTAACCAAAGTGTAAAACATGACATCCTAATAAATAAATAAATAAATAAATTGTCTGATTGACAAGTTACAAGACAATAGGGAGATAACTGGGTAAAATGGTAAAAATAATACATAAAAACCAAAATCATTATATATACCACCAATTTTTGATCACGGAGTTGGGACCCCATGATTTTTGACATATATTTTATATAGATTTAAAAATATAAATCCAATATGCACTTTTAAAAATATGTATTATTTTAATAACAAATACATTATTTAGTTTAATTAGCAAAGGCTATTTAATTAATTTAGAACTTTTCTTCAACCTGAACAATGTCACAACTATGCCATGGCTGAAAGCTGGAACCATATTGCTTTGCTCTTTGGGAGAAAGGAACTGCATTGCTGTTTTCCGTATTAATCATGTCTCTAAAAGATTGTGATTGATAGTGTTTGGGACATGCCTACCTTCAAGCACATTGATCTGCCCAGTGAAGCAATGCCTAAATATGGTAGGTAGAAAAAGGGCAGAACCACCCACCCTACTTTTTTTTTAAAAAGTATATTTAACTAGGTACTAGGGAATTGCCATGTTTGCTAGAAGGGCTGTGCTGACTTCAAATATAAAAGACTTGAACAGACCAAATGTACGGAAGTACGGAAAAGCACCTTAGCGCACAGAGCGATGGCTGCAGATGGAGTATGTGCTCCTGCCACACACAGAGGAAGACTGTTTGCTACCCTGTCCAAACCTCTGACTTTATGCATGGCACAGAGTGAAGGGCTCTGTTACACACTCCAACAGACATATACAGACATGGTTTCCGGAACTGACTGAAGCAGACAGCTTCTCACACCTTAAGCTGCTTGGACAGTGTGGACGAGCAGGGGTGAGGCTAAAAAAAAACGTCGCTTTGTACAAAAGTCCAAATTTAGACTGACTTCTTTTCCCCGGGCCGCTGGGTCAGCGTGTCCCTCTAGCCGACATGAACAGGGCTTAGCACTAACTCAGCGAGCATAGACAGCACCCCATTGCAGCACCGTGTCAGCCAAGACGCAGAGAAATAAGAGAATGAGAGCGAGAGAGAAAGAGAGAGTCTGTGTCAGGTTTGGTTAGGATTCAGGCTAGTGTTAGAATATGCTTGGCACTAATATGGCACCGGTATCTGTGTCCTCATCTCTGTTGTGTGTCAGTGGGCGATGCAGAGGCCTGTCTTATGCCTGCACTGACAGTGTCTTTTCAGATTACGTTGATGCTCCGCTCAGAGTGCTGCCACCCTTTGCCCATCATTCAGCCGTTGAGTTTGAAGTCTGCCCTTTTTGTCATTAATGCACTTGATGTCTATTTAAAAACTACAGTGCTACATGGTATCTGTTTTCCTGTCGGGAGATCATTGACAGCAATAATACCACTTGTCCTTGCCTCATTTACTAAAGCACTGACACCTAGCTGCAGTCTACATCCATCAATTCTCACTTTGTCCCTTTCTTTCTCTCTCTTTTCTTCCACCTCTCTCTCATTTATCTTTTGCATGTTACTGTTGTCATCTTTTCAATCTGGGATTCTCAAGCCATCATTCACAATCTACGCATTCTGCATAAACACTGTTTTTGAATAGAACAAATGATGATGACAATTTTCCTCAACAAATCTTCTGTTATTCATTTTTTCTAACTTTTTAGCCAATTTTGTCTCAAACTTGTCATTGCCAGATTTCCACCAGCTTGCTGGGTTTTCTCTGTTGCACAGCAACTAACATCTACCAGCCACTCATGTTATGTCACGATAGTTCTTAACTCAATACACTGCAGAAAACACTACTCTGTAAATGTTTGCCAGCCACATTCATTTAAACTCAATATTTCACAATTCCTGACATTTAATCCTAGTTCCCTCTCTTAGGTCTGTTTGGATCACTACTGCACTTTAAGATTGTGAAATGTCAGAATAATACTAGACAGTGATTTATTTCAGCTTTTATTTCTTTGCTCACATTCCCACTGGCTCAGAGGTTCATATACACATGGTTAGCACTGCTTTTGAAGCATCACTAGATAAGAATCGAAGGAAGAACACAGGAAAATTTAATATCCTTTTCATTCAGACAGCAGGTTAAGTAAGGCTTTTTTGCTTTCCTGGATACAATATCTGTAAGATTTTTTTCTGTCTCAAAGGTTTTACCACCATACTATTTGCCACAGGTATCACTGGTCATATACATTAATTAATGTGTGTATTTGTAAAATATCTGTAGTCTGTTTTGAACAGAAGCTTGTGCATGGTACTTGCATAGTAAATATAGTCAGTTCTTGACTGATTCACTGGTTCTCAATTAGGTTTAGACAGTGTTACTATATTATGCTGTTATGTCTTTCACATTTTATGTTTGCAGAGTGAGCTTGCTTGCTAACAACCAACTTGAACAGCTTTTCTAGAAAGAAAATTGCCAGTTTACTCTAAATAGACACAACTCTGTGTGCATTTTGGACAAAGTGCCAGTTCATTACAAGACACACTGACACATTCACTCACTGAAACCAAGGTAGAGTTAAGAGCAGTCAACCCATCTTTTGCATGTTTTTGAAAGCTGAGTACAAACCTGTGTACCTGGAGGTATCTCACATGGGCAGGGAAAATGAATAATAATAATTATTATAACTGTTTGTATAGCACTTTTATAAATAAAATGCAACTTAAAGTGCTTTACCTAAAATACAAAACAGAAGTTTGGAAAAAAATAAAAAGAGCATTGTGTAAAATATATAAATAGATAGAAATATAATATTTTAAAATAAGAAAATTAATAAATCAAAACTGAAAATGAAATATATGTTAAAATAAATGATTAAACAATTAATACAAAACAAAAGAAAACCACTGTAAGACTAAAAGCTAAAGTACAAATATGAATTTTAAGCTGCTTTTAAAAATTGCTAACTGTGAATGCTATCCATAATTCTTGTGGGAGGAGTTTCACTGTTTTCCCATTTGTGATCAGGTGCATCATGTTAGTTATCTTTGGGATGTCTAGAATTTGTAGTTTACTGGTTAAAATTTAAATTGGTTGTTTGGGAAGACAAACACTTGGTTATTTATTTTTTTTCTTTAAAGTAATATAATGATATCAGCAGTGCAAACATAGACTGATGTCACTGAAAAATATGACAATTATAGCTATGAAGTCAACAGAAATTTAAAAGCTTTGAAATTCAACATGCTTTCAGTTTGTGTGTTTTAAATTGGAATGCTTAGATAAATCTTTAAACAGAGAATTTCATTCAGATCAGTGGGTTGTGCTATCATGTTTGAAACGAGACAGATTGGCACCAGTGGGTGAATCAGCCACCCAGCTTGAGACATGTGCCTGCTGCTTCTGAAGAAGGATATATCCTTCTGTTTCTGCCCTCCCACAGTCTGTTGCTGAACACACACACACACACACACATTAAACAATTTAGTCATTATTAGCAGCAGTTATGTACTCACAGTACATTGTTTAGATATTCTGTTAATGATGCGCCATGTTTATAGTGCTTCATTTAGATCAGGTAAGCACACAGATAAGATTATTTAGTTATTAATAAGACATGAGGAATCTATCAATCATATATTAGTACTTAAGATGTGGGTTAATCATTTTCTTAAGGTACAGGGTGTCTGATTTTTGTCTGTGCTATAGTTAGTACTTCATTTATTTAAAAGATTGTATGTTTTTGATTGTCTGAGGAATTAGAATTATTTACTACAATGTTACCTGCAGATTAAACCCAAGTAATTAATATTCACTGAAAACATACCTGTGGGTAATAATTCATTCATTTAGAAAGAGAGGTTTTGCTTTGTTGAAACACTTCAGAAAGAATGGGCACGTTCTTAATACCATAAGAACATATAACTCAGTAATAATAAAAGCCCATCTGAACCATGTCTTATAAGAAGCAGATATGATAACGGAGAATGAGTTTACAGTGTCCTTGTAGCTTGTGATTACAATATTTAGGCAGCAATCTAATTTCCTGTACTTGATAAATTATAACAAAATTCTTAATATTCTATTCTTTTCTATTCAAGCAGCACAGCTGTAAATTATGTATGGAACATTTTTGAACAACAGTGTGCAAGCTGTATAGACATTATGAATTTTGATACTATACTCACATTTCATCCTGTCAAAATAGACCATTAATTACAAAAAAAATTAACAATTGCATTATAAACACAGGTATGAAAACTTTTTTCATCCAAATACTATTAAATTTAAATGAAATTATATATAAATGAAAGAGTTTTCCAAGTAAGCTGTAGGTCCAAGTTTCCAAGTGAACTCAACACTCACAACACACACACACACACACACTCACACACACACACACACACACACAGATACAGTAGATTCCAGGTCTGTGCTGCCTGTTGTCTAGACAGAACCCTGAGGCTAAATGTTGTCTTTCTGGTGTTCTTAGACTTGAGACAGATGTGCTGTCTCCCCTGACATGCCACTCATGCCAACATTTGAGTGAGAAAAAGACTGAATCAGAGGTCTGTATTCTCAGTGTCTGACAGGAATACATAAAGAGGACTTTCAACAAATAATTTCAGCATTATTTTACTATAGGTGCAATTTTAGGGTTTGATTTTTGTTCAATTGCAGGAGTGAAATTAAGATTTTATTGATTAAAGAATTGTGTAAATACTTTATAGTAATGTAACTCCTCATAGATGTGTAAGGTAAATATGCCATAGAAAAACACAACAATATACATTGTGGTAAATCTAAATTCATAACTCACTGCAGTACTGTAGTTAACATAACTACAGATATCACCATAGCTTTACTCAGAATTAAAATCACAATTGTTCACTACAAACAAGAGTTTTTATTGCACATTATTAAGGTAAATCAGCAGATAAGATTATTAGGCTTATTTTTTTACTGTACATTATTGGATTTTTTTTCCTTTAAATGTATACATCAGTTCATCTAAAAGGTATCTTATGTTCTAAGTACAAAATGATGACTGTGTTCTTTCTGTGCATTATTTTCCTTACTGAAAACACTGCAGGTTTTACTGAAAATATATACACAGTTCCCACAATCCTGTACCTAAATTTAGGCCCTGCTATTACAATCCCAGGTCTGCCATGACATACATGTCACCTTAGAGCTGTATGTCAACTTTTGAGTTGAATCGTATATTACTTTCACAAACTTTTTCTTTCTTTTTGTTTGTAGGAGTGTTTGCCAAATGCCGTTATGTCTACTACGGCAAGCATTCTGAGGGAAATCGCTTCATCCGCAACGACCAGCTCTGAGGGACAGATGGACAGGCCGCTGTATGAGGTTCATGTGGATTCCTTCCTGCATGTCTTTATGTCACCACATGCATTTTAAACAGCCGAATGCAGCCTTCTGCTGAGTGTGCCATCCCTGCCACCTTTCATCCCTGTCTCACTGCCTGAGTACTGCCACTCACATTGACATTATTGCCTTTAAGCAGCCCTACAACACACTCTCTCTCTCTCTCTCTCTCTCTCTCTCTCTCTCTCTCTCTCTCTCTCTCTCTCTCACACACACACACACACACACACACACACACACACACACACACACACACACACACTGAGCCAAGTGCCTGTGCTGACAGCTATTGCTCCATGATGGATTGCCTGGTCCAACTGCAAGTCTCTGCAGGTCAAAGGTCCCACCTGATTCTGCAGTTAGTCCATAAGGACACCCAGGATGAGCCCTCTTCAAAGTCACAACTAAAGTTAAACACACACAGACAATTAATTCCACTACTTTATAGTTCTCAGTTTCTCTTAAATGTAATGTATGAGTGCAACATTATTCATAACTTTTACAGTTTGCCTTTTTTAAGACAAAGTCCAGAAATCCAGTGTTGCCAACTTGTAGTGTTGATAATGCCTTACAAATGCCTTGATTTAAATGAATGTTTGAATGGTGTGCTGTAAGCAAGTCGAACTTTTCTGTCAGAAACGCACTTGATACACACTTGAATCCCTAATTATAGTTTATTTTCATTTGGCAAGTGCAGAGCGTATGAGGGGCAGCTTGTGTGTGCTTGTGTGTACAGTAAATGTCTGTGTGCAATGGTGTTAAGTTGGTAAGTGTGTGTTTGTGTGTATGTGCATGTGTGCACACAAACGTTGTGTGTAGTTGGTGTGTTGCGGGGGCAGATGTTGCCGTGCAGGAGCCTGGAGGAACGAAAGCACAAGGTAATGAGCTTTGCTCTTGTTGCTTCGGTCCAGGAGCGGGAAGAGAGACAGGCGAGATAGAGCAGCCTGACTGAGGGGGGAGAGAAGTCAACAACTACATTCGTTTCACTTCTGATTGCCTCCTTATGTGATATTCACACAATTTTAATGACTTGCACCCTAACTTTGTTTATGCACACAAGGAAATCACTAAAAGCTGTTTCAGAAAGAAAAAAACTTCAGAGCCATGATTTTAATCTAGTGGAAGATTTCACACAACAAGTTAATTAGATCCTTTTTGCCTGAGTAATGTTTACTCATTTTTACTGTAACATATTAAGACTGTAATGTTTACATAGTTACATTTTGAATTTTATGTTTTTTTGGGGTAAACCCAAATGTACCAAAGAAAAATTATAATGAAACTTACCAAAGATTTGCAGTTAAATCAATCAGGCTTGACCATAAACTGTAATTATTACTGTTTTGTTGTATTTCTAGCTGCACACTGTAAGACTCTCTTATTTCTTTATTCTACTCTCTGTTATTGGACTTTCTAACCACTTTGTATTACATTGCAGTCTTGTATTTTGTAATATTTGTCTAGTTGTTTTAGGTAGGGGTGACCTTTAGTTTCTAAGAAAAAAATTAATTGATTAACAAAATTAGAAAAATGAAATCAAACTTCATAGTGCACAGCGGGTCAAGTTGGTGTGATTCAGAAACTTTTTTAGTGAGTATACAGTAAATGCATGTGTTCTGTCTAGAGTAAATACCCACCTAATGCAGAGTATCCCTGATCTAGGCTTCCAACTCTATGGCCTTTATCAGGGAAAACAAATACAGTTACTGAAGATGTTTTTATTGCCCATATAGTGTACTAAATCAGTTTTCTACTGTTATTATCTTGGATACTATGTAAAAAGTATATGTCATGAATGAGAAGTTATTTGAAATTAATCCTTTGTTGGTATCAAGATTGTTTTTATAATTAATAGTAATGTAAGTTGGCTGATTGGGTAAATGAAAAATGAAATGGTAAGTTAACTTTTGGTTGTTAACACAATTGTATTTTCATCCATAGTAGCTGTAGTTACACAAGCTGTAGTTTTGATCACTTTATTTATTTCTGATTTCTTTTTAAATGTAATCTGTAAAATGTTTAGTGAATAAACTGATTGATTATTGAGTATTAGTTATTTGATTACCTCTAATTTTTTTTGCTACATACCATGCCAAAATACATATGGCTTATTAAAATGATTAAGTAAATGTCTAATAATTGACTTCGATTATTTAGAGATTATCTAAGATTTGAATACATGTACAGCTGTTTTTTTAATTATCATTATTACTTTGCATTAGCAAAAATACAGTATTTAAGTTTTTACAGTATATCTAAAGATTCTGGAATGTTTGTTTATTTTTTTTATTATTATTATTATTATTATTATTATGATTAGTTAGTTAGTTATGGCTGTAGTATTAGGACAGGAACAACAAAAACAACTTTTTGATGTGTGGATACTTTATATGATACCTTAATTTGATGGTTGATTTAATGGTTACAAGTACTTGTGTTGGTGAAGGTAAATGTTTTCTAACATGAAGAAAGGAAGCTCATACATCAGTGAATTTAGAAAATTTGTTTCTCAATTAATCTGCAAAAGGACATTTTTTTCCTGTGAGTATAGACAGGGAGCACGTTGGGTAGCACTGTCACCTCACAGCAAGAAGGTCCTGGGTTCGATCCCCAGGTGGGGAGGTCTGGGTCCTTTTTGTGTGGAGTTTGCACGTTCTGTGTGTTCTGTGTGGGTTTTTTCTGGGAGCTCCGGTTTCCTCCCACAGTCCAAAGACATGCAAGTGAGGTGAATTGGAGATACAAAATTGTCCATGACTGTGTTTGATATAACCTTGTGAACTGATGAACCTTGTGTAATGAGTAATTACCTGTCCTGTCATAAATGTAACCAAAGTGTAAAACATGACATTAAAATCCTAATAAACACACAAACATAGACAGGGACCATGATACCTAAACTCTTTATCACCTGTAGATGTACATATATCAATAACAGTTATCAAAAACTCATTTCCCTTGAAATGTATATACTGCATGATTTGAAGAAGTGTCTTGTCATTGTTAATTAAAGTATTACGCTACAGCTGCTATGTAAATATAATCAGATCCTATGCTCCAGGAAATTTGTTGATATGTAGAGATGGTGGTTGAAAATAACAGCCTGAGGGAGCTTGAAAGATCACTTCTAAGTGAACGGACTTACTGTAAGGACTTTTGGTCAAACTCGGTGCCTCATTGGCTGGATGCTCTAAGGGAAAGGCCACACATAGCCCAGTGAAATGTTTTGGTGTGCAGTGACTGTGTGACTCTGACTGTGGGTCACAGACTGACTGTGCATGTGCAATATGTATGTCATTTAGTGTGTTTCTGCAGGATGTCTACGTGAACGTGTGTATAAGTGTGTCCTTAAAAACTATGCATGTGCACTGCTTCTGTCGTTGTGCCAAAAAGCATGGTCACTAGTCCGGGCGTTCTAAATGACAAGGTTTATTTGCACATGTTGTGATATGTTCACAGGAAAGTGCCGGTGACAGCCAGAGGAGGCAGGAAGAGGGAGCCACAACAAGTCCTCCCTCCCCCCTCACAGCACAAAATGTCATTTCTTCCCTGGCTGGCTCACCCAGCCATCCCCATGAAAAGAACAGACATTTAAAACTTTGTGACATGTGTCAGAGACGCTGCCATTGAGCCAGTGCCGCTGATGTAGCCCGAATTGACAGCAGCAGAGCCGACGGAGCTGGCTGGGGGACGTAGCGAGTTTGGTGAGTGTCACTTCCCATCCTCGTCACGGCCTCGTCTCCAACAGCTCCACAAATATAAACAGCATTAGGAGAGAGGCGCAAGTGCAGAGGGTAGACATATGCTGCCACGCATGTGTACTGCGTTTGAGTGAGGGAATGTGCAAGTGTGTGTGTTGTGTACGGGGCACAGGATGGGGACTAATTAAGGAGTGAGGAAGAGAGCAGGCGCTAGGCACAGGCTGTGACCTGATGGAATGTATATGCACAGCTATACACAAAGTTCCTCACCAAAGTTGCATAGTGATGCCAACGATGAGCCCTCTAGTTAGGGTTCAGGGCAGAGAAGGAGAGAAATATTTGGGAAGAGTGAACCCTTATATCATAAACAAAAGAAAAATTAGCTGTGTTTTCTGCTTTTCATCCATAAAAACAACTGACTTGTAACTCTTAATGGACACCAATTATTTGTTTCTATAATTTGTCCCATTTATTTTTTCAAAATGTTATAATTGATTAAAATTTCACAAACAGGGTGGGATACCAGCACATCATTTGCATTCACTTACTCACTCATTGCTAGGGGCCATTTAGAGTAACCAATACAGCATTTGCATGTGTTATGGAAGAGGGAAAAATATGAGACACCTGAGAAACTCTGTATGAGAAACTCCCCATAGACAGTGTAAGGTAACACAAACTTCACATAGTTTGTGAAATGTGTGTGTACTATTGTGTTGAAACTGGAAAATTGGGGAAAAAGTTGATATTGTGGTGCAGTTTGCAGTCTAACCAGTACTTATAAAATGGAAAATATAAGAACTATTTTAGCAGCTTTTTATCTTATGGCACATGCAACTTGTGGCTGCCCTTCACCTTTTCTTACAATGGATTGGCACCCTTGTACACAGTACTCTTTTTGTGTTTCTCAGTAGGTCTAGACCACCCCCCTTTTCCACCCAGGATAAAGCAGTTGATAAAAATAAATTGAAGAAATAGGGACAAAATTAGTCACATGTGGTGTAAATACACAAATATCTGGTGTATCTAAATACAAAAACAAGGTGTAACTGCATACAAAAAAATCTGGTGCAGCTGCAGACAAAGACTTGGTGTTTCTGCACACAAAAATCTGGTATTACTGCTACAAAAACATGGTTACTGCCTAAAAACAGGGTGTAGCAGCTTACAAAAACTGGTGTTACTGCCTACAAAAGCAGGTGTAACTGGCTTCAAAAGCCTGGTGTACATGGCTACAAAACCTGGTGTTACTGCCTACAAACTGGCTACTAAAACCAGGTGTAACTGGCTTCTACAATCAGGTGTAACTGCCTACAAAAACAGGTGTAACTGGCTACTAAAATCTGGTGTGACTGGCTACTAAAACCAGGTGTAACTGGCTTCTACAGTCAGGTGTAACTGCCTACAAAAACAGGTGTAACTGCCTACTAAAACCTGGTGTGACTGGCTACTAAAACCAGGTGTAACTGGCTTCTACAATCAGGTGTAACTGCCTAAAAAACCTAGTTCAACTGCCTAAAAAGCAAACCAAGTGTTGCTGCCTAAAACTGGCTGTAACGGCTTACAAATAACAGGTGTAACTGCCTACAAAAACCTGGTGTGACTGGCTACTAAAACCAGGTGTAACTGGCTTCTACAATCAGGTGTAACTGCCTACAAAAACAGGTGTAACTGCCTACAAAAACCTGGTGTAACTGCTTACAAAAACCTGGTGTAACTGCTTACAAAAACCTGGTGTAACTGCCTACAAAAACCTGGTGTAACTGCCTACAAAAACCTGGTGTAACTGCTTACAAAAACCTGGTGTAACTGCTTACAAAAACCTGGTGTAACTGCTTACAAAAACCTGGTGTAACTGCCTACAAAAACCTGGTGTAACTGCTTACAAAAACCTGGTGTAACTGCCACAAAAACCTGGTGCAACTGCTTACAAAAATCTGGTGTAACTGCCTACAAAAACCTAGTTCAACTGCCTACAAAAACCAAGTGTTGCTGCCTAAAACTGGCTGTAACAAAAAAACAGGTGTAACTGCCTACAAAAACCTGGTGACAGCATGTTTTAATGCACACCAAAGGTTAATGCACACCAAAGGTTAATGCACACCAAAAAAAGAATTTGATGAAATATAATCAGAAGGTTGTCACTGTAACAATAGTGTTCATAGTTCATGTGTGTTGATTGCTGCATGTTCTCAGAGCTTGAGCAGTAATGCAGGTCTGTACATCAGACTTTAACCAAGAAGAAGCCCTGGGCTCTGAAAATGCAGTACATCATGACCTTTTTCTCTCTTTTTTGATCCCGACATTCAATGTGGCTGCCTGTCAGAGCAGCTCGCAGAAATCATCCCTAGTCATCAGTTATTAGGCTTCTTTTTTGAATGATTGACACCAGCAAATGCAAATCATGCACACGAGAAAGCGTTTGCCGCTGTATCAGTGATTGACAGCCATGTGCTGATAGCATGCTAACTGGATGAGGGAGAGGTAAGATGAGGGTCTGATCATTCTCCTGAAATCACTGCCTCATCCTTTACTGCAGACATGAGGAGACATTAGCTGAGACAGACAGCCAGGGAAAGGGCAGGCGCAGAAAAAGAGCCTTATTTCCGGCACGGTTTCAGATGAGTAGCATTTGTCATTGAGGGGAAGATGGTGTAATTAGCTTGTCAGTCTACTTTAGGCTGAGCTAGCTTTCGCCGGTAAGAAAGATGGACGAACTGCCACAGGAGTTGACAGGCAGTCGATAATGTGGCAATTAACGTCATAAATAATTCCACTACCAATTATATCAGAATGGACTTTCTGCTTTAAAAAGAGAAAAGTGTTCCCTTATCATTTCCTCTATCAGCAAGTCCTGCCATAACGTCTCACCTAATTATTTCACTTTAAACACTGCAGCACTTTTTTTCCAGACTAATCTTTAGGGCATATAATAGAAAACATACACCACAACCATAAACACTATGTAAATATGTGCTATGTTTCTGTCTTTTGTAATAGAATGTAAAATGTCAAAAGTAGGATCTAATGATTTAGATTATAGACAGTATTGTGCAATCAATTTCACTTGATATTTTAAAGGTTGCAAAAGCTTTAGTAACAGGCAGTGTATTGATTTCCTACCCATTCTTCTCTGTGGGGACGAAGATGTCTCATAGACCAATTTACATCCATATATATAATTTAATATTTTCATAACAGTGGTATTTAATAGTTAATTAATAAATAGTTATTCCAAATAACTATATATATATCAAACATTTACTATATAAAAGCACTTTGTAGTTCTACAATTACTGACTGTAGTCCATCTGTTTCTCGACATACTAAAAAGTATGTCCTTTTATTCTGTTCTTCAATGCTCAGGATTACATTATATAGGTGGTGGATCATTCTCAGCACTGCCGTGACAATGACATGGTGGTGGTGTGTTAGTGTGTGTTGTGCTGGTATGGATCAGACACAGCAGCGCTGCTGCAGATTTTAAATACTGTGTCAACTCACTGTCCACTCTATTAGACACTCCTATCTACTTGGTTCACCTTGTAGATGTAATGTCAGCGACGACCGCTTATCTATTGCTGCTGTTTGAGTTGATCATCTTCTAGACCGTCATCAGTGGTCACAGGACGCTGCTCACGGGGCGCTGTTGGCTGGATATTTTTGGTTGGTGGACTACTTTCAGTCCAGCAGTGACAGTGAGGTGTTTAAAAACTCCATCAGCATTGCTGTCTTATCCACTCATACCAGCACAACACACACTAACACACCACCACCATGTCAGTGTCACTGCAGTGCTGAGAATGACCCACCACTCAAGTAATACCTGCTCTGTAGTGGTCCTGGGAGAAACCTGACCATTAAAGAACAGCATGAAAGGGGGCTAACAAAGCATGCAGAGAAACAGATGGACTACAGTCAGTAATTGTAGAACTACAAAGTGCATCTATATGTTTAATGTTATGACTAATCAGTATATACTGTATATATACAGTGTATCACAAAAGTGAGTACACCCCTCACATTTCTGCAGATATTTAAGTATATCTTTTCATGGGACAACACTGACAAAATGACACTTTGACACAATGAAAAGTAGTCTGTGTGCAGCTTATATAACAGTGTAAATTTATTCTTCCCTCAAAATAACTCAATATACAGCCATTAATGTCTAAACCACCGGCAACAAAAGTGAGTACACCCCTTAGTGAAAGTTCCTGAAGTGTCAATATTTTGTGTGGCCACCATTATTTCCCAGAACTGCCTTAACTCTCCTGGGCATGGAGTTTACCAGAGCTTCACAGGTTGCCACTGGAATGCTTTTCCACTCCTCCATGACGACATCACGGAGCTGGCGGATATTCGAGACTTTGCGCTCCTCCACCTTCCGCTTGAGGATGCCCCAAAGATCTTCTATTGGGTTTAGGTCTGGAGACATGCTTGGCCAGTCCATCACCTTTACCCTCAGCCTCTTCAATAAAGCAGTGGTCGTCTTAGAGGTGTGTTTGGGGTCATTATCATGCTGGAACACTGCCCTGCGACCCAGTTTCCGGAGGGAGGGGATCATGCTCTGCTTCAGTATTTCACAGTACATATTGGAGTTCATGTGTCCCTCAATGAAATGTATCTCCCCAACACCTGCTGCACCCATGCAGCCCCAGACCATGGCATTCCCACCACCATGCTTGACTGTAGGCATGACACACTTATCTTTGTACTCCTCACCTGATTGCCGCCACACATGCTTGAGACCATCTGAACCAAACAAATTAATCTTGGTCTCATCAGACCATAGGACATGGTTCCAGTAATCCATGTCCTTTGTTGACATGTCTTCAGCAAACTGTTTGCGGGCTTTCTTGTGTAGAGACTTCAGAAGAGGCTTCCTTCTGGGGTGACGGCCATGCAGACCAATTTGATGTAGTGTGCGGCGTATGGTCTGAGCACTGACAGGCTGACCCCCCACCTTTTCAATCTCTGCAGCAATGCTGACAGCACTCCTGCGCCTATCTTTCAAAGACAGCAGTTGGATGTGACGCTGAGCACGTGCACTCAGCTTCTTTGGACGACCGACGCGAGGTCTGTTCTGAGTGGACCCTGCTCTTTTAAAACGCTGGATGATCTTGGCCACTGTTCTGCAGCTCAGTTTCAGGGTGTTGGCAATCTTCTTGTAGCCTTGGCCATCTTCATGTAGCGCAACAATTCGTCTTTTAAGATCCTCAGAGAGTTCTTTGCCATGAGGTGCCATGTTGGAACTTTCAGTGACCAGTATGAGAGAGTGTGAGAGCTGTACTACTAAATTGAACACAGCTGCTCCCTATGCACACCTGAGACCTAGTAACACTAACGAGTCACATGACATTTTGGAGGGAAAATGACAAGCAGTGCTCAATTTGGACATTTAGGGGTGTAGTCTCTTAGGGGTGTACTCACTTTTGTTGCCGTGGTTTAGACATTAATGGCTGTATATTGAGTTATTTTGAGGGAAGAATAAATTTACACTGTTATATAAGCTGCACACAGACTACTTTTCATTGTGTCAAAGTGTCATTTTGTCAGTGTTGTCCCATGAAAAGATATACTTAAATATCTGCAGAAATGTGAGGGGTGTACTCACTTTTGTGATACACTGTATATATATATCAGTGGCGATTTCTCTAAGACTGCAAGGGAAGCTCAGCTTCATCTAAAATGTCAAAAATTAAATGGTCAAATATGTACAGTTGTGTTAACATTTCATTGACTACAAATGCGTTAGAACACGTTCATCTCGAAGACGAGTTCGTTCAGAATCAGCTAATTATCATACATTCCCTTAGCGTCAATGCATTTGCCCGCAGAAGCTGAGCGTCTCTTCACTTCTATGGGGCTGCATGGGGTTTTTTTTTTCATTGCTTTGAAACTTGCCAGTCATTGGATAAATGCTGTGATTTTGTCCCACCCCCGGACGCTGAGCGTCTCTGGGGGTAAATGGAGCTGTGGGCGGGTCTGGACGCTGAGCTTCTGCAAGATGATTGGAGGATCAGTCGAAAGACTGAATCCCGTTTTGATTGATAGCTATCACTGGGAGCTTCAGTCCCATCGCGGATTTTGCGAGTGAAGTCGAAAGACAAACTGCAACCCATTTCAGGACATTTTCTTGAAAAGGAACAGAGGGCAGAATTTATGTATAAATAAATTGACAAATTTTATAATGTAAGCCGACAATGAGCTTCCCCTCTTTGAAAGACCAGCAGCCGCCACTGATATATATATACAGTATATTTGTGTGTGTGTGGGTGTGTATATATACAGTATATATATGTATATATACAGTGTATCACAAAAGTGAGTACACCCCTCACATTTCTGCAGATATTTAAGTATATCTTTTCATGGGACAACACTGACAAAATGACACTTTGACACAATGAAAAGTAGTCTGTGTGCAGCTTATATAACAGTGTAAATTTATTCTTCCCTCAAAATAACTCAATATACAGCCATTAATGTCTAAACCACCGGCAACAAAAGTGAGTACACCCCTTAGTGAAAGTTCCTGAAGTGTCAATATTTTGTGTGGCCACCATTATTTCCCAGAACTGCCTTAACTCTCCTGGGCATGGAGTTTACCAGAGCTTCACAGGTTGCCACTGGAATGCTTTTCCACTCCTCCATGACGACATCACGGAGCTGGCGGATATTCGAGACTTTGCGCTCCTCCACCTTCCGCTTGAGGATGCCCCAAAGATGTTCTATTGGGTTTAGGTCTGGAGACATGCTTGGCCAGTCCATCACCTTTACCCTCAGCCTCTTCAATAAAGCAGTGGTCGTCTTAGAGGTGTGTTTGGGGTCATTATCATGCTGGAACACTGCCCTGCGACCCAGTTTCCGGAGGGAGGGGATCATGCTCTGCTTCAGTATTTCACAGTACATATTGGAGTTCATGTGTCCCTCAATGAAATGTAACTCCCCAACACCTGCTGCACTCATGCAGCCCCAGACCATGGCATTCCCACCACCATGCTTGACTGTAGGCATGACACACTTATCTTTGTACTCCTCACCTGATTGCCACCACACATGCTTGAGACCATCTGAACCAAACAAATTAATCTTGGTCTCATCAGACCATAGGACATGGTTCCAGTAATCCATGTCCTTTGTTGACATGTCTTCAGCAAACTGTTTGCGGGCTTTCTTGTGTAGAGACTTCAGAAGAGGCTTCCTTCTGGGGTGACAGCCATGCAGACCAATTTGATGTAGTGTGCGGCGTATGGTCTGAGCACTGACAGGCTGACCCCCCACCTTTTCAATCTCTGCAGCAATGCTGACAGCACTCCTGCGCCTATCTTTCAAAGACAGCAGTTGGATGTGACGCTGAGCACGTGCACTCAGCTTCTTTGGACGACCAACGCGAGGTCTTTTCTGAGTCGACCCTGCTCTTTTAAAACGCTGGATGATCTTGGCCACTGTGCTGCAGCTCACTTTCAGGGTGTTGGCAATCTTCTTGTAGCCTTGGCCATCTTCATGTAGCGCAACAATTCGTCTTTTAAGATCCTCAGAGAGTTCTTTGCCATGAGGTGCCATGTTGGAACTTTCAGTGACCAGTATGAGAGAGTGTGAGAGCTGTACTACTAAATTGAACACAGCTGCTCCCTATGCACACCTGAGACCTAGTAACACTAACAAATCACATGACATTTTGGAGGGAAAATGACAAGCAGTGCTCAATTTGGACATTTAGGGGTGTAGTCTCTTAGGGGTCTACTCACTTTTGTTGCCAGTGGTTTAGACATTAATGGCTGTATATTGAGTTATTTTGAGGGAAGAATAAATTTACACTGTTATATAAGCTGCACACAGACTACTTTTCATTGTGTCAAAGTGTCATTTTGTCAGTGTTGTCCCATGAAAAGATATACTTAAATATCTGCAGAAATGTGAGGGGTGTACTCACTTTTGTGATACACTGTATATATATATATATATATATATATATATATATATATATATATATATATATATATATCAGCAGGGGATCAAATACTTATTTTCCCCACTGTATATATATATATATATATATATACATATACTGTACATACAGTGGGGAAAATAAGTATTTGATCCCCTGCTGATTTTGTAAGTTTACCCCCTTACAAAGACTTGAACAGTCTATAATTTTTATGGAAGGTTTATTTTAACAGAGAGAGACAGAATATCAACAAAAAATCCAGAAAAAAAACTTTAAATGAAGGTTATAAATTAATTTGTATTTAATTAAGGGAAATAAGTATTTGATCCCCTACCAACCAGCAAGAATTCTGACCCCCACAGACCGGTTATGTGCCCATGAGGCACACAAATTAGTCCTGTCCCTGTATAAAAGACTCCTGTCACAGAATCAGTTTCTTCCGTTCAAATCTCTCGACCACCATGGACAAGACCAAAGAGCTATCAAAGGACGTCAGGGACAAGATTGTAGACCTGCACAAGGCTGGAATGGGTTACAAGACCATCAGCAAGAAGCTTGGTGAGAAAGAGACCACTGTTGGTGCGATAATTCGAAAATGGAAGAAATACAAGATCACAGTCAATCACCCTCGCTCTGGAGCTCCATGCAAGATCTCACCTCACAAGAATGATTCTGAGAAAGGTGAGGTCAGCCCAGAATTACACGGGAGGAGCTTGTCAATGATCTCAAGGGAGCTGGGAGCACAGTCACCAAGAAAACAATTAGTAACACACTTCGCCGTAATGGATTGAGATCCTGCAGTGCCCGCAAAGTCCCTCTGCTCAAGAAGGCTCATGTACAGGCCCGTCTGAAGTTCACCAATGAACACTTGAATGATTCAGAGAAAGCTTGGGAGAATGTGATATGGTCAGATGAGACCAAAATTGAGCTCTTTGGCATCAACTCCACTCGCCGTGTTTGGAGGCAGAGAAATGCCCGGTGGGGATGGTGTTCTTGGGGTCATATCCAGCATTTCTCTGCTCCCAGCTCCCTTGAGATCATTGACAAGCTCCTCCCGTGTAATTCTGGACTGACCTCACCTTTCTCAGAATCATTCTTACCCCACCAGGTGAGATCTTGCATGGAGCTCCAGAGCGAGGGTGATTGACTGTGATCTTGTATTTCTTCCATTTTCGAATTATCGCGCCAACAGTGGTCTCTTTCTCACCAAGCTTCTTGCTGATGGTCTTGTAACCCATTCCAGCCTTGTGCAGGTCTACAATCTTGTCCCTGACGTCCTTTGATAGCTCTTTGGTCTTGCCCATCGTGGTCGAGAGATTTGAACGGAAGAAACTGATTCTGTGACAGGTGTCTTTTATACAGGGACAGGACTAATTTGTGTGCCTCATGTGCACATAACCGGTCTGTGGGGGTCAGAATTCTTGCTGGTTGGTAGGGGATCAAATACTTATTTCCCTTAATTAAATACAAATGAATTTATAACCTTTATTTAAAGTTTTTTTTCTGGATTTTTTGTTGATATTCTGTCTCTCTCTGTTAAAATAAACCTTCCATACAAATTATAGACTGTTCAAGTCTTTGTAAGGGGGTAAACTTACAAAATCAGCAGGGGATCAAATACTTATTTTCCCCACTGTATATATATATATATAACGAATAAAATGAGCTCAGATCATATAAAGCATCAGTAATGTTGTGTAACACAGTGCTAAATGCATCAGCTGATGGTGGCAGAGTTAATATATAGTTCAGCCAGCGATGACTCAAGGTCACACCTGCTTCCTCTACATAATGCATGATTCCCCCTCCATTCTTGCTCAGTCTCCAATCATCCAGACCAACCTTGGGATAAAAATTTTACTAAGTAAATCAGTGAACATGGTGGCATTTCTATTAACCTCCAATGTGCAACTGACAGAGAGTGATAAATTATGCTAAATAGTAACACAACCCAATAAATCAGCTTTACAACTTGAAGGTGAAGTGAAACTCAACTGTCTAGCAAATATTACGTGGCATGTTTTACTACAGTAGTGTTGGGTTTTTATGTTTAGGGGCTAAATTAAGAAGTATTAAATTTAGATTACCTTCCTCACAGCATTACATACTGCTTTGTTGTATACAACTATCAGAAAAACTTATAAATATATGTAATTGTTTATTGGGTTTTTTTATGCTGTTTTTATTTATTTTTTTACAATTAAATATTTGGATTTTTTTAAACCATGTACTCTGACATAAACAATAAACATGACAAATATATTTAAAAATACATAAACTCACAGTTTAGGAGACCTCCTAACACCCCTCCTCCCAACCCCTCTCTAAATAAATGCTCTATGAGTGTGCACAAATATTTGTATATGTATTAAATGTAATAAAACAACGAGAATACACTTTATTATAATATATTATTATTATTATTTAAAGTTCAGTCATTTGTATTTTTAATCTTAAAAATATGTTTTATTATAAGTAAATATGTGAAAATGAATGTATTTGGGTGAAAGACGAATAGGGTGTTCCAAGTAAGTACCAAAAAAATAAAATGGTTAAATTGTATAATTTTTTTATTTGATATTGTGCACAAATGTGTCACCTATGTAAATATGTTTTTTTTTTCAGCATTTTGCTTATTTGATCATTTTAGTGTTGTTGACACACAACAAGGGCACAAAAATGTCATTCAGTGCAACGACTAATTTATGACAAAATACACACACAAGGAACAATCATATAAGTTTAGTATATCTCTTACAAAAGATTTAAAACCTCAGAAGAAACTGTACTTACTCTTTTGAATTTTCTGTGCATTGTTTGTACTCTAATGCGTCTTGGGATTTTGTTTATTTGTATACAAGATGTTTTTGCTACACATTCTATTCTATTTGAAACCTAATCAAACTCTATGAAGCAGGCCTGGATTCTCTTGCATTCACATGAAAAAAAATATATAATAATTACTTATTACAGTTATTTTAAGCAAATGTTTTTGTTGCACTGTATGATGATTTTATGTTGCACTGAATGACATATTCCAAATTATCCTGTTACATCAGAATATTCATGACTTAATTTGTTTTTAAGTTCTTTATTGATTAAAGTAGCAGTAGTAGAATGAAAATATGCCACACCAGTGGCAAGTATGTGTTATAATATTACTACATCATGAAAAAAGTAAGGCAATCAAAAACATAGCTAATGAAGCCATCATAACAACTTGTAAGGCACCAGAACAGTGTGGAAGTGTGGAATTTGTGTCATAACACGTGAAAAAGTTGCTGCAGTAAATCTAAATTCATTCAGCAGTAAAAACGATTTGAAGTTGCATTTTATTTCATGAACTGAACAAATGTTTTCCAGTCTTTTGTTGTTAACCTTGAGGTTCTTGCTGTACATGGCTTTGGTTCTGCGATTATGATTTTGACATCAGACTTAAGGTAGTAAATTTCATCAGGTGGATTTGGCCACACAAAGGAATTTCTGTTTCAATTTTGTAGCATGCAGCTAACTTGCACCTCATCTCCTACAGACAGCAGTACCTGCCCAACGAATGGCAGGTCATCGTACTTGACAATAACAAAATCTCAGGGACCACTTCATCAAAAACATAATTATTAATATTCATTGTAATTACTGCTCTTATTAAGGAAGACTAGAATGGAAAAAAGTGGTTTTAATATTTAAAAATAATTTTAAAACATTATAAAGTCAGTATAACAATGTCATTGTCAATTTAGTGCAACAGCGAAATTCTGTTGCACTGAATGACAGAAATTTTACTTTAGCACATTTTACAGTTATCCCAGTGGTTAGCAAAAGCTAACATTGACCTTAGCTCAAAGACATTTCTACACATATTCACATTTAAATGTTAATAACCTTGTTTGTTTACAAGATTAACCGTAATATTACGTTTTCTGTGTTGTACTGAATGACACTCAGTTTTGTTCTTTAATGTACTGTGTCAGTAAAAAGACATTTTTATCAAATAATGTTGAAATGCATTGACCTCGTGTGTGTGCTGAAGGGTCCCCAGGAGTCTTCTTTTGTTGTTATAATTGGTCACATGACTGCAGTAGCTTGATTGCATATTAAAATAAGGCTTTTTATTAACGTTGTACTGAATGACAACTGAAGATTGGGAAAATGGGGACTGAAAGTATCCTGAATATTATTATTATTAAAAAACACATCTGAATGTGTGAAATATTATTTAATATGTCACACATGACATTTGTACAATTATGCCAAAGCAGTAAATTTTAAGTTTTACTTAAGATTAATTAGTTTTTTCTTAATGTTGCACTGAATGACATTTTGGGGGTTTCAAGGGTTATCTTTTCAAAAATCATACATTTTCTGTAAAAATTCAGTAAAAATTCAGTAAAGATGTACAAATGGAGTAGATTGAAGGTATATCCACTTATATTAATATAATTGTATATTATTTATCAAGTGGGGACACTAAAAAGTTACGTCTCGTCTTTGACCCATTTATTTAAAAGCTTTATCATTTTAAAATCACTACATCATTATTTTTAAAATAATTTTTAAACATCTTCAAAATCTTGCTGGTAGGGTGGAAGCCGCACAGCCACATGGGTCCTGGGTTCAATCCGCACCTCCATTCATTGTTTCATCTCCATGTCTATTTTCTTAAGTGGGGATCCTTTTATTATTCCAGAAAAGCCTGCAAAAGATGGATTGGCTGCTTTAAATTGCCTTTGGATATGAGTGAGTGAGTGATTGATAGACTTAAAAAGCCCTGTGATAGATTGGTGTCCTGTACAGGGTGTATTCCTGCCTTGTGCCCAGTGTTCCCTGGTGGTCCCAGACCCACTGCAAAGCTGAGCAAAATGAAGCAGTCAGAAAAAGAAGTAAATAAAAGTTACTAAAAAGACACTTTTTTTGGAGCCGCCTAGTTTTCCAGGCCTTAAACTCGATTAAGTTTTTGTCTCTGCTTAGTTTCCTTGTCTGATAAAACACGCATCAAGATTAGTGAATTTAAGTGGGCTCTATTAGCACCATGCAATTAGGCAGATCCCTAGCTGGAGTGGCTGATGCTGTGTGATGCAGCTGATAGCATGGTTTTGTCTTATCCAGAGCACCAGTGGACTCCTCCAGCTTAACATCTGCGTCTCCAGCAGGGCACAGAGGAATGAGCCCCCACTGACTAAACGGCTAAGTCAGTCGGATGAGACTTTCACCATCTGCCCCACAGGGGTATGCTGTTCCAAGCGCACAGAGGGAACGAGAGAATCCCATGCATATTTTGTATTATGTAGGCTTACTGGGGGGAAAGTGCTCGAGCTGTTATGGCAGGTGTTTTTTCACTTTGATGAAAGATCATGTCTTCCAGGGAGATTGGATGGGAAAAGAATCACAAATGGCAGCGAAGCAACAAAAACAACCAAACCTTGGTGGCTCTTTTGTTCCTCTTTAATTCTGTTAATCGTCTGAGGTAAAGATTAAGTGTTCTTGCCAGTTTAATTCAGCTTCAAATGATGAAACAAGGTCACTCTCTCTCTCTCTCTCTCTCTCTCTCTCTCTCTCTCTCTGGTTCGTTCAGTCTCTGTCTCTGAGCTGGAAAGGAGGATCGAGTTGTCATGTAGCTCTAATAGGCAGCATAGGGAATCATTAGTCTAGCTCAGCTCTCTGACTGATGGGCATTTCACTCCAATCATCAGAGCGCACTCACACGGGCCGCCACTATTGACACGGTGTCAGAGCTGAGAGGCGATGGCTTAATCAGGCGCGACACTCTCAGCATTGATCTGACAAGCGGCCGTAATGACCTTCTTGTTTTTGTAAAGGATCACTGTTTATCTGGGCTGGCACTGATGTGCTGAATGTGCCGCATCGTCATGGAAACCGTTATCCGGGCAGATCTGGGGCTCTGGAGGGCACCTGAAGATGAAGGGCCTACACTGTTTGTACTACGTTAGCTTATTTACCCGGTAGTGCTGTAGTATAGTCCTGTTCACTGCTGATGGGTACTGTCAGGGTTATTCTAACAAACAAATACTAAACAAAATATACATGAAGTAAAAATGAAAAAATATGTTTAACATCTAAAACTAGAAAGAAAAAAATAGTAAGTTGTTTAAACCCCTCTTTGTCATAAATTTCATGTTTTACTGTTTTATTTATACCAGATTTAAACCCTAAGCCCCAGAACACTGGTGCTGCGCAGCACCCATACAACCTGCTTCGTCACCTTGCCACTTAAAACTAAAATAAAAATTGATTAATGAATTAACAAAAATAATTAATTAAATAAAGATAGAATAAAACTGATTAGTGGAGCCGCTCAGGTGGTGCAGCGGTAAAGTACGCTAGCACACCAGAGTTGGGGTTTCGAATACATCATATCGAATCTCAGCTCTGCCTTCCGACTGGGCTGGGAGGCTGCATGAACAACAATTGGCTGTTGTTCAGGGTTAGGGGTAAAAAGTTGGATCATAGGTCCTCATAACTGGTGCAACTGCGGCTCCTGCTGGCTGACTGATGGCGCCTGCACAGGGCTGAGGAATAATGCTGATGGGGGTGTGGCCCTCAGTACACAGTGCCCGTCGGTGTAGGTACTCGACTCGTGCGGGTGAAAAATGCAGTCTGTACTGACTGTACGTGCCGGAGGGGGCGTATGTCAGTTGAGAGGCGTCCTCAGTCAGTGGTGAAGGGTCGAACCAGTATAGAGGACGCATTCAGGGTAATTGGACACGACTAGATTAGGGGAGAAAATTGGGGAAAAAAGTGGGAAAAATTAATTATAAAAAAAAAAAACCTGATTAGTGTGCATATGTGCGTGTACTGTTTTAGATAACTTTTTTAAATTGATTCTAAATGTTATCACATTATTAACAAATCTTGTCAACATTTCCACATATTGATAAATTAAAGGTCAATATTTAAAAAGTTTTGTTTCATTTTTACTGCTGACAAACCACAGAGAAAATTGGTTTTGATTTCTGAATCTATTGATTTGCCAAATGGGCTGTAATGTCTATTCAATTCATGCAGGAAAATGCTTAATCACTGGCATGACGGGTACAGCTATGCTATGATTCCATCACCCCGATCTGAAATACAAGCCATCGGGTTCTTTGCAGTCTGGTATTCTGAAACACTTTGCTTTGCCCGGGTTTGACCTTAATTAAGAGCAGCCTGGTTGTGGTCGTAAGCTTGTCTTTACATAAAATGTTACGGTGAGGTTATTTAAAGAAAGAGCCGGGGATGAGGCATTGTCATCCAGAGTAATCAGCTAGTCCTCCCTGCCACCCCCCATCTTTCTTTCCACAGTGCATGTGTCAGACAGTAAATATTATTGGCATTCTGACAGGTCTGAAGTCACTGCGCGCTGTGTAAAATCGTTAATAAGCAGCATGATAGGAGCACTTCATCTCAAGGTGAGAATGCGGAGGCCTGTTTTCATCCACAATTATCCCGAGGACAGGACAAAGACTCCACGCTGAGATGATTTGCAGGCTGAGTGCTGTTGTGCTTTGTCTCAATATAACACAGAGAGAGAGAGAGTTATTGTTAAACATACGTGATGACCATTTTGTGTCCAGTGTTCATTTTCTTTAAAATATATTAATATTGTTGTATTATTGTATCATTGATTCTCTTAGTGAATACATTCCTTTTGTGTTAAAATAGAATTTATTCAGGTATTTATGCATTTTAAAAATGTTAATGGTCAATTGGTCAACCAGCTCAACCATACAAGCAGAAACAGTAAACTATTACCTGCTGAAAAATTAATTCTGGTCAGGAATGCAGTGGACCAGGTGCCACCCAGAAACATATCCTGGACAGTGCTCTAATCTATGTAAGGGCTGCATTCACTCGCTCACTCATACCTAAGGAGGGCTTGGAGCAGCCAATCTTCCTTTTGCACTTTTTGGCTGTGGGAGAATAGCAGAGAACATGAAGGAAACCCATAGGGAAAAATATAGGACACTTCTTACAGACACAGAGAGAGAGAGAGTATATTAAGAGTTGCACCATTGTGTTGCCCTTATTTGTCATGAGTTTATGTTTGAAACTTTGTAATGTTTGAAGTCAGATTTTTTACATATTATTTAAAATCATGGAAAATCTTTTTAAACTAATTTTTAATGTCATGCAGTAGAGATGTAAAAAAGCCCCACAAGACAGTTAAAAATCGGTGCACATGTGCCACTATTCGAATCGGTTATTCATTTAAGATAAATCGATATTCACTTTAAACAGCAGAGGGCTCTGGCGCTATTCACCTAGCCTGGTTGACGGCACTTCACAAAGTTGCCAGGTAGGGGGATTTTCCAGCCAAATGTATTGATGTGAGGATACTTTCTTTATTTGTATTATTCATTTATTGATATAATGTTGGATTTGTTTTAAAAATTTCATTTCAGTTTTTTACACAATAAGCATTATTTGGCATAGTTTGTACCTACCTCAGAAATAAAAGGGCATTCATTATTAAGATAAATACAAATATAGTATTTTATTTTATTAATTTTAAAGAGAAATAATAAAAGGAAACGTGTCAATATTTGTCGTGAAAATCGTATCGTGAACCCAGTATCGTGAATTATATCACATCGTGGGTAGAGTGTATCGTTACATCTTTATCATGCAGTACTTTTTGTTTAATTTTGGTATGTATTTCGAAAGAGGGTGGCCAGAAAACTGCAAAAGACCCTAAAATACGTTTCTTCACAAAACTAAAAACAAGAATTTTCTTTTAATCGTGGTTCAGCAGAGTATTTTTACAAATATTTGTATATGTATTAAATGTAATAAAACAACGAGAATACACTTTATTAAAATATATTATTAAAATCACTATATCGTTATTTAAAAATAGTTTTTAAACATTTTAAAAATCAGACCCCGTTATAATATAAGAGAGCTTAAACTATGCAGAAATAAAACATCCATTATTCAGTTATTTTATTATGTACAAATAGTCGATCTTTTATATTTTTTTATAAATCTGTCCTCAGCCACATTGTTTAAACTTAAAGCCAACCGAATTGTCTATTGTTGTTGGTGTGTTTGTACTGTACTTTCGTCTGGTTTACTGGGAGAGACTGAGTGAACGGGTCTTGCGTGGTTACTTTTGGTAAACACTGCCAAGTTAAATGGCTGATCAATCAATTTCAGTAAAATTGATCAGAATCGGTTCTGCCTGCATGCACACAGAGGGAGCCACTTTATCGCAAATCAATCATTTTGAAAACATCTCACAAAGGGGCCAGTCATTACTAACAAGCCATCAATTTAAAGCTACTGGGTGCCACCCTTAGCAGCCTACAAATCAGCAGTGCAACCAACATCTGTTTTACTTCCACCTCTCTTTATTTCACCTTGTTCTGAGGGTCGAGCTCGTATTCTACAATCCAGCCGCCAGTATGTACATACACACCCTGCCTGTGTGAACCAACACGTCTCATATTTTATTCACTGCTAGAATTATTACCAACCCTTACAGGTGCCTGACCAAGTCAGTGAAAACAGCACCGGGTAAAAAAATATATACTGCAATTTTAATTTTGTCATGTAATATGGTACATTTATAAAAATGTTATGAATAAAACATTTACTATTTAAAAACAATTATACAGCAATATTATGGAAACCTTTTTTATGCCATTGTTTACTAAAACTCTCATCTGATGGAGGTAAAGTGGGACATCTTGAATGTCTAGGTGTGACAGTTTTAATTATTAAGAATTCATTTTTATTTATAATATGCATATTATTAAAAATCACATTGTCTACCTTTTTGTATGACACAAGATGCCAGTCTATCGTGGGGCCTCGGACATCCGCCCACCAGACACAGTCAATCTTGCCTGTATGTAGAGTCCCAACCAGCCGATCACGCTTCTGGGGAGTCAGACCCTGAATCCCAGTGTTAGTGGGCTAGTGCATTTTATGGCCATACCTCCTGAGCATTGTATGATTTTAACAAATTTTAAAATAACATGTTCTGAGCATTAAACAGTTAAAATGTGTAAATAAAATATATAAAGAATTTTGTGTTTTAAAAAAAGCTATTTTTTATGAATTTGCATAATTTGTTGTCATTTAAGGTGGCTGTACACTGCCTGAAATATCAAAGCTAGATTATAATTAATCCCAAAATTAGTGTTAAATACGAAAAGCTGCAAATAGTGTATTGGTTTTATGCAAGTTAAAATGCATTTCTACTTTTAAAAATAAAAGTTTTAATTACAATGTGTAAATTGACAGGTAAATCAAAAAGTAGTGACTATTATGGTTCAGATGTATTTTCATTCATTCATTCATTCATTCATATTTTTCCACCTTTTTGTCCTGGTCAGGATCACAGTGAGTCTGGTTTCCCCATAATGGCTGTGCACAGAGCAGCCACACACCCCATTACATGATGCCAATCCATCATGGGCCTCGCCACCTAATCCCCCAACCCCTCTTCCTTAGACATAGCCAATCATGCCTGTATGTAGATGCCTGACTGGCTGGGATTGAAACCCTGGATCACATAAGCCCTCGGGAGGCACATTGCAATAGTTAATTGCAGTAACCCAGTACATCTATGTATACTCATAGTCTAAATACCACAATTCACTTTTAGAACCTTTGCTGCACTTTTACCAAAGAGAAATGTTGACCCACTTGTCTTTGCAGAACAGCTTTAATTCAGCCACATTAAAAAGCTTTCAAGCATGAACTGCCACAGCATCTCACTGGGGCTCCAGTCAGGACTGTGTAACCTTTATTTTGGTTTTAATAAGTCACAAGGTGGACATACTCTTGTTTTTCTAATCCGTTCTGTGGCATAACCCAACTGCACTTAAGCTTCAGGTATTTAACCAGCAAAATCAACAGTTCTGACAATAACAGCAAGTCATCGAGACTCCAAAGCAGCAAAGCATCCCTATAATCTCACACTACTGAAACCATCAAGTCTGACTTTTATTCTCTGCTTATCAGTCTACAGAACATTATCCCAAAAGTAGTTAAGCAAATGTAGGATGCAACTTCATGATGCCCCTAGTTAGCAGTTCTAACATCCCAATTAACAACTAACATCCCAATTCAAATGCCATAAGCAGCTATAACAGCTTCCACTTTTCTCTGAAAGCTCTCCATGAAAAGAGCATTTGCAGGATCAGGCAATAATGTTGGATAAGAAGGCATGGCTCGCAAGACATTCCAATTCAACTCAAAGGTGTTTAATTAGGTCAAGGTCATGACTCAACCTTAAACAGGTTATTGGAGTTCATCCACACCAAATTCAACAAACCTGCCTTTATGGACCTGGTTTTGTCCACAGGGGGCTACTTTTTTTTTTCTTTTTACATGTCAGCAAAGGTTGATGCTGAAACACAAGAACTCAATAACAAGAAGGGTGTCAACATATTTTTTGCCCATATTGTGTAAATATAAAAAGTACCAGTGTTATGTGTGTACACCGATCAGACATAACATTATGACCACCTTCCTAATATTGTGTTGGTCCCCCCTTTTGTTGCTAAAACAGCCCTGCAACTGTGATGCACTGTGTGTTCCGACACCTTTCTATCAGAACCAGCATTAACTTCTTCAGCAATTTGAGCTACAGTAGCTCATCTGTTGGATCACACGGGCCAGCCTCCACTCCCCACGTGCATCAATGAGCCTTGGCCACCCATGACCCTGTCGCCGGTTTACCACTGTTCCTTCCTTGGACCACTTTTGATAGATACTAACCACTCCACACCGGGAACACACCACAAGAGCTTCAGTTTTGGAGATGCTCTGACCCAGTCGTCTAGCCATCACAATTTGGTCCTTGTCAAACTCGCTCAAATCCTTACGCTTGTCCATTTTTCCTGCTTCTAACACATCAACTTTGAGGATAAAATGTCACTTTCTGCCTAATATATCCCACCCACTAACAGGTGCCGTGATGTATAGATAATCAGTGTTATTCACTTCACCTGTCAGTGGTCATAATGTTATGCCTTGTCGGTGTATGTGTATGGATCTACAGAGGTGGTATTCAGGAGGAGGATGGTTAATGTCTCAGGGTGTAAAGGACTGTAAAATGTTGGGGAAGCATTGCAGAAGAAAATATTTAAGATGTCCTGTACCCACTAGCAGAACCTTAACACATAATAACTTTTTCCTGGATATGTTTAAATATACTAGATTTTAAGAAGTGACAGATGTTCATACTGTACTTTTTTTTTTCTTTCTTACAATGAATCTGCATATAGCAGCTGAAGGGAAAAATAATCAGCCATTAGAACACAAATACATCTATCTTTAATTTGAGAAAATACAAAAAGAAACATGTACAATTTATGTACAACTTTTTGTACAAGACAGTATGTTTATCAGCAGGTTGTCAGGTAGATCAACTCAGCACCATCAAATTATCTTCATTTATCCATTAGCTAAAACAGTTTAAACCTCATTTTCCTGTAATGAATATCCCAATAATGTTTAATATGTGTATAGAAATGCAAAAAAAAAAATCCCAACGCTATTCAGTTTAAGACTTAATTCCCTTAAAGCAGTTTAGTAAATACAAGTTCTAATTATCCAGTATCACCAGCAGAATTGCCTGAAGAACCCTCGTACATACAAACTAGAACCTTATTTAGTGCTCAGCATCTTACAGTCAGTGTAACCGCATCTCTCTGACCAGTCTGTGGTCTGCTGGATTGTAGTTATATGTGGCTTTACTTAACATCCACATATAGTGTGATTGGTACTGTAGGGCTTGGGATCTGTGAAACTTCCAGCCCTATCAGATGCCACTTTTCGCTTTAGTGGGTCTTCATGTGTTCCTCCTGGTATACGACCCCACTGCCTGGCACTGTGCTGGCATGGAGGCTTGGATGGCTTGGATGTTCTCCATGCCAGCATAAGATGCCACTGTACGCTAATCCGACTTGGTTTGAACACGTGACTGAAGAATGCTTCACACCATCATGGCACATTAGACATTCTGATATGTAGAAGACATCTTGTTTACCTTACATCAGACAGAGACGCATCGCAGGGGACATAGAACATGTTATTGCACACTGGAGAAGAAAGTCAAGCTGTGGACAGACCAGCAGTGTAAAGACAAATCCCAAAAATATCATGATAAAAACAAAGCAACCCTGGTGTGTATAAACGTAATGATCTTGATTATGTAATGATATAATGACATTTTCAGGTGTGCTATCTATAGTCTGGTTACATTAAAATGTGTAAACTGTGTTACTGCAACGTAAAGCTCAGTAAAAGGGGACAAATGGAATGTAAACTCTGATTATATAAAACAAAACAATTGTTTTTTAAAATACAGCATACATACTTAGAATCTATCCTCGAAGTCATTCCAGTGTTCATCCAACCCTGTGTCTACAATGTTATTATTATTTTTATTTCATTAAAAGTTCTTTATGATGCACTGCACAAGCTTCATTACAGGAAAAAGATAGCAGACAAATCAGCTTTAAAAATAACTCGTGGGATTCATGATTCATTTCAGGTTTGAATCTTTTTTTTTTTTTCCTTTTTCAGACTAGCAGGTATGTTATTTAATAATCCAATTTTACATATGTACTCACATTTCGTAAATTAAGCTACTTGCTACAAAGTGTAACATCCATCTATTCACAATTTAAAAATCACTTGAGGACAGAGCCTAGTTGGCTGCAATAGGATCATACTACATCCAGTAGACAAACATTAAAGCTGAGATCCTTTTAAAAAAAATTAAAATAAAGTGTAGCCTATATGGGCAGAATTTACACAACATACTTTGACACGTAACATCTTTTTATATTGTAGTAGTAAAATTGTAATAATGTATTTTTAAAACTTATATCTATCATCAGATGGTTGCTCGCTTACTGGTGACTAAAGACATCCAAAAGTATTTTTTTTATTGTGCCAATTAAAATTCTTGAAAAGGAGTGAATTACACTGTATATGTATGGACACAAATATTTCCTCCACTTTCTAAGACCTAATTTAGGTCAACAACACTATCAAATCTACCCTCAAAAGTAACTCAAACCATGACACAACCATTGGCAATTAACCACTCATGCACATTCTCCAGGTTAACCATCACTTTTAACATGAAATGAATCTACTGTTTACATCTTTGTACTGTATCAGTATTTATATCAGCTGATGGCAATAAAAAATGAACCATACACTAAATTTAATTTTTGTTTTAAATATCTAAATCCATCAGAGCAGCCCGAGTATTGAGAAACAAAACACTCTCCAAGAAAACTAAATGGAGGTCTAAGCTTGTGTTTTTTTCACTCAAGCTGTCTCTTCTAAAAATGTGATAAATATAAAGCATGTCTTATTTAATGCATGATTGGTTCTGTTGCCAAGCTAAAAAAGGACAACAAACTCAGCTTCTGTGTACTGTAGCATTAACAATATGCATTTAAGATATTATTACTTTTTTTTTTAGAAATAAAGTCCTTTGATATGTATAAAAATAAGTACAAAATGATTATGCTCATATGGATAAAAAATAACTATGTAAGTACAGTATGTATAAATCTGACAGAACATTTTAAGCATAGTTCTGCTTGTATTATTACACTTCCCACATAAAGGCTCATCAGTAGTGTTCCAGTCTTAAGTAGCTTATTCAACCAGTTTAACAGCAGAGCAACACTAAACAATTCCTAAAATTCTCTTTGCATGATAACTGCCTCTATGATTGAGCTTAAGTTTGTCTTTGTCTAGGAGGTTAAGCAATTTCCAGGCACCGTCATTGGTCACAGAGAACATCCAAGCACATTTCCGCCTCTGTGCCAACTGAGTGTCAGGCAGTGGTACCAATTAGAAGGAGGAACCATGAATGCCCACTTTTCGCAATATGTGGCATATCACACTATCCACAACATGAATGTTTATCAGGTTTAAAAGTTCAATCATAGTGGGGTTATCAGCATATAGATTTTTACAAGTGCAGCATATAAAAACAACTCCTTGTATAATAATAAATCAATAGGCAAGAGCATGTATTTACCTCTGTCAAACCTACACATTAAGATTTGAAAGAGGTACATCGTACCATTTTTACAACCACAGCAGCGTTAGCAGTCAAGCATGATGGAAAGACATCAACTAAAGTAGTGCATATCCAGGTAATGTATTGCCAATTTTGAAGGGCTATGCTGGGGATGACCTTGCATTATTATGTGAATATGGTGAACACATACTCATTCCTGATGACCTACACAATCTATGTGGATGAAGTGTGGATAAAGTCACTTTTCCTCCTAACATGTCCATGCCATGTACGACACAATAGAAGTCCTGGCTTGAGCAGCACTGCGCATAGGGCATTGTATTACACTCATGTTAACTAAGGGCATGTATGAGCAAGATGGCTGCTGCATGCATCAAACTGTATATTTAATATTATTACTATTTATGATAATATTTCCTGCACAGACCTGTGTCCAAGGAAAAAATATTAGATGCCATGTCTCAAACGAAATAATTCTTATTAAATTCATTTATTCTGATTAGGGTTGTGATGGGTATGGGGGCACCTAGAAGCACTGTGCCCAATGCACAAACACAGCCTGGAAACTGCACAGTTAAGTGCAGGGTAACAAACACTCACATCCACCCACATCTAGAAACATTTTAGAGATGCCAATTTACTAACTGCATGCTTTGGAAGGAGTTGGAAAAAACCCACAGGAACAACAGAAAAGCATGACAGTCACAGATAGTCTTCTGGGGACGATGGAACCCATATTCAACGTCACTGTGTCAGCCTGCTGCTATTTACTATTTGTGTTTATACCAAATGGTATTGAAACTGTGGAGCACAAACTTGATATGGTCTACAGTCTATATGCGGGGCTATTCAATAATAATAATAATAAAAAGATTTAAGTGCTGTTTTGGTTTCTAGTGGTTTTCACTATCCAGAAGCACAAAAGGTATGCATGTGAGTGCTGCTCACACCAAGAACTTTAGCTCATGCATGTGTACAATCTCAGCCAAACTTGCTTCATTGTGTAGCTATTTGAATCGAGTAATTTACAACTCAGTAAATTACCAGGCATTTTTTCCATTATCTGTGATATCCTAGGTTTTTTCACATTAATCAATTAGAGGTTTAGTGCAAAAAAAGTAGATAAAGATGAAGTGTGCGTGTAGGTCAATCAGTCATCATATGCATCAAATGAAGTTCTTTGGGTAATGACAGAATGAACTGAATGAATGTGACCCTCATCCTCAATAATACAAAGCCCTCCGGACAGAGTCAGGTCACTACAGACACAAGATATTGCAAAGAATTACAGGAAGTACTTCTTTACCATTTAACAGAATTTTAAAAAGTGCTAGGATGCTGTACAATCCTTAGTTGATTGTCATTATGTACATCACTATGTATACATTTTAAAATTAAATTTCCCGAAAAACATGGAAGTAAAATTAACGGTATACACATAGAAGGTCCTTTACAGTTTTCCAACAAAATCCCAAGAATGCAGAAGTGAATCATTCCCATCACTAGCGCTTATACATCTTATACATCAGGATGCTCCGACGTCCTCGATATCTTCAAAAGCCATGGATTCAGCATTCATCTTCAACTTCTCTGATTGGTGGAATCAGGCTGCTAGTGGATTTGTACTGATTTACTTGATTGGCCATGTGAGTGCTCATGGGCTTGATTTGAATGTTCCTTGGGTAGGCATTGTCTGGTTCATCTGTAAACCATTTCTTTTCTGTGAGACAGTCAGGCAAGAGAGAGGCAGAGAGGATGAAAAGGACAGTATTAGTATACAATACTAGCACAGCTGACCTTTCAAAAACCAGACAGAGTGAAAATAAATGTTGGTCCACCTATTTCTCTTGTAAGCCAGGGTAATTTACAGTCAGCTCCAGAGTAGGCACCCATGGTAAATATGTTTAATAAACCACAGAGACTAAAATGTCTTTGTGGTTTATTAAATTAATTTTACACTAAAAAAATGAAATTAATATAATTTTAATTGGTTTCATTAATTCCAAGAAATAAAACAAAAATGAGCTAAATTAGTCAAATACCATTTGTGAGGTCAGGCACTGATGTTGGATGAGAAGACCTGACTTGCAATTAATGTTCCAATTTATCCCAAATGTGTTTCACAGGGTTAAGATCAGGGCTCTTTGAGTTCCTCCACATCTAAACAATATGTCTGTACACCTTACTTTGAGCACATGCTAAACAGAAAACAGCCCACACCAAACTGTTGCTACTAAGTTAAGTTGGAAACGTAATTTATTTTATATAATTGATTTCAGACAGATGTTAGAAATGGAGATGGCTGAAGCACCTGAACTTAACCACAATAGGATTTTCACAGCCCTTGGTAGAAAACTTTTTTTAAATTTTGTGCTTTTTCTCCCAACTTTTTAGCATGTGCAATTGCCCGATAGCGTCACACTTCCTCTCCACTAATGCCGACCCCGCTCAGATTTGAGGAGAACAAAGCTAACCCACGCCCCCTCTGACACGTGGCCAGCAGCCGTATTTTGTCACACTAGGCGAGTGCATGAATGGGAATCAGCCTTGTGTATGGAGAGACACACCCTGATCCGCACTCTTTCCCCGCCTCTTTGCAGGTGCCATCAATCAGCCAGCAGAGGTCGTAGTGCATCAGTTACGAGAAGTCCCTATCTGGTTTAATACCCCACCCCTATATGAACAACAGGCCAATCGTTGATCATGTGGCCGCTCAGCCCAAACGGATGGCAGAGCTGAGATTCAATACAATGTAGCGTGTGTTTTTACCGCTGCACCACCTGAGCGATGAAAACATACTTTTTTGTATAGGCATTCTTCATTTTAGAGTTTGTTACCAAAAATCACTATTTTTGTCTGACCATAGAACCTGGTTCCAGTTAAAGTCCACTAGTGTCTATAGAACCTCTGGTTATTTTGATTTTGGTTACATAAGAAGGCTTTCCTCTGACATTAGTTGCGTTAGTTTGTTAACACAGAAGGGAATGTTAACTGTACATTTAGCAACTTCACAAACCCCAAAATGCTACCATCCTGTCCAAATCTTTCACAGTGGTTCTTAAAAATTTACCATGAGTAAGAGTAAAATACACTGTCCAATTTTATGAAGTTTTATGAGGGGCTCGGGTTTTCTAAAATAATAAGGTTTTTGCAGTATAAAGACATTGCATGGTTTAAAAAGTTCAACTCAGATCTGTTCATTTTTATTAGTGTATTTTCTAATCTTTTCTTTGAATGACTAAAAGATTACTGAAGTAATTATACTCAGTTCAGATTCATAATATTTTCAGTGAGCGATTAAGCTCATGTACCACACTAACCTTTTTTACCCATTTTACCAGGGTGCCAGTATTCTGGAGATGACATGTAAAAGCACTTCTAGACTTTAAACATCACACTTCATCACACACAGACTAAAAGAACAAGGTCAATCATGCTATATTTATTAACACAGTGAGGTCAAGTTTGAATTAAAGTTGAACAGTTTAATCTTCCTCTGACCTAGGCAAAACTGCTAAATGAGACACGGCATGCCACATTACAGAGGACTTAAGCAAGTTGTGTGGATGAATTTCTGTCCTCATCCAGCTCAAGTTTCCAGTGGCTGTGCCATTTTCTAGTACTCAAACTCTAACTCTGTCTTGAACGTGAAAAGTGCTGCAGGCTCAACAATGTCATCCAGCGAAGGCCTGCAGGCTAGAGTGTCACAGCACAGGCGTTTGATGTGAGTGGAGTTCTGCCTGCGGTGGTGCAACGAGTCATCCACCTCGCTCTATTCCCCCGAGTTCACCACTGATACTGGCTCTCATATCTCCCTGAGACATCCTCCGGCATGCCAAGAGTTAAGAAAATCAATTTCTCAGGGACTGGCCTTCTCATCAGCTTTTCCTTTTATACTTTTGATGAGATTTCTGCCAAGAGGTGAGCACTTAACTTTCCTGGTTTGGATGTTAAAGTTATGACTGAGCCAACCCAGATTTCTGACTAGTTTTGCAGTTTGTTACATAAAGTGGAGGAAGCCTAGTCAATCTGGTGTATCAACCCTGTTATTATCCATCCAAACTCAGATCATCAGACTGTATAGAAACAATGTGACAACACAGAGATATTTTACACAGTTCAGCAAAGAAAGAAAACCTTATAGTACAAAACGAAAGAGAAATCAAAAAGAAGTGGTTCAGTTCCAGAGAAATTGATCAGATGAACTCAGGTATATAGGTAAAAAGGTTGGGCAGGATGATCAACCACATGCAGTGCTAAGGTGATCCTAAGCATGACAAGTTAAGCAAGAGCTGTAGTCATTTGCTTCCGTAGTGAAAGCAAAAGTGAAATGTAGGCATGAATTATTAAGTAAAAATCAACATATTCTCTCATTCCAGTGCCCCACACAGACAAAATCATGAGTAAATATCTCACAACAGGTTCTATATCATGCAGAATCAGTAGCTTGCATACCTTGGCCCATTCTATTCATCCTTGTTGCACTTTAGAGAAAGAAGTGGGCTAAGTAAGTTTTACAGTTCTCAAGTTAGAAAACATGTCTAACACAGGATTACTGACAAGACCAAATCCTTTATATGATGCGTTAAGTGTCAGGAAATAATTCACCTTTAGTAGGTTTGGTTGTAAAAAATCAGTTTTTACAGGTAATTTTAGGATATAAAGCATAGTTTTGTATAAAACTACTCTAAATGGCATCTAACATTATATACAAATGGCTAAAAGTACACGATATGGACAAAATTACCTAAAGGTAAAAATCCCATTCTAAATTCAAAGACATTCATATGGAGCGCAGGGTCAGCCATTGTACAGCACCCCCGGAGCCAGGTTGAGCGCCTTGCTTAAGGACCCAACAGTGGCTGCATGACCTACAACATTGCTAATAATAACCCAATGGCCTACTTGGCTACCACTGTCCCTATATGTTTGTCCCAATACTTTTGTCCATACAGAGTATGTTAACACCCCTTCTTATTATTAAGCTTTTTTTAGTTGCAGCTTTTGATAAGAAATGTAGAAAAAGAAATGGCTGAACTGTTCCAACAAACAATTAATGTTTACATACATTGGTGTGGCTTAAACACCTAAACTCAATAACAAGGAGTGTGTCTACACACTTTTAGCCATATAGTGTACACATAAAACAGTGCCTGTCACCGTACTGCCTGTCACCTTAGGCTAAAAGGCCATTACTGCACTTCCTACACCAAAATAATAGTCTAAATTGCTGTGTAAATATTTTTGACCTATAAAAAACCCACAACAAAGTAAAGTAACTATTAGTCCATGAACATTTTTTAAATGAGGAAAAATGTTTTCCAATAATTGGCACGAAAATAACATAAAATTATGTTTAAGGTGTCTATGCACTTGGTTACATTCATGACAGCAAACGGTAATTTATCTTCACACAAGATTCCTCAGTTCACAAGGTTATATCGAACACAGTCATAGACAATTTAGTGTCTCCAATTTACCTCACTTGCATGTTTTTGGACTGTGGGAGGAAACCGGAGCTCCCGGAGTAAACCCACGCAGACACGGGGAGAACATGCAAACTCCACACAGAAAGGACCAAGACCGCCCCACCTGGGGATCAAACCCAGGACCTTCTTGCTGTGAGGTGACAGTGCTACCCACTTAGCCACCGTGCCGCCCCTATGCACTCGTAAGGGACATTGATGTGCTGAAATGCTATAGTACATGCCCGACACAGCACGCCAGTTATTTATTGTTTTGCCAGTTATTTACATTATATTATGGACAAACATTTTGCGATACTGACTAAGAATGCTTGGATGGCCAAATGTATGGTGTTTTAAAATTAAAAAAAATTCTGTTCATATGTTAATTTGTTTATTATTGGTCATTAATGGTATAAATGAACATTAATGCTCCTATGTTAGCAAGGTCGTCATTTTAGTTCTTAAAATCTAGTAAAACCAAACACAATATCTTACCAGCTGTACAATTATAGTACCAAAGTCAACACTACAAAACACATAGCTTACAAAAACTACAACAGTCATGCAACTGAAGCTCACACACACACGAGTAAAAGGACAACAAGTAATGAACTTATTGGGTCTGTCTGTACTATTATAAACTGACATTAGGACGCAAGTATGTCAGAAAACAGAAGAGTTATAAAAAGCTATTCACTCAACAGTTAAACCACAGGAAGTATTTGTATATTTAATATACAAAAAACAGAGCACAACCACACCACCATAAACTATTCCTAATACACCATATAGGAATATGTACTTTCTGGAAATTATTTTAAATCAATATTATATTGTAAATAATAAAATAAATAAATAAACTGTTAAAAAGCTTATGTTCATACGATGCTGGCATACTTCTGAATTGTTAAAATAATATAAAAAAGTGTGGCTGAGATGAAGCAATGTACTAATGGGACTATAATGTAGGTAAACAAGAGTCACGTGCACATCACCACAGAGCAAATGCACAAACATGACAAGCAGTGCTGGATACAAACAACAATACACAATCGTTCTGCACAACATTTCTTAAACAACAGCAGTCAACAAGCTCATACACATACACAGAGAGCACACAAACACAGTAAAAGAGGAAAACTACAGTAGATTTCTGGGGCGGGGGGGGGGGGGTCTTACTTGTGTTTTTCTCTGGATTCTCTGGCCTTGCTGCTGCGGTTCGGCCGATTGGTTGCAGGGATGGAGTGAACTGAGGAGCTCTTCTTGCTGGATGAGTGTGAGGAATGAGATGAGTGGGACAGACTGGTTCGTGACTGGCCCGCGTTGTGGTCAAACTGCATTAAGCAGAAGATCAGGTCTGTGGGGACCAGCTCAAACTCATAAGGTGGGTTGGTGATGACGTATCTGTGAAGGTAGCAACACATCAGATTTTTGGTGAAAAATGCATGATAAATTTTAAGTGACTCAATTTATACACAATGGTCACTTTTGTTTTTCAAGGCATGAATTAAAGGTCAAATAAACTGTACTTATCAAGGTCATACACCGATCAATCATAACATTAAAACCACCTCCATGTTTCTACACTCACTGTCCCATATAGAAGCACTTCTAGGTTCTACAATTACTGACTGTAGTCCATCTGTTTCTCTGCGTGCTTTGTTAGCCCCCTTTCATGCTGTTCTTCAATGGTTAGGACACCCACAGGACCACCACAGAGAGGTATTATTTGGGTGGAGGATCATTCTCAGCACTGCAGTGACACTGACATGGTGGTGGTGTGTTAGTGTGTGTTGTGCTGGTATGAGTGGATATGACACAGCAATGCTGATGGAGTTTTTAAACACCTCACTGTCACTGCTGGACTGAGAATAGTCCACCAACCAAAAATATATCCAGCCAACAGCACCCCGTGGGCAGAGTCCTGTGACCACTGATAAGAGTCTAGAAGATGACCAACTCAAACAGCAGTAATAGATGAGCGATCGTCTCTGACTTTACATCTACAAGGTGGACCAACTAGGTAGAAGCGTTTAATTAAGTGGACAATGAGTGGACACAGTATTTACAAAAACTCCAGCAGTGCTGCTGTGTCTGATCCACTCCTACCAGCACAACACACACTAACACACCACCACCATGTCAGTGTCACTGCAGAGCTGAGAATGATCCACCACTTAAATAATACCTGCTCTGTGGTGGTCCTGAGGGGGTCCTGACCATTGAAGAACAGCATGAAAGGGGGCTAACAAAGCATGCAGAGTAACAGATGGACTACAGTCAGTAATTGTAGAACTACAAAGTGCTCCTATATGGTAAGTGGAGCTGATAAAATGGACAGTGAGTGTAGAAACAAGGAGGTGGTTTTAATGTTATGGCTGATCGGTGTAAGTGGAACTATAGTAGGCTAATTACAGGATAATAATGGTAATATAGAAAATGTTTTTCTTTACACTTTGCTGAGTTCAGACCTGTTTATGATCTTAGTCAAAGCTATTATGAAATTCCTGACAGCTCACCTTTTGGTGCACTGGCTTGGTGTGCTTAGGTGTGCATCTCTTAATCTATATATTCCAAAGCACAGCATGTTGTATGTTTTTAATGCTTTACAAAATAAGTCACCATAACAACCACCTTCCTAAAAGACACAAAGAAAAGAAGTTAGGATTCTGGCCAGATAAAAGGACAGTTTGAAATGACTAATTTGACTAAAAATAACTATGTATTAATGTATAGAAATTGCTATAAGCAGGCTCAACATGAAGATTGAAAAAAAGACAATGTCAACCACAGACATTTCTTGAAGTCTACTACAGTTCCTCAGCTGATAAAAATACTGTTACTTTCTAAGACAGCTTTATTTTTCCACCTGCAAATACTTTATACAGGTCTCCTCTGCATACACAGCATGTTCAGTTTACATTGTTGGGCAGCGTAGGTATCGGACAGGAGGGCTCGTGCTGTTGAGAAAAGTGACAAAATCTGTCAGGTCTTTTAAAGAATTCACTTACCCCCAAGTCTGCAAAGGGGCCATCATATAGGGCGAGCTGTGCCACGCGACACCTGTCCCTGTTAGCTAGCGTCTGTGGCGTGCTGTAGCCTCCACGTAGAGCATTCTCCTCAGCCAGCAGTGCCTCCAGCTCCGGCGTGGCCCCTCCTGTCACCAGCGTCCGGATCAGTGTCAGGATATTATCGTTGAAGTACGTCTGCCGGGATGAGGTAAGGGATACAGACAGAAACACCATTAGAGTCATGGCGAAAGACAGCAAGGTTTTTCAAGCCATTCTTAGCCTTGTTATCTAGACCCTGAGCTGTCTCTTCACATTGCACTCCCCATGACGGAAAGAGACACAGCAATGCAATTAGACCAGCTGTTGTTGTTATTGTTTTTTTTTTCTTATCCTCTACCGCATTCATTTGATCACCAGCCATGCTTACACACAGTATTACTAGAAAGCTGCTCTTGTATCAATTATCATTACAAGAACTAATTATCTTTATGGATCTCAGAATGCACTCAGTGGGTGGACTCCTGCATCCAGATGTACACTCAGGACTTCATGTACACATATTATTTGTGTATTATACCACATTAACAAAGAACAGCTTAACCAAAAACCAAGATTTAGTAAAGAGATGTAAATTAAGGCTTATCTGATTACAATCATAACACAAATTGAATAATGAATGTGTCAATTTGTGTTGTAAACTGTGTAATATTGAGTAGCAGAGCAGTGGTAGCTTAGTGGTTAAGGCACTGGAATAATAATTGAAAGGTCAATAATTGGATCCCACCATGGCCATAGTGTCACTAAGCAAGGCCCTTAACCCTCAATTGCTTGCACTGTATTCAGTCACAATTGTAAATCGCTTTAAATTACAGCACCTATAAAATACCTGAAATGTATGTAAATAAAGTGAGACGGGTGCATTGTGTCCACTCAGTTTTGAAATGCTGCTGCTATGTGCATACCAAAATGTCTTTTTCCTCCGCTGTGACAACACTGAGCTTTTAGATCGCAACTGGCGCCCATCATTGCTTCCATTTCTGGCTGTCGTAGTTGTAGCAGTTGAGTACTAAGCTTTCTTTAGCGACAACTGGCAACTTGCGGTAAGCCATGTCTACTGTGTTTTCTATTCCTGCAGTGGGACGGCCAAGTTGACCACGCTGACTCTGATGCTGGTGTAATTGGTGTCTGAGGTCTGGATTCCAAGGTTGCTTATCGAATGTCAAAAATTTTAATCTCTAACCTATGCGCTAAGGTGGGATACTGCACCCCTAAATCTAGTGCATTAAGCATCTTCAGGGGAGTGTACTCTTTCCCAGGGCCACGGGTATGTGGCACCCCATGGTCACCCATGCTTTACTGTGGCTTGTGTCTTCTGGAGAGCATACTCTTTCCCTGGGAAGATTAGCCCATTTCTTTGCAGCTTTGGTTTTTTCCTGTTTTCTGCCACTCCAGCCTGCCCGTCATGCTTCTGTCATGCTGGCAGCTTGGTCATTGCATCTTCTCTTTTGGTTGTGTGTATCCCACTTCTGACACCAATGTAGCGTTGGCTATTTTCCACAAAAACCATCATTTGTCATTTCAATGCTTTGGCAATACTAAAATGCTCATGCTAATAAAGCTCTTTGAATTTAACCGAATTGAACTGAGTGAGAAAGATTGGCACCAGCCTAAGCAGTAGGGGGTGGGATTCAAACTGTGTACTAGAGTGACACCTCTCCAGGCCCCTGACAGCACAATTCAGCTGAATGATAGATGAGAGCTGTCTATTAGCCAGCCTCACCTTTGTACAGAGTGGAACACACTTGAAGGCTGCTTTGTTCTAACTTCACTCAAAGTGAAAGGCACAAGAATTAAGCCATCATGTGGATAAGGGGGGTAGCAACGGTTGTAGGTAAGGAGGAAAAAAGTGGCGAACGAGAGAATAAAAGAGCAAAACCTCTCTCATTTTTTATAGAAGATGACATTGTTTGGAGATTAAAGCTTTTGGACCTCAGATGAGCCCACCTGTTTGTCAAGGTGTATCATTAAAGAGAATTCCAGCACTTACCTTGCTAAAAAATCTCTTGAAAGTTCATTACGTTATATGAAAAGTGTTGGCAACAACTTCCTTTTTGATGTCACTGAATTTGACAGTACTGTGTGATCAATGTGGCATTTCATTTACAAACCTCTGCCTACCAGTAACGCTCAAGTCCTACTTCTGAACGAAGAACAGCACAGCCTGAGGTATTCTGTTTTCGTAACACTTTCTTTTTTCAGAAGATTAGCTTTTACTGATCAAAACACAGCCTCATGTAACTCATGAGAAAATGAAACTGCTTAATTCAATTCCACATTCAAATATTTAACTTATTTCACTTAAAAAAACTAATATTCATGGTTGGTAAAAATCACATTTCTTATTATTTCTTTCAGGAGGTGGCAAAGTGATGCAGCTGGTATAGTGGGTGCCAAGTAGCAACATGGGTCATGAAAACCTTAGTTTAATCTTTTAAACTTTGGTCCCTGTCTAAGGCAAATTATTTTTTCCTATATTATATTTCCTGTATGGGTTGTAATAGGCATTTTGGTGCCATCCCATCTCCCAAAACAAGCAAATGTGCAACGGAGTTGATTATGCCTCACCACTGAGGCACCAAGCGTAGCTCTGCACCTTCAAAAATAAAGTAAAAAACGAATGTTTTGGATAGTTAGGTAGAACACCAAAGTAGAACAATACTGTGGCTTAAAAGACACACACAAAAAGTGTAATGGGAAAATAAAAGTAGTGGCCAAAATAAAAAGGAGAACACAAAATATGTGCAGCCCACAACTAAGAGAGTGGAAAGAAAAGGGATAGCACAGAAAAAAAGCGTGTTGGCCTTAAATACCAGCAAAAAAGCTGAACTGGTCCAGGCTCTGCAGCACATTTTCAAGTGAATAGCAGGTTCCCAACAGAGGAGCCAGCAAATCTGTGAGAAACACTTCCACCTGAAGTGAATTAACACTCAACAAGGCACAGGTGACTGTTAGGTAGGAGGAACTGATACATCAGTTATCTCCACCACCGGCCCCCTTGCCAGCCAAACTTGGGAAGGCAGAGGAACAGGATTCCATAACCAAGCCCAGCTGCCAATCTCCACAAAAGGTGGGCTCCAAACAAAAAGGTCAACTGATAGGTATGGATGGGTGAAACACATTATCAGTCTGATACCTGTAAGAGATATGACTTGTTAGCTGGTTCTAACACAAAATTAAGTGAATGTCAGATACTGGTGTCAATAGCTGTACATTTCCAATTGATGGATAGACAGGACCCAAATCATTTATGCACTGTTGTTGATAGAGACATGTTTTAGCAAAAATAATCAATGACACCAGATTTAAACTGGTTGCAGCTTAATTGTAAGACAATGTAACTGAATTGACTACAACTATTCATTAATGTGAATGACTATATACCATATGATATACTATAGAAAATAAGACCTAAAACATGAAATGTTAAGTCAAATTATAACTGCTTACACAGACATTCTGATTACACTGCTGCATGACGAAAATCGGCTGGACAGAATTTGCAATACTGTCATATAAATAAAACACGTTCACGCTGCAATATTTAAAGCTATGTATTACTATGGGCTGTTTAACTATGGGCTGTTTTTTGACGTCTCATTATATTGCAATGTGTTAGCCTCAGGTATTTGTGATTAATATAAAGCATCTTCACATGACACTAAGTCTGGGCATGACTAAATGTAGAGCTTCATCTTACATGAAAAGATCAATATGAAACTCACAGCGCTCATAAGTGAGTCGAGCACGCTGACAGCGAAAGCCGTCCCACAGGCGAAGGGCTGAGTTAGATATAACTCGGTGTCCGGATCATCGTCGTCATCTTGGTCCAAGAACTGAACATTTGAGTCGTTCACTGTGGCACAGAAACACACCATTATAAATCATGCACAATGCAATAAGGTCTAAAGCGTCTAACAATCAAACAAACAATTGCTTTGGTCAATTATTTTTAATCATTTAAAATGTTGAAACTCGAGTATAATTAGCAACCTACATTTAAAACGTGGTAAAGAAATACTTTTATACACCATGTACAGATACAGGTACCTAGCTTTGCAAGGACATGTAAGGAACACATACTGTACTGTGTGACACAAAAGTCTTGGACTTTCAATGATTTCTGTTCATTTTCCTATGACTATTTTCAGCTTTCTGAAATAAAACTGTTAATTCATAAGTTAATTAAGTGGGTGTTTTAAAATTACATTGGGAAGAAAAAGGCTCCGGCTCTTAGCAACACTCTTCAGACTAGCTTTATGGTGCCGGGTTTGGGGCAGGGCTTCTGCTCTCTAAGCTCTCAGTGATGTACAGTCACACTGAAAAAGCGGCAGATATTAATAAAATTTCAAAATTGGATGAGCACATGTCCCTTACAAAGCTAATTTAAAATTTGGACAGTAGAAAACGTCAACTAAAACAGACAGCAATAATTTGTAAATTTAATCAAAAACAACAATACAAAGATATGTAGTGTTTTGACCCATTGTTACAAAAACGTTTAACAGTCTTAGTTAGCCATTGTTGTCTTGCACTTCTTAATGCACCACACTTTTTTCATTGGAGGCAGGCAGGCCAGTTTAGCACCTGCACTCTCGTACTATAAAGTCATGATGTTGTAAGACATGCAGAATGTGCCCTGGCTTTCAAACAAGGCAGAATATGTACCTCTAAAATGCATATGTACCCCTTAGCAGTAATGGTACCTTCACTTTGTAGAAATGTGTTGTAGGCATTAAATGAGAAATTAGGGTATATTTACAAAACTTGACACATCCAATAGGTTAAAACATTAAATGCTCCTTCTTTATTCTGTTTGGAACTGGAAAAAAAAAAGTTCATATATGTCTGTTTTTATTGCATTTTACCTACTGTCCCAACTAATATAGAATTGGGTTTGTAAACTTTTACTGCATAACTTTTAACTGCATACATCAAAATGTAAAACTGATGCAAGTGAATATTGTTTAGGAACAAAATTAACGATGAAGATAAACAAACATGCTCTGCATCATTCAGTCTGTAAAAAAATTAAATTAACAAAATACACAGGACAAAACATATATTTGGAGTACTGCAATATCTTAAATAAATATACCATGAATAATGTGAAAAGTTTGAAGTGCAATCATTAAATGCATAATACCCAAAACTGTGTGCATATGCTTTGTATAATATAAGCATAAATCAAAATGAATAGTATAAGCAGTGGGAGAAAATTGCTACTCCAGAAATTCCAGCATAATCTAATTGTTTAATTCTTTTAAATCACAAAAGCAAACACTATTATTCAGCAACCATTTTTCAAACTTTTGTTTAGTTCGCGGGTGTCTACAGGGGCCGTCAGGTTAAATGTAATAGTTTTGAGAAGTTGTAATCGTGTTATTTTTTTCTTTCAGCTGATCATGTATTTTAGGGTAGTCACAGCGTATTCGGTCTGCATACCAGACCGAGCAAAGTTTTTACGTCAGTTTTTACACCCTTCCTGACTCAATCCTAATATTGCACAAATATAAAAAATAACTTTAAGAGAATTTAACAATGACCTAACCCATAGACACCCTGGTTTGGCAAACAGTGGTGAATCTTTGTAGCCAGTGTTGGCAAACTAGCCCTAAAAGTATCTTCTATTTAAATCCAGCTTTATACAAATTTTTGTATTGATTAGGACCAGTTCCAAAAAAATAAAAATAACCAAAATAAAATGCTTGAAGGAAGGTTTAATCTGGCTTTTTTTTTTAAACATGATTTTTTTTCCCAACTTCCTGTGAGCCATGAAAGAGAAACGTCAGTCTTTTAGACAGACTGCTGATGAAAAAGAGCCTGGGCTAGAGAAATGAACTTCAGGGAGATGCTATGAAAAAAGCCACAAGCACAGACTAGCGTGATCAAGGACCTAGTGATGCTCTGAGAGTGGGGGAAAAAAAAAGCACGAAAAGTAAGTCCAAAACAAGATAGTCAATTTGAACCAGAACTGAGAATAAAAATGTGTTGAAAGTGATGCCATGGGAGCAGACCACATCTGCAGCCAGGGAAATCAAGACAAGCCGATGAAGGAGGTACAGCATCAGTGCAGCAGAGGACAAGGGCACAGCTTACCCAGTTCTGTTATCATTTGTATGTTGGTTCCACTCTTTTTTTCCTGACTGAATGGAACCAAAGGCAGTAGTTTGCCAGGCTTCGCTAATGATGATAAAACAATGTAGGGGGAGATTGTTACTGAAACAAGTAAAGCAGCATAAATGAGAGTATCATATCAACAGTGGGATTATAAATCCAAAGGTGGAAGAGCCTGCGTGAGTGAGATATCAGCAATCTGTTACTAACTGGTAAACCAAGCATGCCTCCGTGATGTGTGCTAGACTGGAAAGGCAGTTGTTTAAACAACAAACAGCTGATGGGATTAACAAAGAAACAGCTCAAATATTAGTTCAGTTTCTGAGGTTTTTTTTTTGCCATCTCCTACATGGGCCTCTGGAACCCCTCATGGGCGATATCTGATTTCTCTGGCCTTAAGGGGCCACTGGAATGTAAATGTGTGTAGTGTTTGATGCTTCTTGTCTTGCAGGAGTTTCACTGAAGTGCACTGTAATTGGGTCAGCAGAGAGTTAGAGTGGCGGGTCCCGTGTGCTTTAGTGCCCTGTGCGATCTGAAACTTTCATGAGTCCTTGTGTCCTGGGAATACTGCCACCGTTATTGTTATTAATGAATAGACCCATGTTATGAGATGCCTTTTGCCTCTATGCATGTGCAGCTATTCTCATGCATTAGTAGACACAGCTAAGCACCTGTCTGTCTTTGACCTATTTTGTTGTACATTTTAGAAAAGCATACATGAACATCACAAAGACTCAAAACAGCACTTGGACAACATCATGACAAATGTCTTACTGTTAAATGTTAGTTCAGACTGTAATCACACTCAAACGTTACATGATGGCAATATGATTACACTCGTTGCTTACCTAGTTCAGTTATAATTGGGATGTTGGATCCAGTGGTGATGGACGCCTGACGAACCAAGCCATGCACTGGACTATTGTCTGGAGATGATCTGTCCATTCCGGGTGGTGTAAAACCTAAAAAACAGAGATAGGGCATAAATCAATCTGTGATATAGTTCTTAAATGTTTTTAGCAAGATTTTAAAATGCATTTCAATTTGCGTTTTGGATTATAAAAAAAACACAGCCTCGTGTTCCTTTGTGCAGCCTGTGTTAAAGATATAGGACAGGAAGGACTGCAGTGCTTGTTTAAAACACAGCCGTATGTGTTCAGCTTTTAGGGGTCAGTTGAGACACATTGTGTGGCCTTCCATCAACTGCATGATATAAATTTTGGATGTGTTCATTTTGTTAACATGTATAGGTGAAGTGGATCCTTTTATGTGAAAACTCAGTTCTGAGCCATGAAACGTGAGCGCTGATGGCAAGACTGAATTCACATAGCTTTTTGCATTTCCCCAAGCTGACAAGTAAACACCTTAAATCAGTAATGCCATATGCATAATGCATTAGTCCTGTTTTGACATCCATCATTTAGTGCTGACTAAAGAATAAACAGCAAGCATCTAGTTTCTCCTTTTTTGTACAATAAAAAACATAACGCAGAAAATGATTCAGGTTGAAAAGTTTTAAAAGTAGTGCAGAATTCAGTGCACTCACAGAGACGCTCTTCAGCAAAGACAAGTGAGAGCAGGGAGAAGACACTAGCGTTTTCCCGAAATTTTAAACTGTGAACAAAATAACGCTTGCGTACCATGTTGACACATCACGTAAACAGTGACAATCCGAGTAAAGCTCCTTGCTCAGTATCTAAACAAAACCCAACGGGAGCTTTTTTTCGTAGTGTCTATAAAGTGTGACATTTAGTTTCCACAAAAGAGACAGGTAGGTACTACCAGATTTAACATTTTCACTTCTAAACATGAATCAGTGCTGCAAAATAATGCATCTTGTGCTGTAAGCATACAGCGTGGAGCTACATTATAAGTTGTTTTCCTGTAGGGGAACATAAAGTTTGGAGACTTTTTAAAATATAAAAAAAACAAAACAGGTTTATGGCATTAATTAATGCTGTGTAATAATTTTACATGGTAAAAACACAGCAATATATTTTAACATTCCAGTTAGGCAGTGAAATCTGTACACAATGCATTTATAAGCAATATTATTTTAGCTTAGATTATTATTTATTGGGATTTTAACGTCATGTTTTACACACTGTGGCTACATTTATGACAATTAATGGTTACACAAGATTCATCAGTTTAAGTTTAATGTCAAACACAGTCATAGACAATTTAGTATCTCCAATTCACCTGACTGCATGTCTTTGGACTGTGGAAGGAAACATGGGGAGACCACGCAAAGTCCCCACAGAAAGGACCCGAACCACTCCACCTGGGAAATTGAACCCAGGACCTTCTTGCTGTGAGGCGACAGTTCAAAGCCACTGTGCCACCCATTTTAGTTTAGATAACAAGTACACTCAATTTTTTATGTGCTTAAAAAAATACCTGTACATTTTTATTGTACATTTATGCAATTTTGTTTGACATTATTGTTTTAAATGGCTTAGAGGAAAGAAAAATAAAATTATGACATTGCAATATGTAGTCTTTTTAAAAATATGACTATTAATTTGACTATTCACTATTAATTATTTATTCACTGGCTGTTTTACCATCGCTTTATCCTATTAAGGGTCACGGTGGGTCTGATTCAGGCAGGAACGGCAGAAAACACCCAGGGACAGGTCGCCAGTCCATCACAGGGCAAACACACATTCACACATTTACCCACAAACAAACACACTCATACCTAGGGGGACTTTAGTACCTCCAATTAACCTGGCTGCATGTCTTATGATCGTGGGAGGAAACCAGAGCACCTGGAGAAAACCCACGCACACATGGGGAGAACATGCAAACTTCACAGAGAAAGGACTCCAGACTCTGCTCCACCTGGGAATCAAACCCAGGACCTTCTTTATGTGAGGCAATAGCAACACTATATCAGTTTATATTTACTGTTAGAAACAGAAGTTTCAGAATGTGCCTTTCCTGATGAGATACTATTACATTTAAGACACTGTTGTACCGTATGGCTTTTTTATGCAAAAATACACACTAAAGGTACAAAAAAAAAGTACCATTGAGGCAACCACCCTAGTGACAAAAAGGTACATTTTATTACCTCCATTTGGTAGACTGCTGTTTAAATGATTAAATATTGTAATAAAAAGCGTAACATGTATATTGCTTGAAAACATTTTTCTTATTCCCTTTTTAATTTTTAAAAAACAGAATACGTGTTCCATAATAGAAATGTAAACCCCCAGGCACTACTCATTTTGCACTTGTCTATACTTTCCCCCTGGTAATAAGCTTGCTGATTTAGTCATTTACACCTTCTTCAAACTGAACACCCTGCACTGAAAAACAGAGGTTTAGACAATATAGTCAGTAATAATGCAAACCTGTGGGACTGGGAAATAGATATCTGTATTCGATACTAAAATTACATCACTTTGTACCTTATTAAAACGATGTGTGTATAGAAAAACACTTTCTATATTTAGTGCTAATTGTATTATTAATTTAATGTTTGGCTAGCAAGTAAGGTAACTGACAGTGTTTTTAAATACTTTAAATACATGAATGTAATAATGTTTATTTATTTATTTAGTTAGATGTTTTATGCTGTGATTACACAATTTTTATATCAGTCTATAGCCCTTCTCAAGTGTTGTTTTAGTATGTTGTTTTTTTTAGATGTATTCTTTTAGACTTTCTATATTTAGTGCTAATTGTATTATAAATTTTATGTTTGGCCAGCAAGTAAGGTAACTGATCGTTATATCACTGGTTTCCTTGTTACATTTATGTATTTACAGTATTTGTAAACACTATGTACCTTTGGGTGGCAGCAGTCTAACACTTCATCACACCACTGTGGAGTGTTTAAAAGTGTGAGTTCGAATCTCAGCAGAGCCTCAAACACAATTAGCTGTGTTTGAGAGAGAGAAGGTTGGATGGGTTCTCTTGCTGCTACCGCTGCAATATGTGATCTCTAGGACTGGGCCGGGTGCCTGCGTACCCGTGTAGGAGGGGCATGTAGTGATACAGCTCACCTTACAAATAGAGGGTTGTGCAAGCAGCAGCGGATTCACAATCCAGAATTGGAAATGACTAGATTGGGAGATTGCGGGGGTAATAATAATAAAAAAAACTACAGTAAGTCCTCTGGTTACGGCGGACTCGACATACGGCATTTCGTGGTTACGTCGCCATCTCCCATACATTTATTAAGAGAGTCTTGTTCCATCATTCTGACGTACAGCGTTTGCGACATAAAAACAAAGTTCGTGCGGGAACTAGTTGGCGAGCGGAGCGGACGAATACGTCGTCACGCGGTGCTATATGAGGAAGACGGCGTTGTATGTGCTCCATGTGAGTGACGTAGGTGCTTATGTAGGTGTGTGGCAAAAACTTATGGCAAAAATCGCGTTACGTCGCGTCCGTAGGAACGGATCTCCGACGTAAGTCGAGGACCTACTGTACATAATTATGTGCTCAGGTAGCACAGCAATAAAACACGCTAGCAACTTGTTGGTTTGAATCTCAGCTCTGCTACCAGCAGGCTGGGCACCTACACAACACTGATTGGCTTAATGTTCAGGGAGGGTGCCGGAGGGGATTCCTCATAACCGATGCAATTATGACCTCTGCTGGCTGAGTGATGGCGCCTGCACAGAGACGAGGGATAATGTGATGAGGGTGTGTCTCTCCATACACAAAGCTGATCCACATATGAACTCGCCTCTTGCAAGGGAAAGATGCAGTCAGTATTACACACGTGTCTGAGGGGGAATCACTACTCTTCTCAGTCAACGTGGAGGTGAACATCAGTAGAGAGGAAACTTAATGTAATCGACTAGATTTGGAGAAAAAGTGGGGGGGGATGCAAAAAAACTACATACTTTTCATGCCACATGTTTGGGAAATGTATTATATAGAGCAATAATGACACATTGTCTTTCTGAGTCTGTTTCACAAACAAGTTGATAAATGTCTATAATCAGTCATGATGGGTCGACTGATTCTTTACAAATGAAAAGTCACTACTGTGTAACAAAAGCATTCTGCTCGTTTCACACAATTCTCTCAAACACTGTCATTTCATAGCTTTAGCCCCATCGTTCTCTGCGAAAGAGGGCTCCTCAATAACAGTTGAAATCTTAATTGTTGTATGCCAGCTTGTGTGGGCTGTGTAATTTGCGTAATGAAGAGCAGCTGAGGAAGTGGTGTTGCTGATTTGTACTGCCTGCTTAATGATGATGAATCCTGATGGGCACAAGAGGGTTACATGTTTATCTGAATGCATAAACAATCTGTTCAACTTAATTTGTTTGCAAACAAATCTGCCACAGCCCCAGTATTGGAGGCAAATAATGCTTGGTTTGCGGTGTGATATTTGGGAATTTTAGCAGTGCTTTGATTAGAACCACACACACATACACACACACAGCCACACACACAGCCAACAACGTATACAGAGGGAGGTGTAATTAATTAAGTGAACATAATAAATATAACAAACTGCAGAATGAGTGTTAAACAGTATTGTTCCACTTCTACCCCTTAACCATTAATCTTTTGTGCTTGTTAGTTAGTTCCCTTTACTATATTTAATATGTAATACTATTTTCTTAACGGCATGTGCTACAGTGTCCTATGCCACATTTGTACCTTGGGAATTAGCCTGCAGGACGCCGATGCTGTCATCAAACTGCATAGATTTGATGTTGAGTGATGCCAAGATACATTCCTTGTCTTGCAGTGAAGCATCGTCGATATTGTTCTGATTGGCTGACAGGATAACACACATGTCGCAGAGGTTGATGTTTACAGCCCTTAAATCAGCTCGACTTAACGGTGTGCCCTTCAGCAATGACAGAGAGAGACAAAGAGCGAGCAGATGAGAGAAGAAAAAATAATGTAAAACCATAAAAAAATAGGAATAAAGTTTATCATATCATCAAGCTTTTAAAAGACAGTGGTAGCTTAGAGGTTAAGGTAGTGGACTAGTAATCAGAATGCTGCCGATTCAAGCCTAAACACTGCCAAGTTTCCACATTGCCACTGTTGGGCCCCTGAGCAAGGCCCTTAACCCTCGATTGCTTAAACTGTATTCAGTCATGGGTGCTCAGGTGGCACAGCGGTAAAACACACGCTTGCGCACCAGAGCTGGGATCTTGAATACATCGTATCGAATCTCAGCTCTGCCATCCGGCTGGGCTGAGCGACCACATGAACAACGATTGGCCTAATGTTCATATAGGGGTGGGGTATTAAGCCGGATAGGGACTCCTTGTAACTGATGCACTACGACCTCTGCTGGCTGATTGGTGGCACCTGCACAGAGGCGGGGAAAGAGTGCGTTTATCAGGGTGTGTCTCTGTACACAAGGCTGATATGCTCACATATATGCACTCGTCTAGTGTGGGTGACAAAATGCATACGGCTGCTGCCCACATGTGAAGGGGGAGTGGGTTAGCTTCGTTCTCCTCAATCAGAGCGGGGATCGGCATTAGTGGAGAGGAAGCATGATGCACTTTTATTATTACGCCAAAACATTTAAAAAAGCTTTTAAGCAGGCACCTGTTCCAGTGTTTTACACAGTTAACATGAGCCATGGTAAACCAATTCACTGGGACTACATTATTAGGGTCCTGGTGTCTGTGCTTAAAAAGAATCATAAGCAGAATCACACATTTCAGAAATAAAAACATATATTTGTAAGATTTACAAATTGGAGTGCAGAGCTACCAATGTGCATCTATACATGCACCAGGTAATTTTGTTTGCTCAGTATGTATTGTTAGTCAGGTCAAATTTATCTGTATAGCACTTTTTACAATATACATTGTCTCAAGGCAACTTTACAGAACTCAGGACCAAGGACCAAAAAAACATGTAGAGCAAACTGAGGGCATGTGGGTTACTAACTAGAAGATTGTGGATTCAAATTTTGGCTCTGACATGCAACCACTGCTGGGCTCTTAAGCAAAGCCGTTAACCCTCTCGGTTCGAGGGGGCTACCCCACATTCTGACACCAGCTTCCAAAATAGTTGGCCCTAAGTTATCCGTATTAAACTATGTAGTTACAATACATCTCAGGACAAAATGTTAATTGGTAATGGATTTTTGTTTGCTTTTGTTTTCTGTATGCTAAAAAGCCTGATGAAAACACACAACCAAGACATTAAGATCATCAACCGTTGTACAGTGGTAGCATAGTGGGTAGAGTTTTGGGCTATCAATTGAAAGGTTGAGAGTTTGAATCCCAGCTCTGCCATGCAGCCATTGTTGGACCCTTGAGCAAGAACCTAAACCCTCTCTGCTCCAGGGGCGCTGTACATGTTTATGTATATATGACAAATGAAGGCGTTCTATTCTAAGAGAGAGTTGTTATATTTATAATTGTTCTACAGTACTGGCAATCTTTCAAAATAAAAAATAAAACCTATTTAAAAAGACTTATTCAGGTTGAAAGCGTGGTATACATGTGTAGCTAAAATTGATTTGCCAGATCAGAAAACTTATATTTATTGTACTTACAGGCAGGATGGACACCTTTGGGAAGTTGTGAAGAGTTTCCCATTCCCTCTTTAGATAATCCAGTGAGCCCACAAACACTATGTGTTTTAGCTCGTGATAATGAAAGTTGCTGGCTCTTAAAGGCATCACCAAGTTTCGCAGCCCTACCAAGGCAGATGTGACATCTCCAAATATACAAACTACAACATGGCCACTCAGAACTGTCATAGAGGCCTCACTCCGTGTCTGTGGAAAGAAACATAGGAAGGGGGTGATCAATAGCAGCATAATCAAGCACTGAAAGTTATTCTGCTATAAAATCTGAGCAATTACCAGTCTCAGTCACTGTATGTTAGACAAGCAAAGAGAGATACATATATTACAATACATTCTTTATTTATGGGAGTAAGTGTGGATTGATGGGTAAAACGACAATTATATCCATTCCAAATTAAATCCAAAACATCCAAAGTCAAGGGGTCTGAATAATTTCGAAATCCATATACACCGATTATGCATAACATTATGGCCACCTTCCTAATATTGCGCTGGTCCCCCTTTTGCTGCCCCATATGCAACAAAATGTGATGCACTGTGTATTCTGACTCCTTTCTATCAGAACCAGCATTAACTTCTTCAGCAATTTGGGTTACAGTAGCTCGTCTGTTGGATCGGACTACACGAGCCAGCCTTTACTCCCCAAGTGCATCAATGAGGCTTCGCCGCCCATGACCCTGCCGCTGGTTTACCACTTTTCACTCCTTGGACCACTTTTGATAGATACTGACCACTGCAGACCGGGAACACCCCACAAGAGCTTCAGTTTTGGAGATTCTCTGACTCAGTCGTCTAGCCATCACAATTTGGCCCTTGTCAAACTCGCAAGCTAAAATTCTTACGCTTGCCCATTTTTCCTGCTTCTAACACATCAACTTTGATGATAAAATGTTCACTTGCTGCCTAATATATCCCACCCACTACCAGGTGCCGTGATGAAGAGATAATCACCACTTCACCTGTCAGTGGTCATAATGTTATGCCTCGTCGGTGTATATGCTTCTACAGTGCAAATGATATAGTCAGCATTTCTTCGGCTGTTCCCATATTTTTTTTGGGGGTCAGCTCAGCAAATCCCTCCGGACCATAAACCAAATTTGTCAAATTTTTTCAACATATGCCCTTCCTGAAACAATCCTTCTTATTTTATCCGGGCTTGCTGAAAGTGCACTGACAATTGCACCGCTCAGGAGGTAGGCTATTCGACCACCCCCTACTCAGAGAGAGTCAATCATGTCTGTGTAGATGCCCAACAGGCTGATAGCACAACAGAAATTTTAACCCTGTTGGAGTATTTACTGCTGCGCCACCCGAGCGCCCAGCATTTGAAAAATACATAAATTGTACTTTTTGTTAATTACTATTACATTTGGGAAATTAACCATGTCAGTTCTCTTGAACAAAAAGGTCATTTTATAACATTTAAATATTTAAATTTTAGCCAGAAGCATTTTCAGTAGTGGTCTCAGACTTTTAGCCTTCACTGTAAGTTTGAGTGCAGTACTTACCAAAATGACCTTCTCAATGTCTTTGGAAGGACACCAGTGAAACATTCCAGTGGAGTCATATCTCTTCACGTTGACATCCATGTTTTCAATCTGCTCATTTCCTGGGATAAGTAAAGGGTCATGTCTGAACAGCAAGAGAAGAGAAAAAGAGAATTATGGTTAACTATTCACAAAACTGTAGTTTCATTTCAAGCCTCCTTTATTAGTTTGTCTACAAGAATTTAGTGCTCATTTATATTCAGAATATATACAATTTATACCAACATTAGTTTTATTACTGACTTCGTAATTTATTAGCATAAATGTTACTAATTAAAATGTTGCCAAATGAAAACTATAGACATAATGTTTAGACTGTACTGAGTTATGTAGCTGCTACTGTGGACATCCAGGCATATAGGGTAGGGGAGTGTCGATTTTTGTGGCATAAAAGGTACAATATTTGTTTTAAAAAAGAAACTCATATTAATGTACAGAATTAATATATAATTTATGTTATATAATACCATATGTTGTATTATATAATACCGCCATAACAGAGACAATATAGAATAACCCTCTAATAAATACTCATTGTATACAAAATCTTAAACATGACAAACTATTATCAATTAAATCAATCAATTGTGGCCAAAATGAATGTAAATGATGTACTAGTTTTATCTATTCGTGAGAATGGATTCATGTCTGATTACATAGTTGGTACTGCTGTACAAACACTGGTGTTCAAACAAATAAGACCAGAACTGCAGGGAGTTATGTGCTAATTTCACTGGTTGAGAGGCTGCATGGTTTTTAGAAGGTGACATGAGGTGATGCCCATTACCCTGCACTGTTTTTGTGAACGCCTCTATTACTTATAAGGGTGTTATTAGCCTATAGTCTAGGTAAACCACTCTTATCAGGCCTACTGGAATTGTTATATATGTCACAAATGTACATTTAATGTGCTAGCTTATCTTATAATTGTGACATTAATCAAAGTGACTCCTTGAGCACATGTGCACAATAACCTATCAGCTCTAAGCAGAGCGGGTCTGTGTGACAAGGCCATCACTGTCAGAGAGGATCTGTGCTACCATCAGAGTGTGAATGGCAGTGACAGCCTTGGAGTGGAAGAGAGCGAGCATGAGCACTGTGCTCACTCAGTGGCGGCGGAATGGAGCGCCAATTACTGGCTTTTACCTCGTTCCGCTCCTGACGTGCTGTGCACCCTGCCCCACTCCCTCAGTAAAAGCTTTAACGGGGCTGCACTTTAAATATTTTAGGAATTTGCCCAATCTCATTTTGCTCTCCTGAACTGAAGGCCATTAATGTTTCAGAAAAGTGTCACAGCCAAACGGGCTAATCTACGTCAGTGTGGCTGGGTGGCTGAAGCTGATTTGGAGAAACATTTACCATGAAAGAGGTCCTACTACAACTCATGGTGCTAACACTTGAACCAGCATATGTTTAGCACAATGGATCACTGGGTCTCCTGAAAGCATCGTGTAAATCACTCAACAATTAGTTTTAGGAAAATAGTACTAGAGGGAAATAGGTTTTCCTGAACGAATATAGTGACAGTACATTTGGTTTTTGTATGGTTGGATTTGCTAAAGAGAACAACTGTTGAAGGCGGATAGCTTATTTTTTTTTGTAGCACTCACATGTCATACAACAACATAGATTAATAAATGTTTTGGGACATCACTCCTAATGTTTGAATTTATATGTTTTAGCTACAACAACTGCTAACAGTTGTAATAAATCAGTTATATTAAAGAAATATTCATGTGCCCCTGGGCACAAAGCAAGGTTGAAGGAAAAACTTGGTTTAAACAAACTCCAGTGGCCTGCACAGAACCCTGACCTCAGCACCAGCGAATAGCTTTGGAATAAACTGTAACACCAATTGTGGCTTTCTTGACCAACATCAGCGCCCAATACAAATGCTCCTTTGGCTGAATGGCCACAAATTCCCACAGACAATTTTAAAATCTAGTGAGACACCTTTACAGAAAAGTGGATGTTATAGTTGAAAAAGATCACACAGATGTGATTTAGTGGGATGTCCACAAACTTGTGGTCAGGTGTTCAAATACAGCCGGACTGGTCTACATACACACCCGACTGGCTATGCTTTCGATGGCCTCGCGATGGATCGGTGTTCTGTCCGGTGTATGTTACTGCATTGTGCCTAGGAGCCAACACAACCCTGACCAGATAGATAGACAGATAAAGAGATATAGATAATTAACCAGTGCTTCATGGTAATGTTTCCTGGGATGCTATCTTTTATGAGAACACTTTGGAAGGAATTCCACAGGACACTTGTCAAGGCGCCATAAGAACATCAACAAAAGCCTGCTCAGCAGCCCATTAGTAGTGAGCTGAGTGGGTCTGAAAGCCTGCCTTTGAGGTAATAGCCTGAGGCCAGACCTCGCTGCCTCCTCTCTGCCCCATGGCTGCAGGGTGAACATGCTTTTCCTTCTCCAGTCCTCCACTTCAGATTTTTTTTTTCAAACGGCTTTCACCAGTAATTCTCTCACATTAGTCAATGAAAGAGCTCCTCACCATGATGCTGGACTGTTCATTCTAACAATGTTCTTAGTTCATGCTGCTTGATACATGACGCATGTCTTAAATATAAAGTAGGTGATATGTTACAGCATGTAACAATGTTCGCTCTTCATTTGGAGTCGAGGTCCCCAAGGCGATGATTTTTGTTTCATACTTTTTCTAAACTCACTAGTGTAGTGTCAATAAATCTAAAATAATTACTAAGTCTGCGCAATGCACTTAAAATTTTACCTATTAAGCATAATGAATCACAGGAGTTGTGTTGCTTCTCTACATTTCTACAGTTTTTAGTTAATTTTCCTAAATTAAAATGATAACAGTTAACATAGTAAAACATGGGGACAGTGTGTGTTCTAGCAATAGCCTTCTCTAGCAGAAGCCTACTACCTTGCTAGTGTTACATATCTAACCCTTACAAATTTCATAGCCCAAAAAAACTTAAATTTTTTTGTAAACATTATTTTGAACATTAATTTTGTAATACTCCATACTTTTTTTGGCATTTTTTCCCAATTTTCCTCCCAATCTAGTTGTATCCAATTACCCGGCTGCATTATGCTTCCTCTTTACCAATGTTGATCTCCACTCCTGATCAAGGAGAGAGAGACTGACACACACCCCCTCCGACACATGTGAAGTAGCTGACTACATCTTTTGACCTGCACAAGGCAAGTGCATATGCGGATCAGCTTCGTGTACGGCGAGCCACACCCTGATCAACGCATTATTCTTCCATCAATCAGCCAGCAGAGGTCCTAAATGCATCAATGATGAGGTCCTTCTTTTTTAGCAGATAAATTGAAAAAATGAGAAATGCTCTCTGTGTAACTGATGTTCCTGCTGCTTTCAGGTCCAGGTCTGTTTTTTGGACTGCTGTCATTGCTCTTTTACCACATGTGAGCTGTTTGCTTAAGCCATAAGCTTTTTAGTGTGTGTTCTTAAATCATTTTGTCCCCAAGCACCTTTTGTCCTTATTAAATTAAAATCAACAGCAAAATCGTTAATTATAAAACCAGTTCCCATTTGTGCGAGAACATTTAAAAGTAATTTTTATTTGCAGTCTTAATATCTTTATGTTAATTAAATAAATGTCAATTTGTAATTGTATGTAGTTCATGAACATTTGTACATTTTACTAGCATCTAACTACTTTTATTACTATAAATGTCATTTTAAAATCTTTGTTTATGCTTAGAAATATAGTTTTATTTGTATTTTTAAGGAAAATGTCAAAATTTAATGCATATTAATTTAAATGCTTAAATACCCGTTTTCCCTTGTTGTATTATTCCCCCCCAGCGCCCCCCATCTCCCTCTCTCATCTGTCTTCCTTAAGTCTGTGTAATTCAGTGACATTGCTTTGAAGTCCTCCCCCCCTCTCTCTACATTTCAACGCTGTTTGATTGGCGAGATATCACATCGAAATGTGTCAATTAGCATGCTGGGAATATACAGATGATATCAGGCAGTGGGCAGGTGATAATAACAGTGAAAGCATTTAGTGCTTTTACACCTCAACTGAATATTTCATTAAATGCTGCATGTTTTACCACTCACTTTATGGACCCCTGTCACTTCCATCTCTTCTCACCACTTCAACTGCCACCGTGCACCTCTGCCAAGACAGCTATGTCTAAGCCACTGTCAGCAAAGCCTGCCAGTCACCACCCGATACTTTGCACAATGTCACTGTAAACTAGCAATATGTGTCATGGCAGAATACACGGTTACCTACAATTAGACATGACTTTACATGTCACTTAATGAGAAACGTTGTTCATTTTAGTAAGAGACAGGATGAGATGCACAAGCAGTGTGTGCTGTAATCAGCAATTTAGTCATCAGCTAATCAGCTTTTAGTCAATTTATGATTGTCAGCAACTGCTTAGCTCTTTGTTTTTACAATGTTTTTACTAGATGTGATTTAGCTAAACAGGACTTGACTAGCTGCTTTTCAAACAAAGCTTAGCTATTCCAGCCCATCACTTGGCAGTCACTGGCTCCCCCGGCCCCACTTCAGTAGCCTATGAAAGGAGCCTTTTGCTTTGAATTTTTTTTCCCCATCATGCAAACTGACAAAGCCATGTTTTTCAAAAACCCACAGCCAATCTGTTGATCATTATTTATTTACAAGGACCTAGAGGCATAGGGGTGTGTAAAAACCAAACTTGATATGGTATACGCTCACCATTTTCTCTTTCCATGCTTAAAGAATCAAGTATCCCTAAGGCTACTTTAAACAATCACTCTTCGTTGTGCATAACACACCATGTTTGAGGCTAAAGTATTTAATATATGGAGTATTGACAGAGAGGGCAATAGATAGAGAAGTGCACAGGTCCGCATTCGGTAATCCGATGTTTTGCTGCAGGGCTATGACTTGAAAAGCCTACACCTAGAACTGAGAAGCTGTCAACCAGTACCCAAGAGCCAGCAGAATACAGAGGCACCCTAAAGCACAGGAAACTTTGACACAGCTTTGAAGCATTTCTAAACAGAGTAAATAGATCCCAAGAATTATAATCACTTACAGATCAAAGAGAAAATGCACACATAGCTATGCAAACAGGGACCGTCAACTTCACACGGTAAAATCGTTATGAGGTTCAAGTTTCAAAAATATATATAATAATTAAGCATAGTTCTAAACTAGAAGGAAGCCTGTTCTCTTCTATTTTTATCAGTTAAAATTGTTTAAGGGTAGGGTGTGTAAACTATCTGTCTATCTATCTATCTGTCTGTCTATCTATCTATCTATCTATCTATCTATCTATCTATCTATCTATCTATCTATCTATCTATACTTTATGAATAGTTACATAGTGTGTGTGTTTGTATAAACACCTTCATATCCTTTGAAAGTTACTTTTTTGTCTTACACTCGGGTCTCTCACTGTCTTCAAAAAACAATTAAAACCCACCTCTTTACTAAGCACTTAAGCTGAGAACGTACATGTACTTATTAACGCTCTTATTCATTTCTTATTATTCTAACAGGGTTTCAGCAGAAATTTGACAGAACTCTAACTCTAACAATTATGCCAGGAAGAATGGGTAATATCGGGGAATATTCCCAATCTAGTTGTTCCCAATCTAGAGAATATTCCCCAATTTTGGAATGTTGTTTACTTGAGCTAGAGTAGGGAAATGTTTACTGTGGCAGCATAAGTCCCTCTGGATGAGCGTCTGCTAAATGCCGAAAATGTAAATGGTTATGTCCTGACCAGCTTTGCACACCTAGATTGGGGAATATTAATATTACTCATTCTTCAGTCAGTGGTGACCAGCAATGCACTGCACTCTTTTTTTGGTTTTTATTTATGCATTTTCTCCCCTTTTTTTTTTCCTTTTAGCATGTTCAATTGCCCGATTGCGTCATGCTTCCTCTCCACCAATGCCGATCCCTGCTCTGATTGAGGAGAACGAAGCTAACCCACGCCCCCTCCGACACGTGGGCAGCATGCCGTATGCATCTTATCACCTACACTTTGACGAGTGCAGCGCAGCTCAGTGTTGTGTACGGAGAGACACACCCTGAGAGCACTCTTTTCTCATCTCAATCAAGGTCATAATTGCACCAGTCATGAGAGAGAGACCCCATCCGGCTTAGTCCCGCCCATATCTGAACAACAGGCCAATCATTGTTCATGTGGCCACTCAGCCTTAGCCGGCAGCCAGAGCTGAGATTCGATACGATGTATTCGAGATCCCAGCTCTGGTTCCAGCGTGTGTTTTTACCACTGCGCCACATGTATTGCGCTCTTTAAATCTATTAACAGATTTTCTATCAGACTTAGGTCAGGGCTCTGACTTGTCCACTGAAGGACATTCATCTTTTTTTCACACTCTTTTTGGCAGGGTGTTTAGAGTCATTCCTCTGCTGGTTTACCTCTGAAGGTAAACATTATACCCAAGTTCAGCGAGCAGAGGGCTGTACATTTTTTCAAGAATTTGGATTGGAAGGTGATTGGTTGTTCCCAATGTTTATAATGCTTTCCTTTGTTGCTAATCCAGATCAGGTATTTTACTAATTAAATTATAATAATTTATTGTAGAGTTTCACTTTGATGATGAGGGTTATAATGCGTAAATACAGCTTAAAAAAAGTTACATTTTAATGGTATATTTATTAATTACTTGGACCCACTAGAACTAAACCTGCCATTAACAACTATGTGACTTAAAATATTTACAGCTAAATACTCAACACACTGCCTAATGCAATAACTGCAGCGACAAAAAATTTATTTAACATTGATTTTCAGTTTAAGTAATTATACTCATAGTTATTGATTTAACAGCACTGTAGAAACAGTAGAAAATTTCTAGAGAATTTTAAATGCTGGAATTGTTACTATTTTTCTATTCTACTTCAAGTTGAACCGTCTTGTCTTCTAAATCTCTAACTTAACATTCTTGCTGGATGATCTAAAAATGAAAATTTTCATAAGCCTTTGCACAGAGAGTCTGTCTCTTGGTCACATGGGCTAAAAGCAAAGCCTTTCACCAGTCAAAATCAATTAGCAGCATTCTAATCTTTCAGGACAGGATAAAAGTAAGGTAATATTTGAATTTATTTTTGATTGCATTGCTACATTTCACATATGGCCTTAAGTACCAAAAACCACCACACACTGGAGCTCCTACAATAGATGAACAGCCTGAGGCTAAGTAACCACGCGGGTGTTTCTGATTGGCTGCTGTTGTCATTAGTGCCACTGCCTTTTAAGAACTACATGTGGACGAGACTGAGGGGGTGACAGCTGAGACTTTAAAGCAAGAGTATTTTTCAAACAGCTTTTCATAGCCTCTTTCATGACAGAAATATTTCAGCTCTATCATTAAGCACTGACAGGCTGACAGCTTAAACGCCTGAGCCATAGAGGGCTCCTCTCCTCTCCTGTGCTCACTCTCTCCCTCGCCACTCCTCCTACTCCCGCCAACCCCTCACTATCCAGCCCGTCTTCCTGCCACTCTCTCCTTCCTTTTGAAGGCTGCAGAGCGCGTCTCGAAATCAATGTCTTACCTCGTCACTTTGGGCGAGCAGTTGGGTGAGTTTCGCATGCCTCCGTTGCGCTGCTTCTTTTTGGGTGACAGCGTTGATGGATGCTCGTCTTCAACTGCAAACACATGCAAAGAGTGTCAAGACTGTGGACAGCAGGGATTGTAATGTTTGCTGGAGATGACATGTTAAAAAACACAAAAGCCAACACTCAATCACGGCAAAATAGGTCAGAGGCGACCTCCAAAAATAGAAAGAGAACATAGTTAGTAGGGACAAATAGGCATTTCAGGAAGAACAAATGTTTAGATTTGAACCAAATGATTACTATGCTCATTCTGCACCACTTAAAAAGCATGTTAACCATCTGCATCAGTAAGCTTTCACTCTGTTCTGCAATATTACCCATGTATGTAGATCATAGACTGGTACAATGACAAAGGTAAAAAGAAAAAAGTTTGGATTTTAATATATTACGACATGGCAAACATTAGTCCCATCATTCCAGCGGCAAGTGCTGACTGTGGGCAGCTCTGTGCACGTATCCTCAATGCCACAGGCACTCGTAACCCACTGAGCCAATCTACAGCTGAAACACCCTCCGAGAGGAAATTACAGAGGGGCTTGAATGTTACAAGTATCCATCCTACTGAACACACATAAATGGAGCTGCCTGAAGGTCAACATCAGCTACTCACACTCTCAAACATGTCACAGACTTAATATCAACACTGCAAGTCTAAAGATAATTTATAACAAGCAAAAAACAACTAATCTCTGTATTTATTTAGCAATATACTTTTTCATTTCATTTTAATGCTTTATCCTGGTCAAGGTTGCGGCAAGCATGGTTCCACCGGGAAACAATGGGTGTAAGGCAGGAACACCCTAGATAGGGCGGCAATCTATTAAAAGAGTTCAGACACACTTTCAAGAAGTAGCCAATGATGTCTGTATAGATGTCTGACCAGCTGATAGCACCACTGAGATACAAATCTGGATCTAGTGTAATAGAGTAACAGACCACTGCACCATCTGAATACTCCATATACTGTATGAGTAGCTAAATAGAACACAACATAAAATCACATAATATAACACAATATAACATAATTTTATACATAAAGGTAGATTGACAAACAAAGCAAAGACAAACCTTTAAAATGACTAAACCACAATCACAAAGACGGCAAATTTTCGGTTGCTTGTCAGTTGGACTATATCTATGAAAGACTGCTCACAGTTAATGCTTCCATACAGAACATTTTCCATATGCTGCATTATCTTACTAACAAGCTCCAAAAAGGCCAAACAGCAGGTAAAAAAAATAAATAAAAGGTGAGTGCTAAAATTGATTTTAATTATTTTGTATTCATCGTGGGTGCCACAGTGGCAAAGTGGGTAAACCGGTCACCTCACAGCAAGAACAGCATGTGTTCGGTCCCCCAGCCATACGACCAGGGTCTTTTCTGTGTGGAGTTCACATGTTCTCATGTACAATTTTCCCCCACAAGTCCAAAGGCATGCAGTCAGGCCAATTGGAGCTACTGAAATTGCCATAAGTGTGAGTGTGTGTGTCTGCCCTGTCCGGGATGTTTCCTTGCCTTTTGCCCATTCAAATGGATCCACCGTGACACTGACCAGGATAAAGCCATGGTAAAAAAAGACAGTAAATGAACATGAACAAGTAGCATCAACAAGTCTGGCAAGTAGAAGCTCACTGGAGATTTTTTGAGTAAATGTTGTAAAATAACAGCCGAAACAATGGGCAGTTTCAACAAAAATTGTACATCAGAAGGTTTACAAAGTTGCCATTCAGAACACTTTTGTATCAAAGGCCAATGCAAAAAGAAGCATAACTATGTTAAAAATGACAAAATTTATTTAAAGTTATTAGCCCCCTATAACTTTAATAATTACATCCTTCATGTTAATACACGTTTATTCTGTCCACCCTCTGCATATCTAGAATGGTGTTAATTCATTTTCAATATTAGCTTATACATAGTCTATACTTCAGAAAGAAAAGCAACTGAATCATGTTGCGGCTTAGAAAATAAGAAACTGCAGTTACTTTATTCAATCCAAACCTCAATCCAAAATGAAACATGTGTTGGTTTCACAACAACAGCATGTAATTAAAAGAAAAAAAAAATCACATGCACTGAAAGCCGCAAATAGCCTCCGTGTTTTACTCTTGTTTCACTGTCATCTAATTGCACTCATAAAAGAAGACAAATTAAAAATGCTCTGTAGGGGTATGTACCAAATGCCATCGTTTGACATTTACAACTACACGACGGCTAGAGCAATGTGAAGCGCTAATCAACTTTCAAAATATCGCTTGCAGTAAGGCGCTCGTTGTGCAGCCCTTTGTTCCCTATTATGGGTTAGAAGTGAACGGCCTGATTGGGCTGGGCCACACCGCTGCCCTTGCTCCTCCAAATTAGGCTGCCGAGATTTACGAGCAGCAGCAGTGCCCTTCAGTAAGAGGCTTAACAATGAAATAACTCTACCTGCTTCAGCAAGTCCCTTCTTGTTCCAAATTGCATTAGGGCACCTTTACAACTCCAATCAAAACAGGATCAGTCCAGCCAAGTGTGATTGCTGTTCCAGACCACAGGCAACAATAATCACCGCTGATCAAACTAACTGATTAAACATTTGCCACACTAGGCTTAAGAATACAAACATGCCCAACTTTTTAAATGCATTATCTTTAGAAAGGGTATAGGCAAAGGAAGCTTAACTGTCACTGTGTCTGTTTGAAAGTAAATCTAAATTGTGTGACCAAATGCTGCAGTACATTGTAAACAAAATAGGGCCTGAAGTATGTGGACACCCCTCCTGATTATAGAATTCAGGTGATTTTTTACATTGTGGTAACAGAGAAGTTTTCCTGTTATGACTGTATCCTTGTGCATAATGCAAGGAGTTTCAGTGGCCTGCACTGAGCCATGACCCCAACCCCACTGAATTCTATGGAATAAATTGGAACTACCAGTGCATGACCTTAAAAATGCATTTTTGACTGAATGAGCACCAGAGATACACAGAGTTTTGCTGTTGTAACTAATTTCATTTTAATGCCCATGGTTTTAGACCAAGATGTCCAACAAGCTCAACAAAGCTTGCACAAATTAATTTGACATTTATGAACGTTAAGCCATAGTATATATTTAAAAAGTAATCAGTCCTTAATGGGTAGGAATCTAATGGCAAATCCAGTTTTCATATTAGTGCACTTTTCAGACATGTTTGCAAAGCCTGAATCAAAGTAAATTGATACATTTGTTTATTTTACTTGGTACATTTTGCTTTAACAGGAGATATAAATATTTGGGCGCTATTATGCTCGCCCACTACTGCTGAGATCCGTGTTCAAATCTCAGAGGTGCTATTCGCCTGCCAGACATAATTGGCTGTGTCTATGGGGAAGGCCGAAGTCCAGTTGGACCTGCTGTGATCCTGACCACTGTAAAATAGTTGATGAAAATGAAATGAATAAACGAATTTAGTGAATTACAAGAGCAGTGGGGTGGTGATAAAATGTACTCACTAATGGCTACACAGGGGCTTCAGACACCAGACAAACCTCTACACTATATTCATACAATCTGTACACTAGTAAAATTTCTTGTTGTATACATAACTGTTGCAAATCTACAAGTAATTTACAAGTAATTTTCCACTGATGAATCCACTACTTTTACTGCAATACACAGATGACTGAGAGGAGTTGCATGTTATTGTAGATTACCGAGATGTTTGTGGCCTTAATATGAAAAATGAGTACTGCTCTCTTCCATACCTACAACAAAGATTATTCAGCTGTCCATATATTTATTATATGGCTTTCTTAAACTAATATTATACAAAGCTGGAATGTAGAAAAATAGCTCTCAAACATGAACATTAAAAGACATTTGGATATCAATTATTTGTTCAATTACATATTATTATAATTTAAAAAACCTTATTCTGTCATCCATTGACTTATATTATTTGTAATAAAAGAACACCTCACCACTAATAAGACAGCGATTTAGGTTCACGTTTTGCAGTTGGGTCAAATTTGGGTCCATCGGCTTTCACTGTAATCAAAACAAACTAGGGTTCACTTGAAACCTGACTAAGAACACCTTTTTTATGCTGTCTAGATCCATTCATCATGTGCAGCCGTTTCTTTCTGACCTGCTTAAATATGCATTTTAATTTATTTATTTATTTTTACTTCGCAGGCACTTTTGTCAGCCACACAACAAACATACATACTGGAATCTCTCCATGTTCACTCCCCAGACTAAATTCTACATTATCGTGTTCCTTCTTATACTCCAGACACTGCTGCTACAACACACGCTTACACACACACAGGGCTGAAAGGGTGATGTTAACTGCAAGCTGTGTTCGGAGCATGCAGCCATGCCAGCCAATACCCAAATAAAAAAGAGGGTGGGGTTTAGGGACTGATGCAGCCTGCTTAGGGGCCACCTACGGGGTGTAGAGGGGCGAGTGAAGGAGCGAAAGGACGTGGAGGAGAGAAGTGAGGAGCGCACTGAGGAAGAGGGGAGAGTGGAGGTGCTGTGGTAGTAGCGGTAAGTCCCGGGCAGGCTGTGGGTACGGTTCAGGCTGGCCAGGCTGAGACCTCGACGAGGGGGTGGGACTGGAGGGAGCAGACTTCCTTTGCAGTTATTAACAATGGTCTCAGCAGAGCGATCCACTGCAGAGTCAGTGTTTGGGACCGCCAGACCGGTGGCTAATTTAACTGTGCGATTTTGAAAAGTGGGTATGACTTCCTCCTTTACTGTCAAACAATGAAAGACAAGAACAATGAGAGAGTTGATGACTTTAGGACACACACACACACACACACACACAAATATTAGTGTTTTATAGTGGTGTAAATTAATTACAAATCAAGGATTTATTGCTTTTATTGATTAGTTTAATTAAACTCTGCCAAATTAAATGATCCAGACATGCTATTATTGCTGTTATTAATTAAATACATCTATCACATGTATGTGATAACAACATAACAATATATATTATCAATCCCAATAGCGCATATGTATTATATTAATATTTAAATTTTACAAGTAAAACTAATTTAATTACATATATATATATATATATATATACAGTGTATCACAAAAGTGAGTACACCCCTCACATTTCTGCAAATATTTCATTATATCTTTTCATGGGACAACACTATAGACATGAAACTTGGATATAACTTAGAGTAGTCAGTGTACAGCTTGTATAGCAGTGTAGATTTACTGTCTTCTGAAAATAACTCAACACACAGCCATTAATGTCTAAATAGCTGGCAACATAAGTGAGTACACCCCACAGTGAACATGTCCAAATTGTGCCCAAATGTGTCGTTGTCCCTCCCTGGTGTCATGTGTCAAGGTCCCAGGTGTAAATGGGGAGCAGGGCTGTTAAATTTGGTGTTTTGGGTACAATTCTCTCATACTGGCCACTGGATATTCAACATGGCACCTCATGGCAAAGAACTCTCTGAGGATGTGAGAAATAGAATTGTTGATCTCCACAAAGATGGCCTGGGCTATAAGAAGATTGCTAACACCCTGAAACTGAGCTACAGCATGGTGGCCAAGGTCATACAGCGGTTTTCCAGGACAGGTTCCACTCGGAACAGGCTTCGCCAGGGTCGACCGAAGAAGTTGAGTCCACGTGTTCGGCGTCATATCCAGAGGTTGGCTTTAAAAAATAGACACATGAGTGCTGCCAGCATTGCTGCAGAGGTTGAAGACGTGGGAGGTCAGCCTGTCAGTGCTCAGACCATACGCCGTACACTGCATCAACTCGGTCTGCATGGTCGTCATCCCAGAAGGAAGCTGACGCACAAGAAAGCCCGCAAACAGTTTGCTGAAGACAAGCAGTCCAAGAACATGGATTACTGGAATGCCCTGTGGTCTGACGAGACCAAGATAAACTTGTTTGGCTCAGATGGTGTCCAGCATGTGTGGCGGCGCCCTGGTGAGAAGTACCAAGACAACTGTATCTTGCCTACAGTCAAGCATGGTGGTGGTAGCATCATGGTCTTGGGCTGCATGAGTGTTGCTGGCACTGGGGAGCTGCAGTTCATTGAGGGAAACATGAATTCCAACATGTACTGTGACATTCTGAAACAGAGCATGATCCCCTCCCTTCGAAAACTGGGCCTCATGGCAGTTTTCCAACAGGATAACGACCCCAAACACAACCTCCAAGATGACAACTGCCTTGCTGAGGAAGCTGAAGGTAAAGGTGATGGACTAAACCCAATTGAGCACCTGTGGCGCATCCTCAAGTGGAAGGTGGAGGAGTTCAAGGTGTCTAACATCCACCAGCTCCGTGATGTCATCATGGAGGAGTGGAAGAGGATTCCAGTAGCAACCTGTGCAGCTCTGGTGAATTCCATGCCCAGGAGGGTTAAGGCAGTGCTGGATAATAATGGTGGTCACACAAAATATTGACACTTTGGGCACAATTTGGACATGTTCACTGTGGGGTGTACTCACTTATGTTGCCAGCTATTTAGACATTAATGGCTGTGTGTTGAGTTATTTTCAGAAGACAGTAAATCTACACTGCTATACAAGTTGTACACTGACTACTCTAACTTATATCCAAGTTTCATGTCTATAGTGTTGTCCCATGAAAAGATATAATGAAATATTTGCAGAAATGTGAGGGGTGTACTCACTTTTGTGATACACTGTATATATATATATATATATATATATATATATATGTTTATATATATATATATATATATATATAATTCGTGCATTTTCTCTCCCTTTTAGTGCGTCCAATTGCCCAACTGCATCATGCTTCCTTTCCACCAATGCCGATCCCCACTCTGACTGAGGAGAACAAAGCTAACCCACGCCCTCTCCGACACGTGGGCAGCAGCTGTATGCATTTTGTCACCTACACTTTGACGAGTGCAATGCGGATCAGCACTGTGTACGGAGAGACACACCCTTACAGCACTCTTTTCCCGTCTCTGTGCAGGCGTCATTAATCAGCCAGCAGAGGTCGTAATTGCATTAGTTATGAGAGTCCCTATCCGGCTTTAATATCCCACCCCTATCTGAACAACAGGACAATCGTTGTTCATGTGGGCGCTCAGCCCAGCCGGCAGGCAGAGCTGAGACAATACAATGTATTCGAGATCCCAGCTCTGGTTCCAGCGTGTGTTTTTATCGCTGCGCCACCTAAGTGGCCGTAAAACTAATTTTTTATTTGTGATTTTTTTAAGCTAGGCAGTTTATATGATATAGTCTATGCATATTATTAAATGTTGGTGAGGCCTGATTTGTTTTATATTGGCTGTTTTTCCCATTTCTTTACTACTTACAATGAAACCTTGACTTTATTTAACAGCGTTTAACCATTTAACATGTGCTTCAGTGAAATGTTTAACATGTTTGCTTTTTCATTGCTACTATGCACAAATAAGTCTTACTCAGATGACCCCCCCAAGACCAGGTATAACACATGCAGCATTTATGATGAATCGTTACAATAACTTCCCATTCTCATCAAACCCACTGAAAGCAATTTTATTTTTTACTGACCCATCATTTGCATCAACCTATTTAGATGTAGTGCATCTTGCCAAACAATCGCACAAGGAAAAACATATTTCGTGATGTATTTTAGGCTATCAAATACCCCTCATGCCACCAGAGACCGAAGACTACAACCTAATGCCCGCCGCACAAGAGGCGAGAGGTTAACCAATATCTGGCATGGAAGCACAAAGGCGGTTTCGGCCTGCTCCGCGGACGTAGCTCTGAGCAATAAATAGATGCTTATTTCTGCAGTCAGCTGCCGCACAGATTTAAAGGCAGCCACAGATAATTCCTGGATTTATCTGGCCCCTGTCAAACACACGCAGCATTACGGGAAGAAAATGCGGCGAGGCACTTTCACTGTGGATTTACAATAATCCAGACGGCAACTGTCCCTCCCTGAAATGCAAATGCTGTGATGAATCATGATTACAGACCTTCATCAAGGCAGCAATAAATTGTGAAAAATGAAACGACAGACTATAGAAGGGCCCAGGATTTTTTTTACATTCATATTTAGTCTGTTTCACATGATTAATAATATTACCATTGTTCTTATTGCTGTTGTTATTTATACTGATATATCAAAACACATAGATCACTTTATACAATCTAAAGCACTTTTTATTAGGGCACATTCTCTGTAATACTACAAGCATGCATTTAATAATAAATAAACAATATTCTGCTTCATTGTAAATGTCAAATAAAACTTAGATTTCTAATTTACATTCACAGAATCTCTGCTTTTGTAAAGCAGATCTGTGAGTTAGGGTAAGTGATTTACCTAAAATCCATTCTGCTTTGAACCGAACGCCAGTCTCTCTCTGACATCCTGATTTCGCTGGAGTTGTTGCGCCATCTGCTGCTACAAGCAGCACAATACAAACACAACACAGCAACTCTTAAAATACACACACACTACAGGCCAAAAGTTTCTAATACTGACGTTAGAAATATAAAAAATGTGACTTTAAGCAATAAGAGGTGAAAATATATTCAATAATGAAACACTGATGTATCTGATGAGTCCCTACATGAAGCTTCACCAAGTATGTTACTGATTAACAAATGGTGACACAATAATGGAACAAAAGACATGAGCGAAGAAACATGAGCGCACATGCCTCCAGATAGGTGTCCTGCATGATACAATTAAGCAGTTAATATCCTCACTCAGTGGCATGATGAAAAATGCTAAGGCGATCCAGTTCAGTGCGACTGTTGTGTTCTCTATTGTATTCTAGACTGTACGTTTGTACCAATAAGGTATCACTAATGTATTTAAGTGTACATTTGAGAGGTTGCTGATGTTGGGCCCCTGAGCAAGGCCCTTAACCCTCAATTGCTCAGACTGTAACTGTAATGTAAGTCGCTCTGGATAAAGGCGTCTGCTAAATGCCAAAAATGTAAAAATGTAAAATGTAAATTTGAATACACCAAGAAAACAGCACAGGTCTGAATGCTTAACCTTCCAGCAAGCAGGTCGGATTCTGAAAGGCTGCGGAGCCATTTCAGTGGCATGGCTCACTTGTCTTCTTTAAAGTAAAAGTGGCAATGCCCTTAATAAAAGCCACTAAATGCTTTGATGAAAATGAAGATAATGTAAATTATGTGCTGTGACCAGAACCCAACTGATGACGCAAGTGTAATTCTGGACTAAAATGATAAAACATTGCTCTTTATCCCCATCATAAAAACAAACTGAGGGAATATATTTGGAACGATACTGCACTTCACTCTAGCACAAGTCCAGAGATTTGGAAAATCTACAGTAACACGTACTAAATCTGTTCTGGATGATAAAGCTCACACAGAAGCTTTTTTTCAGAGAGGGCAGTCCATTTCTCACATTGCTACCTTTGCTAGACGTTAAGAAACAAGTTTAAAAAGTTTGATTTTAGACTTTTGGCCTGTAGTGTATGTTGTGCTCTTTATATTCACTGTATCACTACCACTTTTTAGTTTCTAACAGGTTCAGAGTTGCTTTCTCCAGAATCTGCTTTAGATGAGTTTTCTCAATACGCACTGACCTTTAACCTGCACCCGTTCTAACACAACACTTGGCAGTTTGCTTCACTGTTTCACACTCTGATGTATCTGAATTATAATCACAAACCCCTATCAGTCTCCTGGCATCTACACAGGCTTTAAAAGGGTGTAATACCTTAAAGGCCAAAAGCAAAATCATGTAAGCATAGCAGACAGGTTAGATGGGGTGAGCTGGATGAGTGGAGCAGAGGCAGAATATGGAAAACAGAGTAGCCAACTTACGTGATCTGACATATCCATTATACTTATATTTGGCTGAAGATACCGTGTGAAGATACAAATAAAAGGTTATAAGGAGGAATGGATGGAGGCAGGGAGGGAAGGAGAGAAAAAGACAAAGATCAGTGATGAGAAACAGTACTTGGACGTGAATTATCCAGATCAGATGAAGGCAGATTCGTGTTCAGACAAATCAAAAGCATTTAAAGCAATGAGAATAATGAGGATGCTGATACTGATCGTGTTGATGGTGATGATGAAAATGATGGGACAATTAAGCATGTAGCCTTTTAAGTGAATGACACACAATGCACCTGGATACGCACCTTACAAAAAGCCATAAACTTAACATAAACAGACAGCTATCAAAATATAGTGATTTGCTATGAACTTGCTACACAGAATTAATTTATACAGAAACTTAAATATTTAACTAAGTAAAAGAAGCACATGAGAGCAATATAGACACAGTGGGTCTGTCCAAAAACCTAGTGAGCTCTCTACATAGACGGCATTTTATGTCATCCTACGCGCGCTCCAGAGAAGAAGGCTGTCTGAATTCTTAGGTGCCTTAAAATGCTGCGTTATTTCAAAGCGAAAACCTGACTGAATAACGAGGGAGCATCCAATGCTGCCTTAGCGGTGAAGGAAATCCCAGGATTCAGTGCGGCACCACTTTTCTCACAAAAAAAAAAAAATCAAATATGCCGGACAAATGCGGAGCAATTTTCAAATGTAAATAAATTATCATTGATTTTTAATTTGTATAAAGGTGTATAAGTGTCATTTATTAGCAAGTGTCATTTTCGGTACACAAAGAGAGATGTTAGCTGGCATGGTAGCAGGTTGTGCTGTCTCAGCCCATTGGTTTGAATAACTCTGTTAGCTTAGTATGCAAAAACTGCGGTGACATAATCACTGTTTAAGTAGTGCTTGTAAATAATCTGCCTTATAAGTTTGATGTCTTTATAGAATTCTCTCTATTTAAACAGCTGCCTAGGTAGGCAGTAGGCAGCTCACTAGGTTTTCAACCAGACCCAGTATATTTACAGTCCTCACAGTACTTAATATATGTATAGTACTTAATATATGTAATGTATATTTATATATATGTGTGTGTACATACATGTACCGTCATCTGGTATCACCATCTAATAATAATAACAGTCTAATTATTATAATAGACTTTATGTTTTGTTCTAAGACCATACAAACATTTGCAATCAGTCGTATGTTCCGAACATAAAATAAGAATAAAAAATTCCCCCATTTTTTCTTCCAATCTATTTATATCCAATTACCCCAATGCATTTTGCTTACTTTACTCCTTCTATCTCATGAGTTTGAGATGTCAGCTCTGGTGTGCTAGTGTGTTCAACTGCTGCGGCATCCGAGCGCCTCGATGATAACCATTTTTGACATACTGGCAACTGTCTGGTGTGACTCTACACAATAATACTCTCGTCAAAACATGCATAACCTAAAAGCCAATTAGGGACAACATACTTTGTTTCATTTGGTGTAAAAAGCTGAAAATTTTGAAACACATTCAGCTTCTGGTAACCTCCAATGCTACCTGCTCTCCTATTTTGTCCTGTTTGTTCAAAACACACTCCTTCATTAAAGCTATATTTAAATGTCTTAAAGGTCAGAGTGTAGGTCTGTGACAAGTGCTCGAATCGGGGCACCGAGCGCACCCTGGCATCTGTCGCTTGCGATCTGCAGGCACATGATGAGTGAACAACCTCTCTGGCCAGCATCTGTCCCAGGCGGCTGCCCCTGTTCCTGCCTGGTGGGAAAGAACTGTCAGGCTGGGTTTGCTAAACTATCAGCGACACTGGAAAAACGAAAACGCAAACATAATTTTCGTGTCAGGCTGCATAAGGGATGACTTTTGTGAGGTGCGCCCTGTGAGAAGTGGACAAGACTGGCTCTTTAGATCTGCCCGGCTGACCCTAGCTAGCTCTCTGCATCACCCACAGCTTACCACATGCTTTTCGAGGAGATTTGGCAGGAGGGGGGAAAAACATATGCCCCAAAGACAAAAAAAGAGGCCCTGACCTCTGTGTGTTGTCTCTATCCATAAGTCTAGCAATTGTTGTTTGTAAAACAGCCATGGTGGAGCTTCTGCCAAGGCTCTGTTATGTGGAAAGAGAATGGATGCCCTTTGAGACGCCGGGCACCTCTCTGACTCTTTAAATCTTGTTTAATGAGAGGATAAGGCTCGGCAGGTAGAGCAGAGGGACTGTAATTGTCACTGTAACTTACAGCACAAGAAGTCATTGGGAGTGTGTACGTGCCTCCTGCTGCTCGCACTATTCCTTCGTATCAAACACTTCCTAATGGTGTGCTGAGCTCTGCAGCTGTAATGACGGCTACACTACTCCCGACTACTTGTCAAATGCTCTTTGGGCTTAGGCTGCACCTAACAGCAAAAGAGACGCAGTTGTCTAGCACTCATGCATCTCATTTTCATACTAATAGTTCTTTGTCTAGCTCTGGGATGGAAAGCCATTAGCATCCAGATGATTTTATGCACGAAACAAGGTATAGCAAGCTCGGAAGGAAGCTCGGAACGCGCAACACTTGTCTAAGACGGCGCGCCTTTAGCGCCTTTTGCCGCCACACATTTCACACATTCTACTGAATTACGGTGTCCAAGGGAGCTGTATTTATTTCAGCAATAACTGCACACATACAAAGTGGAGGTCTAACTCTACAATGCTGTGCTTCGTGCAGGCATGCTGTGATTTACGCTCTCTGACCTGTGCGTGCAGAAAGGTTGGAGCACACTATTCTCATTTTACTGAATGCTATTTTTCATCACAATTGCAGCCTACTGAATTAAACAGGACTAGCAAGCAGGAGCCCCACGGTACTGACGGATCTAACATACTCTGCGTTTAGGTGGTGTGAGAATTGGCTGAGGGATTTGAAGGTGCAAATGGAATCAATGCTTTAACTGAGTAAAATCGATCCAACTGAAGTTTAGAAATATGTTTTCAATACATCAATGCTGTGTTCAAAAGTACTAACTCAAAAATACTGAGAGAAAGCAAAACAAATCCCACTCTGGAGCAATCATCAGAACTTTTATGGCTTAACCAAACATTTTCCCAATTCTAAAGCAGCCCACGGAGAAAAACAGCAAAAGGGTTTCCTGAAATCCAACAAGGGATGATGGGAAGAGTGGAGATCAGTAACAATGTAATGCCAAGTAATTGCTATCCAGGGATATGACCCTGTAAGAAAACACTAGAAAGCAAGCCAAACTCATCATAGCGTGTTTGACACTAATCTAGCAGGATGTGGAGAGCGGTCAGAGCACAACTCAGAGGAAATGTGATCATACATACTAACCCCTGCTTTGATAAGCAGCTCACGCTACTGCCAGGACCCTAATTGACAGACACTTTAGTATTTCACATCTGCTCGGACTTAATAAGAAAAGCCCCTTTACACACTGTGTTCCACACAGCTAACTGCATCAGTCATCCTGACTCTTTTCCTCCAGCCTGAGTCTTAGCAGTCTCAATCGAGTTTCTGCCAGGGGATCTCCTTTTAACTTTTACATTGAGCCAGACAGTCCCACTGTGGTATACAAGGCATTAAATAAAGGACATTGACTTTTTCTCTCCCCTGCTTGCTGGCTAAGAGAAAAGCATCGAGTGGTGAGAGAGGAAGGGATTTCGCGACACTGAGATAGTGCTCTGTTCGCCCGCTCGAATGTGTAGTTCATTAGAAACAAATTCGCAGGGATAAAATCAGTCTTTTCTCCTTCTGTCAGCCTGCGAAAGTAGCTGAGGCACAATGGCTTATGGTAAACAAGATATTTGTCCACCAATTGGTCCACAGAGGAGAAGACATACCCATTGTGTACTTAAACAAAACAAATATACCATAAGGTATAAATGGACATTACTATGCAGGAATGTCCAACGTACTGGAATGCGGATAAACCAAAGCTGAAACAAAGTTTCAGTTCCGTTTTTCTGAAGCTGGAGGTATACCAGGTTTAATCTGTATTCTGATACTGTCGAACTGACTGTAAGATTGTCTGTACTTTTCCTTTTTTAACTCTATTAGTGTCCGTGGTAGTTATTTTAAGAAAACAGAAGAGAAAATTGAGATGGTAGTGTGAATAACTCGAATGACATCAACAATAAGAATGACTGATTGACAGGCCATGTCCAAAATATTATCAAACACTACTTTACCATTTGAAATACACAGTCGAGTCACATTATTATGACAACTACCTACTTTCCACCGCAGCAGCGCATAGCTCATGAAGAAAGTCACGTTTAATGAGATGGCTTGGTGGGTATATAAGGTGTGCTATAGGCTGTCTGCACATATATCCCTCGTGGCTGTCATAGGTGAAAGTACCATGGGTAAAATTGTCTTTCCTGGGGCGTATGGGATCCTCCAGCAATACAATGCGACATGTCCTGGTCCCCTAATTCCCCAGACTTAAACTCAACTGAGCATCTGTGGGACCACCTTGATCATCGTGTTCGATCTATGAATCCTCCAGCAGCTGTGGGATGCACTGCAGTAAGCATGGGTCCAGATACCTTTGACAACCTACCAGGACCTTATTGGGTCACTCCCAGCCCGTTTAGCTGCTGTCCGTGCTGCACACAGGTAAAATTGTCTTCCCTGGGGCGGATGGGATCTTCCAAGACAATGCGACGTTTCATTGGCTGAAAGAGCATCACCAAGACTTCCAAGTATTACCCTGGCCCCCTAATTCTCCAGACTTCAACTCAACTGAGCATCTGTGGGACCACCTTGATCGTCATGTTCGCTCTATGGATCCTCCCCTATGCATCCTCCAGCAGCTGTGGGATGCACTGCAGTCAGCATGACTCCAGATACCTGTGACAACCTACCAGGACCTTACTGAGTCACTCCCAGCTGGTCTAGCTGCTGTCCATGCTGCACACGGCGGTTACTCTGAATATAAGCTGGTGGTCATAATATTGTGACTCGACTGTGTATGTAAATGCTATATGTTGGTGTTTGTTTTATTTGATAAGTTCATCTATTTTTATTAATAAGGTTTTTATATAAGGAATTATGTTTGATGGCATTTTTGTATCTTTAGACTGTATGGACATTTTCACACTTGGTATAAATACATAAGTCCAAACTTAGAACTGATGTGTGTTTTACCACCGCTTGTCCTAGTCAGGGTTGTGATGGGCTCAATACAGTAACACCAATGGTTAGGACACAAAATCCATTTCAAAGCCTCTTCCTCTTCCCCCCCCCCCCCCCCCCCCCCACTGTTGGCTGGAAATCTTTGGTTGGTGCACTATTCTCATTCCAGCAGTGACAGTGAGGTGTTTAAAAACTCCAGTAGCACTGCTGTGTCTGATCAACTCATACCAGCACAACACACACTAACACACCACCATGTCAGTGTCACTGCAGTGCTGAGAATCATCCACCACCTAAATAATACCTGCTCTGTGGTGGTCCTATGGGGGTCCTGAAGATTGAAGAAAAGCATGAAAGGGGGCTAACAAAGCATGCAGAGAAACAGATGGACTACAGTCAGTAATTGTAGAACTACAAAGTGCTTCTCTATGGTAAGTGGAGCTGATAAAATGGACAGTGAGTGTAAAAACAAGGAGGTGGTTTTAATGTTATGGCTGATCAGTGTATATCCCACCTCATCCAACCTTTCCTCCCTTAAACACGGCCAATTGTGTTTGTCTAGGCGCCCGGACAGGTCGCTGGTTCTGCTGAGATTCTAATTTGTGAGTTTGAACATTATGCAGTGGTGTACCACTGAGCACCTGCTTAGTTTATTATTAAATAATAATAAAGAATTTGGCAATATTGTACATTTCTACTGACATTCCTATTGACTCATTCCAACATTTGCAATGTAGCACATAATAGGTCCAGTGATCCCAGGTGCCTAAAGCTGCATATTAGAGGAAAAAAAGAGAAAGTTAGCACAATGTGTGTAGTCCTCAACCTAAAGAATTGTAAAATACATTACAGATAATAAATCAAAACATTGTAATTATAAACATTAACATGACAAAACTCATCCATTTTCTTGTAACATCAAACTAACTTTGACTAAACAGATAATATGAACAGATAATAACACATAGGCCTGTTTTGTAAAACAATGACTGTGTCAAGGCGTCGGACACAGCATGAGTGCTTCACCAAAACAGCATGCGCCAGACGCCTACCAGCTACTGCAGCACCATCACAGAAAAGCCACGACACTACCACTATCACTACACCACTGCACAGAAAACCATACTGATCCATAAACCACCACACCCAGCCCAAACACCCAATACTGCTACAAATATGGAAACAATGACGGCACAGAACAAAGGCAAAAAAAAGAGCACAAAACATGGAAGACGTCACAGACACAAACACAGGTTTACGGACACGAAAGAACACGTGGGTTGGCGATCGAACTTACAGGCACGTAAATTGGTTGAGCATTCATGAACAGAGACAGAAGAAAGTGGGAAGGCCCTCTGAAGGCTGTCCATGTTACTATGTACACTGCCTGCCATGCACGAGCAGTCGCGCTCAGAGCGTCCGCAATCAAAACAACATGCCAGTTTCATTCGCTTGTAGATGGACATCTTGGCTACAGTCATGTGTTGGATGAAAGGAGAGGAGAAGCAGCAGGTTAATGGCAAGGAAAAAAAGTTCATCAACCAGGGATGTCTGAAGGTATCGTTTTAAATGAACAGAAAGTGCAAAACCTTAGCAGCAAGCCCTCACAGACTTGACCCTTTAATATGAAACACATCTACAGCTATGATCTAGCTGCAACACATGGAACTCAACATGTCAAGATCTTCATTTTGTGCAATTATATTTAGAATATTTGAAAGTCAGATTAACGTGTATTAAATTATTTATTTTTGATCAGATTAAAATTCATGTTTCGGAGCTTGTCAATCGATCAGCAGGATCATCTAACCAGGGTCAAGCTGTGCCCTAAGGCTGATCATGTCATAACAGGTCAAATGGTCAGATATGACAGAAGATCAGGGAATAGGGGCGGGGGGCATTTAGGCAAAGAGGGATGAGTTAATGCTTTTAGCAGCAAAACTCCGCTCAGAAACGGCCTCCTCTACATATCGAGGAGAGGATCACGTACCTGTATCCCATCATGCAGCATCAGACCATTGGCAGTAATATCACACTAAAGTACAGGGTTTTTTTTTTTTTGGTTTTTTTTTTAAATGCTACAGCATCTCATAGCACCACTCCCCTCTTACAGTATTAATACTGATCCGAGTGTTATGTGTGTGTTGTGGGTTTATATAAAAATCTAAAAAGATCATTCAAATTTGATTGCATTGTACTTAGATTTTATTGTTTGCAGCAGCTACTGCATTTTTGCATATATGATGCCTTGAAGAGTCATAGTAAATCTATAGTACAATTAAATTCAGCCATATTAACGACCAAGTAAGATGTCTTTGTGAGATGTATCAGTATGGTAATGTGTTAATTAAAACAATAGGGATCTAAGCAAAAAAAAACACAGATCTGGAGGATACACAAGACCATCTTGAAGTCACAGTTTAATTCACAATAAGTGGATCAGAGTATTGCTTCAAAATAGATTTGGCACAGTGTAGAGCTAAAGATCTACTAAAAAAAAAAATATAGAAAGATTTGCTGTTTGTTTGTTTATTAGGATTTTGGTTACATTCATGACATAAATGGTAGCTACTCATTACACAAGATTCATCAGTTTAATGTCAGACACAGTCATGGACAATTTAGTATTTCCAATTCACCTCACTTGCATGTCTTTGGACTGTGGAAGGAAACCGGAGCACCCGGAGGAAACCCACACAGACAGGGAGAACATGCAAACTCCACACAGAAAGGACCCGGACCGCCCCACCTAGGGATCGAACCCAGGACCTTCTTGTGAAAGATTTGGTGTCAAAATAGCTGTAATAGTTGACAAAACTTGTTTATCCAAGTACTAAACAAAGAAGATGAATATTTCTACACTGTTGATATTTAAGTGTAATTTTTACTTGTATTAAGTCTATTTTTTTTTTTTTTTAAGTCAAAATGATGCAACACTTTGACAATAAATTATGCAAAAAAAAAAAAGGTTGGGGGACTAATTCTTTTTAAAGAAAATGTCATATTTCAAGAGTAAGTGTTTGGAAATATGTGGAGCTCGGGTGGTGCGGCAGTAAAACACGCCAGCCTACTACAACTGAGATCTGGGTTGTGAATCAGGTCAGGCGTCTACACAGACAATTGGCTATGTCTGAGGGAAGGATGGCAAAACAGCCTAGCCATTGGTAGGTACAGGAGGGCAGTGTACTCTCAGTGCCAGTCCCAAGCATAAAAATAAGGAGGGCTTGGGTCAGGAAGAGTACCCGGTGTAAAGCTGTACGTAATCAGCTGTGTGTAATCAGCTATGCAGAACAGAATGATCCAAAGTGCCTATCAATGGGAGCAGCCGAAAAAGAAAAAAAAGCATTTGGAAGTATGTGTAAATGTGATTTTGTATGTGGAAATATGTGTAGGAGGTCTAAGTGTCTTGGGAGAGTGGTGTTGAGAGGCTATACAGTATTTGATTGCTGTGATCCTAGCTAAGAAAAACAAAGACAAAAAAAAGAAAACAAAAACAGTCCCTGGTCCTCATTCTCACAGTGCCACTGTCTTAACAGACCATAATCGAGTCTGGCACCCTAAACAGAGCATGTGATCTACAGGGAAAATTCTGCCGTTGGCCTCCATCGAAAGACATTGGTTTTTATTAACAGGCCATTTTCAGTAGCATGCTATCATGAGAATACGGTACGTTATGTGGTCCTTGTGGCCACAACCTCAGGGACTGTTGTTCTTATAGGACCATGCATAACAGCTGAAATCAGGAATCATAAGCATGCGGTGGAGTGAGTGCTAATCAACTGTTTGCAGGCCAGAAACAGTTTAAAGTGGTGCCCTGTTGTGCAGCAATGAGTCTTGACCTGAACGTCATGCTGAAATCTGTCATTTCAGAGATTTTGAGATTAACATTCGTCCGAGCATACGTCATATGGATATGTTAGTATAGATAGTAGAGACATGGAGGGAGAAAGACACAGGACAAGGTGATGACAAGTGACTTAACACAGCTACACACAGATCCTAACTGAAGCCTCTTAAATACAGTAGTCATGTTTAGCAAGAATGCTGCTGGCATGTCGGATGGAAACTTCCAAACAACAACACACTGCAAAGCCTGAAGTAACAAATACAGAACATATAGAGAAACATGGGCTTGGTCATCACAAGAGTTGTTTGTCATAGCACTTACAGTGTATCACAAAAGTGAGTACACCCCTCACATTTCTGCAGATATTTAAGTATATCTTTTCATGGGACAACACTGACAAAATGACACTTTGACACAATGAAAAGTAGTCTGTGTGCAGCTTATATAACAGTGTAAATTTATTCTTCCCTCAAAATAACTCAATATACAGCCATTAATGTCTAAACCACCGGCAACAAAAGTGAGTACACCCCTAAGAGACTACACCCCTAAATGTCCAAATTGAGCACTGCTTGTCATTTTCCCTCCAAAATGTCATGTGATTTGTTAGTGTTACTAGGTCTCAGGTGTGCATAGGGAGCAGGTGTGTTCAATTTAGTAGTACAGCTCTCACACTCTCTCATACTGGTCACTGAAAGTTCCAACATGGCACCTCATGGCAAAGAACTCTCCGAGGATCCTAAAAGACGAATTGTTGCGCTACATGAAGATGGCCAAGGCTACAAGAAGATTGCCAACACCCTGAAACTGGGCTGCAGCACAGTGGCCAAGATCATCCAGCGTTTTAAAAGAGCAGGGTCCACTCAGAACAGACCTCGCGTTGGTCGTCCAAAGAAGCTGAGTGCACGTGCTCAGCGTCACATCCAACTGCTGTCTTTGAAAGATAGGCGCAGGAGTGCTGTCAGCATTGCTGCAGAGATTGAAAAGGTGGGGGGTCAGCCTGTCAGTGCTCAGACCATACGCCGCACACTACATCAAATTGGTCTGCATGGCTGTCACCTCAGAAGGAAGCCTTTTCTGAAGTCTCTACACAAGAAAGCCCGCAAACAGTTTGCTGAAGACATGTCAACAAAGGACATGGATTACTGGAACCATGTCCTATGGTCTGATGAGACCAAGATTAATTTGTTTGGTTCAGATGGTCTCAAGCATGTGTGGCGGCAATCAGGTGAGGAGTACAAAGATAAGTGTGTCATGCCTACAGTCAAGCATGGTGGTGGGAATGCCATGGTCTGGGGCTGCATGAGTGCAGCAGGTGTTGGGGAGTTACATTTCATTGAGGGACACATGAACTCCAATATGTACTGTGAAATACTGAAGCAGAGCATGATCCCCTCCCTCCGGAAACTGGGTCTCAGGGCAGTGTTCCAGCATGATAATGACCCCAAACACACCTCTAAGACGACCACTGCTTTATTGAAGAGGCTGAGGGTAAAGGTGATGGACTGGCCAAGCATGTCTCCAGACCTAAACCCAATAGAACATCTTTGGGGCATCCTCAAGCGGAAGGTGGAGGAGTGCAAAGTCTCGAATATCCGCCAGCTCCGTGATGTCGTCATGGAGGAGTGGAAAAGCATTCCAGTGGCAACCTGTGAAGCTCTGGTAAACTCCATGCCCAGGAGAGTTAAGGCAGTTCTGGGAAATAATGATGGCCACACAAAATATTGACACTTCAGGAACTTTCACTTAGGGGTGTACTCACTTTTGTTGCCGGTGGTTTAGACATTAATGGCTGTATATTGAGTTATTTTGAGGGAAGAATAAATTTACACTGTTATATAAGCTGCACACAGACTACTTTTCATTGTGTCAAAGTGTCATTTTGTCAGTGTTGTCCCATGAAAAGATATACTTAAATATCTGCAGAAATGTGAGGGGTGTACTCACTTTTGTGATACACTGTATATCTGCTAGGTGGTGCTGGACTAGTGATCAGAAAGTCGTTGGTTCAAGCCCCACCACTGCCAAGTTACCACTGTTGGACCCTTGAGCAAGACCTTAAACTCTCAATTGCTTTCATTGTATTAAGTGCTTTGGAATTCACTTTAAACTGATGATAATATTATTTTTCTCTGGTTCTGAATCGCTTTATTTGTAACAAGAAGTCCTAATTATGCTCTGTAATGTGGGCACTCGGGTTGCAGGTACAACAACCCCCCACTGATGAAGGTTTGAATCTCAGCGGTGCTACTGGCCAGTCAGGCGTGTGTATGGACATGATTGCCTAATTTTCAAGGAGATGGCCAAAACAGCCAAACCACTGAGAAGTGCACTTCTCAGGAAGTGCGTCAGGAAGGGCATCCGGCAAAAAAGCTGTGCCAAGTCAGGTATGCGGACCAGATCTGCTGTGGCGACCCCTAAATACTAGAGCAGTAACATAGCTGTCCAATCAAGTTATTTACATGTCAGGTTATTTACATACAGTCTTACAACTGGTTTATCCTGTCAGGGTTGCAGCGAAGCCCCATACAGGACGCCAATCCACTGCAAGAACTCGGCCAAAAATAGATAGGCAATCACGACTGTATGTAGACGCCCGACCGGCCGATAGCACCGCTGTGGATTCAAAGCCTGGATCCTAGCGGTAGTGGTGTAGCACAATTTACCACTTTACCAACCGAGCACCCTACCAGGAGAATAATATACAGGGTGGGGCATAAAGATCTCCCACATTTGGAGTGGGCACCGTATGGGCTGTAGTGGCAGTAGAGAGGCGGGACAGGTTTCATTCGGTAGGCTAGGCTCTACCATTTTGTTGAAATGTTGGAGAACTTTCTGCGCCCGAAACTGGATGACTTGGATACAGAACATGTATGGTTTCAGCAGGATGGGGCCACAGCTCACACAGCACGACGTTCGCTTGGAGTGTTGAGGGAAATGTTTCCTGGGCATTTGATCTCTTTAAGGGGAGACGTGGGGTGGCCGGCAAGGTCACCAGATTTAAGCCCTTGTGACTTTTTCCTTTGGGGATACCTAAAGGAAAAGGTTTTCCGACATCGTCCTCGAACTCTTGAGGATTTGAAGGAAAGGATCCGAGAGGAAATCGACGCAATACCACCTGAGATGACACGGAGAGTCTTGGAGAACTTCCGGGAACGACTCCATCAATGTATTGCCAACAACGGCCGCCATTTGTCTGATATAATTTTTAAAACCCATTAAAACAAAACTGTTTTTTATGTACTTTTCAGAAATATAAGCATTTTTTTTTTCTAGATAGTTGGGTTCTTTTGGTAGATTCATTCAAAATGTGGGAGATCTTTATGCCCCACCCTGTATAATATAATTACTTTTATTCTGTTACTTGTCAACTCTATTCGAAATATGCACAACATTAAAATATTTTTGGACAAATGATTTGATTAAGATAAAATTGTAAATAAATTAGTCAGATTTGATATTTTACTTGGCATTAATTGACATTTTTTGCATAAATATTAAACATGACTATTTCCATTTACAGCATTTAGCAGACGCCTTTATCCAAAGCGACTTACAGTACTGTGACAGTATACAGTCTGAGCAATTGAGGGTTAAGGGCCTCGCTCAAGGGCCCAACAGCAGCAACCTGGCAGTGGTGGGGCTTGAACCAGCGACCTTCTGGTTACTAGTCAAGTACCATAACCCCTAGGCTACTGCTTGCCTATTTCTGTTTACGCTTTTCTTGTAGGCATGACATAAGTTAAAATGATTGTCACAACAACCATATAAAAATAAATACATCAATGAACAACCTGTTCAAAAATTTAAACCATACTGTTTTTATATTACATGTTTTACATGAGCTACTCATCAAGTAGCTTTACAATTGTTACTGTAATTCTCACTGAATAAAAAGGCTGACAAACAACCCTGTGTCCCTATAACTGATCCGACACAGTATCTGTAAGGAATATTGCTGCAATAACGCTATCAACTACTGTTGGTAAACAGGCTTATTCTTAAATAAAAAAAACTACCAGCAAAAATAACACTATCCATACAGAACACACATATGGGATTGCTTAACATTCCACAGGGATACTTAGAAAAGAAAGCCACGTGAAAAAAGTAACTAAATCTTAGCATTTACACCAAACTAAACCCTGAGCTGACAGCATTCTTGCTAAACAGGTCTGTGAGGACCTCAGTGTTTCCTTCACCCTGCTATCTAAACTACAGTAAAGTGCTACTCCGCCATCTACTGGCAACTTACTGTACAGCAGCGATGTCAGTCCTACCGCAACGGCTCTGATACTAAGGAGTTCTTTCACTCATTGGCAGTGAGTAAAAAAGGGCCCGAGGAGAAAAGAACTGAAGTGCTGATCATTTCAGTTCTTTGAACAGTGATGAGTGCTGTGTATGTGACCTGGACAGCAAGGGCCAGGGAAAAGTGAAAGCAAAAGAAAAGTTGATCGTGTGAATGCTAGGTTAGAATGTGCTGAACTTTCCACAGGACTCTTTCCACTTTCTGAAAACACAAGTCTAAAAAATGGTCTCTGAAAAAAGAGGATGGACAGCAGCGAACACCCTCCTCATATTCTAATTCTATAGAGACTGTTCATTTTTTAGACTCTCATATTTTCCTAGATGACACTGTTTCGTTGGAAAGAAACTGAAAGTAGGAGGTTGGACCGGACTAGGGCCGTCGTTAATCTCTGACTTGTGTTGTACTGTATTATTTGAGCTGAGGACATTGTAGATGTGAAGTATAAGTGGGATGCAGCAGCTAGACTGGTACATGCAACATATATATGATATACTGTAGATAGAGGTATACATAGTTTTAACATTTAGAAAGAGAAAGAGTTAGATTGCACTCGGTGCCAAAGGGAGCCCATTTTTACTCACAATATATCACTACCAGTGAGGGGGTTAAATACAGAGGCACATTCCAGGGCAGCAAGAAAGAAAATACATCAGAAAGTGTCAATCGACATTATAGATATAAAAATAACAGCAACACAAACTGCCATTACAGTCAGAAATAGTTACATTTTAAGTACTGCATTTAAAAACCAAGCACTTCTTACATTTAAGCTGAAAACATAATAAAGATACCTCAAAATACCAGTCTGAGACATTTCAACAATAGAACAAAGAAATAAAACCACTTTGGTTAGACTCAAGTGCCTGCTGGGTGAACTTACTCTCCAGTACCCTTGAGAAGCTCAAGACTGAGATGCAGTCGTTAAGATCCTTTTGATCCTTTATTTGATCCTTTTAAACAAAAGGATCAAATGTTTGGTGTTCCTTAAAACCCACTTAAAGCCCGCTATTAGCTTAGCACTGCATTACACTGCTGCCAAAATACACTGCATAATGTAAAAAACTTTTACCCATAATTATTACTTGGATTTTGGAGGATAAATGAGTTAACCAAACATCCTGTATTTTGTAAACTACCTTTTTTCATTGAGAACAGCAAGAATTTAATTGTAAAAAATGAGCTGCCTACTGCATTTCTGCTGCTAAGTCCATCTGTAAAAAGGAAAACAGCAATCATATTTTCTACTGCAATTAATATGAATTAAATATTGATAACAGTAATATTATTTAATCTATTTTTTTTTTTGGATTTTAACGTTAGCACTGTCGCCTCACAGCAAGAAGGTCCTGGGAGCTCCAGTTTTCACCCACAGTCCAAAAACATGCAGTCAGGTTAATTGGAGACACTGAAATGCCCTATAGGTGAATGGGTGTGTGTATGTGTGTGAGTGTGTATGTGTGTCTGTCCTGCGATAGACTGGCGCCCCGCCCAGGGTGTTACTGTGTGCCTTGCGCTCATTGAAAAGCTGGGATAGGCTCCAGCACCCCACCCCACCCCACGACCCTAATTGGATTAGCGGTTAAGAAAGTGAGTGAGTGAGTGAGGACTTTAACGTCATGTTTTACACACCCCGAGGAAACCCACCCAGATAGAGGGAGAACATGCAAACTCCACATGAGTTTGTACTGTGTCAAACTGGTGCAGCGGCAGATGTTGATCTGTATTCTGGCTTGCATTTGACATGTCCAGTGTCACCGGTTTAAATCTTGCCTCTGGTTAATGTCTGTGTAGAGCTTTAAATGTTGTATTGCTTTTCCATGTGAGTTTTTATACTGAACAGACTGGTTACTGACCAGCTGTGTATGATGAGTATGATTAGCTAAGTTGGCTCTGGGTGACAAATTCAGTGTATTGACTGCTTATTAGCAGCGTATTTGAAATACACTCAAAGTGCAATTGTAAAAAAATTATAGTTTTTTATTTTATTTTATATATAGTTTTATTTATTTTATGTGTCCAACTGTTTAGCAAAAATTGGAATTCAGATGATATATTTACATATGATTATGTATTTAGAGTGCTTAAATTATCACAATTGAACCCAGACTTTTGTCCTATTTTTGTCCTATTTTTCTATTTGTAGTACTTGTTTTATTTAACATCAATAATTATTAGTGGTAATTTATTGTGCTTTTTTAGTATTTTGGACAAGCTCCTAGATGAAATACAGTTTTATTACTTTTTTTCCATATACACAGGTTTCCAATCAAGTCCAAAATTCTGCTTTTAACTAAGCAGGCAGGTTTAAGGATTTTGCACTGACCTTTCCATGTACGCAGGATTTCTCATCATGTGGTTAACTGATTTGGACAAGTGCTTATATAGGTCAAGTAATGCCAACGCATTACACTTTGTCATGTTAATGCTTCTTACACTTGAACGCAGAGCTGATGAAATACCTGCCTAAATACACACCGATTTAGTCTGGATCTAATGATCTATGAGGGCCGTAATTACTGACGACGAGTCAGCAATACAAATCCTCATAATTCTTATTTCTGCTTCAGTTCTTTCCTGTCAGAACGTGTTCTAGCTGGGCTGCGGCAGTGGGAGATGACAGTGGTGAAGCGGAGTAGTACAAGCGCCACGATCCCTGGGTAAGCGGGGGTGGGGGGTGGGGGGAGGGGATATGATTAGTAAAATGATCACGAGTAAGGAGTGTGTTTGTGGTGTGTTTGACGAGGGTGACCAGGGCTTTTTGCCTTTTGCTTTTCCACCTGACTGATGCCATTGTCTCGACAACTCTTCCACTGATGCTAGCATGAGCTGACAGGCTCTCTCTTCAGCCCTGCTAATCACATCATTGCCTCTTATCGTCTAAATTTTTCCCTGTCTCTTCTTCCATCTTGCACAGTCATTAGCATGTTGATGACTAGCTGCCTTTTTTTCCAGAAGGCCTCTAACCCTTCTTGTCATCATCACTCATGCCCCCTCTTTTATCCTGATCACTCTTTAATAATATATCCTTTTTTAACTCGGTGAACCTGTCACTACCGTGAATCCTTGAAGGCCTTTATACCTTTTAATATATTTTACTACTAATGCAGGGGTCTGTTTTGTGACCTTGGCATTAAAGGGTCTATCTGCGCAAGTTATTTTCATATATGGGCCATCAAATTGTTGTTGTTTGTTTGTTTATTAGGATTTTAACGTCGTTTTACACTTTGGTTACATTCATGACAGGAACGGTAGTTACTCATTACACAAGATTCATCAGTTCACAAGGTTATATCGAACACAGTCATGGACAATTTGGTATCTCCAACTTGCATGTCTATGGACTGTGGGAGGAAACCGGAGCACCAGGAGTAAACCCATGCAGACACGGGGAGAACATGCAAACTCCACACAGAAAGGACCCAGACTGCCCCACCTGGGGATCGAACCCAGGACCTTCTTGCTGTGAGACGACAGTGCTACCCACGTAGACACCCCATCAAATTGTTGACATTACAACTAAATGTAATGTAATCCACATTTATAGCTCAGCAAGACCTTTAACTCCAAAATAACCAAAAGCATTCAGAAAATTTGGGCAACACTACAACCTACAGCTCCAATCTATTAATATTAATTGTAACACTTGACATCTGAAAAGCTTCACTCTCTTTTACTATAATTTACTGAGATGGGTCAATCAATGCATTTAAAAACAAAAAAAGCACAAAAGTAAAATGGTTTTTATGTTAGTTTTTTTTTAGAGGTGGATAGCTAAATAAGATAAATGAGCCAATAGATAAATAAGCAATGGTTAGTTACTCTTTAAAAAAATATTTAATTATTATGAAAATGCAAACAAAAATCCTTTTATTTTAGCACAGTATGGAAATGGAAATTCAATGTGTGTGAGTAAAATACTGCACATTTTAAATGTTGCATTTAAAAATTAAAAACCTTTCACAGTTTAAGCTTTTTTTAATCATTTAATAAAAAAATAAATTTATTAAAGCATGATGGCTTAATATTTGCTGACATTTATGACAGCTAAAGTGTAGGATGTCACATAGATTTAAGTTTGGACAGACTATACATACAGCAGTTCTGTAGTTCTGTTAAGCAATGAAGCTTAACATTTTTAGGCATGTTAGTTTACAGTATATTAGCATGGGTGTATTTAGATACTGTGGGCTGCACACTAGATAAACCTGTCTACTGGCAGGATTTGGCCATGGGCCAGACATTACAAATACCTGGTTTAGGCAGACTGTGACCAAACCACATGAGGATTTAATATTTAATTTTTTTTTTTTTTGCATAATTATGTGTAATTACAAGGGGTTTACAAAATCTCTGACAATGGCCTCCTTTATTATTATGTATTATGTCTGGCTAAAAGTCAAAACTTACAATTATAATACCAGAGTTATCTGTTAAGTTTGTGTTTTGTTTGTTTGTTTGTTTTTGGTTTATTGACATATTAGCAACATACTGGCTATATTTATGGCAAAGACAGATTTTGAAACTGCATTATTTCTTCAGATCATTTGTTTTATATCAAGTCTGTCTGAAAAGTTCAGAATTTTAGACTCGAACAAGTCTTTCATGTTCTCAACCCTATAAAAGTCGTCTCTGATGGCTGAAATTCTAGGACATTCTAACAAAATATGTTTAATTGTAAGGGTTGTGTTAAGTCTGTGAATGAGATTTAAATGTCACGTGTGGTTTTAAATGTATCTCTGAGAAATCATTGTTTTGGTTAACCCATGTTCCACCAAAATGTCAAATAGAACTTTCCAGTACTACTACAGCTGTGATTTAGCAAGAGGCACTGAGTAGATCCAAAGAGTTATTATATAAAAGAGCAAAAACAGACATAGACATATCAAAAAGCAAAGTAAAATAACAGTGTACTTTAAACTGAACTAATATCATAAATCAAAGAACTACATAAATAGAAAACATCATCAACACTAATCATCTAGCAACATAACATTACTAAGTAGCAACACTAATCATCTCAAAGCAACATTAGTTAGCATGTGTAAAACAAAATCCCATTAAAGCTTTAGTGCAATATAAGAGGTGTGGACTGGCCTGGTGTACTCACGTCTCTTGCAGCCACACTTTTTGATCCTTTTGGGATCTGTGATGTCATCATGACAAGCTTTGCAGTAGAAATACGCTCTGAGAGAGAAACAGCATAAACATCAATATTCTGGATTAAGTATGTAGAAAACACAGCAACATTACATTACATTGAAAAAAAAACCCAGATGGGGGTCATTCACTGAGCGGACGATGTATACCTTTTGACCTCTTTGGCATCGCTGGCAATAAAGAATCCCAAGGTTCCCTCCTGCATCTTTACATGGTTCCCGGGGTTGATCAAAATACTGTTTAGTCAGAAAAAAAAGAATCACACTAGTTTACAAAAAGTAAATAAAGCCTTCACAGCTAACCACTCTAATCAAGAGGAATGTTACACATTCAGGCCTTTAGGGAGTATTCATGGGCCGAAAAAGCATCCTTAAGCATCTCTACTGTACTGCATCCAGGCAGTGAATATATTATATTATAATATAATATATCATCCTAAGAACTGCTGAAAACATGAAAAGCTATTTCCCCCCCACACAAACATATTGCTTTAGTTTAACCGGTTTAGGCTTTGTTTTTAATACAAATCATTCAAATACCCAGAAGCACAACTGGCCAGCTCTGTAATAAAAGCAGTTTCAGAATGGCATTTCAGACATACAAGTAAATAAATACATTAAACAATTTAATCTGTTTTCATATGGTGGTTTTGGTTAGGCATCAAGACTGAAAAAATAAAAACAGAAGGTTTGCATCGATTCAGCCATGCTTTATCTCAAGTACTGAGAAGCAAAATGTTATATTACACAAGCCTATTACAGAATGCAATCTGGCTAACTACATTATCCCATGCTACTGAAAGATTTCTCAATTAAGGGCTGTATTTAGAGTGTAACGCACATAACGTGTTAAATTTAACACCCAGGTGTGTCCCTGATATTTCAGTGTACAGTTTTTTTAAAAAGGGCTTTTTTCTTGTGGCACTTTCTGACATTATGCAGTATCCACATTTACCACAAATGTTTACAGATTTATTTTGCAAACAAAATAAATCTGGAGAATGCCAATATAGGCATTTATACAATCAATATAATAAAAAATATCTAATTTGCAAACATACAACCTCATAAAACACGTGTCAAACTCAAGGCCCACGGGCCAAATCCGGCTTGCCACATCATTTTATGTGGCCCCAAGAGCTTAAAAGACGTACATAAACTTCATCTCCCACAATGCATGCCGATTTTGTGACCCGCAGTGACCACAACCCGCCACTAGATGAGTGTTTCCACATCAGCGTTTAACTGAAGCGGTTTTCCAACAAGTGATGTTGAGAAATATTTACAAATAATCCCAAAATGTCCAAGAAGAGAAAACTGAAGCAGAAGAAGGTAATTTAATAAAAGATGGGAAAGTGAATACAAGTTTTATGCTTCAAGAAGAAAAACCGGTACGTCTCTTGTGTTATGAGGCCGTGTCTGTGGTAAAGGAGTACAATATAAATGAAGATATACATTATAAATATACAGTGCAAATCTGGCATTTTGACACCAAACACAGAATTTAGCCTCCAAGAAAAACAACAAATTGTCCAAGACTTAAAAGGCAGACTGCAATCACAGCAGGATACGTTACAATCAGCCCTTTGAAAGCCACCATAATGCAGATGTGGCCCTTGGTGAAAATGAGTTTGACACCCCCGTCAATATTTTTTAACTGTAAAAACCTGCTTTCACTTAGTTATTATAGGTGATTAAATGTAGATGGGTCAAATGGCAATAATATCCATTCTAAATTATACCACAACACAAAGTAAGCAAAAAGTCAAAGGGTCTGAATACTTTCTGAATCCACTAGAGGTTACTGACTCTAAATACAGCCCCCAGTGCATAGAAGCTACTGCCTTTCTGCTGGTATTGCTGGTATTGTGCAGACCATTTAGGTCTTCATTCAGCCATTATTTTTTTATGTACCTAACAACATGCACATTTCTCCAACTGTTTGACTTAAAAGCATTGAGGCATCTCGCAATCCATTCAAAACGAATCATTCATTCATTACTGGAGTTTAATCAGCCAGCTAAGTAAATATCTCACTGTGATCTAATGTAGTAGGGGAATCATTTCTGATTACTTCTCAACATATTAGGAGTTAATGTTAAAGTTCAGTGGTGATGACCGAGCCACTACTGAGCCACTGTATCATTCCCCGTTAATTAGACAAAGACGGGACGACACAACACAGTTGTTAATGCTTGCCTTTGGTTAGGAGTCATCAATGAGTTGAGTGGTGACTGCAACATTGGACAGACACTGAGCCTGGCCAGAGCCCAGATGAAAGTCAGGAACTGAGCAACGCAGCTCAGTTATAGATAGATTCATGAAAACAGATCCTTTTGTAATATATACATGATATTGAACATGTAAATCTGACAGAATCCAATCAAACTCTTTCGTCTGGGCTCCACAAACAACCATGTTATCAATGAAGCATAAAAAGGTGGGGATTAATCAATAATATAGCAAGAATATATTTGATTAAAACAATACATTCCCAAATCATTGTTGGGTTAAAGGTTTATTTGATTCAATTCCCACCCTTTATAAAAGGTAGCTCATTCTGCATGCATGAGTCATTTAATAACATATCCACGCATGTTGCTCCCCAAATCTGAGATTTTTACAATGTTTGGTTTAACCAATCAGTATCAAAAGCCTGTAGTCTGATCAAACCTCATATTATGGGAAACAAGGCAAGCATCACATGTCACATGACATGTTCAGGCATGCGGTTACCAAAATTTCACAACCAACATCACATTTAAAAAACAGAACGAGAGAGAGAGAGAGAGAGAGAGAGAGAGAGAGAGAGAGAGAGAGAGAGAGAGTACAGCCACCGCACAGCGGCACGTAGATGCAAACTGTTGCAGTAACTTCTGTGCAGTTGGATTGTTGTATAGAACACCAAACTGACAGGAAGTGACCTCACTTCAAAAACATCTACTCAGAGACACACTGGCAATTGGATACAAAATGAGGGACAGTTGCACACAAAACACACAAAGGTACACAAGCACACACACACACACACACATACATTAGGGCTGTAGTTAAGAACATCTTTGAAAAGTTTAAGGAAGTCCACGATCTCATATAGCTGAGATCAAGTCAGGACCAAGTCCAAATGATAGTGAGAACTAAGACTAAGTCTTACCTAGATATTAACCACACTATATGCAGACACACTATACATTATATACTCTATGTAGAGTATGTATTTATCCATTGATTTATGCCTTCCTTTTCCATTTTTTTTCATTAAACGCTTTAGCCTGGTCAAGGTCACGGCAAACCAGAAACATGAGGTGAAGGCAGGAATACTCTGGACAGGGCACCAATCCATTGCATAGCTTCAGCCAATACCCACTCAGACACAGCCAATAATGTCTGTGACACCCAGCTGGTCGATAGGATTCTAATCTCAGCAACTGAGATTTCATTTATTGATTCATTTATTTTGAATCAAGGTTGCTGAGGGTCCAGCATTAACTGGACAAAGCACCAGTCTATTCCAGGTCAACAAACAATCCCACATTCCCCCTAATTACTCACAGCTAGGGGTACTTTTGAGAAGCCAATTCATCTTTTGCATGTTTTCCAGCCCTAGTCATACTCATTTACTTACAGATAAACATAGCAAACAGACTTGTAGTGACAGTTAAACACATATATGCACACATGATAGAACTTCAGTGTAGCAATGAAAGCTTAAAGAAGATGGATGTTATGACTGGGTCAGGTATCATTTACAGATTCTATGCCTTAAGATTAAATCAGACACTTCCAAGGTTTATTGTTTCAAATGAGCCCTGACTTGTCAGAACCCTCCTGTTTGTGTATAACAACATGCTCTCGATTTGGGTAGATGAAACTTTAAAAACTAAGTACTGTGATGTAGAAAATAGCACAAAAACAAAGCAATCATTAGTTTGAGCAGACGTGTGCACAGCTGACGGACACTGGAAAAAACTTAACAACATAAGTACACAAAACTATTTAACTCATACTGGAAACATGAAGATGGTAAACAATACAGACAAAGAAACAAGTGACTTAAACCTTAAAAACTAGGTAATCTGCCTGCAAAGAAGTTAGTGCATTAAGCACAATGATCACAAATAGAAGTAAAAGATTTGGCCATATTTGAGAAAGGGGTGGTATATTATCCTTAAGTTTTTCCAACAGACGGAGGATTTAAACTGTGGAGGGGTAAGATAATGAAGAGGGCATACCGCTTCCTGCTTCTGCAAACAACAAGAAAACATTACAAATAATACATTTATTACATGATGCCATTGATTTAAAAAAGGAGGTAAGATTTGAAATGTTGAGCATATTTGTGCCACAACTGACCTTGTTTTTAAAGTAGCACTACAGTAGAGGGCAAAACAGATTTCAGTTACTTCTTACAAACGATGTTGGGCACAAATGTATAAATATTTGTTGACAGATAATAAGTCTGTAAAATGTGGTTTGGCAGAAAACAGCTATTGTCAAGGTTAATTGTTGTTTTATGGTCTTTAGGGTTTGCAATAAAGATATTGGCTGTAACGTCTTTAAACATACACTAAAACATACACTAAAACATATACTACTAGTTTTTGGACAAATAGTCATGAAAACTGCAATCATTATTTTTTCCTTTCGGCTGCTTCTGCGTTTAGGGGTCACTATAGCAGATACCAGTCTTGGCACAGCTTTTATGCTGGATGCCCTTCCTGACACTACCCTCCTATTTTTTATTAAGGCTTGGGAGCAGCACTCAGATCACACTGACAAGTGCACCTTCCAATGCCCCCCAACCTGCTTCAGACATTAGACAATCATCTGACTAGCTGGTAGCAGATCTGAGCAGTTGTGGGCTAGTGTACTTTACCACTGCGCCACCTGAGTGCACAAAAAAGAAAGTCTGCAATATTTTAAGTCCTGCATATTTTGAGGTAATAATAATAAACATGTAAGTAAAATACAAATGGCAAATTAAAATGTAAAATAAAGGTTAAGATTTAGGTATACGTAAACAATCAGGGGCTTTAAAGGTTGTTAACAGAACAACTAATAAAATGGCTCTGCCAGAAACCCAAACTATGTCCTCTATTACTGACCAATAAACACAATAAGTCATTCAGGCCAAATTAAAGCTTCATGTTTTTTAATCAGATCAGTTGAGTTTATTGCTACACTCATTAGTTATCGGGAAATGTATTAGTAAGGAGTTATACAGAAACATCTAAAGACAGGCTGTGGATGTGGCAGGGGTGGTGGGACTTGGCAAGCTGAGGTTATTCAGACAAAGTACTCCATGTTATTAGTTGTTATGATTCAGTTAATAATATATGCAACAGGAAAAATACAGGAGAAATATTGATGGGAGGTCTTGTACTCTAAGAGCAAAGCCTTCATCAATAGATCACAGTGAGTTTGAGCAGATGTCATCCAGTGTCTTTTGCATCTATGGCACCAATGTCCTCCAGTGCTCTGGATATTTTTGTGGACTGACACTGCTGCAGTGCCAGAGTTCTCAGTCTAGTCCAATTACAAACTAGGAATTCATCAGGACATTTTCAACCTGCAGCACAAGGCAAAATGGTCTGAACATTTATGGTATAGGCCTTTTATTCCAACATAGATTTAACTGACATTGAGTTGGGTCAAGTGAGTATGCAGTAGTAAGACTATCAAAAAGATGAGGGACCCATAGAGAGAACCAACTGCTTTGCCCATTTTCTGTAATAAATGTGTGCTATGGTTTATCTGTAGAACCCAAGGAGAACAAACCTGCTTTCTCTCTGCTCTGACTTGTACTCGATAGCGATCAACAACAATTTGAGCTTCACATAACACAGCCTGAAATAATAAAAGATAAAAAAATATATTAGTGTTTCTTCACACACACAATTGTGCAAGCTACAGCAGACTATGTCCAAGGTTATTTGGTTTGTAGTTATTTATTTATTTATTAGGATTTTAATGTCATATTTTACACACTTTGGTTACATTCATGACAGGAACGGTAGTTACTCATTACACAGATTCATCAGCTCACGAGTTTAATGTCAAACACAGTCATGGACAATTTTGTATCTCCAATTGACCTCACTTGCATGTCTTTGGACTGTGGGAGGAAACCGGAGCTCCTGGAAACCCAAGCAGACACAGGGAGAACATAAAAACTGCACATAGAAAGGACCCGGACCGCCCCACCTGCGGTTTAAACCCAGGACCTTCTTGCTGTGAGGCGACAGTGCTACCCACTAAGCCACAGTGCCGACCCTGTTTGGTTATAGTCTTGATTGGGTTATACCAACTGAATAAGTAAAAAACTATGTACTAATAGTATTTTGTATGAATTCGGAAAATGATTTGGCTATTCCTAGTGACATACTGTAGCTAGTGGAGTGGAGGGTATGACTATGTACAATCAATGTGTTGTTTTAAATGAATAAAGGCCCACAAAAATCTTAGCTATGTCCATGGCTATTCGTATTTGTTCCACATTACTAGTGTTAACAGCCAATTATAGTAGTTAGGGTGTGTAACTATGTTCCAATACTTTTGCTGATGCAGACATCTCACCCTTTAGCAAGTGAGTTGATTTGTAGTTTTAAACTGTCCAGTGTCTGTTCACACATTTACTTACTTAGTAAGTTACATCTAGGGGCAATTTAATGTAGCCAAATAACCTACATCATCATTTTGGAAGGTGAGAAGAAACCACGGTACCCAAAGTAAACCCAAACCAACATGCATGGGGAGAACATTCAGCTGTGTAGCATCTATCCTACCTAATGTGCCAGTGTTGTTAACCAAGTGCACTGAATTCAAGACTTTTGCACAGTAAATCAGAGCACTGGTGACTACACTTGGTTAGGAACACTTTAGAATCAGAAAGAACATCTTGCATTAATAATCTGGAAAGTGAGAGAACAGCTTTACTTACTCACAAACTGTAGGGAAGGAAAGGCCCACAAAGGCACTGGACAGGTACTCTGTGTACATTTCATTGGCCACACCCTCCAAGTAATATTTCTGCCATGTGTCTTCTTCGATCTGTACAGCAAGGGAAGATAAACAATGACTGAATATTAGAAGTTATGGTCTAATGAAATGTCTAGACTTGTGCACGATTCTGAGAAGTGTAATAAAACCAGGGAACGTAGATGAAACCCAAATGGATGCAGTATGAACATAAAACCTCCTATTCATCTTTTTATTTAGTGCTAGGGTGGTGCAGAGGCTAGCTCACCACCACTAAGATCCACTACCACTAAGGGTTTGAATCTCAGCTGTCCTGTCGGCCAGTCGGTTGTCTACGTCTTGATTGGCTATGTCTGAGGAGTGTGTCTGGCTAAAACAGCCTAGCCATTGGTAAGTGCAATTCTTAGTGCGCTCTCAGTGCCAGCCCCAAGCCCTGGATAATAAAATAGGGGGGTTGCGTCAGAACGGACATCCAGGGTAAAATAAATAAATAAAAACATGCCAAATCAGGTATGCGGATCATAAGGATCCATTGCACTGTATGAAAATACATTTTTAGAAAGACACAAAGGTGTAAACAAACACTGTAAACTAAGCAGCAGAAATAACTGCATTATTCAAAATATTTAAATAAAATTGTAACAAATCTGGCAGCACGGTCTAGCAGTTATTCATACGCCCATTGTTAGAGGCATACAATATTTCTTTATATCCGTACACTCTTGTTTCTTCACCATCCCTCCATTACCCATGTATGAAGAGCATGGCAGGGAGCGCTTTGATAAGCAGCAGTACCATTAGGCAAAACCTCAGTCATTACGCTGCCATCTTCAACCCTGCATCTGTCTGACAGCCAAACTGGAGCATGGCTTTCAAAAGCAGGCTTGAATCTTTAAAAAAAAGTTATTTCTGTCTTGACTGGGCTAAAAGCTCCAGCATTTTGGGCAAGCAATTTTAAGGGCCGTGCTAATAGGAGGGCTCTTGTCATTCCACCCTAAAGAGATGGCAGCCATTTACTTAGGGCTTCCTAAATTACCTCACACGTTTGAGTCACAGCCTGTCAGGCCTGATGTAAATGCTACAGGCGTGAGCTCCTCCAGCGACAGGACAATTATTTCCTGAGTTTCTCCAGAAAGCAGAAAAAGCACTGTACAAATCCTGCCTGTTTACAACTCTTACAAAGCGCAAGGCCTGACAAAGACTCCATACTTATGCTTTTTTGAAGTTCTTATTTTCCATAGTCGGTTAATAGTCTCTCTAAAGGACTGTTTTACTAGTATTTCATAGACTTCATCCAAACAGTAAGTAACACTTTGTGTATGAGTGTGCGCCTGTCTCATTAACACCTCGCTATGCCCTTGTGGTTTGTTTCCTAAGTGCCCACTCAAATCAGCACTGATTTTAGGCGGCAGAGCAGTCTGTTCCATTGCTTCTGCTCGAGTGGATGGGATGAGACAGATTGGTGATGCACTTTCACACATTGTCCTGTTGGGCTTTCACTGCAGGATGTAATATGCCACCGCTGACCTATTTCTTTTCTAATTGCTTCCTTAATTAATGCAATGTGTTTTACTGAATGACAAAAGCTGTGAAAATTAGATTTTTTAAAAACACTGTTTTCTTACTGAGTTTCTTTTTATTGTCTGCTTGTAGTTTGGTTCAGAATAATGCAACTCATCACTTTACATTTCTTACTGTCTTGTTAGGTTTACTTTTATTTTTAGTCTTTTTTTGCTGCACCATATTGGTTGTCTTTGTAGTTGAAACCACAGCATTAAATTAAACGCTAGCTTCTTGTCATAGTAAGTACTGAGAAAATCATTCTTTTCCAAGCTAATAAAAATAACAGCGTTTAGGTAATTCTCACCCAATTCCTCTGTGTGGATCAACTTTACATGGATTATCCAGGCTGTTTTTTAAATGTAATGATTATACAAGGCACTCATGTGGCTCAGCGGTCTGTTATGCTAACCCACCACCGCTGAGACCTGAGTTTGAATGTCAGCGGTTACCAGCCGACCAGGCATCTAAAAGACATGCTTGGCTATGTCTAAGGAAGGGATGGCCAAAGCTCATCGGTGAGTCCTGTTGTACGGGTAGTCTGTGGAGTGCACACTAGGCTTTGGCTGCCCTTGCAATTCTATTTGACATAAAATGCCTTTATACAAAATAAATCACCTATTTTATTTTATAAACCATTTCCCAGTTACAGCAGATGAGCTAACACTAGCTTCCCTGGCTTATCCGATTTAAGAGAAGTGCATTTTAAATTAGAGCCTGCATATCCGAGCATGATGTCCTTATTGTTAAAAGCCGGATATGTGGGCTTCAGACTGGCATGGGTGGTCTTGGTTAGGTCACATTAGTTTTTATGAGAGCAGGGATAGATCCTGCAGATGTTTCCACACGCAATTCAGCTTAACAAGAATGACTTTATTTCTAATGTTCCTATGACAAGAGAAGCTTTCTTTCCAAGAGGAGAGCACCACCTTCATGTTAAGAGCTTGCACGGAGTCCAAAAATCAAAGCCAACTTCATAGAGCACTGGAAACTACATTTTATGATCTTGGTGGAGTCATTCATTTGACTGCTTTCTGCCCTCTCTTTAAATCCTGCCTTTCTTTGCTCTCAAAGCCTCACCTTTTCACCCCAAACGCTCATTCATCCATCTCAAACCACTACCCATTCAACTGAAATCCATAAATACACAGCTTGGCAGGAGACAGGCTGGCTAGAGTCATATTTTACCCCTTTTTACCCTCTCTTTTACTTTTTGACAGACACCAGTACCTTAATTTGATTTGATGTTTCCTCATACATCAGGACGGTTTCTGTGACAGGACTGTGTGCAGGCTTGGCCGGATTATAAATACAGATTGCATTGAGGCGCTGCTTGTTGACTATGGAGTAGACACATGGTTCACATTTTCGTGCTACATCAGCACCGGGGGACGGTAAATTCAGTCGGAAAAAAAGCCACTAATTTACATCCTCGCCTCCGCAGTGCCATCGACTCGTATCAATTACCTCATAATGGTGACAGCATTGCAGCGCTGCTGTCCTGTGTGGGAAACAAATGAGGCGCCAGAGCTCAGGAAATGATTTATACTGCAGCGATTGAGCCGCAGCTAGGACCGGAGGATTATTCTAGCGTATGAAGCTAGAAAGCATAGCCGTATGCTTTATCATGAGCAGAGGTCAGGGCTGACATTACCTTGATGTATGACCTCATGGAGAAGAGGTTGGCGAGCATGGTGGACAAGCCCTGCGCCAGGCAGCTCTGAGCAATGAAGCCCGCCTTTAGCTCTGCCAGGCAGATCGCATCATCGCCCTCTTTCCAGTTCCAGCTGGGAATGTTTAGCAGATGGGCCTAAAAGCACATAGACAGGAAAATCATGAACAATCTGATCTGCTCTGATGCCTTACAGGCATGTCAGTGAGAAGGAACGTGTGTTATCTACAGTTAGATCCACTTGGAATGTATTCATGTGGATGAAAAATATAGTCCGTCTGAATTACAGAAGACTGTGGCTTAATCTTCTCTGTAAATCTTCTCAGTAAGCATTGCGAAAGGCAAAATGTGGTCATAAAATGACGTGCATTTAAATTGTAGTGCAAGGCCGGAAAAGCTGATTAAAGCATTGTGTTACCTTGTTGTGGTACTGCAACATTTGAGTAATTATTCTTATCCTTGGATGATAATTCTTGATGGATATTACTCTGTAATACAAAAGAACAAAGACATAAGTTATAGCTCGGTTTATCTCCAATCTAAACTAGATTCATCAATGTTTGGACAGTACAGGCTGTGAAAAGTGAGGTGAGAGGTAGACCTGGAACGCTACTTAAGAAACCCCGGGATTATAAAAGGGAGGTGAGGAATTTATTTGCACATGAAGCTTCTTCATGCACCATTACATTTTTATGAAAAAAATGTTGAAGCATTTAAGATTCCTCCCTAAAAACATTAGATTTCCCGAATGTAAGGTCTGGACCGAATGCAACATCTGCACATAATTTGAACAAACTGAAATAAAAACAGCAGATATTAAGTGTTGAGGAAGAAGTTGATCCAGTCTTAGCTCAGATCAGATCAAACAAGTGCTGTTGAGGGCACTTTAAATACATTTGACGGATACAGGTACAGGTGTTTATGAATGTCTTATTTACACACTCTTTCACCCTTATTTAACTCCTGTTACAGTCTTGTAAGCACTGGATACAATCAAAGACATGATAAGTGATGAAACACTAGGGCGTCATCTTTAAAACAACCCCAGATCTGTCTCCTATCTGTTTGAATAGGGAGAGATCCGCTATACTGTGACAGTGGAAGCCTAGGCTCTGCCATGCAACCATTGTTGGGCACTTGTGCAAGGCCCTTAACCCTGCCTGCTCCAGGGGCACTGTACAATGGCTGACCGTGTGCTCTGACCCCAGCTTCCAAAACAAACAAACAAACAAAAAAAGTTCATTATACTGTACTTGTGTATATGCATTCTAATATTAATTCTGTAAAACCAAACTGCAAAAAAAACCAGTACTTCATGAAGGCCTAGTTCCAAATGGCTTTCTGTTAACTACACCTCAGTTCATTAGATGTTCATGTTTTATCACAGCTTCATCCTGGTCAGTTGCGGTGAGTCAGGTTTCCGCGGAATCACTGGGCAAAATGCAGCAACATTCGCCAATCCTTCACGTCCTGTCCGGAGTGTGTTGCTGCATTGTTCCCATAGCCAATCACGTCTATACGTAAATGCCTGACCAGTTGATAGCACCGCTGGGGATTTAAGCAGTGGACCCCAGCAGTGATGAGCTAGGCTAATTTACTGCTCTGCTCCCCGAGCGCCATGTTGTCTACATCTTTGACCTACGTTATATTTATTTATTGGGATTTTAACATCGTGTTTTAGACACTTTTTTTACATTCATGACAGAACAGTTAGTTTACACAAGTTTCATCAGTTTAGGTTTAACTGGAGCTCCTGGAAAAAACCCACAGACACTGGGAGAACATGCAAACTCCACTTAGACCGATCGCTCCACCTGGGAATCAAACCCAGGACCTTCTTGCTGTGAGGCGACAGTGCTACCCACTCAGCCACCAAACTATGTTATATAGAAAAAAGGCTTCTGCACATTGGGTAGTGCACTAGAATTTAACTGCAAGCTAGCTTTTAACTATAATACATTTTTACAGATTTTTTTCTGTCACAGTTTACAAACATCTTTATTCTAAGTGTATAAATATAGTTACGGAGTGAAGGACTTGTTTAGTTTTAACTTAACTGTGCAGTTTCATTATCATACTGTCTCCAACACAGCTAATTTGTGTCAGAAAATAATATGTTTAATAAAAGAGCAAATTTTACATGGGCAGCATGACAAATGGTTAATGAAATCTAATGTTACTTGGATAGAATCAGAATTAGTAGTCAGAAAACACTGACCTCATTATATTGGAGGCATCCTCAGCATCAGGGTCTGCACAGTATTTGTTGGCAAGAATCAAGCAGGCATCCGCTGACTCAATCTGCAGTTTTGAGTGACAGACAGTACAAAGGTCAGAATACAGGGACACTTATAGAATGATAATTTACTGATTTGTTTTTTTATTCTCTGCATTATGAATATCAGTTGTTACCTTGACTCTAGCCAGATCATGTGGGTTAAGAACAGATCCTTGGTAGAATTCTACCTGAGTAAAGTGACGTTTGAACAAGGCTTCCAGCTCAAGATTAGGGGAAATACTAGTACACAAATACACAAATACATAAAGAGAAACATAAGAGAGTTTAGAAAATTATGTAAGGTACACGTACATGAACATAGCCATTTTTGTACAAATCTAGAGTTCTAATAAAAATAACTATTCACATAATACAAGCTTTTCAACTGTGGCTTTTCAATAAGCTTCTCTATCATTTTATATTAAAATATTAAATAAAAAAAATGGTTTAATTTGTGGCAACACATTAGAATTGTCCTGCTGTGAGACAAATCATAGTGCAATCTGTTATGGTTATATCTGTTCAGATATGCCAGTGACAAAAGCTATTTTAACCTCAAATTTATTTGGAAATGGCTTGTTTTAACATCAGTATTTTAACATCATGTTTTACACTTTGGTTACATTCATGACAGGAACGGTAGTTACTCAGTACACAAGGTTCATCAGTTCACACAAGGTTATATCAAACACAGTCATGGACAATTTAGTATCTCCAATTCACCTCACTTGCATGTCTTCGGACTGTGGGAGGAAACCGGAGCACCCAGAGTAAACCCACACGGACACGGGGAGAACATGCAAACTCCACACAGATAGGACCCGGATCGCCCCACCTGGTGACGAACCCAGGACCTTCTTGTAAAGATGTAACATAAAGCCTCTACAAGGGGGCATATGTGTACCAGTTCATTTCGTGTTTATGTGCCTTAAAATTAGTTTATCAATTATTATATTTCTCTGCAACCCATTCTTTTTGGTTCGTGACCCAGGGTTTGAAAAACCCTGTTCTAGGGAGTTCTCACACTGCTTAATACACAGTGATGTCATTGGTCAAGTTTACTCTAGCTTTTTATGGTTTCACGGAAAAAATATTATTAAAACCATATCCCTGGCATTACATGTTTCATAATATAGAAATAGCAAACCATTACCGTTCCTTTTCTAATGTAGAAAACAGAGATGTACTTACTTATGAAGAAAAACAATTTCTACATTGACATCATCCCTGTCCTTGTGTAGGAAGTCTTTGAGGAAGTTGGATACACTTTCAAGAGTGATATGACCACAGACCACAATATGCCTGCAAAGGGAATAAATCATCTTAACAGCACAAAATAAAATAAAACTAAGTTTGACATGTGGTTTAAACAGAGAAGTCAACACACATCCAAGAACTGCTTTTGGATTTAAAACCCTCACTAACTTGCCACCAACTGTTTATTTTTCTCATTGCTGCGCACACAGTCTGTCATGAACTAAAATACTTATCTAGCCTAGGTAATCTTAATTTAAATCATTTAAGCAATCCAACTGTAATCTCAAGCCACCTTCTTTTCAGAATAGATGTTAAATCAATGCAAACTGACTTGCTAAAAGCCTTCTAAATGCTCTCTGGTCTGTGGCAGCTGAGAATTCTAAGCATGACTTCAGGCTCTTTGGCATTTTCCTGAACAGATGCTGTATTACAGCGTTAACATGTGTTAAATGTAACAAAAACTTGATTTCAAGGTTTAAATGGATTGGGACTAAGGTCCTGGCCTTCTGGACAATGTTTGTCTGGTCTTTGTTCCACAGCCTTGAGGCTGTACAGAAAATAAAGCTAGTTCTAAAAGTCATTTTCAACCAGGAATGTCCCAGAGTCAGCTTTAATTCATGTTCCTCTTTTTATGTTGTCCTCTTACTAAATTCTTCTTGCAAAAGAAAATGTTCCTCGATGGCTGGTTATAAGACGGCTTTTTCTTTATAAAGTGCCATACAGTATTTTTAAATAGGGTGTCTAACTGTTAGTTATGAATTAATAAAAGCTACTGTAGGTCTGATGTAGTACAGTGTTACTTATTACACCTAAATACCTAAAACAAATAGAAAAAAAAAACTCAGCACATTTGCCTCCTCAAATAAACTCAAGAAAATCACAAAACAATAACAGGGCTTCATTTTGTAACCAAATTCCTCTGCTGAAGGACGGCAGGCATGCTCAAATCCCACACGGGATCTTTTCAGAGCTGTAGAGCTGCTGTGGTTAAAGTGTGGGGAACAACAAGTATACTCAGTCATCAATCTAAATCTGCCACATACCTCTCCCTTCCTGATATTTGACACAGGAACACACATATTTTCAGTCATAACTAGGGCTGTTTGTGTGTTTAAGTCCTGGGTGTGGGAGTATGTGTTTGCAATTTTACTCAAAAGTGTCTGTTTGTGCTCAGAGGGCTAAGCAATACCAAACAGCAGACGGATCTGCCTAGACGGGGAACGGACAACTGCAGCACGATCTGGATGCTATTGAACATAATGATCTTCCCAGATCTTGCCTTTATCCGTGTAAGTATTTTAATGGGCGAGGGTAATTGCATGCTTGCCTGTCCTCAGATGAGGGGACACTGTTGGGTCAGTGGCTTTAAAAGAAGCCAGCAACGTCTGGTGTAACACTGGTTTGATGAGGACTGCATTATTCATGTTTTCCCATTTCCAAGCCCCCTTTTATAGGTTTTAGTAAATCTGAAGGATTTGTGTGACAGGGCTATCACATTTTTACTACCTAACAAGACTAAAGAGTCCCTGGCCTACATACAAGCACACATGTCAGACATCTTGTCTCTGTGCTTGGATAAGTTATCATCCATGCGTGACTTTGCTACTAATTGTATTCTACCATTCTGGATGGTTTTCGGGTAAGCCTGGTGTTTTTGCAGGCTAACACAAGCAATATAATATAATACACTTTATACAGAGTCTGAATTAGTGTATTCAGTGTATACTTTGTGTATGCTCAATACACTTAATAAGTACTAAGTTAAAATACAACCTGAAGTGAATAAACCTGAAGTGCACAAAATCAGTCTAATAAATCAGTACCTGCAATTTAGACATTTAAAAAACATTATGTTTTATATTCACTTGTCTAAAATCAAAAATAAAAGTGTATATAAAACGCTATTTACTATACAGAGCAAGACACAGTGAAGAGAACACTTGGACTTACAATTAGATATTATACATGAAAAAATTGCAAATGCACCAGGCAATTATTTGACATGCACTGAGAAGCATGCAAAAACATGGAAGTTCAAATGAAAATAACAAAAGGGGGGGGGGCAAAAAGCTCGAACATCTGCATCAGCAGCGACACCATCAATACTGCTCTAATCCTTAAATTTAACACAATTTACTGAAAAGTATTGCATCAATTTCATATTCCACTGCATCAGGTTTTCAGAAATGGCTGTGTCCATATGAAGAAGTCGGAAAGTTTTGGTGCACAAACATGTAGCAAAGATATTTGTCTACAAGTATTCTTAAATGAGATCTAACTGGTGCTGGCCTTTTGAATACTACCTTGCATGTATCTTACAATTGGTAAACGCTTTTAACCAAAACAACTAACATTTGCATTCATCCAAAGAAACCTACAATTGTCACTGAATACAATCCAAGCAACACTGAGGGTTTAAGGCTTTTCTCAGGGGTCCAATCGTAGAAACTTGACCGTAGTAGGCTTGAACTAGTGACCAATTACATGTCCAATATCTTAACCACTAAGTTAAATATCAGGAATCAGTGTACAGTTCTAGCAAGAGCTTAACAGGGGTAGCTTGACTGGGCTGAAGCTTCAACCCTCCAACTTCTAATCAACAGTCCAGTACCTGAACCACTGAGCCACTGCAGGTACTTTTATCTAGATTACATATAACTGTGACAAAATACATACAATCCAAGGAATTTAGGATTTAAAGCATTCACTCATCTTCAGGTCAAAAGTCCATGACCTAACAGTCCGACACGTGGGCAGCATGCCGTATGCATCTTATCACCTACACTTTGACGAGTGCAGTGCAGCTCAGCTCCGTTGTGTACGGAGAGACACACCCTGAGAGCACTCTTTTCACATCTCTGTGCAGGCGCCATCAATCAGCCAGCAGAGGGAGAGAGACCCCATCCGGCTTAGTCCCGCTCATATCTGAACAACAGGCCAATCGTTGTTCATGTGGCCGCTCAGCCTTAGCCAGATCCCAGCTCTGGTTCCAGCATGTGTTTTTACCGCTGCGCCACCTGAGCAGCCGTCAGATGCCCTTTCTAATGCAATTCTCCTCATTTACATCTACGTAGGCTTGGGAGCAGCACTGATAAAAGCACTAACAAGTGCACCTCCCAAAGGCTAGGCTGTTTGGTCATCCTGTGCGACAACCGACCAGACAATAGCACTACTACAATAGCACTGAGATTCAAACCCTAGAACCGGTAGTGGACTAGCACATTTTACCAGTTCAGAAGCATCTGATCTGTTATGTTTTTTGCTATCTGTATCTGTAAGTATAAATTGACTAAGCCACATTACATACATAAGGTTACGAAGCCTAAGTTTAGGAGTGAAAAGTGTTTTGTAATGATGTCATGTCCTGATGTATTCTATTCCACCCCACCATTAAAGAAAACCCTAATGACTAATGTTCCACTGATCATATTCTGTTTTGCGATAAAGGCCTTGTCCGTAATGACATATACAGTATGCGCACTGTTTCCGCCTGTACAGCTATAGCAGTTACCCATAAGCTCAGCATCGTCCTGCAGATGTGGCCCGAGCCAGCTCCAGATTCTTACTGTAGCAACACACTTAGTGGAAGTGTATACGTTCACAAAGGGTTTTTGTAGCTCTCTTGTCCTGCTCCTTCTGCTTTAGTAATGATTTAATGGAAACCACAGAAAAGGCAGGATTGTGCCAACTTCGAACTGATGCTGGCTGTACAGCTGTAATAAAGAGCAGTACTGTCACAGATCTGATAGCTTAAAAGTACAATGTACATCCAGGGCTGCCATTACCCCGGGAAAGACAGATCGCAGAGTCAGCCATTGTACGACGCCCCTGAAGCAAACCGGGTTAAGGGTCTTGCTCAAGGGTCCAACAGTGGCTGCATAGCAGAGCCTGGATTTGAACCGACAATCTTCTTACTAACAGCCCAAAGCTCTACCCACTAGGCTGCCACTGTAACGATCAATTAATTACCACTGTTGCAAATAAAATCTTAAAAAGAAAATCATACAAAGACAATAGCACAAAGATGCGCATCACATGGCCCCAAGAGCCTTTTACTCCACCACTATCTTTACCACTGAAAACATGTTATTGAACAGTATGATAGTATGATACTTTTTTGCCAGTGAGAAGAACCACAATTTTATGCTGTAAAATTCTACCTAATTAACTTTTATTTTCTATATTAGATTTTCAATCTTTATTTGTGACTATTTTGTGCCATAAAACATTTGTGTGCATTAGAGTACAGTGGGCTACACATTGAAATGTAGGATTAGAACAGGCCTAGTAGGCCTAGCAGGGGGCAAAGAGGCGCAGATGATCATTACGTTTTCATTAATCGGGTGGTCTCTGTGCCTTACTAGGGTTGATTCACTGCCAATGGGAGAGGTTTAATTGGCCACCTTGCCACGGGACTTATTGCCTTGTGCTTATGCGACACCTGCATGCTCTGCAAGTCTGAAATGTTTGTTCACACCGGGTCATATGCTGGCATTCTTTGATTTCCTTTCAGAGGAAATGCAGAGATGTTGGTGCCCCTCAGCCATTACAGTGTAACCGTGGGTTGTGTCAGTTGGTGGAGTGGCTGCTTTGCTACTTTTTACGGCCACTCCTAAAAGAGAGTTCTTCTCTCTTTGTGCCTTGAAAATGTGGGTTATCATACACTGGTGGACTGCTAGCATTTTTCACCTTTTCTATTTTATAGAAATCTTGCGTTTCACAAGAATACATCACTCATGCCTCTGTAGGGTGAGTGCAGGGCCATCTGAGTTCTAAGTTTTGATGTTCTTTCCTTTTCTGGGCGAGTGTGTGAAGTGTGATTCCCCTTACTCCAATAATGTGCACCTCCATCTCTTCTATCACCTTTCCACTTTGGGTTGTGTGTAGTTTCCTCTTTTTTATTTCTAGATCTTTAGAGCCAGGTTTGTTTTGCCTTGGTTAAGCATCCTGCTTATTGGGTTTGTACATTATGATCTTACAGGTGTGAGGGCTTCACCTGGTGCTCCTCTGATGATAATAATGATAATAATGTAAATAAAGTATAAGGGGGCTTCAAAAAGTTTCCGCACTTTTTTAAACTCTATTTATTTCGAATTTCAAAAACAAATGACATCACTTTTCTACAGTCACCTTCTGATGCATTTTTCCGCTGCTTTCACTTCATCATCACATGAAAATCTTCTTCCCCATAAAGCTTATTTGAGTGGTCAAAAAAGGTGGAAATAAAATGGTGCTCAATCCGGACTATAAGCTCTCTCTCAGTCTCTCAGACACGACCAATTACTACCAATTACCTCACCATTTTTAACAAAGATATAAAAGTGCGGAAACTTTTTGAAGATCCCTCAAAAATGTTATTTTATCAGACAGAGTAAAGTAATATAAACCTTGCAGCTGACACTACACCAAAGCCATCAATGCAGTTATATTTAATTAATCAATACTCTTTGACCAATCACAACTAGAAATTTAACAGCACCATAGCATAAAACCCTGAGTTCCTGTTGTATTGAATTAAATGAAGTGAATCTTTTCCTCCCTAAAACCGAAATACATGTGCCGAAAGAATAACCAAATAAATAACCCGACACATTTATTTATGTCATCGTGTGTCCATTTATAAGCACACACTTACATCAATATTTGAACAATAATGCAAAGTATGGTGCATGTCTTTCTGCTCAGCCACAAAGTTGGATCCTGGCTGCCTCTAATTGCAACCACATGTTTGTATGGCAAGCATAGGAGAGAGAGAGAGAGAGAGTCTTCTCCTCTGACAAGCCCTTCTCTCAACACCAGGCTCCAAATCCAAAAATGGCACCGAGGCCAAACATAACATTTCATCAATCTTGTTTCACTGACAGGGAAACAGTATCAAACAAAGAGGCTTCTAATGGCTTTACTCTCTCTTCGCTTAGTATTTGCCTTAAAAGTCAGCTGATGAAAGCTTGTCGTGGCCATGTGCATTTTTCACATTGAAAGGTTGAAAGCGAGACAAAGAGTGACAGAAAGAGAAAAAAGAAAGGTAGACTTTACTGTACGGGGCATAAACGCGAGCACTTTAACATTTGACAAGAAAATCGTCGTGCTGATGACAGGGCCGTGTTTGAGCCAAAAACAAGTGGGTGTTCCAAACAGCCACGCTCACATTCAGGGGCGACCTCTGGAAACAAATGACAACTGTACAGGACATGATAAAGCACCGAGCGGAGCAAAAAAGCAGGCCAAGTGCAATTGAGAGGCTCCAGTGGAAGAGCGGAGGCATCCAGGCATTCAGGGTGACTGAAGATCAGGGCCAGAGTCATGTCAAACAGAGATGCAATGATGGGCTGGCAGTGACATAGCCATGCAAGACTCTCTCACAGCAACATGCACAAAAAAGCAGGCCATTAAAGCAGTCAGACAACTTAAATCCAAAAGACGAGCGGCAACAAAAGAAGATGAAAATGAAGTGTAATTTATCAAGGTAAATTACAAGGCTGTGGTAACAGGTTATCGTTAGGGTTTTCATGACTAGCTTTAAAAATGTGTTGAGACTTAGTGGACCAGAGTGAAACTCCAATAAGCTACAAGACCAAATAAGAAATGTACCAAACACTTTTTAAAGTAGAAGCACAGTAACAAAAAATAAGTCATGAAAGCTCAAGAGATTCAAATGAAATGAAAATGAAGCAAAAAGAATCATAAAATAAAAGAAGCCACAAACAAAAGGCATGAATATGCAGCTTTCATGGCCAAGGTCTCCAGTCACAGTGTGACAATCATTTCTCTTCGTTTCTGAACAGAACCTATAGTCCTAAAGTAAACCTCCTCTATCAGGAGGGCTTACGTCACACAATCACACCTGCTTCCCGATTTGAACTTACTTTCTGCCTCATGTAGAGTTATAATTCCCTCCGTATTTCTTCCGATTAAGGATGAGAGCAGCAATTTCTGGCACGTAGCGAGCAAACATGGCCTACATGCATGAAAACAGAAAGAAAAGAAAAAGGGCATGCAGAGAGGGGTTCTACTGCAGCCGAGGCAGCAGAGCCACCTGGAGTACTTACTTTCTGCCATTAACCGCACTATAGGAACCACCGTATTTCTTGCGGTTTCCTATTAACTCTATGATTTCAGGGACGTAGCTGGCAAACATGGCCTAAGGAAAAGATAGGAGACAAAAGCAGAGGCTAGAAAAGGTGGTGTGATTGGTCAGAGTGGCACGCGCTTCTTCACACACCTCCCTGACATTCTGAAGAGTAAAAGTTGTGTGTCAAACATTTCAATTTGATTTAGGGAGGTAAAAAATAAATAGTTTTTTAGTGTTTAACAATAGAGGCTAAAGTAAAGCCTGTTAAATGTTTTACAGTATGTGTGTTAAACAGCACTGTTTTAATCTAAAATAATTCATCTTAGGGCCACTGGTGCAAAAAGTGCACAAAATGTAGTTGACCACCCATCATATTTTGACAGCACCAGAAATCAAATAAAAAAAGATGATTTAAAACCCTATGTGCCATGTTTTGTCCAACAAACACTAATAATGTGGCAGGTCGATTTGAATAGTCCAGTCTGAACTTCCACAGCTGCAAAACACATTAAGACTCATTAGTGTGGCTGGAAATGAGCTGGATGTGTTTTGCATTGTTCGCAGCCACCTGTTGTGATGAAACCTCAGTATCTGCTTTGAAATCTCTTCGGCCTGGATCCAGACTCCACACTGCACTGCAACTTTCTTTTTCCAGGTTCTGAATGAATTGTGACATCTGCTGGCTCTGAGTTAATACTTCACAGCATTTCCACACTGAAGTCATTAATTACGCTGCTGCTGCTGCCGCTGACTGAAAGCAGAGAGCAAGGCTATGATAACTTCCAGGCCTCTCTTACACAAAGGAAGGACAAATCACTAGGGTGACTCCATAACAGCTGGATCTTTATCTGTGCTGGGATTTGGAAAGCTGTCTGATCTGTTATGCATCTGATTACGATCTTTATGTGATCTGTTCTGTACTGAAGTATAACCTGTGTATAATATGCTTGCTGTCTATTTAACCTGTGAGTGTCTGGCTGCCATAAGCTGGATATTTTTGAACTTTCCCCAAAACAAAACAATCACTGAGAGGTTTTCATGCTGTTTTGTTCTTCAGTGTATGTAAGATGACTTTACTGATGCTAAACTAAAGCCAATAAAGTCCTGAATAAAGTTTGCAAAGATATTTTAAAACTAATTCTAGATTATGTTTAAATACGATCAAAACAGAAACAATTTTTTTGTGAAATCAGTGGAAAAATGCTTTCCAAATGCTCACACATTTGTTTGTTTATTAGGATTTTAACGTGATGTTTTACATTTGCTTTGGTTACATTCATGACAGAAACGGTAGTTACTCATTATACAAGATTCATCAGTTATATCGAACACAGTCATGGACAATTTAGTGTCTCCATTTCATCTCACTTGCATGTATTTGGACTGTGGGAGGAAACCCGAGCACCCGGAGAAAACCCACACGGACACGGGGAGAACATGCAAGCTCCACACAGAAAGGACCCGGACCGTTCCACCTGGGGATCGAACCTTATACTATTTGTGTTGTAGATCATACATTTCTCATGCTGTGCTATAAATAGTCAGGTTATATTTTAGTTCATAAGATATGCATTTTTCTCTACAGATGTTTAGTATTGTCACTTTTAAGCAATGCATTTCTATATACACCTGTTTGATCTGTACTTTAGTCTAGACATTGTGAATTTTTTGACTATTTGGTTTGTACTGTAGTTAATAATTTATGCATTTTAACTACTCACTCCAGAAGATGTGTTTTTTTTGTTTTGTATTGCAATCAACAGTATAAGCATATTTTAAATACACGGTAACTATTTGTACACAGGTTATAGTTGACTATACCTTTTACGTTTTTAGTGTACCCCTGTGATGTGTGACTTGTATGAATATCACTCCCTTAAGACTAGTGGTGTGCAGTGTATATTGTCTAGCTACAGGTAATATCAGCAGGTGTGATGTGCTGCTGGTGCTGTGATAACGTTCAGGCAGGACTATGGGCCATCATCCTGCCACTGTGTTTGTTGGAATTCGGGGAGAGAGACAAAAGGGTGGGGTCTCCTGAAACAGCAACTGCTTTAAAAGAATAGCAACAACATTATTACATTTGGTAAAAAGATGTAACATTTCCTTATATTAGCATTACTTAATGTTTATACCTCCAGAGGAACAGTCTCATTTGGTTCTATTTTAAATGTTTATTAATTTATTTATTTATTAGCATTTTAACATCGTGTTTTACACACGTTGGTTACATTTTTAACAAGACAGGTAGTTACAGGTTACACAAGATTCATCAGTTCAAGTTTAATGTCAAACACAGTCATGGACAATTTTGTATCTCCAATTCACCTCACTTGCATGTCTTTGGACTGTGGGAGGAAACCGGTGCTTTCGGAGGAAATCCCACAGACACGGAGAGAACATGCAAAATCCACACAGAAAGGACCCGGACCGGTCCACCTGGGAATCAAACCCAGGACCTTCTTGCTATGAGGTGACAGTCCTACCCACTTTTAAAAAGCTGTGAATTCTCAAAGCCATATTTTGTGGCCTTAATTTAACTGTGAATTACTTACTGGAAAAAAAAACTGGACCAATGACATCAATGTGCTGGTATCAGATAGGAAAAGAACTCCCAGACTGCCTTTTTACTTGTAAATCATGAATCTTCTGGTTTATGCTAGCACAATGACTCTTGGAAGTCATTCATCCAGTTTTCTGGCTATGCTTTTATAAATGGTTTGGCTGAGGATTAATCCAGTTTTAACAAAGCCCTGGCATTTCACAGTCTCCTCCACATACAAAACAAATGTGATTGTTCCCCTCGAAACTATGAAAGTGATTCTCAAACATTTACATGTCAGTTTAACATGTTCTAAAGTGGTAAAACACAAGGTATGATTTTTTTTACAGGGGACAGCAGGCATTTTATAGACACTGGAAATATGCAATATAGTAAGTACTTAATTTAGAGGTTATATGGGCTATGGGTAAGTGACAATCATGAAATTTATATATAATAATCTGTATCAGTCTACGTGAAGTGACAGACAATGTGGTGTGAAGGGGCTCAGACAAAGTGCAGATGAAAGAAAATTCATTTTACCAGACCGCCGAGAATGAAGAAGACCATAAACAGGCGGCCGAGGGTAGTTTTAGCACAGACGTCGCCGTAACCCACCGTGGACATAGTGACCATAAGTAAGTACACACATTCCCAATATGAAAGTGGTTGGGAATTTTGGAAGTTTTCCCAAGGATCCCCTGAGTTTTCCACCTGTGGGAGGAGAGCATGAATAGAGTTAGCGAGACAAGCCAAGACCTCCGAGTTGAGCTCCAAGCCTGATCCTCTACAGCCATCTACTGTTGGTTCAGATTAGTGCCACCACTCAGAGTGGGGCCCCCAAGAAAAGCTTAAACTGTGAGAGGAAGCAAACAGGTGGTTTTACTGTAGAACAGAGTCTCTGCTGCCATCTAGTGGCACAGATGTCCTCTGGCATATCCTGATGAGAAAATAAAAAGAAAAGAACTTGATTTTTAAGAAACTTTGTTTAACAAAGGAAAATAAAAACCTACTTATATGCAGTGATGAAATAATGTAATTGGCCTTAAAATGTCAGTTCCTCTTTACCGCGATCTTAGTTTGGTTTGTTACCTAGACTCACATCTTTCTTTTTGATGTTGGGGGGACAGCGCTTGTGTGTGTTTTCTCACTCACCAGATGAATGAATCCTGCAGCTGTGAGCCATGTGCTTATGAAGATGGAACACAGGTTTACCAGCTTGATGGAATTACTGTGAGAGACGAGAGTTACATCACACCTCTCAAAGTGAAACGCATCGCACTGGTGTACAGATAAGTCAATCATCTACTGAGCACAACACACACGACTAGCGAGGGACACCACCACATCACATCTTGCTGCGAGCAAATACACAGGTTATCACAAAGGAACATCTCACTAACACAACAGATACACTTATTAACACTAAAGCTTAGATGTCACTTAACAAACAGGCTTTTTTTTTTACTAATAATAAAGCAGACAAATACAAACAAATACACCCTGTTGACCTTTTTTTGGACAAGTGCTGTGTCAAGCTAAGACATTTCAGCCACTTCCCACATCTGTAAATATAAGTAACCTAACGAGCTAACATTGCCTGGGCTAACACACACCAGATACCTCTGGCTCCTAACTACTACTATCATGCTAACTAACGATAAGATGGAATAGAGGTTTAAAGATTAGCAAAATTCAACTCAATTACATAACATGTCGTAGATACTCAGTCGTCAGTGCTTAGAAATGGCTTCATTTAACAGATTTCGGATTTCTGTTTATTATATGTTTATCATATATGTTTAGCACTTTTGTGGACTCTTATGCTGTGTTTTCATATATTTTTGCACCCCCTGGAAAAAAACCCTGCTGTTTCGAACAATCACATTTTACGGACCAGTGCTACCCCCTTTTATTCTGCTAAATTGATAGGGTGGGCCATTTATATGGATACACCTAAATAAAATGGGAATGGTTGGTGATATTAACTTCCTGTTTGTGGCACATTAGTATATGGGAGGGGGGAAACTTTTCAAGATGGGTGGTGACCATGGCGGCCATTTTGAAGTCGGCCATTTTGGATCCAACTTTAGTTTTTTCAATGGGAAGAGGGTCATGTGACACATCAAACTTATTGAGAATTCCACAAGAAAAACAATGGTGTGCTTGGTTTTAACGTAACTTTATTCTTTCATGAGTTATTTACAAGCTTCTCTTTGTTTACAGCCATTGAAATGTCGCAGAGGTTAACACGTGAGGAGCGGATAGAAATTGTGTTGATGTCTGGTGAACGCAGTACCCGGGTCATTGCAGTACCCGGGTCATTGCAGCAGATTTCAATGCAAGACACCCTACGAGACCACCCATTTCCCATGCTACAGTTAGCAAACTGCTTGCCAAGTTTCGTGAAACTGGTTCAGTGTTGGATTTGCCAAAATGTGGACGCATGAAAACTGTCACTAATGAAGAAACATCAGTGGCTGTCCTAGCTTCATTCAGCAAGAGCCCACAGCGTAGCACTCGCCGAATGTCACTGGAGAGTGGCATCAGTCGAACATCCCTTCGGCGGATATTAGCTACTCACAAATGGCACCCTTACAAACTCCAGCTGCTGCAGCATCTCAACGAGGATGACCCAGATCGGCGCACTGAATTTGCAGAATGGGCAAAACAAAAATTGGAACAGGACCCTCAGTTTACACAGAACATTTTGTTCAGTGATGAGGCAAACTTTTATGTGAATGGTGAAGTTAACAAACAAAACCACCGCTATTGGTCTGACACTAAACCACATTGGATAGATCCCTCCAAGACTGTTGGAACACAAAAATTGATGGTATAGTGTGGTATATGGGGTACAAAGATAGTGGGGCCATTCTTTATCAATGGAAACCTCAAGGCCACTGGATATTTGAAATTGCTACATGATGATGTGTTTCCCTCTTTATGCACTGAAGCTGGCACGTTCCCTGAGTTTTTCCAGCAAGATGGTGCACCACCACATTATGGGTGTCAGGTCCGAGCATTCCTAGATGAACAGTTTCCTGGAAAGTGGATTGGTCGTCGTGGGCCAGTTCAATGGCCCCCAAGGTCTCCCGATCTGACCCCCTTAGACTTTTATCTTTGGGGTCATCTGAAGGCAATTGTCTATGCTGTGAAGATACGAGATGTGCAGCACCTGAAACTACGGATACTGGAAGCCTGTGCTAGCATTTCTTCTGCGGTGTTGCTATCAGTGTGTGAAGAGTGGGAGAAGAGGGTTGCATTGACAATCCAACACAATGGGCAGCACTTTGAACACATTTTATAAGTGGTCAGAAACTTGTAGATGACTCATGAAAGAATAAAGTTACGTTAAAACCGAACACACCATTGTTTTTCTTGTGAAATTCTCAATAAGTTTCAAAACTAAAGTTGGATCCAAAATGGCCGACTTCAAAATGGCCGCCATGGTCACCACCCATCTTGAAAAGTTTCCCCCCTCCCATATACTAATGTGCCACAAACAGGAAGTTAATATCACCAACCATTCCCATTTGATTTTGGTGTATCCATATAAATGGCCCACCCTGTATATTAATGGCTATATTTTAAACCAAAAAAACCTTAGACATTGTCCAAGTACACGTAATATGTTACTACTCATCTCTGCTGCTAATCTATGATCCTGACATCTGGAATAAAGCAGAAAGGATAAAGACCGATCCGCAACATGTCTAGACGAACTTTAGAGAAGAGCAAAGAATTGCTAAGCGAGAATAAGTGAATACAGGTAGCAACCCCATACAGGTTAAAGGTACAATAAGGAGAAGTGAAGAATAAATAAACAAAATATTGCAGAATGTAGGTATATATAGACATATGGTGACAAAGAGAAAGCTGGCCAGGCCAGAGTTACACCTGCTGCATAACTACACGTATTTGTACACGTACAGCTGCTGTGTATTGTTTATATTCTGCTCTGCATAGCTTTGGTGCATCTGCATGTTTCATTATAAAGGGACATGTTAACTTATAACAGCAGAATTAAATAAGTACACTCATTGGGTGGTGTAAAAAAACCTGTACTGTCTATAAACTTTGTGCCATCTGCTATGAATTTCTCATTTGTAATTATGATTGACAGCAAATTGTGCACATATAAATAGGGTTAGATTTGATGACAGCTGGTGACTTCAGTGGGCTAATTCAACCCTCCAAAAAAAATACATGAAGCAGTGGCCTCTTGTGAGGGTTGAGAGAAAAAACTGAACTGTATAAGACAATGGGTCTGAATGGTCAGATACTATGCAAGAAGCACCAAAAAAGGTCTGTCATGAATAAGAAGTCACGGGTACATGTGCATGTGACTGTCCACAATCAAGTTAACTTTACATTGCCATAAATTGAAAGGCTGTATTGCAGGAAGGAAACAGTGGCTCCTGCTTTTTTAATCAACATAGTTCAGTTCAGGTTTTTGAAGCAAGGGCTTCTTTTTGCCTGTTGCTGACATAATCCTACAGTGCCTTTACTGTAGAAGCTTGTGTTGCACAGTACTCGATGAAGCTGCAAGATTTAAGGGATGAACCCAGTTGCAGGATGCACAACCAAGACAGAACAAATCTGTGGCTTAAGTGCCACAAAGAAAAAGAAATACTAAAAAGACAAAGGCCAAAGTAATGGAATTATCCAAAAAAACCAAACCATTGTACGCAGCCCAAAGTCGAGGGAGATGACCAGGGAGACATGGGAAAATATTAGATCTTAAAAAAATAAAAAAAGAACATAGAGCGTCTATAAAAAAAAGTAGAAAGCAGCTATAAATGAAGCAGAACAGCCACTCCACAGAGTCCACTACAAAATCCACGCCCCTGGTCCATTAGATATACCATACTGTGTCTGGTTTCTTTTTAAAGGTGCACAAAAGCACTGCCTAAAAAAAAAAAAACACTGAATAAGCTAAGCCTTTGTTTTGCATACATATCTGTGTAGTTACAAGCAGGTATAAGTCAGTCTTTAGAATGTGATTAGTGTGGGATTCACGATTCATAATCAAATGTGCAGCCAAACTTTGTGGACAGTTGTGCAATGAGAAATGTGCCAGTAACACCAAAGAGATAAAAAGAAAGGAAAAGGTTTTGCTACTTATTGTACCTTTAAACAAGGTCTTACCATCACATTAGTCAGCAATGTGCTTGTGAGAGCAGGTTGTCAGCCTTACCTTGTCTTCAAGATATTCAAAAACTGTAATATTTCTGAGAACTGTATCAGTCTCAAGGCTCTTAGGAATCTCAGACCTACCAAACAAGACAAAATAAGTGAGTTGTTATTTAAAATATACTCACAAACAATCATGGAAAATGGACAATTGTTAATATAGTAACTTAAAAATGCTCAGTGGTTTTAATAAAAGGACTCCATGAACTTTGGGAACCTACTGCAAAACATCTTGACCCCTACCTTGTTATGTGAGCAGATGTAGTAAGTGACATATGTTAACATTTTTAGTTTCTTTATTTCTTTTGTTGTTGTTGTTGTTGTTGTTGTTGTTTATAAATAAGTACGGCTTTACCCAATTTGCAGCCATGAAAATCAATCACGTCACAGTCCGTTAAATGAGCCGTTTTCCGTGTAATATGCAATTTACTGTGAAAAGGTTTGTGTTTAGCGATTTAACATTTTTCATTTGCGTAGCGTATGAAATAGGAGGCACAATGTGCAATATGAGGCGGCCCTAGCAATCATACAGCAAGTACGTTAGTGTAGCAGACTTTTATGTGGTGTAGTGAGCTGACAATGTTTGATGCATGTGTTTATGTATTAAGTGCATTTTGGATTCAACAATCAATGTTAAAGTGTGCTTCTCTACACACATGATCCTTTCTGTGCTGCACCTCAAACGAACAAGTCAGTAAAGTATTCTGCTCCCGTGGTTTTTCTATGTACAATTTTTTCCTACTTTGTAAACTCAGCAAACTCTAAAGACGCTCGGTTACATTAACAATTGTTTAGACAAAATGTCCAAGATATCGAAGTTTAAAGCAGCAAAAAATGCGACTCGGGTAACTGAGTTTGGAAAACTGCCAACCAATACACGGACAAGTATTTTCCTCTTTAAGACAGAACATGAAGCCTCGCACAGTCACTGGATGTTCTAGGTTTACATTTAACCATTAAGGTAGGCTATGCTGTGTATTGTAGCTTCCACTATCATTCAGTTTATGAGTGTTATGATATCTTGGACATTTTTCTAAACAATTGTTAATGTAACCGAGCGTCTTTAGAGTTTGCTGAGCTTATAAAGTAAGACATAAACTGTACATAGAAAAACCACGGGAGCAGAATACTTTACTGGCTTGTTCGTTTGGAGTGCAGCAGAGAAATGATCATGTGTGTAGAGAAGCACACTTTAACATTGACTATTGAATCCCCAAAGGGACAAAATGCACTTAATACGTAAACACATACATCAAACATTGTCAGCTCACTACACCGCATAAAAGTCTGCTACACGAACAAGCCAGTAAAGTATTCTGCTCCCGATAGTTTGTCTATGAACAGTTTATTTCTTACTCAGTTACACTAGCAATCGGTTAGACAAAACATTCAAGATGTCAAAGTGTAAAGCAGCTAAAAACGATACTCGAGTATGTGAGTTCAATTATGTGGACGCAGAGTGGGGTGTCAAAACGCGGACGAGAATTTTCGCCTTTGAGACAGAACATGAAGCCTCGCACTGTCTCTGGATGTTCTAGGTTTACATTCAACCATTAAGGAAGGCAGTGCTGTGTATTGTAGCTTCCACTGATTCTATCATTCAATTTATGAGTGTTATGTAAAATGTGGTACTTTATTTTTTAATTTTTGAAAAATGAGGTCTATGAAATTAAGCACATTTTCCCATTAATTCAGTAGGGCCTTTTTTTGGCCTTTTCATTAAGCTTTTTTCTAAATCCTTGCTATTTTGGCTAAATGGCTATGAATTATCCATAAACGCTACACAGTGAATGAATGAGTAAACACAGAATAAGGGTAAAACAGACCAGGCCAGTGGATTAAGCTGGGTCAGGCTTATGCTACATGTGCAGAAATGACAAGAGCTCATTGAGAGTCTGGCACTTCCCTGTGGGTTTCATTCACATGCGTAAGCCTATATATCACGTGTCCAGCCCCATGACAATCTGTTTCTATTCCTCACTCGAAGTGGGACGGACATTTATAAGAAGAGGATAATGTCATGTGCATCCCTAGATTACAGCCAGCAGAATAGCCGTTCCAGGAATGCACCAAAGCTTGGATCATTTAACAGTGAGTGAGGGGTGGGGTGGGGTGGGGTGGATGGCTGAGGCTCTGCATGGAAAAGAGGCTTTCAACACTAATTGTTTTCCTGCTTTAATACTGGTCATGTAATTATAACAGAGGAGCTTCCTGTCCTACTAAAATACAGAACATTTACATCAGGAAAGCTGCTTTATTCACAGACACTAGAGCTGCCAAAAAAAAAAACCAGATTAACACCACTGTAAATATCAATGTAAAATGTAAACACCACCAGGTGGCAGTGTTGTGTAACGTGTAAATTCCAAGCAAGCTGAAAAACGGGACGTGGGCCGAACAGGTTTCTGTAGCTCTAACACAAACTGTGTGTATTTGTATGTAGCTGCTTCAATGCTATAAAGATCCTGGTTGTCAGTGCATGTGTTGACTGACTCTTTCATTTGCTAATTTGGCATTAACAATACACAGTATACGCTATATGGCCAAAAGTATTTGGACACCTGACCATGAGCTTGTTGGACATTTACATTTAGCATACGCCTTTATCCAAAGCAACTTACAGTAGTGTGACAGAATACAGTCTGAGCAATTGAGGGTTAAGGGACTTGCTCAAGGGCCCGACAGCAGCAACCTGGCAGTGGTGGGGCTTGAACCAGCGACCTTTTAGTTACTAGTCCAGTATCTTAACCGCTAGGCTACAAGGACATCCTACTTGTGTTGTTACAAAATACCTCTGTGTTAACCTTTTAGCTATAAACAGCTACTCTCCTTAGAAGTCTTCTTACAAGACATTGTGAGAAGTTTTTGTGGGAATTTGTGCCCATTTAGTCAAATGAGCATTTGTATGCTTGGGCACTTATGTTGGTCATGTTGACCTTATTTGATGTTCCAGTTCATTCCAAAGCTGTTCAGCGAGACTAGGGTCAGGGCTCTGTGTAGGTCACTGGAGGTTTCCAAAACCAAGTTTTTCTTCTTGTCTTTATAGACCTCACTTTGTGCACAGGGGCACAACCATGCTGGAACAGAAAAGGACCATCCCTAAACTGTTGCTGTAAAGTTGGAGGCAGATAATTTCATAATTACAACTGATTTAGTACACTTGTTAGCAACTGATGTTGCTGAAGAATTTAATAATAATTTCATAATTACAAACAGTGTCCCAATACTTATGAATTATTGTGCATGTTTTGTTTTTCTTAAATGGCTTCTTATGGTTTTTATAGTGTAAGTATGGGTCAAATGGCCCATAATAGTTTTGATGGCTTTTTAGTTAATGTTGATGTATTCAGATTGTTTAATGAATGTACAGATATTTTCTAATTGTTTCATTTATTTTCTTAAACATAACTACTAAACAATGATGGTGGTGGTCAGTCAAATTACATGTTCAGTCACCAGTGCAGTATTAGCTTCGTATTTTATTTATTTATTTTATTTAAAATTTATTTAACCAGGCAAGTCATTAAGAACTGCTTCTTATTTAAAATGGTGGACTGGCAAAAGGCAAAGCCTCTTGAGGAACAATCATACAAACAAATTTACGTAAGACATTGAAAACTTCAATTGCCATGGACTTTCTGCTTTTGTTCTAGAAAGAAATCCCTGACACTAAGTCCATGTGATCACCAAACTTGACTTGCATTTTTCATTTTTACAAACCGCTTTATCTCTGTCAGGGTCTTGGCGGGCCTCCGCAGAGATTGAAACATGGAACCTAGTGGTGGTGGTGGACTAGCATAATAGACATGTACACCCATGGGATCGTATAGCTTGCTTAACTCTCACTGACTAACTTTTTTAACCGCCAAACCAATCCGGGTCGCGGACGCTCCCGGATGAAACCCACACGGACACGGGGAGAACATGCAAACTCCACACAGGAAGGACCCGGACCGCCCCACCTGGGGATCGAACCCAGGATCTTCTTGCTGTGAGCCATCGTGCCTCCCGTTTGCTAAACTGTGAATACCTTTAATATAAAGCTGTATGCTGGTTTTCGTATGCACTTTTTATGGTCTGTATGGACCACACAACCTTCTTTGATATGGTGAATTAACTTCGCTTCCAGTCCAAGTCACAGTTGGTGTTACAGCAGCTATTTAACTCATTAAACTAGGTTTAAAAAAGTGGCCCATAGTGTGGCTGTAGGTTAAATGATTTTATGCACTAAACTAAGCTCGGAGGTTGTTCACTGCCTCTGTAATTTGATCTATGATTAGTTTTGAATGATTTATGACTTCATTTTGAATTATTCAATTAAAAGTCTTTATAATATTGATAGACCTCTCAAAGAGATGAATTATCTATTCATGACAAGTTATTAAAGAGTAGCTGATCCAAATATACCACATGAAGTTCAGTTCAACTTAGCTGACCATAAAACCCTTTGCCACATAGCATTAGAATCTTCTTTAAGCATGGCATTTTCTAAAGAGTAGCTGCTTTTCTGCCACCCTGCCATACAGGCTAGCATTGAGTAAAGCTTATGAGACTGTCATGTGCAAAGACAGACCAATCTCAGCCATACAGACTTGTTGCCATAGGCCTCTCATTGCCTTCTTGATCAATATCCTCCTGGCTTGGTCATCCAGTTTGAAGGGGTGATGGAAGTTCCTCCTCTTGATAATGCTCTGAGGGGTACTTAGAGAGACAGTTAAAGCTGATGAAACCTGTTTGTATTTTTCTCCTAACTCCTAAATGCCCTTCCACAGATTTATCAAGGAGCTCTTTTAAAAGCACCTTCCCAATCATGGTGTGACATCCTCAAGGGACAGCTTGTTTTGTTTTTAAGGAAATGAAATCCACTACAGATGATGTGAGGTGTGGGTCAATTAGCGTGGTGTGTACTTTTTTTACTTGTTTTTTTTCTCCAATTCTCCCCTTATCTAGTCGTATCCAATTACCCTGATTGTGTTACGCCTCACACCTCTACTGATACAACCCTCCACTGCTGACTGAGAAGCTTTGCAACGGACACACCCCCCCTCCGACACGTGTGCAGTACCGACTGCATCTTTTCACCTGCACAAGGTGAGTTCATATACAGATCAGCCTTGTGCATGGAGAGCCACTTCATGATCAGCATTATTCCCCAACTCTGCACAGGCACCATCAATCAGCCAACAGAGGTCCTAGCTGCAAATCGTTGTTTATGTAGGTGCCCAGCCCAGCTGGATGGCTGAGCTGAGATTCGATATGATGTATTTGAAATCCCAGCGCTGGTGTGCTAGCGTATTTTACCACTGCGCCACCTGAGCTTCCTAATTAAAATCATTTTTAAAAATAAGAGTATTGATAGTAATAAAGTGAAGTAAAGGAAAGTCATTTATTTTCATTTTTATGATGTGACAAAAGGCAAGTATTTCCATCAGGTATGATGATTTTCTATAGGCACAATACACCGATCAGCCATAACATTAAAACCACCTCCTTGTTTCTACACTCACTGTCCATTTTATCAGCTCCACTTACCATATAGAAGCACTTTGTAGTTCTACAATTACTGACTGTAGTCCATCTTTTTCCCTGCATGCTTTGTTAGCCCCCGTTCATGCTGTTCTTCAATGGTCAGGACTCTCCCAGGACCACTACAGAGCAGGTATTATTTGGGTGGTGGATCATTCTCAGCACTGCAGTTACACTGACATGGTGGTGGTGTGTTAGTGTGTGTTGTGCTGGTATGAGTGGATAAGACACAGCAGCGCTGCTGGAGTTTTTAAACACCTTACTGTCACTGCTGGACTGAGAATAGTCAACCAACCAAAAACATTCAGCCAACAGCACCCTGTGGGCAGCGTCCTCTGACCACTGATGAAGGTCTAGAAGATGACCAACTCAAACAGCAGCAATAGATGAGCGATCGTCTCTGACTTTACATCTACAAGGTGGACCAACTATGTAAGAGGGTCTAATAGAGTGGACAGTGAGTGGACAAGGTATTTTAAAAACTCCATCAGTGCTGCTGTGTCTGATCCACTCATACCAGCACAACACACACTAACACACCACCACCATGTCAGTCACTAAAGTGCTGAGAATGATCCACCACCTAAATAATACCTGCTCTGTGGTGGTCCTGTGAGGGTCCTGACCATTGCAGAACAGGGTGAAAGCAGGCTAAAAAGTATGCAGAGAAACAGATGGACTACAGTCAGTAATTGTAGAACTACAAAGTGCTTCTATATGGTAAGTGGAGCTGATAAAATGGACAGTGAGTGTAGAAACAAGTAGGTGGTTTTAATGTTATGGCTGATCGGTGTATATCGTCTTATCAGCTATTATCAGAAATATTGATTTTAGCAGGTATAAATCTCAGTCCAAAACTGATAATAAAATGGTTATTCTCGACTGATAAAAAGCCTGCATGCCACGAATTCAGATGATTTGATTTACACGTGGATGGATATTACCCTGCATTAGAATGCTACATTCACTAAAGAGAATTTCTGTTGTGTGTTGCTCTGAGAAATTTCACTAGGCAGATGATATTCAGCATGCAACACAAGCCTTCGATATTGCTAGAAATTTCACACAGAGGCTATTTCACTTCCTTTCATCATCCCTAAGCTTCTATCCGTTCACGCCCGTGTGTCAGGAGGCTTCAGTCAGAGTGATGGGTGTAGACCTTGACAGTCTTAAGAGGGAGCTGTAACATCACACATTATTGCCTCACACATGTAATATCGGCTTAGCATAACATTATTTCCAAAACAACCTAGCTGTCATTATAAGCTTAATGCTACCTAATAAGCACAAACAATGAGTTGTATGGGAGTGTGGCAGTGTCGCCTTTTTTGTGCAGACTGCAGTGCAATGGAGTGACAGAGTCGGTGTCCTAATTCCTCCCCTGCCCGAAGACATACATAAACACTTTCCCAAGCGCGATGACACTGCACTTTTGCCTGACCTGCAGATCCCTTCCAGCTTCGACAGTCACAGCCCAAAACAGAGCGAGACCACTTTTATCCGTTTACACTGAGCATCTCAGGACCATCCTATTAACGTAGAGGTCAAGCCTAATGCACAATTCTCCATAACTGGTATTCACAGTACACAGTGCAAATTTCTTGAAATCTCTTGTTATCGTAGGGTATAGCGAACTATGCCACAGGTCATCAAGGATAGTCTCATCCTAAATGATAAAAAATCCTACAAATTTTTGCTCTCTTGAAAATAGATACAAGGACTGTATACGGGATTGTTCATATAGCGTGGTATAAACACTTTTTTCCGGCTGTTTCCGTATTAGGGATTGCAACAGTGGCTCATTTTCATCCGCATGACTGATTTGGCACAGTTGTTATGCTGACTGACTCAACTTTCTTTATTTTATCCATGCTTTGGACCTGCATTGAGAGTGCACTGACAAGTGCACCTCCCAATGGCTAGGCTGTTTGATCACCAACCTTCCCACAAACAAAGCCAGTCAGGTCTGTGTAGATTCTCTGAATGATACTCGGCTCATGAAGGAAGTCACGTTTCGTGAGCTGGCTTGGTGGGTATATAAGGTGTGCGATAGGCTGCACATATGTCCCTCGTTGTTGTCATGGGTAAAAGTACCAGATGGGATCTTCCAGCAAGAAAATGCAACATGACATTGGTTGGAAGAGCAAGATCAAGTACTACTCTGGCTCCCTTATTCCCCAGACTTGAACTCAACTGAGCATCTGTGGGACCACCTCGATTGTCATGTTCACTCTATGAATCCTCCCCCACACACCCTCCAGCAGCTGTGGGATGCACTGCAGTCAGCATGGCTCCAGATACCTGTGACAATCTACCAGGACCTTACTGAGTCACTCCCAGTCCGTCTAGCTGCTGTCCATGCTGCACACGGTGGTTACTCTGGATATTAGCTGAGGGTCATAACAATGCGACTTGACTGTGTATAAAGACAAGATTGGCAGTGATGGATTGGCATGCTGCAATGCTGACCAGGATAAAGCAGTTAATGTTTTTTATTTATTCATTTAGATGTTTAGCAAGTGTTGTTATAGTATGTTGTTTTTAGATGTGTTCTTTTTAGACAATTGTTTTCAAGAATTTAAGGATTGTCTCTATTTTGGCTTGGTAAAAAATTCTCATCGTCCTAGGTATTGCTATACACCGACCAGGCATAACATTATGAGCACTGACAGGTGAGGTGAATAACACTGATTATCTCTTCATCACGGCACCTGTTAGTGGGTGGGATATATTAGGCAGCAAGTGAACATTTTATCCTCAAAGTTCATGTGTTAGAAGCAGGAAAAATGAGCAAACGTAAGGATTTGAGCAAATTTGACAAGAGCCAGAGCATCTCCAAAACTGCAGCTCCAAAACTCTTGTGGTAAGTTCCCAGTCTGCAGTGGTCAGTATCTATCAAAAGTGGTCCAAGGAAGTTACAGTGGTAAACCGGTGACAGGGTCATGGGCACCCAAGGCTCATTGATGCACGTGGGGAGCGAAGGCTGGCCCATGTGGTTCGATCTAACAGACGAGCTACTGTAGCTCAAACTGCTGTAGAAGTTAATGCTGGTTCTGATAGAAAGGTGTCAGAATACACAGTGCATTGCAGTTTGTTTTGGCAGCAAAAGGGGGACCAACACAATATTAGGAAGGTGGTCATAATGTTATGCCTGATCAGTGTAGATTGTCATTCTTGTAAGTATTTAGGGCATTCAGTTAGCAAATGTTTGATAGAAATAGGTATTTGGGTGGGGTAGCTCAAAGCAGATAATAAAAGTGGAAAAAAGAAGAAATGGGCTAGAACTAATTGTCACAAACTACAAGTGTCAGGAGAGCCCTACCAGCCCTACCTCAACCAAATTGGAAAGCAACTGAAAAATCAAAAACATGTACACTTGAGATGATGCCATGCATACCGTTAAATCTCTTATATGTTTATAACTCAGAACCACAGCATTCTAATCCAGGTCAATATCTCCATGCTCCTCTGCATGCCTTTTCTCTAACCGTGTGTTTGTGCCATCTCTATACTGACCTGCCTAGCCATTAGGTGGCATTCCTGAGCTATTCTCAGCCAATAAGAATAAACAATTTGACAGCAAGCGTGGTACCCATCTCTCATTTTAATGAGATAGATTGTCCTAGCATTCTGCTCTAGCCTGATCTTTGCATTTTTGCAGCAATGCAGCGAGGCCCTGTCACTCCGGATGAGCACTGTGTACTGACTGCTGCTCCAGGCTCCTGCACAACCAGGGAAAATAGCGGGGAATAAAGAAAAGAGAGGAAAGCCAAATAAAGAGACTCACCCAGCCAGCTCCTGTTCAGATACACTGACACGAACACTGGCGGTACTGTAAAAAAGTCCACCACCGAGTTCACCTCCAGCCAGAACCACAGCTTATCATTGGCTGCGATAAACTGGGAACAAATAAAGTAAAACAGAATGAAATGTAATGTGTAAAAGTAATAACTGATTTTCAGTAGTACATATTTCTACTTGATTACACAGGATCATTGATTGATAAGAGCAGTACTTACACGCAGACCAAAGTAGAGTAAGAAGAACACGTTGAATGCCATGTCGATCTGTAACGTGAAGTCTTTGTAGAAATTCTGACAGGATTCTATAGGACTAGAGAGAGACAAAAAAAAGTGAGAAAACAATAAATCAATGCGCAACAAGTAGGTCACCAGACATTACTAAATCGATTTTGTACCAACTTATTAGCTATTAATATCATTAAACTCTTTTAAACACTCATTTTCCACAATTTAGTCATATCCAATTACCCGATTGCCTTACACTTCCTCTCTACTGATATTGACCTCCGTCTCTGACTGAGAAGACACCCTGACCCTCAGACACATGTGCAGTAGCCCACTGCATTTTTTTCACCTGCAAGAGGTGGGTTCATATGTGGATCAGCTTTATGTACAGAGAGACACACCCTGATCACATTATTCCTCGTCCCCGTGCAGCACCATCAATCAGTCAGCAGAGATCGTGATTGTATCAGTTATGAGGAATCCCCTCCGGCACCCTCCCTGAACATCAAACCAATCGTTGTTTGTGTAGGCGCCCAACCTGCCGGTAGCAGAGATAAGATTCGAATCAAGAGTTCGAGATGTCGTTTTTTAGTGTGCTAGCATGTTTCTTCTTACAGTAAATTTAAGCATGTGTCTTCAATAAAGAATGCATTTATTTCGGGTACAGAAAATGTTATTCTAAGCAATGATTATAAAAGCAGACAGGGGTAAACAATGGTTTTACAGGTGTCACAGGTGTCACAGGGTGGCTAGTGCTTTGTGACAGAGGCTCCAGGTGTAACCCAGCACCTGTAATCTTAAAGGATTAAACCCAACTGCAGGAGACTCATCCAAGGCACATCAATAAAACAAGACAGGGAAATAATAACCGAGTGAATGAACAAAGTCATAAAAGTAATGAAACTCGAGAAGTTCACTATACCAATGAACACCAAACCAAAAGCCAAAGCCTAAAACAGAACTCGAGAAGAGAAAGGGTAACAGTAAAACAGGGACAGTGTCACAAGTGCAAGGTGAAGCCTAATACCTGCAAGAATGAAAAAGAACCAAAGTGCAAGATATTTTACCAAGGTAAATCAATACTGGGCCAAAAAGCCACAAACAAAAAAGTGGGACAAAAATAAAGTAACAAAAGAAAGACACGAAACATCCACAGCCTGTAATAGAGAATGTGAATAGAACAGGAATAGAGCAGAACTGAGAACCAGCAATGCACGAGCGGCACTCTAACATCAACTGGCACACCCCACGCATAACATGGATTTACAGGCAGGGTCCACTCTGATGTCACACCGCTTCTCCTTGGCGATTTAGTCATAAGGCATAAAATGCCACAACACTGGATGACTCCACAGAAAGAGACAAGTACTCTGGCATCACACATCAATGGTCAAATAGTCATAACTGTCCAAGAAAATACATCAAAATGATGTGATATTTATAACATAAAACAAGCTGTTTCCAAAACAAAACAGAAAAATTTATCAATTTTTATTGACCTAAAATAGTTAAGTCAGCTTCTAACAGATTTAATTAAGTTGAAGGGCATTGATTTATAAACAACCATTAGCTTTGAAGGCAGGGTTAATTTTATGGTGCCCTTTCAGTGGCATTAACATTGATCTTACATGAAGTCTTAATTATTTATACTACTGAGCCTTGAAATTAATAACAGAAACTGTAAACAGCAGAAGCACACCTGACATTAAATAAACACACTGCTTCAGCATTTGGCTTTGGCATGTTTAGAAAGGGTATTTCGTTAAAATTTATTTGATTTTAACACTTTCTTCAACCATCAAGTCAAATCTTCTGAGCTTTTTTATTGCAACAAAAACATAAGTAACTATTAATCCTAGCTATGATGCATTGCAGTATTAAAATAATGTGCAAGATGCTTTTCACCTTCATGTAACCTTCAGGACAATGTAATCTTGGTAACGGCTGCATATAGAACAGGATATGCTTGTAAACAGAGACTGAGTACTGGTATGATTTACAAACCAGGGCGGAACAGTGGCTAGCTCTGTCATCTCACAGCAAGAAGGTCCTGGGTTCAATCCCCAGGTGGGGCGGTCCGGGTCCTTTCTGTGTGGAGTTTGCATGTTCTCCGCGAGACCGCGTGGGTTTCCTCCCACAATCCAAAGACATGCAAGTGAGGTGAATTGGAGATATGAAATTGACAATAAACTTGTGAACTGATGAATCTTGTGTAATGAATACCGTTTGTCGTGAATTTAACCAACGTGTGTAAAAAAAAAAAATTACGTTAAAATCCTAATAATAATAATAATAATAGGTGGCGCAGCGGTAAAAAGAAACGCGCTGCAACCAGGGCTGGATTCTTAGAGCGTGTTATCGAATCCAGCCTTGCTTTACCGGTTCGAAGCTGAGTGGCTATATGAGCAACGATTGGCCGGTTGCTCATGTGGGGGGTGGGACAAAGAACCAGATGTGGGTCTCTCTCTGTCAGAATGCGATTGCGTTCTCTGCCGGCTGATTGGAGGCGCTTACACAGAGATGGGAGAGGGTGCCCTTAGGGTGTGTCTCTCCGCATGCAACGCTAGGTGGCGCCAAACTCGTCAATGTGTGGGTGGCAAAGATGCATCTGGCTGCTGCTCGTGTTTTGGAGGGGATATGGGTTAGCTTCAATCACCTCCGTCAGGGCAGGGTTCGGCATAGACAGAGAGGAAGCACGATGCTAATTGAACAATTGAATGCGCTAAAAAAAGTGGAGAAAAAGGGGTAAAAATAAAAAATAAATAAATAAAAAATAAAAAAAATCTCCTAATAAATAAACATAAATAAATTTACAAACCACAATTCTGAAAAAGTTCATTGAAGGAACAATAATAATAATACACTCACTCTCTTAACCGCTTATCCAAGTAGGGTCGCAGGGGGGCTATCCCAGCTTTTCAGTGGGCGCAAGGCACACAGGAACACCCTGGACAGGGCGCCAGTCCATCACAAGGCACACACACACACACACACACACACACACACACACACACACACACACACACACACACACACACCCACCCACACCCCCACACACACCCCCACACCCTTCCCCACACACACCCCCACACACACACACACACACCCACACACACACCCACACACACACACCCACACACACACCCACACACACACACACACACACCCACACACACACAAATTCACCTATAGGGCAATTCAGTGTCTCCAATTAACCTGACTGCATGTTTTTGGACTGTTGGGGGAAACCGGAGCTCCCGGATGAAAACCGATGCAGACACAGGGAGAACATGCAAACTCCACACAGAAAGGACCCAGGCCACCCCGCCTGGGGATCAAACCCAGGACCTTCTTGCTGTGAGACGACAGTACTACCCAACAAGCCACCATGCAGCCCAATAATAATACAATAAAACAAAATATGTTACATTTATTTACGTATCATATCAACAAAACTAATTTTAAATTTGACTCCTGGAGGTCATTAGAAAAATCTATTAAAGAATCTTGCCCGCAGTGTCATTACACACGGTGTGATCTGCAAACACACTACATTTACTTAAAAAGGCCAGCTAATATTTACCACCTACTTTAGTGCCATCCTGACATGAGAAAGGCTGGACGTCAAGGTGCATAAAAGACAATTTGTTTACAAGGAGCTATATTTAGGGCATGGCTGATTTCAGGTCAGGTCGAGAATGCTGAAGGACGGGGCAGCTGCTGGACTTAACCCTGCACAGATGAGGTCTTTAACCCTGCACAGATTGAAGACATGATTGGCTATGCCCGGGTGGGGTGGGGGTTGCTAAGACCCTGTGACAGAATGGTGTCCTGCCTGAGGTGTGTTCATGCATTGCACCCAGTGATTCCAGTGAAACCAGACTTACTGAGACCTTGACGAGGATAAAGCCACATTCTGCATGTGTTACAACAGCATAGCTGCGTAATCAAAGAGTGTACAGTGTATCACAAAAGTGAGTACACCCCTCACATTTCTGCAAATATTTCATTATATCTTTTCATGGGACAACACTATAGAAATGAAACTTGGATATAACTTAGAGTAGTCAGTGTACAGCTTGTATAGCAGTGTAGATTTACTGTCTTCTGAAAATAACTCAACACACAGCCATTCATGTCTAAATGGCTGGCAACATAAGTGAGTACACCCCACAGTGAACATGTCCAAATTGTGCCCAAATGTGTCGTTGTCCCTCCCTGGTGTCATGTGTCAAGGTCCCAGGTGTGAATGGGGAGCAGGGCTGTTAAATTTGGTGTTTTGGGTACAATTCTCTCATACTGGCCACTGGATATTCAACATGGCACCTCATGGCAAAGAACTCTCTGAGGATGTGAGAAATAGAATTGTTGCTCTCCACAAAGATGGCCTGGGCTATAAGAAGATTGCTAACACCATGAAACTGAGCTACAGCATGGTGGCCAAGGTCATACAGCGGTTTTCCAGGACAGGTTCCACTCGGAACAGGCTTCGCCAGGGTCGACCAAAGAAGTTGAGTCCACATGTTCGGCGTCATATCCAGAGGTTGGCTTTAAAAAATAGACACATGAGTGCTGCCAGCATTGCTGCAGAGGTTGAAGACGTGGGAGGTCAGCCTGTCAGTGCTCAGACCATACGCCGCACACTGCATCAACTCGGTCTGCATGGTCGCCATCCCAGAAGGAAGCTGACGCACAAGAAAGCCCGCAAACAGTTTGCTGAAGACAAGCAGTCCAAGAACATGGATTACTGGAATGCCCTGTGGTCTGACGAGACCAAGATAAACTTGTTTGGCTCAGATGGTGTCCAGCATGTGTGGCGGCGCCCTGGTGAGAAGTACCAAGACAACTGTATCTTGCCTACAGTCAAGCATGGTGGTGGTAGCATCATGGTCTTGGGCTGCATGAGTGTTGCTGGCACTGGGGAGCTGCAGTTCATTGAGGGAAACATGAATTCCAACATGTACTGTGACATTCTGAAACAGAGCATGATCCCCTCCCTTCGAAAACTGGGCCTCATGGCAGTTTTCCAACAGGATAACGACCCCAAACACAACCTCCAAGATGACAACTGCCTTGCTGAGGAAGCTGAAGGTAAGGGTGATGGACTAAACCCAATTGAGCACCTGTGGCGCATCCTCAAGTGGAAGGTGGAGGAGTTCAAGGTGTCTAACATCCACCAGCTCCGTGATGTCATCATGGAGGAGTGGAAGAGGATTCCAGTAGCAACCTGTGCAGCTCTGGTGAATTCCATGCCCAGGAGGGTTAAGGCAGTGCTGGATAATAATGGTGGTCACACAAAATATTGACACTTTGGGCACAATTTGGACATGTTCACTGTGGGGTGTACTCACTTATGTTGCCAGCCATTTAGACATTAATGGCTGTGTGTTGAGTTATTTTCAGAAGACAGTAAATCTACACTGCTATACAAGTTGTACACTGACTACTCTAAGTTATATCCAAGTTTCATTTCTATAGTGTTGTCCCATGAAAAGATATAATAAAATATTTGCAGAAATGTGAGGGGTGTACTCACTTTTGTGATACACTGTATGTGCTGGACCTACAGTAGGTGCTAGGCCTGCCAGCAATTAAAGCCCGCTAGCAGAAAATTGGACTGGATCGAGCTCTGTATCATGGGTTCAAGAGCGGAAGAAGACTCCCCAGGATCCAGCCACTCTGTGAGGAAGAGACCTTGATAAGGACACTTCCACCTTGAGCGACTATAAACCGACACTACATCTGTGTCTCCATGTCCCCTAAAAGGCAAGGCAGAAGGGCTTGATTCTTTGCCTAATTTTTCCTGTATTTACCAATCAAAAGCAGAAGAGAGAGAAAGAAAGAGAAAGAGAGAGATTAGTCCCTGATAGTTTGCAGAGCCAGGTTAATGCAGTCATGACTGATTTAGGTCAAGGCACCATTTTCTAAAATAAGGGTGATTTGGCACCTGCAAGGGCACCAGACAAATTTAACCTCATTTGGGACCATAAAAATAGATGTATCCTGTGCAAGGAGAAACTACATGATGTAATGAAAAATATCAGATCAGCACTTTGCTCAAAATATCCATGCTCAAATTAAACCCCAATTCTTCAGTAAAGGAGGATTTTATACTTACAGAACCTTGAGATTACGTCACACACACACACACAACGTTTAGTTTGCAAAGATCCCTCACATCTTTGAAAGATTGAGGAACCTACAAAAGCAGGCCTAATTCAAACGCAATTTCTGCTGTCTATTGACAGAGGTTTAAATAAAAGCCCATCGCCAAGCTTTCATATTTATTCTCCTGTTGGTGCTTTGCAGAAGCTCTACATGAGGAACTGTCCTACAAAGCTATGCTTCAGTGATAAGAGCCTGGTGCTGCAGAGCTTTTCTGAGTCAGCGTTCTTCTCCCAGGTGGATCATTAAAACATGTTTTCCAGACTGTTCTACTTTAACATACATTATAAGGTCAAAAGTAGGTGGACACTATGTTCTGTTTGAGCTACATCTATCGGCACTGTATAAATTCAATTCTTTTTATTTTATTTCCTGTTTTACCATAGCTTCATCCTGGTCAGGGTTACGGTGGGTCTGCTTTCCCTGGAATCACTGGGTACAGCCGATTAGAACTTTGGATTTGAACCCTGAATCCCAGGAGTTGTGGCTAGTTTATTTTTTTACAGTTGCATCAAACAAGCTTCATAAAATCAATGACATTAAATAAATTAGATGCTTCCAAGTTTATGAAAATAGTCTGAAAAAAGTCTGTTCAACATGCGAGCATCTGAACTGGACCACGGAGCAATGGAAGAAGGTGGCCTGGTCTGATAAATCACGTTTTCTTTGACATCACATTGATGGCCGGGTGCGTGTGCATCGCTTACCTTGGGAACACATGGCACCAGGATGCACTATGGGAAGAAGGCTAGCCGGCGGAGGCAGTGTGATGCTTTGGGCAATGTTCTGTTGGGGCACAGTTGTGGCCTAGTGGTTAAGGTACTGGACTAGTAATGCAAAGGTTGCTGGTTCAAGCCCCACCACTGCCAGGTTGCCCTTGTTTGGCCCTTGAGCAAGGCCCTCAACCCTCAATTGCTTAGACAGCAACTGTAAGTCGCTTTGCATACAAGCGTCTGCTAAATGCAGAAAATGTAAATGTAAACCTTGGGTCCTGCCATCCATGTGGATGTTACTTTGACACGTACCACCTATCTAAGCATTGTTGCAGACCATGTACACCCTGTCATGGAAACGATATTCCCTGATGGCTGTGGCCTCTTTCAGCAGGATAATGCGCCCTGCCACAGAGCAAAAATGATTCAGGAATGGTTTGAGGAGCACAACAAGTTTGAGGTGTTGCCTCCAAATTCCCCAGATCTCAATCCAATCGAGCATCTGTGGGATGTGCTGGACAAACAAGTCCGATCCATGGAGACCCCACCTCACAACTTGCAGGAGTTAAAGGATCTGCTGCTAACATCTTGGTGCCAGATACCACAGCACACCTTCAGGGCTGTTTTGGCACCAAAAGGGGGACCAACACAATATTAGGAAGGTGGTCATAATGTTATGCCTAATCGGAAAAGTGACACTGTTTACCATTACCATTTACCGTTAAAGCCCTAATAATACATTAAACTCTACACAGGCTCGTAGTGTGTGGGTGATCTAAAAGCACAGAGATGCTTCACTACAAGCACTGGGATAGTCCACTGCTCTTAAATTATTAGTCATCTCTGCATTGCAGTAGCAGCAGGTTTATTTTAGAGAATTCAGAGAGCAACCGTGCTGTTTTCATCCTTTTCTTCTGAACAAGGTTCATTTGTAGCCTGTGCTCAGTCCTCACTACTGGTACTGATTTTTTACAACATATAACTGAGTTGTGGGTAAGTATTAGTGATGTGAAACTTTTCTTCTGCTCAAGCAGTCTTTCCAATCTTATGTAAAGGTACACATAAATTTGACTATATCCCTCATAAAAAATTAATTTGCTATCAGCCATCTACATCATCCAATAATGTTAAAAAGATGATATTCATCAAAAGTCAGCCAGAGATATTTTTTATGTTTCATTACTGTCGACTCATTTTATAGTGTTTTTTAAAACAGGGTTGAACTTGTTTCCTCTCATCCCACTGAACTGCTTACACTGCACAAATCTACACAATCTGCATGCCTGGCTTATCCACATCTCTATATGAGGAAAAAAATATATAGGTAAAACGTGTCAGCTCACATTTTTAACCATTTTGACAAACCAATTAAGTTGGGGAAAAACCCTTACCTGTGCTGGTGGGATTTAACAAGATTGAATCTGCTAGGGGTGGGAATGAGTACTACTTAACCATACTACCTAAAATTGTGGTCATTGATTTCTTTTATATATATTTTTATATATTTTTATATATATATATATATATATATATATGTGTGTGTTATATTCCATATATATCAGTGTTTGCTATATATTTCCTATTTGGCTTGCCATAATACGTGCAGTCAATGGGGGGGCAGGTGGGTGGTTGAGTTCATGTCCCTTTATTTAATGTCACTTCTGTTCTCTTTCCACTTCAGGCTGCAGATCATGGCTTTATTTTCTTATGTTTTTGTTCATTTTTAGCCTTTTTTCATTTATTTTATATCCTGTTTAAGAGTGTTGGGTCTGATTCATTAGGCAAAAGGCACACACACACTCAGACTTTTCACAATTTTAGTGAGAGCATGACAACTCCACACAGAAAGGACCCTGACCGCCCAGTCGGGGAATAGAACCCAGGTGTTTCGTGCTGTGAGGCAACAGTGGCAGTTATGACTCAAATTCAAACTGGTGCAACCCACGCCCAGTGAGGATACAAACATAGGGCAGCCTGCTTGTTCAGGGTGGTTATATCAGGACTCAAATTACAACAGCACCAGCTTAGTTCCCAGAAAAAAATAAAAAGTTCCGGCACAAGGTGGCAGAAAATTGGACTGGATCAAGCTCTGTAACATGGGTCCAAAAGCAGAAGTAGCCACACCAGGATTCAGCACCACTGTGAGGAAGAAACCATCTGGAGCGACTAATAATCAATGAGGTGCAGGTAACTGTCAGTTACGATGAACCAACCTTCCAGTTATCTATGTCTCCATATCCCCTAAAAGGCAAGGCAGAAGGGCATGATTTTTTTTGCCTGTGCCCTCCAGCCAATCTCAACAGCAGCTGGCCCATTATACACAGACTGTTGTAAAACAAACAAACAAAAAAACCTTTTTGTCAGCCAAGACCATGAATCTAAGACTACAGTGGGCACAGGCTCTCCAAAGTAGTTTAAGATTGGAAAAGTGGTTGCTTAAAGTCCAACCCGGAGTCTAATGAAGGGGAAAATGCTCTACTGCAAATATGAGCTTTATTTCCACCTCAGTTGCAATGCTGGCCTCTCATGGGGCAGCATTACACAGCTCACTGAACTCTGATGACCAACCAATAACCTTCTCAAAGTTTACATATCTAATGACTACTGAAGATTTGTACATGTTTTTTTTTTTTAACCACATATCATAGATTAGTAGGCAACCTAAAAACTGACAAAGAGGGTGTAGTTTTATTTCCAAGAGTTCATTTCTGCTATATCCCATTGCATTCAGCAAATTAGGGTGAAATTTAATTCTTGCTGGTGCAGCACTACACCTCCTGCCTCAGTGGTGAGGTGCGACCCACCCCATTATACCGTGTAAACTCTATAGACTCACATGCAGGCACAGGAAAAACCAGATCAAATTTACTATTTTTTTTTATTTAAAATTACATTTTCATTTTACTGATTAATGTCTGGGATCATCCTTAAAGTACTGCCCCTGTTATTTTTTATAATTACTGTATTATTTTAACCAGAACCAGACACATGTTAGAATATGCTCATGGATCAGAGCCCCAGCGACCAACACTCAACACCTAAGATCTTGCTTAATTTCCTGTCATCAAATGTGACTCCAAATATAAGCAAACATGATGGCCACCAGCCAGACACCACCTGCTGTGTTAATGGGTTTAAAAGTCAATAGTGCTAACAATAATTCAATTTTTAATGAGAACATTAAGTAAGATGAGCAACTAATCACCAGACATTACATTTGAAATGCAGTAGGTTTCAGAATTTAGCAGATTATTGATTAACAGCACATTGGAGTGGAAGTCATGCCAGAAGCAGAGGTCAGTTAAAGAGCACTAGCACAGATGGCATGGGTAGTGAGAAGGTGTGTAATGTTTGCACACATCTCTCTGTGGTGAAAACACTAGAAGAGGCTTAAGCTGCCAGAGTGCGGATCTGTCGTCAGGCTGTAACTCTAGAGCCTCTCTCGGTTCAGATCATTAGGAACAGGTTCCAGCGTACACCCTGATGCCATTGCCTGATTTGGAGCTGACCCCGGTGAAGGGTTAAAAAGTCCTGCAGAATGTCCTAGGTGTTAATAAATGAGAGCCAAGACAAACCACAACCCCCAAACACCACAATTACTGAACAAGCAGCATGCTTTGGTTATGTTTAAAACCCTACCTAATTTACAGCCATGAAAATCGTGTCACTAATCGTGAAATGAGTCTTTTCCCATGTTACGCAATATGCTGTGAAATTCTAAACATAAGGTTTGTGTTTAAAGATTTAACGTTTTTCATTCGCGAAGCATTCAAGTGCCTCAAGTTTACTGGGTAATTTGCACTATGAGGCGGTCCTAGCAATCCTACGGCAATTCAGTTAGCAATCTGTTAGTCAAAATGTCTAAGATGTCGAAGTCTAAAGCAGAAATGGAAAATGAAAACGAAGCCTCGCACCATCGCTGGATGTTCTAGGTTTACATTCATTACCAGGTAGGCCGTGCTGTGTATTGTAGCTTCTATTTATTCTATCATTCAATTTATGAGTGTAATTTAATGACTGCAGTGAAATGTGGCACTTTTCTTAAAAAATCTGTGAAATTTTCCATTGAATTTATTAGGGCCCTAGGTATGTTTGAACAAAATTGCTAGCTATTTCTTTTAATTTCAATAATTTATTGGTAGACGCCTCTAATCACAGTCTAGTAGAAAAAATTAGATTGTGGCGCATACACAAATTTGACAAAAATGATTATTGCAAAATACACATTTAACCCCTCTAACAGGTCCATCTGCCATGGAGATCAGCAGTGGGGGGTGAATTCCCAGGGGAGTGAAGGGGGTTTGACGTGTAGATTCATCTTAACTAACAGTCACCTGTGCCTCATTAAGCGTTAATTTCCTGCAGATGGAAGTGCTTTTATTTATCACGGTTTCTTCCTCATTGGCTCTGTTCGAAAACCTAGTCAGCTGCCTAAGTAGAGAGGATTCTAATAAGTCATCGACTTATAAGTCAGGTAATTCAAACACACACGCTGTTCACCAGAGCTGAGATCTCGAATACATCGTATCGAATCTCGGCTCTGCCTGCCGGCTGAGGCTGACCGGCCACATGAACAACGATTGGCCTGTTGTTCATATAGGGGTGGGATTAAGCTGGGGACTCTCTCTCAGACTAGTGCGATTACGACCTCTGCTGGCAGGTTAGTGGTGCCTGCACGGAGATGGAAAAGGAATGCGGTAGAGGGTGCGGCTCTCCGTACACAGCGCTGTACTGCACTGCACTCGTCAAGTGTAGGTGATAAGATGTTCGATTGCTGTGCACGTGTCGGAGGGGGCGTGGAGCAGCCTCGTCCTCCCCAATCAGGAGCAGGGACCAGCATTAGTGAGAGGATGATTGACGGGCAGAAATTGGATGCGCTAAAGTGGGAGAAAAATGGGTAAAAAAATAACAAAAAAAACCCGCACAACTTAGACAGCGATTCCATTAGTTTTCGCTTACTAAGCTAACACAGCCTCATGCCATTCAAACCAATGAGATAAGGTAGCACAACTAATGTCACCCTCCATGTATTGACAATGGTTAAATTCGCTGACAAGCCCGAATTTGCAAATAAACAACACTTGTGCACGTTTATACAAATAAAAAAATCAATGATAATTTATTTACATTTAAAAAATAAGTTACTCATTCGTTGCTCTGCATCCGTCCGCCAAATGTAATATTTTTTGCGAGAAAATGTTGTGCCGCACTGAATGCTGGGATTGCCTTCACTGCTAAGGCAGCATCAGATGCTCCCTCGATCCTCAGTCAAAATCTTCTTCTTCTTCTTTCGGCTTTTTTCCCTTTTTCAGGGGTCGCCACAGCGAGTCATCCTCATGATCGCTCATTGATTTGGCACAATTTTTACGCCGGATGCCCTTCCTGACACAACCCTCCCTAATTAATCCGGGCTCTAGTGCATCTAGCGGCTAGGTATCTATAGGACAATTCAGTGTTTCCAATTAACCTGGTGGCATGTTTTTGGACTGTGGGAGGAAACCGGAGTACCCGGAGGAAACCCACGCGGACACGGGGAGAACATGCAAACTCCGCACAGAAAGGACCCGGACCGCACCACCTGGGGATTGAACCCAGGACCTTCTTGTTGTGAGGCGACAGTGCTACCCACTAAGCCACCCTCGATCCTCAGTCAAAATACCGTTCAGATTTAAGGTGCCTCACTAGACAGAATTTTAAGGCATCTAAGAATTCCAACAGCCTACTTCTCGGGAGCGCGCGTAGGATAACGTAAAATTCTGTCTATGTAGAGGACTCCCTAGGTTTTCGAACAGACCCATTGAGTCACCAGCTCCTCTGTTGGCAACCTGCATTTTTCTGAAACTGTGACTATCTGATCCGACGTTTCACCAATGCACATGCCAGTACTCATCATTTCTGAGGAACTAAGCCTGTGTCGCAGCATCTTTCAGCTGTCACAAGAGAACCACCATGAATGAGCGAGCTTCCCCAGTAATGACATGATGAGTTGGTAAGGTGGGTGCCGCTTGTTCATTGCCATACCCAGCTTGTTCTGAATTTCCTTTCTTTACATTTTTAGACACAGTATTGCTCCTCTTGGTTAAGCATCCTGTAAATTAGGTTCATTTTGAATTCTTGCTGGTGTGGCATTACATCTGGTGCCTCAGAGTGTTACTGAGGTGCCAGGTGTAATCCTTACTGAGATGAGGATTTTTGTTATATTACTTCTACTTTATATTGGATATTAATAGAAATATTACTGCAAAACATAAAAATGCTACATAGGGCAAAGAAACCTAACAGTAAACAAACTATTTGCCACCCAGATTCATCCAGTCCACCTGGATCTTCCACTCTAGGCCTAGAATTTGCTAGGCCTTGTATTAGTTGTTATCGGTTATCAGTTACCAGCCCATATGACAGTTATCTTGTCTTAGTTTTAACAAGCATGGGGTAACAGTCACTCACAATACAAATAGAGAGGAGAAATAAAGACTCAAACAGCCAGAAGTACATCAAAACACATCACAACCAAATGTGGCATGTGAAATAACCACTGTCTCATCCTCCCACCTTATCTCAGATCAGTAGGCAACACCCCAGAGGCCCAATTAATTAGGTCATTCCCTGACATCTAATGTAACCAGTGAAGACTAATCTAGGCCAAAAAAGGGTCTGTAAGACACGTTTAATCCATACATTGGCATGATGAGGATTTTTCAGTGTTCCTGGTTGTGTTATTAAGCCAGAAACGACTGAGTCACTGCTTCTCTGTGGCAGGATGACAGCAGGCACACAGCACCAGGAAATGCTCTATTTGCAAGCATTGCTACCTGGTTGCCCAGGCAATAGCTGGGCAATGGAAAAGCATAAGTGTCTAAGGTTCATGGGGGATGGGAGGGCGGACACCAGGGATTCTCCGGCTGATGTATCCATGGAAACTGACTCACTTGGCTTTCATTGACAAAATAATCATGCCGTAGCAAGGTGAAATTTATTTTTGAAATGGGACCAGAATAAAGGTAGGAAATTTGTAATGGTACTTTAGTATAACATATAGTTAAAGTATATCTACAATGTATTATTAACTACATGAGGAAATAGCAGTCTGGCATAGATACATGTGCCCTCCTGTGCTCTGTGCTGGAAGGATGAACCCTTTATGAATGTAGATTTTACAACACATAGGAAAAAGCTCATTTCATTCCAATTTATTAAACCTTTTTAGAAACCTGATCCTAGTGTTCAAATGTTTTTTAATGTGAGCTAGAAACCAAGCAAAAGGGCATCAACCGTCCCCATAGACATCTCAATATAGGATATTTTATTTACTTATTAGGATTTTAACGTCATGTTTTACACTTTGGTTACATTCATGACAGGACAGGTAATTACTGGTTACACAAGATTAATCAGTTCAGGTTCAATATTAATCACAATCAAGGACAATTTTGTATCTCTAATTCACCTCGCTTGCATGTCTTTGGACCGTGGGAGGAAACCGGAGCTCCCGGAGGAAACCCATGCAGACACTGGAAGAACACGGGAGAACATGCAAACTCCGCACAGAAAGGACCCGGATCACGTCACCTGGGAATCAAACCCAGGACCTTCTTGCTGTGAAACACACAGTGCTACCCACCAAATTAAATTTAAATCAGTAATGCCTCATGTATTGTTTGGGAACTGGAAATGATACAGAATGATATTCTAGAAACAGAGCGTAACAAGTTTATTAGAGGGACAGCACAAGTAGAATGTTTTGGTGACAATGTTACTAAGGCAAGTTTGAGATGGTTTGGGCATGTGCAGAGGAGGGATTAGAGTTCTATCTGGAGAAGGGTGATGAGGATTGACCTAACAGGCAGGCAAGAGGAGGAGAGGAAGGCCAAAAAGGAGGTTTATGGATGCAGTGAGGGAGGACATGAAGGTAGCAGGTGTGACAGAGGAGAATTTTCAGGACAGAACAAGATGGAGATGAATGATATGCCATGGCGAGCCCTAGCGGGAGCTGCCGCATGAGAATGACAACTCACACCTAAAAAAAAAATCACCCATGTGAATAACAGTTGTGTGTAATAGTAATTATTTTTGTTTTTGAATGTTTACTGCAGTACTTTACTGATTTAAATGTCAAATCAGTAAGTAAGTCGAAATAAAAATGCTACTACACATGTATACGCAATAAACAAAACGCAGATTAATGACATGATTAATTAACTGTTGAACTGCTAGCATATCCAGACAAAAACACATCTGCTGCAGAAATGTGATCATGCCAAAAGGAATGAAAAGAAGAGTAAGAGTAAAAAAGCTCATTAAAAAAATAAAAAAATAAAAACTACAGGGATTAATTATAGCATCCACCAAACTGGCTCAGTCATTTGGGGGATGACAGATTTATTAATTTTATGTGTACTTTTTATGGAACCTACATTGCACATCTATGGATATATAATGCACAAGACACTTTTCTAATTTGTCTATCATATCACATATTGCATATATATTTATTACCTATCAGCATTGTAATGTAATACTTACTTAATTACTGTAATACTTAAGTACTGTAATACTTACTTAATATTTCTAACGTACGTTGAGCCTTTACTTACTTAATTTTTAACTGAGCCTTTACTTACTTCATCATTTTTCTGATGTACCTTGAGCTGTTGTAATACTTGACCTACCTTCCTACCTTTTATCCATGTGTTCCAGCTTTGCATTTTTGTTTTGAGCCAATTCTAATCTTTCTCTGTAAAACTCCATAGTAAGATTCAGGTTATTAATAAACACAGTAAAAGGCAAAAGCTGAACCTTTCTCCTTGGTCATTTTACTTTCATGTTTAACCACCTCTTTATCCTTGTCAGATTCACATTCACCCCCTGACAGCACTGCAGGGGATTCGAATTCCCAGTAGTAATAGATCCCATCAGTGACCCAGAACAGGACAGAGCAGTGGTAAATTTATTCATTAATTTATTTGGATTTTAACACCATGTTTAACACGTGTGTCATTTTATGGCAAGCTAGGTATTATATATCTGTCTGCTTATTTTATCTTGTCTTTACATTTTGTGCTATTTTATATTTTCATTTGTATTTTTATAGCTGTGACATAGGTTAAGACTGTTCTTATGTTGTCATGTGTAAAAATTTCTTTTATGGTTCCAGGCCTGTGTACTTGTCTCTCCTTGGTGTATTTGGGGCATTCTATAAGTGTGTGTTTTTAAAGCGGTGGTAAAAGAGAAAAATGAAATGAAAAATTAAATATATCCATAACGCACCCTGATTGGAAATATTCTTGAGCTTAACTGAACTATCACTGGCCCAGTCATATATTCTAGGAGGTAGGGTATCTATACATACACCAACCAGGCATAACATTAAGACCACTGACAGGTGAAGTAAATAACACTGATTTCTCTTCATCACGGCACCTGTTAGTAGGTGGGATATATTAGGCAGCAAGTGAACATTTTATCCTCAAAGTTGATGTGTTAGAAACAGGAAAAATGGGCAAGTAAGGATTTGAGCGAGTTTGACAAGAGCCAAATTGTGATGGCTAGACGACTGGATCAGAGCATCTCCAAAACTGCAGCTCTTGTGGGGTGTTCCCGGTCTGCAGTGGTCAGTATCTATCAAAAGTGATCCAAGGAAATTCCCCAGATGGACAAACAAGTCAGATCCATGGAGGCCCCACCTCTAACTTACAGGAGTTAAAGGATCTGCTGCTGACATCTTGGTGCTAGATACCACAGCACAGCACACATACAGACCTTTAGGGGTCTAGTGGAGTCCGTGCCTTAATGGGTCAGGGCTGTTTTGGCAGCAAAAGGGGGACCAACACAATATTAGGAAAGTGGTCATAATGTTATGCCTGATCGGTGTATGTATGAATAGGAAATGTGATTAACAAGCAAACAAACCGCTGGAACTTCACCTGCACTCTGTTCAGCTTTGATGAAGCACACTGCATTTCTGTATGTGTTTCAGAAATGTATTTTGCTGATCTTAGTTACAATTCAGACCTGCCCTCAGAGAGTGTCAACGAGGTTAAAAGTGTGTAATACTCACTCAGATGAGTCTATGAAGTATATTCCAAGAGCTCCGATACTAAGCACAAAGACTAACACCACCTGCAGAGACAGAACAAAGGAAAGAAATCATTAGTCATGCTTCACTCAAAACCTTTAATATGCAGAGGTCATAAAGAAAGTTAATAAGAACACGAGGGGCTAACTGGATTTAAAAATATCATGTTATTTTAGAACATGTTTGACTATAAACAGAAGGAATGGTGGTGCTAGTTGCAAAAGACACTAAGCACAAACTGGGGAAATCCATTCTTTCATATTATATAGAGGAAAACCTTCCCAAACATACAACCAGTGCTCTGTTAGTAACAGATCATTAAGTTATCCTTTTTTAATGCATCCCTTCTTTTTCCTCCCAATTTAGCATAACCAATCTGCTGCTAGGGACCCCAATGGCATCCAAGGAGGGTGTATATTCACCTGACACACACTCCCTCTAATGTGTGCGCAGTCCACCAATCCCTTCTTATTCTCCCACACATCGCTGGATTTGCGCATCAGGTCAGCTTTGCTTAATGTGAGCCATGCCCCATTCTCTGTGCTCCTCCACTTTCTGAACAGGGCAACCAAGGTCCTTACACAGCATTGATAACACAAACCCTTAGTCCGGCCTTTCCCACCCAGCAGACTGGAGGCCAATTTTGTCTGCTAGAGGACGCCCAGCCGACTGGTAGCAGAGCCTAGGTTCTGAGCCGGGAGCTCAGAATCTCAGTGCTGGTGTGTTAGCGGATTATCCCACCAAGCAACCTGGGCTCCTCAGTTTCTGGGGGTTTTTTTTACTTAACATTGTTGATACTGACTTATTGCTTAATAATATTTGGGGGGTGGGGTGGGTATGTACACCTAAATATAGAGTGTGAAATATAGAGAAAGGCTTACATATCAGAAGAGTTCAAACATGCAGCACATGTATACTGGCTTTGTCTGCATAGGAGAGTAAACCAGTAGGGGGTGAAGACACACCCCAGTGCTTTAGGGGTCAAATCACTTAATCTTTTCTGAACTGCTCCATGTGAGCATGTGAGAAATACACTCTCCCTGATCAGGTGAAACAGAAACTACCACTATCAAATACCTGCTATGCTATGGAACATAGCACACAGACACACACAGACACACACACGCACGCACACAGAATACATGTGGTTTAAGAGCAGTAAAGTTCTAAAGCTTTTTCTTGTATTATTTTGTAAATTTTTGTCTGATCAATTAATATAATTGAAGTTGTTCTTTGTCAAACTCAAAACATTAAATAATCCAAATCATTCTTCTGGTCTGTACCCTTCCCAATCGTCAAGGCATTGGTTGTACTCCTGAATGTCCTTGCCCAAATGCACCTATTCAAAAGCCAGGTTCATGAGAGGCAAAAGGTTCTTGATGGTGACAGCATTAAGATCTCGGTAGTCAATGCAAGGACGCAGGGATCCGTCCTTCTTCTTCAGAAAGAAGAAGCTTATATAAATAAAGTCTTCAAGCGCCTACATAAATGCTGGATGGGGTTTAGGTCAAGTGACTGGAAGAAAGTCAATGGTAATTGGTCAAAGATCTGAAAAATGAAGTGTGAATATGTGAGTGTGCTTGTGAAAACATGTCTGCTAATTAAAATAGAAAGAAAATCTTTTGTAAGCATTAGGTAAACTCTTCAAAGTTATTTGTTCTGTACTATCACTAAAAGCCCTATCTAACTAAAGCTACTGCAACGATCCTGCTCTCTCATGCCCAGCATGTATAATTACCTATTGTAGCCACTCAATATTGCTAAAAGGTTTCACTCACATTAAAAAGTTTAGAAAGAGTGCAAAAACATTTTAGTACTGTAACAACAGATTTTTGTAGTTTGTACTAGTAGCATTGTAGTAGTAACAGTAGTAATAGTGATGGTAGTAATAGTATGGAAACCCATAACACTGAAAAAAAAAATCCACCTTCAGGTTTGGTCTAGGTGCACATTTGGAAAGTTCTAGATACGCATTTCTTATCTAAAGCTGGTGATCAAACAGGATCGTTGGTCAAGGTCAGATTTCGTCTAACGGAAAAGATCCTGATAAGGGGGTGAAAGTTGAGTGCGAAGAAGCTCTGGCCCTGACCACTAAAGCCAAAAAGCAGTGAGTCACTACCTGGATGCCTCAAACATTTAAGACTAGAAACTGAGCACCACATTAGTGGGTGTGTATGTCCAGTACTGACGAAGCTGACAGCATGTCAGATCAGTGATAGAGTACTGTTCAACATGAGGATGCAAATCAGTTGCCCTTGTTAACTATACTACACCTGGGTCAGTTTATTTTGCCATTTTGGGCCTTATTTAGGTCCATGTTATTAGATCAGATATTTTACATTGTTGCTTTGAAACAGGCAGTACGAAATACGGGCTTCATGATATAGACCAATAATTACAATTTTAAGTGTCCGTTGTGCCACCAGCTAGGTCAAGTGCTGAACAGACACAGTTAGCATGTCTGAAAGAATAAGGACTAAATGTGGAGTAACCCATCAACTCATTGGCATAACCTAGCATGATTCTAGCCTGTGGTCCTCCTCTGTGAGCATGGGTGAGGTGCATCTGGCAGAGAATTTGCAGTAGAGATTTTGAGATTACTACATTGGAAGAAGAATAAAGAAATGTACAAAGGAAAAAAGCTTATGCCCAAAGTAAATCTGGAGATAAAAGCACAATGTATTTCACAATGTGTTCATCATTTAAACTTAATCAGTACAGTGCCCTAAAGAAGCTAGAATTATGCATGGACATTATTTAAGATAGTGCAAGGGCTGCCTCCGGTATAGCGGGCATAATTGGCAGTGCCTGCAGCAGATACTAATTGTCCATCGTATCTGCAGGGTGGGGGTCGGACTATGTGTGGGTGGGTGGGTCTTCATACGCCGTGTAAGAGACGCCTGTGCAGAGTGCAGGCGCGAGAAGAGGAGGGCTGTGCACGTGTCGGAAGAGGCGTGTACAGCGACGTGCTCTCCTTGGATGCAATCTGGTGTCTCAGCAGTGAAAGACAAAATTGAGTGTGCTAAATCAGGAGGAAAATGGGGAGAAAATGCATTAAAAAAAAAAAATAGTGTAAGGGCTATATTGCTGGGTCATTTCTATTATAATAAATGGAGGAGTAAGCTCGGGTGATTTTGATTAGAATAATCAGCTAAACATCCTGAACTTTTGACCCCTCAGGACTGAATTTTTGTACTTTTTGAATAACACATGCACAACCACAAATTTATAAAGCTTGCAGGCTATATCCAAGTCTTCTATTTATGGAGAAAATGTTATGGTTTTCTATTAACCTCTTGAAGATTCCACATATAATCTGACCTTATTTCCTTGCCTGAAGCACAGCTATAGCTGAGCAAGCCTGTTTGAATGTTAAACCAAGGTTGTAGGAAAGAGTTAGACTAAAGTTGATGTTTCTTTCCTGTAGTAATTAATTAGCTAGTATTATATTATATATTATATTTTAAAAGTTATTTATTTATATATTATATTATTATTTATTATTTGGGGGAAGAGACATAAACTCATCTGAAATGTTGGTTGGGACATGTCCCCCTTGACATCCTGATTGCTACGCCCTAGTGTCATGGAGTAGATTCTCTGAAAAGCATCCCCGCAGCAGTGCATCCATTATAGATGATGTGGGTTTATTATCTCATTGATAACCTGCATTATCTAATGAGAACAACCTCTCTTTATTTTTAATGAGACTCTTTGTGTGAGAGACAGTGAATTCCAGTGAGTAACAGCCTGCAGAAAAAGAGGTGTGCGGCCTGTGATAAAAGATACTATATAAACAGACACGCCACGAGCCACTAAGCACCATGAAACTGGGTTTGGATTACACTAGAGGGCATAGTGAGCTTGTTCTGAGCATGCTTTTAACTGTGCATGTTTTTGTGTACATGATCCCAACCCCAGGCTTGGAAAAACTTGTCACACTAGACAATATACAATACCAAACAGGCAAGGACAATGTGAAAAGCAAAGAGAAAAAAATGCCTACTGGGACAAATCTGCATACAGACATATACACACTTTACAATTCCTTTCTGTCTGTGTGTTTTCTTTAAGGCTGCACCGAGCTTGAACCCTGGTTTGTGGATAAGGCTGCAGATTCACTGACACTATTTAAGAGTCTCTAAACTGACCCAGTTACTCAATAAGAAAGGCTGCGGGGTTTCCTCCTGTGTGATTTTTTTTTTCTAAAACCATAACTAAATAGTAACTAACTTGACATCCATATAAACTGCTTGTCTTGTCTTGGTTTCCAGCAAAAATCTCAAAATTTTCAAAAGTGGTCCATGGAAGAAACCGTGGTAAACTGGCAACAGGGTCATGGGCGGCCAAGACTCATTGATGCACGTGGGGAGCGAAGGCTGGCCCGTGTGGTCTGATCCAACAGACGAGCTACTGTAGCTCAAATTGCTGAAGAAGTCAATGCTGGTTCTCATAGTAAGGTGTCAGAATACACAGAGCATCACAGTTTGTTGCATATGGGGCTGCATAGCCGCAGACCAGTCAGGGTGCCCATGCTTTCAATGATAATGCGCTCCGCCACAAAGCAAAAATGGTTCAGTAATGGTTGAGGAGCACAACAATGAGTTTGAGGCCTCCAAATTCCCCAGATCTCAATCCAGTCGAGCATCTGTGGGATGTGCTGGACAAACAAGTCCGATCCATGGAAGCCCCACCTCGAAACTTACAGGAGTTAAAGGATCTGCTGCTAACATCTTGGTGCCAGATACCACAGCACACCTTCAGGGGTCTAGTGGAGTCGACGGTTCAGGGCTGTTTTGGCAGCAAAAGGGGGACCAACACAATATTAGGAAGGTGGTCATTATGACTGATCAGTCCACCTCTTTGTTTCTACACACACTGTCCATTTTATCAGCTCCACTTACAATATAGAAGCACTTTGTAGTTCTACAATTACTGACTGTAGTCCATCTGTTACTCTGCATACTTTTTTAACCTCCTTATATATATATATATATATATACTGTATATATATATATATATATATATATATATATATATACTGTATATATATATATATATATATATATATATATATACTGTATATATATATATACATACAGTGTATCACAAAAGTGAGTACACCCCTCACATTTCTGCAAATATTTTATTATATCTTTTCATGGGACAACACTATAGAAATAAAACTTGGATATAACTTAGAGTAGTCAGTGTACAACTTGTATAGCAGTGTAGATTTACTGTCTTCTGAAAATAACTCAACACACAGCCATTAATGTCTAAATGGCTGGCAACATAAGTGAGTACACCCCACAGTGAACATGTCCAAATTGTGCCCAAAGTGTCAATATTTTGTGTGACCACCATTATTATCCAGCACTGCCTTAACCCTCCTGGGCATGGAATTCACCAGAGCTGCACAGGTTGCTACTGGAATCCTCTTCCACTCCTCCATGATGACATCACGGAGCTGGTGGATGTTAGACACCTTGAACTCCTCCACCTTCCACTTGAGGATGCGCCACAGGTGCTCAATTGGGTTTAGTCCATCACCTTTACCTTCAGCTTCCTCAGCAAGGCAGTTGTCATCTTGGAGGTTGTGTTTGGGGTCGTTATCCTGTTGGAAAACTGCCATGAGGCCCAGTTTTCGAAGGGAGGGGATCATGCTCTGTTTCAGAATGTCACAGTACATGTTGGAATTCATGTTTCCCTCAATGAACTGCAGCTCCCCAGTGCCAGCAACACTCATGCAGCCCAAGACCATGATGCTACCACCACCATGCTTGACTGTAGGCAAGATACAGTTGTCTTGGTACTTCTCACCAGGGCGCCGCCACACATGCTGGACACCATCTGAGCCAAACAAGTTTATCTTGGTCTCGTCAGACCACAGGGCATTCCAGTAATCCATGTTCTTGGACTGCTTGTCTTCAGCAAACTGTTTGCGGGCTTTCTTGTGCGTCAGCTTCCTTCTGGGATGACGACCATGCAGACCGAGTTGATGCAGTGTGCGGCGTATGGTCTGAGCACTGACAGGCTGACCTCCCACGTCTTCAACCTCTGCAGCAATGCTGGCAGCACTCATGTGTCTATTTTTTAAAGCCAACCTCTGGATATGACGCCGAACACGTGGACTCAACTTCTTTGGTCGACCCTGGCGAAGCCTGTTCCGAGTGGAACCTGTCCTGGAAAACCGCTGTATGACCTTGGCCACCATGCTGTAGCTCAGTTTCAGGGTGTTAGCAAGCTTCTTATAGCCCAGGCCATCTTTGTGGAGAGCAACAATTCTATTTCTCACATCCTCAGAGAGTTCTTTGCCATGAGGTGCCATGTTGAATATCCAGTGGCCAGTATGAGAGAATTGTACCCAAAACACCAAATTTAACAGCCCTGCTCCCCATTTACACCTGGGACCTTGACACATGACACCAGGGAGGGACAACGACACATTTGGGCACAATTTGGACATATTCACTGTGGGGTGTACTCACTTATGTTGCCAGCTATTTAGACATTAATGGCTGTGTGTTGAGTTATTTTCAGAAGACAGTAAATCTACACTGCTATACAAGCTGTACACTGACTACTCTAAGTTATATCCAAGTTTCATGTCTATAGTGTTGTCCCATGAAAAGATATAATGAAATATTTGCAGAAATGTGAGGGGTGTACTCACTTTTGTGATACACTGTATATATATATAGATTTTTTTTGTTTTAGTGTTGTTTACTGTGTAGGAATGTGTCATTTTAAACAACTTTTAAATAGTACCAGGATACCAGGAGAGAAATCTTGCATTACATAATGTAATGAAGGAGACAGAAGGTAATTTTATGCATATTTAGGTTCTACATTTTTTTTTGGTGAATATATTTAAATAATCTCTGGTGGTTTGTTTGCCACCTTGACACTAATCCAAGTATAAGCCTGTCTTGCACAACCTTGCAGTAACTTAATTCAAAAACAACCATGTGCAACATGCCATGCAGCCTCTTTCCAAGCCAAAACACTTCCCACAGAGCCAGAGAATAGTGTAATTGTTTTAACATTTTTAGATCAATGTACTGTGTTATTATCCAATTCCATACACATGACATTAAAACAGCTCAGTAATGATTGTGGTATTTAGATGCCCACTGGGTAGGGTGGCCAAATTCATAGTCACAAAAAGGAGGACATTACACCCCAAAAGGAGGACGTCATACCAGGAACAGGGGGACATGATACTGCAACACACAGAATGAAACCATTACCCATATAACAGAGTTTTTGACCAATTTAAGCAAGAATTCTATAACAAATTACTGTTTCACTCACCATGTGTCTACTTTTGATATTTAAGTCTGTTCCTCGCTGCCTCCAAAAGTTTACTAACTGACTCAGGTAGAGGTGTATGCACAACAGAGCGAGCGGGCGAAATTCAACCTCCCAATCACAGACTAGCATTTAGAGGGCGGACCTTCTGCGATTGGCCAGTGGTGGGCGAGCATTTGTTTTGACATGTGCCTGAGCCAATGACAGATAATATTGATCAAAAATGTAACCAGTTCATTCCAAAAGGAGGATTTTTAAGTGTCCGTCCTAGCGTTGCATGGGCGGAGGACAGGCAGCTGAAAAACCGGACTGTCCGACCTAAAGCCGGGCGGCTGGCCACCCTACCATTTTGTATAGCCTTTACATTTCCCTCAGACTCAGCTTTATTGTCATTCAAAACCATGTACATGATTAGAATGAAATGCAGTTACTTAGGTCTCGGTGTGTGTAAACATAATAAAATATAAAATATAAATAACAAGAGAAACTATGTTTAGTAAAAATAAAACTTAAGACTTAAAAACTAGAAGAAATAACTAAGATAGGAATTTTAAATTCAAGCAATAAGCCACGAGAGGCCGTGCATTACTGTGATTTTAGCACGGGGATGACGTTTTTAAAGCCTAAAACTTCTTTCCCCGTGCTAAAATCATAACAGTAATGCACGGTCTCGAGTGGCTTATTGCTTTTATAAAACGGCGGTCAACATAAAATATAATAAATACAACAATGTTTAATTCATAAATGTATTTATTGTGTATAAACTTACAATAAAGCATTCTTCCGCGACGCAAAATAGTTCGATTAACAGTGTTGCTAGGCAACATGAGGGCGAAAATAACATTAATTTTTTCTATTCAGTGGCGTATTAATATGGAATGATGTGAGGTGGTCATAGGTGTGCGTTTATCGGGGATTTTACAACGGCTTCGAACGCGGCTCAGCCAATCAGATTTTAGGACCGGAACTATCCGTTTTATACATTTACATTTACATTCAAGTATTGCACAGGAACTACAGCAGCTTTATGCGTTTAAAACTCGTTATAAAGAAAGGTGTTTCTCCAGAACATCCTGTCCTCTGTTTGGGTATTCAGACTTCTTAATAGCTTGTTCAGGTTTGTCTAATTGTATTCATTCATCTTGTTGCAGGCCATTGTCTTTATCATTTACCGTCCACTCTTCCAAGCATAATTGTTTTTTCCAATAAATTGGTTCATTATAGGAACATAATCTGTCCAAAATAAGAAAAAGCTTAAGGTAATCTGGACTTCAAGTGAGAGGTTAGGTTTGATTTGTTTGTCCTCTTTGCCGTCTAATGTACTTTCAAAAGTCTTCACTAGCAACAAAGTTCCAAGACATCAATATCCAGCTTTCACATCTATTAAGAACCACAAATAAAATCACAATCTGGACAGTTCTGATCTTGGAATGAAAGACAAATGTCTACATTTAAAAATCTTTTCCAGATCCTTTATTGTTCTGCAAAGTGCCAGTTTGTGTCAGGTAATTTATCTACCACAGAATGACTGTGGTCATGTAGTATGTCGTTTCAGGTTGCATCATGGAACAAAGCGTGAACAGAATGCATAAAAGGAAAGGTAGGTCTGAGCAATCTCACATGGTTCAGTGCAGTCATGACCCCCCACCCACACTCTTACCCACACACACACTCCTGTACATGTAAGAAAACGAAGGCCAACTAAAACTGTCTTGCCACTGCAGGTCAACCTTAGCATTTTCATAGATTTTACGAGGATCATTAAAGGAACAATCTACTTGAAAAATACATATTAACATGCTACATTTAATACATTCTGTTTAATATTTTAAAACAATGTTCCTTTACATACACACTCTATAAGGTAGGTGTATGAACTGTTCTTGCGCTCACTACACAGCTGCTACACAGTGTATGCTATATTTGCCTGTATGATATTCAATGTGGATTATACTAAAGTACATCTCTTCCATGTGTAAGCAAGGTACATGTACCCAGGCATCCCTATCATTCTGGAGAAATGAGGATTTCTGGTCAGGGTCGCACTATAACTTGCCAGTGACCATGCAGCCCCATACACAGAAGGGTTTGATGCTCTGTGTGTTGTGACACATTCACCTTATCATTAGTATTAAAATGATCTTTAGTTTGAGCTATATGTCTTAATGCTGTCCATATCTGCAAGTACAATATGAAGTACTACCATCAGCCAAATATATAATAATCTAATCAAACATAAAATATGTATCTCCCTCAGGGGTTTGTCTTGTTGATTTGGTTTATTGGTTTATGAACATACAGTGGATGCAAAAGTCTGGCATTTCATAATATTTGTCATTACTGAAAAGCAAGTGAGCAAATTTGTGAAACAGACCATGTTAATGCCTTATTACATTTGCAGCCGTTGTTTACATATTATATTACTGTAAAATACAAAGAAAAACTGACATTTCAAAATGTGTGTATATATGTATATACAGTATATATATATATATATATATATACAGTGTATCACAAAAGTGAGTACACCCCTCACATTTCTGCAAATATTTTATTATATCTTTTCATGGGACAACACTATAGACATGAAACTTGGATGTAAGTTAGAGTAGTCAGTGTACAACTTGTATAGCAGTGTAGATTTACTGTCTTCTGAAAATAACTCAACACACAGCCATTAATGTCTAAATGGCTGGCAACATAAGTGAGTACACCCCACAGTGAACATGTCCAAATTGTGCCCAAAGTGTCAATATTTTGTGTGACCACCATTATTATCCAGCACTGCCTTAACCCTCCTGGGCATGGAATTCACCAGAGCTGCACAGGTTGCTACTGGAATCCTCTTCCACTCCTCCATGATGACATCACGGAGCTGGTGGATGTTAGACACCTTGAACTCCTCCACCTTCCACTTGAGGATGCGCCACAGGTGCTCAATTGGGTTTAGTCCATCACCTTTACATTCAGCTTCCTCAGCAAGGCAGTTGTCATCTTGGAGGTTGTGTTTGGGGTCGTTATCCTGTTGGAAAACTGCCATGAGGCCCAGTTTTCGAAGGGAGGGGATCATGCTCTGTTTCAGAATGTCACAGTACATGTTGGAATTCATGTTTCCCTCAATGAACTGCAGCTCCCCAGTGCCAGCAACACTCATGCAGCCCAAAACCATGATGCTACCACCACCATGCTTGACTGTAGGCAAGATACAGTTGTCTTGGTACTTCTCACCAGGACGCCGCCACACATGCTGGACACCATCTGAGCCAAACAAGTTTATCTTGGTCTCGTCAGACCACAGGGCATTCCAGTAATCCATGTTCTTGGACTGCTTGTCTTCAGCAAACTGTTTGCGGGCTTTCTTGTGCGTCAGCTTCCTTCTGGGATGACGACCATGCAGACCGAGTTGATGCAGTGTGCGGCGTATGGTCTGAGCACTGACAGGCTGACCTCCCACGTCTTCAACCTCTGCAGCAATGCTGGCAGCACTCATGTGTCTATTTTTTAAAGCCAACCTCTGGATATGACGCCGAACACGTGGACTCAACTTCTTTGGTCGACCCTGGCGAAGCCTGTTCCGAGTGGAACCTGTCCTGAAAAACCGCTGTATGACCTTGGCCACCATGCTGTAGCTCAGTTTCAGGGTGTTAGCAATCTTCTTATAGCCCAGGCCATCTTTGTGGAGAGCAACAATTCTATTTCTCACATCCTCAGAGAGTTCTTTGCCATGAGGTGCCATGTTGAATATCCAGTGGCAAGTATGACAGAATTGTACCCAAAACACCAAATTTAACAGCCCTGCTCCCCATTTACACCTGGGACCTTGACACATGACACCAGGGACGGACAACGACACATTTGGGCACAATTTGGACATGTTCACTGTGGGGTGTACTCACTTATGTTGCCAGCTATTTAGACATTAATGGCTGTGTGTTGAGTTATTTTCAGAAGACAGTAAATCTACACTGCTATACAAGTTGTACACTGACTACTCTAAGTTATATCCAAGTTTCACGTCTATAGTGTTGTCCCATGAAAAGATATAATAAAATATTTGCAGAAATGTGAGGGGTGTACTCACTTTTGTGATACACTGTATATATATATATATATATATATATATATATATACATATACACACACACACACAGACACACACACATACACAGTGTTAGAATTTTTAAACACTTTAGTTAAAAGATAAAGCTAACACCTGTTACTTTAACACATTCTGTTTTCAGAAAGTAAAAAATTCAGTTCAGGAAAAGAGAGGTAGCCTCTACACTCAGCATTTACAAAATGTGCTAGCAGGGTATGTTTCTCTAATGAAGATGGTACACACTGGGTCTCTTCATTACAAGTGGCAGACATTGACAACACTGAATGAAAATGGAAAAACTATAGTAAAATTCAAATTTCTTTTCTACAGTATAACAGTAGAATATAACAACATTCATCATTTTCTTAAAAAAATTACAATGTTCTGGAAATGACTACTCTTAATTAACCTCAATTTTCAAGTTACAATATTGCCAGGAGGATGTGAGCTAAGGTTTTGGGCTTAGACTTTCATTAGAAAAGTGATACATAATGAGACTCATTCTTCACTCATTAAAGATCAGTATTGGGCTCTTCCTAATCCCTCTGCAAAACTGTACCAGATCCAGCCACTTTAGAGACTAAAGATGTACATGTCTAGTCTTTAGCCAGGAAATCATTCTTATTACATAAAATCTATATTTGCTAGCTCTATAGAGACAAAGCCTTAAAAAGCAGCCTAGATTTTAGAAAGAGGTTAATAATAAAAAATAAGTGAGTTTAAAGTAAGAAAAAGAAGCAGAGAGACAATGATTAGGGGAAGTATATGGTTCAAAAGCTTCTCTCCCAGTAAAATGAATCAGAAAAGCACAGAGGCAGAATTACTATATCTAGAATGTCTAGCAGTTTAGATGGAGGTTCAATTCTAATTTTAAAATGTATTGCTAAAACTATTTCTAACCTCAGCTATTTAAAATCTACACCAATCAGCCATAACATTAAAACCACCTCCTTGTTTCAACACACACTGTCCATTTTATCAGCTCCACTTACCATATAGGAGCACTTTGTAGTTCTACAATTACTGACTGTAGTCCATCTGTTTCTCTGTATGCTTTGTTAGCCCCCTTTCATGCTGTTCTTCAATGGTCAGGACCCCCACAGGACCACTACAGAGTAGGTATTATTTGGGTGGTGGATCATTCTCAGCACTGCAGTGACACTGACATGGTGGTGGTGTGTTAGTGTGTGTTGTGCTGGTATGAGTGGATCAGACACAGCAATGCTGATGGAGTTTTTAAACATCTCACTGTCACTGATGGACTGAGAATAGTCCACCAACCAAAAAAATATCAGTTTACAGCATCCTGTGACCACTGATGAAGGTCTACAAGATGACCAACTCAAACAGCAGCAATAGATGAGCGATCGTCTCCGACTTTACATCTACAAGGTGGACCAACTAGGTAGGAGTGTCTAATAGAGTGGACAGTGAGTGGACACGGTATTTAAAAACTCCAGCAGCGCTGCTGTGTCTGATCCACTCATACCAGCACAACACACACTAACACACCAACACCATGTCAGTGTCACTGCAGTGCTGAGAATCATCCACCACCTAAATAATACCTGCTCTGTGGTCCTGTGGGGGACCTGAACATTGAAGAACAGGGTGAAAGCAGGTTTAAAAAAGTATGTAGAGAAACAGATGGACTACAGTCAGTAATTGTAGAACTACAAAGTGCTTCTATATGGTAAGTGGAGCTGATAAAATGGACAGTGTGTGTAGAAACAAGGAGATGGTTTTAATGTTATGGCTGATCGATGTATATTCATTAGAGTATTTTAAAATGTACCAAGTTTTATATGTAACATTATATAATGCCATAAATTCATATATTCTACAGTATGTTTTCCTTTTATCTTATTTACTTTATTTACTTTATATAGCCAAAAGAATGTGGACACCCAACCATAAGCTTTTAAAAACCATGGGCATTCATTTGAAGTTTTACCATCTGTCCCTAAAGTGAATTTGTGGGAATTAGAGTAAATGTATTAGTGCCAAGCGCATGGAACTCCATTACACTGGTGGCACCTAATAAAAAAAAAAAAGGCAGACTGCCACTCCAGTATTGCAAATTGTGTCTCCTTTACAATTAGTGTGTGTTGATCTGTGGACATCTTGCTCCCAGTCTTTCCAGTTAATGCCAGACCCAGTACGATCCTGACCAGGATAAAGCAGTTCTTCGAGAGAAATGGATGAATGAACCACTAAGGCCGGCTAAATGTACTAATCTACACACCAAATCAATTTAAATCTTTAGTATTTTGACTTAAACAGGTAAAACCATAAAAAAAACTCACATTCTGTTACCAATCATAAAGGAAAAAAGTACAAATAAATAGAGCCTGTGTTCATTTGAGAGTGAACAGTGTTTGGTGTTTGCTGTTTAGGCTGGTGAATAATTCATCACCTAACTCCATGGGAAATGTCACCTACTGGACACTGGCTGCCAATTAGCCTGTCTGCAGGCTGTGCAACATTATTTCGAGCTTGGATTGTTTACACTCAAGTAACATGTAAAGCACAGTGAACATGCAAACCATAAGAATTGCAGTTTAGTAAACATGATCACAAAGAACAGCATATGTCAGGACTAATGTCAGGACTACAGTAATCAATGAATCTAATACCACTTCTGTATCCCACTGCACACACAAGCCCACAACACATTTCTCATTTAGCAAAGAGTTATTTAGATCAACCACAATGGACAATCCCTAAAGTGCTCATATGAAGAAATGGGAAAATACTTACATCCATAAAATCTATTGTTTGTTTATTAGGATTTTAACGTCATGTTTTACACTTTGGTTACATTCATGACAGGAACGGTAGTTACTCATCACACAAGGTTCATCAGTTCACAAGGTTATATCGAACACAGTCAAGGACGATTTTGTATCTCCAATTCACCTCCCTTGCATGTCTTCGGACTGTGGGAGGAAACCGGAGCACCCGGAGGAAACCCACGCAGACACGGGGAGAACATGCAAACTCCACACAGAAAGGACCCGGACCGCCCCAACTGGGGATCAAACCCAGGACCTTCGTGCTGTGAGGCGACAGTGCTACCCCACTTAGCCAGTGTCATCAAATCTACAAAAATAAAAATAGTAATTGTGGCAGGTACAAAAAATTTAACACTATACCAAGTAGGTATGGTTTTTCTTGCCATCTATTTTTGTTCTTATTTTAGAAACCTTTACACAAAACCTTCCTTTTTAGGCTGGGGAGGGGGTCATCTTGAATGCACAGCATGTTAAACATTTACCCAGTCTTGTGATGGCAAATTTAAAAGCGCAGCTTGATTTTAAAAGTTCACACAACACTAAAGAGCAAACATTCCAGCCTATTTGCCAGTGTTAGTCTAAAAATCGAAATATAAAGCCTGTGTCTAGGTCTCTTGGAATTAATAATACTGCAACAGGCCCAATATTCGCTAATGTGGACTGTGCTCAGATACCCTGCATTCTGACCAGATCAGAGTGATGCTACAAGTCATTTACTGTCTTTTTATTTTGTTTGTTTGTTTGGATTTTAATGCCATGTTTAACACATTTGTGTCATTTTATGGCATAATCGGTTACTGTCTTATTAATGAGAGCTGGTAATTACCAGCAACAGGTGGCAAAGAGATGATTACTCAAAGTGGGTGGAAATGTTGATCAAAATGTTTATGCACATGAGCACTGTCAACAGGTACTGAGAGTTAGCTAGGAAAGGATGAAAGCAATGTGTGTACCAAAATAACAGGAACAACGTAACACAAGAACGACACGGACGTATCTGCAGCCCACAATGGAAAAGGGATGGTGCAAAAATTGTCAATGCAAAAATGTCAATGCACAAGAGGCACCCCACCCCACCCCACCAACTACTGCAGCCTTGCACCCAGCATGGGTCCAAACATGAGGTGAGCTGCCCCAAAGTCAGTGTGCTGAACCCACATTTGGACCCACAATGAGCACAAGCTGCACCAGTTGGTGAGGTGGGGTGATGGTCGTACATTGCCATCCCTGGCTTGTTCAGGGTTTCCTTTCTTTACTCTTTTTCCAGGAACGGGGTTGTTGCAGGGGTTTTAAGTTCCTTGCTATATTGTAACAACCAGTTTTCATTTCTGCTCTATTGCTTTTCTATCCACTTTCGTGTGCAAGCTACAGAGGTTTTTATTTTCACATGGCAGTGGTGAGTGGCGAGGCACAACCCACCCCATTACAGAGATCACACACACACACGAAAAATGTCCACACACATACAAAATGACCAACTCAAACAGTAGCAAGAGATGAGCGATCGTCTCTGACTTTACATCTACAAGGTGGACCAACTAGACCAACTATAATAGAGTGGACAGTGAGTGGACACGGTATTTAAAAACTCCAGCAGCGCTGCTGTGTCTGATCCACTCATACCAGCACAACACACACTAACACACCAACACCATGTCAGTGTCACTGCAGTGCTGAGAATGACCCACCACCTAAATAATACCTGCTCTGTGGTGGTCCTGACCATTGAAGAACAGAGTAAAAGCAGGTTAAAAAAGTATGTAGAGAAACAGATGGACTACAGTCAGTAATTGTAGAACTACAAAGTGCTTCTATATGGTAAGTGTAGCTAATAAAATGGACAGTGAGTGTAGAAACAAGGAGGTGGTTTTAATGTTATGGCTGATCAGTGTATATATGATATGATTTATGAGTGCAGGCCACATCTTACTATAGTGGATGAGGAGTGATTTAAAAACAGTAAGGGTTCAGGGTGGCTCTTCTTTGTGCTTAGCAGCCAACCCCCACCCCCTTTTTTAATTTAGTAATCAAGAACATTGAGAGCTGTGGAGGAAATGGGGAGGTGGGTATGAGGATCCATCAAAGAGAAAAGAAGAGAGTGATGGTCAATATATAAAGCCAGTCAGTTCTTGTCCCTTCTCCCAAACCTTAGTTAAATCATAACCCTATTTATTTTCTTTCACTCAAACAAAAACAAATGTATTTAAATCAGCTCAAAAGCACTCTGCATGCAATAACCTATACATCACTGCATTACATTTATAATTACAGCTCAGTGATTGCAATTTGACCCACTCTAAGGCTCGAAATTGTACGAGACTTGCTGGTTATTTAGTCTACATGATGGAATTCCTCCTAATGCCTGTAAGAATCACAGCTAGCTATGTAATATTCCCAATTTACTGAAAATATGAGGCTATAAACATTCATACACCATTTTCCATTATCGTGTCAGATAACTACTTAAATCATCTGCCTCGTCTGGACAGATAGAAAATAGGCGAGGCAGAGGACGTTCCAGTACTGCACTTGTTTGAGATGGAGGCTGACAGCAGATATTGAGAATGCTGACAGGCTGACATGTCCAAAAATGAGATGTCAAACTGAGACGATCTCCATTAAAGAACACTGAGGTGATTAGGCTGATAGGACAGGGCACCTTGTCACCGGGCTGGACCGCAGTTCTCTATCTCTGACCTTGAGTGATGACCAGGTAAAAAAAAAAAGCCCAGTGGATTTTATAATGGGACATTTTAGAAGCCTGTCACGCCTACAGAAAGATGAGCTCTGTGACTGGTTTAGCTTGGTTCCAGTGGGAGGACACACAGCGTGTGACCAGAATTCAGACTAGATTCCTGAGGTGCTGGCAAGCCGGCCACAGTCTGCATAGCAAGCAGAGGTGGAAAGAGTACTAAAATATTGTACTCAAGTAAAAGTACTATTACTTTAATGAATTTCTACTTCGAGTAAGTTCGAGTACAATTACTAGTCTAAAAATCTACTTAAGTAACTTTAATTTAAAATGTACTCAAAGTAAACGTCTCTCCTGTGTAATGCAAACAGGACAAGTGGATATAAATCTCACAATAGTTGTTTTTAATTAAAATATAATAGAAAAAAACATGTTGATACAACATTTAAAACATTTAGGGATGTGTAATGTGTTATTTTAGTACAGACCATGCCATAAAACTTTTTCAAACTGTATAACCACTGAAGTTGGCATTAATTGTGGATTCTATAGACCAGCCTTAATTTCATCACCAACAAATAGCAGTAATACTGCAGATCTCATAACTCAAAACAAGTCAAGGTTACAGGTGACTTTCACTAAATGACCCAAAGAAAACCTTCAAGATGTAAGACAAAACTTTGCCATTCTTTGACATCAGACTATGTTATCAAATAATGAAACATCAAACTCCAAACATGTTAAACTTTAAAAAATCGCCCTTCCCTAACTCTACACCTAGATTACAGCTCCTTTATTTTAGCACCAGTTTATTTTCCATCGCAGAATTTACTGCAGCAGTTTTTTTTACTCAGTGACATGTTATTTAAAATGTAGCGAATTACAATTCTTAATACGAAACATACTTAAGTAAAAGTAAAATTATTGGTTGTAAAATCTACTTTAAAAAGTACAAGTACACAAAAAAACTACCGTACTCAATTACAGTAACGTGAGTAAATGTAATTCGTTACTTTCCACCTCTGATAGCAAGGGCGTCAGAACACGTGTGTCCAACATCAAACATAAGAGGATATTGTTTTTAAAGTATGACATGATTCAGTTCATAGGAATCACATGTACCAAGTTAAGCATCAAAGATTCTTAATTCTCTGGACTATGAGTTTCTTTCACTCTAGAAAAGACTATGACTACATCCAAGAGATGTGTATTAACATTTTTGTAGTAACCTTAATTTGTTGTCTGCTTTCTGCTTATTTAAATAAATGGGCACATCATGGCTCGCAAGTGAATGAGAAGAGGAGATGGCAAGTCTGAGAGGAAGAAACCATGATATATACTGTAGAATTTTATTTAATTTTATTTGGATCATGTTTTACACTTTGGTTACATTTATGACAGAACAGGTAGTTACTCATTACACAAGATTTATCAGTATTTATTCTGTGAATAAATGATTGGAACTTCCCTAGCCCAAACTGTTACATTTTTATTTATTTATTCAATATTTTTTTCATTTATTTTATTAGATAATTGCATTATTATTTATTCATTAGGATTTTAACATCATGTTTTACACTTTGGTTACATTCATGACAGAAACAGTAGTTATTCGTTACACAAGATTCCTCAGTTCACAAGTTTAATGTCAAACACAGTTATGGACCATTTTGTATCTCCAATTCACCTCACTTGCACATCTTTGGACTGTAGGAGGAAACCAGAGCTCCCAGAGGAAACCCACGCAGACACGGGGAGAACATGCAAACTCCACACAGAAAGGACCCAGACAGCTCCAGCTGGGAACCGAACCCAGGACCTTCTTGCTGTGAGGCGACAGTGCTACCCACTGAGCCACCGTGCCACCCATAGATAATTGTGAGCTTTCTAGGAACTTGATCAAATTTATTAGGTTAAAATATTCCAACACCAGCTTTAATTATTCATTTTGTGGTGTAGAAAGCTGTAAAACATCAATGAACATTGTGGCATGGCCTCCTAAATCCTCCATTACTAATTCTGCTTCACTAAAGCTGGACAAGCTTCACATTGGAATAGGCTTACAAGCTGGCAGGCAAAAAAGTAGGCCTTGCCCCACATTGCAGAATGTGAACAAAATACTGAAGAAGGAAGATTACTATCAAATTAGTTGCTCCAGCCAGACAGTGATGCAAAACCCATGTCTTAATGGTTAAGTGAAAATGAAGCTTTTGGTTATCCCAAAGTCCAGACCTCAACCCTGTCAAGAATATGTGAACTACACCAAAAGTTGAGTCCAAGCCAGGAAGCTAACAGATTTGTATAAACTGTAAAAAAAAAAAATCAGATGAAATGGGTTCCATCCAATCGAGTTGTGTTAGAAACTATCAAAACCAAATTGGAACATGTGAGTATTTCTTGATATTGCAGATTTTGTGATAATTCTTAGAAAACCTACATAAACATATAAAAAATGACTCAAATTGCTCAGAGTTTCTTCTTCTTTTTTTTTTTTTTTTTTTCCCAAAGGAGTACATTTCAGTCATTTATTCATGTCTGTCTGTCTGTCTGTCTGTCTGTCTGTCTGTCTGTCTGTCTGTCTGTCTGTCTGTCTGTCTGTCTGTCTTTTAACGCCATGTTTACACTTGTGAGTTACATTCATGGCAGGAAAGGTTGATGTGGGTGCATTGTATCCGTTAGGTAGTCTCTGATATATGTATATTCCTAATTTAGTGATTGTAATGAAGTTCAAAGGTTTTTCTGCTTTTCCAAAATTAAAAATGTCTTTCATTGTTCCAGCTATTGAGAATTTTTGTCTTTCCCTTTGGTATTTAGGGCACTCAGATAGTATGTGTTTAATCGTGATGGGTAATTGGCAGGATTCACATTGCGGGCAAGTAGAAGTGTGTAAGTCTGGTGTGTCCAATGCGACATCTAGAGTAGATAACTTGATCTTTGTTTTCCTGGGTGTGATTTCTGGTGGATTTTTTAAGTCAGGGCATATTTCATAAAGCTTGTTCTGTGTTAATGTGTTTCATTCTGTCTCATTTATTCACAAAAGGGACTATATTAGGCATATGTAGCCTAGCGGTTAAGTGGTTAAGGTACTGCACTAGTATTTGAAAAGTCACTGGTTTAAGCCCCACCACTGCCAGGTTGCCACTATTGGGCCCTTGAGCAAGACCCTTAACCCTCAATTGCTTAGAGAGTATACTGTCACAGTAGTGTAAATCACTTTGGATAAAAGCATCTGCTAAATGCCAAAAATGTAAAGTATTGATGTTGTGGGTGCAATTCCACGTATGAAGATATGAAAAACTACATCTATTCTTAGATATTTTTATTCTGTATTGTTACGATCGGATTGTAAATGATTACACTGTGTTACACTGCTACTATGTTTTGGATACATTCAGAGATTGCTGCACAATGTAGGTCTAGCAGAACTATTAAAACAGTGAATCAGCTGTGAGCAGTGTAAGGCCATTCTGTTCCTCAGCATCGAGCTGTGTGTTGAACCTGCGGAGGAAGTGTGTGACATTTCCCTGCTGATTTTTGCAAGGAGCAGTAGCCCTGCTTCCCTAGCCTTCTGTCACCATATCAGAGCTGTTCCACTTTACCACAGCCCATGGCACATAGCAAGGCATCTACATTCCTATAAAACCATATTAGATCATAATAACTTTCTTTATGAAAACACATTTGTCGTCATCTGTGCTAAAACAATAAGGAAACACTGAAGCTCTTTAAACATATTAGCTCAACCGCGGTTTTCTTGCCCATGACAAAAACCTATAATACAGATGTAAATTCATTATGTCTCTGTAAAACACAGCGTCTGTTTGAAAACACAGTGAGCTGCCTACTGCCTATCTATGCAGCTGCCTAAGGATTCTAATAAGACAAAAAACTTGTAAAGCATATTATTCAGATGCACTACTTAAACAGCGATTACATTACCACAGTTTTTGCTTACTAAGCTAACACAGTATGTCTCAGGCCATTCAAACCAATGGGCTGTGGTGGCACAAGCCACTGGCATGCCAGCTAACATCTTCCTCCGGGTAATTGTCACAGACAAGCCCAAATTTGCAAATAAATGACACTTGTACACCTTTATACAAGTTAAAAATCTATAAGAATTTGTTTACAATTGAAAAGAAGCGCCCGCTAGCACACCAGCGCCAAGATTTTGAACTCCTCGGTTCGAAACTCGCCTGGGCGCCATCTAGCGGGCATAATTGACAGTGCCTGCAGCAGACACGGTTCTGCTAGGGCGGGATGACCGGACTATGTGGGTGGGGTCTTTAAACACTGTGTAAGGACCCTTATTGGCAGATAGAGTGGAGCCTGTTCAGAGTGCATACGTGAAAAAAGGTTCTGCAAAAGGGCTGCACACGGGTCGGAGGAGGCCCCCGGGATCCCCCAGCAGCGCAAGACAAACTGACTATGCTAAGTTGGGAGAAAATGGGAGAAAATGCATAAATAAAACAGAAAAAACAGCTCACTAAGTTTTCGTACAGACCCATAGTATAAACAAGTTCACAAGTCAAGTCTAATAAGATTACTAGATTGTTTCAGGGTGGGTCACTCTTAGCCACTGAGGCGACAGGTGCTGCAGTGACGAGCAAAATTTTAAAATAAACCCAATATACAGGAGGTAAAGCACTGTTGTGGCTAAAAATACACAAGCAAGAAGGGTAACAGAAAAACAACAGAAACAATTAAGTGGATCCAAACAAGGGCCTTTTAATCGAGATAGCAGAAAGTTGCTGCAACACTGACTGGGTTTTCAGAAAAATGATCAAGCCTAGGTGCCAACAGAGGAGCTAACAACTCTGAGAAAGAAACTGTGATTAAATACACATCGCTTCACCTGACGTGAATTCATGCTCTGCGAGGTGCAGGTGAAGAAACGCCAGCACGTCAATCATCCGTGCTCCCTCTGCTGGCTGTAAATGGAATGGCAGTTGGGTATGCATCTTATGCCCCCTTGTCTCTTTCTCAGAGGGCCTGTTACACGAATGTTATTACAGTATTAAATCTGTTTTGTGTAGCTGCTGGGAGCAATGAATAAAAAAATCTCAGAGGAGTTGTTTAGCTGAGTCTGTACTGAGTTTGGCATGCTCTCATTGTGTCCGTAGACCTTTTTTCCAGCTTCCAAATAACTTGCTCCTAAATGTAAGTCAATGTGTGAGTTTTTGATCCTTTTGAAACCAATATACAGGATGCTTAACCAAGGCAGAACAATACTGTGGCTAGACAGCCAGAAATAATAAAAGAGAGAACCACTAGCAAAATAGAGATTGCCAAAATAATGGAAACTGAAGGCAAAAGAAAAACAAAGCGAAAACCCGCCGGCCAAAGCAATAGGCATGTGCGGTGGTAGGAGTAGTGGGTGTTACACTCTATGTGCTCACTCGGAAAAGAAAAAAAAGGATGTTTGCCCAACAGGGACACAAGCCTACGCTGCCCACACGTGTCAGAAAACTCAAGGCGACTATGCACTCAGCCCACAGGGGCACTGGCGATATGCCCCCAGCAAAACACATGACCACCGAGAAAATATGAAAAAATAGATAAGAGAGAGAATAAAAACAACCGAGTTCCTGGAAAAGGCATAAAAAGAGAGAAAATGTAGTAAAAACTAGGAGTGGCTAAATAAAGAGCAAAGCAAAGCAGAGACAGCCAAGCGCCACCAGAAAGAAAACAATAAATGCCAGCATATGAGCCAGTGGAAACACAGTGTGCGCAGGTGTCAAATAAAGTATTTACACTATACAGCACAATGCCTTTAGACCTGCAGCAAGGTGGCCAATGAACCTGGTATTTAAAGGGCTCTCCCAGTTGCACGGAATTAACACTGAGGCACAGAGACCATAATATTAAAGAGAACACCACTGTGGGCAACTGGACGTGCTAAAAGGGAGAAAAAGGGGAGAGAATGCATAAACAAAAATATATTAAAATAAAAAAAAACAAAGAAAACACCACTGTCATTCATTTGCACTTGCGTGCCCCTGCTGGCCACAATGGCATGGCAGGTGGGCATGATTCTGTAACCCATGTCTACAACAGGCCTGTTACAGCGGTATTTTGTATGTGTTCTGAATACTTGCTGGACGGCACAGTGTGTCGGTGGGTAGCACTGACTGTCAAAGGCAAGAAGGTCCTGGGTTCAATTCCCAGGTGGAGTAATCCAGCTCCTTTCTGTGTGGAGTTTGCATGTTCTCCCTGTTTTCGCATTCCTCTGGGTGCTTTGGTTTCCTCCCTCAGGCCAAAGACATGCACTGAGGTCATTTGGATCCCTGTGTGTTTGCTTTGTGATGGACTGGCAACCTGTTTGGGGTGTTTCCTACATTTCACCCAGGGAATTGTTCCCACTGTGACTTGGAATAGGATAAACTGGTGGTAAAACAGACAATGAATATTTGCTATGTGAAAAAATATAACTGAGTACATTTATGATAGAGGAGCTTTACGCTAGCCCACAATTCCTGGAACTAATAAATCACTTATCCCTGATTAGAACAAATGATTGATGGAAAGCAACATGTGTTACAGTTAAATAAACAAGTGAGTCTTACTGTGCTCAACTGGTGATTGGATATCACAATATCATTTCACTCCTTATTTGCATGTAGATAATCTGTCTTAACTTTTTCCTCATCGGGTGGCTGTGCCCACTTAACGTTGCTAATTGATCAGATCTTCAAGCATTGACAGCGCTCACAAATAATAAACCAATGACTTTAGGCTGCTTGACCACTTTGTCCTGTTGCTAATATTAAAACAGTAAGGAAAATGACCATGACTACTAAACAATATCCTCTTAAGACCGGATTTGCTCAGATCTTTGGAAAATGTCATAAAATGCAGCAAGATATTTTAGAAGCATTTTTATTAGCATTGTACTAAGTAAGCGTGTAATGTATGTGTGTGTGTGTGTGTGTGTGTTTTACGTGAGGGTGGGCACGTTGCTCTGGTTTTATTAAGATGCAGCAGTACTGCACGTGTGAGTCATTGGGTGAACTGTCGTTAGCTATTAGAGCAGCCCGATTCATGCCTGGACCAACATGCTTGGCACATTGGGTACAAGAAGGCCCAACACTTGTCTCCACAGGTACACACACTAGCACAACACATACACGCTTTAAGCAAAACACGACACCCACATAAGTGAAAAGGTCAGGCTAGGACCTACCACAAATATCAATAAATAAGAATTAGCACTGATTGTGGTTGCCAGTGGCAACCGAAAGTGCAACATTATCCATGCTGCCTGAGAAATAGAGTGTCCCGTGCCATCTATCAGCAGCCACACTCACAGATTATTTAACACCTAGACATCACTTAATTAATGCTCAATGACATGGAGGCGACAGCCAGTTAAGAGAAAACGGCACGTCAATCATCTGCGCCTCCATGTCCCCACTGCTGGCCATAAATGGTGATGCAGATGCTCTCAGGCAGGCAGACCTGTTATACTTGTGTAGTTTAGAGTGATGCTTTGGTGTTAAATAATCTGTTAGTCTGATTGATGATAGATGGCTGGACTTTTTTTCTGAGCCATATTGTGATAACCAATTTTCATTTATACGTTAAGCCTTTTCTATCCACCTTCTTCTTAGTTATTGTCTATCATTTGTTACTTTGTTTCCATTATTTTGGCCACTGATTATATTTTCTCTTTAACCTTTTTGTTTGTGCAGACACAGTATTGTTCTACCTTAGTTAAGCACCCTGCAAATTGGGTTCAACTCTTGCAGGTGTGAGGCGACTCATGATGCCTCCTTGTTTCTACACTCACTGTCCATTTTATCAGCTCCACTTACCATATAGAAGCACTTTGTAGTTCTACAATTACTGACTGTAGTCCATCTGTTTCTCTACATACCTTGTTAGCCTGCTTTCACCCTGTTCTTCAATGGTCAGGACCCCCACAGGACCACCACAGAGCAGGTATTATTTAGGTGGTGGATCATTCTCAGCACTGCAGTGACACTGACATGGTGGTGGTGTGTTAGTGTGTGTTGTGCTGGTATGAGTGGATCAGACACAGCAGTACTGCTGGAGTTTTTAAATACTGTGTCCACTCACTGTCCACTCTATTAGGCACTCCTACCTAGTTGGTCCACCTTGCAGACGTGAAGTCAGAGACGATCGCTCATCTATTGCTGCTGTTTGAGTTGGTCATCTTCTAGACCTTCATCAGTGGTCAGAGGATGCTGCCCACGTAATGCGGTTGGCTGGATACTTTTGGTTGGTGGACTATTCTCAGGCCAGCAGGGACAGTGAGATGTTTAAAAACTCCAGCAGCATTGCTTTTTTTTTAGCCACTCATACCAGCACAACACACACTAACACACCATCACCATGTCAGTGTCACTGCAGTGCTGAGAATGACCCACCACCTAAATAATACCTGCTCTGTGGTGGTCCTGACCATTGAAGAACAGCATGAAAGGGGGCTAACAAAGCATGCAGAGACACAGATGGATTACAGTCAGTAATTGTAGAACTACAAAGAGCTTCTATATGGTAAGTGGAGCTGATAAAATGGACAGTGAGTGTAGAAACAAGGATGTGGTTTTAATGTTATGGCTGATCGGTGTATATGGTACATGTTGAAGGAGTACTAGGGCTTTGGCCTTCATGAGACAAAGCCAATCTCATGTCTGTGTAGACACCCAGCCAGCTAATAGTACTGCTGAGATTTGAACCCATGTAGCCATGCAACCTTAATATTGTGCTGCACCAGATACACTAAAACAGTACAAAACTACTGTGTCAAAACAAACACTCCAAGCATTTCAATACAATGACTAAAATTCAAAAACAAATGAAGTTACTCTTAATTGTAATACCTATATTCACTAAAAGCAAAGTGATACTTCTTCTGTTTTGTCTTTTCTTCAAATAGTTCTTTCAGTCTGAGAAAATAGGCTGATTTGGCCTTAGGGGAAAAGAGCAGTGACATAGTTTTTTTTACCTAATTAATTCTCAATTACTTTTGTCCTGCAGACAATTGGAGATGTACGTATGAATGTATTACTGTGCAGCACCCTTAACACCTGATGCACCATGGTGTCCATGTCCATAGAGAGTCAATTCATTTAAAACGTCATCCTGTCCACTAAAGCTTAGATAGCTAAACCTGCTCATCTTGCCCAGTGCTGACATTTTCTTAAGGTGACATTTCTTGCATGGGTTTCTATGCCAGTTGGAAAATGTAAATAAATGTTTATAAGACTTTGTTTAGCAAACTTGACCACACCTGTATGTATCAGGATGTAATAAATCCAGTTTAGCAATAAAGGGTTGTTTAGGTCAGGGGTTTTCAACCTGTGGGGCATGAGTGCCTGACCAGGGGGCGTGGCATTACAAGATTTTTTTTACTTCTAAAACTAAAGCAATTAATTTTTCACCCACAGGAGACATATTTGATTAGTCTTGCTGACCACACACACACATGCACGTTTAATGTTATTAATGTTAAAAACCCTTAAAAATAGTGAAGATAAACCGGTGACAAAAGCAATGACTGCTGTTATAGGACGTGTGTGTGTCTTTAAGAGAGATGCTCTGTTCACAGTATTGATATAAGTGATTCAGGAGTCGATTCATTATAAAGCCAAGCCACCTTACCTTAAAAAGCTTAGGCTTAATTAAACTGGCTATTACCACAGAGCGGTAGCCTCTGCCTGTGGAGCTAAAAGTTTTGTCAGTCAGAGCAGATGATCCTGAACTAACAAACTTAGTAACTGATGTAGTTTTGCCTCTACTTTGCCTCTACTCTGTGAAGTAAAGTTTTCTGCTTTTATCTACATCAAAAGCAAGCACCGCTTACAATTTACGAAAGTGAACCACAAATTTATATAATGTGCTGATAGAATAGGCTCAGATCAGGCTGTATTATCTTTTTGAAGTAATATTTTTAATCAACAAAATTGCATCGTATGTATGATGTGCACAACGTTAATAATGTTATTTTAGGTTGTCAAGAGCTTTCGCAATGGTTTCTGTGCGCAGGTTGATGAAGGGTTGAGGCGCAAGTTGACGAAGGGTTGACGAAGGGTTGAGGCGCAAGTTTGCGGTTGGCACACGAAGGGGGGCCGCATGTCCAAAAAGGTTGAAAACCCCTGGTTTGGGTAGTGAGCTAGTCTATAACACAGCTTGTTACCAATACAGGGCAGCGGTAGCTCAGTGGTTAAGGTACTGGACTAGTAATCAAAAGGTTGCCGGTTCAAGTCACACCACCACCAAGTTGCCACTGTTGGGCCCCTGAGCAAGGCCCTTAACCCTTAACAAAATTGTGTTCAGTCATAATTGTAAGTCGCTTTGGACAAAAGCGTCTGCTAAATGCAGAAAATGTAAATGCAATACAGCATTTTCTTTTTTCAAAAACACATTTTCAGTTATTTTTTTGGTATACAAGCTGGTAATGCAGAGCTCAACTGTCCCTAGCAGATAAATCAACCCTGGAGGAACCTGAACTGAACTGTAGGTTCATTGTTAAAACAAGTATTTCAGGAAGTTCAATACATTGTGTTGCTCGTTTGAATCACTGGACATAGCCACAGCAGCATTTATCATTACTTTTGCAAAGATTTTGTAGGCATGTGTTCTTATTATAAGATGCTCCTGGTTCCACAAGACTAGCAAATGATAAATTAAAAGTTTCCTCTAAAAACAGGAGTTTTTCTGACTTGCCCACATTCTTCATTACATTACATCAGCTCAGCTTTCTGTGCTCTTGCCTGGTACCATATCTGTTACAGTCCTTTTTCATCATTTCAAAACTGCACCTACCTTCTATTTTTTGTGTGTGGTTTGCATTGAAATGTGCTCACTTTTTGCAAAATAGCCCCTGGTGGACTTAAATAATGCTCCCTACTGAACGTTTTTATTAAGGGGTAAATGTACTTAACTTTAATACGTTAACAACTAGATCATTAAAGCATAAAAAGAATAAAGATTTAAAAGTGTTTTTTTTTTTGGGAGAAACACTTCTAAGTAAAGCCTTATGCAAGCCTGTTGTAAATCTGTCAGGCTGAGTAATAGGACAGAGCCTGTCTTGGTTTTAAAGGTCTTATATCACGAACACGGATTTTACAACATCCACTGCAAACAAGAGGAAGACATAAAATTCACACACACACACACACACACACACACACACACACACACACACACACACACACACACACACACACACACACACACACACACACACACACAATATTAGACCTTTAAAACTCAGACAGGCTTTATCCTATTACTCATCCTTGCAGGCTGTAGCTACACCTTTCCAAAGAACATCTGCACTCTCTCACTTTGAGACACTTTATGAACACTTATCTGTAGCATACAGTGTTTAAACCAGAATAAGGGCAATTTGTGACTACCGTTGCACAACATGTACTGTCAAATCAAACTGAACCATAGTTATTAAACAATCAGTGATCCGGTTAGCATGTAACATTGAAATTATAATACATTTGCATTGTATCCAAAATAAAAGTAAAAAAAAAACCAATTTTCTGCACTATGGCTCTGATTTACCAAGGGAAACATAGGAGCATTATTGTACTAATTTATAACAAGATCTATAGAAGCTGCAAACATGATCTGTCTATATGACATGTTTATTTTTTTAAATGCATTTTCTCCCCATGGGTGGCACGGTGGCTAAGTGGGTAGCACTGTCTCCTCACAGCAAGAAGGTCCTGGGTTCGATCCCCAGGTTGGGCAATCAGAGTCCTTTCTGTGTTGAGTTTGCATGTTCTCCCCGTGTCTGTGTGGGTTTACTCCGGGTGCTCCGGTTTCCTCCCACAGTCCAAAGACATGCAAGTGAGGTGAATTGGAGATACTAAATTGTCCATGACTGTGTTTGATATAACCTTGTGAACTGATGAACCTTGTGTAATGAGTAACTACCGTTCCTGTCATGAATGTAACCAAAGTGTAAAACATGACGTTAAAATCCTAATAAACAAAAACAAACAAAAACATTTTCTCCCCATTTTCCTCCTGATTTTAGCACACTCAATTTTTGTCTTTTGCTGAGAGATACCAGATTGCATCCAAGGAGTGCACGTCGCTGTACACGCCTCTTCCGACACGTGCACAGCCCTCCTCTTCTCGCCCCTGCATTCTGCAGGTGTCTCTTCCGCCACTCAGGGTCCTTACACAGCGTATGAAGACCAAGCCACCCACCCCGCCACATGCCATTGATTTGGTTGATCTGACCGTCTGATAATATGATGAAAATATCAAAGGGCTAGTCATAGAGGAGCCCTTAATAGGAGCAGATGAAGAGCAGATGAAGTAGAATGATCTTTAACATATCTAGCATGTCCTACATCATGTTATCTGCAATGATAAGCAGTTAGCAGGTAGGTATGACATTGATGACAACAGCATAATTTGAGATCATGACACAAGACCCAAGAGTGAAAATCAGACTGAATTCCAATAACAACTGTTCCACAGTGATGGGAGGTAAGTGGGGGCAAGAGAAAAATAAAGATGATGTCTCAGAGGGCCTTGTAAACATCTTACTATGAGCTTGATAAGAATCCCATTTCAAAACTACTTTGAGTTGTGGCTATTTGAGGCTATAACAGCCTCCACTCTTCTCTAAAGGCTTATCACAAGATTTTGGGGTGCCCTGATGTTGAGCAAAAAGACCTGGCTTGCAATCAAGTTCCAATTCAGCACAAAGACGTTCAACATTTATGCGCTTTACTACCTTTAATCTTGTGTCTGTTCATTTGATGATAGATATTAGTAGACACTGTCATTAAGTCATGGGGATTTGCTAAAGAACTGTAGTTGACTGGATTATGAGGAATACTAAAAACACTTGAACCAAGAAAACTAACAGATAAAAGCACATCACCTAGAAACACACCAACCCACATATGAGGTGATCTTGCATGTGCTATTTTACTGCTCTCTTATCACTATTAGCTTTAGATCTTTAAACTAAGTATGATGAGGGCTTTATGATATCCTTATAGGATGTTGTGCTTTGGTCATAAAGAAAAGCTCACCGCTAATTTAAACAAGTGATCACAGATAACCACAAAACAAACAAAGCGCCACCCAACTAGTCGATCAGATACCAAGTCTTTCATATCTGGTATCAACGTTATATTAAAAGAGAGTTTTGATATGACTTCATTTGAGCAATACAATATATGTTAAAACAGAATATGTCCTCTTTGGATGCCCCAGATTCCAAAAAGAAGTAAAAGACTAACTGACATGCTAGAGAATATTCAACAATCAATACAAGGGAGAATTCTACAAGCACTGTACAACAATTATTACAAAGGAAAACACTACAAGTAATATTCAGTAATCAGCACAAGGGGAAATTCAGCAAAGAAGAGGTCAACACTCACTACAAAACAATGATTAAAAGCAATTGGCACAGGGAAGTGGTTTGGGTATGATTTCTGAGGAAGACTGAAGTGCTTTATTGGTTGGTTAATTTAAAATCTTTACACTCACAAATCACTGATTTCTTATTAATAAAAGGGCAAATGTATCATCAAAAAAGATCTCTAAAGAAGCTTTATGCAGATTTATGCAGAACCAAGATAACAACTATCTAGCAGAGATGTATTTTTTGCATCAACTGTCCTCAGTCAAAATATTAATCACATTATTGTGTTTGGAGAAAAATAAGACCCAAAGAAAAGACATCAAATAAAAAAAACTGATAAATAAAACAGTTTAACCAGTTAAAAAGGAGGCAAGTCGTAGCCTAGTGGTTAAGGTATTGGACTAGTAATTAAAAGGTCGCTGGTTCAAGCCCCACTACTGCCAGGTTGCTGCTGTTGGGCCCTTGAGCAAGGCCCTTAACCCTTGCTTTGGATAAAAGCGTTTGCTAAATGCCGAAAATGTAAGAAGTTGTACAGTAAAGATAAATGTTAATGGCTATTGCTGGTGCTAACTCATTTTTAGAAACTCCTTTAGAAACACAAACTTTTAAACATAGTTTAATGTAATACATGCATTCTGTTATGTCCTTTTACCATCAGACCAACAGCTCTGTACTGATACGTACTACATTTTCAAGATTTAAAAGTTTGACAGTTTGTTTACTATTTAATACATTTAATTGCATATTAATAAGTAAAGCTTGGGCTCCCGAGAGAATGCATCTGACGGCAGGAGTACTTTTGGCATAGAAGACAAGTGATATAGTAAACACATGCTGTGGTCATCTTAAGAAAGGGGGTGAAATTCTGCTCAGTTACATTTTGGCACAACAATAATACTGTCATGCTATACTTGTTCTGAGCTACACTTACAAGCTACAGTGGGGCCAAAAAGTATTTAGTCAGCCACTGATTGTGCAAGTTCTCCTACTTAGAAAGATGAGAGAGGTCTGTAATTTTCATCATAGGTACACTTCAACTATGAGAGACAGAATGAGAAAAAAAATCCAGGAAATCACATTGTAGGATTTTTAAAGAATTTATTTGTAAATTATGGTGGAAAATAAGTATTTGGTCAATAACAAAAGTTCAACTCAATACTTTGTAACATAACCTTTGTTGGCAATGACAGAGGTCAAACGTTTCCTGTAAGTCTTCACCAGGTTTGCACACACTGTAGCTGGTATTTTGGCCCATTCCTCCATGCAGATCTCCTCTAGAGCAGTGATGTTTTGGGGCTGTCGCTGGGCAACATGGACTCCACAAATTTTCTATGGGGTTGAGGTCTGGAGACTGGCTAGGCCACTCCAGGACCTTGAAATGCTTTTTACAGAGCCACTCCTTTGTTGCCCGAGCGGTGTGTTTGGGATCATTGTCATGCTGGAAGACTCAGCCACGTTCCATCTTCAATGCTCTCACTGATGGAAGGAGGTTTTGGCTTAAAATCTCACGATACATGGCCCCGTTCATTCTTCCCTTAACACGGATCAGTCGTCCTGTCTCCTTTGCAGAAAAACAGCCCCAAAGCATGATGTTTCCACCCCCATGCTTCACAGTAGGTATGGTGTTTACTCAGCATTCTTCTTCCTCCAAACACGAGTTTTTACCAAAAAGTTCCATTTTGGTTTCATCTGACCACATGATATTCTCCCAATCCTCTTCTGGATCATCCATATGCTCTCTGGCAAACTTCAGACGGGTCTGGACATGTACTGGCTTAAGCAGGGGGACACGCCTGGCACTGCAGGATTTGAGTCCCTCTCGACGTAGTGTGTTACTGATGGTAGCCTTTGTTACTTTGGTCCCAGCTCTCTGCAGGTCATTCATCAGGTCCCTCCGTGTAGTTCTGGGATTTTTGCTCACCGTTCTCATGATCATTTTGACCCCACGGGATGAGATCTTGCGTGGGGCCCCAGATCGAGGGAGATTATCAATGGTCTTGTATGTCTTCCATTTTCTTACAATTGCTCACACAGTTGATTTATTCACACCAACCTGCTAGCCTATTGTAGATTCACTCTTCCCAGCCTGGTGCAGGTCTACAATTTTCTTCCTGGTGTCCTTCGACAGCTCTTTGGTCTTGGCCATGGTTGACTGTTTGAGGCTGTGGACAGGTGTCTTTTATACAGATAACAATGTCAAACAGGTGCCATTAATACAGGTAACGAGTGGAGGACAGAAGAGCTTCTTAAAGAAGAAGTTACAGGTCTGTGAGAGCCAGAAATCTTGCTTGTTTGTTATTGACCAAATACTTATTTTCCACCATAATTTACAAATAAATTATTTAAAAATCCTACAATGTGATTTCCTGCATTTTTTTTTTCTCATTTTGTCTCTCATAGTTGAAGTGTACCTATGATGAAAAGTACAGACCTCTCTCATCTTTCTAAGTAGGAGAACCTGCACAATCAGTGGCTGACTAAATACTTTTTGACCCCACTGTATGTCACTAACCATTTTTCTGTTTGCTTTTGTTTTGTACTGTTAATTATTTGTTGTATTATGGTACTGGGGCTTTAATTTCCTTCGGGATCAATAAAGTCATAGTCATCCATCCATCCATCCATCCATCCATCCATCCATCCATCCATCCATCCATCCATCCATCTATCTTTAAACATTTGAGTAACTTTGTGTCTTTTTTCCTGTTTGCTCCAAATTTGTATATGCTATCTGTGCAATCTGGCAGGAAGGTCCATAGGCTAGCAGACACCTTCACTAGCATGTGTGATGCTGCTGGTCACACCTTTACACTTGCCAGTGGCTGATTCATACGCTGAATCTCAGCCCGAATGCAGAACCGGACTCTTCTCTTCATACTCTTACATTTTCATTTATCCAAAGCGACTTACATTTAAGAGTGAACACGATTTGAGCAATTGAGGATTAAGGGCCTTGCTCAAGGGCCTTGCTCAAGGGCCCAAGAGTAGCAACTTGGCGTGGTGGGGCTTGAACCAGCAACCTTCTGATTACTAGGTCCAGTACCTTAACCAATGAGCTACCACAGCCCTTAGGCTTATGCTGGTGCCTTGAACAGACAGTAGGAGTCACTGTTGGAGCAACGAGGAGGTGAATCCTCATCCAGTCTTTCTTTCTTCAGACATAGCCAATTGTGTCTCCTGAGAACCCAGCCAGGCCAACCATTAAAGCGCTTAAAGTGCCCAGCAGCACTGATCAAACAATTACCTATTTACAGCTTCATGAACATTTCTACATGTCAACCTTATAATGCCCCAATAATGTGACTGCAATCGAAACTATTCATAAAGTACTTTTAATAAATTGGACTTAACCAAAACACATTAATTTGAAGAGCAATTTGGGTTTGAAATGTCGGCTTCCCTGGCATGGTGTTAATCCATAAATAGGATATTAGTGAGGCCAGGCTGCGGGCTGAGGGTCTCTGAATGGCTGTGTCTTTTGTTGTCTGACCTTTCAGAGTATCGGATGAAGGGCAGCTGATGAGCCCAGGGCTACGGCTGAATGCTAATGAAGACGGAAGCGATGAGGCGCTTAATAAATCCCTCCAAAGTCAATGAATTTGAGTTCTCAGCTGAACACACGTCTGAATATGACAGTTAACAAGAATAGCAAAACATTATGTGTAGCTCTTTGCAGGATGGGGAAGGAGATCCAAAGTGCCATACCAGAAAACTACACTATGTGGCTAAAAGTATGTGGACAACCTGCCATTAAATTAAATTTAGGCGTTTAAGCCACATCAATTGCTGACAGGTGTATAAAAAATACATTAGCATTTTCCCCCTAATTTTCCTCTCACTCTAGTTGCATCCATTTACCCAACTGCATTACACTTCCTCTCTACTGATGATGATCTCCACCCTGACTGGAAGAGCCGAGACTAACACAACCCCTCCGACACATGTGCAGTAGTCAACTGCATCTTCTCACCTGAACGATCACCAGATCAGCATTGTGTACGAAGAGACACGCCCTAATCCTCATTATCCCCTATCTCTGTGTAGGCGCCATCAATCAGCCAGCAGTGGTTGTACTTGCAGTTTTTAGGGATTCCCTCCGGCACCCCTTTTTGAACAACAAGTCAAAGCTGAGTTTCAAACTGCTGAGTTTCGAGATGTCAGCTCTGGTGTGCAAACTTTTTTTACATTTACATTTTCAGCATTTAGCAGACACTTTTATCCAAAGCAACTTACATTACAGTATACAGTCTGAGCAACTGAGGGTTAAGTGCCTTGCTCAAGGGCCCAACAGCAGCAACCTGGCAGTAATGGGGCTTGAACCAGCAACCTTCTGATTACTAGCTAGTCCAGTACCTTAACCACTAGGCTCCAGCTTGTTTTTTACCGGTGCGCTAACTGAGCACCCCACGAAGGTTCCAATTTTTGGTTGAAAGCCTTACTGAAACAGTTGAGGAGAATGAATGCCCATGGTTTTAAAATGGGATGTCCAACAACTTCTGGTGAAGCATGGCCACCATCATATTAAACTATTAACCTATAAGGTACACAGTTATATATCAAGAAAAAAAATTATGAAAAAAATATATATTTAAATGTAAACTTTATACTATATACAAGGGTTGGACAAAATAACTGAAACACCTGGTTTTAGACCACAATAATTTATTAGTATGGTGTAGGGCCTCCTTTTGCGGCCAATACAGCGTCAATTGGTCTTGGAAATGACATATACAAGTCCTGCACAGTGGTCAGAGGGATTTTAAGCCATTCTTCTTGCAGGATAGTGGCCAGGTCACTACGTGATGCTGGTGGAGGAAAACGTTTCCTGACTCGCTTCTCCAAAACACCCCAAAGTGGCTCAATAATATTTAGATCTGGTGACTGTGCAGGCCATGGGAGATGTTCAACTTCACTTTTATGTTCATCAAACCAATCTTTCACCAGTCTTGCTGTGTGTATTGGTGCATTGTCATCCTGATACACGGCACCGCCATTGGATGCACATGGTCCTCCAGAATGGTTCGGTAGTCCTTGGCAGTGACGCGCCCATCTAGCACAAGTATTGGGCCAAGGGAATGCCATGATATGGCAGCCCAAACCATCACTGATCCACCCCCATGCTTCACTCTGGGCATGCAACAGTCTGGGTGGTACGCTTCTTTGGGGCTTCTCCACACCGTAACTCTCCCGGATGTGGGGAAAACAGTAAAGGTGGACTCATCAGAGAACAATACATGTTTCACATTGTCCACAGCCCAAGATTTGCGCTCCTTGCACCATTGAAACCGACGTTCGGCATTGGCACGAGTGACCAAAGGTTTGGCTATAGCAGCCCGGCCGTGTATATTGACCCTGTGGAGCTCCCGACGGACAGTTCTGGTGGAAACAGGAGAGTTGAGGTGCACATTTAATTCTGCCGTGATTTGGGCAGCCGTGGTTTTATGTTTTTTGGATACAATCCGGGTTAGCACCCGAACATCCCTTTCAGACAGCTTCCTCTTGCGTCCACAGTTAATCCTGTTGGATGTGGTCTGTCCTTCTTGGTGGTATGCTGACATTACCCTGGATACCGTGGCTCTTGATACATCACAAAGACTTGCTGTCTTGGTCACAGATGCGCCAGCAAGACGTGCACCAACAATTTGTCCTCTTTTGAACTCTGGTATGTCACCCATAATGTTGTGTGCATTGCAATATTTTGAGCAAAACTGTGCTCTTACCCTGCTAATTGAACCTTCACACTCTGCTCTTACTGGTGCAATGTGCAATTAATGAAGATTGGCCACCAGACTGGTCCAATTTAGCCATGAAACCTCCCACACTAAAATGACAGGTGTTTCAGTTATTTTGTACTTGATTAAATGACTGTTTGTGTCATTACTAAGAACCCCTGTTGCTGATTTCTATATGGGCTTTGGAAAGGTGAAATGATGACATTTTGATAAATGATGAATCTTTAATGTGGCATGCTCTCCAGAGTCTACTTTTCCCTATCCGATAAATCATCAAACGTTCCCACCTGCCCTGGTACTATAGAAGCCTTCAAGCAGAAGAATTCAGGTCTGAGCTCAATACACAAACTGTTTTTAGCTCCAAAATTCTCAAGATCTTAGATGCAGCAGAGCTGGAAGATTACACCTCCTGGGTGCAAAAGCTGAGAGCTTTAGTGTGAACTGAACATTTTGGTACCAGCCTGCCTCTGTTCCTTCCTGAAGCATTACACTGGCAATTCTTTTCATCTTTAGCCACATAAAATGCCAATATGGTATGTCAGATCTTTCTTGTAGGTTTTTTCCTAGTCCCAGATTCAGAATGTTGCATGGTGTGCTGCTGAGTAACAGAATTAAAGTAGGAAGTACAGAAGTAGCCACACTTTGCCAACAAGTTCAGTCAAATAGTTGGCTTTTACTGCACATCTACACAGACCACCTACTATGGCGTGGGCTAAACACCAGTGAAATGTAATAATGCATGTACGATGTATAAAGAACAGCCAATAATAAACAGAAACAGTAGCCTAAATATTAAATAAATGCAACTAGGACTATACAGTTTTGTATTAGCTAATAATAGTGTAGTTGATAAAACAGTTACAGTTTGTCAAGGCATGAAAATGCAAGATTTTCTGTGAAACCAGACAATAAAAATCATCTCAAATCATTCTGATTAAGACATTTTGCAGTACACACCAACAGCAGATGAAAAGTGAACAGCTTCATAATAAATGGCCCCAAAGTAACTGGTAAAGTAAGATTCTAAGACCTGAAAATAAACACGTCTTAATAATAATTCTCAGTTTCAAATATACTTGTCCTTTCTATCTCTTCTGATCAATCTCTTGAATGATTTGTTTTAATTTGACAGTTTTAGAAAGAGTTATATTGATTCTTTTTACATACTTTGTGTAAATATGTATGTTATGTATGTAAATTAAAGACATCCAAGTAAACACAAAATCCTGTTTTTTTTTTTTTAATTTCACTAGCAATCAGGGTTGATTACCACCAGAACCATTAAATCTGAACATTGCTTAAATAGAACCTGTCTGGCAACGTGAAGCAGGCTGAAATGTATGCACATAATGCCACATTCTGAAGAGATTCAAAATATACTGTAGATGCAAAACAAAGTCGTTACAATCTATCAGTCTGTAAAGGGTTACAAAGCCATTGCTGAAGCTTTCAGACTCCAGCGAACCACAGTGAGCCCTTATCCACAAATCAAGACAGCTTGGAACAGTGCTTGAACTCTCCAACTTGTCCAGCCTACCAAAATTTCACCAACAACCCATCAAGTTATCAAATTGGCTACAAAAGAATTGCAGGCCTCACTTGCTTCACTGAAGGTAATGTACATGATTTCTCAATAAGAGACACTGGGCTAAAATGGCATCCAGGAGAAAGCTGCAAAGCACAAACTTCTAACTAAGAAAAACACAAAAAGTCTCACATTTTTTGGTAGACACGAGTCCTGTTACATCTGGTGTAAAGATAATACTAAAGCTGGCCAGGATGCTTTCTTAAAAAATACTGAGGGAGAATGTCCGTCTGTCAGTTTATGATCTAAAACCCAAACACACGCTCAGGTGGCGCAGCGGTAAAGTACGCTAGTGCACCAGAGTTGGGTTTCTAGACACGTCGTATCGAAACTCAGCTCTGCCTTTCCGACTGGGTTGGGCGGCAGTATGAACAACGTTTGGCTGTTGTTCATGGGTTTAGCGGGTAGAGTCGGAGCATTGGTTCTCATAACTGGTGCAACTGCGGCCCCTGCTGGTTGACTGATGGCGCCTGCACAGGGCTGAGGAATAACATTGAGGGGAGTGTGACCCTCCGTGCGCAGTGTCTCTCGGTGTATGAACTCGGCTCGTGCGGGTGTAAAATGCAAGTCTGTACCGATTGCGTGCCGGAGGGGGCGCAATTCGGTTGAGTGGCGTCCTCAGTCAGCGGCAAGGGGTTGAACCAGTGTAGAGGACATAATCAGGGTAATTGGATATGACTAGAATGGGGATAAAAATTGGGGGAAAAAAGTGGGAAAAAATAGATAATTAAAAAAAATAAAATAAAACCCAAACACAGTGGGGTTATGAAGCTGAACAATGCACAAAGCAGACAAGCAGATCCACCTCTGTATGGCACAAAAGAAACAGACTAGTCCTGACTTGAATCCCATTGAGATGCTGTGCCAAGCCCTTAAATGGACAGTTCCAAAACCTTCCAATGTAGCCAAATTAAAACAATTCTGCTAAGAATAGTGGGCCAACATTCCTCAGTCTAGAGCAATGTAAAAGACTCATCGCAAGTTATCTTGAATGTTTGAATGTAGTTATTGCCAAGGGTCACACAAACAGTTATTAGGTTTAGGGGGACTGTCACTTTCTGACATGAATAAAACTTTATCATCAATAAATGTAATGATCATTCAAAAACTGCATTTTCTGTTCACTCATGTTGTATGTACCTTATAATAAAATTAGGTGGAAGATTAAACGTTTTAATGTGACAAATTAGCAAAAAATAGAAAATAAATCAGGTAAGGGGCAAAATAAATTTTTCATAGCACTGTGTGATGTATAATTAGCATTACCATGAGCTCAGTTCACTTCAGACCTTAACATAATTAGCAACATAAGCATGATTTAATTCCAGGCCATTAGCCATTTTAAGCTTCAAAGTGATTGAAGTACTGATTCAGCACTAAGACCTGATGCAGTGACAACAGTGTTGGCCAGGAATGCGGTGTGTGTTGCTCCAGGTTGACGACACCCAGAGCTGAGTGTGAACTAAGCCTCATGTATCAGCACAGACAGAAACAAGCATTCCTCATTGAGAACAGCACTGCGATCGATGTAGCTTTCAGCTGCCTCTGACTGGACAGGCAAATTATAGCAGTAGAAATAAAATTCATGTGAGGAGAAGAAATGCCTCCTCTTTTACAAACAGTAAAATCCCAAGTGGAGGGAAGGGTATATGTAATATACAAGTAAAGAGTGAGATCTGTGTGATACAAAGAAAGCTGTCTCTATAATGCAGTTGCCTGGGAGGCTAATGATAGCTGGACTCACTTAAGTTCAATCTCTGAAAATATGTTCTACAGAAAAAGCAAAGGAGCACTTGAATGGTGTATCAGTAAATACACTAGCTCACTACTGCACCTGGGTTTGAATATCAACTGTGCTATCGGCCACTCAGGTGTTTACACAGACATGTTTAGATATGTGTAAGGGGGTCCTGTCTGGGGTGTATTCCTGCCTTGTGCCCAGTGGTTCCATGGAAATCGGGCCTACTAAAACCCCAACTAGGATACAGCATTGGAAAGAATGAAATAAAAATAGGGAAAAAAAGAAGAAATATCTACATACAAATAAGTACTAATTTATTTATTAGGATTTTAACGTCATGTTTTACACACTTTGGTTACATTTATGACAGGACAGGAAATTACTGGTTACACAAGATTCATCAGTCTTTAAGTCTTCAATGTCAAACACAGCCATGGACAATTTTCTATCTTCAATTTACCTCACTTGCATTTCTTTGGACTGTGGGAGGAAACCCATGCAGACACGATGAGAACATCCAAACTCCACAAAGTGTTTGTAATGCTCCACCTGGGAATCGAACCCAGGACCTTCATACTGTGAGGCGACAGTGCTACCCACCGAGCCACCATGCCACCATGCCACCATGCCACCCCCCAAATGAGTAATAAATAATCCAAACCAATTCCTAACGCACAGCTATCTCTACACAAGAACAGCCAAGTTGCCATCCTCACACAGCCTCAAACATTCTGCAGTTTAATCCAGGACTTTAAATCACTCATTTAGTATGCGTACACATGCTTTATAAACATTTAATACTGATAAATGCTGCTTAAAACCCACAGGCTTTGCCGTAATGGGCTTAAAATATGCAAGCTATTTATATTGTAATCCAAACAATTACAAGCAAATTTTATGCCAAATGAAAATGACAGGCTTAACACAGAATTGATGCCTTTCTCATTACTGTTCTAATTCTGATGTATTTCTCCTGCTACTTTCGGCAATAACAGATGGACTCCTGTTGATTAGTGTACGAACAGGGAAAATGCAGCTCCAAATTAGAAATGACCTCTACAGAAGCTTGTAACCACTAATTCCATTCCAAAACTAGTGATTCCATTCTTTCTGCCAGTGGAAGCTTTGAAGTCGAATGGGTATGCCACACAGAAAATCCCATATACACAAACTAATGCCCATATCAAAATATGTGTGCATGTAGGTAACACTACCATTAGATGCCTTATCCTTGCCAACAAATTATTTTGGGCGGCCCGGTGGGGTAGCACTGTCCTGGGTTTGATTCCCAGGTGGAGCAACGAGGGGCTATTCTGTGTGGAGTTCTCCCAATGGAGTTCTCTGTACATGTTCTCCCAGTGTCTGTGTGGGTTTCCACCAGGGGGACCGGTTTCCTCTTACAGTCCAAAGACATGCTAGTGAGGTGAATTGAAGATACAAAGTTGTCCATGACTGTAAAAACTTGAATTGATGAATCTTGTGTAACCAGTAATTACCGTTCCTGTCATGCATGTAACCAAAGTGTGTAAAACATGACGTTAAAATGGTGATAAATTAAATAAAACGTACAACAAATTATCTAACCACAAGAGTTTGCTTAACGTTACTGGGACTTTGACTGGACCCATGTTAGAAGAAATGAAAACACTGGAGGATGACTACACTGTAAAGACTGATGGCTCTGTTATGTATGGTTGGAGGGTCTGTGATGTCAAAATCTGTTTACCTCTGCCAAGCAAATTAAAATGGGTCAGCATTGGATTTCCAGTCAGACAATGATCCAAAACACATGTTTAAATGAACACAAAACAAGTTTATTAAACAAAAAAAATCAAGTTTCTACCATAGCCATCTTAGTTCACTGATCTAAACCTCATAGAAAACCTGTGAAGTGAGCTGAATGCAGAGAGAAAGTAAGAGGACCCAAGACCCTGGGCGATCTGGAGATTCAGTAAATAGGAATAGGCTGAAATTCCCTGCTCTGTATTCTCCAACCTAAAGCATATAATTATGTTATTGCAGAAGAAGTATGTTTCATTCTTGTTTGGAAGCTAGGGTCAGGGCGCAGGGTCAGCCATTGTAAGGCACCCCTGGAGCAAAGAGGGTTAAGGGCCTTGCTCAAGGGACCAACAGTGGCTGCATGGAAGCTGGGATTCAAACTCTCAACCTTTCAGTTGATAGCCCAAAGCTCTATTAGGCTACCTATTTTATTACCTATTATTTTATTACCTGTTAAATATATTACACCTATTATATAAGTTATACAACCCCTGGCAAAAATTATGGAATCACCACTCTTGGAAGATGTTCTGTCAATTGTTTAATTTTGTAGAAAAAAAATAAATTACAGACATGCCACAAAACTATCATTTTTCAAAATGTCAACCTTCTGGCATTAAGAAACAATAAAAAAAAGAAACAAATATAATAGTTGTGGTCAGTCACAATTGCTTTTTTTAGATCAAGTAGAGGAAAAAAATATGGAATCACTCAAATCTGAGGAAAAAATTATGGAATCACTCTGTAATTTGCAGTTTAAAAACAAAACATCTGCAGCAGATTAGATTTGCTAATTATTCTTCAGTTTAAAAAGAGTGCTTACACCTCGGAGAGCTGTTGCACAAAGCAGATTGTCATGAATCATGGTTCCAACACAAGATATGTCAGTTGAAACAAATGAGAGGATTATAAAACTCCTTCAAGAAGATAAATCATTGTGGAATGTCGCAAAAGATGTTGGTTGTTCCCAGTAAGCTGTGTTTAAAATCTGGACCAAGTACAAACAAAATGGGAAGGTTGTAAAAGGGAAGCATAGTGGTAGACCAAGTAAGACATCAAAGCATCAAGATAGAAAACAAAGCAATATGTCTTGAAAACAGAAAATGCACAACAAAACAAATGAGAAACAAGTGGCCGGAAAGTGGAGTCAATGTCTGTGAGTGAACTGTAAGAAATCACCTAAAAGAAATGGGATTTACATACAGAAAAGCCAAACAAAAGCCACCATTAACACCTAAAAAGAAAAGAACAAGGTTAAAGTAGGCTAAAGAAAAGCAATCGTGGACTGTGGGTGACTGGATAAAAGTGATCTTCAGTGATGAATCGCGAATCTGCATTGGGCAAGGTGATGATGCTGAAACTTTTGTTTGGTGTCTGTCCAATGAAATTTATGAAGATAACTGCCTAAAGAAAACATGTTATTTCCACAGTTGTTGATGATATGGGCCTGCATGTCGGGTAAAGGCACAGGGGAGATGGTCTTCAATAAATGCCAAAGTCCACATTGAAATTTTGGACGCTTTTCTTATTCCATCAGTTGAAAGGATGTTTGGTGATGATGACTTCATTTTTCAAGATGATAATGCATCTTGCCATAGGGCAAAGGACGTGAAAACTTTCCTTCAAGAAAACATATAATGTCAATGGCATGGCCTGCAAATAGTCCGGATCTCAATCCATTTGAAAATCTCTGGTGGAAATTGAAGAAAATGGTCAATGACAAGGTTCCAACCTGCAAAGCTGATCTGGCAACAGCAATAAGAGACAGTTGAAGGCAGATTGATGAAGAATACTGTTTGTCATTAGTTAACTCCATGCCTCAGAGAGTTTAAACCATTATAAAAGCCAGAGGTGGTGCAACAAAGTAATAATGGTGCAGTGTTTTCTAATGATTCCATAATTTTTTCCTCAGATTTGAGTGATTCCATATTTTTTTCCTCTACTTGATCTAAAAAAAAGCAATTGTGACTGACCACAACTATTATATTTGTTTCTTTTTTTATTGTTTCTTAATGCCAGAGGGTTGACAGTTTGAGAAATGATAGTTTTGTGGCATGTCTGTGATTAATTTTTTTTCTACAAAATTAAACAATTGAAAGAACATCTTCCAAGAGTGGTGATTCCATAATTTTTGCCAGGGGTTGTATATTATACCAATTTTATATATATATATACACTTGGGGTGCCAATAATTGTTGAGAGTTGCATATTATAATTTATACCTGCGTGAGATTAGCCACTTCCATTAACACAAAAAGGAGCAAACCAAAAAAAGCTGGCCTGATGGTTAGTAGTCATGTCTACAGCACACTAAATTAATATATAATTTTATGATATAATTGTAATGCTACCAGCTTTTAATAAATGTTCTACTCACCACACTTAGAGTCTACTTGTGATGCTGTAGTTTGTTATTGGCCATGAATTTGTAGTACATGTCTGTACTTCCTTCTGAGAGGTTCACAGATACCTGAATCTCTGCCTTGACTATTAACCTCAGGGTGATTTCTCTCATTTCTCCATGCTGTGTTCATAATTGAAAAAAACACGCTTGGTGTGAGCGTTGCTGCATGGAATGAAGAACATATGGGCACCAGTGGCAATTTCTCTAAGAAGCTCAGCTTCCCCTAAAATGTCAAAAATTAAATGGTCAAATATGTACAGTTGTGTTAACATTTCATTGACTACAAATGCATTAGAACACGTTCATCTCGAAGACGAGTTCGTTCAGAATCAGCTACTCATCACAAATCGACTGACTCGAACTTCTCATACATTCCCTTAGCATCAATGCATTTGCCCGCAGAAGCTGAGCGTCTATTCACTTCAATGGGGCTGCATGGAAGGGTTTTTTTCATTGCTTTGAAACTCGCCGGTCATTGGATAAATGCCACGATTTTGTCCCACCCCCGGATGCTGAGCGTCTCTGGGGGTGAATGGTGTCAACCACCTAGATACATGGTGGAAAAGGTGGCACGTCCAAAAATGAATTCTCTCAGTTATGATGTCCTACTTTCTGAGATGCTGAAATGACCACACCTTGAGCATAATATTTTCATAATAAAAATCATTTTTCCTGCAGCATATTTAGATGCATAGTGCACTAAGTGAGCCAAACAGTTGGCAGCAATCGTGTCCTTTTGATGCCATTTCAGTTTTTGAAACACACCATCATCCCTGCCAACAAATTATTTGAAAGGCTTGTAGAAAATCTTTCCTGTCATCCAACCACAAGAGTTTGCTTAACATTAGAACCATGTTAGAAGACTAGAGAACTAGAGGATGACTACACTGAAAACATTTACATTTCCAGACACTTAACCAAAGCGACTTCCAGTTGTGACTGTATACAGTCTAAGCAATTGAGGATTAAGGGCCTTGCTCAAGGGCCCAACAGCAGCAACCTGGAAGTGGTGGGGCTTGAACCAGCAACTTCGTGATTAAGTCCAGTAACCTCCAAATGGGTAAATATGGGTAAGCATTGGATTTCTAGTCCAAAAAACAGGTCCAAATCAACACAAAAAAAATGTATTAAACAAAATACCAAGTTTCTGCCATAGCCAGCTTAGTTCACAGATATTAGATGCATACATCTACATTTTTGGCATTTCGCAGACGCTTTTATCCAAAGCGACTTACAGTACTGTGACAGTATATAAGCAATTAAGGGTTAAGGGCCTTGCTCAAGGGCCCAACAGTGGCAACCTGGCAGTGGTGGGGTTTGAACCAGCAATCTTCTGCTTACTATTCCAGTACCTTAACCACTAGGCTATAACTGCCTAGTGCACTAAGTCAAACAGTTGGCAACAATAATGCCCTTTCAATGCAGTTTCAGTTCTTAAAACAAACTAGTGTGCTTTCCATAGTTCACACAAACATTGTCTGCGGTATATGCACTTGGCACTTTGTCCGAAACCAGACCAGCTTCATCTAGCTTGGAGAGTAATTGGTGAGTTATAGCTTCAGACATTTCATCAAAATCACAAAAAAAATAAAGCAGCAGGTGTTCCCCGTCAAAATGAAAAATACCTGAGAACAACTGGAAAGCAATCTGTTTGAAGCATCTGTTGACACTGAAAATGGCAGCTTGTTTTCTTTAATGTGGTCCACATGAGTCTGAACCGAGTATGGAGCTAGCACATTTTCACAGAGCTTTTGCTTTTGTTTTTCCACAGGTCACATCTTTAGCAACAGAGACCTGTTGGGCACATCTTTACATTTAGGGCAGTTGTAGCCTAGCAGTTAAGGTACTGGACTAGTAAGCAGGAGGTTGCTGGTTCAAACCCCACCACTGCCAGGTTGTCACTGTTGGGCCCTTGAGCAAGGCCCTTAACCCTCAATCGCTTAGATTGTATACTGTAAGTCAGATTGGATAAAAGCGTCTGCTAAATGCCAAAAATGTAAAATGTAAATGTAAACAGAGGAGTAAATCAATTTATCAACTTACACCACAGACCAAACTTCTGTAGGAGAGATGGTGCTTCAGATCATGACACACTTTACAAAGTTCAGCAGCAGTTTTTTAGTCATCCAGAGGCAACCGAGCAGCATTAAAAAATGATGCCAAGGATGATGTACCTACATTCAGTGCATTCTGCTTGTGCATTTCAGTAACAGCGTGCACCCTTTCCTTCGCTAATAATGTCTACATCGAATCTGCATAGAGCACAAAAAGCATGAAAGTCATCTTTACTACTCCTGAAAGGGGGGTAAGCTGGCCACTTAGAGCTGTGCCTTGTTTTATGATTTGGCATGTTGACAATATGACTTAAACAATTATTAAAACTTAATAAGTAACTAATATTCTGCAATATGGTAGTGGATGGCCTCACGTAAATTGGTGGCTTTAATTAAATTTGAAATACAAGTAATTTTTCTGACGTTTGTGAGCCAACAAAAGTGAAATTGTTTAGGCGGCCCTCAGGTGGCACAGCAGGATATTCAGTTAGCGGTTCGAATCTCGGCTCTGCTACCGGTCGGCTGGGCGCCATCTAGTCGGCACAATTGTCAAAAAAAATTGGCCACCGTGTCTGGCGCCTGTGCAGAAAGTGTATGAGCCGGTGAGAATCCACCGAAGCATAAAAGTCCGCTAGGACTGGGCACGCGTCGGAGGGCACATGAGCAGCAATATACCCTCCACGAATGCAATCGGGGATCCACAGCAGCGGAAGACAAAATGACTGCACTAAACTGGGAAAAAAGAGGAGAAAATGCATAAATAAAAAAGAAAAAAGTGAAATTACTTATGATCGTTACAAGCATCCAGTTCGCCTCCAAACGAGGACAAATACGTGTACATCCAGACATTGTGCCGGGCTGTGAACACCGAGATGAAAAAACCGTCCGCCCTAAAGCTGGACACCCTATAAACTGTGGACACTATAGTAAACATACCTTATTACTTTAGGTGTAATATATGGCAGTATATTGTAGATCTTGTTGAAAAATGACAGAAAACATTACATGAGTTATATCTTTCTGCTTTACTTATGTTTACTTGGCACCTTGTTTAAATGAAATATGCCAAACTTTATCACTCCTTACACCAACTGTGTAAACAGTTTTTCACAGCAGATTTGAACTAATCAAAATGATTTGTGACAGTTTACAACACAGCTTTAACTATCTATTTTACTGCAGTGCATATGGTAGAGCAAAATCCTTCCTGATAGACATCAATATTGTCAGACAAAGCATCAGAACCACTCCCCAAAAATGTGCATCCCAATGTCTATTTTTTAACAAATGTGCATGTCACAGTCTGATGGTAGTTACTCATAGAATACATGTTGAATGCAGCAGATAAGGGCAGCATGAAGGCCTACGTGACTTGTATCAGAATAAGAACTGAATTGTTATATTTACATTTACATTTTCTGCATTTAGCAGACGCTCTTATCCAGAGCGACTTACAGAAGTGCTTCCATAGTAAACATTTCATTTCTCAAGTTTTAGTAAACAACAGTCAAAGAACACAAATCTGCTGAAACCTGTAAGAACCAAAGTGGTTTTTTTATTTGTTTGTTTTTTTGGTTTTTTTTGGAAATGGAAAAAATTTTTTAGTAAATAAGTACAAGTCAGCTTAAGTGCTTAGTAAAAAGGTGGGTTTTTAATAGTTTTTTAAAGACAGCAAGAGACTCAGATGTTATAGCCGGACAACTAGGTTGAAGTATCTCCAAAAAAGTAAGGCGGCTCACAGGCACCCATGGTAAATATTCACTGATAGCGATTTGATTAGGGAGACGCGAAACCACCGACAGGTTGCTGGGGTCCAAGACTTACTGAAGCCAACTCACTTTAAGGCTATGGTGTCTGGTATGAATCACCAGACAGCCTTCTGAGGCTCAAATTGCAAATTATTTTAATACTAATGATGACACATGGTGCATTAAAACCTTCTATAAATGAGGCGGCGTATGGGGCTATACATCAGAGCAACAGAAAAAGGTAAAACTGGTCAGACGAATCCTGTTTTATCAAAAATTATGCAGAAGGCCGGGCAAGTGTACTATGAGACTCATTTAGATGTCTTGTGGAGTCCATGTATCACAAATTTCTATTCCCCTTAAATCTAGGGAAGGCAGTTTACAGACATGCTAGCAGTTAGGGTATCTCTGTTACATGCTCCCTGTTAGCAATACCTGGATTTGTTTGGTGTGTGTCTGTGTTCTACAGATACATTCACAAAGATCTCTTTTATCTGATCCTTTATCTGATACCTGAGCTTAGTATGTATTAAATTCTTATTTGGAATCTAAGTACTAAATACTTACATGCAGGAGTTGTGGGACAATCACAAACAGAGGGAGTTGTACCATTCAGCTTGTTTATAGGAGGGTTTCCCGCCATTGGGAGTGGGATGTACCATTCTTGAACCAGGGGCAAGGGGGGTGTTACAGTTTTGTCCTGTTCTGGCTTTTTGCCATGGACTTAGTAATAAAAATCATTTGTTCAGGATTTAGACCTCATACTTTTTGGGTTTATTATTTGTGTGTATTGCCTTTGTATATATATTTTTGTATGATTTTTTGAGTATGAGTTTGATTAAAGTTACTCTAGTTGGATTAGCCTTAAAGGTGACTGTGTTGGGGAGGGGGAGGCAGGGGTGCTAGTGGTTTTCTTTTCGGCACCTTCAAAAAAAAAATGAAGAGAAAAAAATTCAAATAAATGCTGCTACTTGAAAATCTGCGTGAACCCTCTGCTACTGTTGCTTAGGTCAACCTGCTAAGACCATGTCAGAGCTGTTTTGACAGCATATTAGACAGTTGGTCCTGATGGTATGGCTGATTATTGCATATTATCATATTGGCCAGCCCAAAAAAAGTGCAGTTAGCACTCTTCTCTAAGTGATTTAGCTACCCAATGTAAACGCATACAGAGCTATTAAAAAAAAACACAGGGCTGGATTCACACATTCCCATATTAATGTTAATGTCTATTAACTGTGATATATTTGCATAAATCTTCTACTCCATCACTATATATGACTAAATAATTCACTACAAAAGGTAGTATAGTTCTGCATACTATATATATTTAACATATGAAGTGTGCATTAATGTAGACAGTGGAAGTAGAACCTCAAAATGTAAAGAATTTATACAGATGTCATTAGTGAAAGTGGAGTTTGTTACCTTGCTGGTCAATAAAAAAAATAACTGAACTATGACCCATTACCACTGACCTTTCAATGCGCCACCACTTAGACAAACTGTTTATTTGACGTACTTAACATGCTTTTCCAATAAGTTCAATAGGCGTAGCTAGAAATTGTCTCTTTCAGCTCCCTAACAGTTTTAACCAACCCCAGACAAAGTTATGGTATGACACATGAGTTTCTTTTTTTTTCTATTTATTTATGCATTTTCTCCCTTTTTCCTCTGATTAAGTGTAGTCAATTTGTTCTCCGCTGCTGTGGACCCCGATTGCGTTCGAGGAGGGCTGTATATATTGCTGCTCACATGCCCTCCGACGCATGCTCAGTCCTAACGGACACCTTCTTTACGCCCGTGGTTCTGCACAGACGTTTCTATCCGCTAACCAGGGTCCTTGCACAGCGTTTAAAGACCCCACCCACTTAATCCGGTCATTTCACCTCCCATTTACATCACATTTACAGTGTATCACAAAAGTGAGTACACCCCTCACATTTCTGCAGATATTTAAGTATATCTTTTCATGGGACAACACTGACAAAATGACACTTTGACACAATGAAAAGTAGTCTGTGTGCAGCTTATATAACAGTGTAAATTTATTCTTCCCTCAAAATAACTCAATATACAGCCATTAATGTCTAAACCACCGGCAACAAAAGTGAGTACACCCCTAAGAGACTACACCCCTAAATGTCCAAATTGAGCACTGCTTGTCATTTTCCCTCCAAAATGTTATGTGATTTGTTAGTGTTACTAGGTCTCAGGTGTGCATAGGGAGCAGGTGTGTTCAATTTAGTAGTACAGCTCTCACACTCTCTCATACTGGTCACTGAAAGTTCCAACATGGCACCTCATGGCAAAGAACTCTCTGAGGATCTTAAAAGATGAATTGTTGCGCTACATGAAGATGGCCAAGGCTACAAGAAGATTGCCAACACCCTGAAACTGAGCTGCAGCACAGTGGCCAAGATCATCCAGCGTTTTAAAAGAGCAGGGTCCACTCAGAACAGACCTCGCGTTGGTCGTCCAAAGAAGCTGAGTGCACGTGCTCAGCGTCACATCCAACTGCTGTCTTTGAAAGATAGGCGCAGGAGTGCTGTCAGCATTGCTGCAGAGATTGAAAAGGTGGGGGGTCAGCCTGTCAGTGCTCAGACCATACGCCGCACACTACATCAAATTGGTCTGCATGGCTGTCACCCCAGAAGGAAGCCTCTTCTGAAGTCTCTACACAAGAAAGCCCGCAAACAGTTTGCTGAAGACATGTCAACAAAGGACATGGATTACTGGAACCATGTCCTATGGTCTGATGAGACCAAGATTAATTTGTTTGGTTCAGATGGTCTCAAGCATGTGTGGCGGCAATCAGGTGAGGAGTACAAAGATAAGTGTGTCATGCCTACAGTCAAGCATGGTGGGGGGAATGCCATGGTCTGGGGCTGCATGAGTGCAGCAGGTGTTGGGGAGTTACATTTCATTGAGGGACACATGAACTCCAATATGTACTGTGAAATACTGAAGCAGAGCATGATCCCCTCCCTCCGGAAACTGGGTCGCAGGGCAGTGTTCCAGCATGATAATGACCCCAAACACACCTCTAAGACGACCACTGCTTTATTGAAGAGGCTGAGGGTAAAGGTGATGGACTGGCCAAGCATGTCTCCAGACCTAAACCCAATAGAACATCTTTGGGGCATCCTCAAGCGGAAGGTGGAGGAGCGCAAAGTCTCGAATATCCGCCAGCTCCGTGATGTCGTCATGGAGGAGTGGAAAAGCATTCCAGTGGCAACCTGTGAAGCTCTGGTAAACTCCATGCCCAGGAGAGTTAAGGCAGTTCTGGGAAATAATGGTGGCCACACAAAATATTGACACTTCAGGAACTTTCACTAAGGGGTGTACTCACTTTTGTTGCCGGTGGTTTAGACATTAATGGCTGTATATTGAGTTATTTTGAGGGAAGAATAAATTTACACTGTTATATAAGCTGCACACAGACTTCTTTTCATTGTGTCAAAGTGTCATTTTGTCAGTGTTGTCCCATGAAAAGATATACTTAAATATCTGCAGAAATGTGAGGGGTGTACTCACTTTTGTGATACACTGTACATACATTTACATTAACGAACTCACAGTACATTATACTATATTATTTACAGCTTTACATGTATATATTGAACAGATGGTGCTAGTTTGTGTAAGTAAATGTGTGTTTTGTATTTAATGTGTGTTAAAACTGTGAGGGACTATGCACCCAAGATTTTCACTCACCTTTCACACCTGTGTTAATGTGATGTGACGATAAAAGTGATTTGATTTGACCCAGCAGACACAGTGGCCAATTTGTGTCTGTAGCAGGTGCCCGCTAGATGTTGCCCAGCCGACCGGTAGCAGAGCCGAGATTCGAACCGGGATGTTCAGGATCTCAACGCTGGTGTGCAAGCAGAATATCCCACTTAACACCTGAATTTTTACATTTGCTCTACTTTCTAATCAACAAAAAACATTTAAACGCATAGTAAACATTTTCAAAATGTAGAAACTGTAAATTCAGTTCCACTGTGAAAGGCAAACCATTCCTCTCTAAAATGCCTTGGTATTTCTGTGATGCCAGTCACATGGTCAAGATTGCCAGTATCTATATCATAATACAGATCCACATAATTACTGATGCACCTCCATGCTCGACTGGGGGAAAGTTTTTTTCTGGTTTTAAGCCTAGCCTTTCTTGTGCCACACAAACCACTGATCCATATGGCCAAACAGCTCCAGTTATGAGTCACTTTATAGATTTATATATAAAGCAGAGGTAAAATAGACGATAATGTTTTTTTGCTCTAACTGAGCTGTCAGATTATTCACTTTATTCCTGGTAAATATTAGATTTTTGCTTTTTCACAAACCCACTTTGTGTGACTGACATCTGTCCATTTGAACAAACAGGGCTGTCATGGCAGGCTGCAGCTGAAGCTTAGTCATGCTTTCTGTGAGCTAAGACATCAATTTTTTTTCCCCAGGCGAATATCCTCCTACAAATCATCCTCAGCTCTCTAGTCACACAGGCAACACTTAAGCTGCTTTCTGGCCAAATTAAAGATGTTCTGATACTCGAAATCACCATTAATAAGACCTAGAAGCATTTCCTGCCACTCTGAATGCTTTACTGAAGAACAATTGAAGCAAACTACACCGTGTGTAAGCTGTAGTGGTCTCCTCGGTGCAGATCTAGGACCAGACTGCATGACTCAAATTTTGTACATACTGTTCACAAAATTAAGAGCCCATCTGACTCCAGATCAGCAAATAAGGGCCATGCCTGAGGCTTTTGTTCCTGTTGGCTGTTATTCTCGTCGCTGCCACCCCCACATATGCACAGAGATAAATCACATTTGCAGGCCGGGCCAGCTGGTCAGTAATCCTTCGTGATAAAACAAAAGTCTCTTTAAGGTGAGAGCTAATATTTTACCTCAGACAGCAAATGAATTCAGATCTATGCCCTGTCCACACAGCTATCAGCTATACTGATTATAATTCTGCAGGACAAGTCTTGGGAGACATTGCTCATGGATGACCTTTGTATTAACACCTGTCCAGCAGCACCATGAGACACTGACACATGAAGCAGTGAAGCAGTAAACTTGAGTGACAAGTTGTAAGAACTGTAAGATCATAAAAAAAAAATCTGTATGTCAGCAACACAGATAAATAGCAGGTTTCAAAATAAATGTTTAATTTATCAA